>NC_092566.1:7110000-8481250 GCF_037975245.1 Apostichopus japonicus | reverse complement strand
TAGTCCAGTCGTTCATCCTGTTGGTAAACAAATGCTGATGGAACCTTATAAGTATCGGTCTCCAGATTTGGGAAATGCTCGTCGATGTATCCTCGTGTAGCTTGGTCGAAAGATACATATTTTCCAGCTACTTCAACTACACATTCCGATAGTTTTATGGTTGGTAGTCTATTAATGTCGGACTCTAAGGGTGTTTTCGTAGCCGCACATAATGTACACTTTCGACCAGGGTCAGCAACAACAGATGCAGCCATCTTATAGAAATCCCCAAATCTATAAACAGACAAAGAAGAGGGAGGACAGGAGAATACAAACGCTTTGTTCTAGTTTAGTCTATGGTAATTCCCAGACAAGTTTGGAACAACCTACCGACGTCACTCAAAGAAGCTAAGTCTAAAACATCTTTTAAACGTAATGTAAAGAAATACCTTATCCAAATTAATGATATATACCTTAAATTTGTCAACCTGAGAGTATGTGTGTGTATGGACGGGGGGGGGGGGCTGGTGTTATGGTTATATTTGTAAAGATAACTCCTCAACCATCTTCTTAATGTATTGCCATCATTTTTAATGTACTTTGTCTATTGGTGCTGTCTCAGCTGCCGCGCGGGTGCTGCTTCGTGCAGCTTAATATCACCGTTTTTTTATCTCCATAATTTATTCGAGTTTTCATGAACATCGTGGATGTTGCCATTGGAGTCGAAACTTTGCTCGTTGTACTTCTTTGTGATTTCTCGTGTTTGTTTCACACATCATTTGATGTTTTTTCTGTTGTGGTTTCGTCTATTAGTGTGTTTCTGTACCATCGTTTCTATGACAATCCACGGAGACACTATTGTGTACAGTAGAACTAAGCTGCTGAAGTAGTAGGTCAAGTGTCTCTCCTTTGTGACTTACAGGAGAACGGATTACTACGCTTTCGTGGTAAGCAATGCAGTTCTCATACCAAACGTGATGACAATACTATCTACCATAGCCAAATGCCTATTAAACTTGGTCTACCGAACTGCCGATCTGTCAGAAATAAACAACTACAATTTATGATTTTATTACAGACAGTTCCCATGCCGTCTTCACGGAGACATGGTTACAAGAAAGTGACACTGTAATTGTAAACGAGATAACACCCTTTTTCAATTTTTAAACTATCCTGTTTCTGTAGAAGCTTTCGAGGTGGTGGGGTCGCCGTAGTCTGTTCCGCAGACTTAAGTCCAGTAATTGAACCATCTGCTGCATACGTTGTGGGGTGGGTTGTACTTTCAGATTGTATTCTATTTACCGTCCTGCCCCATCTCGGAATTTACGGTCTCACATTATCACTATTCCAACAAAGAACTTCACTATCTTCTCGAAAATATTTGCACAACAGAGGATACTATACTAATTTGTGGGACTTCAATTTTCACGTCGAGAACCTCCAAGACTCGTCGGCTGCTAATTTTCTCCAAACTCTTAAGACATTCGATCTTCTACAAAATGTTGTTGATCCGACACATGTTGGTGGTCATTCACTTGACCTTCTTATCAATAGAAATGATCAAAATTTAATCAGTGGGATTTCAGTGCATGATTTCAATATCAGTGACCATCATGCTGTGCTTGAGACATTGGATTTATCCAAGCCCTCACAGAAAGAGACCTACATCATTTCTCGACGTTTTCGCAACTTTCCTATGGATGCCTTCAAATCCGAGCTCCTTTACCGTTCTCACTCCCGATAATGAGACATTGACAGTGAGGTTGTATAGTTACTATAACAATTCACTGAGTAAGCTCTTGGATAGTTATGCTCCATTCAAGAGACGCAGGATTGGTCGTCACCCCCCCCCCCTACGCCTCACCTCCTCCTACGGCGGTGTATCTGACGTAATAGTCTCCGAACGGAAATATGCTTTCCTGACAATGTACCAGAAACGTAATTACCGGAACAGTTTTGCTCATTACTTTGAGAAGAAAGTCGAATGTATCCGGGCGAATATTAGACCATCTTACTCTGGTTCTCACCACCATGGCAGTACTGCAGCTGAAGGTTTCTCTAACTTTCGTGAACTTTCTACAGACGAGGTGGTGAAAATAATTTCGGGACTTTCATCTAAACATTGTTGTCTTGACCCTGTATACCAACATGGTTGGTTAAGGATAGTAAATCTGAAATGATGTCTCTCCTTTGTTCAATTGTAAACAGATCCCTGGCCAGTGATGTTTTTCCTAGTCCATGCAAACAAGCTAGATATAGATAGATACCGGTATTAATTCATATACCTTGCATCATTTTCTTCTTCTCTTCTTATTTATTTCTTTTTTTTCTTTTTTTTTCTCACTCGGGAGTGATCGTTCTACTAGTTAAGCCTACTAAGGTTTTGTAGATCACTTCCTTCTCATTGTACAATGATTATTTTTTAATCAGCATTACTTTGTCACTATTTAAATTATGTTTTGTATACTGAGAAAAAAAAACATGAATCATATGAAATGAAATGTTGTTCAATTTGACCAATCAGTGTCCAGGACTCTGTCATGTCCGAAACAGAGTGACGTAATACGTGGTTGACAACACGTTAATGAGGAAGGTTTTAGTCATGGTTTTTCGTTTTTATTGCAAATTTGGTAAAGTAATTTTCAATTTTACATTTGAAAAGGTTTCATTTCGAATTGGAAAGCCAGTATAAGTGTTGCTAAATAAACATATTTTCAACGACAATATGCAGCTCAATGTATTGTATAATATTCGTATATATATATATATATATATATATATATATCTATATCTATATCTATATAAGCACTGTACTGTGTACATACAACTTCCTTATATTGTAGACGTTTGAATACTGGTAATGTATATGAGACAATGTTTAATCCAGGAATTCCCACACGTATTGCGCAGTACTGAGGCGACCCGACGTGACCTATCTGCATCGGAAATCCATATGTGATAGTAGGAACGTATATGGGCGTGGCTTATTAGCCATTTTGTTAACGAAAATGTTCATCCTGTTTGCTTAAATGTGTAAGATTCGAGACGCTTTTTTTTTGGGCTCAAGATATGTTTGGTACATGTTTTGGAGTAGCGTAAGGATCACAATGCAGGCGTCACTTTGGGATGAGATTTAAACGCAACATTCCAATGAAATACTAAATACAAGAGAACCGTGAAAGCTGAGCGGCAAACATTCCACATGTAACTAGTTTGAATTCCAAATCAACAAAGCATGTTATAGAAGGAACCCGAACGTTTTGAAGGACATTTGCTAATTTATGACACTACAGACTGCCTTCACTGTACGTGATCCATTCCAGGAAAGAATCGATGGTTTAGTCAGTCAAAATAGGTTTCAATCAATAAATTAACCATGACTTGAGTTAGGGACAAGATATTGATTCAACTAACAGTGTGAAATATTTTTCTTTTCCATATAAGTGTTGCCCGCTACTGGAAAATCCCTCGAAACTGTAATTCATACGAATTCATACGAATGAAAAAAATGGGTTCACCGAGCAAACATGTTTCAGTACAAGGTGATTAGAACATCGTTGACTAATGTGATGGCCTATTTCTTTTTAAAGTTTTTTTTTGATAGGTCAAAATCACAAACGCTCGTATAGTGTAATGAAATCGGATAATAATTATATAAACATTAAATGTAAATTTTGTTATGACAGCTTCGCGAGTGCATGTGGAAACACCACAACAAGTCTCCTATACTGTGTATTGAACTAACGACATACATACCGTTATAGTATCATTTATATTGTAAAGCCGTCTATACGAAAGTAGTTCGTATCCGCCACCAACTGCTCAGTGTACGCCTAGCTTTCGAACTGACGTCAGCAGCAATTGAGTATCACGTTATACAGTCAAATGATGCGGAAACAGTGACATTTCCCAAGAAAATCTCCGTTTTCCTCGTGGAAGCATAAATTTTGTTCACATACTATATAGCACGAACAATATGTATAATTCTAAGCACCACAACAGTGTATATAGACCAATACGGACGTATGGATATAGAGATATTTAAATAGTTATTTACTCACCAAATAAAGACACTTGAGCTTTGCAAATAAAGGACGTTAGCGTCCAATGTAAACATATCATAAATGTATTGACAATGTATCGCGCCAACACAGCATATCTTATGACAATCTTATGACAAATGTCGCGTTAGTTGACCAGAATTCATTATGAGTGTATTGTCAGGAAATGGGATATCTTTTAACAGATTAATGTACAAACTTGACAGGAACGTCGGTGCAACAAGGTGGCACCAGCAAGTTAGATTTTAAGTGATATTAAGCTTCCTTAACCGAACGAGGGTGTGACGGAGGGGCGGGGGGGGGGGTATAGACATTTAAATTTGATTTTGGTAGAAATTAATCTGAGGGCGTTTTGTGGGGAAATTGTGCGCCTATCTTGTTTGTTAATGTCCGTTGTAAAACACGAAATTTTGAGGTCAGCCATTATAATGTGTACAGTGCACAGTGATAGTAGCCTAACACAATATTAATGCTCCTTATGATACCTAGATTGATCGTTCTAGTGCATAACCAAGTTGAACTAAGCACATGACCGGAGTGTCCGCGTTTCTCTTATAACTTCTCGCCCACCCCCTCAGATGGAAATAACTGGTGCTCAATGTCCAAGATAAGTTCGAATATATTGCTAACAGGAATAGCTGTAGAAATGTTGTATACGAAAACTCGAATGGTTTCTTTTGCATTGTGTATATGACATATGACGCCTAAATCCTGCCTAAAATTTCACCCTTTGATTGTTACAGTATTATAATATAACAATTACATGAGAAGAAATAGTATTTCAAACCGATGACAATGTACGATATCGTTGCATGTATATATATATATATATTTATATATATATATAAATATATATATATATATATATATGTATATGATGTATATATATATATATATATATATATATATATATATATATATATATGTATATATGTATATATGTATATATATATATATATATACATATATATATATATATATATATATATATATATATATATATATATATATATATATATATATATATATATATAGTTTAGAATACAAATATATCTTTATCTCAAATTTGGGAAATGACGAATTACATATTGTTTATAAACAATAACTATACCACTTCCATGGAGCTACCATATGATGCAACGATATGTTTATCTCAGTTTAGAAAAGAAAGAGAAAGTAACAGAGTAGAAAAAGAAAAGTCGAATGTATATTTAGACCTATAGATGTATGTCTATGGTCTGTTACCTAATAACATCTGCGCTATTTGTATCCACCGATAGTTTACATTCACTGCTATCAGGTTTTAGACAATTCCTTTCTAGAACATACTCGATTAATGCACGCAGGTTTGACGATGGGTGCGGGGGGGGGGGGGTACATGAGGGGCACATAGCCCGGGGGTCGGGTTCAACTACGGGGCCGGGAAATATAGGATATAGAATTATTCAGAACAATAATAATTTTTTGATAAGGTGTGATGAAGACTTCTAAGTGGTGGCGGGGGAGGGGGTTGCGTTATATATTTGTCCAAGGGTTCGTACTGGCTCTCGACAACCCTGATTTCAAGCAGTAATACCCAACTTTTGCTTCAGATTTTCAAATTCCTGTTTGATAAAGTCGTAAAGTTCGTACTCCAAGTGGAGCTCCGCTCGAAGAGCCCTTTTAACCGTCTCTGACGGTCCAGTTTTATTTAATGTCTCTGTCAGTTTCCAGTAACTTCTACGTTTTAAATTTCGGTAAAATACTGTAGCGCCATGAAACATATCTGGCAACAGTTTTTCTAAAACTTGGAGAAATCCGTCGTAATCCTCCGTGGTTCCGACAAACAAGTAATTGTCTTTAATATTCTGTTTAGCTCGCTTTGGCCCCTTTTTCCTGGAAGGGTACGGATGCCCAGGTGGGACTCCGCAAAACTGTTGGACATTCTTCGATAAGACTGACTTGTCCACACAAATTCCACGTTTACTGTAGCAAGCGTCAAAGGGTTCCTTAGTGTAATTCATTTTCTCCATTTCTTCGCGGTACCTACTTGGTCCGGTGGAGTCCCCATAAACCTTAAAGTAATATAGCGACACTAATCTTTCTACTGGATCTCTTACTATGCTAAGTAATACCGGTTTACGTTGTAGTATATCGTAATACGGTAAATGAGAATAGATAAAGGTAGGTGTTGTATCGTTAAGAACACGTTCGATCTTATGGCGGACAGTCTCGTTTTCAAGAGCCATTGTGTTCTCCACTCTCATACCGTGATTAGTCGCGATATTGAGAGCCACGGTATTCAATGTTCTGCTACCAGTCTTAGGCAATGCGTTAAAAAGCACGTGCCTATTCCCTGCTATGGGTTGCTTTTCGTCGATATAAATACTGCCAGAGTTTTCCGAACTCTTGGATTGGTCGTGTTGCTGCCCTCTATTTGTTACTGTTTTTAGCCGATTTTTCCGAACCAATGCGGAGGAAGATAAGTTGATTAATTGATGAATGGTAGCGATTGATGCAAAGATGACGAGAAATTGACGGAGTCTTCGCAGTGAGTTTGAAGCCATCATTTTGCCCCTCCTCACGTCGTCTTAGAGTTTCATCTGTTTGAACACGAAGAGAAGGTTTGCCTACCGCCCGATCTAGGTATAAAGATAATGAGAAAGAAAAAAAAACACTACGTTATAAAAGACTGAATTAATTTTGATATCTTAAAGCGAGATGACTCCCTAATCCAATAATGCTGGGTCCGGCTGCCTAAGTCGGAACTGAACCGAGCCAGACCAAAAGACATCAGGCTTGTGTCCGGAGCCGATAAAAGTCATTTCTGACAAAGGTATAAGAAACTAAGAAAAAAGAGGGGTGTGAGGATGTTATGCTGCACATGTATACCAAAGAGACAACTTGAACATCACAACAGTCTTTACAACAGTATTTAAAAAAAAAAACAGGAATTGTCAGAACCATGTCATGATCAGGACGAACGGAGTGAAGGAGGGGGCGGGGTAGGGTCGGGGGGTATGGGGTGTGGAGGATATCCCAATAATTTTAGACTTGTAATGTTGCATGTGATCGAGCTAAGATTCGATAAATCATTCCAAATAAGATATTAACATCTTTGTAATCACTGTCGGTTCCTCCCTTGTTAGCTAATATGCCGTGTATTGTACAGAACGTGTGTGCCAAATAAAATTAGTGTATTATTGCATTGTTTTGTTTAATTTACAGAATGTTTCCATCTAATTTAATCGTTCCTGGTGTGATTTATGGTAATATTTATCAGTGATATGCTACTTTAATACGTGGATATATGGTATCAAATATGCATCAAATAAAATCTAATTAAAAATACAGAATTTAAATTCCGTCATATTCTAAGGCCCTGGTTTGTTTTGATTTTGTTTTCCGCTATCCGCCACCACATAAGCTTAGAGACCCATTATTGCGTCGCGATTCATAGCTTGGAAAGCGAAAGTTTGTAGGCCACTATTGGTTATTATTCTTCTTTCTAACTTTTTTTCAACAAGTGGAGTATATCTAATTACATTGTTGTTTAAAATTTTCAAGAGAAGTTAACTAAAAGAGCACTTTTTTATTGCAATAATGGAAAAGGGTAGTTTTCACTAAGAAAAAAAGGTGATTTAATGAAAAGGGCAACCTTTAAGGTTTTTCACGAAAACGGATAGGAACTGTTCATATTTGCATACACAAGCATGATACGAAAGGATTGTATATAGAGAAGTAGAATATTGTTCCAATTGGCGTTATTAATGGTCAAGTCATGTGACAGTCATGTGGTAGTCATGTGATAATGTTATATACGCGTACGGGGATATATAAGGGAAGTATACACGAAATATAAGAGAAGTCGAACTGCATGAGCGTTACTCTTCGTATATTGCATTCCGCATTGTGTCCGCTTCCAACCATTCACCGCTTGTCTCTGCCAGACGCCCCCCCCCCCCCTCACCCGTGAGCATATTTTATGTAATAATAATAATAATAATAATAATAATAATAAATGAACTTATAAAGCGCTAAAATCTACGAAGTATTCAATAGCGCTGTACAACCCTAATAGAAAGCCAACTTAAAAAAATGAGTCTTCAAGCAAGACTTGAACTGACTGAGAGTGGGAGAACTCCGCACAGATATGGGCAGACCATTCCAGAGCTTGGGCCCGGCTGATGTAAAGGCACGGTCGCCATATGTTTTCAGTTTAGTTCTGGGAACAGTGAGAGTGAGTGTATTGCTAGAACGCAAGGTATAACGAGTATTGACCTGGAAGGACAGATCGTCCGACAAATAGGCGGGTGCTATTCCATGAATGCACTTATACACCAGGAACAGTACTTTGAACTTAATTCTGAATTCAATTTATGTATTTATTTATTATGTATTTATTTTATGATATTGCTAGTAATTTCAAAATAGAAAATGCTTAGATGCAACTTACAAGGCATGGGAAGTGCCATTTCCAGCGATCTGGGAGGCATTTTTGGCCAATTTTTTTTTTCTTTTACGCTTCGCGCCACTCCTGGTAGCGCCACGCTTAGATAGTTTTCCTACAAGCTTCGCCCTCCCGCGGTAAATTCCTCGCTACGTGACTGCTCTCTGCCTTCTGTTATTACCATGTATATGGGGCAGATACAAAACAGACATCAAAGATACAAAGAGACATTTAAAGAATGCAGTGGCGTAGGAAGGTACTTTTGAGTGGGGGGGCTGAAGAGTGATGGCCGGCCTGGGGGAGGGGTCTTTTTTTTTTCCAGGTGGCCCCAGATGCAATTTGGTGCAATATAGCACACTTCAACCCACCCACTCCATTTTGTATATAATTTTGCATTTGCACCTGGCCTTAGATGCAATTTGGTGCTCCAAATGAGATTTTTTTCTCATCTGGAAATAAAAAGGGGTTTTCTGACCTGCGAAGCGGGGGGGGGGGGCGGAATGATACTTCCGCCCCTCCACATTTTTCACCGGGGGGCTGGCGCCCCCAGCCCCCCCGGTTCCTACGCCCTTGAAAGAATGCATACAAACCAAAGGAAAGCAGGCAGATTGCATGAGAAGGGTTACATACCATTAATGAATGGCTGTAGATTCAACCTGTAACTATAGAATTGAATTATATTCCATTCCTGCTAATAAACATGGGCGTTTTTTTTTGCGGTTGCAAATTGTTTAAGGTAACAGTAGCCAAATACTGTTCTAACGAGAATGATTAATAATAATAATAATAATAATAATAATAACAACAACAATAATAATAATAATAATAATAATAATAATAATAATAATAATAATAATAATAATATTTTTTTATTTTTTTTTTAAAATTTTTATTTGCATCCATCTCTTCTGCACAACATATTAAGTTGAAAAGAAAGAAAAAAATCGCTTTATGACACCAAAAGGACATTTCCTTTATCAATAATGCAAAGAATCCCTTAGCAGTTTAATTTCTTTGTGCTTTTTGTTATTGATAAGTATATACATTTCAACACTAAAGAAAAATGAAAGCTTATGCTTGAAAATATCATAACTTGGAACGCTTTTGTTAATTCTGCAAAGGTAAATATAATATTTGGCATAAAACATTGTCAGGCTATACCATTTCATTTTGTTCTCGTAATCATAACCAAAACACACGTGTTCGTACTCAACTTCAACTTTTGAATTAAAGATTTCAAGATATATTTTGTTCCAAATATCTCCAACTGCGCTACAGCGCCAGTAAAGGTGGTCTAAAGTTTCAGTAGACTCGCCACAAAAACTGCAACTTGGGTCGTCAATAATGTTAATTTTACTAAGAAAACTATTTGTAGTAATGATACGATGGATAAACTTGTACTGAAAGCTTCTTAATTTAGTATCTCTAATCTTGCTACAAGAACCAAAAATTTCACTCCAGTTTAAAGTGGTGCCTTTAAAATCATTGTCCCATTTTAAACAACCACGTGGTTGCTCAATACAACGGCTGTTAAAATTATTATAAGCATATTGACAAATCTTAGTAGTACCATATAGTTGCGCTAACATAACCTGCTGACTACATGGTTGCTTCGGCAGCTGCAATGAATATCTGGATGGTACCCACGTACGTGGGATAGAATGTATAATCCCATTCAGCTTAGTAAAGGGGAAGCTTGGACAATTAAATTTAGCAATAAAAGCAGTATACGATAGAGGCCTGCCAGACATGTCATAAAAATCCCGGACATAAAGCACATTTGAATTAAAACACTTCCTGTACCAAACTACTTCATTATTAATCTTGATAAAACTGTTGTTCCAGATAATCTGATCACCGTAATTCGCCACCGGGGTTTCAAAGGTGAGATCGCTCCAAGCACAACAGCAGTTGCGAAGAAACTCGTGTTTAACCTTGTTAAAAATATCATTTCCCTTGAAATTACAGCTAAAAAGAAAATCCTTACCAACGCTTTTCAAAAAATAGTCGAAAAGGACTTTCCAATGGCCAAAATTATGATCTGTATATCTTTTAATCCAAGTGATTTTCATACTTTTCATGAAATCATGCACGTTAATCATATTCAAGCCGCCTTCTTCCTGTGGCTGCATTAAAATTTTCCTCTTTATTTTGTCGCCCTTTCCTCTCCAAATAAAGTTAAACAGTAAACTATTTAGTTCCTTTAAAAATGATTCTGGAGGGTTAGGCAGAACAGAGAAGAGGAAAACAAGTTGTGACAGAGCAAAACTCTTTATGATAACAATTTTACCATAGGGAGTCAGATCACGAGGAGACCACATATTTAGGACACTTTTCAAACGTGAAAGTTTTGGCAAATAGTTTAAGGGAAAGAGGTCACTTCTATTATTCGTAAGTGTAATACCAAGAACCTTAATAGGACCATCTGTAAAGGGAATATTATAAGCACTCTGACCATTACCATTCTCATTATTATCGCCGATAGGAAGAATGTTAGACTTTTCGAAGTTGATCTTCAGACCAGAAGCTTGTTTAAACTCTGTTAGTATCTCAACAACTCTCTGTAAAGAACGATCGATATTGTCCAGAAAAATAGTTGTGTCATCAGCATACATAGACACTTTAATGTTAACATTGCCTACTGGAAAACCGACATACATACGGTCAGCTCGTAATTTCAAAGCCAAAATTTCTGCACACAACACAAAAAGGTATGGGCTTAAGGGGCAGCCTTGGCGCATCCCCCTTTTAACAGGAAAAAAGCCAGAGGAAACCCCGTTATTCAAAACGCAAGCCGTACAATTTGCATAAAAGGTCTTAACCCAACGAATAATGCTATCCCCAAAATTGAAAAGTTGAAGTGTATGGTACAAAAAATTCCAATTAACACTGTCGAAGGCTTTTTCAAAGTCAACGAAAAGAATGTAACCTGGCACATTTTTATCCTGTGCATACTGTATAACATCTAGGATCAGTCGAATATTTTCTCCTATATATCGGTTTTTAAGGAAGCCGGTTTGATCATGATGGATAACATGCGGCAAGACCTCTTTGAGTCTTGCAGAAATACAAGAAGCAGCAATTTTGTAGTCTACATTTAAAAGTGAGATTGGCCTCCAATTACTAATTTTCTTAATGTCTTTACCATCTTTAGGAAGTAAAGTAATAACAATAATAATAATAATAATAATAATAATAACAACAATAATAATAATAATAATAATAATAATAATAAAAATAATAATAATAATAATAATAATAATAATAATAATAATAATAATAATAATAATAATAATAATAATAATAATAATAATAATAATAATAATAATAAAAAAACGATTTTCCAGGATTTATACTTGATAATTGTTAGGCTTATTCATGACATACAGATGAAAGCAAAAGGCTTGATAGATTATTACTAAGGGATTCTTACGTTGAAAACATATTGGGCACTGTGTGAATGTCTTTAAGAATTGAGAGAATATACAGGGCACACGTTGTCAACTTGTATACCCAACATCAGACTGCTATAAATTATTAATTGCGGCAAATAATTATTTGACAGTTAAATCTCTATATCTCCAATTCACTACGACCATCCCCCACCCAAACCCCACCCCAGACGTATAGGGGTATATCCACACAATTTGATTCCAGGTGTTAACGAGGTTGCATTTATTAACTTACTTTATGTGTTTATTTATTTATGTTTCTTCCTCTCTCTCCCCTTTTGAAATATCATAACTGTCACGAATATGCTTGACACAAGTGAATGAATATTCATTAGTTTTCTGTTTTGCTCACGAAGTTCGCATTAGCAACATTCGATTTTGGATTTGTGTAAGTCTTTGTTTAGATTTCTTTGCATATAATGCAGGTAAAAGGCCAGTATGAATAGGCCGGGTAAGCAGGTTATGGCGTTTTGTACTACAAGGGTGCTGGGTGCCCCAGAGCAGTTACTCGTTGCAGTTGGACGCCATGTCCGTTGGGCGACGTTAGCCCGCAGTAGTTTACTATTAGAGTCGTTGGTGACCTTCTATAGGGTAACTTTAGTTCCCGACTGGTGAATTTTATGCATAACTTGAGGACATCTGTCTTAAAGGACCTGCAAATATCTGTAAAAAGCCGGAAACTGACCGAATTCCGTAAGTGTATCATTTTCGTATGTGTTCTAAGTCAAACTTACTTTTTCTTACTTAAGTCTTACTTTGCAGTAGAGGGAACGCAATGAGTTAGTCGTATTCTTGTTTCTTATTTGAGTAAAAGTGAGGCCGGTATGTTGAAAGGTTGAAAAGCACGTATAAACATATATTTACGAGAAGTTTGTTAGTATCGAATATCTGTGCAGGGAAGGGTATATTGTTAATAGATGATAATAATGATAATAATAATAACTCTTATATGGTGCTCATTATTGCACGTAAACATACATTCAATGGCACCTTACAAAATTTCAACCCTGGTCATTGGTAACTTGACACACCTACACACCAAAGTGTGCACAATTCAATCAATTTCTCCTGGGACACCACAGTGCACCACAACCACGTGTCCCCCAGGGGACTTCCCATAGGGTGCAGCCACAAACCGGCGCACACAACTATATTTACAAGTTACCTCGCAGGTCCCAATTTATTCACCTGGGTGAAGAGAGGCAATGGAGATAAACCGCCTTGCCCAAGGACACAACGCAATGATCTGGTCAGGGCTCGAACCTGTAATCCTTCGATCACAAGTCCACTGCCTTAACCCCTTGACGACAACGCCCTCTTAGTGGTAAGAAGGTGTAAAATATCTCGGATACTACAGCGAGATCAATATATGTTTGATACGTTTCCTTTTGCCGATGTAACGTCATGTTTGTGTGAAATATTTGTGTATACAATGCGTACATTTTACGTATTGTTTCAGGGTTTTGTTTTGGTGCGAAATTTTTAAATAAAACCACCAACTTATCAAAGACACACGTCACTCGAGAATTTTGGTGTTTTCTAGTCGAATCGTTTCACCTTACACGTGACAATAACACATGAATTAAGAAAAAAACAACAACAGAATACACATAACACTACATCCTAGGTATCACCCAAGCTTTACATATAAATTACCTCGCCACATCCTAACGGTGATATTCCGTATAAACGTTTCTGAAAATTTATAAGTTGCAATTATATGGAATTTAAAAATGGAAGGAAACCTTAAAAAACGTACCAGTAAGAATGTTGCCAGACAGAATATAAGTGTGCGTTTAAGTCAATTGGATTGCGTCAACTTGGGAGTTCCCTGCTTGGACGTACCGGTTATAATACACAACTGTATACCGAACCATCCATATTGTCGATATTGTGCATGTAGTCGCTTAACTAAAGTGATTAGAAACTTCGACAAGTATTACTATAAGTTTATGAAACAGGTCTGTATTTACTCTGGGCAGTTTTTTTCTTCATTTAGCTGCAGGAAGTAGATATAATAAAAGTGGAACTGCGACAAGCTGAAGAGTGCAATACTGTAATAAAACAGACGAAAGAGAAACAGGAAAAGAAAGCATATATCAACAAGATATGCTATTAAAGGACATCTTTACATCCGGTCTGTACTTTAAAGACTTCCGGTAGAAATGATCATACAAACGATGGTGCTAACAACTTCGGTCGACGGAGTCGGGAGATGGGTTGATATCATATTTAGGCTTGATCAAGTCTTCAACCTTACAGGTGTCCGTGATGTTTCCCAAAAGGAATTATATATTTCTTGGCTGTTCGGGCAGATATTCTTTTAGTTATTTCGATCATGGATCAATAATGACCTTTGGGCCTGTGTCTCCATTAATGATATAGTGTAAATCCATTTGATCAGGTATTTCGACCTGGCCGCAACGTCAGTCGATTATTACATATATATATATATATATATATATATATATTAAAAAACCGAAAACACCACAGACTTTAACTTATACATCTATTTACTGAAATTAATACAAAAAGAACGACATGTTTCGAAAGTAGCGACTTTCATCATCAGGTTACAAACGCAAAATGAACAAGTAATAGCAAACAAATGTACACTAGCAATAACATACAAGGACGAGTAGATTAACTCAACAAAGATAACACTGGACAGTCAAGCTGTTTGTTGAGATTAGGTTTATCCCAATTGATATGTAGGCTTTCTTTGATCCTAAGCTGGATGATCCTAAGTTCAGTGGGAGCTGAGTCGATAATTTTGCATGAGTTGTTGTCACATAGCCGCATACAGTTGGGAAATTTAGCTACGTGTTTGTAAATAAGTGAATTCTTATCGGTTTTTTGATGCTCAGAAGTCCGTGTAGAAAGGTGCCTATGGGTTTCCCCTATCAGAGTTGGGGACTCGAGTCAGGGACTCGGACTTGAGTCCGACTCGAGTCGCAAATTTTAGGACTTGAGACTCGACTCGAGACTCGGCTGTCAGAGACTTGGGACTTGACTTGAGACTTGCCCAAAAAGTTAGCAAAGACTTGGGACTTGACTTGAGACTTGCCTTCAAAAGACTCGGTTTTTCTACTAGAGACTTGTTTGTATTTCACAATTTTCTAATCATTAAATAACTTCATAAGTTGATATCGATAATAAATAATTATGGTTTCGTGTACGCAGGGCCGTCTTAAGTGATCACCGGGCCCTGGGCCCGGCAATGGAGCGGGGCCCATCAATCAAGTGAGTTCGAAAAAAGTTGCGTGAAAAATTGACATCCTTGACAATCGCTCAAGCATAGACATGCCTGCATTTACCACCCCTCCCTATGTCGCGCATAAAGCATAAAACTTTAGCTGAATAGCATACGTGATATATCTAAAAAATGAAATACATTATAGAAGAGAAATCTTCCAGTTGCCCTCCATCCCTTCCCTAACAATACTGGACTTACCATTTGTAACACCCTTGTGTTGAGTCTTTCAACTGAGAGGGAGGTGTAGGCGGTTTTACACTATCTAACGGAACGTAGTCGCCAAGAACATGAAATATTTTAAGGGAGGGCCCGAAAACATGAACTTATAGCATGCTCCTCATGGTGAAACATAATTGCACCTATTAGGTGAATTGAGTGTACTGTTAATAGTAGTGTAATATTGTGACGAGCCCGGCTCCTCCGATAGTAAAACTATATCGGGACTCGCGATAGAAAGGTACTGGGATATCTTGATGCCGTATTTATGCTTCTTCAGATGTCTCGAACGGGCGAAAACAATGAGTTCACATAAAAACAATTTGACGAGATAGGATTTGATTAATGATTCGGTATAATTTCTTCTCTGTCGATTCTCTTTACAAATAAAACTAAATTACAATGATTTGACTTGACTTGACTCCGTCAATTAAACAATTAGGAGTGATGAACTTTCGGCGGAGTGATAAATTTGCTGATCAAGTGAGTAAACTTTCGGCCCCCTTTTCCTTTTATACCTTACTTCTATAAAATTCCACTGCGCATAATCAGTAGGCAGCCAATAACCTGACCATCCTGTATTAACTTAACGATATAAAAATAAGTGCGCTGGCACTGATCTGCCCTGATTGGTTGGGAGTTTGGAAGTCCATCCCCTTTCTATGGAAACTTCCATACCACGTGAGAGAACCTTCTCGAATGTTCCACAGACATAATGGAATCTATTTTGGGAAAAGGCCCTGTACCAAGATTCAATAAGATAGTTAAAAACTTCTCGAGGGAAAACTGAATCCATGACCTAGATAAATACATAAGAGGCCTGTCAGGTGTCTCGATGGAGTGTTTCGGTAACATCAAAGAGATGGTATCACTATTTCATAACATCCCCCTCAATCTTTTAAAATTTTTGGATACTCCAAAATTTTAACATCATACTGCTTTAACTTATCATTATCTCAAAAAGGTAGAGTACTGTAAGCACATTCACTAATATTCATTGACTTCAATAAATGTTCTTCATATATCTCTCAAAGGTTAACATCTTGGTTACGAATATTAAAATGATCATATGTTATATACATTGACACTATTCTCCATAAAAAAAAATGTGTGTACCTCTTCAATATTGATGACATCATATGATGTAATCTAAAAAAAAAAAAAATATATCATTAAGATATCTTAAAGTTACATGACACAGCAAAATATGCAGTATCTCTTACAAAATACATTTATGCATTTCATACATCAATAATACATTTATATCAAAAGTGAAATCATGCCGTGATTGGGGAGAGATCAGAGAATACTAGACTTAGTTATCTTTTAACTGAACAGAACACCTCAGCGTTCCATAAAAAAATCGTATTTTAAAAAAGAACCTTACAATATTACAAACTCATTTACAAAACCTCGTCTTTAATGAAGGCAAACAGTAGTTTCAAAACTGCTCTGATACCTTGTGAATCATATACATCCACTTCAAGAAATCAACAAAATGTGACTCGATAGCATGGTGACCCTAGGTATGCACTCCGAAATGATCTAGTAAAGTACCAAAGTACTAGATATTCGATACCATTAAAGAGACTCCATAGACTATGACATCAACAAATCTTTCTTTAAATTTACATAATACTTAACATCTTGTCTTTTAAACTTTTGAATGAATATTTGAGGAAAAGAAAATATATACATAACTTCCTCAAAAGATCTATACTTTCATTTGCTTTGATAACTGTTGCTGTAAGCAAAAGTTGCACATTACCAATGCTGTCTCTGAATAGCCTTCAATATAACATAAATGATGCAATGTAAATATCCTTAAAATATTTTCTCAATATATGAAAACCCATGTTGCTAATATTCCGGATATGTTCTAATTGCCGGGTAAACGTTTGAACGAATTCATAAGGAGAAATAAGGTATACTCATTACACATTTGTTATAAAAGATGAAACTAGGTCACTTGGTGGTGGTTTTAAACAATAAAGCTTATATTGTTACACCATACAGTACAATGACTTCCACTTAATAGGTATGCAGGTAATTGCCATGACGCATTCCATTCATACAATCGTGGGTAAAACACCTGTTCATCTGAACTTAAAGTAATATGCAGTTACACATACTAACCGTATAATGTTTGCAACATCCTGCCTGGATTGCCTGTAATGTTCAATCCCTTTTCATGGAGAAAATTCATTATTTCCTCTGTGTTGGAATATTTTCCTACATTCCACCAAAAATCATGACTCTTAAAGCCTGATGGAAAACATGGTGTCTGATAGGTGACCAGAACCTGTAATTCACCCAATTTGTATCGAGCACGTTGGACTTTCATGTCTCCTTGTGGAGCATTTGCAAAAACTTTCTTTTGCCTTAATATGCTATCTTTCATGGAAGGATATGGAAGTGCTAATCCTTCATTATGTGCTCTATTCTCTAAAAAGGATGCAACATTCATTGGCTTAGTGCTCATAAGACACATGACATGATCTGAAGTTACCCCTGGCAAAATGTTACCAAACTCATCATGAAACTCAATATGTGCATCTTGCATGACATTAACATTTTCTGCATTAGAAGTGTTACTACTCAAAACATTTCGCATTCGTGCAACCTTTTCACTTGATGAACCCTTTGTTTTCAAGACATTCCGCAATTTCTGAATGTTGGTGATATTCTTAGTTTCAGAAGATGCTCTTACAAAACATGGTTTAAGCCTGTTATAATTGAATACATCACTAAGAATTTCTCCTTTGAGAGTGGCCAACAAATAATGAGTCCTATCTAAAACTTGATGGATCACTAGTGGTCCACACCATTCTGCAGCAAATTTGCGAGAGTTTGCAGTCAAGGAAGAAGACGTTGGCTTATACAGATACACTAATTGACCCGTTGAATAAATTGCACCTTTGTCCAGTTTTGCACTTATCTTAACATTTTGAGCATCTTGTTGCTTCTTTTGTAAGACTAACATTACCCTTGACAAATGATCAAATCGTTTCTTTAACAATGTAGCATATTCTCCATGAGATTGTGATAATCCTGCCATTGGATTGAATGATAAATTTGTAAGATTCGGTGGCTTACGTCCAAATGCAAGTTCAAATGGGCTATAGCTACCTAACTGAGGAGAGGAAAATGTGTTATATGCATAGGCTGATGTAGGACAAATCGTACCCAGTCCGTACCAAACTGATTTAAGTTCACTTTGAGGAAATTTGAAAGAGTCTGAATGTGTCTTTCAACCTGTAAGCTTCCATGATTGCTTACACTGATGAACTTTTGTTGAATGCCTAAAGCTTTACTTAAGAGCTCCACTAATTTTCCTGTAAGAGAAGCTGCCGCATCACTTATGATACAAGACGGTGGACCAAAAGTTGTGACTACCCTCTGCAATAATGCTTCACATATTGTTTCAGCATCAAGAGTCTTAAGAGAAACACATACAACAAATCTAGTGATCTCATCACAAACAACCATCAAATGTTTAAATCCTGTAGCCGTTGTGGGCATAGTCTTGAAATCCAGACTAAGTCTGTCAAAAGGACGATAAGAATCAGGAATGCGAGCATGATATTGTCTCAATTTGTCTGGTTTCTTACGGAATTCTTGACAACGGAGACATGCCTGAATATAATTACTGATGCGTTGAAACATATTGCGCAGATAGAAATGCTGTCTAATGGTCAAATATGTACGCATTACACCTTGATGATTACTTAACAAGTCATCGTGATATCGAGATATTATTTGTTCTACCATAGTCTCAGGTACGACTAACTGAAGAGTCATCTTAGCATCGTTAGTCTCATGCAAAAATATCCTGAATAACAAACTATTACATAACAAATAATCCTCTGCTTGAGAACGAACAGTTCTAGCATGCTTAACACTACTTGGAATGATGTCATGTGCAAGAAAATCATAAATTGGTTTGTAGTAAGGACAAGTTTGTTGTTGAATTTGCAACTCTTTTACATCAAATTGCAGATCATAGTTTTTGATCAGCTTTCCTTGAATTGCCTTCATGACTTTATTCAATTCCTTTTGTTTTGGAATGTGCCCTGTAACCAAATGATCAATGTTTGTTATGACTGGCTTCGGCTGAACAAATAATTCTGGAGGTGGTTCTCTGATTACCTCTTGTACCCTTTGTCTACTCTGATCCACTAATCTTGGCTCTGAAGGTTGAGAAACACTTGTAAAATTTGGCACAACTAATATGTCAGGGCTATATGTATGTCTATTTTCACTAGGCATAGAAATAGTAGGCCTTCAATTTCAATTCAATTTCAATTTCTTTATTCCAGTATAAATGATAATATTTATAAATAGGACACATAAAAGATGATACATAAAAGACGTAAACATGTACAAAAATGAAAGCATGAAACAAAAACAAGAAATAAGATAGAGGAATAGAAGTTTTAAAAGATTAAAGATTAAAAGGATTATAACAGAGATTCTAAGAACCCATTTTGAATATAAATGGCTGCTCTGTAGATAAATGAGTTCTTAAAAAGCATAATTCTAAAAGATGGCAAGATAGTAGGATTACGTAGATTGTACTTGCTGGTTCTATTGCACAGAGAGATCAACTCGGAGTGAAGTGGGTGATCTTTAGAACTATGTATATTCTTAGCTAGTCTTATGAATTCATTTTTAGCAGCAGTGTTTACTTTACCAACAAGGCTTTCATAGTCGAGATTAAATATTTTGGAGCAGTATTTCAAGAAACTTCTAATTCTTTTCTTGTCCTTTTCAAGTAGAAAGTGATACCAGACAGGAACTGCATACACAATCACTGGCAGAATTGATGAGCTGAAAACCTTATCTCTTACATTAGAATGAAAATAAGGAGTAATGTATGCCAACGTTGATACAATATAATACACCTTAGACATCGATTTAGATATATGTTTAGTAAAGGTTAACTTGGCGTCAATATCAACCCCTAAGTACATAGTATGAGACACCCGCTCAACAATGGAGCCTTGAACATAAGTTTTCTGATCCCTGGTCTGAATGAGACCTTGATGTTTAATGTTAATGTTTTCAAAAATTATTTCTTTAGATTTCTTTGGATTAAGTAAGAGGTTCTTCTGCTCACACAAATTGACCATATTATCAATACAGTATTTATAGTCATTTTGATTTTCAAGGTGTGTCCGCTTTGAAATGTTACAGGATATGGCTGTATCATCAGCGTACTTAATTACATCACACCCCATTGAAGAACGTATATCATCTGTGTATATTGTAAAAAGTAACGCAGATAGAGGACCTCCCTGGGGGACTCCCACTGTAATATTTGATTCCTCTGAATAACCTTTCTGTAGCTTGACTTGTCGAGACCATCCATGTAAAAAATTAGCCAACCAATGTATAAGCCAAGGCTCATTGATAAAACTACACAAACTTTGGATTAACCGATTTGGTAAAACCGTATTAAAAGCACTTGAAAAATCTAAGAATAAAACTTTAGTGACTGTTGTGTCACTCTGATTTAAACCAGAAACAACACAATGTACGAGCTTGAGTATAGCATCTGTGCAGGACACGCCTTTTTTGTAGGCAAACTGATTTTTATCACCGTGTGATACGATGGCCTGCGTCAAGTATGGAAATAATAATTTTTGCATACAGTTAAAACCAATACTGGACATATCAATTGGTCTAAAATCGTTTACAGATGTTGGAATAGAGATTTTAGGCACAGGTGATGTTTTAGCATGCTTCCATAGAGACGGAATTGAATTCTCATTTAAACTTACATTATATAAATTAGTGAATATGCCAGCTAATTCTTCAGAGCAATACTTGTACACCCACCAGGGAATTTGATCAAAACCAGACGCAATTCCTATCTTAACAAGTCCAAATTGTCTTTTTACATCTTTCTTTAGTATTACTGGTGGTTCAGCAGTTGATAGGTCTGGTAGTATAAATGAAATATCTTTGCTCGAAGCATCATTAAAACGTCCGAAGTGTTGACTTAATTTTTGGCCAAACTCATCAGTTACCAAGTTTCTTTGCTGTTCATCTGGTTTCCGTATTGATTTGAGTAGATCCCACAGAGACTGTTTGTCTGTTGTTACCTTTTGAAAGTATTCATTCCTCCTCTTGAACACATGTTTGTTTATTTGCCTCTGTAACCTGTTCCGTAGAGTAGTGTCACCATCATCAATTGCTTCCTTTTTCTCTTTCTCCAACTGCTTGATCTTATCATCGGCTGGCAATCTTTTCATAACTTCTGAGTGTGACATTGTCCTATAAGGAATGCAGATATCAGTTGTAAAATTGATGTAAGATGATACTACTTGTGTCAATTTATCTAAGGTGTCACACGTATCTGTAAAAACCCTCCAATCTGTTGAATCCAACATCACTCGTAAATTGTCAACATTACTCTTCCTGGTGTCTCTTTCCTTTGGTCTTGGTATCTTTTGAACTTCTCGATAACGTTCTGTGTATCGTGGCATAATTAGAACACTGAAATGATCTGATGTAGCTATAGGATGCATTTTCTTGGCAGTGAAGTAACTCCAACCTTTGACTATATGTATCTCTCTTATCAGTAGAAATAACTGGTGTAGTCGTCTTTTGTGACTCAGATTGTGGTCTCTGCTTAACATGATCATTGGAATGTGTTGCCTTAGGAATGGATGTCCTTTCAACTCTATTTGTTGATTCTTTGGCTGGGGAATCCTGCTTGGACTCCTTAGTGACTTTATTCGGAAATAAATCTGGAACTTTGACTCCCATTGACCTTGCCTTTGACCTTGTCATGATTGGATTAAATGTCTCCTTAGGTGGAGTTGAAAAATCCTCATAAGAACTGACCTCTTGAGCAACCTGATCTATTTCAGAGTGGCATTCCTGTGGTGCTCTAGACAAATAATCTGCCAAAACCAATTCTGAACCTTTCTTATAACCAACCTGAAATGTATATTCTGACAATTTGAACAGAAGTTTACGTAAGCGTGAAGTTGCTGGTTCTTGTTTCGATTTAAACAATTCAACAATGGCAGAGTGATCAACATATGCCTCAAATTCTACATTTTGCAATAAATGTTTGAATGCTGTCACATTAATAAATAGACCCATCATTTCTAATTCAGTTACGCTATACCTCTGACATGCTGGTGGTAATATCTTAGAGTAATATGCAATAATATTCTCTTTGCCATTAACTCTTTGTGTCAGGTATGATCCTGTTGCTACTCGTGATGTGTCGCTATATAATACAAAACGACCATATTTCTGTGGCATATGCAATATAGGTGGATTACACAACAACTCTTTAATACTTAGAAATGCACACTGATGTTCCTCTGTCCATTTAAATACCTTTCTCTTACGACTCAACTGATGTAATGGTCTCAATAGTGCTTGAATATTTGGGAAAAACGAAGCCACATAATTAACTGCACCTACAAATCGTCTTACTGACTTAACATTGTGTGGTTTCGGTGTGTTCCCAATCGCTGCACATCTGTCATGTAAAGGTTGGATACAAGCCTCACCTTCTGGGTTTATTGAGAGCAAATGTCCCATATATCGGACTGAATTTTGGGAAATGCTACACTTTTTCGGAGAGATTTTCAATCCGTTGTCCATTAAAACCTTAAAAATTGCCTGTAGGTGTTGTTTGTGAGATCGTTTGTCTGCACTGTACACAATAATATCGTCATGATGAGCAATACAGAACTTATTTGAATTTGGGATCGTTGCCAAAATATCATTAATTTGCGACTGAAAGATCGCTGGAGATAAATTCAATCCCTGTGGTAAGCGTTTATAATAATAATGCTTTCCTCCATGAAATGAAGCAATACCTGTATATTGTTGTGCATGATCACTAAGTGGCAGACAGAAGAATGCAGACTTTAAATCAAGAACACCCAAAATTTTGGCTCCAGAGTACCCTATGGTACGGATAGTCTCATTCAGTAATGGAAATGGGTGATTGAGACGTTTTATTCTACTGTTCAAGTAGCGAAAATCTGTGACAACCCTTTTGTCTTCCGTTCCCTTCTTTGGAATGAGGAAAACCGGTGAGGTATAAGACTGATGTCCTACCGCTAAGATTCCTAATCGCACTAATTTGTCAAGCTCACTGGCGACAATGACTTTGTCCTCATCTGAAAGTCTATAGGGACGTATGTAAAATGGCTCATCATTAGTAAGAGCAATATCAGCCTCATAATTTGGACAGTGAGATAATTCACCATAAAGAGAAAATGCATCTCTATGTGAGTCTAGAAATTCATATATGCTTTCTGTTTCTGAAGCATTCAGAATACTTTGTTGCAAATTAATGTTTTCTCTCATGATTTCCTGTTCGGATTTGGAAACCAGGGGATCATCGGTTGTCAAATGTGGATAACGATGTAAATTATATCGTGTAATTTCATCACGATTCTCTTTAGAGTTGGTTCGAAAAAGAGACGGTTTTTCGATGTCTCTCATGACATTGAGAAAATCTAGAGAATCGGTAGGTATGTCTTCTGTCACCGTAATGATATCTGCTAAATCTAAATGAGCCACTGTGCGAGAAGGATTCAGACAAAATTTCTGATTACCCATGTTCCTTAGTAGAATCTTTGTTCTACCTTTATGCATTTTCACTAACATTCGTGAAGGACACATACGAGATATTAGAGGAAACGGTTTAATAACCACATCTGCATTTCGTGCATATAGTGGAAGACGTCCCTGTACAGTAATGTATCTTTGCTGACCTGGGTAAATAACAAATCTCTGCACTAGCCTAAGGAAAACTTTGGCTTGTTTAATTCTAAAACCATTTGTGGTAAAGTCCAAAGAACCATTCAATTCCTTCAGAGTTTGACTACCTAATATTAAGTCAATACCTGTCAGGTTTGCAGCAATTGAAGCAGAAAGCTGAAATTCATGACCCTGAATTTTGACCTGAAATGTTATCGTGCTATACGCATGAATAAACTGACCATTACCCAACTTTAGGTTTACTACATCAACTGAGACTGGTTGTATAGAGGATAAATACTTTGAATTTTGCACTGTAGAAGAAGAAATGATAGAGCGTGTCGCTCCACTATCAAACAACAATGAAATTCCTTTACCATCATGTAAAGTACCTCTTACAAAATTACGTGTGTCCAGTTGAATATCCACATTACGGTCGTTCCCTGTATATCTAGAACTAGGAATATTACTATTCTTCCAAACATTATTTGCTTTACGTTTCGATCTTCCTTTACTTGGTACTTTGTCTGGAGTCACTGTATGATGAGTGCAATCATAAGTGCTCCCTACTGAAAATTCTGTGTTGGTACTCTGTTTACCTTAGCCTCCATTTCAAGGCTTAGGCGAATTTGGCAATATTGTGCAAAATGACCTCGATTTTGGCAGTAGTAACATGTGACTGAAGGATTAAAATATGGTAACCTTCTCCTGTTATTATTCTGACCTGTCCTAGGACCACGAGAATCACGAGAACTATATCTTTGCCTCATCTCTTTTGGATTGTCTTGCGATTCTGACCTACGTGACTGATCAAACTTGGTCTCTAATTCCTGTTCACTGACGGACATTATGCCGCATACAATCCTAGGCTAGTTACGAGTATACAACATGAGCCTTTACTTAATTGAACACACTATCGACCGCAATTAAATATAAATAACAAATATGCAATATATGGACACGATTAAAATAACTTATCGGTACACTCTGATCTCAAATAGGGGTTGGGATACAAATTGGCATGATTTCACTCACCCTTAAGTTTAACTAAGAACTGGTAGTGGAACTGCAAACGATGATTGAAGTCCCTCGGTTAGCAGTAGTAGTAGTAGTAGCAGCAGGTAGTAGCAGGTAGGTAGTAGCAGGTAGGCCTACATCTCGTAAGAACTTCAGATTCGTTCGCCGTTAACATCGGGTAGAGTCTAGGCTTTGATCGCGAAAATGTTCAGTTCTGATGTTTAGAGCTGTAGTCTTCTACGTACTAGTTGCGCGAATGTTCAAACGCGAACTGCATGCTGGGTTGATTAACGTTAGTGTACAGATCAGTGGTTCCGGCATCCGTTGTACAGACTTAGGCTAGTATAGGCTGACTTCCATCGCAGAGTGTGTATGTTAGGCAATGTCGTGAACATGCGTCGTGTTCCTCGTTAGGTCTTCGGGCCAAAAAAAATCACCTGTTCGTTATTGATCGTAACGAACGAAAGTTGTGAAAAGTTCCGTTACCGTTTTGTTCCTGAAGAAAGCAACCGATCTCCACCATGTAATATTGTGACGAGCCCGGCTCCTCCGATAGTAAAACTATATCGGGACTCGCGATAGAAAGGTACTGGGATATCTTGATGCCGTATTTATGCTTCTTCAGGAGATGTCTCGAACGGGCGAAAACAATGAGTTCACAAAAAAACAATTTGACGAGATAGGATTTGATTAATGATTCGGTATAATTTCTTCTCTGTCGATTCTCTTTACAAATAAAACTAAATTGCAATGATTTGACTTGACTTGACTCCGTCAATTAAACAATTAGGAGTGATGAACTTTCGGCGGAGTGATAAATTTGCTGATCAAGTGAGTAAACTTTCGGCCCCCTTTTCCTTTTATACCTTACTTCTATAAAATTCCACTGCGCATAATCAGTAGGCAGCCAATAACCTGACCATCCTGTATTAACTTAACGATATAAAAATAAGTGCGCTGGCACTGATCTGCCCTGATTGGTTGGGAGTTTGGAAGTCCATCCCCTTTCTATGGAAACTTCCATACCACGTGAGAGAACCTTCTCGAATGTTCCACAGACATAATGGAATCTATTTTGGGAAAAGGCCCTGTACCAAGATTCAATAAGATAGTTAAAAACTTCTCGTGGGAAAACTGAATCCATGACCTAGATAAATACATAAGAGGCCTGTAAGGTGTCTCGATGGAGTGTTTCGGTAACATCAAAGAGATGGTATCACTATTTCATAACAGTAGGAGAGACTAGCGTAGGTTCTTATGACCAACTAGACCGTTTTCTGCTTTCAAACTTCATAGGAGGAGCTTCATCAGTAGTAGCCTTTGAATATTTTATATTCGGCCTGGGCGTCTCATTCTCAAAATGCATCTATTTTCTGTGCACAAGTTTTCATGGACTCATGGTGCAGCTATAAGAGCATCTAAAAGAGCTTCGTGTGAACCTTGAGAGTCAGCTGATTCTTCGTTAGTACGAAACCTTGAGTTAACAAGTAAATCTTTGAGATTTTGGGCCCTATTGTAGGCTAGAATCGGTTCTTTTGGAAACAGTTTGGATAATTGTTGCGTGTTGCGAGATTAAGTGCCAATGTTTCTAAAGTGTTTTTTTTCAAATGCGTGGTTTTGATATGGGGTGTAAAGGTGAGCTTGAACACAAGTGGTGGTTACTTTTGTTTAGGTTTGGTAGTGAGGTATTGCCCACGGTTTTCAAATTTTATGCCTTTCGTGGCTGAGGCAATTTCCTCTTTCTTATAGTTACGGAGTAACAGTTTCTCTGTGTAAGCCTTCGGGGCATTGTATATTCCAGGGTTGCCAACTCAGATTTGAATATTTAATGTCAAACTCTCAAGTGTTTCACCAACTCTCGTCACAAGTTGTCAAGTATCGAATTCAATCAGGCATAATGGCCTATTCAATAAGTTTTCCTCCCAGATTAAGACACGGGGTTACTGTAATTGCAGGGCCCCTGACATCGCGGGGCCCTGGGCCAGGGCCCAGTGGGCCCATGCGTTAAGACGGCCCTGCGTGTACGCTCGAATTACGAGCGCCCAACGACGACTACAGACGTTTCCATAACTACCATTGGCTTGGTTAAATATTCCATCCAGGGCTGCTGTTTGGCTGAAAGTTGGCCTTTTTCAATAAAACAGTGGCTAGCAAATTTTGAGGTAATTTGTTCCGTGGCGTGTGCCCCGGTTTTGCTATTCGGCTGTTTAATTTATACCACATAATTCCTGGAACACTGTTACATTATTCGTAGCCTGCATCATTGTATTCAAACTTCAAAGACTTGAGACTTGACTTGGGACTTGCTCATAGGGACTTGAGACTTGACTCGAGACTCGACCTCCAAAGACTTGAGACTTGACTTGAGATTCGCTCAAAATTTTCAAGGTGACTTGAGACTTGACTTGAGACTTGCTGGTAAAGACTTGAGACTTGACTTGAGACTTGCAGCTAGGGACTTGTTGACAACTCTGTCCCCTATATGACAAGCATTGCAGCTTGTGCAGATGAATTTATAGACCACACGAGATTTCAGGTATGATGGAATCATGACTTTTACTACACACATATTTCGAACTTTAAATGAGATAAACACTAATTTAATATTAATGTCTGTACAATGCGATTTGATCAACTGTCTAACTTTGTTCTGAGCATGACCAGAGAATTTACCAATGTACGAGAGCTTGTAAAATCTAGTAATGTGAGAAGCCGGGTCATGATATTTTCCGGTGACACCTTGTTTTGTAAATACGATTTCACAACTTTGTCAATTATGTGAGAAAGGGAATGATTTTTGCCGAGTCTTGACATAAGTCCTTTTAGGTCTAGGTCAAACCCTTTGCAAGAGTTGTTGACCTTGTACATTCTATCCACTAGCGTTTTAATGAGACCAATTTTGTAAGAATACTGAAAAAAATGGTTAGTAACCCTGAGTACGTGGGCTTATGATAAACGGAAGTGTTGCAATGACCAATGTTCATGCTGACAAGCACATCCAAAAAAGGTAGCGTGGCCTACTGTCTTTTTGCTTCTCAATAGTGAATTTTATGTTAGGGTGCCGGGTATTGATAAATTGAAGAAATTGATGGCTTCACCCTCATTTCGGAAAAGACAGAAAATATCGTCAACATATCTGCGGTAATGATAAGGTTTAGATGAGGCAGATGAATCATTCAGAAATTGTTTCTCCAAATGACCCATGAAGAGATTTACCAACACCGGTGCTAATGGTGAACCCATTGCCACACCGTCCACTGGAGCATAGTAATTACCATTGAATAAAAAATGCGTTTGTGAGGTATAGCAAACATGAATAGTTTCTGGAGATCCCGCCTTTCAATACCAATGCCTGGATTGTTATGCATTATGGCATCGATTGCAATATCAGCAGTTTCAGAAAGTGGGATGTTGGTAAATAAACTAACTAGATCGTATGATACCATGTAATGATCAGATATGTCAATAAATGTAATTCCCTGGACAAAAGAGAAAGAATCCTGAGTGCAATAATCGAGACAAATGTTGGGTGATATAAGATCACTCAAAAACTTTGCCAAATTATAATTATAAGTACCAATACTTGAAACAATAGGATATACTTGAAACAATATAGGCTATATATATATATATATATATATCATACAAAATACACGACAGCACGCCCTCAAACTGCTAAACATTGACAGAAGACGTAAGTTTTGAATACGAATAAAGTATCAACACAAGTAAAGATGAATAATTATCAACTGTTTTTAGTGCTTCCTCAGGGCAAAATGTGCTTTAAAAATCATGTCTGAGTTAGACCACTATCCACTTGAAATAACAAAAGATAACTTGAACTATAAAGACGATAACTTAATATTGCAAAACCCCAGAAATATGCTCCTCTATCGCCATGCCAATCTGCCCCACCCCACCCCACCATCCCACACAACCCGGCTTGAGTATAGTACCTACTTGAACGGATCTCTGTGGACAACGCAGAAATGTTCACCATAATTGAGACTGAGGTGAATTTGAAACTCGATATTAAGAATCTGAAATTCGTTACAACAATTTGACAATTTCTTCAATATGTTAAGTTTTCTTCAATTCCTTATTTCATTTTGGAGATATTACGGATTTAATGGTCGTTCACAGACAAGGTTCAAGTCTAAATATGACATCACATCTACATGTGCTTCATTTTCTTATGTAATTTTCTGTAATCAGGGGATTGGATTTTGCAAACGTTGACTATAAAATATTAACAAATCCTGTTAACATTCCACGTTGAAAAATGTGAAAAACAATAGAAAAATGATTCAGATCGTAGTGGCACTATGACATCACGGACTTTACAAAGTGACGCGCGCACATACGACACCTGCCTCGGAGTTTAATATTAACAAAGTTAAAGAAAGTAAACGTACCTTTACATGCGATTAAGGGGTTGGCCGTCTGTCAAAGGCAAATATGTTGTTCTTCCATACGACACTGAGATATAACGGCTAGCTGACTATCATATAACTAGAAGACAATTGTGGAAAAGTAACTGTTCCAACTGATAATCCAATGCACACGCATGAACGAGCAAAACGATACCACAAAAGAACTTCTTATCTCTACAGGAAGTCAATGAGATTATTGTATAAATACTTTTGTTTTGTTAAAGGGACATGGCCATCCTGTTTCTCATGGTGTATACATATGTCACCGAGACGACCCTCGATGATGCTGAAAAAGTAGTCGGAGGTTTTAACCCGTTTATTTGCACAAGTGGCTCAACAGGAACACGGTGAAAACTATAAAGTAAAAGTATTAAACATTAATATACAAACATTGGTGAAAAAAAAACACTTGAATTTGCACAAATCAATGATAACATAATACAGCATTATATTTCCCCCTTATTAATAATGCACAAAAGGAAGAAGTATAACAAATAACATTAGGTAACATGAATCAAAATATAGAGTAAGATTGACAACAATTACATTCTTGATAATTATAACACCCAACTTACAATCGTTGCCGGGCAAACTAAACGCACGACAAACTGCGGTGTACACTGAGGGGCTTACGATGCATGGCTTTCCGGGGTTTACTGCGGCTTTCTGTGGTTTACGGCGGCTTTCTGAAGAATGTATAAATATACGAACAAAATGATATCCTAAGGAGAATACTTAACAAAGACGATACTTTAAGTCAAGGTACTCTAACAAATAAGCAAATAAGCAAAACAACAAATACGCAAAAGGCAACGATCATAACAGGCACAAGCATATAGCAAAACCACATTAAAATCAAATCTCAAGAATGTGATATTACAAATAAGTATACCTAGCACATTAATGCCTATATAACCATATATACTTACATTATTACTATGGATGTCTGATATGAGAGCACATGCGACGCCACTCTGAACCAGGAGAGGAATTAAGCATGTAACTCACATAATACGTAAGTATGCATCGATTACGTAAGTATGCAAAGCAAGGAGGCCGCGGTTATAAAAGGTCACACTTTAAACACCATTGGGTGAGGGCAGCATTGACCGTTACCCGACCTCGACCAAGCGGAAGTTTCCCTTTTGTCACGCTAAGGATAAAACACACATCGGCACCTTTGTCACGCTAAGGAAAAAACACACATCGGCACCGATGACAATATGAAATACATACTAAAGAGTATTGATTACATCTTAAATACATATGCCGGAATGGGTAAAATTTTCCAAATAGGGATGCACTCAACGGCAGTGAATATTGGTATAAGCATACATTGTCCCAGGCAATAAAGTTTTGCAGCACTTCATACATGCACTAACATTATTAACGTTATATTGTATTGATGGTTCGAGGTCATCATCAATAGCAACGCAACGTTACTATATATTGTACATATAGATCTTTGAAAGAAACCAACATTCTTGTAATTGTGTGATGTGCTTCAATTTTATCAAACCAGAATTGCAATAGTACAGTATTATTCTACCCGTTTCTAGGTTAACAATATGCATTAAAGTATAAGCAAATTGTACATCTTTATCTTTCAAAGGAACTACTCTCAGCTATTGTGCTAATGTTGGAAGGTTGTTTGGGAGAGACTTTGTTGAAAGTAGCGGAATACATATTTTATGTGCATGAAAGAGAATTTAAGCCAATAGAAAAGTAACTATAGTGAGATGGTTCAGTGGGTAGAGTTGTGGACTGGTAACCTCGTTGTTCCGGGCTCGCATCCATCTACAGTTCCTTTATGCAATACTTCTTTCACCCTTTCGCTTACTCCTCTCTGACATAATTATATTAATTCAAACATTTATGTATATATATTACCAGCTGACGTGGTGGCCAACGTGATAGAGACTTGCTAAAGACCCAAGTCTTGTTGGTTTCAGGTAAATCGTGCTAGGGTTCAAGGCATACCGGAGTTCACAACGCTCCGGTGGTGGTATGGCACTTTTTGTGGCCTAGGATCCCGTGTCATAAAAGAATAATAAAAGAATGTCGCGAAAGAACCCGGGAGGATGCGAAGAGGGTCGGTCAAAAGTCGACCAGATTGCATGGCGTGCGTGAATCGTCGCCTCTTGCCAGAGGGTCAAAACACTCCCTTTTTGACCGGCATGTATGCAGCCACCGTCCACTGAATACGTGGCCTGATGAGGCGCTATTCTCTTTGCACGGATGCCTTTAAAAGACATAATAGTATTTCATGTAACAATAGCGTTGAGTTTTTAGCTAGCGCCATCACATTTCATGAAGCGTTGACACAGTGTATAGGTGGATTCAATGCAATTGAAGGGCATCCTTCATTGCTGGCTAAGCAAAAAGCAATAAAACTTTCACGGGTGCACAGGGATCTCCAGGAACCTGATTAATATAATTTATAGTTGACTATTTTAATCCATAGAATACAACTAGTAGAAGGTTTATTGCGATTCCTTTATTAACTTCCTTTAAAAGAGTTTAATTAGAACAGTAAAACTCTCTGTAGATCAGATTGAGGGTTGTATTTATTTTCCTAAGTACGCAGTCGACCTGTTGTTATGCAGTGATAAAACCTTGATACTGAATACAGAATGTCATGAGTTCTGGTTTGCCATTGTATTATACCTACTCAAGTCAATGTGCATACATTCCGATAACCAAGGAAACGTTACCATTAATTGGAATGTCAATTGGCCCCGGTTATATAGCCAATACATAATGGGGCTCCAACACTCTTCGTCTGAAGAGTTTGATAATTAATTGGTATTTTATTCATTGCCACCTTTTCTTCAAACTGGAGAATTAAAGCAATGTATAACTAAAATGTTAGATCTTTACGAACGAGGTCGATTTCCTGTCATATCAAGTCATATTGTTCAGACGTGGCACCCGATACTCAATAGCTAGTACGGTAACTACTGTCCATGTTCCACAACCGTGCATCAGTAACTGCAAAGTTGTTACACGTTGAACTACGAGTCTGACAGGTGAAAATTTGCAGTAATTTAAAAAAAAAAATGAAATAATTTTTTTTTAATTTAAATTTTTTAAATTAAGTTTTTTTTTTAAATCTGCAGTAAGAAAAAACTTGCAGTAATTACTGTGCCACCTGTAACACATGTTACTGTGTTACGAGCACAGCGCAGTAGTTACTGATGCACGGTTGTGGAACATGAACAGTATAGTTACTGTACTAACTATGAGTATCAGGTGGACATGTACGACTGGAGTTTTTCGCTACGAGTTCTCCAAAACTCACACAGAAACGTTTACGTTAAAATGGCCTTCGGTAAAACTTTCCAATGTTGGCGAGAATTCAGGCAATAAACTTGGACATATTTAGTGCTTCTTTTTTTGTAAGTTACTTTGTTCGAATATATTTACATCTATTTGTGTTGATTTTCTCGAAATGCAGCGATCAAAATCCGGCCTCCGATGACCCTAAAACATTACCGTACCATGTAAATACGGATTAGATAAAGGCTCAATGTGTGTTTGCCAAATTTTTAACTTCGACCTTCCAGCTTACTGCCCTAAAACCTCAGTGAAAATAAGATCGTTCTATGTAATTTTCATATTAATAATCTTTATTCTTATTGAGTTATCTGTCGTTAAAAATTTTGAGGTGAATAAAATTCGCCATATTTTTTAAGCGAGTCCGTAGATTCTACAAACTTAAATCAAACGTTACAAGCCCCGCCCAACAGATCATGCGCCAATTAAATCTCTCTGTTTTGTAACGACCGCTAGACCTGTGTGCTAGTCTGTGTTAGGTCCATACTTGAATAGTATCTTTCATTCAGTCTTACCGATGTAGCTTGCGAAATTGTGTCATTTCCTTCCATTGCAAGGAATAAACAGGTGTTTTCAGACGTTTCTTCTGTGAAATTGGGTAAAGAAAGTGAACGATACTATATATTTGTTACATTTGTGTAACGATAATGCTGATATGGGCGGTCGCAGTGATTTGACGTCAAATCGTTCGCGCCATATAAGGGCAAGTTGGCAACAGAAAATGAATTCTTCTTTCGATTGCGACAGCTTTTCTCAATTAAACCCACCTGGCCAGAGTGCATTTAGAATAAGAAACATTGAATCTGCTTCGGACGTTTGTTTTCCGAAATTCATCAGCAAACACTCATTGAGACTTCAAGATTGCAAAAGTTATTCCCCCCTTTTCAAAATGGAGATGCTCATTTACTATGTCACTATCGCCCTATTTCTATACTTTGCCTTGTCTTGCTAAAATTCTGGAAAGTTTATCGTGAAATCGTCTAAAATTTTCCCTGAATAAGCATAAATATTTAAACTTCCTTTGCAGGATATACGGTTGTTTACATTGCACCTTACTAGCGTTACCAAAACATTTAGTACCATTTCGATGGGTAATATATATATTTATGAACATATACATATATATACACTCACGTGTAGAACAAAGAGGCGTGTCCAATCACTGTAACTTGATCACCTATAGGCCCATATTGATCGGTATCAATCGACTTTAAGCAGTTTATTTACTTAGGTCGTTTTTTTATTCATTCAAATATTTAACCAATACCGGTCCCATTAGATAGGGCGACGCCTGGTGTTTCATCTATATCTTGTCTGTGTTGTCAAGAATCTTATATATACCGTTATACTTCCTCCATTAGTTTATTACCGTCACTGCCTACTGCATTTATGACACTTTCCTTGACACATTCAAACATTTCAAGCGACTCATTCTGTTGGTCTTGGTGTACATAGGCGTAGGAGCCTAATTTGACTTGCGGCAGGGGGGGGGGGCGTTCAACATGTTAATGTGCATATCGTATAGGCATTGCTCGGTTATTACATCACATGCCAATAACATACAATCATTCCATATTGGTTAGAATTATTGGGGAACGTCGTTACAACAATAATGATCATAATAATATCAGTTTAACCATTTGAAAAACACATTGCAAATTATTCTTCTTTCAGTAGGTGCCCGAAAAATTCTCAGCATGTTGCCCGAATTTTCACCCAAAAAATTGAAAAACACATTGCAAATTATTCTTCTTTCAGTAGGTGCCCGAAAATTCTCAGCATGTTGCCCGAATTTTCACCAAAAAAAAGGTTGGGGGCTGCATCCCCCAGCCCCCTCCCCCGCCTCCTATACGCCTATGTTGGTGTATATCTCGGTGCTATGCTAAAATCCCATTACCATGGAACATTCGACTGATCACACAATGAAAAAAAAATGAAAAAACTCGCCATTTATTTTTAACCGTGGGAACGTTTTACAAAGTGATTACTAGACCTGTAATTCGTCGCTTATTAATTCTCAATTGCTGATTTTTTGTGTGTAAATATGTAACATACATCCACCATAGTAGCTCTCTGGTGTGTTCAATTGTAATCTGATTTTTAGGTAAAACCCCATAGATTTTGGAAACCTGTCCAAACAAAATCGTCAAAAACTGCTTTAAAACAAGAGTCTTTTGTCAAATATTTTAACTTCCCCCTCTTCCTTCCTTTCCAATCCTTCCTATGATTCACATTATGAAAATAAACCAGTCCGGAGCTTTGTTACCTTTTGTGCACGAACAGTACTATAATGCATGGGAACATTTCGTTGCATGAAGAAATAAGTCTAACAATGAAATCCTCCAAAAGACGAGAAGTGCACGGGTTGTAACACTTTTTTCAGCCGTTTTTTTTAATTGGTACCGTAAAGAGGCACCAAAGTTACAAGAAATTCACATTAATCTTGTTTTTTTTTAATGCCGCAGTTTTTTATTTTTATTTTATTTTAAAGAAATTTTCGATAAAATCAATATTAAAGTCACGTGATTGAGGATAATCAAATTAGTATAACACATTAAAAATGAATTAAGTAATAAATATTGACATTAAACATGAAATAATAAATATATTCACAACAAAAGCAGAGCGGTATTAACTTAACAGCAGTAACATTTTCTCCCAGCAGAATAGCAACCATTTATTGAGACGCCTATATTTTCCGTGTCGCGAAACTAGTATATGGTATTAAACGTTGAACAAGGCTCAGATCTGTCGCAATGTTTGGAGCCAAATGAAAAAAGATCCTTAATATATAGCCCAGCTTAAACGCAAGTTAGTTCAATGTGGTTGATAACAAGGTAAATGAACAATAGTTGATGAATTTTAACAATATTCTGCAACATTGGTAATAGTTTGTGTTATTATTGACACAATAATATCAATTGTAGCAAATCGATTTCCAAAGCAAACCCTAAATATAGAGCGAAAACAAACGAAAACATAATCAACGATTAATATCATATATAGTCTAAGTATGTAGATCATAAATACGTTTTAATAAACATTTATGAATTCAAAGGCTTCAAGGTGGAATATTTGTAAACTATTTTCATCTCTAGTTCCCTCATGCAAACTACTGCCCCCTCCACCCCACCCCCACCATGTGTACAAACGCTTACATGACATGAGTACTGTCCCCTACTTGAAGTGTTGGTGCACCCTCCCCCCTCCCCAATCCTCTCCCTAAAACTCGGCATCCTGGCTATTCGAGCCGGATGTTTTCAAGCCATCTAATAGTTTCACATATTATTGGGTATGGCCCTTATTCTAAGTAAGACATTTACGTGCTTACTGTAATATGTCTATTCAGAAATTCTTGGACACTGTTTACTCATTATACTCTTACCGAAAGCTTTTGTCCTCACAAATTTGACTTAATGTTTTATATTTTATTCACAAACATGTGAATTCTTTGATGGGGTCAATTTCATCATTTCTATATAGTGATGTGATTCTGGTCAGCCGATTCTCAGTATACCCGTTAATCAGTTGAAACAGATGTGTGACATAATTTCTTAACATGTGTTACAATTATGACCAGTTGCTACCAAGGAACAGAAAATACTAAACACACAACAATAAACATAATGATTGACTGGACTAACCAGACTATACTCTAATGGTTTCGCCAATAATTTCGTCCATATTTTAAAAGAAAGTGTGTGACACTTCACTGCAAACACATAAAATGAACCATTTGAACCATCTTTACCAGGTATAGGCCTACTTACTATATAGTCAAACATAGGGACTGTGGTTTGGACTCAGCCATTAGTTGAAACAACCTTTGAGTAATATTTCCACAGTAGCATATATGCTGACAGGTCTGACATGTGCTGCGGTGTTATAATAAATTATTTATTATGTATACTGTTATGATGCAGCATGTTACTTTAAAAGTTTGCTACGCTAATTGCTGTTATACACGTCTTAAATGGTTATGTATTATTATTATTATGGTAATTTGTAAACGTAGAGTACAATCGGTGCAGTTCCAAGTTACGGTCGTACGAAGATCTAGAGAGGACATGGTTAAAAAAATATATATTACGTACGTACGTAGTATTACCACGTACGTACGTGATAATTATTACGTACGTACGTAATAATATCACGTACGTACGTGATATGTTTTACGTACGTACGTGATAATTACTACGTACGTACGTAGTATTATTACGTACGTACGTAATAATTACTACGTACTTATGTAGTGATAATCACGTACGTATTTAATCATTGTAACGAATGAAGGCCTACACTCTAAAAACAACCTGGTGAAATTTCACCAGTTCCTTGTGAAATTTTCACCAGGAGTTGCGTTTATATGCTACCCTATATATCCTGGTTGTTTTCACCAAATTGCCTGGTGAATGAGATTTTAACAAAATCCAAAGCCTGGTTAAATTTCGTGGTGAAATTTTGACACTGTCCTGGTTAATATCAATGGGTATTCACCTCATTCTTGGTGATATTAACCAACATTTCCTGGTTGATGCTAATACTGTCCCGGTTAATATCAATGGGTATTCACCTCATTCCTTGTGATATTAACCAACATTTCCTGGTTGATGCTAATACTATCCTGGTTAATATCATGAAATATATCACCTCTTTCCTGGTTAAATTAACCAACATTCCTGATTGGTGCTAATGCTATCCTGGTTAATATCATAAAATGTTCCACCTCTTTCCTGGTTAAATTAACCAACATTTCCTGGTTGATGCTTATACTATCCTGGTTAATATCATGAAATATTTCACCTCTTTCCTGGTTGAATTAACCAACATTCCTGGTTGGTGCTAATGCTATCCTGGTTAATATTGCAGAATGTTCCACCCCTTTCTGGTTAAATTAAACAACAATTCCTGGTTGATGTATCCATTATCCTGGTTAATATTAAATTGATTTTCCACCTCATTCCTGGTTAAATCACCCCTATCCTTGTTAATATGCCACCCTATTCTCCATTTAAGTTGCAATGCATTCAAATTGAGAAAAAGCAAACATAAATTATAAAACAACATCATCAATGTTACTGATAGCTAACTTTATTTGTATCTCCTTTACTTTCGAATTTTGAGTAATAAGTGAACTTTTGCAATTTAGTTTAATTAATTCCTCAAATAATAATACAATGAATTAATATAAGAAATGCAATACTGAAATCAAAATTTTGAGGACATATTTACAGCATAAACATCGTTACATGCTGAAGCTCTGATTGCTCGACATCAACTGTGAAATATAACAGGGATACCAATACCTTGATCAGCACTTTTGCACAAGGATACAACTTGGAAATCACTTGAACAGTTTTCAGTACAGAACAAGAAATGGACCCTATACCTCTTACTTGAAATACTTGATCAAAGCCTCTCTTCCAATAACCTTTGTTACGACAAATTCAGCCCCGTGTCAGTAGCTTCTTTTCTTTAAAGGTATGCTGTATTAGGCCCAAATATGCTAGATATTCAAATGTGATCACCTTTGGTCCGAATTCTTAAACTGTTTTTATTACAACCTTTGAGGAAATTTTCCTATTCAGTCATTTTGTGTGTCCTTAAAAATGTCTGAGAAGAATTGGAAGGTACTTTTTGAAAACTTCTTGCCATTATAGCGTGCTATAATTTGGGGCATATACGTTAACTAGATAGGAAGGTCTTAGAAGATCTTTGTTCACATTGTTAACGATAGGGATGACCTAATACCAAATTGATTTGTTTAATTTAATTATTCACTTATTGGTAATTAATTCATATTTTATTTAATTACAATTATATTTTACCACTTTGCACAGGCAAACCGAACATCTGCAAGACAATACTTAGGCTTCCAACGATACCATTAATGTTTTAGTAATAAGCTCATCCTTGGACCTCACATACTTGTGCAAATTATTTTAACTCCAATAGAAAGTGGTAATTAAGTTAAGCGTATTATAATCACAAGAAAGATTAATTTGAAAAGATTTTGAGCTAACAGTTAAGTAGTTAAAGTATAAACCAAAGTGTCCTTGAACATGAAATTTCTGATACTCCGAGCCCGAATGACCATAATTATGATCACGTTTTGCATACATCCACATGTCCGTCCGTGGACTCAGGAAGAAGCGTTTCCAAACAATTAACTAAACCGACCCCTAAATGACCTTTGACATAAAATTCCTGAGCACTTCCACAAGTCTCTTCATCACAGGCCATCTCTATGCAAGTTTCATTGAAGTTGTACTAACAGGTATTATCAATTGTGGACAGAGAGATGAATTGAAATGCAAAACATCAAATTGTTTCTCATAAAAACAGCTACAATCACATTCTTGATGTGCATCCTCCAAGAAAAAGACATCCTTCTACTATTGCAAAGCTGCGTTACTTGGTAGCCTCTCTCAATTTCTCATTTTCCAGTTTGTACCAATCTAGGAAAGGAATGAAACAATTAAAGTATTAAATGGTGTGTTAACGAACTAGAATAAAAAGAAGATTAATCGCTTTCTTCAGTCTAATAGTTTGTGCCATGCTTTTTGAAAACCTGACCCTAAACCTAACCCTAATTTAATCTTGGAATAATTTTCTGAGTTGGTCAGTCTTATTTCTGTTTGGGTTTGTTTTCCACAGGGCATTTTATGTGGTTTTTAACCCTAGGCTCCTTTGACGTTTAGTAACCTGTTAAGTTAGGTTTGTGTGTAAAGTAGGCTAACCTTATAATAATACTAGCTGATACCATGTAGTGATTTGAGATTAGCAACTAACCTTAATTGAATTGTATTGGACGTGGTAGTTATTATAATAAACGGGCTAGCTGTTGACAACAGGAGGGCTACACAATATGATTATCAACATACAATTCCACGTTTATACTTTTAAAATCAACTTCAAGGCTACAAATAAACCTCAAACAATTATCAGTAGTGTAGGGTAGTCCTGTCCTACCCTTACCTAGCCTATAAAATGTGAGTTCAATCAGGGAGTTGTTCTAACAAATACCTTGTACTGTATCGTTCGCCCATCTATTAGTATTACCCTGGCTGTGTGTGCATAGACTGGGGAGTATCTACCAGGGAGTTGCCGTAACATCATCTTGGATCGACAACGGCAATAGACACTACACAGGCCTTATCACTGGCCTAGCTAGCCCATGACCTATCCACGTGAGATTCAATGAACACAAACTTAACGTGAGGCCTAGGTCTAACTTACACCAGACCTATTGATGCATTAATTGAGCCTAGGACTAATGATCCGGGAATGAGTTCCAGCACAAAATTGTGGCGGCTAAAGTACAGGCATACCTGTGGTGTTTCTGTTAGTCGAACGAACGTACCTTAATTATCTGTCTCCGGCATTTTTGAGTATAACTAGTCTCTAGGCTGCATAAGCTTGACTTCTTGCATGTAGACAAATGTGTTACAGTATATACGTACCGCGTACCGCCACTTCTTACTATCTTCGGTATAGAACGTAAAATTATCACGTACGTACGTAATAAATATTACGTACGTACGTAATATATATATTTTTTTACCATGTCCTCTCTAGGTCTTCGTACGGTCGAGTAACCTTACAGAATGTTATATAAATTAGTTTGCAAGGAGTGGCTCGCTCTCTTCTCCCAGTGGCACCAGCCTGTACGTCACGCCACGTAAAACAACTATGTCTGCCTAGCACTTACAAAAACCCATCTTTCCGTTCCGGCCTTTCTGCACCATGCCAAGCAATCTGTGCCAAGCAATTCTCTTTTGGACACCACCATGTTCGCGTTTTCTTCTGGAACTATTATTTACCTTACATGGTCCTGTTCTCTTCCGGAACTGTTATTTACTTAAAGCGCCTTCCTGAAGCTTCCAGACATAACCGCCGTGTTACTTGAGCGAACACCGACTTCCCTGGGACGTGACACCCCGACGAAGAGCCCAGCGGTAGCCGAGGTACCTTTGTCTTTAAGCTAACTTTAAGTATACCGGTATGTAATGCATTTATGCTAAGTAATATGTTTTTTTTACCAAGAGACACGGATTAGATTCATTTTAAAGACGATACCTCCCTTATCTTCTTTATAGTGCTCGTTTCCCCAATCCATAATATCTGGACTTCGTAACAATACATATGTTATACATTAGGTCAGTTCCTCAGATACAACCTTACTAACTCAATAGGAAAACATATAACTTGTATGACCACAAGTAGTATCTTTACGGCAATGCATTACATTCACTTGTTTAAGAATTTAAAACAATAGATTAAAGTTACCATTTAAACATGCAAGAACCGAGTACATCATTTATTGAGCCTTGAAGGGGCATTCCAGAGTTTTAGCATAATATTAAAGGTGAAAATCTTAAAACCCAGATGAGCTATAGAAAAGTTACTAGCACTCAAATAATCTTTTTTCTTGGCCTATTACATATCAAGAAACAGTTTCTGCCTCAAGCCCACTTTTAATCTAGTCTTAACGTTTCGCCCTTAGTTGAAAACCATAATATATAAAACATTTCTGATGACATTGTGTCATTTAAGTTAACGTAATTCGATTATAAAATGTACCGAAAGTTACTTCTCAAGTTTATTTAAAGGAATATTCTGATGGTATAAAATGTAATTTAAAAGATAAAAGGGCAGACGCTCATCAAAATTTTGCTGGCTTAGCTGTCAATGTCCTTTGCAGATTTTGTTTATGTCATTTTTAACCTCAGGATCTCATTTTGATTCCGAGAAACAAAAACTGCTCAAATCGTCATAGTTACATCCGTCACCATGTCGTTGTCAGATACGTTCACAACGTATTACTAAATTTGAAAATAGTATCTTCGCCGTAAAGAAAGTAATGTTATGATGATTTTGGTTTTATTCTAGCCTCCCGAATTTCCCTTAAAACAGTACAGGATCGGATCGGATCATATTGACGAAGGCAGAACTTCGTACCGTGTAATAACGTTTTCCTCAACCAGGTAATCCATGAACTTCCTATGTTCCCATTTATGACCCCTTCGTCCATTTCGAATCCCCCGTGCTATTCCAACTTTAAAATTGATTCCTAACGGATCGGCTGACGTTGGAGCTGTCTTATGTAAGATCTCAGCCAAATCTAGCAAGAAAACATCTTGTTCTTCTTTAGGCCACGTGACGTAAAATATCTGAGCTAGAGCACGCGAAAGTGTTCCTGCTACGTCTTGGTATCCATGCCACCTTGAGGTGATATTCCAGACCAGTGGTCCACCATACGGATCAATGTAAACCACGGCTTTCTTTTCATTACCTTTGTAACTCCAGAAGTCAACTAACGTTACTGCACCTTTAGATCCATCCTCTGCGTTGGCAGTTCCAAGACCTTCAGACCGCTTGGCAACACTACTTACTTTGTAATTGACATCGATGCTCAAAGAATCACAAGCCTCTTCTACCGCTCTTGCCAAAAATTGTGTCATTTTATTATAGGTGTCATGTAGTATTATTGCCACATCGTTCAAATTGATACCATGAACCTCCCCTGACATTATGGAACACAGGATGTTCTTCAGTCTATGGACACCAACGCAACGGCAGCAGTAAAGCGACAAAGGGTCTTCGGTTCGAGGACATTCGCAGGTTGTTAATTCGTACCATATTGGGATTGGTCCATCAATGGCGTTACCGGGTTTTGTGATACTAAAAAGCCCATCACCTTTGAACTTTCTCACAGCCTGCACTAGCTTAAAGCCATTCCTTGATGTTCTCATACATTGCGTGAGGATACTTTTCTTGAATGAACCTGGAAGATGTTCATATAAACATGAGAATTCTTCACCCTTTTTCAACGCATATGAACAACATGAGATAGTCATCCACACAGTCATGGATGTATTGTCCTTGAGGAACGCTTCCAGTTGATTCCAACCACCTTTACATTTACCAATACAAAGTGGTAATTCATCGAGTAGGAAATGGACGGTATGTGTAGGATGCCTCTGAACAGTGATTCTAATAACTGCACACAAGAAATCCGGTGTCAGCTGAAAAGGAAGCTCTGGAAATGTAATACTTTCGCGGCTTTCAATGACCTTAATGTGTTTGAGAAAGCTTGTGATGTGTATCTCATTCTCCGCTCTTGTTCCGTCTTTACTCAACATATCTTTTAGAAAGTCCACACAGTTGTCCTCCTCTTCTTGTACCTTTCCAGTACCATCGGAAACTGCTGCAAACGATATGATGTATACAATACCAGAGCTTGCCAAACTCTTGGCCTTCTTGATCAGTAATAGAGATTTCCCGGTTCCGAAGTCTCCAAGAAGAATGTTTAAAGACGGTGCTTTTGTTAATATTTCTTTCTGTTCTTCAGTAAGCTTCAATTTGCCTACTTTGGATCCCATTTTACTGATGGCGTCTGAGAGTGTGCGATATTTAACAGAAGAAGCGGGGCCAATATATCGACCAAAGAGGTCTTTATACTGTGAAGTTGTCATCGCATAGTCTTCTTTTTGTAAAGATTCTTGTACATTGCTCATCCACCATTTACTGAACGAGTCGTCATTAGCTATTTGATCACTTCTTAAAATGATACTATCATGTTCCGCACAGACATCAATAAGACATCCATTCGACAAATTTGGAACCGCAATAAACTCTAGCATTGGTAGCGATTCAACGAAAAGTAAATCCCGGTTCATTGTTTTCATGGCATGTATATCTTTGACTACTTGTTTCAAAGCACGTTTAAGTTGCGTGTGTTGCGTTGTTCGTTCAGACGATTCAGATACTGATTTCACCTGAAAGAAAATTACGCCTAACTTCATGTTTATGACGGCAATATCATGCTCACCATTGACGTCACATATTTCTTTACGTTCTAATGCTTCATATTTAGTATCTTCTTTTTTCTTTTTCTTCTTCACGTGATTCAAAAAGGAAGTAAACTTGAATTCACTCAAAACTAACATTGGTTCTTTATTCCTCTTTCCCCATAAATCGATAGCACGAGCAATCTTCTCCACTGCCTCTTTCTGAATTCTATCTGACAGAATCTAGAAAGTAAACAAGTAAATTGAATAATTAACTTTAGGAAATAAATAGTACTGACGAAGTCTCTCATTTCAAATGTCTTTGTTTTGATTCCAAGAATTCTATAAATGACATTAGCAAATGAATGAATGAATTTATTGCTTTCGAAACGCTCCTCTGAAGTAGAACATGGAATCGTTTTATGGTCAATAGCCAAACTGATATCCAAACCTGAAAGTCTTTCTTCTACTTTCCTTTTCTTGCATTTATTTTGCAATTTCATTTTAATTACACATTTTTTGTTTGTGATCATTGAAAAAATCAACTGCATCAAATAAGGGAAGGAATATGAGCTGTTTCTTTCTATCATCTTCTAATTAGCAAATACACATTTCCATTGTTGCCATCGGTAGAGTAGTTTCATTCACTATTTCTGCCATCTGGGTGGGCCTAAAAATTGGATCCTTTTGTTTGAAAGGGTTAGCAATACTGCATACGTGTAGTACATAATTATCCCTATTACCCTCCTCTCCCTAACCCAATCTCTCGCAGAATATATGTGAAGTTCAAGACTGATTACGATGAATATAAGAATATTGCATAAATTTTACGAGACCTCTTCGGGGCTTTTATGTCCCTTCAGACTCCGTTGAACCCCTTTTGGCAGTTTTGGAACTTGTTCATCAACAACATAGTCCAGTCGTTCATCCTGTTGGTAAACAAATGCTGATGGAACCTTATAAGTATCGGTCTCCAGATTTGGGAAATGCTCGTCGATGTATCCTCGTGTAGCTTGGTCGAAAGATACATATTTTCCAGCTACTTCAACTACACATTCCGATAGTTTTATGGTTGGTAGTCTATTAATGTCGGACTCTAAGGGTGTTTTCGTAGCCGCACATAATATACACTTTCGACCAGGGTCAGCAACAACAGATGCAGCCATCTTATAGAAATCCCCAAATCTATAAAAAGACAAAGAAGAGGGAGGACAGGAGAATATAAACGCTTTGTTCTAGTTTAGTCTATGGTAATTCCCAGACAAGTTTGGAACAACCTACCGACGTCACTCAAAGAAGCTAAGTCTAAAACATCTTTTAAACGTAATGTAAAGAATTACCTTATCCAAATTAATGATATATACCTTAAATTTGTCAACCTGAGAGTATGTGTGTGTATGGACGGGGGGGGGGGGGGCTGGTGTTATGGTTATATTTGTAAAGATAACTCCTCCACCATCTTCTTAATGTGTTGCCATCATTTTTAATGTACTTTGTCTATTGGTGCTGTCTCAGCTGCCGCGCGGGTGCTGCTTCGTGCAGCTTAATAATTTCACCGTTTTTTTTATCTCCATAATTTATTCGAGTTTTCATGAACATCGTGGATGTTGCCATTGAAGCCGAGACTTTGCTCGTTGTATTTCTTTGTGATTTCTCATGTTTGTTCCCACATCATTTGATATTTGTTCTGTTGTGGTTTCATCTATTAGTGTGTTTCTGTACCATCGTTTCTATGACAATCCACGGAGACACTATTGTGTACAGTAGAACTAAGCTGCTGAAGTAGTAGGTCAAGGGTCTTAAATATAAATCCCAACAGCTCTCTCCTTTGTGTTTTACAGGAGAACGGAGTACTACGCTTTCGTGGTAAGCGATCCGCTTCCCAAACAAAACGTGATGACAATATTATGTGCCATAGCCAAAGGCCTGTTAAACTTGGTCTACTGGACTGCGGGTCTGTCAGAAACTAAAACAGGCACAATTTATGATTTTATTACAAACAGGTCACATGATATAGCCGTCTTCACGGAGACATGGGTTACAAGAAAGTGACTCTGTAATTGAAAACGAGATAACACCCTCTGGATTTAAACTATTCAGTGTATGTAGAAGCTCTTGAGTAGTGCGGTCGCCGTAGTCTGTTCCGCGAACTTAAGTCCAGTAATTGAACCATCTACTGTTTTGACCTATTTGAAAGTCTGTGCATACGTGTGTAGGAGGTGGGTTGTACTTTCAGATTGTTTTCTATTTTCCGTCCTGCCCCATCTCGGAAAAACGGTCTCACATGATCACTATTCTAACAAGAATTTCACTCTCTTCTTGTAAATATTTGCACAACACAAGATACTATACTAATTTGTGGGGACTACAATTTTCACGTTGAGAATCCCCAAGACTCGTCGGCAGCTAATTTCTCAACTCTTGAGCCATTCGATCTTCGACAAAATGTTGTTGATCCGACACATGTTGCAATGGTGGTCATACACTTATCAATATAAATGATCAAAATTTAATCAGTGGGATTTCAGTGCATGATTTCAATATCAGTGACCATCATGACATTGGATTTATCCAAGCCCTCACCGAAAGAGACCTACCGGTACATCATGTCTCGAAGTTTTCGCAACTTTCCTATGGATGCCTTTAAATCCGAGCTCTTTTACCGTTCTCACTCCCGATAATGAGACATTGACACTGAGTTTGGTTACAGTTCACAGAGTAAGCTCTTGGATAGTTATGCTCCATTTAAGAGACGCAGGATTGGTCGTCACCCCCCCTCTACCCCTCACCTCCTCCTACACCATGTATCTGACGTAATAGTCTCCGAACGGAAAATATGGAGAAAGCTCGAAAATAAGTACCGTAAGTCCAAAGTAACAATTGACAAAGAAATCTATAAGGTCCAATGTAGGAAAGTTGCTTCCTTAATTGTTCAGTCATTTTTTTTTTTTTTGTGAAAAGAAGTTCTGAGTGCAGTCACAACTCAATAGCACTTTTTGCTATAATTTTAAATTAGAGAACTTACAGGTGAATCTACATCATCACTAAAGTAATGCTTTCCTGACAATGTACCAGAAACGGAATTACCGGAACAGCTTTCCTCATTACTTTGAGAAGAAAGTCGAATGTATCCGGGCGAATATTAGACCATCGTACTCTGGTTCTCACCACCATGGAACATTCGGCAGTACTGCAGCTGAAGGTTTCTCTAACTTTGGTGAACTTTCTACAGACGGGGTGGTGAAAATAATTTCGGGACTTTCATCTAAACATTGTTGTCTTGACCCTGTACCAACATGGTTGGTTAAGGATTGTAAATCTGAAATGATGTCTCTCCTTTGTAAACATCTCTGGCTAGTGGTGTTTTTCCTAGTCCATGCAAACAAGCAGTTGTAATACAAGTTCTATAAAAGAACAAATTAGTTATTAAAGACAGACCAGTGTCTAACTAAAGTTATTGAAATGGCTCTTCTTGATCAAGTTGCAGCACATATTGAGAATACTAACTGCCTTGATCCCTTCTAGACTGCATACCGATGAGGTTTTTATCACAGAGACAGCTCTACTTACAGTTCGAAATGATATCCTCTCTGCAATTGACAACAGGAAGTGTGTACTATTGGTTTTACTAGATTTGTCCGCAGCTTTCGACATGGTAGACCATAGTATTCTACTTCATAAATTGGGGGTTCATTTCGGCTTCCGCGGAGTCGCTTTGAGTTGGTTTAGATCCTACATGAAAGTCGATCACAATTTATCCAAGTGTCACGCAATATGTCTAATACACATGATATTCACCATGGGGTTCCTCAAGGGTTCAATTCTTGGTCGTGTTCTTTCTCTATAAACCTCTTCGCTAGTAAACATTATTAGTTCTTATTGTATCACCTATATGTTGTATGCTGACGACACAAACCTTTATGTTGCCTTTGATCCAGAACATCTTAAATTAGCTGTATCTAAGATGGAGTCATGCATTCAGGAAGTCAGGCTATGGATGTCCAATAACTATCTTAAGTTAAGCGATGAAAAAACTGAGGTACTTGTTTTTTCGAAACAGGTATGATGATGTATTGGGATAAAATCAGATTCCTTTAAGATTGGTGACAAGGTCAAAAGCTCTGTTCCGGTAGTCCGCAATCTCGGTGTGCATATTGACACTCACCTTGCTAATGGATCAGCAAGTCAACCACATATGTAAGCCTACAATGTTTCATATTAGGCGGGTGGGGCAATTTTGGAAATATCTCGACAGGCCTGCGACTGAGAAACTTATTCATGCTGTAATCTCGAGTAGGATTGATCATGGCAAATTTCTTCTATTTGGTGTAGCTACCTCCCAACTATCGAAATTGCATATGATCCAAAACACGGCTGCTCGAATCGTCGATAGGGCGAACAGGTTTACCCCCATCACTCCTATATATACTATTCAATAAGACTCCGTATTGACTATAAAATCCTCATTCTATTCTTTCATGCCATTAAAACTGGTACCCCAACCTATCTTAATGTTCTCTTACATCAGCAAGCTAACTGTAGACCAATACGTTCGCATTATCAATTTCAACTTCAGGTTCCAATGTCACGTACAAGATCTTTCGGTGACCGTAGCTTTCTGAATTCTGCACCATTTTCATGGAACTCCCTCTCGGTTGAAATTAGGTCTTTAGATTATATTATTCAACTCTATTAGTTTTTTATATTCAGTACCCGTAAAGCGCATTGAACAACCTTTGTTGGAGTCTGCGCAATTATTATTATTATTATTATTGGTTGAATAAAGGTCAAGTCGATTTGAATTAAATTTATTTGAAATGTTACATTTTTGTTTATCCAACCACGGTGGCGTCGAAGGGACATTGTCAATGAAATAGATGGTAAAGTCGGAATCTCGAATTTATGAATTTTCATATCGAAGGTTTGCACCTTGTTATCGGAGATTCATTATTTACTTCGAGGTAAATGTCAACATTTCGAGATATGAATCCTAATTCCGATATAAAGTCGAACTTCCGCTACACATTTGAAAAATTCATACATACGCTGCATGTTCCACTGTGCCAACAAGTATATGTCATGACTAAAATATGTTTAATTTTAGGTTCTACTTGATATTTGTGAGGTTTCTAATAAGTGTTCTACAATCTTGCTTAGTGGACAGGACTCTAAGCAAATCACGCACAAGACTAAGGGCCACATCACTTGCACAACATCTAATGCCATCTATCTGATCTCTTGTAGAGTGTGCGGCATCCAGAATGTTAGCGAAACCAAAACCATACTCATTTGCAAAATTCATACATACGCTGCATGTTCCACTGTGCTTACAAGTATTATGTCATGACTAAAATGTGTTTAATTTTAGGTGCTACTTGATATTTGTGAGGTTTCTAGTAAGTGTTCTACAATCTTGCTTGCTGGACAGGACTCTAAGCAAGTCACACACAAGACTAAGGGTCACATCGCTTGCACAACCTCTAATGTCATCTATATGATCTCTTGTAGAGTGTGCGGCATCCAGTATGTTGGTGAAACCAAAACCACACTCAAGAAGCGGTTCTATGGTCACAGATCCACAGTCAACACCATGAAGACTGAGACCCCGGTTGGAGAACACTTTAACCTTATCAACCGTGCCATTTATGACATGTCCCTACATGGGATTGAACCCTTAGGTAGCCGTCCTGACCTATATGTAGTACGAATCAGCAGAGAGAGACTGTGGATGCAACGCCTTCGCACCATATTTGGCTCAACATTCAGGAAGGATATGACCAGTGTTCGATTTTTCCGGTATCGCATCGCAAAATGCGATCCAAAACGACAAACTTGCGAGACGTTTCCAAATCAGCATCGCACATTGTGCCGATTTGTGCGATACAAATTCCTAGTCAGATTTGGGAGCAAACACTTAAACCTTAACTTACGAACTGTCGATCACAATGTAGAAGTTATAATTTATTGAGTTTATACTCAATGTACAACTTATTCACTTGACCGTATAGAGAAAAAAAACCCTGAAAAATAATATCCTACCATAGTTAAGTGTAAAGCAAATAGCCTAACCACCTCGGCGGTTACGGATCTCACGTAACTAAAAGGTTCTCTGGCAACGTGCCAGAAAAATGTTAACAAACAGGTGTTACACAGGGGATGAGCTCACAGTTGTTGGGAAGGTACCTGGGCAAATTCGCAGCACATGTACCGTGGTACAGTAGTTGGGTATAGGGTTAAACACTGCAGTTGTAAAAATGTACGCATAGTGCACGCTATTCATTGTTAGGCAGTCTAGAAACGGGGCTTTGCTGAACGTTGTTTGTTTCATAATATCGGAAGTTTTGTAAGTTGCACTTTTTAAAGATTGAAAGACAGATTAAATCTCTTTTCATTTTACAACATAATATAGCTACTTTAACTTGTCATTTGAAAATTTTCATCAGTTTCGTGACAATTTAAATAAAAAAAGTTGTCAGTATTTTGCATCCTCAACTGGGAATTTTTTCATCGCCAGACATCGCAAAAAATGACAATTTTCGGGGGCTTTCGCCCCCAGGATCCCCACGAGGGGTTCTACCCCATGACCCCACCATAGCCCTAAGACGGGCCCCTGGACACCACGCCTTTATGCTCGCAAGTTACGCGTGCTAGGCAGGCGAACACCAGCGGGAAATCGGCAGTGTGTTCGCGGGAAATTGAACAAGGTTTTTTCAACACTGCTGAACTGTGCAGTTACTGTATGCATCATGTTCAAGGTTTTCACGGAGGCCTTTGAGGAAATGAATGGTTAGTACAGTGTATATATGCTGCACTAATGCTGTGTGTAGGCCAAGGTTCACGAAGGTCATTGGTTATATTCGCGCGCCGTATACTGTTTTTAGATGTTACGGAGAGTCAGGTTTCCATGGATATTAATCGAAAATGAATCTGAGTTTAACTGACGCTAAAGAAATGGATCGTCTTGGGCAGATTAACAAATCATTGCAAGTATAAATAAGTACAGGTAGCTCTGCTGTTAAAAAGAAAAGTTCAATATCGGTTTGCTGTTATCGGCAATTAGGCAAAATTTTAACGATACGGATATGCTGCCGATATTGCAAATATCGGCCGATACCGATATTGAAAACGATTATCGTAGCAACACTAGTATAAATAATAATAATAAACAAACATTTTCTAGTTAATACATTGATCGCCAACATTTGGTCCGTTTTGTGGTAATTTCAAAACTGCTATTCAATATTGGGGAACTGCTATGCAACAAAAATATTGTATAGCAATTGTCGAAATTTGTTGCTATGCAATTTTTTGGCCATAAGTCGAACACTGGATATGACTAACCTTTCTACTGCTCCCCCTTCCATCTCCCCTTGTTACCCTTCTGTCATTCCTCTTCTCGTAGCTCTCTTCTACCTTTTTTCTCCACATTTTTCGTCTTTGTCCTTCTGTAGTTTATTCCCTATACCCTCTTCCCTTAATCCTCTCTTTGTTCCTCTATATATATAGTTTATCTCCTACCGCTCCTCTTACCCCTGTTGGTTTCTTTCTTCTCTCCATCTACTAATTCTCTTACTTATACCTCTTTGGTGTGCACCCTGCTAATGAACCAGTCTGTTTAAGGGGTTGTATTGGCCCTTCTGTTACTGATACTGGTCATTCAGCCTCTGATGAAGATCCTGCTAGGATCGAAATGTGAGGTCTACTTACTTTTACACAAACTTTCTCTTAATCTAAATGACAAATTATATAGTATTCAACAATAAATAAATAACCAGCGGTTATTTTTACGACGCTTAAGGGACCACAAATGTTGGAAAAGCCCGCAGGGGCTTATGGATACAATTTACACCTCGGGTGGCTTCCAATTCAACATTTTAACTCAAATTTGCGATCTTTCCAATACACAGATTTAGAAAGTCATTCCAGATGGGAAAACCTTACATTGGATGAAAAACCCTCCTTACTACGACTCGGCCGGGAATCGAACCCGGAACCTCCCGATTGCTAAGCCTCATTAAGTCAAATGCAACCGCCTTGATCCACTCGGTCACAGCACCGGTTATAAAAAGTAATAATAGTAGGATGCCTATTGCCAAAGAACTATTAATCGTTTTAAACCTATAGTATATATTCGAGGACTTTCTTACATTCAATAAAGACGTACACAACTATAATACTAGACAGGCTGGCAATACCTGTAAAGTGTAAACCAAGACTTAGAACTAAATTCGTTGCACACAGCGAACGCTATCGTACAAATTTCAACTGGATGATCTGGCAAACTCTTATCAAATCACATGTCTCGCCACTTTCATTCAAAAAGAATCTACGTAAGGTATATATAGATCAGGGGTGGGCAACCTTTTGAATGAATGGGCCAGATATAACGAGTGAAAAATTAACTGGGCCGCACCTATCCAACGACCTGCTGTTGATATCAAACCTCTGATTCCTAGGACTTTCAAGCAATAGGTGTGTGTACTTAATCCGTATTCACAAAAACATAATGTCAATACAGTACAGTTGATAATTAATGGTGATAATAGGCCTACCTGACAGCATCATTGGTGCAGACAAATTCTAAGCAGTTAGCTCGTTTTTTGTGATGATGTAAAATAGATTGAATTTTTTTCTTTTTCTTGAGACATCTCGGGCCGCAAAAAATCACCGACGGGGCGCATGTGGCCCGCGGGCCGTAGGTTGCCCACCCCTGATATATAGATATATATTAATTCATATACTTTGCATTGTTTTCTTCTTCCCTTCTTATTTATTTGTTTGTTTTCTTTATTATTTTTCCTCGGGAGTGACCTTTCTAACTAGTTAAGCCTACTAAGGTTTTATAAGATCACTTCCTTCTCATTGTACAATGACTTTTGTTAATTAGTACAACTTTGTCACTATTTAAATTATGTTTTGTATACTTAGAAAGAAACATGAATTATAGGACTCTGTCATGTCCGAAACAGAGTGACGTTAAACGTAATAGACAACACGTTAATGGGGAAGGTTTTGGTCATGATTTTTCGTTTTTATTGCAAATTTGGTAAAGTTATTTTCAGTTTTACAATTGAAAGGGTTTCATTTCGCATTGGACATATTTTGAACGACAATATGCAGTTCAATTTATTGTATAATGTTCGTCTAGTTTATTCAGCCTTTTTGTAGAACAGTAACTTTTTGTGACCAGCTATCAAATAGTATAACCTGCTATGGTCGATGCTGGTAGCGCTATTTAGAATCATGCGATAATAATTGTCAGTACACAACATCCCTCCCTTTTTCAGAATACAGAATTTATGATGTAATTGTAAGATCAGAATTGTTTTTCCTTACCTCCATTCAGTTTTAACAAACAGTGATTATAATCAATTTACGTGACTGTGTTATGCTTAATGAACATATTTACAAATATATCTTTTCTTGCAAACTGAACAGAATTTTGTTGTCTTTTTTGTGTGTAATAAACAACTTAGTAACATAAATACAAACACTTCATGTGTTCCTGTCTGGCTTGCAACAATATAAGTTACATAATCCTCTAAATATTTAGGTGGTTTCTTAACTCTAACTATTCTTGGACTAGAACATCTTTGTTCCTGACATTCATTACCAGTTGACTCACTTTGACAATTTTCAGTATCACTATGTTGATATGGCGTATTTTCCTCTATGTATTTCTTCAAGTGAGAGGCATTTCTTCTATACCTAACACCTTGAGGAGATTGGTCTGTCACTTGAGTGTGATACTTATCTACAACCTCAAATGGTTCAGGGTTGTATGGTGGTGATAACTTGTTCTGTTTCGCCTGTCTAACAAGTACTCTGTCTCCTAGGCTAGTTTCATTATCCCTTGCATTCCTTTTAAGTCACTGTAGTCTTAGACTTTTGCTTCATTTCTGCATCTCTATCAGAAACTAAAACATTCTCTCTGACTCCACTTAATTCTGGTAACTTTGTACGAATCTTACGATTAAACATGAGCTCTGCCGGACTCACTCCAGTCGTACTGTGAGGAGTAGAATGGTAAGCCATCAAAAAATGGTTTAATTCACTTCTCCAATCATTCTTTTCTACCTGGGCAATTTTGAGGGCTTTGAGGAGGGAGCGATTTTGTCGTTCCACCTCACCATTGGCTTGGGGCCAAAGTGGTGTCGTTGTCCTATGACTTATGCCACAAGTTTCCAGAAAGGATTCAAACTCAGCGGAAACAAAATTTGAACCGTTGTCTGTTTTCAGCGTTTCAGGGTAACCGTACCTACTGAATATTGGTCCTAGTGATTTTATCAACTTTGCAGAAGTAATTACTTTCATCACATCTACTGCAAAGTATCTACTGAAATAATGCACAACCACAAATAGGTATGAACCATCTGGTAATGGTCCCATTAAGTCAGCTGCTATGTGCTGCCATGGCATAGTGGTTAGTGGTGTGGTCTGTATTGGATCAGGATTTGATGCTAAACCCACTACTTGATATCCATGACATGTGTTACATTTCGACTCAATATCTCTATCAGCACCTGGACACCAAACTTTCGTTCGGAGCCGTTGCTTACTCTTCACTATCCCCTGATGGCCTTCGTGGGTCAGTTCAACGACCTGCGCATGAAGCACTTTTGGAATGACGATTCTATTGCCTCTGAGAACCAAATATCCCACGACTGCTAATTCATTTCTGACCATTGTATATGGACTAGGCAATTCTGACCACTTATCTTTTTGTATGCAATCCCTGAGAAGTGACAATTCTTCATCCATACTACTTTCATATTCAATTTTCTTGATTGGAATTGCTACTGGTGCAGCGTTTTGAGCAACAAATCTGATATGCTCTTTACCTATGTTGACCCTATTTCCTACTTTGCCTGTGGTAAGCCTAGACAATGCATCTGCAATGTTCTCTTTACCAGGAATATACTTGACTGTGAAGTTATAGGACTGTAACCTGAGCACCCATCTTTCGATTCGTGCTGATGGTTTTGACCGTTTGGAATAAATACTTTAGTGGTTTGTGATCAGTTAGCAAATCAAAATCTGTCCCATACAAATAAATATGGAATCTCTCACAAGCCCATACCAGACCCAGCGATTCTTTCTCGGTCTGAGAATAACGACGCTCAACATCAGTTAAGCTCCTACTGGGGTACCCGATGATGCGCGCTTCACCATTTTGAATTTGAACTAAGATAGCACCTAGTCCAACTTGACTTGCATCGCTTATTACTTGTGTTTTGGCATTTTTATCAAAATATGCTAGTGTGTCAGCTTTAGTAAACACATTTTTCAGATTTGAAATGATTGCTCAGATGCTCTTTTCCCCAACTGAATGTTTCCCCCTTTTGGTTAGCCGTCTTAATGGCTCAGATATCGTTGCCAAAGTTGGGATAAATCTAGAACAATATTGTACCAGACCGAGAAAGCTGCACACTTCTGAGGCTGAGGTGGGCTGTCTAGCATCTTTAATTTGCCTCAACTTTCTCATCACTTGGGCAGATTCCATCGCTGGACAGTTTATTTCCCATAAAAACAAGTTCAGTCATTCAGAATTCACATTTCCGTTTGTTCAGTGTTAATCCAGCCTCTTGGATCCTCTGCAGAACCTTATCCAGTCTTTGGTCGTGTTCCTCCACATCCTTGCCGTGTACGATAATATTATCGGATATGTTATGGGTGCCATCACATCCACTCACAACTTGCTGAATAATATGCTGGTATAGCTCTGGTGCTGAGCTGGTGCCGAGCATCAACCGTTTATAGCGGTATAGTCCTGTGTGCGTAACAAATGTAGTGATTGCACGTGACTCCTCGCTTAGCCCGATCTGATGAAATCCCATATTCAGATCTAGCTTACTGAATATCGAGCTGTCGTTCATGTTGTGTATGATCTACTTTTTAGTTGGAATTGGATACCGTTCACGGATTACAGCTTGATTAGCCAATCTCATGTCGACACAGAGTCTTATGTCTCCTGACGACTTGGGTACAACTACCACGGGGCTTACCCATGGGGTCGGTCCCACCACTTTATGCGGAGAGCTGTTTGGTCGCTTTTTCCGATTTGCACTTGACATTATTTGCTTTGAGATACTCCCATGTCCCTGAACTCCAATGACGTTGCATGTCGCTCCCGAGTCGATCAGTAATGAAATTGGAACACCCCCTACATTGACTTCAACAAGTCCTGATCCGGTTTGATCCGTCACAATAAATACATATTCATTATCAGACTGTACCTTGTTCACTTTATCGCTACTTGGGCTGCGTTCCTTTTGAATTCTTTCTGGCTTGGTTTTACACAGTTTCGAGTAATGCCACTTTAGTTATACATTTATTACAAGTGGCATCTCTGGCAAAGCAGTTTGCATCTCTTGCGATGTGACCTGTATTGCCACAACGAAAGCATGTCCCTGTAGGCCTATTTTGATTGGGTCTATCTCTGTTCTGTCCCTTCCCGCCTTTGGGGCCTGTTCTCTTACCGTGGAATTGTTTGTTATCCACACTGTTGACTTGAGCAGCAGCTTGATTTGGAGTAACATTCTCCATTTGCCTGACCTGTGTATCCACTGCTTCAATCGATCGTGCTATTTTCTGCAGTTCTGCCAGTGTTAATGTTGACCCTTTCAGCAGTAACTTACGTCTCAGTTCATTTTTGTGACATTTGTCGATGACTTGGTCTCTAATCTGTTCGGATTGGTTTTCAAATCCACAATTATGTGCTTGTCGCCGAAGTCTATCAACGTACTGGTCCACCGTTTCACTTTTGTCCTGACTCATCTGTCTGAATACGTGGCGCTCAAACGGAATATTAATTTGTGGTTTGAAATAGTTGTCTAGTGTCCTCAATGTCTTTTCGTACTCGTCTGCTGTGTCTGTAACACCCGAGGCCACTCCTGGATCAGTTAAAGTCTCGAATACCTCTTGCACGTCCATGCCGGCTGTATGTAACAATAACGCTTTCTTCTGTTTTGGGTCGGTGATTCCTTTCCCACAACATAGTATAGTCAGTATTGCGAAGTTCGGCATGCTGCCAAGTTCGGACACCCTAAGAAATACACAATTTCACCATGAAAACCTACAGGAAGAGCCAAATTTCACCAAAAAGTACAAAGCTACAGTTATTTTCTCTCCAAAATGACCCGTGTGCAAGAAATTACTTACATATTTGTCAATAAAATGACGAAGATCAATGAAGTCTGTTATAATTACTGAAAGAGCAACTGCGCCACCAATTTTATCACCAATGCCACACTGCGGGTTGCGTGTCCGAACTTGGTAATACTCTAGTAAAGAAATACCAGTTCCCAGGCGCGGCGAAACGGGAAAATTATGGGGGGCTAATGTGTGGAGACTATCTAAGCGGAGCGCCACCATCGGTTGGCGCGGAGCGTACAAGAAAATTTTGGGTTTTCAAACCCCCAGATGGCCAGAAACGGCACTTCCCGAGTGTTTTATGCTGCGAATACCTAGCCCTAAAATATGGGTATCACGCCTGCAATTTCTCAGATTGCACGTAAAAATCTGCAAAAACATTGTAATTTGTATATTCGATGGTGTTTTAAGAGAGTAGCTATTACTCGTAGTGTACTCGCAAAGACGTTTTTGAGTGTAGTAAATTACTACTTGCAATTAAATGCAATAATTAAATAAATGTCATAAGAAAAACAGAAAGCATTTCTTAATGTCAACAAATGGGTAATTCCAAAACCATGTGCAGTTACCAACAAATTTCTATGAACCAAGCACTGTCACGAATGCATGCACCCTATACAGTACACGTGAAATGCTAATATTGTTTTTTTGTTCGTTTAATAATCCTTCAGGGGATGTTGGAGAACTGGCTGAAATGAGGCAAGTCATTGGCCTAAGACGAAATTGTGTTGCGCTTACCGGTACTCACACTCACTGCTCTCACTTTTCACTGGGCGTGAAGACGCGGTTGGGGTGACAATGTGGTCTATAGCCAGGGGACGGGCCGAGGGTTCTCCCAGCATTTACTAAAATTATTACACCTATATAGTATACTTGTGTGCATCGGACAGATCGACAAGCATGCATTGAAAAATGGGCAGATGCACGTTTCGGAGCCTTGGTAAATATTGGGGGGCTTATCATGCATTTGCCCCCTCAACTTTTTCATTGGGGGGGCTGAGCCCCCCCAAGCCCCCCCCCCCCCGGTTCCGCCGCCACTGCCAGTTCCACAATATAACCTGCTATGGTCGATGCTGGTGGCGCTATTTAGAATCATGCGATAATAATTGTCAGTACACAACAGTGTACATACAACTTCCTTATATTGTAGACGTTTGTATACTGGTAATGTATATGAGACGGTGTATAATCCAGGATTTCCACACGTATTGCGCAGTACTGAGGCGACCCGACGTGACCTATCAGCAAGAAATCCTGCCTATGTGATAGTAAGAACGTTTATGGGCGTGGCTTATCGTTGGATAATTAGCCATTTTGTTGACGAAAACGTTCATCCTGTTTGCTTAAATGTGTAAGGTTCGAGACGCTTCTTTTGGCTCAAGATATGTTTGGTACATGTTTTGGAGTAGCGTAAGGATCACAATCAAATCGGAAAATAATTACCGTATATATATAAACATTAAATGTAAATTTTGCTATGACAGCTTCGCGAGTGCATGTGGAAACACTACAACAAGTATCTTATATGAACTGCAATACTGTGTATAAAACTACAGTAACGACATACGTACCGGTATATATAGTACCATTTATATTGCAAAGCCTCCAATACGAAAGTAGTTCGTATCCGCCACCAACTGCTCAGTATACGCCTAGCTTTCGAAGTGTTGTCAGCAGCATATGAGCATCACGTTATACAGTCAAATGATGCGGAAACAGTGACATTTTCCCAAGAAAATCTCCGTTTCCTCGTGGAAGCATAAATTTTGTTCACATACTATAGTACGAACAATAGGCCTATGTATAATTCTAAGCACCACAACAGTGTATATAGACCTATACGGCCTTATGGATATAGCGATATTTAAATAGTTATTTACTCACCAAATAAAGAAAAAAATCACTCGCAGTTAGACACTTGAGCTTTGCAAATAAAGGAGGTTAGCGTCCAATGTAAACATATCATAAATGTATTGACAATGTATATTGACGTGACAATGTATCGCGCCAACACAGCATATCTTATGACAATCTTATACCGGTGTGAAGTTAGATATTTATTATTCCCCGTTCCTCGTTCGATATTCGCGAATGAGTAACTGAGCTACCTATTCAGTTACGTATTCGACAATGGTATCGACGTAACACCTCTGGCAAGACAAAAGCTTTCTTACAAGATGTTCAACATTTGGTCGTGGAAAGAGGTTTATCTATGGCCCATGGGTCATGTGAACTCTAATGCATGACTATGTAGAAGGGTACCATAATGCATCTTGCCCGGTCCAAATAGTTCTTGACCAACTAAAATGACCAGTACTTCATCAGTTCTTAAATTAATGTAAAAAAAAAATACTTTAGGCCCCAATCAAGACTAGCACGCCTTGGACCACCTTACCAATGGGTCATATGAATTTTTAACACATTGTAGAAGAGTACCATAACTCTTACCCGGTCCAAAGAGTGCTTGACCAATTAAAATGACCATTAAATCAACTTTTTTTAAATAAATGTAACGGGAACTGAATAAAAACATTTGGGCCCTAATCAAAACCAGCACGCCTTGGACCGCCCAACCAATGGGTCATAGGAAGTCTAAGGACATTGTAGAATGGTAACATAATGCGTCTTGCACGGTCCAAAGAGTGCTTGACCAATTAAAATGACCACTAATTCATTACTTTTTTAATGAGTGTAACGGGACCACGAAAAAGCTTTGGGCCCTAATCCATGCATCACGCCTTGGATCACCAAACCGATGGTTAACATGAACTCTAAGGACATTGAAGAAGAGTACCATAATGCGTCTTGCCCGGTCCAAAGAGTGCTTGACCAATTTAAATGACCATTAAATCATTACTTATTTAATGTGTGAAACGGAACCACGAAAAAGCTTTGGGCCCTCATCCATGCAGCACGCCTTGGATCACCAAACCGATGGTTAACATGAACTCTAAGGACATTGAAGTAGAGTACAATAATGCGTCTTGCACGGTCCAAAGAGTGCTTGACCAATTTAAATGACCACTAAATCATTACTTATTTAATGAGTGTAACTGGACCACGAAAAAGCTTTGGTCTCTAATCCATGCCGCACGCCTTGGACCACCCAACCAATGTGTCGTAGGAAGTCCAAGGACATTGTAGAAGGGTTCCATAATGCGTCTTGCCCGGTCCAAAGAGTGCTTGACTAATTAAAAAGACCACTAAATCATCACTACGTTAATGTATGTAAATGGACCTGCAAAAATCTTTGGGCCCAGTCAAGACCAGCACGCCTTGGACCACCTAATCAATGGGTCATATGAACGCTAATGACATTGTACAAGGGTATCATAATGCGCCTTGCCCGGTCCAAAGAGTGCTTGACCAATTAAACGGACCACTAATTCATCACTGCGTTAATGTATGTAAATGGACCTGCAAAAATCTTTAGGCCCCAGTCAAGACCAGCACGCCTTGTACCACCTATCCAATGGGTCATAGGAAGTCCAAGGACATTGTAGAAGGGTACCATAATGCGTCTTGTCCGGTCCAATGAGTGCTTGACCAATTTAAATGACCACTTAATAATTACTTCTTCAATGACTGTAATGGGACCACGAAAACCCTTTGGGCCCTCGTCCATGCAGCACGCCTTGGACCACCCAACCAATGGGTCATATGAACGCTAATGACAATGTAGAAGGGTTGCTCCCTTGTGTCGAACCATTAACATTCTAAAGTGATAGATAAATGGAAAGAATCTGCAGCATGATGAAAGTTTAACTGCATTTTCTCATTTGTATTCCCAAATGAATTAAATATCGGAAATAGTCACAATTTTCTTTGTTTCTGTTTGAACGTCACTGCATGTGCCATTAATGCATGTTAGGCCTAGGGGATTGTTCATTACTTTGATTGTTTGTCTGGCTTTAAGCTTCATTTGAGCTTTTATGACAGTGCATGCCTGCTACAAGCCTGCCACAAGCCTGCCACAAGCCTGCCACAAGCCTGCCACAAACCTGCCACAAGCCTGCTACAAGCCTGTTACAGCCTTGCTTTAGCCCTGGTAAGATGCTGTCGCTTTATGCCACTGTGTTCATATAACTCCCACATTGCAATTTTCCTCTTTGATTAGGCCTGAAACTTCGTAAGTGATTTGCGCAAGTTGAAGTGTTATATATGCTGACATATCAATGAATTCGGAAGTCATTTAGAGGTAACGTTCTAAAATTTTAAAAGCTTTCCTACAGAATTTGGCCATATATAGACATGCGGCCAGGGACGTCGCTAGAGGGGGGGGTGTAGGGGGTGTCTCACCCCCCCCCCCAATCTTGGTAAAACTGACGATAGTTGGAAAATTTGAGTGCGACAGTCGGAATTTCCTACTGTCGCACTCTAATTTTTCCGACTGTCGCACTCTAATTTTCATATATTCTTGTAATTTGTGAGTGGCCTAAAACTTTCGGTCAAAATTGACCTTTAATTAGTCATATTTATTACGTTTTCCTTGTCAAATTGAAAAATTGTATCTCGTGATCCTTATACTCCATCATACAAAACTTCGCATGATTTTGAATACTGTAAAAAAAATGCCTAATAGAATTACTGTACATCGTATAGAATTAAAACGCTCAATACGAATCTACGGAAGCTTAAAAGAGCCATCAACATAAGAAACACTTTGCCCTATAAGGTGAAATTTTTCAGTAAATTGTTCAGAGTACAAGATAAAATCTTATCAAAAAACAGAAAAATGTTGGATTGCTCAGTTGCTTTAACTGAGCAATTGAACAACTTATCATATCTCGTGTATTGGACGTTTTGCTGCAAAATGTTCAATTGTTCACTTCATTTCATCTGAGCAACTGAAAAATTTTCTGCAAAATGTTTAATTGACAACTTACCTTATGTCGTCAAATGGACATTTTTTTGGCAAAATGTTCAATTGTTCACTTCATTCCAACTGAGCAATTGAAATATTTTTGGGCAAAATGTATAATTGACAAGTTATCGTATCTCGTCAACTTAACATTTTTCTGCGAAACTTTTAATTGTTCATTTCATTCCAAATGCTCCAAATTCCAAATCCTTTTTTCATGTGAGTGATAAATAGTCTCACCCCCCCCCCCCAACCCAAGAAAATAATATTAAGCGCGCTAGGATAAAGCACTGTATTTTGGGGTAATTTCACTATGTCGTCGAATATAATTTGTTGAAAATTTGTTGTTTCACTCTTTGTTAGCTTTTGTAGTTAGTAGTCTATGTAGCCTATCAAGCAGATAACTTATACTCAGTTGCTTACTCGCTTAACCAGAGTGATTAATAAGTTTGTGAAGTGAGGGCAAGGGGTAAAACAGTACCGAAAAAAAGTTCGGAACAAAAGTGCAGTCGCGAAAGATAGGGTGTCTGACTGACACTGACCGTATCGTTGATGAGTAGTGCTGGGGGAGGGGTACAAGGCAGCAGTCGGAATTTTCCGGCTCCAAAACCCATCCAGTTGGAATTTCAGCCACTACACTCCCCCCCCCCATTCATCAGGCCTTACATAACCCCCTGCATGCGGCCATGAATAAGAATTCATATGACCCAATGGTTGGGTGGTCCAAGGCGTGCTAGCCTTGATAAGTGCCTAAAGTGGTCCCGTTACACTCATTAAAGAAGTAATTATTTAGTGGTCATTTAAATTGGTCAAGCACTCTTTGGACCGGGCAAGGCGCATTATGGAACCCTTCTATATTGTCATTAGCGTTCATATGACCCATTGGATGGTTGGTCCAATGCGTGCTGCATGGATTAGGGCCCAAATCTTTTTCGTGGCCCCGTTTCAGTCATTAAAAAAGTAATGATTTAATGGTCATTTAAATTGGTCAAGCACTCTTTGGACAGGGCAAGACGCATTATGGTACTCTTTACAATGTCCTTAGAGTTAATGTTACCCATTGGTTAGGTGGTCCAAAGCGTGCTGCATGGATTAGGGCTCAAAGTTTTTTCGTGGTCCCGTTACACTCATTGAAGAAGTAATGATTTAGTGGTCATTTTAATTGGTCAAGCACTCTTTGGACCGGGCAAGACGCATTATGAAATGGGGGTGTAGGCGGTTTTACACTATCTAACGCAACGTAGTATCCAAGAACCTGAAGTATTTTTAAGGGAGGGCCCGAAGAACATGAACTTATAGCATGCTCCCCATGGTGAAACATAATTGCACCTATTAGGTGAATTGAGTGTACTTTTAATAGTAAGAAAGACTAGCGTAGGTTCTTATGACCAACTAGACCGGTTTCTGCTCTCAACTTTTATAGGAGGAGCTTCATCAGTAGTAAGCCTTTGAATTTTTTATATTCGGCATGAGCGTCTCGTTCTCAAAATGCATCTATTTTCTGTGCACGAGTTTTTTATGAACTCATAGTGCATCTATAAGAGCATCTAAAAGAGCTTCGTGTGAACCTTGAGAGTCAGCTGATTCTTCGTTAGAACGAAACCTTGAGTTAACAAGTAAATCTTTGAGATTTTGGGCCCTTTTGTAGGCAAGAATCGGTTCTTTTGGAAACAGTTTGGATAGTTCCGCGTGTTGCGAAATTAAGTGCCAATGTTTCAAAAGTGCTTTTTTCAAATGCGTGGTTTTGATGTGGGGTGTATAGGTAAGCTTGAACACCAGTGGTGGTTCCTTTTGTTTAGGATTGGTAGTGAGGTATTGCCTACGGTTTTCAAATTTTATGCCTTTAGTGGCTGTGGCAATTTCCTCTTTCTTATAGTTACGGAGTAACAGTTTCTCTGTGAACGCATTCTTTTTCTCTAAGAAATCAGTCTCGTTGTTACAGAGACGTGCGTATCGTAATATTTCCCCTTTAATGAAGCCTTTAAAAGTGGCAAGTGGGTGTGCAGAGTTTCTGTCGAGGTATTGGAAGGTTTCCGTGGGTTTGGTGTGGACTTTAGTGTCTAATAACCCATTGGTTTCGAACCTTGTACCTTTGAAGATTTTCAAATCTAGGTATGTTACCTCGGTGTTTGATATTTCTACCGTAAACTTTAAGAAACGGTGAATTTCATTCAACCTTTTTACTAGGTGTTCAAGCTCCTGATGTGTACCGTCGTAGAGCAATAGAATGTCATCTCTGTAGCGGAGCCATTTTAAGATTTTATTATCTGTCGGTAAAATCTGGTTTTCAAGTCTATGCATGACAATATCGCAGATTTCCGGAGAGGCTTGGCTACCCATGGCGCAACCGATCTTTTGTAGATAGAATTGGTTATTGAACTCAAAACAGTTTCTTGTTAAGATGAGTTCAATTAGTTTGCGCATGGATATGGAAGATATTTTATTTATTCCATATTCGCTTTGTTCCGTCTTTTCATAGACTTCTTGACATATATCTAATGCCTCCTCTTGGGGAGTATTGGTATACATGGCGACGACATCGAGTGTAGCGAGTACTATCGTTTTTTCAACACACATAAGGCGGAACGTTTTGCACTAAATGCAATTAAAAACGACCGCTCTATTATTGTCAAACCCTTCGATAAAGATAGAGGCATTGCTATATTGAATCACTTAGACTATCAAGCCGAAATTGAAAGGCAATTAGCTAGTCACCACTACGAAAAGTTAAAAAGTGATATGACGTTTCAAACTAAAAGTTTAGTCCAGGAAACACTAATTGGTATGTTCTCTGCAAAAGAGATCGACAAAAGCACCTTCGAGTACTTGTCACCATATAGCCACAAGATCCGCACACCGGTCATATATGTGCTACCAAAAATTCATAAAGCACCCCCGGCTAACTCAAAATTTGCCGGTAGACCGATAATAAGTGGAAACGGATCACCGACCGAAAAAATATCGGAATTTGTGGGCTATTTCTTGCTTCCTATTGTAATAAAACAAAGCACTTATGTGAAAGACACAAATCACATTCTGCAAATTTTGGAAGCCACCCCGTTACCAAAAACGATAGTACTCGCTACACTCGATGTCGTCGCCATGTATACCAATACTCCCCAAGAGGAGGCATTAGATATATGTCAAGAAGTCTATGAAAAGACGGAACAAAGCGAATATGGAATAAATAAAATATCTTCCATATCCATGCGCAAACTAATTGAACTCATCTTAACAAGAAACTGTTTTGAGTTCAATAACCAATTCTATCTACAAAAGATCGGTTGCGCCATGGGTAGCCAAGCCTCTCCGGAAATCTGCGATATTGTCATGCATAGACTTGAAAACCAGATTTTACCGACAGATAATAAAATCTTAAAATGGCTCCGCTACAGAGATGACATTCTATTGCTCTACGACGGTACACATCAGGAGCTTGAACACCTAGTAAAAAGGTTGAATGAAATTCACCGTTTCTTAAAGTTTACGGTAGAAATATCAAACACCGAGGTAACATACCTAGATTTGAAAATCTTCAAAGGTACAAGGTTCGAAACCAATGGGTTATTAGACACTAAAGTCCACACCAAACCCACGGAAACCTTCCAATACCTCGACAGAAACTCTGCACACCCACTTGCCACTTTTAAAGGCTTCATTAAAGGGGAAATATTACGATACGCACGTCTCTGTAACAACGAGACTGATTTCTTAGAGAAAAAGAATGCGTTCACAGAGAAACTGTTACTCCGTAACTATAAGAAAGAGGAAATTGCCACAGCCACTAAAGGCATAAAATTTGAAAACCGTAGGCAATACCTCACTACCAATCCTAAACAAAAGGAACCACCACTGGTGTTCAAGCTTACCTATACACCCCACATCAAAACCACGCATTTGAAAAAAGCACTTTTGAAACATTGGCACTTAATTTCGCAACACGCGGAACTATCCAAACTGTTTCCAAAAGAACCGATTCTTGCCTACAAAAGGGCCCAAAATCTCAAAGATTTACTTGTTAACTCAAGGTTTCGTTCTAACGAAGAATCAGCTGACTCTCAAGGTTCACACGAAGCTCTTTTAGATGCTCTTATAGATGCACTATGAGTTCATAAAAAACTCGTGCACAGAAAATAGATGCATTTTGAGAACGAGACGCTCATGCCGAATATAAAAAAATCAAAGGCTTACTACTGATGAAGCTCCTCCTATAAAAGTTGAGAGCAGAAACCGGTCTAGTTGGTCATAAGAACCTACGCTAGTCTTTCTTACTATTAAAAGTACACTCAATTCACCTAATAGGTGCAATTATGTTTCACCATGGGGAGCATGCTATAAGTTCATGTTCTTCGGGCCCTCCCTTAAAAATACTTCAGGTTCTTGGCTACTACGTTGCGTTAGATAGTGTAAAACCGCCTACACCCCCATTTCAGGTCATTTAAATTGGTCAAGCACTCTTTGGACAGGGCAAGACGCATTATGGTACTCTTTACAATGTCCTTAGAGTTAATGTTACCCATTGGTTAGGTGGTCCAAGGCGTGCTGCATGGAGTAGGGCCCAAAGCTTTATCGTGATCCCGTTACACTAATTGAAGAAGTAATGATTTAGTGGTCATTTAAATTGGTCAAGCACTCTTTGGACCGGGCAAGACGCATTTTGTTACCCTTCTACAAGGTCCTTAGACTTCCTATGACCCATAGGTTGGCTGGTCCAAGGCGTGCTGGTTTTGATTAAGGCCCAAATGTTTTTATTTCAGTTCCCGTTACATTTATTTAAAAAAAAGGTTGATTTAATGGTCATTTTAATTGGTCAAGCACTCTTTGGACCGGGCAAGACGCATTATGGTATCCTTCTACAATGTGTTAAGAATTCATATGACCTATTGGTAAGGTGGTCCAAGGCCTGCTAGTCTTGATTAGGGCCTAAAGTATTTTTTTTTACATTAATTTAAGAACTGATGAAGTACTAGTCATTTTAGTTGGTCAAGAACTATTTGGACCGGGCAAGATGCATTATGGTACCCTTCTACATAGTCATTAGAGTTCACATGACCCATGGGCCATAGATAAACCTCTTTCCACGACCAAACGTTGAACATCTTGTAAGAAAGCTTTTGTCTTGCCAGAGGTGTTACGGTACCGTACGTCGATACCATTGTCGAATACGTAACTGAATAGGTAGCTCAGTTACTCATTCGCGAATATCGAACGAGGAACGGGGAATAAGTATCTAACTTCACACCGGTCAATCTTATGACAAATGTCGCGTTAGTTGACCTGAATTCATTATGAGTGTATTGCCATGAAATGGGATATCTTTTAACAGATTAATGTACAAACTTGACAGCAACGTTGGTGCAACAAGGTGGCACCAGCAAGTTAGATTTTGAGTGATATTAAGCTTCCTTTAACCGAACGAGGCTGTGACGGAGGGCCGGGGGGGGGGGGGGGGTATAGACATTTTAAATTTGATTTTGGTAGAAATTTAACTGAGGGCGTTTTGTGGGGAAAGTGTGCGCCTATCTTGTTTGTTAATGTCCGTTGTAAAACACGAAATTTTGAGGGCAGCCATAATATGTACAGTGCACAGTGATGGTAGCCTAACACTTTATTAATGCTCCTTATGATACCTCGATTGATCGTTCTAGTAAATAACCAGCTGAACTAAGCACATGACCGGAGTGTCCGCGTTTCTCTTATAACCCCCCCCCCCCCACCACCCCTTAGATGGAAATAACTTGTGCTCAATGTCCAAGATAAGTTCGAATGTATTGCTAACAGGAATAGCTGTAAAAATGTTGTATACGAAAACTCAATTTTTGCATGACATATGACGACTAAACTCCTGCCTAAAAAGTCACCCATTGATTGTTACAGTAATAAAACAAATACATGAGGAGAAATAGTATTTCAAACCGACTCGTTTCGATGACAATGTACGATATCGTTGCATATATATATATATATATATATATATATATATATATATATATACAAATATATTTTCATCTCAAATTTGGGAAATGACGAATTTCATATTGTTTATAAACAATAACTATACCACTTCCATGGAGCTACCATATGATGCAACGATATGTTTATCTCAGTTTAGAAAAGAAAGAGAAAGAACAGATAAAAAAAAAGAAAAGTCGAATATATATTTAGGCCTATAGATGTATGTCTATGGTCTGTTGCCTAATAACATCTGCGCTGTTTGTATCCACCGATAGTTTACATTCACTGCTATCAGGTTTTAGACAATTCCTTTCTACAACATACTCGGTTAATGCACGCAGGTTTGACGATGGGTGCGGGGGGGGGGGGGTACATGAGGGGCACATAGCCCGGGAGTCGGGTTCAACTACGGGGCCGGGAAATATAGGATATAGAATTATACAGAACAATAATAATTTTTTGATAAGGTGTGATGCAGACTTCTAAGTGGTGGCGGGGGAGGGGTTGCGTTATATATTTGTCACCGGGGTTCGTACTGGCTCTCGACAACCCTGATGTCAAGCAGTAATACCCAACTTTTGCTTCAGATTTTCAAATTCCTGTTTGATAAAGTCGTAAAGTTCGTACTCCAAGTGGAGCTCCGCTCGAAGAGCCCTTTTAACCTCCTCTGACGGTCCAGTTTTATTTAATGTCTCTGTCAGTTTCCAGTAACTTCTACGTTTTAAATTTCGGTAAAATGCTGTAGCGCCATGAAACATATCTGGCAACAGTTTTTCTAAAACTTGGAGAAATCCGTCGTAATCCTCCGTGGTTCCGACAAACAAGTATTTGTCTTTAATGTTCCGTTTAGCTCGATGTAGACACGTTTTCATGGAAGGGTACGGATGCCCAGGTGGGACTCCGCAAAACTGTTGGACATTCTTCGATAAGACTGACTTGTCCACACAAATTCCACGTTTACTGTAGCAAGCGTCAAAGGGTTCCTTAGTGTAATTCATTTTCTCCATTGCTTCGCGGTACCTACTTGGTCCGGTGGAGTCCCCATAAACCTTAAAGTAATATAGCGACACTAATCTTTCTACTGGATCTCTTACTATGCTAAGTAATACCGGTTTACGTTGTAGTATATCGTAATACGGTAAATGAGAATAGATAAAGGTAGGTGTTGTATCGTTAAGAACACGTTCGATCTTATGGCGGACAGTCTCGTTTTCAAGAGCCATTGTGTTCTCCACTCTCATACCGTGATTAGTCGCGATATTGAGAGCCACGGTATTCAATGTTCTGCTACCAGTCTTAGGCAATGCGTTAAAAAGCACGTGCCTATTCCCTGCTATGGGTTGCTTTTCGTCGATATAAATACTGCCAGAGTTTTCCGAACTCTTGGATTGGTCGTGTTGCTGCCCTCTATTTGTTACTGTTTTTAGCCGATTTTTCCGAACCAATGCGGAGGAAGATAAGTTGATTAATTGATGAATGGTAGCGACTGATGCAAAGATGACGAGAAATTGACGGAGTCTTCGCTGTGAGTTTGAAGCCATCATTTTGCCCCTCCTCACGTCGTCTTAGAGTTTCATCTGTTTGAACACGAGGAGAAGGTTTGCCTACCGCCCGATCTAGGTATAAAGATAATGAGAAAGAAAAAAAACACTACGTTATAAAAGACTGAATTAATTTTGATATCTTAAAGCGAGATTACTCCCTAATCCAATAATGCCGAGTCCGGCTGCCTAAGTCGGAACTGAACCGAGTCAGACCAGAAGACATAGGCTACGTCGGAGCCGATAAAAGTCATTTCTGACAAAGGTATAAGAAAGAAAAAAAAGAAGAAGAGGGGTATGAGGATGTTATGCTGCACATGTATACCAAGGAGACAACTTGGACATCACAACAGTCTTTAAAACAGTATTTCAGAAAAACAGGAATTGTCAGAACCATGTCATGATCAGGAAGTGAAGGAGGGGGCGGGGTAGGGTCGGGGGGTGGGGTTTGGGTTGTGGAGGATATCCCAATCATTTTAGAGTTGTAACGTTGCATGTGATCGAGCTAAGATTCGATAAATCATTCCAAATAAGATATTAACATCTTTGTAATCACTGTCGGTTCCTCCCTTGTTAGCTAATATGCCGTGTATTGTACAGAACGTGTGTGCCAAATAAAATTAATGTATTATTGCATTGTTTTGTTTAATTTACAGAATGTTTCCATCTAATTTAATCGTTCCTGGTGTGATTTATGGTAATATTTATCAGTGATATGCTACTTTAATACGTGGATACATGCATCAAATATATGCATCACATAAAATCTAATTAAAAGATTTGGTTTGTTTTGATTTTGTTTTCCGCTATCCGCCATCACATAAGCTTAGAGACCCATTATTGCGTCGCGATTTATAGCTTAGAAAGCGAAAGCTTGCAGGCCACTATTGGTTATTATTCTTCTTTCTAACTTTTTTTTTCAACAAGTGGAGTATATCTAATTACATTGTTGTTTTTTTTTTAAATTTTCAAGAGAAGTTAACTAAAAGAGCACTTTTTTATTGCAATAATGGAAAAGGGTAGTTTTCACTAAGAAAAAAAGGTGATTTAATGAAAAGGGCAACCTTTAAGGTTTTTCACGAAAACGGATAGGAACTGTTCATATTTGCATACACAAGCATGATACGAAAGGATTGTATATAGAGAAGGAGAGTATTGTTCCAATTTGCGTTAATATGGTCATGTCATGTGATAGTCATGTGGTAGTCATGTGATAGTGTTATACGGGGATATATAAGAGAAGTATATATTGCATCCCGTATTGTATCCGCTTCCAACCATGCGCCGCATTTATCTCTCTACCCTCTGTTCTTACCATTTAAATGCGGCAGATACAAAACAGATATCAAAGATACCTTTAAATAATGCATAAAAAACCAAAGAAAGCAGGCAGATTGCATGAGAAGAGTTACATACCATTAATGAATGGCTGTAGATTCAACCTGTAGTTACAGAATTGAATTATATTCCAATTCTGCTATATTAAGCATGGGCGTTTATTTTTTGCGGTTGCAAATTGTTTAAAGTAGTAGTAGCCAAATACTGTTCTTATGAGAATGATAAATAATGATGATGATAATAATGATAATAATAATGATAATAATAATAATAATAATAATAATAATAATAATAATAATAATAATAATAATATTTTCTTTTTTCTTTCTTTTCATCTCCTTTATTGCAATCTTTGGTCTGTATCATACATATGAGAGAAAATATACAAATATTCGCTTAATATAAGTAAAAACAAAACTGGTGAATAAACTGGTATTCCGTTTAATTACGGTGTTTCAAAGAGAGTGCAACAAGTTCGGAATCTTGCATACAAGTCTTCATAACTTATAATGTTACGTGCATTTGAATTTTCAATTCTTTTCTCTACTTGAAGCAGAAATTTGAATTTGTACATAAATTCGGTTAAATGTGGTACTTTGTCTTTCATCTTCTGGCTAAAAATATAATACTTCAGATGAAAGATAACAAAGTTGTATGGATGTTTTGGGATTAACTTATACCCAAACAAAATATCACGCTCACTGAAAACGAATTGAAACCCGAAAATACGCTGCTCTAAATCCAAAATAAGAGACGAAGTAATTTGGCAACCCCAAAATAGATGATCTAGAGTTTCTTCGAAACTTCCGCAAAAATTACACCTAGCATTATCAGTGAGCTTCATTTTATAACGTAGATTATTTGTTCCTAAAATACGGTGTAAGAAACGAAATTGGAAATACCGAATCTTGCTCTCTCTACAAGACAAAAATGGAATACGAAATATAGTTTGCCATTGTGAATCATCCAATGAGAATTCACCATTCCATTTTTTAATGGCCGTTGGAGGACATAATAATAATAATAATAATAATAATAATAATAATAATAATAATAATAATAATAATAATAATAATAATAATAATAATAATAATAATAATAATAATAAATAAAAAAAACGATTTTCTAGGATTTATACTTGATAATTGTTAGGCTTATTAATGACATACAGATGAAAGCGAAAGGCTGTACGTTGATAGATTATTACTAAGGGATTCTTACGTTGAAAACATATTGGGCACTGTGTGAATGTCTTTATGAATTGAGAGAATATACAGGGCACACTTTGTCAACTTGTATACCCAACATCAGACTGCTATAAATTATTAATTGCGGCAAATAATTATTTGACAGTTAAATCTCTATATCTCCAATTCCCTACGACCACCCCCCCCCAAACCCCACTCCAGACGTATAGGGGTATATCCACACAATGCATTGTAAGCAAATAACAGCGTCTGCGTCACACAAATTTGATTCCAGGTGTTAACGAGGTTGGATTTATTAACTTTTTGAAATATCATAACTGTCACGAATATGCTTGACACAAGTCTAACGACTATCGTTTAGCTGTATAAATTTATGAATATTCATTAGTTTTCTGTTTTGCTCACGAAGTTCGCATTAGCAACATTCGATTTTGGATTTGTGTAAGTCTTTGTTTAGATTTCTTTGCATATAATGCAGGTAAAAGGCCAGTATGAATAGGCCGGGTAAGCAGGTTATGGCGTTTTGTACTACAAGGGTGCTGGGTGCCCCAGAGCAGTTACTCGTTGCAGTTGGACGCCATGTCCGTTGGGCGACGTTAGCCCGCAGTAGTTTACTATTAGAGTCGTTGGTGACCTTCTATAGGGTAACTTTAGTTCCCGACTGGTGAATTTTATGCATAACTTGAGGACATCTGTCTTAAAGGACCTGCAAATATCTGTAAAAAGCCGGAAACTGACCGAATTCCGTAAGTGTATCATTTTCGTATGTGTTCTAAGTCAAACTTACTTTTTCTTACTTAAGTCTTACTTTGCAGTAGAGGGAACGCAATGAGTTAGTCGTATTCTTGTTTCTTATTTGAGTAAAAGTGAGGCCGGTATGTTGAAAGGTTGAAAAAGCACGTATAAACATATATTTACGAGAAGTTTGTTAGTATCGAATATCTGTGCAGGGAAGGGTATATTGTTAATAGATGAAAATAATGATAATAATAATAACTCTTATATGGTGCTCATTATTGCACGTAAACATACATTCAATGGCACCTTACAAAATTTCAACCCTGGTCATTGGTAACTTGACACACCTACACACCAAAGTGTGCACAATTCAATCAATTTCTCCTGGGACACCACAGTGCATCACAACCACGTGTCCCCCAGGGGACTTCCCATAGGGTGCAGCCACAAACCGGCGCACACAACTATATTTACAAGTTACCTCGCAGGTCCCAATTTATTCACCTGGGTGAAGAGAGGCAATGGAGATAAACCGCCTTGCCCAAGGACACAACGCAATGATCTGGTCAGGGCTCGAACCTGTAATCCTTCGATCACAAGTCCACTGCGTTAACCCCTTGACGACAACGCCCTCTTAGTGGTAAGAAGGTGTAAAATATCTCGGATACTACAGCGAGATCAATATATGTTTGATACGTTTCCTTTTGCCGATGTAACGTCATGTTTGTGTGAAATATTTGTGTATACAATGCGTACATTTTACGTATTGTTTCAGGGTTTTGTTTTGGTGCGAAATTTTTAAATAAAACCACCAACTTATCAAAGACACACGTCACTCGAGAATTTTGGTGTTTTCTAGTCGAATCGTTTCACCTTACACGTGACAATTACACATAAATTAAGAAAAAACAACAACAGAATACACATAACACTACATCCTAGGTATAACCCAAGTTTTACATATAGGCCACATACTCACGATGATATTCCGTATAAACGTTTCTGAAAATTGATAAGTTGCAATTATATGAAATTTAAAAATGCAAGAAATCCTTGAAAAACGTACCAGTAAGAATGTTGCCAGACAAAACAAGTGTCTGCGTTTAAGTCAATTGGATTGAGTCAAGGAGCACCCTGCTTGGACGTACCGATTATAATATGCACAACTGTAAATGCCGAACCATGCATATTGTCGATATTGTGTAGTCGCTTAACTGAAGTGATTAGAAACTTCGACAAGTATTACTTTAAGTTTATGAAACATGTCTGTGTTTACTCTGGGCAGTTTTTTTCTTCATCTAGCTGCAGGAAGTAGATATAATAAAAGTGGAACTGCGACAAGCTGAAGAGTGCAATACTGTAATTAAACAGACGAAAGAGAAACAGGAAAAGAAAGCATATATCAACAAGATATGCTATTAAAGGACATCTTTACATCCGGTCTGTACTTTAAAGACTTCCGGTAGAAATGATCATACAAACGATGGTGCTAACAACTTCGGTCGACGGAGTCGGGAGATGGGTTGATATCATATTTAAGCTTGATCAAGTCTTCAACCTTACAGGTGTCCGTGATGTTTCCCAAAAGGAATTATATATTTCGTGGCTGTTCGGGCAGATATTCTTTTAGTTATTTCGATCATGGATCAATAATGACCTTTGGGCCTGTGTCTCCATTAATGATATAGTGTAAATCCATTTGATCAGGTATTTCGACCTGGCCGCAACGTCAGTCGATAATTACATATATACATATATATATATATATATATATATATATATATATATATATATATATATTAAAAAACCGAAAACACCACAGACTTTAACTTATACATCTATTTACTGAAATTAATACAAAAAGAACGACATGTTTCGAAAGTAGCGACTTTCATCATCAGGTTACAAACGCAAAATGAACAAGTAATAGCAAACAAATGTACACTAGCAATAACATACAAGGACGAGTAGATTAACTCAACAAAGATAACACTGGACAGTCAAGCTGTTTGTTGAGATTAGGTTTATCCCAATTGATATGTAGGCTTTCTTTGATCCTAAGCTGGATGATCCTAAGTTTAGTGGGAGCTGAGTCGATAATTTTGAATGAGTTGTTGTCACATAGCCGCATACAGTTGGGAAATTTAGCTACGTGTTTGTAAATAAGTGAATTCTTATCGGTTTTTTGATGCTCAGAAGTCCGTGTAGAAAGGTGCCTATGGGTTTCCCCAATATAACAAGCATTGCAGCTTGTGCAGATGAATTTATAGACCACACGAGATTTCAGGTATGATGGAATCATGACTTTTACTACACACATATTTCGAACTTTAAATGAGATAAACACTAATTTAATATTAATGTCTGTACAATGCGATTTGATCAACTGTCTAACTTTGTTCTGAGCATGACCAGAGAATTTACCAATGTACGAGAGCTTGTAAAATCTAGTAATGTGAGAAGCCGGGTCATGATATTTTCCGGTGACACCTTGTTTTGTAAATACGATTTCACAACTTTGTCAATTATGTGAGAAGGGAATGATTTTTGCCGAGTCTTGACATAAGTCCTTTTAGGTCTAGGTCAAACCCTTTGCAAGAGTTGTTGACCTTGTACATTCTATCCACTAGCGTTTCAATGAGACCAATTTTGTAAGAATACTGAAAAAAATGGTTAGTAACCCTGAGTACGCGGGCTTATAATAAACGGAAGTGTTGCAATGACCAATGTTCATGCTGACAAGCACATCCAAAAAAGGTAGCGTGGCCTACTGTCTTTTTGCTTCTCAATAGTGAATTTTATGTTAGGGTGCCGGGTATTGATAAATTGAAGAAATTGATGGCTTCACCCTCATTTCGGAAAAGACAGAAAATATCGTCAACATATCTGCGGTAATGATAAGGTTTAGATGGGGCAGATGAATCATTCAGAAATTGTTTCTCCAAATGACCCATGAAGAGATTTACCAACACCGGTGCTAATGGTGAACCCATTGCCACACCGTCCACTTGATCATAGTAATTACCATTGAATAAAAAATGCGTTTGTGAGGTAGCAAACATGAATAGTTTCTGGAGATCCCGCCATTCAATACCAATGCCTGGATTGTTATGCATTATGGCATCGATTGCAATATCAGCAGTTTCAGAAAGTGGGATGTTGGTAAATAAACTAACTAGATCGTATGATACCATGTAATGATCAGATATGTCAATAAATGTAATTCCCTGGACAAAAGAGAAAGAATCCTGAGTGCAATAATCGAGACAAATGTTGGGTGATATAAGATCACTCAAAAACTTTGCCAAATTATAATTATAAGTACCAATACTTGAAACAATAGGATATACTTGAAACAATATAGGCTATATATATATATATATATATATATATATATATATATATATATATATATATATATAAACATCTCATACAAAATACACGACAACACGCCCTCAAACTGCTAAACTTTGACAGAAGATGCAAGTTTTGACTACGAATAAAGTATCAACACAAGTAAACTTGAATAATTATCAACTGTTTTTAGTGCTTCCTCAGGGCAAAATGTGCTTTAAAAATCATGTCTGATTTAGACTACTATCCACTCGAAATAACAAAAGATAACTTGAACTATAAAGACGATAACTTAATATTGCAAAACCCCAGAAATATGCTCCTCTATCGCCATGCCAATCTGCCCCACCCCACCCCACCATCCCACACAACCCGGCTTGAGTAGTACCTACTTGAACGGATTTCTATGGACAACGCAGAAATGTTCACCATAATTGAGACTGAGGTGAATTTGAAACTCGATATTAAGAATCTGAAATTCGTTACAACAATTTGACAATTTCTTCAATATGTTAAGTTTGCTTCAATTCCTTATTTCATTTCGGAGATATTACGGATTTAATGGTCGTCCACAGACAAGGTTGAAGTCTAAATATGACATCACATCTACATGTGCTTCATTTTCTTATGTAATTTTCTGTAATCAGGGGATCGGATTTTGCAAACGTTGATTATAAAATATTAACAAATCCTGTTAACATTCCACGTTGAAAAATGTGAAAAACAATAGAAAAATTATTCAGATCGTAGTGGAACTATGACATCACAGACTTTACAAAGTGACGCGCAGATACGACACCTGTGTCGGAGTTAAATATTAGTTAAAAAAGTAAACGTACCTTATACGATTAAGAGGGTGGCCGGCTGCCAAAGGCAAATATGTTGTTCTTCCATTCGACACTGAGATATAACGGCTAGCTGACTATTAAGTATTAACTAGAAGACAATTGTGAAAAAGTAACTGTTCCAACTGATAATCCCATGCACACGCAATGACCGAGCAAAACGATATCCACAAAAGAACTTCTTATCTCTACAGGAAGTCAATGAGATTATTGTATAAATACTTTTGTTTTGTTAAAGGGACATGGCCATCCTGTTTCTCATGGTGTATACATATGTCACCGAGACGACCCTCGATGATGCTGAACAAGTAATCGGAGGTTTTAACCCGTTTATTTGCACACGTGGCTCAACAGGAACACGGTGAAAACTATAAAGTAAAAGTATTAAACATTAATATACAAACATTGGTGAAAAAAAAAACACTTGAATTTGCACAAATCAATAATAACATAATACAGCATTGTATTTCCCCTTATTAATAATGCACAAAAGGAAGAAGTATAACAAATAACATTAGGTAACATGAATCAAAATATAGAGTAAGATTGACAACAATTACATTCTTGATAATTATAACACTCAACTTACAATCGGCAAACTAAACGCACGACAAACTGCGGTGTACACTGAGGGGCTTACGATGCATGGCTTTCCGGGGTTTACTGCGGCTTTATGTGGTTTACGGCGGCTTTCTGAAGAATGCATAAATATACGAACAAAATGATATCCTAAGGAGAATACTTAACAAAGACGATACTTTAAGTCAAGGTACTCTAACAAATAAGCAAATAAGCAAAACAACAAATACGGAAAAAAGGCAACGATCATAACAGGCACAAGCATATAGCAAAACCACATTAAAATCAAATCTCAAGAATGTGATATAACAAATAAGTATACCTAGCCCCTTAATTAATGCCTATATAAACATACATACTTACATTATTACTATGGATGTCTGATGTCTGAGAGCACATGCGACGCCACTCTGAACCAGGAGAGGAATGAAGCATGTAACTCACATAATACGTAAGTATGCATCGATTATGTAAGTATGCAAAGCAAGGAGGCGGTTATAAAAGGTCACACCCTAAACACCATTGGGTGAGGGCAGCATTGACCGTTACCCGACCTCGACCAAGCGGAAGTTTCCCTTTTGTCACGCTAAGGATAAAACACACATCGGCACCTTTGTCACGCTAAGGCAAAAACACACATCGGCACCGATGACAATATGAAATACATACTAAAGAGTATTGATTACATCTTAAATACATATGCCGGAATGGGTACAATTTTTCAAATAGGGATGCACTCAACGGCAGTGAATATTGGTATAAGCATACATTGTCCCAGGCAATAAAGTTTTGCAGCACTTCATACACTAACATTATTAACTTATTATTAACCCTTGATGTCGCGAAAGAACCCGGGAGGATGCGAAGAGGGTCGACCAGATTGCATGGCGTGCGTGAATCGTCGCCTCTTGCCAGAGGGTCAAAACACTCCCTTTTTGACCGGCATGTATGCAGCCACCGTCCACTGAATACGTGGCCTGATGAGGCGCTATTCTCTTTGCACGGATGCCTTTAAAAGACATAATAGTATTTCATGTAACAATAGCGTTGAGTTTTAAGCTAGCGCCATCACATTTCATGAAGCGTTGACACAGTGTATAGGTGGATTCAATGCAATTGAAAGGCATCCTTCATTGCTGGCTAAGCAAAAAGCAATAAAACTTTCACGGGTGCACAGGGATCTCCAGGAACCTGATTAATATAATTTATAGTTGACTATTTTAATCCATAGAATACAACTAGTAGAAGGGTTTATTGCGATTCCTTTATTAACTTCCTTTACAATAGTTTAATTAGAACAGTAAAACTCTCTGTCGATTAGATTGAGGGTTGTATCTATTTTCCTAAGTACGCAGTCGACCTGTTGTTGTGCAGTGATAAAACCAATACAGAATGTCAATGAGTTCTGGTTTGCCATTGTATTATACCTACTCAAGTCAATGTGCATATATCCCGATAACCAAGGAAACGTTACCATTAATTGGAATGTCAATTGGCCCCCGGTTATATAGCCAGCACATAATGGGCTCCAACACTCTTCGTCTGAAGAGTTTGATAATTAATTGGTATTTTATTCATTGCCACCTTTTCTTCAAACTGGAGAATTAAAGCAATGTATAACTAAAATGTCAGATCTTTACGGACAAGGTTCATTTCTTGTCATATCAAGCACCCAGTTGGGACAATTTTTTGCACTCATATTGCCAGTACGAGTGGTATGAATATCATGTTTCTATCAGATCAATGTTAGGAACTGTTTGTACTGACAATACCAGTGCTTTGAGAGCATTATATTGGAGTACAGTTAAGAGAGGTATTGCATTAGGAAATTGTCCCAACTGGCTGTATCAAGTCATGTTGAGCAGACGTGTACGACTGGAGATTTTTGCTACGATTAACCAGAACTCACACAGAAACGGTAACACTTTCTAATGTTGGCAAAATTCAGGCAATAAACTTGGACATATTTGGTGCTTCTTTTTTTGTAAGTTACTTTGTTCGAATATATTTACATCTATTTGTGTTGAATTTCTCGAAATGCAGCGATGCAAAATCCGGCCTCCGATGTCCCTAAAACATTACCGTACCATGTAAATACGGATTAGTTAAAGTCTCAATGTGTGTTTGCCAAATTTTTAACTTTGACCTTCCAGCTAACTGCCCTAAAACCTCAGTGAAAATAACACCTTTCTTTGTCACTTTCATATTATTAATCATCATTTTTATTGAGTTATCTTTCGTTAAAAATTTTGAGATGAATTAAATTCGCCAATTTTTTTGTCCGTAGATTCTACAAACTTCAATAAATATTTGCAAGCCCCGCCCAACAGATCATGCGCCAATCAAATCTCTCTGTTTTGTTTACGACCATTAGGCCTGTGTGCTAGCCTCTGTTATATAATAATATCTTTCTTACAGTCTTACCGATGGAGCTTGCGAAATTGTGTCATTTCCTTCCATTGCAAGGAATAAACAGCAGTGGCGTCGCCAAGGGGGGGGGGGCAGGGGCACGTTCCCCCTGGAAAACCTAGTGCCCCTCGAGTGCCCCCCCCCCATCTGAGATTTGGGTTGGTAAAAAAAATATATATATATTTTGTTATATTCAACTCCCATCATCTGAGTTGGTTTTTCATAAGGACAAAGAAGCACAGTAATTCGTATTTTCTTCAAATGAGCTGCAGAAAAATGAAAAAGTTTATCCTTGACCGTCGTATGGGTGAGAGTGTTTGTCTGCTGTCTGTGTGTGTCTTTTACCTCTCGTGAATTGGATGCCTGTGAAATGCCGAAAATCCGGACTTGCTGTGAGAAGGGAGGGTACTGCAGTATGTTGCCTTGGTCTGAGGTTGACAGGTTAGGAACTGACGAAATGTGAGAATGTGAGGGTCCGCAGGCACCATACTTGCCTATATTTGTGGACCCATATATTAATCCTGTTGTGTAGGGGGTGCAGAGGTCATTTGAGGTCAGATGCTTGTAGGAACAAATGGCGAATGTTCACACCTGCATACTGAGCCATACTCGATGTGTGATCAAACTTTGGATTGCATGGTGAGATCCCTGATAGGAGCCAATAACGATGCTGGAACCTGTTACATCTTAAGAGATAATGGGAGAAAACGAGAAGGACAAGAAAGGAGTCGGGGGTCATGCACACATTAATTCAACAAATGTAGGTTCTATTGATAGGGTTAAGCATAATATCGACAGCATGTGGTTCATATCCTCTGCAAAATTCTGCGCGTTGTTAAAATCATTACCTCAAAAATAGCAATTTCTGGAGATATCTTCAGATCGCATTTAGCATCAAATGTTGCACCATTTTGCATCTAGCCCATCCTCCGTATGCGTAAATTTTCCAAAGTGGAGGGGGCACCCCCTCCCCTTTCGACCCCTCCCCAGGACGGCGATCCGTATCCACCTAAGTGCCCCCCCATCAAATGCTGGTGCCCCCTGTGCCCCCAGACTGAAAAGTCTGGTGACGCCACTGACAAACAGGTGTTTTCAGATGTTTCTTCCGTGAAATTAGGTAAAAAAAAGTGGACGATACGAGTATATGTGTTACATTTGTGTAATCATGGAGTTATAATATGTTGATATGGGTGGTCGCAGTGATTTTACGGTAAATCGTTCGCGCCATATAAGGGCAACAGAAAATGAATTTCTTCTTTCGATTGCGACAGCTTTTCTCAATTAAACCCACCTGGCCAGAGTGCATTTAGAATAAGAAACATTGAATCTGCTTCGGACGTTTGTTTTCCGAAATTCATCAGCAAACACTCATTGAGACTTCAAGATTGCAAAAGATATTCCCCCCTTTTAAAATGGAGATGCCCATTTCCTATGTCACTATCGCCCTATTGCTATACTTTGCCTTGTCTTGCTAAAATTCTGGAAAGTTTATCGTTAATTCATCTAAAATTTTCCCTTAATAAGCATAAATATTTAAACTTCCTTTGCAGGATATACGGTTGTTTACATTGCACCTTATAATAGCGTTACCAAAACGTTTAGTACCATTTCGATGGGTAATATATATATTTATGAACATATACATATATATATACTCACGTGTAGAACAAACAGGCCTGTCCAATCACTGTAACTTGATCACCTATAGGCCCATATTGATCGGTATCAATTGACTTCAAGCAGTTTATTTACCTAGGTCGTTTTTTTTATTCATTCAAATATTTAACCAATACCGGTCCCATTAGATAGGGCGACGCCTAGTGTTTCATCTATATCTTGTCTGTGTTGTCAAGAATCTTATATATACCGTTATACTTCCTCCATTAGTTTATTCCCGTCACTGCCTACTGCATTTAGGCCCCCCATGACACATTCAAACATTTCAAGCGACTCATTCTGTTGGTCTTGGTGTATATGGCGTAGGAGCCTAATTTGACTTGGGGGGTGGGGGGGGGGGGCGCGTTCAACATGTTAATGTGCATATCGTATAGGCATTGATCGGTTATTACATCACATGCCAATAACATGCAATCATTCCATATTGGTTAGAATTATTGGGGAAAGTCGTCACAACAATAATGATCATAATAATATCAGTTTAACCATTTGAAAAACACATTGCAAATTATTCTTCTTTCAGTATATATAGGTGCCCGAAAAATTCTCAGCATGTTGCCCGAATTTTCACCAAAAGATTTGTAAAAAACATTGCAAATTATTCTTCTTTCAGTAGGTACCCGAAAATTCTCAGCATGTTGCCCGAATTTTCACCCAAAAATATGGTTGGGGGCTGCAGCCCCCCCAGCCCCCGTCTCCTACGCCAATGTTGGTGTATATCTCGGTGCTATGCTAAAATCCCATTACCATGGAACATGCGACTGACCACACAATGAAAAAAAAATAACCGTGGGAACGTTTTACAAAGTGATTACTTGACCTGTATTTCGTCGCTCATTAATTCTCAATTGCTGATTTTTTTGTGTGTAAAAATGTAACATACATCCACCATAGTAGCTCTCTGGTGTGATCAATTGTAATATGATTTTTAGGTAAAACCCCATAGATTTTGGAAACCTGTCCAAATAAAATCGTAAAAAACTGCTTCAAAACAAAAGTCTTTTTCAAATATTTTAACTTCCCCTCTTCCTTCCTTTCCAATCCTTCCTATGATTCACATTATGAAAATAGACCAGTCCGGAGTTTTGTTACCTTTTGTGCACGATCAGTACTATAATGCATGGGAACGTTTCGTTGCATGAAGAAATAAGTCTAACAATGGAAATCCTCGAAAAGACGAGAAGTGCACGGGTTATAACACTTTTTTTCAGCCGTTTTTGTTTAATTGGTACCGTAAAGAGGCACCAAAGTTACAAGAAATCACATTAATCTTCTTTTTTAATGCCGCAGTTTTTTTTTATTTTTTTTTTATTTTAAGAAATTTGCGATAAAAATCGATATTAAAGTCACGTGATTGAGGATAATCGTAGTATAACGCATAAAACTTAATTAAGTAATAAATATTGACATTAAACATGAAATAATAAATACATTCACAACAAAAGCAGAGCGGTATTAACTTAACAGCAGTAACATTTTCTCCCAGCAGAATAGCAACCATTTATTGAGACGCCTATATTTTCCGTGTCGCGAAACTAGTATATGGTATTAAACGTTGAACAAGGCTCAGATCTGTCGCAATGTTTGGAGCCAAATGAAAAAAGATCCTTAATATATAACCCAGCTTAAACGCAAGTTAGTTCAATGTGGTTGATAACAAGGTAAATGAACAATAGTTGATGAATTTTAACAATATTCTGCAACTTTGGTCATATTTTGTGTTATTATTGACACAATAATATCAATTGCAGCTTGAAATCGATTTCCCAAGCAAACCCGAACTATAGAGCGAAAACAAACGAAAACATAATCAACGATTAATATCGTATATAGTCTAAGTATGTAGATCATAAATACGTTTTCATAAACATTTATGAATTCAAAGGCTTCAAGATGGAATATTTGTAAACTATGTTCATCTCTAGTTCCCTCATGCAAACTACTATCCCCTCCACCCCCTCCCCCCGCCCCACCATGTGTACAAACGCTTCACAAACGCTTACATGACATGAGTACTGTCCCCTACTTGAAGTGTTGGTGCACCCCCCCCCCCCCCCACCACACCCTCTCCCTAAAACTCGGCATCCTGACTATTCGAGCCGGATGTTTCCAAGCCATCTAATAGTTTCACATATTATTGGGTATGGCCCTTACTCTAAGTAAGACATTTACGTGCTTACAGTAATATGTCTATTCAGAAATTCTTGGACAGCACTGTTTACTCATTATACTCTTATCGAAACTTTTGTCCTCACAAATTTGACTTAATGTTTTATATTTTATTCACAAACATGTGAATGGGTCAATGCGATGGGGTCAATTTCATCATTTCTATATAGTAATGTGATTCTGGTCAGCCGATTCTCATGGCTTTATCAGTTAAAACTGTGAGTATACCCGTTAATCAGTTAAAACTGATGTGTGACATAATTTCTTACCATGTGTTACAATTATGACTAGTTGCTACTGAGGACTTAACAAACAGAAAATACTAAACACACAACAATAACCATAATGATTGACTGGACTAACCAGAATATATACTCTAATGGTTTCGCCAATAATTTCGTCCATATTTTAACAGAAAGTGGGTGACACTTCACTGCAAACGCATGAAAAGTGCAATTTTGAACCATCTTTACCAGGTATACGTACTATAGGCCTAGTCAAACATAGGGACAGTGGTTTGGACTCAGCCATTAGTTGAAACAACCTTTAAGTATTTTTTGCACGGTAGCACATATGCTGACAGGTCTAACATGTGCTGCGGTGTTAAAACACACTACAGTTTATATAATGATTAACGGTTGTCTCTTATTCACAATACAAACTGATCAAGCCATATGTACATTGGGTGTGTTTTAGTGGACTAAGTCAACCGGTTTTCGGATCAAGTTACAGGCTAACGTATATAACTCTCCATTGGCGATCGTATATAGTATATTACGAGATTTGGATAAATCATTCAGCCTAAAAATGAAGTTTTAACCTTCCTAAAGTACAGGAGATCAACATAACAAACTCTCTTTGTCTTTCCATCATATGAAGTATTCATTGAACGTGTCGTTTTGCTTAGTATTTCCCAAGTATTATGAGTTCGGTATTGAAAGAATGGTCAGGAACATCCACCCCTCCCCTTTTTGGCCAGTTGATTTGACAGAGTTAGTATAGAACTTGACACAAACAAATTGAACCTTGCAGGACTACCTTTTGAGAAGGTCGCGTCTGTTTTCTTAGAAATAATTTCTTTTTTTCGTTTCTTCCTGGTGCATTCAAGAGTAGAAGTTCGAAGAGAGCCTTGATTTGACAATATTTTAACCGTATTTTCTTTCTAATAAATAATCGGTGAAATAGCAAAATTTAAGTAAAATGAAAGCAAGCAAGAGAAAAACAAGGAATTATCGCCAAGATACTGCAGCTAAAGAAAAGTTTAAAAAGTAATCGATTTGTTTTGTCCAGACCATGTCACATCAGTACGTGTTACCGTTTATATATTACTTTAAGGTACCATACACATGTGACGTCACGCGATGGTGACCCACAAATCACCCTTGAAACACTTTTCCTTCCTTGTAGGAAGGTTATAGTGGACTATAAGTCTTGACTATGATCACAATGATACATGGAGAGCCAATATATGTTCAGTTCATGTTCAGTATTTACCGTCAAATGTATTCAACGTGCCCGCGAGAATAAGGAGGGAAAGGGAGTGAAGACTAGCGCACAGAAACTTCTGATGCCGGTAATCTGACCTAGTTTCGAATGAGGTGTAACAGAAGTATTACCACCACCATCGATCCTAGAAAATACCCACATAGCTTGCTACCGTCAATACATACAGCTACGGTCAATACCCACAACACAGTGTACATAGCAGCGATGGACATCTCAGGTCCAGATAAAAGATAAAGTATCACGTTTCATTACTGTCTGTATTTTGTAGCGACAAGCAAAAGTTCACTTGCAAGCAGTTAACTTTTGCAGCGGGCGGCACGCGGTTTGGGCGAGTCTTCAATGACTTTAATCCAATCTTATAAATTTCACTATGAAGATGACGACATCTAATCCATATGAAGGCAACCATTATGCGTATTATGGTTGCGTTATAGAGGATATTCCATTTGAAATTTCATGTGTATTCCATGTGCCGTTCAATTTGCTCACAGTAGTATATACATGTATAATGCAATCCTCGTCGATAGGTGCGGTGCATTAAGCTGATTTTTGTTAAGCCAGGAGAGATTTGTTACCAATAACAAGTTCAACCGAATTTCAGGTATACAAATAAGAATATTGGGAGCATTGACGGCATCTGCTCTCAAATTATTGTTATTTAGGTTTATAAACATGTTCTTCATTTTTGCTTTGAAAAGTCTCTGTCCGATTTTCTAACGACTTCGGGCAGCATTTGCGGTATTCATAAAACGAAACTAGCCGTAAATTTATCTGTTCAAAGTATTGTTAATGTCAGATGAAAATACAGTGCACCGCAAACACATCTAGCACCTATGATGGTTTTTATTTTCCCTTTCTTAATCACAATTGAAAGTACTGGCTCAATTGCACCTCCCGATTGAAAGGGTAGGTCCTATATCGCTAAGACCATTTAATATTAATTTAATATGCTTACCCAAATCCACCATCCGTTGAATAAACTTGAAAAGAAGAATGTAAACAAATATAATCAAGTAATTATCATGACTGTTTCAATTATATCAATAAACACTTTCCGTTTGCCTCTCAAGATCATAACAACAACGCTGATTATGAAATGGCAAAAAAATACACCCCATCCCCCTCCCCATAAAGGAAGGGGGGAAAGGAACAATCACAGTTTGCTCTGGCTGTAAAAGAAAAAAAATGTCAACCATTTGGAAGTTTTCCTTTCAATCAATTCCGAGCTTATTTTTTAATAATTCAAACTCTCTTTTTACATATTCATAAAACTCGTATTCCTTTGCCATGCGTTTCCTAAGCTCACGGGCGACTCTTTCCGAAGGGCCAGTCTTATTTTTGGTTTTCATGATCTGAAAATAATGCTGTGTTTTAAATGTGTTATAGAAATCAGTAGCACCTTGAAATACGTCTGGTAAAAGTCTCTCTAATACTTTGATAAAGCCATCGTAATCCTCCATCACTCCAACGACTAGGTATTTATTCCTAACATTCCTTTTCGCTTCTGTCGCACAATACTTTCCCGTCGCTGACGATTTTTCACTGTCAATTCCACAAAAATGGGAAATAGTTTTCTCCAAGAGGTTGCTATTAATACAATCCCCATTCCTCTTGACACACTCGTCAAAGGTGTCTCTACTTAGATTTAATCGATCCATTTTTTCTCGAAACAAGCCAGGTTCCGTCGAATCGCCGTATCTCTTGTAGTAATAGAGCGACACCAGCCGTTCGATCGGATCTCTCACGATGCTGATATAAACGACGTTCCTCTCTGTTGAATTGAAATCCACGTAATGTAAATGAGAATAGACAAAAGTCGCCGCCGAATGGTCTTCCAGTAATCTACCGATTTTCTCAGATTTCGTCTCATTAGTCAACGCCATCGTGTTCTGTACGTCGACACCGTGACGTTTTCCGACGTTCAAAGCTAGAGAATACAACGTTCGACTCCCACTTTTCGGTAAAACGTTAAAAATGACGAAACGGTCATTCGGTGACTTGTTGTCGTCACAGGTGGGTTTGTCAACCCCGTCGTTTTTGTCTTTATTTTGCAATGTTTCATTAATCTCTAATTCTGGGAATCCTCTCTCCTCCATCCATCGATGAGTAAAATCTTCCATTTCCACATCTCGAGAATCAAATGATCTACCGGGTGCTGGACGGGGTTCGTCAGCCGTCCAGAATTGAACACTACACCACAAAGTAACCACCAGCAACGTCGCTATTACGTACTTCAACAATAGAGAAGATCCCATTTTGGTATTCATAGATAGGAGACAGTTCATTTGATATCACGATAAAGAAAAAAACGCGATTAATCCCTTGCCATTTCTGACGGACTCTGAATAAATTATAACAACTGCTTGAAGAATAGCATAGCCATGTTTCAGTCGACAACAAAACGAGCTGATTATGTCGAGCGATGGATACGGTTAGTCTAAGCAGTATCCCGTTTGGTTTGGCTGAGACTTCCTGCGTGTGAAAGGTAAGCTACTTCAGCTTGGACCAGTCATGTGATTACACCAATCACGTGACATCACGGTAGCTTTTCCAGGTACTATGAAATGATAAGCAAAATTTAAAAAGAGGAAACAGTTTAGTGAAAACGAAGTTTTTAAACATCAAAGTGAAAGGAATATCAGCAGAACAATTATTTGACAGACTTTTATGTCCTTACGACAACAGAATGCTCCACTCCTCTTACCCCTTTTCCTTGTCCTTCCAATACCCCTTCTAAATTATCCTTCTTTACCCCCTTACCCTTTGCTAGTTCTCTGTCTCCTTGCCCCTTGCCCCTTACCCCATGCCCCTTGCCCCATGCCCCATGCCCCTTGCCCCTTGCCCCTTGCCCCTTGCCCCATGCCCCTTGCTTCCTTCACTGACGTCAAGAGTCAGCAAAATATATCATCGGGTCTCCGTTTTGTACTCTTAATTAACCCACCTTTTCCTTACCCCTGCCCCCAATTGAACCCGACCCCCCCCCCCTCTCACGTGAATCGTTGTATGAGATATTCAGTACTGATAGACTGAAGTGTCTGGGCAACAATGCTCTGAAACCAAATTTCATGCACAGCTTTGAAAATTAATGGTTTGTTGTATTTGACAACATTTGGAGGGGGGGGGGGCGCAAGTGAATGTGTGCAAATGCTGATTGACCGTAACAAATCTCTAATGTCTTGACCAGAAGACCTTAAGGGTTGGGGGGTGGGCTGACAGTCACTGACGTCATGGACGTCGAGGACCAGGTCTGGCCCTGTGGACAAGTATGTCAGCGGTCCCCCATTTTGCACTCTTCAGTGTTTATATTATGACCATGAGAGAAATATGTTTTCATCCGAAATATTCCCGGGACCCGCCATACTTGCCCGGTCCTTTGTAATTGACCTCTGCCCCGGGGTTGTGACCCCTGTGACATTATGTGGAAGCCTAAAGAGCTGTATATAAAACAATGAGGATTTATAACAATAAAGATATAGAGATAATAATAAAGATTTGTAGCTAATATGAGGAATTATTTTGTAGTTTATGGTTTATTATTTTCTTAATCTCTGAAATATTTTTATGTCTTACCTGTATTCTTGATGTTATCATTTGTTTTATCCGACCTAATGTTTAAATTTTCTGTAAATTTAATAAACTGCAGATGAAGGATGCAATCACACTAAAAGATATGGATTAATATTAGTAATAATAACTTTGGGTTGAGTTGAGCCAGAAAAAAGACCAAACATGTGAAAAGACATAAGGCGGGGAGATTTGGGGTGAGGTCTCAAATGGATTAGCCAACTGAGGATTAAATACTCTTCTCCTTTTATGTCTTCAATACAGTGTTACAAAATAACAATTGATAACTACATTGTCGGTCGTCACCCATATTTGTTTTAGAGGGTGGGGTGGGGGTGGGTTGATAGGAATTTAGCACCCCAATTTCAGCACCAATGTCCCCATCATAAGTAAGTTCATACAAGTTTACGCGATAGGTTAATTTATCGTTATCCATAAACAATTTGGGGCATAACTGTTTAACACCAAATTATCAGGATCTTTAGATAAACAAGGAAGCATTCACCGACTCAAAAGCTCCTGGGAAATATATTAATTATGAATGGCACTGAATTACCCCCCCCCCCTCCCCCTCCCCCTCTACCTCTCCCGACACACACAAACTTGTTCCACCCATCCTCTCATAAGTAGGAGTGTACTTTCAACAACTTTTAAAGGACAAATCCGCATAACATAGAGATTGAGATTAAGGTCAGACTGAATAATAACACAAACTCAAGTTCACAGTCCAGACATTTTTCTTGCTGTTTTATCCATGAAAGGCAACATTCCAAGGCATTTAAAGCACGTCAATGTATAAATCTAATTTATATAGTTTTAATAAACCAATTGCTATATATTTATATATATTGATGGTAGTTAATATCAAATACTTCAATATTATGATTTGTTTTGTTTTATATATCATCTTGTCTGTGTTTATGCTCGATGTACCTTATAGGTTATTTCTCAGTACAAACTTTACAAGCCAAAAGAAAAGGAAAATGAATATATTTCAAAACCCCCAACTTTCCCAAGAACACATATGGTTCTATAATAGAACTTTGTCCTTCAACGAGCGTTCAGTAAGTTGAACAATTTTATCACGTTTAACAAGAATAATTTGACACGCTGTATTAACCAATGACAGGAATAACGAACGAATACGTTATATATTTTTAAGACATTGGTCTGAAGATATAAACCAACTTTAGATGTATGGCGAATCATTTGAATATGGGAAACAGATAAATCCTATCACTAACAGCGCCCAAGGACCTTTCAGCTGTATTAACTCAAGAAGCCATAAAATCTGCTGTTGGTTTTGTACCGAAAAAGGAAATATATTTGCTCGAGCATCAATAGAAAAAAAGAAAAGAAAGAATTGATACTAAAATTGAAGAAACACGAAGACCGTTTCCTTTAGGGGTAGTCTGTATAGGCCCCAAATTATAGCACGCTATAATTGCTAGAAGTTTTCAAAAATTACTTTCCTGGAGGTCTTTACTCTCCAAATTGTTCTCAAACATTGTAAAGGAACTCATAAGATGACTGAATGTCCCAGTGAGGAAAATTTCCTCGAAGATTGTCATAAAAGCAGTTTAAGAATTTTGACCAAAGGTGTATGGAACGCGATAAGGGAAAATTTATTTCGTTGTCTAAACTAAGTTTGTTGCTGTCTAGACTAAAGTTGCTGGTGCTGTTTTACCATGCTGTTGCTCAAACTCACATTGGTGTCTAAACTTCTGTTGTCTAAACTTGCGTCGCTGTCTAAACTTACGTTGTTTCCGTCGGCGCTGTTCAACAATTGCTCAACCACATGACGTAAAAACATAGGCGTTTGGCACGAAATTCAACAAACATCACCAGCGCAGGAGAATGCATTATACGTAGTCTGCTATCACTACTACTACTACTACTACTACTACTACTACTACTACTACTACTACTACTACTACTACTACTACTACTACTAGGCCTACTACTAGGCCTACTACTGCTACATACACCTAGAGCCATATTGGTATACCGTTCTTACTACTGCTACTACTAGACCCAACACAGTGTTTGGGTGGCGATGGCATTCTTGTAATATTTGCACATATAATTAACTTATAGCTAAGTTTTGAGAAATTTGTTTTGATTGGCGGAATAACGGTGTCATTAAAATTTCCTTTCCTCTCATATCTCTTTCCCCTTATGCTCCTTCTTAGCAAATATAAGAGTTAGAATGTCAGAAAATTGTAAAACAATTTTTTTGAGAAAAAAAAGGACATAAATATATTGATATTATAAAAACAAATGACATTTACGTACATAGTTAACCAATTTCTTCCTCTTAATCATTGAGTTAATTAGCCGTTTAATCATCTTAATTCAGAATATTATTTTTTCCTACAAAATTTATATCATGTAATTCACTTTCAATACGCAAACGTTTGAAGATTATGTATAATTATTTAAATATTTAATTTGAAGATATTAGTTTATAAGTATGGTGAGATTTTGGTGGCGGAAGTGGAACACAATGGGCGGTCTGTGCTGTCATTATGGTATAGTTCTACTTTTAAGGTGGCATACTCCTATTAGAGTCTATACCCATCCGCCCGATTGTTATCCTATCTCGGCCTTTTGGCTAAGATCATGTGTAGTATCTGTTCCCTTAGGGAATGGTGATACACACCTGACGATGATCACACAGTCACAGTCCCGATGCAAGGGGACTGGGGCTGAGAGCGGATCAGTCGTTTGGTAGTTTGGTTTTCGTGCCCAGGTTCTTTCCTGGGTGACTTTTTCTTAAAAAGTATCTGTTCCCTTAGGGAATGGTGATACACACCTGACGATGATCACACAGTCACAGTCCCGATGCAAGGGGACTGGGGCTGAGAGCGGATCAGTCGTTTGGTAGTTTGGTTTTCGTGCCCAGGTTCTTTCCTGGGTGACTTTTTCTTAAAAAGTATCTCAGGAAAAGTGCCAAAAAACAGCAGGAGAACATCTTTTTGGACATGTTATCAATCATGATCTAGTTTTTTGTGGCTTGCATGTTGAAGAGCATGAATTGGTGGTGCAAGAGTTGCACATTACTTTTGTGATTTAGTGTGTAAGTCAATTGGGCTTTTATTGGGCGTATGCTACCTCAATTGCTTTAAGGTAGCATATACACTTACTACGATAAAAAAAAAAACATTGACTTGCACACTAAATCATAAAAGTAACATGTTCTCTAAGTCTAGAGAGAAGTTCTCAGTAGCTAAACGCTACCCATCACTGGGATAGATGACAAGTTGGCCATTCATGGCACCATCAATTTTCCGTATTATGACATATGTGGATTTTCTTGCTATGAGAGCCTGAATTTTTCGTCACTTGTAAACAAACCTCTTTACTCAGTAGTAAACTGCTCCCGTGACATAACGTGTTCTTCTATTCATGATCCTAACATACAAGCCACAAAAAAAAGAGAGAAAAAACTGATTGAAAACATATCAACAAAGATGTTCTCCTGCTGCTATTTGGCACTTTTCCTGAGACAGGAGAACGCTCTGGCAGATTGATGATAAAGACTGTAATAGGCGTATGCCACCTTGAACCTTCTTGTTGATTTATCCTTGAAAGGTTATATGCATTTGAAACGTTCGCCTAGCTGTCAATATTCTTTATATTAAGAGTTGCACCCACATGCAAATGCAATATTTTAAGGTCTGTTATACATATCATTTTCGTCTATTTTAAATGATTTTGAGGGATATGAATGAGAAACATAAACATTTCCAGCTCTATCAACCTGATGAAATCATTTACTTTGCTGTTGCAATGTCATCTACACACTGGTATCGAATTTTAAATGTTCTCTCATGCGATATACTAAACATGTGGTATATTGACTTAAAGATGGAGAGAATACTCGTAAGGACAACTACATGCATGTACAGGAAATATATTGTTGTTATACTACCAGTAGTCAAGGCAGGATGCGTTTTAACCGCTGCCCTTCTGAAATCACAATAGAATCATTTTCATCGACTGCGTTTAAGGACCTCTATTGAAAATATTTGGTTAAATGACGACGTCACATTGAAGGTAAACAATGTTAAAACATTCAACCATAGATAATTTGTGAGGTCATGAAATTTCTTCGTTCGGTGTCTTTCAACCGGTATTTTTTTTTGTGGACATTGGTGGTTTTAAGGTTTCGACATGAGATTGTGGTTACATTAATCATTGTCATAGAAGCATGTTTTAGCATGATATTATATATCAGTGTTGAATTTGAAGTTTAAAATTCTCTGTTGGTGTTGCACCATTCTTTGATTGTTCCTGTACACCATTGCACCATAGGTGTCATATAATATTTTACGGTTTGAGATTGCACCATATTTACTTTATGCTGGCTGCATCATAAAGTAACAGGATTTTGTACCAGTCTGTTTTTTATGTTGTTCACTAATAACATTAATTGTACTTGCATCATCAGTTCACTCTTACAGTTGTACTATCATAGAACTCAATATATGACATCATGGCGTTGTATACATTGTATCACTTGGGTCATACCATTCTATTCGAGAGGTTGGCCAATTCTGCGAGTGTTGCTATACATGCCAGGTCCAGCAGTATACGCTTGTATACCATGCCCTATGCATAGTAATGTTCACCATTCTACCAGTGGTGTTGTATCACGCTGTATCATGATCAATATATATATGTAGTTCCCGGACATCAATCATTCCTGGTGTGAGATTGTCTCTATATACCTCCTGCTCTCGTGCCGAGAAGCCAGTATATATAACTAAGATAGACACGTGTAAACGTCATTTGCATACAACGTGTTTAATTTAAACGGCTTTTTATCGTTCTAAGTACTTAGAAAGTCATGAAGTAATTTGTCGATGTTTAATTTGAAATTAACAAGTAAACATAAGTTTTTGTTTGTTTGTTATTTAATACTTATTTGAGGTTTGTCAATGTGATTAGTCTAACCCATGCAGACAAAGGTGTCTGGATGCATGATTATTCAAGAATCGAATAAATTAGTACCGTAATTCACATGTTTACCTATACCTGTCAGTCTGTCAGTCTGTGAGTCTGTCGGTGTTTAAACTAAGCAATCAAGTCGCCTTTTTTAGATCAATTACAATCATATTATTTGCAAGGATTTCTTGAACATTAACATTGGTGAAAGTCGCTGTAGTTCATTAGCACTATGTCATTTTTTTGGATCTCCAAAAAGGTTTAATTTGTGACAAATTTATGTACTATTCTACATTTCTTCGCCCAATTTGGGGATATAGATAGTTTGGAAAAGGGAAGGGGTTGAGGAGGGGATGAAGGGTAGCTTACCGACCATATACTATTATTTTTTGGGTCGGGAGAGAGAGGGAGAGGGGGGGTGGGGTATTGCCCCACTCCATTTTGGAAAGAAACAAAGAAATAGTTCAAAATATCCAGACCATATCATTGTGACAGATAATGCAATTGCGAAAGAATGTCTATAAATTTTTAAATTGTGTTCCTACTTGGATAACAAAGGTGTTAGGAGGTATAACATATACCTGCAAATGCCGCAAATTATGACATTTTTAAAAATAAAAATGGCAAAATTCCGTATAATAGATCAAACAAAAGCTATAGACTACTTACCAGACTGAACGCTTACGAGACCAAAATCCTTATGAAATATTGTTAGCCTTGATGTGAATGAAACCGTTGTAAATATTAATTGGGAATCAACCAGTCGCTTTTACATTCGCCAAATGACATCAGACACCAAAAACAAGATTTATTGTTGATCTTATTACTCTCTAGTGCGTGTATCATATGACGATTGGTATTTTTTTAAAGGGATGGGTTGCGAAGGAGGGTTCAAATCTGAGAAGGGGGGGTGAGGGGTTACGGTTGGGTAGAGGGTGGCACAAATATTATAATCTGAGAACCTGAGGAAGCATCAGGTAAGGTATATATAGAGAGGGACAAACGCTATTAGAAATGCTACAATGGCCTCAAAGTTTCAAAAGCTTGTATAGCGCGCCTTTCAAAACTTCTGTGAACAATTTTGGAATGTCGATGCGTGCGTGTATCGCATTCGTATAAGTTTGTGATAATTTGTTGTGTTAACGAGTCTCCATGGTTACTATAAAGCAAGGGCGTAGGAACCGGGGGGCTGGGGGCGCCAGCCCCCCCCCAGTGAAAAATGTGGAGGGGCGGAAGTATCATTCCGCCCCCCCCCCGCTTCGCAAGTCAGAAAACCCCTTTTTCATTTCCAAATGAGAAAAAAATCTCATTTGGAGCACCAAATTGCATCTAAGGCCAGGTGAAAATACAAAATTAAGTTTACAAAATGGAGTGGGTGTTGAAGTGTGCTATATTGCACCAAATTGCATTTGAGGCCACCTGGAAATGCAAAAAATTCCAAAGGGAGGGGGACACCCCCTCCCCTTAGAACCCTCCCCCAGGCCGGCCATCAGTCTTCAGCCCCCCACTCAAAAGTACCTTCCTACGCCACTGCTATAAAGTAAGAATAGACCATGAGACAATCTGCAGTTCGAATTTCAGTCCCTCTGAGAGATGTTTGTCTTTCTTTCGTTCATTTCTGCAGACCAACAGTTATTTCCGTCTGGTAACCTATATTACCAAACCTGATGGGAATGTCGTTTAAAGGGGAAAAAATAATCAAATGTCAATATATCTGAACTTGAGACAGCCTCCTTCAGGTTTTTTTTTTTCTTTCTCTCGAACGAAATGAAAAGATGAATCGTGAGTGCGTAGTTCCGTCGCCCAGACACGTTTTGTGTCTTATTATTAATCACATTCAGTTTAAGCCTATACTATCAGAGAAATCTCGGAAGTAAGAACTTTTTCTTTGCCCTTAGATATAATTATGTAAGTTGAGTATATATTGAAACCCAAGGAAATTTCATTTTTATGGAAATTTTGATATCCAGTGCTAATTGAAAAAGTTATCAAAATCTAAACAAAAAAAATGGTTGTTATTTAAATGTGTGTGTACATGCACGAGTGACGAAGCAACATTTATACTAATTGCAAAGTTTGTTTACCGTCCGTTTAATGCAAAATTGTGTAGTTGACCTAACCTTTCTCGATCGGGTTAAGTCATCTAACGAACATTTTGCGAATCTTTACATTATTTCTCTTAAGATTTATGCAATTAGTACAATATCAAGACAAGTGTTAAGAAGGTTTTTCGTCAACCCCTTTAGCCTCCCTTTAAATAAGCTATGTATTTGTACCAAAGGTGAAATTATATCCATGTGCTGGCAGATACGAAACCTATATCAATATGGCGGTCTAAAGAAGCTGCACAGGATTGCAGACAATATGAAAACGTTATCTTTGGTTACGCCTACATATAGAACGAACAGTTAAGGGGTATCCCGCAAGCACATACACAATATACAGCTATAGGCTTTCATCAACAACTATATTGGGCGTCTCCGTTATACCGACAATGTCTAATATATAATACCCACCCGCAAAACGTTCTTCTCTTTTACCCGAGGCATTGTGAACTTTTCCTTCTTCCTTATTTTCAGCATGTATATAGTGACTTCTTATTTTTTATATTGTTTTAGCGTAGTTATTACAGATGAAAGAGAGACGCTGTTTTCGGTTACCGATGAATGCAACAAATTGATCTATATGTATTAGTGATTGAAGTTTTACTCGATCGTAGGGAAATGTACCTACTGTGCACATTTTTATGCGTTCGCGTTTTGCATACAGTTTGAATGATTTTTTATATTTGAATCGCGGTGGTCATGGCGTTATGTATATATGAGTCTACATCTTATCTATAAGTATATGGCAAATTAATCTCAAAATGTAAACCGGGCATCTTTAAGTGATTCAATTTTGCAACGAAATCCTCTTGGTAGACTATTGAATTCATGGAGAAACCCCGGGAAAAGTTGACCCCTATCTGAACTCGTTGTTTCCTCGACGGAAGTGACGTGTATGTCTCTGTTATTCTTTTACGCCCAAGTATCTATACAGGTTACTATAAAAAGGAGATAATATCACGATCAAACAGGCGTATTTGTTTACAATAACTATCAATGCATATCTCCTAAGGTGGCTTAGTAAATGATAGGTATTGGTGTTGGGGTGGAGGACCGGAAGGTGTGGAGCTGCTCCCGCGAATGTTTCTGCACCCCCTACCACTCGAAACTTTTCTACTTAGGGGTGCACTCCACGGCAGTGGATCGTTTGATTTATCAGAACGAGTACCAGCATGGAGGTAAAAACAGATGGTACCAGGGAATGTCAAACTTCAAAATCCTTAAAGTCTCAGTACTTGTTTGCCAAATTTAATCTTCGACTTTACCAGCTTACTGCACTTAAAAGTTCAGTGAAAATGTCACCGTTCTATATAAGTTTCATATCAATATTCATTATTTTGTTATTCAGGTAGCCTACCTGTCGTTAACAATTTTGAGCTGAATAAAATTCGCCAGATTTTTTGAACGAGTCCGTAGACTTCTACAAACTTCAATCAAAATTTGCAAGCCCCGCCCACCAGATCATGCGCCAATCAAATATCTCTGTTTTGTTTACGACCGTTCGTTGAACATTGTATCTACTTCGGGAATTTGTTTTCCGAAATTCATGAGCAAACAGGTATTGAGACTTTAAAATATCTTTGAATCATTGGCGGATATACAAACCCTATTGGAAAATACACAAGAACTAGCCTTACTAAGATCGTTACAACTATAGTCTGATCATGGAATTGCAAACTTAAATTGCCTGTTGCGCAAATGCAAAAATGAAATCATTCCGAGGAAGTGTTCTAACCTCTCTCTCGACTTTCCATACCCCCCATACCCCCCCCCCCCCCGCCTCTCTCGCTATCAATACACTTTTAGTAAGCTTCCTACATCACTATAGAAAGATAACGTATAGACACCATACATTGTAAATTGAATTTTGCTTTGGGTTGTAACTTTTCGTTATTCCGAACGAGATATGAAATATTCAAATACAAGCGATCCACCTCAATTTTCTACGTCCCACGAGAAGGATTTCACCCCCCCCCCCCGGAACCTTAGCCTAGCCTGTAGCAAGGGAATGCATGTATATGTATAGTATGAGGAGCTTGCATGCACTATAGCCTCTTCTCGTGATAGGATATTTCAACTAAACAAACGGACAACAATGTACAAACCTTTCTGATAATTCATTTCTTACAGACTGCCCCAAAGTGTTCGGCAGCTTTGCCACGGTGGCAGGTACAACCTTGAATGAGTTGGGCACATAGATGCTTGTCCATTCAACTCTATGCCCATCCCTTAACTTATCACGAAGATATCTAAATTTTATATAACTGTATATTTCTTTCTCGGGTTATCTGGATGTTGTCAATGAGCCAGTTATCAACCAGTCAGTTCTAACAGAGCAATATTGTGTCCAACAAACTTACTATAATGTATTACATGCTGTCGTGTGCACCCTTTGTAGTTTTGAATTCTTGGTCCGATTTTGGCGGCTTCTCAATCTCTAAAGGAAAGATTGTAACATCCAGCATACACCAGCAGAGATATTGAACATATGAAAGATAATTGCATTATCTACCTCCTCACTCCCTCCCCCAAATCCCCCACCCAACATCTATCGTCTGAACAGGCCTATATCCCAGCTTATCAAGTAAAAACTCGGTCATTCATAAAGGGCAAAGTTCAACAAGTAATTTAGTACCGCTATTGTTCCGTAATCATTTTCCATCGCTAAGCAATTCAATCGTCGAATTTCTTACACGGTTTAATCTTTCAAAATATTTGAATAAAAAACAAATTTGACAAGTCAAAACATCCAGGAAAGTATACAGTTTTTAGCCAAAGCTTTGTACATAGTATACTGATGACCTTTTACGGGTTCAAAGGTTACAGAATACACGGTATTTGAAAAGACAGTCGGGGGTAATTTATTTTTGACTGATGAAAATGGGGAATACTTTTCTAAGAATTCCCGTGAAATTTGCAGGGAATTTCTACCTAAAGCTTTATCGAGATATAGACGTTTGAAATTTGTGATAGATTGTACTGTAATTAGTGAACTTGAAGCAAATACGTGAGACTTCATATTTAGTTGCAGTGAAGTGTCATGATTCCTCTTCTTAATTATTATTATTATTATTATTATTATTATTATTATTATGGTTCCTTATATAGCGCAAATACTATAACATATGTATATTCATATGCGCTTTACATGATGAAGAATAAAACAATAATAAGTAGAATTAAAAAACAAAACAAATCAAGTTAAATTAAATTAAGTTAAAATAGTGGATAAAAGGATATAATAATTACATGATAAACAGTAAAACAAATATATAACAAGAAAACAATTTACGAATTACGTTTCTAGTTTGGACCTTGGATTGAATAGTGTTCTAGTGGAAAAGAAGTTTACAACATGCCATCGACTGAGATGTTTTTTATATTGAGATATATATTGAAGTAGGTCATTTTATGCAATTTCTTCAAGAATAATAGAACATATATTTGTCAGTGTGTGGTGCTTCCATGAGATCACACCTGCTTGCTTCAAGTTAATCAAATATACACTAATAGTCATCTTTATACATAAATGTTGTTATTTCGAAAGCGGTTTGTAAGAATTGAATGCCACCGTCTTCAGGATGCTGAAAATATGTCCCTTTTTCATTTTAATAAATCTTCGCCTGGAGTATCCTTTTGTAGTCCAACGGAAAGTATATTTACATAAACCTATGACCGATTGTTTTTAGATCATATCATTACTGCTCAATTACTGCTTAGTTGGAATTTTTTGTTTATTGTTTCCGGGTCACCGTGGCAAAGTTAAAGACACTTGGTGAGATGGAATGATGGTCGTTTTCTTCATGTCATATCCTTTCAACTCTCACAGTTGTAGAACTGCAGTTAAGATCAATCTTGTGCTTAGTCGGTATAGTTCCAGGCAATTTTGTCGAACCTATACCGACTATTACTTAAAAAAAATTACGACATTCCAATCAATTTTCACACGAATTTGCCAAGCGATTCCGTTTGAAACTTCAACAAATTCTCCCTCAGGAACTTTTGCATATGGGTATTAAAGGGAGAACGAAGATAAAAGAAGAAGAACATCCAGAGTTGACTCTCGATCCATCCATCCACCTTTAAGAATAAGGCATGACGTCACACACAAAATTACGTCATATCGTTCGGTAACTATAGGACCCATATCAATCCCAGTATAAAAAAAAATACTGCAGATATCACGATGGGGTTGACATCCAAACAGTTCACAATTCATATTCCAAACTCAGAATCGATCTTATCACGGACTTACCCTATCGTGGACTGGGGCTGCAGTCGGATTCAAACTTAGAATTGGACCCGGCTGCTTCTGGACTCTGTGTCAGCCATGTTTATATAGTAAAGGCTGATCCTGGCGAAGAGTTTGCCCTTTGAAAGGTTTTGTATATTTTCAGTTTGAAATGTTACATATAAACACAATGCCGTAAAATAAATGCTCTCTTGAGTCGTACCTAAATTGCACCCTTTGTAGCCCTAACTACAGAGTTTCGGGCTTATAACAAGAAACCGGATGAGTATGTTTATAATTGTATGGTGTGTTTCTGTCTGCATATGTTCTGTTATAGTAACCGAGATATTGTAAACTAATGTACAGACCTGTATCATATATCACGTCTGTATTTGTATAGTCTGACTTTGCTGAGGCGAGGATTCGTTTAGAGCAGGAACTTGCAAACACGGAAGTATTCTTAGTAACACGATTGTTCAGTGAATAGTTGTGTATCGCTTATAAAGATTATCGAGCATAATGGCTTCCATGATTATATATATACTGATCGGATATTGACAGGCAGGAAGGTGATAACCATATCTTGGTTACGATACGAGACGGAGCTAATGTAACTGAAAATATGAAAACATTTGAAAATGATGAATATGTTCGTGAGAGGATGACTGCCTGTAAGCATTAAAATAATAGGGTGCATATTGCAATTTAATACCGTATACTTAGTAGAATACATATAAAGCTAGAAACTGCGCCCTGTATGTTTGTCCATGTGCTTCGCACACCGTATAGCTTAGGGCCGAATCTATTTGTCGCATATCGTCTGGTGTACAATGCTTGCCATACATTCTGTATCACACCTCCGTCACGTACTATACCGTAGCACACTGACTATAACATACTTTAGCACTGTCTGCCCACCATGCGTACTGCCTACATGTACTGCCTACCACGCACTGCCTACCACACACTGGCTAGGCACACTGCCTACCACAACTAACTACCACACACTGCCTATCACACAACACACTGCCGACGCAAACTGCCCACAATACACTGCTTATACCTCACACTGCTGTCTATCCAAGGATTTGTTAACAACTCGCGGCCCGGTCTGTTTCAGCACTCAGACTGTAGCAAACTGTCTAGTGTTTACGGCTCACTGTATTTAACAGTATGTCGCACACTGCCTGTCCTGTGTAGTACTCTATCTGTCACATATGTCGTACATTTTTTGTCGCACACTTATCATTGTCGCACACTTTCTGTCGCATACTGTCTGTGTCACACTGTTTGTCGCACACTGTCTGTACTCTGTAGCCTACACTGTCTGTAGCATATGTTTGACCGCACATTGTTTGTCGCGCTTTGTTGTACACTGCCTGCGGAACACTGTCTGACCCACACTGCTGCACATCGTCTACACTACCTGTCGCACACTACCTGTCGCACACTACCTGTCGTGCACTACCTGTCGCACACTACCTGTCGCACACTACCGTACCTGTCGATCATTGTTTGTCGCACACAGTTTGTCCCACACTACACAACACTGTTGCACGATGTCTGAAGACACAGGAACAAATTTAATTGAATTTAATGAGGATCATTATTCAACATTTAGCATTATATATAAAATCGTTATTAACTTTGGTACCAACCGCCCCCCCCCCCGCCCGAACAGCCCCATCATCTCCCTAAATAATATTTCAGATACTTTTCCTGTTATGAAGTGCGTCTGTAGAGCATCAACAGCATCAATTTGACTAAAAAGGCCCAGTCACATCTCACCGGATTGCACGAACGGACAAGAGAACGCGCGAAAAACAGCCATCCGGTTATTTCCGTTGGCAAAAGTTGTCGCGCATGCATCTGGGGGTTGCAGCGTACCGGACGTTCAACGGTGAAAACGGATTACAAACGTACAAGGAACGGACAGCAACGGACGAACAACGGATGAACAACGGAATAACAACGAACGAACTAACGAACACCAACGGATAGTAACGAATTTACAACGGACAATTAACGGATAAAGAACATACAAAACGTATGTGCCGGAAAAGTAACGGACATACCGGACTAGCAACGGAGAAGAAACGGTCTAAAACCTGGTCCTCCGGAGTGCCTCAAAATCAGGGGGTATCCCCATGAAGTTGATGAAAGATTTTGGTCTTCCATTCGCAGCTCCTGCATTAGTTGGTCCATGGAGCTATAAACGAGCTCCACGGTTGGTCATAAAGGCTAAACTGCCGTCTTCTCTGTGAACCTAGCAAGGCCCTAGACCAGCATTTAAGCCGAGCACGTCTCTTCCTTCTCTTCTTGACTTATTCATTGGTCTTGATGTTGGCTTCAATGATAAGCATCTGTGCTTTTAAAGCTGACAGTGTGTTCTGAAGCTTGAATCTTTCTGAAGGGTCCATGATGTAGGTGTTGACGGTAGAGGTTATAGGAGCAGAATGAGGCGTGGGACGCTTGGAGTGAACAAGGTGGAGGTACGCTGCATCTCCGTTCTATGTCCGTCTGTTATACTTTCCTGGCCTGAGTTCTTCCGTTTCTTCCGTGTAACGTCCGTTACCTATTCGTTCATTGTCAGTTCTATTCCTTTGCACTTCCGTTATTTCTACGTTAGCGTCCGTCGAATATACTGTATAGGTACTGTACTTCTACGTTTTATCCGTTCTTTGTCCGTTAATGATCCGGTGAGCAATAGCAATAACCAGAGACGAACGGAGAAATACAGTATGCCAAACGCATACAGAACGAACAAAACGCATGAGAAACTGATAAAACGGAAGCTTAACGGATTAGTAACGAATAAATAACGGAGACATTTTTCGGTGGATGTCCGTTCCAAGTTTTATGCCTGTTCAAAATCGACACCGGACAAACCGGACACTCCCGGTAATGAAACGTAGACGGACGGAGGAGAACCGCATACTAAACGGATACTAATGTACATCAACGGAGTGCCATTTTTTGTCTTCGTTCCCTCTCCGTTATTGCAATCCGGTGAGATGTGACTGGGCTTTTAGTCAGAAAGCAGCAATTGTGTGCCATTCTACTATAACTTATATAACAGTATTATGTGCGGGTATATCAACTAAAAAGAGAGAACATGCGTGTATTTCACATGAAATTATTTCTCGCCCAAAGAAGGAACAGGGACTTAGCCGGTAATCATACCCTTTACCAGTTATGAGAATATAAATTCAGTTGCGCGAAGGATCATTATAATTGAGCAAAATACCTGCAATATGAAAAGTGGTATATAATCATACTTTATAATAGAGATTTTTCTTTCTCCCTATTGTCTTTTTATATTTTAACTTCTAAGGCTATTTAAAGGTAGCAGACTTTTTATCAAGGCAAGAAATCAGCAGATTAATTTTTTTTTAGTGCCCAAGTGTATTTTCCTAACGGAAGAACAACCTCGTCCCAAAACAACAAAGTTTTCCAAATGGTGACAAAAGATGTAAACGTTTTGAGGTTACTAGACCGAAATTACTTTAACCCTTTATTTTGATTATCACTTCAATTTTTCCTCAATGTGTTTCCTTTGTTTTGTGTTCAGTCAACTCTTTTTATCAGTGGTTTTTGTTGTTGCCATGAACTGGCTTATATCTTGGTACAAATGGTATGACCATAGAAAACACGTAACTTCCGGTTCTTGTTGGGGAAAGGATGGATGATATCATTAAGAAAGGGCGGTCGTCCGATGGCTGAACTTGACTTAGTAAACTCAGTAAACAAACTTTCTCATCCGCAAAGCTAAAGGAAACTGAAATAGTGTATGAAGTTGGGAACGCCGATAAATGATCTTGTAAGCCACAGCGTGTGAAGTTTGTATACTACAGTCCACAACACTGAATAACACCCATGCACGACAAAGCAAGCAGGAGTTATTGCATTATATGCAGGTGCGTATCCAGGGGGGGCGTTGGGGGCGCGCGCCCCCCGGGTAAGAGAAAGAGGAGAGAAAAAAAAAGAAGAAAAAAGGGAAAAAAGAGGGGAAAAAAGGGGAGGAGGAGAGGAAGAAAGGGAAAAGAAAGAGAGAAAAAGGAGAAAAGGAGGGAGTAAAAGAAAAACGCCAAGACACCGGGAAGAGAACGAGGAACAGTGACATCATTATAGCGCTGATCCCTATTATATACACAGGGTAGCCAGTGACGGATCGAGAATTTCGGGAGGGGCGTGCGCCTCACCCTACCCCTTACACCGACAACTCCATTTTTGACGTTTCCATTTTTCCTCTTTCACTAATGTATCTATATATATACGATATATGGTCTATCATCACGCGTGTGTGTGTGTATGGACGCCTTAAACAATTGTACAATTGTGCTTTGAAACCAACTGTGGCTGGTCTCGAACTCGACCGAGTCGTCGGGGAACATGACGCATTTCGGGAAGGGGACGACCACATGAGCATATTTTTTATGATATCGCTAGTAATTTCAAAATAGAAAATGCTTAGATACAACTAACAAGGCCTGGGAAGTGTCATTTCCAGCGATCTGGGCGGCCTTTTCGGCCAAAATTTTCTTGTACGCTTCGCGCCAACTTATGGTGGCGCTACGCTTAGATAGTTTGCCTACAGACTTCGCCCCTCCCTTGGCAAATTCCTCGCTACGCGCCTGTTCGAATTTGTCAAGCAAACATCAGATATCAAATCATATCAGTGAGCATGAAAATGGCGTTCCAGGATGAACAGCTTCAAAACTGTCTGTGTGTGTACTCAAAGGCGAAGCAGCCCAATTTGATTTGGGAAGCTGTAACGTCTTGCCTGCAAAATATAACCAACATTTTCCGCGCGCGAAGCGCGCGTTCAACATATTAATGTCAATATCATGTAAGCAAGCATCGGTTATTACATCGCATGCCATCGTGTACCGTACGATCCATGAAAGTTGCGCAGTACACCGCGGGATGCTAATGTAAACAACAAAATGTCTTATGCAGATGGAGAAAAAGCATGGAGGTCCAATTATGTCAAAACTCTCTCTTACATTAGTAATGGCTAAGGAGATGATTTTTAATTCATTTCCTTTAGATGTAGCTATGTATTGCAATTTATTTTTCTTTCAGTAGGTGCCCGAAAAATTGTCAGCATATTGCCCGAATTTTCAGAAAAAAATATTGGGGGGGGGGTTGCAGCCCCCCCCCCCGCCTCCTACGCCTATGTGTGTAGTGTTCGGTTTCGGAAATATCTGGCATTTGTTTCATTTCCTCAACGAAGTTTTTTAATAGTCGTTATAAGAGGTTTTAATATTTGTACACCAATAAATTAACTGTGTCTGAATTTTCGAAAATTTCCTGACCAACACTCTTCATCATACTTCCCTCTACTCGTGCAATTTTTGCCGGTCTGTTAGGGGTTCAAGGAGGTTTTTCTATATTGGTTGTCCATAGAATTTTTTTGCAACATTATTGGTATGTTTTGAAGTGAGTTTATTCACGAGAAATGTGAATTTTCAAATTCTCAACAAATAATGGGCTTAAAACCTTCAAAAGTGGGGCTGTCGGGTATTGTGGGCCGCGACGTAGAATCACCTACAAAAGCAATGATCCACAGGACGATGAGGTCGAACATGATGTGTGACTGGTGACAATCTTCAAAAAGGTTATGGATGGAGAAAAAAACTATTGGGAAATACTTGGTTCTCAGGCAAAAAGTGTACATCTGGTTGGTCATTTTCAAGCCCGAAAAGTGCCATTTCCGGTGATCTGGGGGGTATCAAAACCAGAAATTTTCTTGTACGCTGCGCGCCAACCGATGGTGGCGCTCCGCTTAGATAGTAATTCGCGCCCCCCGGGTTAGAAAATCTTGGATACGCGCCTGATATGAGAACAAATAGATGGACACATTTATCATGACCACTGTCCGTCTTTTATGTTGAAATAGCTTGTAGACCATAAATACAACCGATCGTTTTCCTTTTTAGGTCAACCAGTGATTTCTTTGCCAGCTTCAACTGATTTATACATAGTTGGATAATGTAGCATATACTCTATACAAACGTCCCCGTTGACTTACACAATATAAATCACCAAAGTAATATAGACTCTGTAAGTCCTTGCAGAAGTTCTCGTGCACCATAGCTAAACCCGTACCGTTCAATGGATAGCTGACACGTTCGCCGTTCATGGCACCTTCAATTTTCCGTACATATTTTTAAACTATAAGAGCGCCATCTTTTTTCGGCACTTGTAAACAAGCCTCTTTACTCACCCAACAAACAAACAAACACAATTTTCATGCGCTACTCTGGAAGGCTTTAAGTGGTCTAAAATTACCTCAGTTTCCCAAATTCTTGCACCACATGTACCTCCATTCATGCTCTTTAAACATCCAAGCTACAGACACGGGATCCTGTGATAGCTCAGTTTTTCGTGACGTTTTAGGAATGAGAACACTTGGGGGGGGGGGGATAATTTAGACTCCGATTGGGAGGATGCCACTTTAAAACCCAATGCTGCGATTTTGTAAATATGGCCGAATTAATACGGTTTTGAAAAACCTCGCGATTATGGAGGATTAGAAGTGGGTCGCGCTTTTCCCACCTGCCGGAAATGGTAATATGCAACATTCTTAGGAGATCATTTTAGGCATCATTTTAATGTTTAATGTTCATGAAAAAGGAAGGTGGGTTGGTTGGCTTCGAAAGCTAGAGTAACATTCCTATAGCAATTACGGTTGTCATGGTATTCATATTTAATATAATCAACTAAACTACACGTATTCGTATTGCTCATACCATGCTTAGTCGATGATTGCGTTCATTGGATTTGCAGTGCAGGCACTAATGGGTATATGTTAAATCAAATATTTTTGGAAGTTTCTTTAAACTTCACACAAACAACAAAGCAGCTATGTACATATGGTAAAGTTTGTAATGCATTGTAAACATGTTATAAGGCCGTAAAATGGTGCTAACCGAGTTTCGTTGGTGTGTGTAGACCGACCGACGGTCCGCAATTTATGGACTGCGACCCACAGATTGGTCATGTGGATAGCGGGATTTCCCACACGTAAACAGAGATTGACTAGTTTATGTTTTAAATTAACGTCCATATATAGCCTAAGCTCGCTTGCATGCATGCATTCTGAACATCGATTATTATAGTGCACTAAAAGAACGGCTGTGAATTAGCAGCACCTATATGGCAAGCCACGTGGGACAAACTCCGCATAATATATACGCGTATTAATTTTAATATGTATGTGTATTAATTCGGATTGATACACGTATTAATTCTAATAATAACACGTATTAAATCATGCTGTTGTCTATATCAAGTACGTTTGGCCTGGGTGTATACGTCAAAAGAGACTAACTTTGTAATCGCTCATTTATTGCACTGGCGAGGCTGCAATGTGATAGCACTCGAAAATCGTTTGTGGAAGCTTAAGACATGCCAGTTATTGTCTGATTTAATACGTGTATATATTCGACTTAATATGTGTATATATTCGTATTAATACGAGGATATATTATACGGTGTTTGTCCCATCTGGCTTCCCAAACACGTAGGATCGATGGCGCTGTGCTTTATTACGAATTCATATCACCGCAATGGCTGTGATATATGTTAAAATGCGCGGATTCGACAACAAAGTGAAGTATAAGATTGACATCACAGAAGGGGAGTGGGACAGAGGTAGTCGAGACGTGGATCGAACGACCCCAAAATATCTGAAGTTGAAATGAAAGTTTTTTTTAAACGCTGTATAGCAAATATTTACTCATTTTCCACTTCGTGTCCCCCCCCCCCCCCCTCTACCCTTCTTGAAGAAGGTAAATCTTTCGACAATTGCGATATTGGTATTTTCCACTCCCAAAACTCTATGAGAATATGTTTGATATCTGAAATGTACCGGTACTTTTACAGTCACCCAGGATATTCTCGGTACGATAATCGAACAATTGATAATAATAATAATAATATTGAGGATTTATAAAGCGCAGACATATCCACCGATAACGGTGCTCAAGGCGCATCACAATATTACCCTGGTCAACGATAACCTGTCAAACATAGAGACAATCCCTCCACTCTCAAGCCTAGTTCCCTTACACCGAGACTTTAACCATATGATGTTGATACTGTCCGGTCAGGAGAGTGAATAGGTAGAACCCCCCCCCCCCCCCTTTCCATTCTCAACACCCCACCCTCCCTCGATACCGTTGCCCCACAACTTCTTTATAAATCATGTATTCCTTTTCACAGAATCTGATCTCGGCGGGTCATGAAATGTTTCTTCAAAGTCATTAAAGGGGGAATCAACGACTTAGAGTTATCTAATGGTCGCGAATAACACAGAGGAAAGAAACAAAATAGAGGGCGCTATTCCAGATTTATAATCTGTTGTATTTTTTTTCACTTCCATCCATACGAGTATACTGTACAACATTACAACGAATGCAACAACCATCAACCAGAAGACGAATGTATATATGTTAAACATAATCATCAATCTTGAAATTTTGCTTAAAATAAACTCTCTTTTATTTAAAGTACTTATAGTTATAACATTGATAACATTTCAGTCCTTTCCTTGATTGAATACACATATGTACATATATAGATGTAACATAAACACATAAGGTTACAATAACCCCAAACCATAAATAGATTAATAAATAATAAATAATAATGTACATGCATCGATTAATGATGTATAAGCGACTATCAAAAATAGTACATGCGTGGTGTGTATTTGTAGTAACGCACTTCAGTCTTCACTTATTTTATTAATTTCATGGTTATTATCAACGATTGTCAGTATCGTCGGAAATAATAAATATGATGTGGACAACGTGTAATTTTTCTTCCTGTTTTCCTTTAAATTTTCAATTCGTGAATATTATTGATACTGTCAGTCCCCTTAGACCGATGAGTAGATAACAGTACACTTCTAATTAAGTAACACTCGCTTACCAGCCCCTTTTCCACCCCATCCCTACCGGCACCCCACCCCACCCCCCCCCCACACACACACATACACGTCTGTCTGCAATAACATCTAAGAAAATTGATACAATTTCATGATCAGTTTTGAGAGTACACCCCAACCATTCATTACCCGTTACTGTACAATAACTTTACAGTAAGTTTTATATGGAGAACGGAAAAACTGTCTTACGAGTAACTTATTTACGCATGCTTTAACATTTTAGTACATTCAGAAACATTCAAGAAGTGGGACGAAAAAATAAATAAAAATAGGTGCAAACTTGTGAGAGAACAAACACAGAGATGGAACGTTGATATATGACAGGAGGAATGTTGGACAAGTAATAAACTGTTAATATTTTTGTAGTAATATATACACATCAATTTGTAAGTACGAACATTTTTATGACTTCGAATGACCATTTACGAGAATATATATGCATAATATATACATTACAAAGAAAATGCTGTGATATTAATTGCGAAATTGTTATTTTTACAATCATCTTTGGGGCTATATTACTCCCTTGGTTAAGTTGGGACTCTTTGTGCGAAATTTGCACCATAATAAGTTCATTTTAATTGTTGTAAGTTTTTAAAAGAAACATCACAGTTGTGTTTTTATTTTACGGAAAGGTCCAGTACTTTTCGTCTGTTTCCTGAAGTGGGTGATACTTATATAGGCCTTTAATAGTCTACATGTTTCCTGAAGTGGGTGATACTTATATAGGCCTTTAATAGGATAATAACTGTGCAGTGTAAACTGTAAACTATAGCATTATCTACTGATGCGAAGGACTTTAACAATATTAACAAATATTAGCTCTATGGTTGTACTTGTTAAAGATTTTTTATTAACCTTCGGTACTAGCAAAGCACAAAAACCAAAACCAAAAATGTTATATTTGTGATCTATCATAGAGACTATCAAGCGTATATTAAAACTGTAAAATATGATATTTTAATAGTGACAAGAAGGACTTGGCAAAATAGCAGTCATACCTATTAGACATATATCTAGAAGCCGTTTTGTCACTAAACACTGAATAGAAAGTAGCACTGAGGAGAAAAAGGGTCGTGGCCATGGAGTCGTTGAAGCCGATTACCTGTAGGGGTATATGGGGGGGGGGGGGTTCTTTCCCGTGGAAAACCTTTAAACGTGAAATGAAGTAGGTTTGTACACGCAAGTTGTACTAATAAATACTATTAATTTTTGGTGTGTGCTTGAAAAGGAGGAGAGGGGTAAGAGGGCGAGGGTGGGGAGAGTTCACTTCCAAATTTATCAAATACATAGCGTCTTCGATGTGACATGTAAAAGATATAACTGTGTCTGATTTCAGTTTTAAGGAATTGTACATTTATTTACGGTGCTCAGCTGCTTGAATACTTTTTCGCTGCTAAGGAAATTAATTGTTATCTTGCTCTTTAAATAAAACACAAAACAAGGTTAATTTTTAGTCCTTTTACCCCTCCACGAGTCAATTCTCTCTTTTTGTTGAGCGCACGTATAACAGCATTCTTCTTCGTAACCCGGGATACGGCAATACCTCTCGTAAAATTTAGCCTTGCAGATCGCACCTCCGCGTGGTGTACATTCCCCTGAAATTAATGAATCAGAACAAATTAATAAGGTAAAAGCCGACGAAATTACCACTAGTGTGGCGTAATCTCTGAAGATCTTTAGAGGGAACGCCCCCTCCCCCGGGATAATTTAACTATACTGTACTTTCATGTCACACTTCGAAGCACCCGTACCGACAGTATAGGAGCAGTATAAAGTTAGGAACTGTTCATACTGTCAGTACGAGTGCTTTTGAAGCATGATATGATAGGACAGTATAGAGTGGTGTTAGCATTAGAATCAGAGATAGGCAATGAACTAACTGTTCATACAGTCAGTACGAGTGCTTTTGAAGCATGATATGATAGGACAGTATAGACTGGTGTTAGCATTAGAATCAGAGAAAGGTTAGGAACTGTTCATAGTGTCAGTAGGAGTGCTTTGAAGCATGATATTAGAGGACAGTATAGAGTGCTATTAGCATTAGGAATTTGTCCCAAACCGGCTGAGTACATTGACCTATGTATGAAATGTATTAATCAAAATAATCTATAGATAAACATAACTACGATGAATTGTAAACATAATCAAAAAAGAGGACTAAAAGTATAGTTTCATGAGTTATTTTTGAGACGAGTACACATGTACAGAGATGAAAAGAATCACGGGAGACACACGCACGGGTCATTTTTCCCCTTCTATTTTATGTTTCTTTCATGAAGTACCGTGCTATATATCATCAATAACTTACCGGTGTCAGGACAATCTTCTTGTTGACAGGATTTTGACTTTGCTGGTTTTGAACCCCAACAACGGAACTGTAAATCTGACCTACGTGGAATATCGCAGGACACCTCCCTGGTCATGGTGCCTTCACCGCACGTTACACTACACTATAGAGGAAAATAAAGATAAGGAATAAAACATGTTATTAAAACCCGCGGATTGCCAATCAGCATGATGATTTTTTTTTTTTTTTTTTTGGGGGGGGGGGGGGGGCTCTGCACAAAGTGAAAAACTGATGCTATATAGAAAGATGGTTTAGAGCATTAAAGCTATATCAAGAAATTAACTACATAAAACCACCCTATAGTTGTCAAACATGTTAGTAAATATGTTACTTATCAAACAAAACATTAACATTCACACTAGGATATACCACACTTTTCAATCTATACAGATGAACATAGCATAGTCAACTATTAAGGTTTTGATAACTGGTATATCAAACTGGATACCAGTATTCAACCTTTCTATTTGAAAGTAGGAATAAAAAAAAGGTTATATCCCAAACCTTTCCGTCACTTAACCTCAATCCCTTTGCACACATGCCTTCATCTGCTCTGCAATGGCAAAATCTCCCCCTCCCCCTCCGCCCCCCCCCCCCACTCCCCTAAGCGAGAACTCTATGCCTTTGAAAATGTGCAACATCGCCAATGTTAATTTCTGACAAAATGTAATGCCCTCGAAATCCCCACACCTATCTCCCCCAACCCCCCCCCCCCCACCCGCCCGCCTTACCCGTTCCACATTGACTTTGACGGTAACCCCGTCATGGCTTACCTCCGACCACGAATCAGTCACCCAATCTGCCACGCAATCTCTTGTTGGACATTCTGTTTTCTTGGCTGGTTTCAAATCTGGATGACAGAGGGATTTTTCGACCGGATCGCGAATCTCTTCTAAACGGCCACTTTTGTCATAAACCACCTCTCGACAAGTCAGTTCTCTTGTTTTCACACCGACCGCTCCACATGTCACAGAGCAAGGACTCCATTCACTCGAGTGCCATTCGTATCTATATAACAGAGAGAAAAAAGGGAGAAAAGCTTCAAAATATGGAGGAGAATCAATAACGATTTTGTATATATGGGTGCCTTTCAATCATAAGGTTCCGAGTTCGAGTCACTCCAAGATTAATGTATGTCGTCCAGTTACAGAGTTGTTGAAAATTGACAGTGCATAATCATCGACGTTAAATATGAATCTAAGAGACTGACTTCGGTCAGCTTTCGGCCTTGATAAGCCAATGATGGCTTCTTCGCGAGTTCCTGCTTGTAGGAGGATCTAAAATACATAGTATAGTGGTATGTCCCCACTGCTCTTTCATATTTTACTTTTATGTAGCTGCCTTTCATCACACTTGCCCTTTTGCTCTGTCTAAGTTTACTCATGTTCCTTTGCAAATGGCACAACTTGTAAGTTTTCCCTCCATCTCTCTGTTGGAAATTATGCCCTTTTGGTCTGTTTGCGTTTCACTATTGCCTCTGAAGGACTGTCCTTCTATGGGCTCGGTAACGTTAGCCATTGTTACCCTTCTTATAAGCCGAATATATGTATAGAGTTATTTGTTGTTTTCGCTTTCGTCAGGTTTTCATGAGGATTGTCTTTTTCTACAAAAGATATCGTTATTCATGCGGACGTGTTTGATTAGTCATAGCTATGAAAAACTGGTATGAAGTATAACATCAACCGATATGGTTATGTTAATCACTGACAAACAAACTTTGTTAACAGAAATCCCCCTATTTATATGCGTTCCTGCATTTATACCATACAAAAACAAAAAGCAGTATTTATGCAAATTTCTTTACAATTCAATACAAATTTTTTCTCTACTTATACGATAAAATCTTCAGCAATTTAATTAACAATTTTAAAATCATTTTAGCATTTAAATTGCGTTTCTGTATAATAAATTTAATATCGAGCATATTCATCGAAAGCAAACGAAGTGTTTACTTACATTGTGTCAACCGCTTCAAAGTTTCTTCTAACTTGGCATTCACCCTGAATGCAGAACTATTAAAACAAACAAAAAACAAACAAAAACAGTAAAATATATTTAATCATAACCGGTCAAAACTTGAGTGTTATAGTATAAACCTAATATATATATATAGAGAGAGAGAGAGAGTACTGTAATGTCAATTGAAATAGTATGTTGTATAAGTTGACATTAATAATAGCATTTATGTAGTAGAAACATTAATATGGAATTAGATATGGATGTTATGAAAGCACACCAGTTTGAGATGATGTTTTAAGCTTGAAGGTAAATTTATCTATGTTTTTTTATATCCAAATGGATCATCGCCTTCATTATGATTTTCGTCGTATTTAGTTGTTGTAAATATATGTTTTTAAAAACCCGTACATTTGGATTTTGTAGCCGTTTGGCACATTCAATTATGTTTCGAATTATGTTAACTGAATGACAATAATTGTTAAATCGTTTTGATATTAAATCAAAGAGGATAAGATATGAAACTCCTTTTAAAAAGGCTTTACATTGCATTTTTAGGCCTATTTAGTAATTTACATTATCGTTCTTTTATCATGTTTTTTAGGGGGGGGGGGGCTATTTGTTGTTCGAATCATATTCCCCAAGTTGAAGGGTATTTCGATTTTTTTTGCCAATCTTATCATAATGTTATTTACCTGTCTGTTCCCGCATGGGGTTCCTTCAAGAGCCCGTGACGTTCTGCTAAGAGCCGTACATTGATCACCGTTGGGTTCAGTAACACAATACAGGATAGCACAAAGGTCACGATTCGCTTCCTGTTATAAAAGCAAAAATATGAAAGAGATAACTTAGTAAAACTATATTAAAATGTGCGAGAGTCGAGTCACTAAATTGTCAATAGTAAAGTAGTCATGTGACACGCGAACGTGTTTTTGAAGTCTTTATACCCAAACAGATAATTATGGAGACTGGAGTACGAACAATTGTTGAAAAATACCACACAAGTACCTTAATATTTGTGTGATGCGGACGGGGTCGTTATACAACTCTACAGTAAGGGAAGGAGGGGGGATGGATAGAGTGTGGCTTCCACCACGTTTATGAAGGGGTGAAGTTATATGATAACTGGTGAAATAATTGTGATAATAATGGCCATTTTGCCAATCAGAAATATTGCGAAACAGTTTGTTTGGTTTTTAAATGATTTTTTAATATAAATTTGATCAATAATCTGCCATGAAATTGTTTTTCTAATTTATTGTCTACATTTTTTAGGACGGGTGGCGCTAATGTGAAAAGAGGGAGGAGATGATTATGTATGTCATTTCAATTGTTTTTACGTACTTGACAAGCCGTAGCCTGTGGTCCAAAGATAAAGCGACATTGCTCGTCGAAACTTGATGAGAGGCCGGGGTAAGTAGTCTCACTATTAACGTTTCCAGGTGTGTCGGTCAGACAGCCGAGGTCACCGTTCCTGTGAAATAGATAAATAAAATAATTCGAAGTCAAATTTATGCAAAATGAATATGAGAATTAAACTGTTGAATTAACTGAGGACTAAAATCAACTTAAAATTACCTACCGTACATTAAGGTAAATTACCCTTCAAAAAAAATTGAAAAAAAAGGAGTAAAGAAAAAGTTAATATTCATGAAATAAACCTACCTCATCTTTTTAAAGAGTTGGCCTCTGCTGCAAGGTGACCAGTAGAAGTTGTGGAAATTTGACGTCACATAGGCCGCCATGACAGCTGACGAATCAGCGTCGTTCCTGCAGGACTTGTCATCGTTATCATGGTGAACTCCCATTCTTTGGAAAAAGAGAATAACTCAATCAATTAATCAACAGTACCGAAGTATTTTTTTTTATAGAAAACTAAAGGGAAAAGAAATGTTTACCACATGTTTTCATTGCTATGTCATAGCATATTATAAAAAAAAATTGCGAAAAAATTTATCCGAAGAATAAAAGAATATTTTACAATACGTTTGTCTGTTTTGTATTGAAAAGAAGCAGAGAATAAATGAAGGAAAAATTTATCCGAAGTAACTGGAGGAAACTCTATCTATCTACACGATATTTATAACTTCTAATTATTCGTAGTACATTTTTCTCCGTCTCGACCGTATATCACAGTAATAATGCATATCAGACTGGTGGGGGAGGGGGGGGGGGCGGACCGCGTAGTAGCCCAGTCGTACACTGGAATTGACGGTCTATTTATTAATTTGATATTAATTTTGAGGACTGGCGTAGTATTTATAGTTTGATAAAGAAGTTTTGTAAGAGACGGTTTATACTTACAGGTGAGCGGCCTCGTGAGCTACGACAAAAGCACTCTTCAACCCTTCACGATCCAAAACCAACGAAGCGCTCAGGCTTTGTCTGCAAACCTCTCCGACATTAGCATATCCTTATTAGAGAAATTAAAAGATAAGGACAAATTGTAAAGAAGATGGAATAGTTGTTATGATACATGAGACCGAATCTCGAGTATACAAATATGCTAACTTGCAACCTATAGTTTTGGTATCTACATACTTGTATGAAGTATGAAGTGTCTATAGACATGTATAAAGTAAACATGTATATGGAGTGAAAACAGTTCAGCCTGTAACCACATGAAAAAGGATCCAAAGTAATGCAATATCAAATAATCGCAATGAACCATATCTCATATAACTTGAACGGAACTTTTTGATGCATTATAGATCATATAAACAAAATAGCTTGTTGTCAGTCCAGACGACATTTCGGTGCTTCATTTATCTTGATCGAGAAAAAAAGAAGAATGTTTTAATGCTCTTTTAATTACTCTAGGTCACATGATTTGTCATCTCACTTGATGACTAATTCCCTGTCAGCGTAAAGGGAAGTACAGTTCCCTGTCAGTATCGGCGTCGATAGCCTGGTCGGAGACCGGCGACAATTATATCACCAGGTAGTCTATATTTGATGTCTTTTCCCCCTTGAAGTTCATTATGAATATGAGAATGCGTTGTTTTTTATCCCAAATTTGCCTGGGAGCCCTAATTGAAACCGCGCCTCGGGGATGTATCCCCTTGACCTCCCCTCCCTCCCTCTTCGACCGTCAGGCGTTCTCCTTGTCTTCATTTAGCCAACAGATCATTTTGACAGAGAGAGAGAGAGAGCACATGACATGAAGATGTCGAATGGCAGGGTCAACCCTGGGGAGGGGGATGGCAAATATGTTATGTTGACCAACAGAGTGGCCGAGGTATTTGAGAAAGTTTTGGAAAATGGTTGTTCCCCACCCCCACCCCCACCCCCACCCCACCCTCGTGATTTACATTGTTTCCATTGTACCAATTACAAAGCACTCACCACTAGCACCAAAACTAATTTTGGTGAGAAATATAGACATATCAAAGTGTTTCGAATTATCAACAGGCCGATTCTGTGAAGCTGCCCATTCATTCGCGTTCCTTAGACTCTGTGTAATTCTGGTCGAGCCATCAAGTATGATACTGTTCGACTGCAAAAGAAAAGAAGACAATTATTGAACATTTCAGCAAAAAAATTGATTTCTATAGTTACAACTTAAACAATTTCTATCGTTTTAGCGAGACATAAAAATAAAGAAAGGTTTCCATGGAAACTTCTTACAATCGTACACTTTAGCATATATTTGAATAGGACGACTCGTGACAATTAAATTGAGAATAGAACAAATTTATGTCTTAGAATTGTCTTCTTTTGTAAAAACCATGAAAGGGTCCAAAATTGAATCAACTTGAGACATGAATTTATTAGATTATATTTAAGTGAATATCATATTTAACACAGAATAACGAACTTTTATTGAAAAGTATGAAAGTGATACCGTGAAAACAAAGGCTGACCGAATGATTTCAATTAAAATGTGGCAAGAGCCCTTTTGTTGAAAATCGAAACTGTTTTGTAATTAAACAGAGTCCTTTTTGTCTAAAAAAAATCAATTTGAATTTGTGATAGGGAATACACAGAGGAATAATTTTGTCGGAAACGTTTTAGGTTTTATTTGGTTTGCCTCCTTCAATCAACTTCACACGTCTAATTGACCCTCCCCCCCCCGTGCCCTCTGCCCGATTTATTAGATGTCTAAAGCATAACATTTTTTGCAAAGTTTTGTAGGTTTTATGTAAACTAGTACACCCAGACAAGGGTCAAAGAATTAATCTAAAATTCCGATATTTTGCTATTTAGAAACTCGCACCTATACATACAACGACGATACAATAACACAGTAATGAACATTTGTGACAATTTACCAAAGTATCGCAATATTTTAAAAGACAAAGGACCAGCGGATAACCTCGTAAATCTCGCTGGGCTCGTTAAAGCTGACTCCCATGTCGAGGGTCTATCTTGGGGGGGGGGGGCGTTCCACCCTTCCCTCATCTACTCGTCCCGACCCACCCTGACCCCTTTCCCTCAATATAGGGGTTAAATGTGGAGGTGTAATTGTGCATTCTGAGTCATATTTGGGCTTTAAATTAGTTCTATAAATAAGATCAACACGCAAGGTTGTGCTAGTCACTATTACTAGTTGTTTTGTTTGGTTGAAAATGCGAGAGGAGGAGGAGGGGCGGGGGGGGGGGTGGGCGGAACCTCATACCCACTGATTTCGCGTCTGAACTTACCAGCGTCTCAGTGAGAAGAGCTATCTTAACAATCACAAATTGGATATTCAGACCAAGAGTATGATGAGCGTAGATCTTGTTAACCTGGTGAAGAAGAAAACAATTTATGTTTTAACATAGAATCAGAGATTTAAACGTTAAAGTGACAACTTCAACCTCATTCATTTTAAATCAGCACACACGAATCTCTGGTAGAACAAATTGTCACAATTTTTTGGAGGTTCTTAAAATTGAAGCCTAACGTTCCTTTTCAACCATTAAGGCTGCAGCCTATACAAAAACATGTCACTACATCTTCAAAAGAAACCCATTTGGCTAATCAGTTCATTGATCTCTTGACTGACGAACTGATCGACCGACAGACCGACCGACTAACTAACTGACAAACTCCAATTGTTTCATGTGCAATCCACTTTAATATAAGGTGACCATATTTGCCTGACTGGAATCAGGGACATTTATTGCGTGACAGATATTGGGGAGGGGTTTAAGGGGAGGGGGTGTCCCCCTCCCCTTTGGAAAATTTTCAAGTGCCTAGATGTAAAATGGTGATACTTAGAAGCACGTTTTATATCAATTTTATTTTCAAAAATGTAGCTTTTTTTTAGATTAATTTTAATTACTTTACTAGGCTAGATCGATCTGCATATTCCACTTTACACTGGCCCATCTGAACTATTGGTTAGCTCCGTTCTGCGACTGCACACTTGACTAAATTTTTTTTTTTTACAATTATTTTACTAATAATGTGGGATATTTTCGAAATTTCTGAACATTTTGACGAATCGGGGACATTTTCGGGGACAGCACACTGTAATCGGGGACTGTCCCCGAAAATCGGACGTCTGGTCACCTTACTTTAATACTTACAATGTTCATTAAAGTTGCCATATAGAGTTCGACAGAGTCACCATGGAAATCTTGCACACTTTTGTCAGCCACTAACATCGTTTGAACGTAGTGCATTCTGTCGGTTGCTATTCTCCTTGGGGCTCTCCTGGCACGTGACGTGACGTCATCATCTGAGCTGCTCGTATCACCATCAGATGTGAGGTCAATAGGTCTCAGTACTGGAAAAAGTAAACAAGGACGGAGAAGAAAAGTGCATCAGAATTACAAATAACCGTTAACAAGAAATACAAATTGTAAAGATGAAAGTCTTACCAATCACACAGACAGACGAGGAGTGAACGGGGGGGGGGGGGGGCGGTAAGGTGGGGTGGTGATCTGAGAAGGACACACACAACGGAGGAGGTAGTGATCAGAGGGGGGCAAACAAAGTGAAGTGTGACGATTGGAGGTGGACACACAAATTGAAGGGAGGGCTAGTGATCGGAGGAGGAGGGTGTCAATGAAATCAAACTTTATTATTTCTATTTATTCATGTTTTTCCTCATTTTGTAGTATTTCATTTTCAACAGAATATTCTCATTTAAAATACTTTTTAGGTAACACTAACTTCATTCTGTTTGTCAGCGCGGATTCAGTGCAGTGTATAGGTGTACACCCCAGCCCCAACACCTTCTGTTTCAACCTCACACCAAAATTAAATCGCATTTCTAAGTCTAATTGGGGGGGGAGGAGATGTTCCAAAACAGCCCTACATAGGGAGTCGGCTTGAACGACCCCAGGGAGCCCCCTCCCTATGCCCTCCCCTGTACAACATATGGATTTACGCGCCTATTCAGCGCAATATTGCATGAGTTCGACACATTTCGTAATCATGCTGAGTGCACTCAATGTTTGTATTACGCGCCTTGGTTACTACACAACCCCGTATTCACAATCGAGAAATATTACATTGCTTTCTATTGCATAACCATGTCATAAAATAAGCCTTCGTGACGGATGTTAATCTTGGTCTACTAGCCAAACATTTGATCCGAGCAATGGCGTCAATTGTTGAGATAACCAAACCTTTGTTTCTTCGAAACGTACTTGGAACGACATTAAACAGGCGGCCATTGTATGGACTTGTTTTCGCTATATATACTGCGTGACACATAACACAGTGAATATCACCATGGCAATACCAATCAATGTCTGTTTCACAGTGAGTAATTCACATATCATATGCCACATATTATTGTAATGGGGGGGAAATTGGTTGAATAGTTTCCGATCTGCAAACAAAAACGTCTTATTATTTCTCTTCAATTTATCTGATAGATAGGTTTTTTATTGTTATCATTATTAATGCTATACGTTTAATATACTCACAATCAATTGCATCTTCGTGGCCCTCGTGGTCAGTGGTGCGGTAAATTATGTGGTTACCGTGGAAACTAGTATTTGTGATTGAAGCCGGCTGGTCCACGTCTACGGGCTCAATCATATATTCATAGTCACCCACGCTGATGACTCCGCTCTGTGAAGGAAATAAATTTAAAACTTTGTTACATGGACTATATTTCACTTTGGAAACGAGAACTGCATATATTTATTGATATGGAACGCCAATTCCGACATAATTACCTTGACTCGTAGAACTCATTATATAGCCTATATCCATATCTCAGGCCACTTATACTGATATCATAAATATCAGTATAGTTGGGGGTTAAGAAATCTTCAAATAATGTTCGAGCGAGTTTTTTGCTAAAGAAATGTAAAAAAATGGAGAAAACATACTTTAATCTACGCATCCCACATACGTCGTATATTTATTCCGAGAGGTTCAGTTGGAGGAAAGAGGAGGGCATGCAAACGATAGGCCTACGAAACAAATTCTCTCTGATAGTTTTGAACGTAATAGCCCACTTTGAAAGTGACTGCTAAAAGACTAGCCATTATATATCATAGCAACGAGCATGTAAGAAGGTGATATTGTCCGTCTGCGAAATGTCAATCATACAGTTTAATTTTTCGAACCATTAGATGCTCAATCAGGTGTGGCATTGTATTCGTCTATATGATATATTTTGTTTGTATTTCTTGTTTTACGATTCAGTAATAAAGAAAGGACGGGAGATCACTTTCAAAAGATCAAGGTTCTAACGTTCCTTGTTTCTTCCGAATGATTGAACAATTCGACGAATTTCTTACAAACATCCCTCAATTAAAAGTGTTAGATGCTACAATCTCCATTTTGTAACCTGTTTTACGTCAATAATTAAGGTCGGTTGTAGTACTTAAGGTCAAAAGTCAATGTTGTAGATCACTGGCCCATAACGCTAATATATTGTACGCATCGTTTCTCTTAGTACGTACTTTTCGACTATTGATTGCTTTAGTGGATCTGCAGAGAGATGATGTCTCATTGCTTTAGTGATTGCTTTAGTGGATCTGCAGAGAGATGATGTCTCACGAGATAAAGAGTTTAAAGGTACTATTTTAAGACAGTGTCTAGTGAAGCGGTTGAATGCCGCCAACATTGGCAAGGATTTACCATGAAGCCTCCCATGTCTTAAACTTTGCGTGATCGCTCTCTGCGGACTTAATTTGACATGTTGAATGATCGAGACGACGAATTCCGTTATCTCTTTCGTGAGATCTTGTTGGTAAGTTACATAACTCTGAAGTGACTTTACAGAACGGATATATGTCATGAATATTCATGATAATAATTTGATCCCTCACTACGATTGGTTGATGTGACTTACGCGATCATTTTGTCAAACAAAAAACAACGGGTTTATATTCAATTTCATACCGTCCAATAGAACCGTAGTCAACTTGAACGAGTACGTCCTATGTACAAAACTTCTCTACAAATGCACTGCATGAATATGCATATGCAGAAGATGAAAATGAGGAACCGGAAACGTAGATAAAAGAGCGCGTTGTCAGTTTTCATACGACAGACATGCGCAGTGAAAATAGAGGAAGCTTTTACGTCGGTATGCTGTAGCCTGCATTACACGTGAACGTGAGGCATATATATATATATATATATATATATATATATACATACTATAGCACAGGATCTGAGCAAGTCTTTATACAATTTCAGAGTAACAATAACTTTCTTTATTATTGTTACTTTATTACGGGAAGAATAGAAGAATGAGTCAGGCTTTTGCCTTAAAAAAGATAATAATTAAAAGGCTAGAAAATGAATTGAAAACCGCATTCACTCGCCGCGCTTTCCGTCTAGGCGCCGAATCAATAACTTCTTTGATGTCAGAGCACACATCCGAATGTTTGTATTGTTCTATTGATGACAAAAGATCACAGTTTTTAAAGTTTATTAGCTGCATGGGTAACCGTAACATACCAGCTAACGTAGCTGGGACTCAACTTGCAAACTGTGCAACCAGTTTATGTGCTACAAACGACATGTGATCATATATATATATTTATGTATCAAAATAGCCAATACACACCCATCAATAAACTATATAGTGTTTTTTCCATAGCTATACCTAAGACACGCTCACGATGAGGATGGAAGGAGGATTGGGGAGAAGGGTAATGGCATGGTTATTTGATCCATTTTCTGTAACTTTTCCCTCTTGGTTCTCCCAAACTTATATCCGTTTGCAGTAGAAAGAGTAATCAACGACTTCTTATACTATATATACCGCAGCATTCGACTTGAGAAGGGGAAAGATCAGGACCACTTTCTCCCCCCCCCCCTCCTCTCCTTGCCTATGTTTGTTTTGGAAGCAGCGTAAATGATGGAAGGAAAGGTGTCTCACTTCTCCCAACTCACCCTTGCAGATAAATTGACGCCCGTGCTCCTATACTAAGAAAGCTGAAGATAAATCGCTGAATACATATCCTATATACTGAGATGGGAACTGTAATGTTCAACAAATCAGGCGGACGGATGCTGAAGTTTGATTGGCCAATGCAGAACCCATGTAACGAAGTGTTTCACTAGTTTCGAATTATAAGACCACACCATGGTACCTATTTGCCAAACTGGAGAGGAAAAGATAGAAGAGAAACCAAATCAAGAAGAAGAAACACTCACCAGGCCTTCGCAAGTGCTAATTGCTACTGTCGTATCCGGCAAGTTGCCCACGTGACCTTGGAAGAAACAGCTCGTATCTGGCGATTCGACTATGGATTCGCCATCATCTGTAAATTTTTCGACGACAAAGTTTGGTGAGAATAAATCCGTTACTCTATCCAAATTCAACAGCAAGTCTTCTCCGTCGACAGATTCAACGACGAAATGGTAGGAGGAGGACATATCGACTTCATCGACGCCGTCGGCGTTGCGACGACGACGATGTACGCTGACGTCACTTTTCGTCGAAATGTCATAGGTCAAGAATTCTCCATCTGCCGTGGATCGATACGGCCGTATCAGCCGATAGTTGGAGAGTTTTGAAACGAGGTTTTCTGCAACAACAAAAAAGAAGAAAACAAACGAAATTTAAATGAGTGGTCGTTAAGTCACATACAGTCATTGCTAATTGATAATGCTGATGAAGTACTTACATGACGTGCTAACGCTTGAACTTTTCTGGTGCTCATTAAAGTAATTTACAAGCGATGCTTATGCTTGAATGTGGTGCTTATGAGGTGCCTTCCCTTTCAATGTTGTGCTTATATGAAGAACTTACATGAGGTTGCGTATATACGATTGAATATGGTGCTTGTTTATAAGGTGAGTAGGCGGGGTGAGTGTGTGCATTTGAAATGTGGCGCATAAGGGTAGCTTACATGACGTGATAACCGTTGAATATGTTGCGTATGAAGTGCTTACATTACGTGTGAATAACATGCATATGACGTGCTTACGCGTGAATGTTCATGGAGCTAATTAGGAGGTGCCGCTGTTTACCAATCCATATATTCCATTAAAATTAATTAGAATGTTGCAAAGTTTGCTTCTTATGACTAGAGGCAAAACTGTTCTTAAACTTAGTCGGAGACATATCCACCAAATATTTGTTGAAATATTCTGCCCAAGTATTTAGACTTTAAAATTTAGGCAAAATCATGTCAAATCATGTACTTACCATGTTTGGATGAAAGACTGCCACAAGCTATCTGTTGATGCAAAAACAAAAATAGGTCAGAAAGATCACATTTTAAATATTTGGAATGTGACACTTATTAACTCTCGATATGAGAAAATCTTGCTCGCAAACAGCACAACCCACGTTGTATTCTTCCTGTTCTTTGTGCTTTAATTTGTTCTATGTGAATAAAATATATAGGACTGGTGATTTAAGCATTGTAATTGTGCACTTCACCGGGTCATAATCCCACCATCCTAACCCCCACCCCACCCCATCCTCGTCTCCTCCAAGAAGGTATATATCAAAAACTTAAAAAACGAAAGTTCCAATCTGCCATAATTACGAGCACCTTTTTTTTTATTTGATGTTGAGAAATTTCAGAGTGAACTTTGATGTGAAAACAATGTTGAATAATAACCTTTACTAGTCCAGCTTCACTCGAAAACATGAAGCAAATTCGAAAATATTTTACTCTTCAAATTTCCCCTCATTTTGTTCTCTCTCTTTTTGTTCTCTTCTATTTTTTGGCGTTTAATTGATTCTAATATTAAGCAGTGTCTGAGAGACGAAATACTGAGAAAAATTAAGTTGATTAAAATTGAGGAACTATAGATCAAGTAATTATTGACATTCAGTTAGTTCAGTTATGAAGAGCGTTGAAGTTCTAATAATACATTCGCACTGCACACACATGTGTGTGCTTTACATTCAGACGGAGGATCCATTGTGTTTTCTATTGTTCAAATCCATGGACCGTAACCTTAACAAAACCATTAACAATAGAATTCTTCTGAGGACATGGTGATTCTTTTCAAATGACTTCTGAGGACTTGGTATTCCTTTCAGTTTAAGTCTTCAGTAAGTATGCAAAACAAGTGCACACACACACACAGAGTGTTATGAGAATTATGAATATAGAAAGTTAACAACCCGTTTATTTTGCGACCAGGTATATCAAATGTCGTCCTGGTTGTTTATCAAACTATGGAATTCGTTTATTGTTTTTTACAAAACGCACAAAGAGTCATCCGGAAATTGTGTTTCAGAACGAGTTTTGCTTCATAATTAAGGACCAAGTTGATGCCTTCCAAACGTTTCAATATACTAGTGTCGACTTATGACACGTATGGTTAATGGGATATGATTAGTGTGTGTAGTAAGGCTAACTCAAATACACTTTGTGTGGTGTTGTAACTGTTCGTAAATCTGCGAGAGCAATTGAAAAATTAACATAATTGGATATGCTTCTTTCTAAGTTATCGATGTAGTATAACCATCTAGAATTGTCGATCTATATAAACCTTTCTTCCATTACCGATATTTCTTGTGACACACATATGTAATGTTTTTATTTTATTTTCTTAAGTTTTTATAGTTGTAAAGTTCCACCATTTTGTGTGGCAAGTTTCCCTTCCATGCACTTCGTGGCTCATTGAACGGAATGTGTATGGGATACTACTAGCTTGTACCCAATTCAAGGCAAAATGCATTAATAAATAAATAGTTGAGAAACAGATCGCATGCACTGTGCTGTAAAAGCAAGTAACCTATCGAGTATCAATATTTATCATGGCTATTCATGTTTCTTGTGCCATTCTTTCTGCCGTCCCCGTCCCCTCCCCCCTCCCCTCCCCCTCCCCCTCCCCATCAGGCGTTTTGCAAAATGGGGCAAGGGTTGAAAGAAAAAATAGAGAAGTTAAGTTTTACGAGGGGAGAGGAGAAAACTGAGGGAAATTCAAGTTGAACCTTTAGTATACATCCACTTCCAGGCCTTCCTTTATGAACATTTGTGTCCTTTCGCGTTCCACGTATTGTGTTAGTGTATGGCGCCGCGTGTGCTTATATAACTTCCTTATATATAAGAAAAGTGTGTATATGTTTAATTTATTGAGTAATTCAGAACTTAGAATGAATCATGCCGTAAAAATGCATGAGTGGGAATATTTCTGGTCGAGATAAAAATTGTTTTTATTTATATGGCCCTTAGTTACACAGGTTCCCGACCTACGCAGAATCTTGTGCTATAGGTAAACAAGAAAGCATACTTTATAGGTTTTGCCAGTGTGTTTTAATTCGTGATTAACAGCTTATTAAGGTCAATGTAAACAAATCCATAAATAATATTCCTCAAAGGATAATGATTTTGTCATATCAAATGAGATTAGTCATTTTGATATGTTGAAATATGTGGTGGTGGGCTGGTGGGTAGATAGCACCCCCATTATTTGGAGTAGGGGCCAATGTACATAGATACAAAGTTCTCCCTTCCGAGTGGAAAACCCTTGCATTTATTGACATTGCCCATGGCAACATAGATACAAAGGTTAACCACCTCTGTTTATGATCTTATATAGGTATAAGGCTATTAAACATTGAATTACGGTCCTATACAAATTTCACAAGTAATACTATATTTAGCCGTGTGTAAATTTGTAGTTATCTCCGTTATTTATATGACAATTTTGTTATAATGACACCGCTGCACATGTTTCATGAACAGTAATACTGCCACCAATTACCACTAATACCTCGTTAGTGCACTGACATGCCAATGAAAGCCAGAATTTCATCGCATATAACTGTAGCCTACACTGCTAACTTGAAGAATAAGTTATGTGTCTGTGTACGCGGCCTGGTTCAAGAGATTTGAGCGCCCGAAAGAATAGCAATGGACAAATCTAGGCATTACCTAACTCACGTGAAAGCTTCTTTCGTTTATCCATATAGGCTTACACAACTTATTTCCTTCCTATTTTTATGTTGGTCTCTTCTTCATGACCTTTTCCAATATTTCGTCACGGGATTTTAATCATATCATGCTGGGTTATCTGTCTGGGTTATCTCTCTCTCTCTCCCACCCCCCCCCCCCTCCATTTTTACTTGCTTCTACTCGTTTTTCTTTCGTTTTCTAGTTTCCCACTGTGTTATTCGTCATTGATCTATACATGAGCCCACACATCAATGTAATATTTGTTTAATTTTAATACAGTTGGTCCTCGGGTGGAATAATCTCCAGTATCCCATGGCAATACAGATACAAGGGAAGACAATTCGTCATTGAGTATATATACAATTGGTAACAGGTCGTGTGATCACGTTCAATGGTCTTTAAAAGTCCACACAATTACCTCACCTGTCACGGCTGAAATAACTATGGAAGAAGGATCAAATATCACCAGCAGTGGTAATGCTTCACTTAATCAGTCGGGATTTTTGTGTACTGTCCCAGTTTTTTTTCCATACAAAATATGGGCTAAATGACGTCATAATTATGAGTCACACTTTCTTTTTTTTTAAGTAGACGCAAAACCCAGCCGTCATCGGTACCGTATATGACATAATGAAAAGAGTTTTCCCATATGCTGGTAAGATAATCTCATTCCGAATGGCGCATGTCATGGTTTTGGACGTTCTTTCCTATACAAGCTATGGGGGGGGGGGGGGGTGCTTATAGGCCTAACGAAAATAAACTGAACAGCATATATAGTACCACACTGTTATATGTCAAATACAACTGCAGCTTTTTCTTTAATTTCCCACATTTTTGCAAAGTCTTTCACTGAAATATAAAATATAAAATTTGTGCCTGTTTTGGTGATGTCATTAACCCCCTCACCTCCCCTCCTCCCCACCCCCCCCCCCCTCTGTAAACATCCTTAACGTGCATCTTGAAGTTAAGTCAAACTTGACCTTGTAATCACTTCTGTGTAGGTTGTTAGTATGAAGATGCTAGTATACAGACACATATGGTGTTTCAGAACCTATCCCCACAGGGTGTAGTACCAAGTTGACCTGAAAACAGCGGTGTTGCTTCTATAGTAATCTACGAAATTACAACTTGAAGGCTAATTGTGACACCAGGGTCAAAAAATTTACGACACTAGTAAAATTAAATTAAATAAAACAGAAAACTACGACTGGTCACGAGAACCTTAATTATTCATCTTAGCTACTATTTTTGACAGCCTAAGATTCTGCGCATTGATGTGTGTGTGTGAAGACAAATCTAAATATTCTTTCGGTACAAAAAAACTAGCAAAGGCAGGACAAACGTTAACCCTATACACAGAAAGGCATGAGTGTATGCCTTATTTGTAAACTGTTTAAAAGAAGAAAGAAAAGTGAACCCCCCCTTCCTTCCCTTCCCCTAACCTTCCATCCCCACCATGATAATGTTTTTCTTGTTTGTAGGAGAGTTCCATAACTGATGTATCTGTAAAAAGGTAGCCTAATTTGCATATCAGAATTTGTATATAGTGCTGAGGTCGCTGTTGTCATTAACTATTGTCTTTAACTGCTGTAGCTATTTTTAAACGGATCACTTCCTATAGCGTTGGTACAATCCAAGTTACTTCAGACTCTGTTGATAACAATATCGTTATAATGTATGACTTGTATGTAATAACGTAATTAATGTATTTATAGCTTTGGTAATGAAACCAGTCATGCGTTTTAGTGCTCTTTATAATACATCCTGTATGTTTCGGTAATGATCAGCCAGATCAAACAGTTATAAATAAAAAGCATTTTCCTATTGTGTCGTAAGTTTAATACAACGAGTGTATACTATTTAATATCGTTGATAAGAAAATCAATACAGTGTTTTTAATATATTCATTAATTTTGGTAAGTTAAAAGTATACAGGGTATATATATATATATATATATATATATATATATATATATATATATATATATATATATATATATATATATATATATATATATATATATATATATTATTGGACTTCTTCTTGTACAAACTTTGCAAGATGGTTCAATGCAAACTCGAGCTCAGTTTCTTTGTGGAATATTCTGGGAGGCTACACTCTTAAACATCCGGATCAAATTTGATTCATTCCGGATCAAATTTGATCCGGTTTCCGGATCCCAGGGGCACCGACCCCGTCCGGATCAAAATGATCCGGATTTCCGGATCAAAGAACAATGACCCCATTCCGGATCAAATTTGATCCGGCTTCCGGATCCCAGGGGCACCGACCCCGCCCGGATCAAAATGATCCGGATTTCCGGATCAAAACAACAATGACCCCATTCCGGATAAATTTGATCCGGTTTCCGTTTCAAGGGTTCTTACGTTCTGGATATGTTATGAATAAGAAACAACATACAAATCTGAAAATAACTTGGCCATGTCTTTATTCTTTTTAACAACTTCGTTAACAAACAACGTCAATTATTTCTACTTATAGAAAGAGGTTGATTTGGGTTACAATACTGATGAACAAAAGCGGAAATGGAAAAGTGGATGGAATGCGAGAGTTTTATCAAGGCAGCAAAAGTGTAAACTATTTTTAGTAATATCCCTGTTATATATGTAACTCGTGACTTGTTGTGGCAATTTATGTGTAACTTTTTGCTTTCAAAATCTTTACATCCTAACTAGAAGCATATGTCTTATGCTTTAAAATCTCCACTAAAGATATCCTACAATAGGTTCAAATGTTAGAATATGCTTAAAAGAGATCATCTCCTACTAACTTTAACCTTTGAAATCTACATATTGCAGGATAATGAAAAAATCTGAAAAATGCTACTCCACCAGCCACTCAACGAATGGTCTTACATTATTTACCAAATAATGATACTTTGATATATTTTGGTTTGCTACAAATAACTTAGTACTATAGAATGACACCACTTTGATATTGTACATCTTAACAATAGGTAAGACTTTAAATTGCATGCACAAAATCTTTGTTCCATACAGCAGAAAAGATAGAGATGTGATTTGTCATGGGAATAAGAAAATGTTTGTAAAAATAATTTCCTTACTATGTTTACCTCTGCAAAATTTTATTAATATTAATTGCATCGAATGTTCTATGTATTAAAATAAATTAAAATACTTCGAAAACTTAAGTATTTTACTGAACCACCAACATGTTTGGAAATGAACAAGTGCTTGAATTATGACGTATGAATGCTTGATGATGTTTCTCTTGTTACTTTGAGTGGCATAAGCAGATTTGAGTTGGGGGAGATAGTGGGGGCAGGTTAAGTACCAATGCATCACTCACTGTTTATACTAGAAATAACACCATCCCTCTATTCATCTTTAAAATCTGAACAGCTCACACATAACAATGAGGAATTTTTGCAATTAAATTATGCAACCGGCTCACCCGAACTATTCCAGTGCAATTTGACCTGTCAAGTGTCAATATTGAAAATGGGTGGACAAACTGAACTCAAACTATGATAAATTTGTTATCTAAGATAATGTGATATCCATTAATACCATGACGGGTAAACAAAAGGTGATGATTGCTCAGTCTTCTGGTTCAAAAAGTTCTCAAAAAGTCCCAGGTGTTGTATCATTCTATTTCTCATGTATAATTGAGTTCAAGCATTTTAAAACATATGTCAACTGTCTGCAGAAGTCATTGGCAAGGTAGCCCCCTTTTTTCAACTCTACTTAACACCTGCTCTGGTTGCTCTCTTGGTCCTCATGCCAAAACGAAAGGCTGTGGCTGTTGAACTTTTTCAAGGACAGATGGTATGTTTGCACAATCTATTGAAAAGATAAATGAGACATTACACATTTTTGTTTTCAAATTGCAACATTCTGACATACAAGGATACAACCATACATTGCCACAATTTTGAAATTTTGCAACCAGCTCCTCCTCATCATCATCACCATCATCACCAACACCACCATCATCACCAACACTACCATCATCATCATCATCATCATCATCACCACCACCATCTTCACTATCATCATCACCACCACCATCACCAACACCATGCATCATTATCATTGTGATTCTCAATCATTTCATAACCGTTAGGTCATTCTCTTTGAGAAACATATATGATTTTAAGAATGTGAGGCAACCTTTGTTAACTTAAAGTACTAAATATAGAAGAGTCATAAAAGAAAGAGAAAAAGCAGATTTGCATGATTTTGAAGCTCAGTAAAATTGCAATCAACCTAACAGGTACCCAAGGAAAGGCTAGAAAAGGACTAGCAAAACACTCATACCATACTCTTATGGCCCAATTAATGTTGATATATAATGTGTAGCCTACAACGTGGCATTATTCACTCTTCTTAAGTCTTACAGCAAGTAAGCTTTTGGCACTTTAGTTCGGGTTCCTGTTCGTCAAGAATAGCACATGTATTGAGTAAAACTCTTACCATGCCATCTGTTGTGTATTTTCTGAGAGAATATCTCCCACAGAACTCTTCTTATTGTTTCTGATATTAAAGGCTCTGTGATACTCCAGTCTTCAGACACATTACCATCGCTGAAATAACACACTCCTCTGCATCATCTGTGAAGAACAATCATTGATATTGTTTTAAGCAACAAAAGTCAATAGATGCAAAAACTACATGAATGAATGAATGAATGGATGGATGGATGTATGGATGAAAGAATAAATAAATAAATAAATAAATAAATAAATAAATAAATAAATAAATAAATAATTTTTAATTTACCTGATGTCAATTCCAAATCTGTTGTGTCAACCAGCTTTGAAGGTTTATGAGGGTCGCGAACAGACTTCTTTGTCTTAATTTTGGTCCTTTTTCCTCACATATTGCAGTCGGTTTTCCGGGTAGCCTGTTGCTTTATGGCGACCTGTGCCAGCACAAAACTAGACTTCCTGAAATTTAGCAAAGACAACATATGATAGCAAAATGTTACTTCTCTAAAAATTCATTGTAGTAATACCTCCATGAAACTTCATTTCTGCAATTTTTATTTTTTTTATCTGCAGACCTCATGCAATTAAGAGCCTATTTGTATCACAAGCTTTCTGTACAGCACCCACTTTTGCACACAGTATGGTATATGAACACAATATGAAAAGACCTGTATTTGGCCAATTTTCCCTTGCCTTAATTTGTATTTTAAAACATATTGCCATAAATGAAGTTTACATAACGATTCAATATGGATCTCAGATCCTTATGATCTATTTCCATGAACAGTATAATGAATTCAAAGAAGTTTCTGCATACCATTTAGTGTGTTATTTTGCCCCATTTTTGCCATTACTAGGCAAGACCATAAGCAACTTTATGCTAAGGTGCATCGGTATAAGCATTAACAAAAAGCGGCATACCTGCTCGGTATAACCGGGTATACCTGAAATATTCGCAGAACCGCTACTTCAAGCGTCGACTGTACTATTACACAATACCATGAGCCTATGGACACTAGCCTACAAATGTATTTGTATTATGTATTGTATTAAATGTATATGTATTAATGACGACTTTACCATCTCTGTTTTTTTCTTTTGCAGAAACTTATTTAAATATTGATTAAAAAAAAGTACGAAAAATCAGTGTTGTTTTCATTTCAACGCATAAGTACAGTTCAGTACACTCCACTACTGGGCCCAGTCCAACCACAACACTACAGTAGCATATAGGCCTATGCCTTATTTGTAAATGATCACCTTATATAGAACATATAAGGGAAAGACTGATTCCCACTGTGGGCAAGTCTTACATTACCTAAATCTAAATTACCAGGAACCCTTATTAGACCTTGCCTGCCTTACTTATGTCATTTAATTCATTTGGTTATCGAAAAATTACAATCCACTTTGTGGTGAAGTAGCAACTGAACATTAGAACCCACCATACAGTAATACTGTTTGCCCTGTAGCACCATAGAGGCTTCACAATAGTACTGCATACTGTTGTGTGTAGGCATGTACAGTACTGTAGTATACTGTACAGTACATTCTGAAGCGTTTATAGTTTTCACACCACACGCTACACACTATAGTGTACACTGTATAACGCTAGGCCAGACTAAACCCGTGACGGATTGAGCATAGCTTCTTCAAAGCACTAACTTTATTGCGTATGATTAACACAACAAACGAAATGGAAAGTGCCTAATAACTCACCTTTGAAATTCTTGACGTACTTCTCCGATCCCCATTGAAGTAATTTTGCTTCTGCGAGATCCATAAGAGCATTTCGTGAGTGCAAAGTTTCGAAAAGATGGCGTATGTGTTCGAATAGCGTTCGTTCGAGAGCTGCAGCACGATCAAAGCTTTTGTCACATGATGTACATCAGCCAATAGCATCAAGCGCTACGTTCTGATCAGGAACGGTACAGTGATAGGATACCATGCCTAATGAAATTGAATCGGGAATGGTTGAATTTTATCCGGGAATGGATTAAACTTATCCCGAAAAGGATGAAACTATTTTTATCAGGAATCCGGGTAACAAAAGTGACCCGGAAAAATTAAGAGTGTATAGTGTAGTTTATATCAGCACAGACTTAATTGTAGTCAAGTGGGAGAATATTATATGAGTAAACGAAAACGGGTACATTTACCCTTGCTAAGAGGACTAGAACAAGTTAATGAGGCCTAAAGCATTATCGAGGAGGCCTGTCTAGACGAGTACATACATACCATTTAGTGCACTACAAAGATAGAAGTTATACTTTCTGTACAACGCCAGAGTACTCTTAGTACGATTACAAATCTAACTAGAATGCATACGTTCGAGTACAGGCAGACTATTCTAGAATATACGAGTAGGCCCTACCAGTGCGGACTCATGTCTGCAAATAATTAACTTTATTTTAACGATGGATTATACTTGAATTTATCAGTGCATTGTTGTACACGTTAAAGATTGGAAACCTTTTATATTACCACCACAAATGCCCCCCCCCCCCCCTCCCGCACTGGCGCATCCTATTTTCAGTATGTTAAAGCTCCTGAAGGTATTTGAAAATGTTGACCCGACCGGAAACTTGAACATATCAGTGTTCCCGGTTTTTTACATAGACAGACATCACTGTGAGCTATATATACATATATGTATCTATTAAAGTATATTACTGTTGTTCATATAAGTTGTAACAGGTATATATACACGCACTAACCAGTCACACACTTACTATATAATTACTGTTAGTCTGAACGGGTACAATGTTTATAAACTCACTTACCTGCGAATAAAACAAGACAGAGAAGATTATACTATACAGCAGCGACTCCATCTTCTTCCCGTAAACGCTGACAGAGTACTCCTCGTCACAATAAAATTGGATCAAGAATATAAGTCGAGAATCTGCCGCTTGTCGGTTATGAAAAATAAAAGTCTGAACCACTATTAATAACTATACATACACTTCGGACCGTCTGTTCGCTCTCCGACCAGGTGAGTCCAGTTCCCCAGTAATAAATCTATACTGAACAATCTGTTAATAACTCCGCCGGTTTGATTATAAACACAAAATCACAACAAGTATCCCTCTCTGCAAATTGTTAAAATATTATTCTGATTGTTGATATGAAATGAAAACTACATATACAAATTGTTTATATACTCTGGATCGTTCACACTACAGACAGTTACAACCTAAATCAATCTTTGGGTTCAAAGTTTTCTTTAGAGCCTATAAAACTGTTTAAATGGAACGAAAACGGTTTAGTTCGCACCGTTGACTGTTTTCGTGTGCTTTTGTAATACAGTTGTGAACCAATCTAGCCAACCGATTTGCCTTTTATAACCTAGCCTCAGTCTACCCTGTTGATTAAACAGGTATCAGACGCGCATGCGTGAAAATCCACCCATGCATTTATATGGTGAGGATCAACGTCGTACAGCGTGTGAATGCGAAATTCGACCTCAGAGTTTCAGTGGTAACCAGGTTCCACTTCACCGGATTACGGATGCGCGATAGGTTTGCTTGGTTAATGTTCCAGAAAATATGCATCCTTAACTGACCAAGCAGTTAAAATTAACAAGATGGATGTCTGTGATATTTATACAAAGAGTTTCTATGTAGAAATTAACCTTTCGAATCGGATTAAACAAGAACAGATTCTATAGATGTATTTGTTTGAGTACTGCTTCTCAAGAAGCACAAGATTTGAGTCATGCAGTGTTAGGAGAGGTGTTCATCAAAGTTTATTTGTTAGTGGAACAAACATGCTGTCTGTGTTAAACGGACATAAATTATATACTTTATAGTGAATTATCGGTAACGAAAAACTATATATCAAACTTCAGAGGTCAACTTAGTTTGATATTTGCAAGTTAGACTCATGTGAAATTTCACGAGTTCATTAGGATTAGATATGTATCTTCTCTTTCTCTCTCCGTTAAGCAGAAGAGAAAAGACGAATATGTCTTGGTAGCTAATGAAAATGGTCTGAATTTTGCATTTAGTTGTAACTATACATGTGTTACTGTGACTAAGCCATGTAAACAAACATGGTACGTGGGTCATAACAAACCTTTACCAACTACAGCCTTTAATTCCTTCATACAGATTGTGGTACTCGAGTTTGTACTCGTATTACTAGTACTCGAGTACTCGGGTACTCGAGTACTAGCACTCGTGGGTTTGTAAATAAGTAATTTACTGAAACTAATGTGTATTGTACCCGTATATGCTCCTTATTAGTCTGGACATTGTACTCACACAACAAGTCTGCCGCCATGCAAGGGTAGACTGTACCGGGAAACGAAAAGAGCTGATAAACATGAAAATGTTAGTGTACACTCTTAATTCCTTCAGAACGGTAGGAGAAGCCTTTGTTAAGTCGTACCCTGCAGCCAATTTTCTTTGCCAAATGCGCTGGGTCGATCCTTACTAGACATCACGCTATGAGCGATTCGTTCCTGTGATTGCGCTTGCCTCTACTGACGTAGAAAGGGGGGAGGAAAATATAACAGCTATAGCATTTCCCATATTTTTATGAAGGGAGACTCATTCGCGTCGCTGAGCAGACTCAAGAGAGTCTAGCGTAGGGTGAGAGGGTCCAGGACTTAAAAATGGTGAAGGTGTGGTCCTGGGGTCGTTGAAGTCAACATCCATACACAGTTGTCTACGGGCGGGGGGGGGGGGTTCAATATAAAATTAGAACTGAAAAGGTGCATTCTGGGGCATATCTAGTCTATGCATTAGGTCTACACGCAACGTTGTGCTAGAATCTTTGCAGTGACAATAACATAAATTGTGGCGTTGCCAGACATTTGGAAATGCGGGCGGTTTGGGAACAGAAAATGAGAGCAACATTTGGAGGATGGGGAGGGACATAATGCGAGCAAAAAAAGCTGGTGCCGCGCAATCACACAGCGCGAAGTCATGTCGGCAGGGACGGTGGTGGCGGTGGGGGGGGGTGGCGCATTTAAAATTGTGTGTCTTCCATCGTCACAAGTTCCAGAACATAAAATCATCTTCAAACTGCAGAAAAGTTGAGCAATACAGAAATAAATTACAGTCATTAGAAGGCAAACAGTTGTGTATCTCGCTCACTGCCTATTTCTTTTTGGACATGGGAAATTTCATTAGGGGGGGGGGGGCACTAGAGGGAACTCAACATTTTGTGCCCCATCCCCTACCCCTTGGCGACGCCACTGAATATCACACACATGCAGTGTTCTTACAGGGTTTTTTTTTATTTATTTTTTTATTTTTTGAAGCGCTTTGAAAAATTGTGTCTAAGCGACGATCTCGATCTATGCTACTTCATGATCAATCAATGTAAATCTGCCGAAGTAAAAACTACCAAGCAGCTTTTCGAATCGGCCAAATAAATATCCTCAATATACATTACGTATTCGCTCTGGCCGATTAGTAAACTGAGCAGACTTGGCCGTCAATACTATGTTAAATCTGGACACCAAAATTGCCGATGACGCAGCAACCAGTTAGCACGTTTTAGCACCTGACCTCACAATTTACGATTGACAGCATGCATGTATCTGGTCCATTGACATTGCACAATATATTCGTAGTATTGCGAAATGAAAACAAACCTGTGGGTAATACCTACAGGGTGTTTCATGTTCTTATCTGCATGTGTCTCTACCGTTGGTCGATGTAACCTTAGCAACCATTCTCCTCCTGCTATAAGACCAATATCAAAATCACGTAGAGCTCTGCACTTTCCCCTACCAAGATTATCCTGAACCCCCCCCCCCCCCCTCCCTCACACTACCTCGAAGACTTCACCTTTTACGATGTACTCAGGAAAGAAGGATTATTCCTTGTTAACATAACGAGTTACAGTGATGAAACTCACGTCGCAAGTTCATCACCAGGAAGTCGGTTGTAATTCTGAGGTGTCAGGGGATCGTCACAGTTATCTTGAATGAGTCATCGCTAGCATTTTGGTAATCTTCCCTGTATCATGACGTCAAAACCGCACATTTTCTTTTTCGATAAATTTTAAAACAGAACAGTAAAGTATTTCCGTTGCGGAGTCTATGAATGTGTATTTCTATGTCGTTCATACACTTTTATATCTTGATTTCAAGACGTTACATTTAGATTTGAATATTTTAAAACTACTTGTCGTACAGTTTTAGTTTGCTTTATATGTCGTCTTTCTGCAAGTTTTTAATTTTTTGTTTTTGTTTTTTGGCAGGTATATATAACTTGATAGTCGTGCATAATTGTAGTGAGACTCGTATTCCAGCATAGTTTCCTGGACTTAGGTCACATACAAATTGATCACTCCGTGATTGAATACTTTTGTTAAAATTGTGCAGTTGTAGTCGCGAACCCCGTCGTCACCCCCGCACTCTGCCGATTTTTGACAGTCGGGAACTGCTTCATGTTCAGATTTCCCGACTGAAGCCGACCCGACATAAAAGTGTCAAAATCTTCATCAGTCCTAGTGTTAACGCACACGCATAAGCACTCGCATACGCGCACACACATTGCTCGATTTTCCACGCAACGGCAGTCGATTCGATTCGAGTCGAGTCGAGTTGATTCGAGTCAAGTTGATTCGAGTCGAGTCGAGTCGAGTCGTGATCAGTCGGGCAGTGTACGGGGGTGTAGGTCAAAAGCACGTCTATGTTTATGTCGCTTTAAACAACGAAAATGAAAATCTATGGAAAACTGTTCAGCCCTGTGTAGGCTATATATATATCCCTCATATGTCGTAAAATCTTCTTAGATCCTGTATATTACCCACGTCTGTGATCACAATAACACGTTTAAAACTGTGTTATGTAAACAATTTCAAATATTTGTTTAGCTTATAAATGTCAACACCCTTCATTTGAATGTCATGCAAACCATTAGCTGGTCAATGGATAGAGTTGAAACCTATATTTGTTGCTGGGTTTAAGGGGAAAACCAAACATCTGGTAAGTGTGCTTGTACTTTTCAAAGTTTGTCTTAATATAACCTTAAACTAAAATAAAAGCTGTTAGCCAACTGCTTATCCACTAAAGCCTGTGTAAGAGAATGTGTCAAAGTAATGTAGGTGAAGAAATTTGAGACTCTCAGGAACTTACTGGTTCTACCCATCCACCTCCCCTCCCTTCACCTTCTCCTCCCTGCACCCTTCCCTCACTTCTATACATTTTTCTCCTTCTTCAATTTCTAAACATATTTTAAAAGTAAGGAAAAAAAGTATTTTATTCTTCAGCCCAAGTGAAACACATGAAGAGATTTATGCTGCGTAATTTTATGCGTATGGGTTGTTATGAAAACATTTCGAAGGGTGGGGAGTGGATAGGTGGGTTTGATTTGGGAATCGTCCAGCTCATATCCTACCGTCACTATATAGGAATAGTTTCCCTGTTGTTCCATACATGTTTCTATGGTGTAAGTAGCCAGCATGATTGTTACTGCAGTAAAGAGTTCTGTAAAACACCTACTCATGTTAGCAAGAACATTTGCAAGCGTACTACCTTTAATACTAATAATGATACAAAAAATAAACATTCACGCACTAGTCTTTCCATGTTCCACCCCCCCTTTAACTTTGTCCCACCACCACCCCAGATTGAGCCCGCTTCCGTCGCCTCTGCTCGTTGGTATTCTAGACTTGCTCAAGTCGTCGTCTTCGATATGGCTGAGAACCCCTTAATTATGACAGGGCTTCGTCAATATCTTTCTCATACCTGTTTTTACAAATTTTTAACTCAATCCAGCTCTAAATTGAAGTGAGTTTCCTTCCCTTTTAAAATCCGGCCTTAAATTGACATCTGTGTGTTTATATGTCAGTCATAATGTCAGCGACCTATACCCGGCTTGGAACACGTTTGACTCACAATAGTGCATGTACACATTCCTCTTAACCAACACCGACAGGCGCCTCATTCAATAGCTCGACTCTTTTTATCTCTTAGTAAAAAGCCACTACAACTTCATCATATATTAATTAGGAACTTTTGTTGACATTTTTTTCACAAATGATTGTTCAGTAACCAGAAGGATATAACAGTATAATGACAAATGCGATATCCTGTTTCTGACTCATTACTTTGATGGAAATCCACAAAGTGGTACCGTAGCATACCATAGTTCGCAGAACTGAACCTCAAGGGTTCATCAGCCTATCAGAAGGCTTGCCTATATGGTCGTGATAACGTGGGCTAATTAAAATTTTCCTATTTGAAACGGAAGGAAAGAATAATGAATACCCAAAGCCCTTTGGCGGTTTACAGTCATACTAATTGTGTATATACGGGTTGAATTATTTTGTAAAAAAATCAAAACAAACAAACCTTTGGAAACGCAGTGTTATACCTTCTACAGACCCTGGCTTAATCAAAGCGTATTCAAACCAAAATCAGCCTACAATATCGATGTGTTACACAAGCTGAGTCCGTTCAACCTTGCACGAAGGCGATTTTGTGGCATAACAATAACAGAGTTCGTGGAACTTCGAAAGAAGGTCAATTAAATCGGAAAGTTCAAGTTATTATCTCAAATCAATAACATGTAATTACCTGCCGATTTAACGGAAAATACTAAAAACTAATGTAGTCTTGATAGTTTCCCTATGCTGAAATTTTGAGTGAATGATTCTGATATCAAAATTCAAGTAAATTCTTTAACTCTGACAAAATTCTCGAAAATTGGACCAAAGTAATACATCTTTCTTTGCTTGAAGTAAAATTATTCATCGAATTCCATTCCATCCACCTTATTCTGTCGCCGACCAATTATTCATAATGGGCCTAGTGTAAGACAACTTTTGATTTCAATTTTTTTAACATTGATTTATTATTTATTGTTATTGTTTTAGCAATGAAACTTAAATGTGGATCAATGTGATCCAATGTGTTCCAAGTAGAATTCCTCTTGCTATGAAATTAAGTAGGAGTACAAGGTTCTAAGCCGACTACGAGTAGACTACATTATCTTATATCTTATCTATCTTAAATATCTAACATATCTATATATATATCTATATATAGCTATATATATATATATATATATATATATATATATATATATATATATATATATAAGTCTGTTCAAAGTATCTCTTTCGAGATCCGGCTTTAGGAATCACAAATGATTTTCGAGTTGGTTAGCATCATGTTTGATCTCTAGAGTAAGGCAAAATATGTCACCAAAAACAGAACTAGTATTGTTCGATACAGGTGACAAACGCCTACAGTGGAATTACGATCTTCCTTACCGGTTTCGAACCTCTGGACATACAATCAGCGTCCATAGCCTAGTGGTTAGGGTGTCCGCGTACAGAGCGGGAGGCCCGTGGTTCGAATCCCGGTGGAGGCTGAAAGTTTTTTCACTGTTCTTGATTTTCCAACTCATTACGATTTTCATTTATATATATATATATATATATATACATATATAATTATATATATACTCGTGCAGGTCGTTCTGTTAGAAACAAGCTGACAAGTGTGATTCGTTCATCTTATACGAGTCTATGCACTGTGGGTGTATATATACTCATACAAGTAAATATCCTAAGTGGTGCCTTATAACTTTAGATATACAGATGTTGCCATTTGCCTTCCCCAAGAGTTAATTTTAGTTTAGAGTGCTGGTTAGCCCTTTCACATTCATATGACAAACTCTAAACATCTACACGGCAAAGATCAGATGAAAAACAGTCTCGTTTATTGAAACACGGATTTAATTTTGTTTAGAATTTCTCAAGTTTGTATCGATTACGGAATCACTTTAAAAATGACAAAAGAGTTATATTTTTTGGGGGGCCGTAAAAGTCAGGTCGATATGGCTTTGAGTCTTTTGTGATAAACAACTAAAGTAGAGCTTGGTCAGGAGGCTGACAGCTTTTTGTAGGGTTAATTTTATGAAGTCTCTAAAATTCGAACAAAATTGATGCTTTTTAAAGTTCAGAGTAAAAGTTATATGGTACACAAGTTCAACGGTGACAAGATATGACAAGATATACATCACACACGTATCATGGAACGCCAAACGACCTAAGCGAGTTGATTAGATTTTCTCAAGGGTGTTTTTAACATGTAAACGGATACATACGAGGAATTCCAAAATCGTTATTGCATATACACTGATAAGTGTGTCAAATCTATAAAGATAAGTAACTATGCAAGTATGTCTCTCAAAGCAGAATTTTTTAAATTAATATCTTATTGTCCTGTATACTCAACTCTACAAATGAACTTTCTATGTCACTTTTGGTTTCTAACAATTGCACCTCCCCAGTCAAAAATGTTTCTCCAAATGGGGTTAATGAACGAGTAATAAACGACTTTCGAAACTTGGTTGCCTAAATGCTCATGTTTGATGTATTCATTGATATTAATAATTCAGTACAAAAGAAAAACTAAATCATTTTCATTAGATCTATTGCATAGAATCCAGAATTGAATTTACCAAAATAAAAAAAAATAAATAAAAAAATGCTGCTTTGAGGAGACGAGATGTGAATGACCTATTTACGTTAATGTTCATAATGTTTCTGTGTGCAACTGGGGAGTATATACGCCTATATGTGATATAGTCACGTGATAACAAGTCATCTATTTGATTATTTTTGCGACCGGTTTGCGTCTTGGAAGAGACAGCTTTTTTGTCCTTCTTCATAAATAAGTGTATTCATCTTTAATGAGGTTTATCACCTGACTCAGAGGAAACAATGTAGGGATTAAGTGTAACATACCAGTGGTTAATGTGCACAAGAAACCATCTGAGAGAGGAAATTAGTTGATTAGTTACGTCCTTGACAGTTTATTTTTCCGTGAACCTAATTACCTGTAAGGAGTAATCGGTACAAGTTCTGCTAGAAAAATGCTAAGTGTCACGTGCTGTGACGTAATCGAACAAGTCATTCGTGTCTATTCACGAGTATAAGACATTGTGACGGAAACAGTTTCGCAATCACCCACCCTTCCCCTACCCACCCACCCCCCCCCCATTTTCTTTAAAATGTATTCCTTAGAGGATAATGTTGGTAAAAAAATTGTTCAGTGTGATATTTGTTCTTTTTGTTTGTTCTGAAAAAAATTTCTGTGTGTTCTGTGTGATGAACAACTTAACTGTAAACAGCTCAGGACAATTTTATTGGGACACTTAATCAGGGCCTGCCCCCACCCAATAAAATCGATGCAGAGAATTCTTGGAAGCTAGCTTGTATACTATGGACTGAGCCACGACCAATCAGAACCAATTCCAAAAGTTCATGAAAGCAAGATTAAACTGTGGACTTGATGTTAAAAGGATAATATATTCGATCCATTTTGGCAAATCCCGAAACCTGTAGATAAATATTCCTAAGTCCGAAAAAATATATATATCGCTATACCCACCGAATTTGTTTAAAAAAAATATCGCGGTGCGCTTGTGGTTCGTGCCTAATAGTTTGCGGATCGACGCGTTTTTTACATAAGATGTATAGTGTCTGTATTATAACCATAGATGTGTTACCGTTGAAATTCGTTTACAAAGTTAATTTCAGACTAACAATTAACCGAAACTTGACCTATAAATCCCCAGAGATTAATAATTAATCAACTTTCTGGTTGACTGGACAACCCGTTAATTGAAATATGGAAACTTTAAAAGGTCATGCAAATAAGATGCTCTGTCAAAAAATATGCACTTTTCTAAAAAATAATTTTAATGAAAAAGTGAGGAACTGGTGAGTGACTATAAAAAATAACGAATATTTATCAAATTTTATCTAAATTTTGTTCTAATTCCATGGATGAATTGATCGTTCCATGAGAACAATATTATACGATGGTTATTCAAACATTCTCTTTTTTATTTTTTTTATTTGGTAAAAGTGTAATATTTTGTAAGAAAAAAATGTAAGGTGTCAAGTTATCAAGAACCAGATGCTGTCGATTTGTCATTTTTTTTTCTTTTGCAGTGAACAGATTCGACAACTTACAGAAATTTGTAAATTTACGCGTGTGACGTGAAAGAATAAAATTTTCGTTGTGCGCTAACTGTTCTACATTAAAATCAAGAAGAAGAATGTCACATAGGCATATTGGTCACGTCCATTTACTTACACACTATTATTCCATCTCTCTAAATGAGATGAACAGGAATCTCCATAAATGTTACCTCGCTCATCTCCTACCCACCCCCTACCTCCCCACCCCGTCATCACTACCACCATTTCCCTTGCTATGTATAGTAATATATATGCTTAGGTTTAGGATAACCACATGTGTCATGCAGCAAGCATCAGTATTAATAAACCAATATTACTGGATTTCCGATGTATGGCTTAACCAACAGGATGGAGGGAAAATGACTTCATTGCAGGTGTAATACACATTTTGACATTTAACGTAATAAATATTACTCATTCCCCAAATACCTTGTATTAAGGGAATCCCACATATATGGTCATTTCCGATTACACATGGGGTCAAATATGTCATTCTCGATTTCATACTATGGTTAACGTTATAATTATAATTCAGTCCGCGAATCTAATATAGAGGTTTCTTGAATAACAAAATAACCGTCCTGTTTGGTTATAACCAACCATTTAAATTATATAATATATAATTTAAATTATATAATAAATATAATAAAAAATATTATTTATATATATATATATATATATATATATATATATATACATATATACATATATATATATATATACATTTTCCATGTTGTACCACAAAAGGTAGTATGACGTTATGGGACGGCACACGCATCAACATTCCATTTTCAGTCAAACATTTTGTAATTTGTTTGTACCATTTAGTAAATTACACAGTCTTATGGTACCGAAAACAAGTTCCGACGACTTTATTGTTATGTTTGTTATTCTGTTATTTGGTGTTAATCCTTTCTTTATTCATATCTCCGTTGGTAACTAGGTGTTGACACTCCTACATACAGCAAACCGCCCCCTATTTTTACATTTAACTATTCAAACAACACAGTGATATAATGACCCCTATTATAAGTTCAAGGTATAGCATCTTCTTTGAAAGGTTTCAACAGACATTACCATTCCGGATTGGAACCTGTCTTAAGTTATTATCATTTCTTTTAAAGACATCCTGCAATGATAAGTTAAATCTAGTAAAAGTGGAATCCATCAAAATAGATATGGCGGAAGGAAACCATTCATAAACTGAGCAATACCCCTTAACAACAGAATTCTTCCGAGGACGTGGTGATTCTTTTTCAAATGACGTGTGAGGACAAATTCCTCGGTTAGAACACAATACAACTGTACACATAATTCCCAAGAAACTGGCTAACTTCAGTAAACTTAGAACACTTGAAAATGATATTCGTAAAGTTACTCGCTCACACGAAACTCCAACGAAGGATAAACTAAGTCATTAACTATCGTATACATGTGAATTAGAATTTGAGCAGCCAAATGACGTCATCAACAAGGAATAATCAGCATATTATTTCCGATATACGTGGTAGGAATAGCCACATTATAGGTCACGTGAGAGGTAAAGGACTAGTCAGATGAGACCCATGTACTAATTTAATTAATCGTAGAATAGTTCCCGTGAAATTAATCTAATATGTGGTCGGGAAAAAAAATATCAAAGTTTTTTTTGGGGGAAATGCGTATACAACTCCCAAAAATGAAAGTCATATTTTGGTGTTAAAAATATATTAATCACTTTGTATGTATACAACTTCTGGTTTATTATTACTTATTGAACTAAATGCAAAGTCACTTGTGTATAATGTCATCATGTCGCATCACGGACAACCGTAGAGAAAGAAACCGGATAAAAAGGTGGGCGTGGGTAGAGGGGTGGGGTAGAGGGCGTGGGTAGAGGGGTGGGTACAGGTAAGAGGGAGAGAGGATAAGGTGGGAGATTACAATCATGTCAATATGGTGTAAATTGTGTTTGCTTCAGTCTCGTCATAACTGACTTTAACTAGACTATGAAGTGTGTGAAGAAGAAGATAATTGACCACAAAGACAAAAGACGAAACGGTTGATGATACCGACATTCAATGAAGACGACTTTTCTTAGTTTATGACACCATGGCCACCTGATTACCAAAGGATTGAGAAAAGAACTATGAATGCTATAAGCAAGCAAACAAACGATTAGAATAGGTTTCACAAACGCATCTAAGGGTGCAAAACCATATACCCTATGTACCCTCCTTACAGACCTCTCCTCCCCTCCTACTCCCCTGCTGGTTATTCTGTCGGTCTAATTCGTTTCGTAATCGGATCCCGAAATAAATTCTTCGTTTTCAATTTTTCGACTAAACTATATTATAAATCCTCTTCCTTAGACACGAAGGATGACTTTCTAATAATAGTCTATGACAAAGCGGGAAAATCTCGGTATCCGAGGTTTTTTCTTGTAACCTATTTTTTTTTTTGTTCAGGTAAGTTTCCGCTCTGATGGTCGGTGACTTTGATCCTGCTAAAACACGTACGTACGTACGTGAATGGTACTTCCGATACTGATTTAACTGATTATTAATGAAACCGTAATCACTTTCCAAATGATGTGTTTTGGCAAACTATTCTAAGAATGAAATGAAACTTTACCCTCCAGATGTTTAACAACAACATCCTGATTCCTCTAATGCCAACGGTCACAGCAATGACTCTTGGGAATAGTCACAATCTATACGACGAAAGGAAAGTTTTCTCCCGGACGACCAAATGACTGTTTCCTATTGGTCATTGTTTTTACTGTCATTACTATTATTATTTTGGGCTATTATGGTCGATTGGTCATGAAATGATTCCAACCGCGCGGGGAACCCGTCAAATATGTACACACCACATTAAAACGAGACTTCCGGGGTCATCAGAAGATTGACAAAATATAGTATTAAGTACAGGCGGACATAAAAAGTGCAATAGATTATAGGCCTATACTCACCCAGTTGGGACATGTTTTCTATATTGTAGTGCAGGGTTGTCCAACCTACGGCCCGCGGGCCACAATCCGGCCCGCCGCAGGGTTGCGTCCGGCCCGCCAGAGATGCTCTACGGTGCGAAATTTTAGTGAGCAGATTTATTGATAACAATTTGAAGCTATAATTAATCATTCGAACCTTCTGGGTCCAAAAAAAACTGCATACAGGTCAGTTTGTGTGACACTCTCTCAGCGGAGGAGGGGGGGGGGGGCGGCTGAACTTATTCATCTGTTTTTTCAGGAAGGAAAGTAAATCAGTGCGCTCCGTGTGCAGTGCTCACATTTTGTAGCCTTGGGCTTCGGGCAAAAATATCGAAAAATTGAGCGTAGGGTTCATGCGGCCCCTCCTTCATCATAATCATTTCAAGCGGCCCTCCTCTGCAAAAGGTTGGACAACCCTGCTGTAGTGTCATGTCCCGCTTTCAGAACACTCGTATTGTTAGTACGAGCAGTATGAATATCATGTTTCTAGGAACTGTTTGTACTGGCGACACCAGTGCTCTGAGAGCATGATATTGGAGTACAGTTTAGAGAGGTATTAGCATTAGGAAATTGTCCCAACTGGCTGGCCTACTTTGTTTTGAATTAATCGAACACATACTTCTTTAGCAGCTGTAACTGAAAAGTATTCAAATGCAATTGTTTTTGTACATATGTAAAAAACGAATAACAAAAACAGGACGGGTTTTTTCCCTCCTCACCAACTGAAGGAAAGAAAGTGTTTTTCTTTTAAGCAATTTATAGCCTCCCCCTTCTGTGTTATTGCGACTATAACCTCACAAACACGCAACTAATATTGTGATCAGCCCAGTGAAGCTAGTTAATTTTATTTCCATACAAGAAAATATACATTACACATAGGCATTCAATTAGTCAATTTATTGCGGTTATAACAGGATATGTCTTTACTACTTGTTTAAATTATATTAGTATTTAACAGAAAAACTATATAAATTGTACGCGTACAGGGGTTGTGCGCCTCTGCGGCTATACCAGTTTGACGTCACGAAGGCGCCGATTTCCTCTCGATCGCGTTATAAGGGGGAGGGGGGGGGGGGCGATTTCCTCTCGATCGCGTTATGAGGTGCCGCTTGTTTCAACGGTTGAATCACTGAGCCGGAAGCGATTACAGAAAAAATGTTACGTTACAGTCTGCTCCTGGTAGAACATGAATTATGTTTTAATCGTGAACCTTTTGACATTTTTCAACTTATATCGGGTAAACATGAAATATCGACAAAATCTTCTTCAACCTGTGAAAACATTTATGTGTTATCAAAAACAGATAAAAAATATATAAATCATATTAGCAGCTGTTGCCAACATCGTCATAATCATACAAGTTACAGTATCGATGTTTTGAGTTGAAGTTGGAGTTGGAAAGTTGAGAGTGCATGGATCACTTTGTTTGGTTTTCATGCCCTGACGCTATATCTTGTATGTTTTGTGTTTTTATTTCTTGAAAGATTGTTACATTAATTTCGTGAAGTTAATCTGGTATGTATGGGAATATGGTTTCTCATTTTAATAGAATGCGTCACACTCATTGGATTACGGTAAACTTGAATATAAACAAAGCGAAACAGAATAAACACATTGACGAAATTCCTTACCGTGTTAGTGATGTGGGATAGTAAAATTTTACTATTTTTAACATTCCTGCATCGGAGAAACTGACAAGTTCTCAACCTCTGTATCATATATTGGTATTGTAAACAACCATGCAGGTGAACTGACAAACCTCACTCACTGATGCGAGATATACCAAACAATCCTACTGTTCCTACATAACATAGCTTTCAACAAGCTCTCGACCACTGTAGGATTTCAAGAAATCAAAACACAAAATATCATTGTAAAGCAAGCAATAAACAATAAACTACATACGGTGCGGTAAGGAAATGAAACGTTTCAACCCTACGCAACAATTAGCAATAACTGTACAACTTGATTAGCGAAAAAAATAAAAAATAAATATCGTGCCATACCCGGTGACGTTATTGCGTAAATTTACATAAATGGCCATAAAATGGACCAATGACCTTTTGAAAGTTATAAAACTAGTTATGAGTATAATCATTCTTTGACCTTTTTCAAGTTGTTAAATAAATTGTAAAAACATAAACCTCTGTAAAAGAAACTTGTAAATATTTTATTTTATTTCCAGTTCTGTCGAACCAAGGCAGCTGTCAGTTATAAGTTTCTGAGAAATGTCGGACTGAATTTTCTTCGAATTCATTTCTTTTTGGGCACATGACATCCTCTCTCCCCCCCCCCCTCCCAAAGTAAATAAATAAAAACACGATAGTACATAATATGTACTATATATTATTATTTATTTTTATATTATTATTATTTATATATTATATACACATCCCTTTCATCATACATCCGTTTTTATCAGAAAGTTATCACATGATATGAATGTATACCAAGACATCAAAACAAACAAATATGTCCCATAGTAAAAAATATTGATATACAGTTTGTCATAGCCTTTTCATGCCCGTACTGAGGGAAGTAAACACTTGTAAATTGTTCAGCGCTAACTTTATGTGAAAGCAATTACTGTGACCAGACAGGATGCTATGTTAAAGCTGGCAACTATCGGATAATCGATTAGTGACTGTATAGCGATAACATCACCACCTATTTAAACAGATTTAGACAGATCATTTTAGGAGTTGTGACATAATTCTAAAGGGTGATATATTTATTCAAGTAAATCAACCGAGGAAAGACGGACTGAGAAATTATAAACAAACTTGAAAGACCAAACATGTGAAAGAGATTCGAACCAGTGATCTCAATCTAGCATTTTTTTTTTTTTTTTTTTGCTCTACCGAGCGATTTATTAACCATCTTTTGTCGGCAAATCGTATACCGAATCTTCCCAGCACTAGATCCTTGGTTATATGGCAGCAAGATACGCTGGTTTACTGGCTTCACCCCCCCCCCCTTCCCGCCCCACCTCAACCCTCCCAGCCAAGAAATGGTTTTAGCGATCGCCATGCACCAACTACAAGTGTTGAATAGATCAGGTACCGCAGAAGTGTAGCACTTGACATGCAGTCCTGCAGTAATCACTGGTTTGAAATCCCGTTCTATAGTCAACCATTTCTTTCCACATGTATACATCTTCAAAAAAAGAGAGAGAAAAAACACAAACAAAAACAAAGAAACGTAACCAATAAAACAAACAAGAATGAAAGGACAAGATAAGAAACTGTTTTCAGTAGACGCTATATTCTGTCTAGGATATATTAAGCTGTCTATGTGCAATAGCCTTGAACGTTAAATACTTGTTTAATGTGAGCTGGTTTTGTACTTATCTGCAGGGATTATTGTCAAAACTAATGGCGCATTGCATTTTTAATGTGACATGAGCATGCAGTCACGCATGGTATACAGACCTTTTTACTGAGACTAATATTTGAATATTTTTAAGTTATAATATTGCTAACAAAGGAATTTTATAGTTCTGTTCTTTGACAACGTTGTTTAAATTTGCTAATAAACTGTCAATATCAAATAGCTTTATGACGAAAATGATCGGTTGGTTGGTGTCGAATACTGTTAATGACATTCAACAACATTAAATTGCTTTTCTAGAATCTAAACATATTTAATGTTTTTTATATTTACAAATTTCAACCAGGCATTATGTATTAATATGGCCATTGACTCATACTTCGTAACTTCGACAAAATCTTTTTAAATTTAACTCAGACATTCAAATGTATAACAAACGTTTTTTTTTTCAAATCATTTCACTGAGAGAAAAAAAGAAAAAGGGCTAATAATCTTCTTATCTACTCTTAAACTCCTGTGTAGGTAAATGCATAGGCCTATTGGTTAGAAGGCCTAGCGTTACGATCCTAGCAGACTCTTCTTCAAAGGCAAACTGAAAATATCGTATACCACAATTAGGTGAGAGCCTGGAAGGTTAATCGGGGAAAAAGTCCTAAAAGTAACCTAAACTGTAGTGATTTGTTTTGGCATGTTTTGCGTCATCATCATTCTTTTTCATGTTTGGATGTTGAAGAGGATGAAATAAATAAACTACTGATGGTCTAAAAATCTGGACTAGGATTGAAGGTGAGTTAAGATATTTTAGAAAATATCGGCTGAAACAAGAATATTCCGCAGCGAGGGCTGGCAGACGGGTTGGAGTATATTATGCTATGCCTTTGAGCTCTTCTAGCTCAAAATCTAAAACGGTCATGGTGGCAAAAGTTGGCGAAGATTCCGAAGCTCTTTATTTGTAGCTATAGTAATAAAACTCTCGTATATACAACTAATTTTCGGTCACAAACAACTTTACCTCGCTCTGCATGGCGTCATGCCGAGTTCGATTAATATGTTCTTAGTCTTTTTCATCTAATATTGAAAAAGAAAGATGTGCCTCAATTTTGTATATTTAAAAGAATGACAAAAACGAAATATGATATGTGATCGACCTATATTGTATAGATAACTCGTGTTTCTACTTCAGAATATTAAATTCCAAGTTAATCAACGGTTGCACATGATGAAATTCATTTTCCTCCGAAATTACGAAGAAGTACAAACACCTTTACCAATCTGCATAGTACACAACGGTTGGAAGGTGTTAAAGCAGGTGTTTGAGATCATTTTCATGAGTTTGTTGACGCCGTACTCGGTTTTTAAATCCCATAACAGTTTTTATTTGATAGGTGTACATTCTCCAGTCGTTTCTTTTAGACAGATTTGTTTTATTTCCGACTACATGCCATGTTAACGGCAATATACGTGATTAACTGTGAGTCATGAAATTATATTGACGAATTTAAGGAATATTTACTAATATTTAGGCCAACCAAGAGATGTGACATTTGACAAAGCGCAAACACACATACACAAACGCCTATATATATATATATATATATATATATATATATATATATGACTTAAGCAATTATTATAATCTTATAATATTTATCTATTTATATATATATGTTCCTTTTATGTAATATTTTATATTAGTTAATTATCAGTCAGAATCTTACAATTTATGAGTAATTCGTATTGCTCTACAAGTAAATGAATGAGAAACAGAGAAAAAAACTCACTTGAGTGAGTTTGTTTGACGTATGGAGCTACGATTGTGTTAAATAAATCTATATACGATTTGATCTATTTACGAAAATATTGCAGGTATATTCCTCGATGTGTGACTGAATATAAAACATAAGACGTATTTCCAAAAAAAAAAAGAAAAAAAAAAAGATGGCGTTGATTGATTTGTCTATCAAATCAAATTTTCTGTTCAAATAAAAATATGAAATTGTAAAATGTTGATAGTTTCTATAGTTATTCTTTGCATGTGATAAAAGTATTCAGATTATCTTTGCTCACGCTAAACTGCTTTTTTCGATTCAAAACAATATTGTATTATTTTTATTTCTCTATATGTATGCCTCAATATGTCCATAGATTCATACCTCGTATAACTTCGAAAATCTTGTCAAATTTAAAAGATGAGGAACACATTGCTGAATCGCAAGGGCGTAGGAACCGGGGGGCTGGGGGCGCCAGCCCCCCCATTGAAAAACATGGAGGGGCGGAAGTATCATTTCGTCCCCCCGCTTCGCAAGTCAGAAAACCCCTTTTTCAAATGAGAAAAACATCTCATTTGGAGCACCAAATTGCATCTAAGGCCAGGTGAAAATGCAAAATTATTTACAAAATGGAGTGGGTGTTGAAGTGTGCTATATTGCACCAAATTGCATCTGAGGCCACCTGGAAATACAAAAAAAATCCAAAGGGGAGGGGGACACCCCCTCCCCTTAGACCCCTCCCCCAGGCCGGCCATCAGTCTTCAGCCCCCCCCCCCCCACTCAAAAGTACCTTCCTTCGCCACTGCTGAATCGGCAGTTTTATATTGCTAAAACCGATTATGCCAGACAACCATATTTTCAAAATCATTACTGTTTTTTTTTTCTGTTAATGTTAATGATGCATGTCATCACTTCATTAACGTCACACTTCGAGGGCCTATGACTCATGAATGCTATATAGCCAAACAGGACACATAAATTTGCAGTTTAATGGCATAGATAAATGCGAGTAATTTGTCTGCCAGACAATGGCCAAAGTATATTGGTAGCCATGCATGCATACAAGCAATAGTTAATGACACCCATTTAGGTAGCCTCATTAACTAAATAATTTTAGTTTCTAAAATGTAATTTTGTAACATTAGAACATTATAATTAAGTTAATTATTTCCGTTAATACTTCCATTTTCTTGAAATTGCTGCAATAAAAGAGCGTTGTTATAGAGTAAATGTTGTCACTATCTAAAACATTAATGTGTGAGTGAGATACGAACTAAAGGCGACTATTTGTTTCCATGCTCAGTAACTTGACTTCTAATCGAACCGAATCGAGGAGTTTAACCTTATACTCTAAATACAGGTAATTCCTGGTTCAGTAACATTTATGGGGGGAAAGGTTCAAGTACCGACTGCGGAAACAATGATCTAATTTTGGTTCTTTTAGAAGTCCCTTGATAAATATTGAGAAATATTTTAAATGTCAAATGTCATAATTGAAAAGGTCTTATGCACCCTTTTCCCCTTTTAAACATACCCAATTGTGAAGATTTGTGGCAGGTTAATTGACTGAAAGTTCCTCACTTTAGATGCTTTAATGGGCGCAAAATGTTTTGAAAAATTTGGAACGAAATTTTTTCGTGATAAAATTGTATTTTATTAAATCCCTCAAGAAAGGTTTGTGAACCAAGTGAGTTGACAGAGATGTTTTGATTTACGCATTATATTCAGTGTGGTATTTTACCCAGTTGAATCAGCGTCTTTGAGATATATTCAGCGCCCATCTGCAACCCGATCGTCCGCCCCACTCCATACCCCCCCCCACCTCCACCACAGCGGGCTCCTATACTGAACTGCAGTGGTGAAAATAATAATAATTGATATTGTACATCAACCTAAGAAACGTCTGCTCTGTGTCTATGTTGTATTTCTATATTATTTTAACTGTTGAGTTAAAATTACCCTTTATGAAGCCTTGTTCCGAGTCAACAATCAAAACGTCTGGACCATCTATTCTAGCACACAGACCTCAAAAGGAACACACATGCACACACAAATAAAATATAAAATAAAGGACGATAAAGTCTAAGAATTCGCACGATTTTTTTTCAAGTCAGATATAATCTTCCGGGAGTGAGGGAATAGCCGGAATAGGCAAGCTGTGATGGTTTTAAGTCGAAGTTCTTCTTGATAGTCAATAGTTTCAAATATTTCAAAACTCGACTTTTATTTATAAGAGTACAATTGTTTGCTAGTTTTGAGTATTATTTAATCATTGTCCTATACCTCTTATCATAATATGTTGTGTATCTTTGTCGGTTTTTAAAATATCACTGATATTGTGCAGGGTCATTATAAATTAAATTAACATAACAGAAAAATGAGGTTGCCGAGTCTCATTATACCAAAGTTATTTTAATATATGAGTTTTGATCAATCGTAGACTAAGGAATTTGCAAGAAATCTGCATAATGATTCTTTATAAGGATGGGGATTAAAAATCCAGGGTTCGCTGGAAGAGAAGATGAACAATATTAATCGCTCATACGAGTCACGTTTAAAGTTTTGACTTTAAAAACTCGTTTATAAGTACATTTGTCCGTCAATCCGATTGTTCGTTAGTCTTTACCTTCCAATAGCCTATTGTTACGTTTGTAATCCGGAGTTTTGTCAAGTTCATTCCTTTTTCATAGCTCTGAGTTGTTTAACTGCCACATGACCAAATCCAAAAGGGTGCCAAGTTGTAAAATATTAAACTGAATAACACATTGTTATACACATTATTATACACATTGTTATTGTTGTAGTGATTTCCTGATTGTTCATAATTCATTAAAGGTTTCTTTCCCTGTTGCCAAGACGACAAAAGAAAAAAAACACATCGCAAGATTCATCCTGACATTTCAGTTTCAGGAGATTGAAAGCGCAAAGATCAAAGGACACTCCAAATTATAAACTACGCTAATATCAATTTTGATGAATCTTGAAACCAGTCTAAGAACGTGCCTGGTTCATGTGGTTAAGTGTCACCGAAACATTCTCCTCACGACAGGATATAGTTTCCTGCAATTTAAAAGGGACATCTTAGTAGGATAGTATAGCTCAGAAAGAAGGAGTCTGTATAAACATTTTAACTCATATATATATATATATATATATATATATATATATGTGTGTGTATATATTCTAGTAACCCAGATTAACCACCGCCTAGTTCCCATTGTTCTGATTGGCTGGCACGGATATAGTACCCATGCATACTACGATCATCTCTGTATACATAATGCGATGACATGAGTTATACCATAACGCGGTGAGACGCTATGGTATTGATTTACGACGGCACTTGCAATGAGTTTAGGCACAAAAGGCGCTCCATCAGTGGCGTAGCTACGGGGGGCCTGGGGGGCCGGGGCCCCCCATGAAATCGGCTGGGCCCCCCCCACTGGCCCCCCCACTGGGAATGGGGTAAAAAAAATTGTAAAAAAAAAAAAATTGTAAAAAAAAAAAAAAAAAAACGCATCAGTGGGATTCACTAATATTTTTTGTTTTTTTGGGAAATAGAGTTACACAATTTTCTCGTCTGCATCTGGCAGAATAAGAATAATACAATATCTGTAGTAATCATGAGAATGGTCATACAGCATGGCATGGCAATGGTCGATGCGACGGTTGCGACCATACACCACGAACCTTGTGCATGTGCTGCGCGATATCGATATCTACCAATACATGTTATCGGTCATCGATTGGCACAAAAACCCAGATTCTGATGACAGCTGCCTCAAGAAACCCAATAAATGGCCTAATTAGCACCGAGCCACCAATGTGGACCATTACCGAAACATCGATGCGTGTTAGTCTTCCATCCCCTTCCTCTAATGCTATTTAAGTCCACATGTGGGCATTTCCTGCAAACCTACCGGTAGCCCACAGGGGTTTGAGTTGGGAGAAAGGCCTTGACACCTTGAAACAACAAATGATGCCAACCATAGGCGTACGAGGCGGGGGGTGCAGGGGGCAGACTGCCCCCTAAATTTCCAGAGGACAAGAAATTCGGGCAAAAGTCCTGAAAAATTCGGGCAGCCTAAGAGGAGAAATATATATATATATATATATATATATATATATATATATATATATATATATATATATAAATATGCAGTAGCTTGCCCGAATCTTTTTCAAATTTTCGCCCGACAATTCCATGATTTTCTTTATTTAGCATCATGATGCCTGAATATTTCCGTGTAACACCACCGTAAGCGCAGTTCATCTGGGCTACCACGCTTTTTGCACGATCAATTTTTTTTCTTCTAACTAGTCAATTGTATACCTGGACCAAGGGCGGCGGAACCGGGGGCACAGGGGGCACGTGCCCCTCCCCCACTTTTCCTCAGGTTAGAAATGTGCCTTTTTTCTACATAAAACTTGAGGTGCCTCAAGTTAGCAAGAGGCCAGGGAACCAGAATGAACACTCGGGAAGGGCCGTTTCCGGCCATCTGAGGTGTTTGTAAAACCAAAAATTTTCTAAAAGCACGCTCCGCGCCAACCGATGGTGGCGCTCCGCTCAGATAGCCGTGCATACAACTTTGCAAATCCTGGCTAAGCCCGTGACTTTTAACGAATTTCTGTGAGTCAAACTCAAAGCATTTTCGAATGGAAAAAATTTGTTAAGATATTAACAAGAAAAAAACTCTAATTCGGAAGATTCCTACATTAGCAACTAGCATGATTTCACCTCATTTTGTCTCAAAAGAAAACTTGTTCCTTGTTTCCCAATTTGCGCATTGGATATTGCAGTGCTAGTATGCATATTTTGCTTGAGGGGGGGGGGGGGGGGGCGTTGATGGAGTGATGTGTATACACAAATAAGATAATACAATAAGAGTTATAAAGGGTACTGAATATAACGCTGCATCATTCCAATCGAATTTCTGCAAAGTGCCCTTTGATGTCGGTGCCCCCCCCCCCCCCCAGATTAAAAGTGCTCCCGCCGCCCTTGACCTGGATATCCCCGACATGAGTGTATAAAAGAAACATTTTCTTTTTCATGGATGGTTGGGGGGGAGTGTCTACAAGCCTAGAAGTACAGGTTTATCATATTCTTTGTTATATTTTATACTTTTTGTGAGACAAATTGCAGTCTCACCCGACACAGCGACATTATCCCGCCTACGTGTCGTTGAACAATGTTTTTCTGGAGGTAGCTGAGTACTGTGTTAAAATAATAAATAAGGTAACTAAATATAGCAGCTTAAAAAATATACTGTCCCATTTTTCCCCTTCAAAGTGATGTTACAATTTTTTCTTCTTCTAATTTACCAAATTTTTGGGGAACTGTAAATTTCTAAAACGTGAGATTATTAAATAAAGAATGTTTATATGCAACTTGCAAGGCCTCAGAAGTGCCGTTTCCGGCAATCTGAGAGGCATTGTGTGCCAAAAATGTTCTTGTACGCTACGCGCCAACTGATGGTGGCGCTCCGCTTAGATAGTGTCACAGGAACTTTTGGGCACAAAAAGTTCTGCCCCCCCCCAAACTGAAATGGTCCCGTACGCCTTTGATGTCAACTTCACTCAAGTTAAAAGTCTGGCTGAGTTGGCAAGGCCAGTCAGCATGAAAGAGAAATTTTTTTTTTTGCATTTCTGTCACCAAAGTTGCACATCTTTTTGGATGCTATTTTGCCTCACAGGTGCCATCTCCTGCGATCTGGGGGGTGCTGAAATCTCAAATTTTCTCTGTACGCTCTGCGCCAACCAAGGTGGCGCTCCGCTCAGATAGTAACCTCCGGCCCCCCCCCCCCACAAGAAAGAACAGCCCCCCCATGGCCCCCCACTCAAAAAATCCTAGCTACGCCACTGCGCTCCATACCTATTCACTTGCACAAGTACCAACAATCGTCTCTTTGGGATGTCGAGAGAGCATACTATAGTCTTCTAATTGGAACGTTCTACCCCACCATGTCAGTTAAAGATGATAAGAAACTCTAATGGTTTCCTATAAGGTGTGTTGTTCCTCCGGACGAGCTCGCTTATGGTGTGTCAGCAATGCATAATAAGCATTTGATTACATTGGCATCGAGCTATTTAGACTGAGTGCTAAATATGTTCACAATCTATAATGTGATACAACTTCAATCAACATTCACAACAGAACTGTTATTTTAACTAACCCTCAGAAGATACAACAAAGCATCCTTAAGAAAAAGTAGAGTTATTTTGGGAATGGGGGAAGGGGCAAGGGCGGGGGGGGGGGGCAGTATGAAGGGATTGTGTTACCTTTTAGTGCCGTTAAATAAAATAAACCACTTAAGTATGGCTCCCGGTGACACTGTTTTTAATACCTGTTATTATTACCGCACGGATTCACACGGCACAGTTAACAATTTACTTCCGAGTTATTGACATTTTGCGTAATATTAAAAGTGAAGACACCAATATTTCATAATGGAAATGTATCATCGGACTCTTAACTATTAATACATTATAAAGTTGGTGATTTTGTTTAAAAAGTGGTCGGCGGACTTACCTTCATTCACAGAATTGTTGGAATTTGGTAAGCGATTTCCACCCCCCCCCACCCCCTCTGCTTTGTTTCTACTATTCATAATAGGAGAGGACTGTGGTTAGAGAAAAAACTGTTAAGTTGTATATTTTCAAGCAGGGTGTGGTGTGTAAAACCCCGTTCGAGCTGCACGGAGATGTAGTCCCCTCGGAAAGGGAAGAAATAATTACAAAATCCGATAAAGTAAACTATAAGAAAGTTGTAGAACTGAGACCAAAAAACCCCCATAAAAAACAAACATGGAAGACAGAATCCTACAACAGATGGAAGCAGTTGACCAAACGACAAAAGGAGACGCAGTAATCTTGAGTTCAGCCGGGACTGTCCCTGACCTATAGCACCCCCCCCCCCCCCCGTGGGATACCCTTCTAAACTAGTGTCCACTCTGGCGGCCGTATAGTGTCCCCTGTGGTACAGCACGGCCACACATATATGTAAAGGCTTTTACATATGTATTTATATACACTTGCATGTACACCTGTGTATATGCATACACGTACACACTATACATTCACCAAGAATAAACACAAGGGCTATATTACATTTTTATACGTTATGTTATGTGTCATCCACGATTATACTTAATAAACCTGAATAACCTGTTTAATTAATGACCAAGTTTATTTGATATGTATACCTTACACACACTCAGAGGTAGTTGGCCGGGAGGTTTCGCAGAAAATTAGGCAATAACGCCAAACCCCACACAGAACAGAATTATAATAAATTGTAATAATTTGTTATCTACATGGAAAGAATTCAATTTCCTCAAGCAATACAATCTAGAGTTTAATTTTTTAAGTACGCAAATGATATAAACAGACCAATCCAGTTTGTGATCGATATAAACACCTAAATACTTGAAACTATCAACACGATCGACTCTACAGTTATTAATTATGACAGCTTCCCCCTGTGGGTGGTCTATGACGACGAAAGTCTATCAACATCTCCTTCGTCTTATTTACATTCAGCTCAAGTAAATTACCAACACGGTACTTAACAAAATTACCAATTTGAGTTAGATATTTCAAGCTATTATCATTTTCAATCAAACCCATCATAACAGTGTCATCAGCAAATTTGATGAGTGGGCAACTCTGCTCAGAAGTCCGAGGTATACACGGTAAATAGGAACGGCGCTAAAACAGTGCCTTATGGAGCCCCCGTATTGGAAAATAAGATATTCGAATTATTATTACGAGACTGCGATCTATTTGTAAGATAATTCAATACCCAATATATGAGAGAATGAGGGATAACCTCCGAACATCTTTTGTACTACGATTACTTTGGTATGCATATTGCAAGGGATCTAAGAATGGATATAAGAGTTGCTTAAGTTCTATTAAAAAGTTTCGCTCATAAACTTTCATAGCTACAGGAGTCAACGCTATAGACCACACCACGTAGTGTGCTGTATTACTTATAGACCACACCTTGTAGTGGGCTGTAGTGTTTATAGACCACACCTCGTAGTGGGCTATAGTACTTATAGACCACACCTCGTAGTGGGCTGTAGTACTTATAGACCACACCTCGTAGTGGGATGTAATACTTATAGACCACACCTCGTAGTGGGATGTAGTACTTATAGATCACACCTCGTAGTGGGATGTAGTACTTATAGATCACACCTCGTATTGGGATGTAGTACTTATAGATCACACCTCGTAGTGGGCTATAGTACTTATAGACCACACCTCGTAGTGGGCTGTAGTACTTATAGACCACACCTCGTAGTGGGCTGTAGTACTTATAGACCACACCTCGTAGTGGGCTGTAATACTTATAGACCACACCTCGTAGTGGGATGTAGTACTTATAGATCACACCTCGTATTGGGATGTAGTACTTATAGATCACACCTCGTAGTGGGATGTAGTACTTATAGATCACACCTCGTAGTGGGCTGTAGTACTTATAGACCACACCTCGTAGTGGGATGTAGTACTTATAGACCACACCTCGTAGTGGGATGTAGTACTTATAGACCACACCTCGTAGTGGGCTGTAGTACTTATAGACCACACCTCGTAGTGGGATGTAGTACTTATAGACCACACCTCGTAGTGGGATGTAGTACTTATAGATCACACCTCGTAGTGGGCTGTAGTACTTATAGACCACACCTCGTAGTGGGCTGTAGTGCTTATAGACCACATCTCGTAGTGGGATGTAGTACTTATAGATCACACCTCTTAGTGGGATGTAGTACTTATAGATCACACCTCGTAGTGGGCTGTAGTACTTATAGACCACACCTCTTAGTGGGATGTAGTACTTATAGATCACACCTCGTAGTGGGCTGTAGTACTTATAGACCACACCTCGTAGTGGGATGTAGTACTTATAGATCACACCTCGTAGTGGGCTGTAGTACTTATAGACCACACCTCGTAGTGGGCTGTAGTGCTTATAGACCACATCTCGTAGTGGGATGTAGTACTTATAGATCACACCTCGTAGTGGGCTGTAGTACTTATAGACCACACCTCGTAGTCGGCTTTAGTGCTTATAGACCACACCTCGTAGTGGGCTGTAGTTATCAAGTCTGAGTTCGAGTCCGGACTTGAGTCCACTTTTGCTGACTAGAGTTTGTGCTCCCAGTCGAGTTGGCTTAATTTCAAGACTGTCTCGGACTCGGAGTAACCTGGACTCGGACTTGGAATCGAGTCAAGGAGTTTTTTTTTTCATTTTAAAGACAATAAATTTAAAATTGCAGTTTTGAGACTTACAGTAGATTCTGTATTTGCATGGCCAAATCTTGAGTAGCTGGAAATGTAAAGACGTTGTACATACATAGCGTAAGTGATGCCATTCTTATCTGGGAGGGCGCTGTGCACATCTTCCAACCTCCTCATATCCCAATGTCAGATCAATGAGTAACAATATGTTTAAAGGGTGGTGAAGACTCGCGCAAAAAGAAACTTCTAATGCCGGTAATCTGAGTTTCGAATGAGGTGTAACAGAAGTGTTAGACACCACCATCGATTCCAGAAAATACACACACACATGCTTGCTACCATCGGTAATTAGACACTAGTGTACAGTCAGTACATACAGCTGCGGTCAATACCCACAGCACAGTGTATAAACGATACAGCGATGGACATCTCAGGTCCAGCTAAAGATAACAAGGTATCACGTTTCATTACTGTCTGCATTTTGTAGCGACACGAACAAAACGTCACTTGCAAGCAACGGAAAGTTAACTTTTTCAGATGGCCGCACGCGGTTTGGGGCGAGTCTTCAATGCCTTTAACTGTTTATATGTGCCAGGAGGGATTGTTCCATACAATTATACAGTTTTTTGGTTGAGAAATACTCGAGTATAATTATTCAGCTGAAAGGTAGTTTAAGATTAGTCCACTCTGAAGCAAATAGGAAGAGGCTATTTTAAAAATTTAGGCAGATATGATATTTCATACGAGAGAGAAAATATCAAGTGCAATTTAGAGGTATGTTGCTTATTGACATTATTCCTTTAACATGGTCCGTCGTTCAGTTGATTTGTTTTTATTATCAGAATCATCAAGATATCCAGACGCCTTGACTTCATTAAGAAATTAAATGTTGGCTTACAGAGGCCATATAGTTATCTCGTTTATGTGTGGGAAGCTAAATGTCAAGCACTTCATTTCTGTGAAACATTAATCTAGAATTATCAAAGTAATTAATGGAAAAAAAAAGTTGTCCCTGAGGGCTATGTGAATGTCAACTATTTTTTAATCAAGACTCTCGCGTCTAGAACTGGTTTTACTAAACGCTTCTTAATATTTAGCCAGCAGAGACAATGACTATGTTTGCCCAATAAACGCATAATTTATCATCATGGTTGCACCGAAGGCGATAATGTTTGATTGAGGGTGCCCATGCTTTTTATTATTTTTATATAGACTTCCCTGAAGTATAGCTACAAAAAATATCTGTCGGAGGGGAGCGGGCGGGGTGGGCAGCCCTTATGTCAATCAGTTGATAAATTTTCTACTGTAAGAAATAATTCTCCTACAAGAGTCCAAAGTTTAATCTTCTAAATTCTTCGTTCAAAAACATTGATTTACATTCAATAAAGGTACCGATGCAAACACGTGTTAAAGCATTCAGTTGTGTTTGCAACGTAAACAAAAAAGAACAAAATTTAATATACTTCATAAAGCAGGTGGGATCCCAGCAAAACTACGTACATATATATATATATATATATATATATATATATATATATATATATATATATATATATATATATATATATAAATATATATATATATATATATATATATATATATATATATATATATATATATATATATATATATATATATATATATATATATATATATATATATAGACTTTAAAGTCTGTTCAAAGTATCTCTTTCGAGATCCGGCTTTAGGAATCACAAATGATTTCGAGTTGGTTAGCATCATGTTTGATCTCTAGAGTAAGGCAAAATATGTCACCAAAAACAGAACTAGTATTGTTCGATACAGGTGACAAACGCCTACAGTGGAATTACGACCTTCCTTACCGGTTTCGAACCTCTGGACATACAATCAGCGTCCATAGCCTAGTGGTTAGGGTGTCCGCGTACAGAGCGGAAGGCCCGTGGTTCGAATCCCGGTGGAGGCTGAAAGTTTTTTCACTGTTCTTGATTTTCCAACTCATTACGATTTTCATTTATATATATATATATATATATATATATATATATATATAGAATGCGTGTGTGTGTTTGTGTAACTATATGATGACGGTGAACATATTTCTCATTCGTGTTTTGGTTTGAACGTGCTTTTACAAAGTGAGTCCCTCTTGTTCATCATCAATTCCTCTCAGATTATAGTGTTTTGCTCTTTTGGTTACTCCGGTTACTCGTTTCTTTTCTCTGGAGAACATGGAGGCTGAACTCTTTAAAGTTCAGGGATATTGCTTCCATGTTAAGATACGAACTGCGAAAATTCATCATAGAGCATATTGAGAGGTGAAGATGGCTTTCTTGATAAATATCCCCTGAGACTTGTGTTAATCAAACATTAATCATACGGTCACACGTTTCATAAACTGTTTGTAATGGTAAATCAATGTACTCTCTGCATGGGAACATTTCTCTATGGGATGCCGATAAGACATTAATATTTGACAAAGTCGTTAATTATAAATAAATATGAAGTAAATTAGCGTACGTATTTCTATATGACCTACCGTATAACTGAATCACAAAATTGTGAATTTCTTTTTTTTATTTTATTTGTTTATATTTTGCAATTTTTTTGAGGCTTCATTCACATTTTTTCGTTACTGTTAGTTGCATTAGAACTTAGTGCCATTATAATCAAGAAATGGGGAACGGATCCTTACTCCTCCTGTCCCTCCTCTTCCCCGTAACCCACCCCCTCCCCCGTTCCCTTGACTATTCACCCAACTTCCCATACCCCGCGTGCAGTTTCAGTCCCGACAATTCCAGAAACTACATCAGTTCTTAAATCGCGGACTAACGTTAACTCTGGATAACCGTATAAATATATACTGCATACACGGAAACGCATATTCGACAGTATAGCCTTTACAAAACTTGACATTAATGATATAACGCCGTTCTGTAGTTACCAATGATTAAAAAAAAAGCAAAATAACTTTTCTCGAAAAAGTACATGTTTTTTGTCAAAGATCTGCCAGTTGGAATAAACTTATTTGTTAACATACGGTATTGTGACAAGAGTAATTGATGTGTTTCCACCGCGGCACTAATTGCGGTTTGTTAATCAAATGAAATGGGTTTGTTGGTACCGTATAGGCCTATGTGCCGCTGTGTAAACCCGTCACTGTTATCAAACATTAAATTTGGTCTGGATAAACTCATGAGATGCGTTGAATTTCCTCACAGTGTTTATGACGTATAATCAGAAATAACTACTGCAGAAGGAAACGCGAACACTTAAGAAGGATATTCCAGGGAAAACTTTATTTCTAACTGATGAAAGATAATCATATCTGCAAGCGTCAGGCTGCAGGTGAAATTTGCATGTGATTGTTATACAAATCATTTCTGGACATTGAAAACTGGTAATCAAATATAAAATAATCACAGTTTGTAAAATAAGCGAACTTGAAGCAAACAGTTGTGATGTCATTTATATATTTGTACACTGGCCAAATATTTTGTGTTTTTGCTTTGTGTTTTACTTTAAGCTTGTACAGTTTCCTATACCAACAACCGATACAGTTAACAATATCCTATATAAGCGACATGTAGTGTATTAAGATTGAGATGTACCCCAGTTTCAAAGGTAGTATATAAAAGTGGATGCCAATTTTTAAGAACTCCTAAAACAAATTGTCAATGTACATCTATACGGCACCACACTTAACTTGCTTCAAGTGCCCTCTTTGTACCAAAACAACTTCAAATGCTATATTATTTAAACCTTAATATTCAGGACTTTCATCTGAGCAATTCGTTTACTCTTCGTCGTGTGTTTGTGTGTTCTGAGAATTCGGAGTCCCACTACGACCCAGGGAGCTGAGAGGGTGCGAAACCCAGTGCCGCCGGGAGCCTAAGGGTCGGGGCAAGTCCCCACTTAATGACACGCTCATAACTCGTCATACTGGTATCATACAATAACATACTGACGTATATGTCGACTAATTCTTAACATCTCATTTTAAGTTTTCGATATTTATTGAACATTTGGCCCTACGTGTGTTGGCAATAAATAAAAGTTCAACCTGCATAGGCCTTGTACTGTACGCCCATGTATAAACCAGAGTCGTTGCACTATGAATGCAAAGAAAATGCAAGGAAAATACCCGTTAGTCTTTGTCCTTAGAAGAGATTATTCCCGTCTTTTTTAAGATCTTTGACATTTCATTCCACGGATACGATATTAGTCTCATCTTTTTGTTAATTAATTGATGACGTCATTTCTTCTTCTTTATTCTTCTGCTCTTTTCAAAACAATTTCGGGGAATTTCTTTCTGCTAAGAACAACTGACATACTAACAGGAAATAGAGGAACAAAATTAATCAAAACTCGAAGAAGGCAGACTTTCTGCGCTCGATGACACTTTACTGTCATCACCGAGTGTTCGATTTCTAATGAGAGAGACAGTACTGAAGAGCCATCCCGATAACACATAGGCAGGTGCTCTCAGTAATTGGCAGAGGGAGCAAAAAAAATCGACTATTTGTCTCTGGTTTGATGAAGATCTTTGGTAATTCATGTCTCTGTTTGTGTCGAGATCATTGTAATTTACGAAGATGAGAAGGAAACATGTTCACACACGTTCGGATGTTTTCCCAAGAGAATTTTACATCGCTAAGAAGAAGCATTTAGTCAGTTATCGGTGGACCTGGGGCAGTTGAAGCTTTCCAGACAAGATCATTTTTATTTATAGGAAGAAGAAATAAACATTTATAGTCAGTTGTCGGTGGAATAGTGCAGTTGAAGTTTTCCAGACAAGAGAATTCTGATAGTCTTGAGACCATATATGACCTGTATAAAGGACTTAAAACAACTAATAAGACAAAAGAAATAATTGCAGTTTTTTTCTCTCTAGGCTTTCTCTCCACCTCTCTCTCTCTGCACCCCCTCCCCCTCTCTGTATCAATTTTAACAAGCCAGTAATCGGTATTCATATATGCCGGTGACCATTCACCCGTGTCGGGAGAACGTGAACATGCGTATTAGTGGCAGTGACGTCATACAACCTCACAAATGCCAATCGCCCCGGGATTACCAAAGCCCACATAGACCAGCAAATGCAGAGTGTGAAACCCCCACAATGACCAAAAATGGCCTATGTGGGATTCTGTAAGCCCCAGATAGACCAAATGCACGCAAAGTGTAACCCCCCCCCCCCCCCCACTCCCTCTATCTGTCTCTCTCTCCACCTGTCTCTGATGAATACGATTAATGCATCCGTTTCATTTAAGGTTGGGCCTATATCAACTGAATCGTTGAACGTTGGAAATCAAGCGTTGCCATCTTGCATCCAATTATTTTAATTAACAACAAAAACAACAACAAGAAAACAATTTTATGTCATATCACATCATTTCTTCAGAAGGAAATTCTGGCATCTTAGATATTTTCAAACTAAGCAGGGGCGGATTTAAAACAGATTCGTTATGCCCGTGGGTCGTTGAAGCAGACTCCTTCACCCGGAATAACAAACAAATAGACGTGTAAGGGTGTGTGCGTGTATATATATATATATGTATATGTATATATATATATATATATATATATATATATATATATTGTTTATCTGGGTGAAGGACCCCCACATCATCAGACAACTCTTGTCTGATGATCGCTCAACGCGAGTTACAACTACTAGTGTTCCACTAGTCTCAACTAGTCTCAACATATATTTCGCTCTGAGCACTCGACATTGAGCACTCTGCGCCAAGATAGACGCCAACCAACCAACTATATATATATATATTAGTGTTTACACGGGTCCAAAAATCGGGAACCGGGTACCCGAGGGCCGTTACCCGTCGGGTATCCGGGTACCCGGAAATTTTTTTGTTTACCCTCTTGTATCACGATTTTCAAGAAATTACATATTGGATGCTGTAATAAATGCAATATATTCTCTACTGACAATGTTTTCATGTTCAAATACGTAGGTGTAAGATAAGGTATAAAACCTCTCTCAATAATTTTTATTTGCTTCTGTTTCTTTCATTAACTTGTTAATAAATTAATTATTTAATTATAATTAGCATTACTACTAACATCGCACTGCCGCCGCTGCTTATGCTAGCTCGAGCACGTCTATTGGATCAAACCATATAAATATCCAATTTAGCTCTTCAACAGTTTTTAATACAACTACTATCTATTATGCAGGCACAGGGTTCGCATTAGCCGCGAGATTACGAGATTCGCGCAATTTGATCGCATTTGGAATAAACGATAAGTAAAAAGCCACTTGCGATTACTATTTTTTAGTTATCCCGTATATAATCCATAAACATCGCGTAAAAACCTTGTCAGCCTTTCCTTCTTTGAAATAAACGAATGAATAAATAATAATTGCTTCCACATGGTAGCCTAACACCACACTAAGTCAATGAGAAATCTAGCTAAGCCTAACCATCTGTTTATTTGCTGGAGTTGTGACGCAGTTATAAGACATCCATGGAATACTTTCGTTATTGCTGTTACGTTCGACCACATGGTTGCCTAACACCACACCAAGTCAATGGAGGTAGTCTAGCCTAGCCATCTGTTTATTAGCTAAAATTGTGACGCAGTTATAAGATATCTATGGAAAGCTTTCGTTATTGCTGTTATCTTCGAACTAATGGTAGCCTAACAACACACTAAGTCAATGGGAAATCAGCCTAACCATCGGTTTGCATTTTTTTTTAAACAATCACACTTTGCGTATGATTCGGATAATAAATTAGGAACCGGGTAGTATCGCGTCGACCGGGCCCCTTCGTTATTGCTGTTATCTTCGACCACATTGTAGCCTAACACCACACTAAGTCAATGGGAAATCTGCCTAACCGTCGGTTTGCCAATTTTTTTTTTTTTAATCACACTTTGCTAAGGATTCGGGTAATAAATTAGGAACCGGGTAGTATCACGTCAGGCGGGTACCCGGGTACCCGGATAACCCGTGCAAACACTAATATATATATATATATATATATATATATATATATATATATATATATATATATATATATATATATATATATATATATATACAGTATATATATACAGTATATATATATACAGTATATATATATACAGTATATATATACAGTATATATATATATATATATATATATATATATATATATATATATATATATATATATATATATATATATATATATATATATATATATTGTTCTTTCTGGGTGAAGGACCCTCACACCCCCTATATATCGAGTCTGCTTCAACGACGCACGGGCATAACGAATCTGTTTTAAATCCGCCGCTGCTTAGTTTGAAAATATGTAAGATGCCAGAATTTCCTTCTGAAGAAATGATGTGATATGACATAAAATTGTTTTCTTGTTGTTGTTGTTGTTGTTAATTAAAATAATTTGCAATAACATGTCTGTATAATTTAGTCGAATGTATTATGAATACAATAAATAGAATAAAAATAATCTATTTTATTTAAAAATGAAAAAGTAATAACGGAAGATATTCTGGATTTTAGTTGGATTTAGAGTGTCTTTTTCCTTCAGTTCTGAGTGCTCGTCATGTACGTCAGGCACTGGATCGGTCTTCACGTAGAAATAAATTAGTAATCACAGTTCGTCTAAATTAATTTGTTTATTATTCATATTCACTACTTAATCTCAACGTTCTGTTATCAAGAACTATAGTTAATTTTGTTTCTCAAGTGTAGTCGAAAACATAATAAAGATGTTAATAACGCTAAAGTAATATTAAAACTTGAAATCATAAGTCTTTATGCATTCGGCTTGCGTAAATACTTAAAATCTCTTAGCGGAATACTTCGATGTGGACAGGTTGTTGACATATAAACTCAACATGTTTGGGAAAGTTCATTATTCCATCGTTTGAAGTATCGGGTGGGATCCCCTTTGAGACCTTATCAAGGACTTTTCTAATATTTTGCGATGATTTTTTTTTTATCGGAAAATTATTTGCTGGAGAAAAACAAGAGATATATAAGATATTAGAATATAAAGACGCTTAAAGGGAACATGAAATGTTGTTATACACCGCAGGTGTTTAAGATTTAGCTATAATAAGTACAAAACATCAAAATCATACATCATTATCAAACCAAGATAAACCTGAGGTGTTCCATGTAAAGTTTCCCATTAAACGACAAAACTGAACAAAAATCCTAAATTTGTTCACGAAATGCTAAAGAATAAAAAAGAACACATTTCGTGTTCCTATGACACAAAAAAATATTGCAAAATAGGCCGGTAAGGATGTAAGGAAAATAGATCGAGACATAATATCCTATTAAATAAATAATAAATGTTGTTAATTCTTTTGGGGCCGTAGCAACAGTTCAGAAAAGTGAAAGTTTGTCTGATATTTATTTTTTTATGTTTCAAATAATTTTGAAACTACATGACCGTTATATAGACACTGGAAATCAAGCGTTGAATTATCATGCTTACTCTAATATTATGTGCATTGAATTAATGTAAAGTTTTTATGAATATTCAATATCTACCAACTTGATTATTTAAAAAATACTTGGTTATGGCCAGGGGGGAACAATGGGAGCGATCACTCTCTGCCCCCCCCCCCCCCTTGAGGACCCCGAAAAACAATATTTAACTCAAAGCAGGAAGTGCCTTTAAGCCCTCTTTTCAAGATAAGGGAAGCTAAGCGACCCTTCTCAATCTTGCCCCTGGAAGTCCGTCTGCTATGTAAACAATACTCTTATTATTGTTTATTTTCCTGCAACGTGGGAGTCATTTGGGGCAAACATTTTCTTTGTAAATCATGGCGCTCCGCTAAGTGTAATAATGCTCCCTTTTGTGAGAAGTGCCCCTTTTAAAATACTGCTCTCCCCCCCCCCCCCAACCTCCAAATTTTTGGCTACGTCCCTTTATATCGCTGATTTCTTGCCAAAATGTATTTTCACCGCATACCTCCCTTTAATGACAAAGAGACCCGGACGGTGCCAATCGTTTCGCGGGAAAGGTTTCGTTCCGTGTATACCAAAATGCTATTAAAATATCGTTTTTCATATCAAGTGCGTAAAAGGAAATTACAGCAGATTCTCCATAAGTGCATACTCGGCGTTTTTCCATTAATTGGAATATAATCCTGCTCATGAAAATATGTATGTGTTAACAGTATAATTGCCCCCCCCCCCCCAAAAAAAATGTTTTTCCTTTCTCGTCATTTTTCTTATTTTCATTTTTTTCTCAGCAGATTCAATATTAAGGAATGAACATGGGAGGGGGGGGGGGGTTCAAGGGGATCCTGCTTCTAAAGTTATGATTCATAGCATTCGTAATATTTATAATATTTAAAACAATTATTTACGCAATTATTACATTTCGCAGTTATTTGGCAGACCTAAGCAAATTAAAAAACTGTCTCTTCCGATTTGTCTTAAAAAGCCTCACTATCCCCGACAGCTATAAATGCAAGAATAAAAATGCTGCAAGGATTACTTTATATGCATCATAATTCATTTGGTATTCTGGAGACCGTAAGAAGAAGACTTATACATAAGCCCATGTTGTATATCTATGTCGCACCTTTAAATTCTGGAAAGAAAATGACCCTTTAAACATCTGAGTTTCATCAATAAAAGTGACTGGACTAGTCAGTCTATTACAAAAGAGCATACAGAGGCCAGGTCCTCAGATGTTACTACAAAAACGCATTGGGGGGGGGGGGGACACGGCTTATATGACCTCGAATAACATCTCTACAATGTAGTACACATATTGTCAAAACGACAAATGGAGTGGAATGTCATCCCAATGTGTTCTCTTGTTTACTATGAAGTTAAAAGAAATTGTTTCGGTTGAGTCATTAGCATTAATTACACATTAGATTAACACGGAGAAGCCGACGTCATCATCAAATTTAGCTTTAAAGGAGCATTGCAGGGATTTAAAATATTTTTGAAAGGTAAATATCTTGAAACCTGGACTAGCTATAACATTGACGCACTACTAGCACACTTGGACAGTATAACATTAAACAAAAAATTAACGAAAATTCTGATCACTGTCATACTTTAGAGAGATAGCGAGGTCTGCGGATTTAGAGATATAATATAGAGCAAGTGAAATTAATGGAATTGATCCAGCACCGGTCCTCGTGGATTCATCTGTCGCTGGGATATATATTATTGAAAAGTGTAATAATCACATTAGGAAAAATTGCGCCTTGTTAAGTTACACCTTGTATGGACAATCTATCCAGCTGATATCGATTTTAATATTTTTCATCGACGCGACTTTAACCCATCCACGCTTGAAATAACCTTTTTTATTGTGATCAAGTCATTTTGAACAAACCACGTCAACATGCATTTAACATCATCGTCACAACTGTGTTCAATTATTTTCCAAGGCTACATTATAATTGAAAACTCAACAAAAACCAAGAAAAGATCAAACACAAACGCAGGAGTTGATTTCTGTATTTGCGTGACGTTAACAAAAACGCAATGCATAATCTTCCATATAATTTTCTTTATATATATATTTTTTCTATCTCCACAAGGAACAAGCTGGGATGTTTGCCTGCAGTTGTAGAAAAGGTGTTTCAGTTTCACTGTGGGTACAGTAAACACTTTGTTATAATGTAGCCTGTACGAACCAACTGATGAATCGATACGCCGCTATCCCCGGTAACCCCCACCCCGACCCGATCCGAATCGAATGAAATAATCGCATTTATTAATTACGGGATTCTTGAGCTCTTCGAGGGTACTGTTTGCCGGAAACTATTTTATGGGAGTTAACAATTAGGCTCACAGTTATTGCATTTGGAGGACTCTCGAGAAAGACTCCTCCAATCGGTTTAAGGACTCCATCTTGCCTCTAGTGAATCAGTTACTGCATTATCAATCGGTGGTCGATGTACGAGGTAATCATATGTTGACGTTGATGGAATATATATAGTTTATATCTCTGAGGAAGGTGATGAAAGATAACATTTGACGAAGAAAAATATTCAGATAACTATGGAAGACGGTGGAAAATGGTCGAGCGTTGATTGTTGAGGGTATTGTTATGCCATTTCGCCCACATCCCAATTCCGCTCACCCTTCGATCCCTGACCCTCTCAGCCCCTCCCACGCACCACCCAATCCCCGCCCTTTTCCACCTAATCACACTCACTCTAATATACACAGCTCGTTGTATTAATTCGCTTAAATAAATAGGGAAAAAATTATGGAACGCCAAATAGGGCCAAGAAACTATATCACCATAATAACTTCAAAGTACACGATTATAATGCAAAAGCCCTCGATGACAATATATAAGTACGTTTTAAGAAAGTCACCCAAGAAAGATCTCTGGGCACAAAAAAACCAAACAACCGAACGACTGATCCGCTCTCAACCCCAGTCCCCTTGAATCGAGACTGTGACTGTGTGATCATCGCCAGGTGTGTAAAACGACCCCCTAGAAGGAGAACATAATGCTACACATGATCTTAGCCACGATGATAATTATATAAGAGCACGGGTGATAATGTATAAGGATACGATATGGATGTATGTATGTATGTATTTTAGATCCTCCTGCAAGCAGGAACTCGCGAAGAAGCCTCATGGGCTTATCAAAGCCGCAAGCTGACCGAAGTCAGTCTCTTACATTCATATTTAACGTCCATGATAATGAATTGTCAATTGTCAACAACTATGTAACTGGACGATATACATTAATCTTGGAGTGACTCGAACCGGGGACCTTATGATTGGAAGGCACCGGCGTTAACCACTGAGCTAACACTTCTAGAGTGCTTCCGAATGCTTCTTTGCCACATTGTAACAGCGATGTGACTTGTGAGGGCAGCAAACATCGAACACAAAACAAAACATGACAGACTGTCTGGCAAGAGTCCTAGACTTCTCTCAGCAAAATTATAAACAAACAAACAAACAGATTTATCTGGCAAATGGTACATTTCTGAGGCATATTTAGACTCTAAATTAAGTCTATATAATTAGCTCTTAACGCAAGTTTGTGCAAATAAATACTCTTAGTTGTTTTGTTGTTGTGTGTGTCTTTAAAAAGGGTGTGTGCACCCCTAGCAGGGATCCAACAACGAGGTCAATGAATCTGGAGAAACTATCACACAGTAAATACGCGCATACGCGCGTACCATGTATGGAGGGTCATGTGATGTGTTCCAGGGTGGTACTAATATACTACTCTCCCTATTACGCATGATGGTTTCACCCAACTAGTACGTAAATGTGTTTGCGTGCTTAGAGCAGCAGACGACACCCGTTACCTAGCAATAACCGTGCCTGTAGCCTAACGTGATAGCTATATTCCCGTCGAGCAGCATTAGGCTGTGTTCCATGGAGAATTCCGTGGTTGCACTGAACTAAACATTTCCCCACATTTCCCATTTCTACATTCACTTATAGCGTGTAGTTATAACGTTAGGCCATATGAGACAAAGCTTGCCCCTAGAGCTGTATTAATAAGTAAGATTATGTAGAAAGCCTGCCTTCATTCAAGAGAATAAGGTTGAACGTTAGCATATTAGCACTATTTCGTAGGCCTGAAGTACCAGTACCTTCTTATGCCGTTAGTTCCCATGTCCGAACCGACCAATCTTTCACGAAGTCACTATCACTGTTCTCGAACTGCTACAGAGAAATATCAGTATAGTACCACCCTGGAACACATCACATGACCCTCCATACATGGTACGCGCGCACCCAATTGACATGAATCCTCCAGATTCATTTACCTCGTTGGGATCCAATGATAAGTTCCTCGGCTGAACGTCAAAGTCCCTTGACTGATCATTTATGAATCTTTATTTATTTATTTTTTGGAGGGGGGGGGGTGGGGGGAGCGGGTTTCTATAATATTATTCACATGAATTCAAACGCAGCTAGAAATTCCCAGAAGACAAATATCTCAGTTTATTCACCTTTTGAAATGAAAATTGTTTAGTCAAGCAACAGGATAACTGAATCATTATGAGAGTTTAGTATATGCAACTATGCACCAACATGATCGTAACAGACTTCTTCAAAAATGTAATCAAATCACATTTCACTTTAGCGGTTGGTAGTCAAAGTTTTTTTAATTATATTTATTACCATAGTAACAAGAGCCCTTCATCCGTTGTGACGTCAGAGTAAATTGAAAATGTAAACTTTCATTCAACCATACAGATTGACGATTTTTCAATCGGTCTATACTTTACCTCGAGTCTGTAAACGGAGATGGGCTTTTATTACACATGGGGAATTTATTTATTAGAATAATCATGTTTATTCTGAACAAATATACTATCACTTCAAATGTTTGAAGTTACCTTTTCAGCTCCTCCTGGGCCTCTAGCAATAAAATTTCTATTCTATTCCAAAGACATAAAAAAGTAAAGAAAAGAAAAAGTAAACGGGAAAATAAGGAGGTGAACCTGAATACAAATACGAGAATTGGTTATGTTAAGTCGCACGCTGTAAATGTAGATTGTTTGTACGAGAATACAGCTGAAACTATATAGATTGTGCAATGTACAACTTGGTTCATCCTTGTAAGGGCCGTATATCTATACTCGAAATACTTAGTACTACATTCATTGCCCTTCAAGGACTGTTCTTTTACCGTCCCTGGGAAGAGGATACCGTCCCTGGGAAGAGGATATATATATATATATATATATATATATATATATATATATATATATATATATATATATATATATATATATATTATTAGAGAAAACCAGAGAAATAAGATATGACTCATAATTGACAAATAAGGAGTAAGTTTTAGAAAATATATATATATATATATTTATTCTTTGTCCTTATCTGGAGATTAAAAGACTGAGGGGAAGAAATAAAGCTGTTTTTATTGTCCTTCAATACTTGGCAACATAGGTCTGATCATCAAACGACTGCAAGTTATGCTTTGTACAACAGATTTTCGTATAACTGATTGATATCCTAAAGAAAAATCAGTCGTCACGGACCAGATCAGATCGCCCATGAAGAATGGTGTAATCCAGAATCCAAGATAATGTCCGTAATTAGAATAACACAAAGCAAATTTATATCTTCAAAAAAAGAAAAAAAAACCAAGACGTAAAACGTGTCTCGCCTTTGATTTACTGACACTTCTCCGAAATTACGAGCTCCTCCTAAAATCGAAAAACACCATTGTTGATCGATCATCAAGTTAATAGTTTAAAGCATGAGCGATTTGTGTTTGACATTGGTAACTTTTCGAATGGATAGAATTCTAATAATCCAGACATAGGTTATGTAGAATTTTCTTGTGACTAAGTAAATTTGATTTTTAATGGCAGTGAAGAAAAAGTCCAAAATTATGAAAGTTTCTCATCGTTATTTCGTTTCCAACTGATATCACTATAATATGATATGATACTTAATTGTAGTGTGATACCACAAGTATCTTGTTGGCGATATTTTCAGAATGCTATGAAATTATTCTTTACCCAACCACAGGGATCTTAATTGCGGGAAACATCTAATTTCACACAGTAAGTTGTCATCTTATTTTAAATAATGTTTGACATGTTTGGTAAACTTTCGAAAATAAATTAAGACGAAAACCTAAGCAGCTGCTTTAATCTCGATGGAGGAGTGTTCAAGAAAACGTGCAGACACCTCTGAATAAAATTAGTTACGCCAAGAAATTTAACTATACTGAGTACGTTAAACCTTGAAATAAAGGCCACATTAAAAGTACAAAAGTCATCCATTATTTCTTGATGATTGTAATTAAGCTCAGTGCTTCATAATTTAAAGGACCAATGTGCGCTTGCAAAAGATTGTCGAGATTTGAGTTAGAAATCAAACATTTTAGATACAAAAGTAAGCTTTTTCTTTGTTGTTGCAATGGTGAAGCTTTGCCGAATGGGTGATTAACGGGTAATTATTGTTGAGACCGTTCCCTGGCATCGTGCTTAATTTATTTATTTTTCACACAAAAACATAAACAAAACAATATTGTAATCTGTGAAGTGTGTATTATGCTAATGAGAGCAAAGACATTGTTTATAAACCTGTATTATTGCCCTCAATTTTGTTCCTGTAATCCGTCGTTAATTTTGTGAGAAACGAAAATCTCTGTGTTTTGCCATATATACATAACAACACAGAGGCAAAGTAGGGCTACAATATTTCTCGAACAACTTTGTGCTCTGTGAAGCCAAACGCAAACTAGAGCACCAAAGGCAGTGGAGTGCGAAGCCATAAAAGTGTGTGTGTGTGTGGGGGGGGGGGGGTGGGCATCGCCCAGTTTAAACATCTTCGTAAAACGAGTTTTATTTTAATAGACTCCACCGGAGCCCAGATTAGTCATAGAAAATTTCAGCAGTTTAATACTCTTTTGTCTCAAAATTTCCTGTTTTTCTTCAGAGTTTAGATTTTTCTAAACCTTTCAACTTTTTATCAAATTGTTAACCTTTCGTACTAAAATATCTGTTTTTATCTCAAAATTCCGACTTTTGACTTGTTTCGACCTTTTCCTTGATTTCTTGTTATACAAAACAAAAGGCTGTTAATATCAAAATATTGACTATTTTATTTTAAACTATCGTCCATATATTCCAATATTGTTCCTTTATATTGCAAGTTGACGTTATATCTCCAAAGTTTTCATCTCAAAATGAGGAATTTAGGTCCCTAGGCAGGATGGTTCGTCTTGTGTACTCTACATATTTGGACCTACAACACGTTTCTCTGACGTATTTGAACGACATGTGGTAGGTATCTCCGTCGAAATATTTGACATTGATTCACTAAGTTCGTCATTCTCCGAATGCCACTTGTAAAATTCGACACCATGACTAGCTGTTTAGATTTTGATCTAAACAGAAGAAATAGAGAAGAAATTTCAGTATTCTTATGTTGTAGCCTAGTGTTTGCCACTGTTTGTAAAAATCGCATTTTTTTTCCCCATTTCGCCAGCGGTAAAACAATCCTCCCGAGCTTTAACACCAATATCCAAGCATAAAAATGATGGTAACTGCAAACAGTGTATGAGGGATGTTATTCTCTCTAGATTCACCTATATTCTATCCGAAAAATTTCTGTGTGAAGTGAACATCTAATAATCAGCAGTTACTTTAACGACGCCACAAATATGGGAGAAAACCGCAAGGGTTAATGGATTACAACCTACACGTCGGGTGGTTTCAATGAAACATTTGAACTCAAATTTGGAATCTTTGCAATTTAGAAAGTCATTTTAGAGAAGAAAACCGTAGGTTGCTCTTGGATAAAGAAAACCCACCTTACTATGACCCGGCCGCGAGTTTTTTTTATGCAGGTAGGTTCGTACCATTGTGTATATTGAATAGCCAATCACAGCCAAGTTCATTTTGACGTCATCAAATATGCACGTGTCACTCGCTCTAAAGCAGTAAGATTTGTAAACAATGTCAATCTGATGCTGTATGAGCATTGTGAGTTCGAATCTCACATCTGCCGAAAATTTTTGTTGTTGTCATTAGCTCGTTTTTATCTTTTATTTTCTCCCAAACCAAGCATTTTTTGTTCAGAAATCTTTTTCATTTCTTCGCATTTTTATAACTTCCCAAGTGCAACCTTTACTGTGAACTCAATACAAATAGAGTATTGTCTTCAACACATCACATACAACAAGAAAAAATGTTCCTCTGATTATTTCTTAGATAAATGCTAGATCTTTTGTAATGTGTGTCACTGAAGCTGTGAAGGCAAAACTTAGTAGCCTTTTAATGATACAATTTGTAGGTCTGTTATTATTTCAATTTTCAATGACTAAGTAATAATACTTTGTGTCAACTGCAAATTTCGCAAAACTACTCCCTGAACAATTCGTATGCACAAAGATACGTTAAGAAGATCACTAAGATAGGAAATTTGTGGCAAAGAATTCTTACCAGGTTTCCAAAATTTGGAAAGAACACAGATTTCATATTAAAAAACTAAAAATTTAGTCGGTGTATGGCTAAAGCTAAAGGAATAGCTTCGCTAGAGATTACTGCAGCATTGTTGTTGCATCAGGCTAGCTTGTCAGGTTGAACTTATCGACTTTAAATATTAAGTGTTTCATGCTCAGGCTAGCACGTCAGGTTGAACTTATCGACTTTAAGTATTAAGTGTTTCATGCTTCCTTGTCATATTTGATGACGTCAAAATGAAGTTGGCTGTGATTGGCTATTCAATATACACAATAGTACGAACCTACCTGCATAAAAAAAACTCGCGGCCGGGAATCGAACCCGGAGCTTCCCGATTGCTAAGCCTCATTGCTTCAAATACCACCGCCTTTATCCACTCGGTCACAGCACCATCAAACGATACGATATGAGGTAGCCCTTCAGGGAAAGTGAACATGGGCGCGAACGCGTTTCATTTTATATCCGCTCACAGCACTGATCTTAAGCGATGCTCGCACACTGAATCCATTCAGATAGTGTTGTAACAACGTACATCGAATACATGTTAAAAGGCTTCATGGTCCTTACCGCGTCTCTCGATGTGAATTGGAGAGGGGGGGGGGGTAGTAAGGGGCTGGATGGTGGCAAACCGAATGAAGGTGGTAGAACCACTGCTATACAGTTAGTGTACGATGCTCTGTATTAACATCCCTACCCTCACTTCCCCTCAGCTATACCCTCCCACATCTCCGCTATATATCGCATCAATACTACACGTATTTCATACTTTTAATCAACAAAAATAAAAGAGAGTATGGACAATTTCTTTTGTTCTGACATCTGTTATTTCCAATCATATTATACAAAAGTATAACATTTAACTTTTGTTCAAAGAATCACATAGTAACCTTGTCAGCAACATTGACCAAATCTTGACGGTACATCAAGTCAACTCATATCAAGTTCTTAATTATTGATATAAGAGGACTAATACTCACTCCGCCCATTTTACCAGCTGTAGTGTATTAGTCTGGGGATAATTAGAATCCCCCAAATTTACTGGTTTGGTTCATACTTGCTTGTCTCCATAAGAGCGACGATACTTCTCTGTAGTTTAGGTAGATAAGGTTAGTACAGATCAAGAATGGAGGCAGGTAGGAGAGCAGCAAAGTAAAATGATGATAAGTTTCGAGTTTCTCACATAGTGATACTAAAATGCAGTTATACTGTTGGCTTGCTTTGTGCTATACTTAATGCAATAAACAAGATATTACATACATCAACATAAACTCAAACTTGGCGTATTCCGTCTTAGCTGCTTTAAAGGAAATCTTAGTAACTAACAACTTGGATATTCATTTTAAAAACGTCTGTACATTTCTGCCGACACCAGTTGGACATAACCTCTCAACCTGAAATATTAATATTTGCTTTTAACTTCTAATATCTGCATAGAAATTTCCAAAGTTTTTACAAAAGTACTTCTTTTAATAATCTGGGTAGAATGTCTTCTTTATATACATGACAAAAAAGTATTCCTAAGTGTATTAGAGATACAGATGAAACAAATAACCAAATGCTTTAAAAGTCTGGCAATGTCACAAGAAGAATAGGTTGATTGAACAACCTCAAATATTTAAATTTTAAGCTTCCCAGTAGGGATGGCAGGTATTTGCTAGATAGCCACAAATTGTCATGAATTGTGCAAGTCCTATGTTTTATCTAAAAAAACAGTCGTTCTTTACTGCAAATGCTCTCTAACTCAAGAGAGAGACTGGTGTGTCTTATTAGCTTCTCACAGTTTCTAGGAGGGGGCTGAGGGAAATTGATTTTCAATCACAAGTGAAGTAACTTTTTGGAAGCTTATCCCACAATGGATAATCCCCTACCCCCCCCCATTCCAGAAATGTAAAATTTAAATTCTCAATTATAAAAGAAGCATGTTTTTACTTGTATTCAGTAATATGATGAAATTCCCTAAAATGTTCTATTGGTGAGAGCTGAGGAAACCTGGATTGTGAAAGCTCATTGAGGGAACATGAAACACATCTCTTGCATCTCTTCCCATATTACGTCACGAATTTAAACATCACTGTGTAAACCCATTGCACTATGGTTGTCATTATCTTGCTTCCATTTAAAAAACTACCTGCTACTTTGCATTCCCAGAGAACAACTCCCAGAAAGAGGAAATTTTTTTTGCCCATGAAAAAGTCACAAAACTAGCTATATCAAAATAAATTATATCGAACATGTAGATTCAAACGAGCACACAGATCTCTCAAGTATTTTAAGCCTAGCACTGAAACAAATAAAGGGATCTTTATACATTCTTGTGTTTCTCTCTTTGCTGTTGTTTCGCTTTCGAAGCAACGAATGACAAAAGAGAAATTCCCCGGACAACATTAGGACGGCTGTCTACGTACAACATAGCTATGCAGGACGTTAATCACTAGTGGAACAACACACAGACAAAGCAGACAAAAAAGAAGAAAAAAACATACAAGCAAACAAAATTAGTAGAAATAAACAAAACAAAACAAAACGGTAAACCAAAGCCTAGATTCAGAAAGTAACAACCTTCCATGAAAATTTCCATCTTTCTTATCAGATTTACTTTTGGTTTTTTTCATTCGGTCTTGTACGAGTAATTCTCCCTTCTACCAATAATCCTCCCAGGATATTTGATAAACTAGAGAGCTGTAGTCGACCGCATGCTTTGTTCCCAAATCTGACCAGCTGTATTAATATGATACTTCAGATCTTGATTTCGGATATACATGTTTTCCTTCACCTTCAAGTTTACTGCTCAATAGAGAATACAAATTGACTGTTTTTGTAAAATAAGTTAGGTTATGATGTCATATGTTGCCTATTAGTTATTTTGGGGGAAAACAATCTAATGGCAAGTATTGTTTTCTTAGTACTTCAGTCATTCAAGTTCCTTTTTTTGTTTACAATTCTTTATAGTAATAATAATAATTATTAAGTAATTTTATTTAATTACACTTAATTATTATAAGATTTCACCGTCTGTTTATACCACCTTTTTCCCTTTTTTTGTTGGTCTTTTCCCTCCTTTTTTCGATTTTTTTCCCCATTATACTAGCCGAATGATCTTCACCTGATGACCTGACCAGTCCTTGATGATACTTGGGACTTTTCTTGATTATATGTTAGTTGTAACTTATTCCTTTTACCCTTACCAAATTATTCGCTCATTCTTAGCTCGATTGCTCTAGCAAACCGGTCTTTCTGCTACCAGCCATTCGCTGCTCTCAGACCACACCGTCGTGAAAGCTGATGGATCTACCTTGACACGGTCCTTTTCTTTCTGACAAGATTCATCCTTATTTTCTTCAACCAACCATTTATTGCTATCCTCCCCTTGCTCCATCTCGTCTCCTTTCTTTAGCAACCACATCCCGACGTCCTCCGAATCGTCTTGACTTTTCTTCAACCAATCGGATGTGGTAAAGGTACTGTGGTATTTGTAGAGTGCATCCAGTGGACAGGACCAGCTCTCCTCAGAGGGGCCCTTTTTAAGTCCACCATCCTCATCCCATAAAGGCATGGAGGTATCTTCGTCAAGGCACTTGATATCCTCCTGCTGCTTCTCTGGAGATTTCGGATCACATAGCCACTTCAAATTTGCCTCTTTTCCACTCTCTGATTGGCTAACATTCTCATCACCGACCAACCAATCAGAAACCACTAATTCCTTTTCAAACACATCAAAACTACATTTGCTGCTACTTTCACCAGAGACAAGTAACCAGGAACCGTTCTTCTCCTCTGACCTCTGCATCATCCCTCCGGCGCAGTTTTCATCGCAGACACATTCGCTGAAGCTCCCGCAGATCTCGTTGGCCCTGCAGACCTTCTCGATAGGTGGCAGCATCTCTTCAGATTTCTGATCTGACTGGACCAACCAGGATGACATATCTGACTCTGTTGCTGTTGTTGTTGCCAAGGACTGATGGTTCTGCATGCAGATTAAACTGGCTAGATTCTCAATATCCATATCCTGTAATATATATAAACAAAATGATCAATAATGAAATGAAAAATATCATGTTTTACAAAATCAACTTTTTAATATTTGAAACATTTTATATATGACATTTATTTAAATATTTATGATATTAAATAATAACTGCACTCAGGGAACAATTTCTCTGGTATTGCACACCAAAACGCTACCAACATTTGCAAAAAGTCGACAACATGGCAAGGATGTTTAACATTTTTTGCAAAGAACATTGTTATTCCTTATTCATATCTCATGTACTTCAGTACTATGAAAATGTGGCTAACACAGTTCCCTGATATTAATGAGAATCTCTCTTAATTGATAGATATACCACAAATGGACACAGAGCTTTAAAACCTTACAACACACTGTTTTAGTATTTCCTGGAAAAAAAATTTGAATTTCTTATTAGCATTGCCGTTTCTAATTTTGGGAAGTCTTTGTACTCACAAGTTTCCACAGTGAGATAAACTGAGGAAGACATTTCTTACTGGAAATGGTAATTCCAACTAATGTTTCTCTTTATTTCACTTTAAGAGTCCCTGTGATATGCTTATTAATAGATATTTATATATACTTATATGCTTATTAATAGATATATATATTTATAGGCTTATTAATAGATATATATACTTATAGGCTTATTAATAGATATAAATATATATATATATATATACTTATACGCTTAGAAATATATGTCTGTGGGAGTCTTGTCAAATCATAACAAAAGTTGTGCAGATGAGGTGTAACTCTGCCACAAATAACACGATTTCAGACCAATCAGAGCAAAAGAGGATCCTGCTTTACGTCTGTCTCAAGGTAGGCCACCGATCTGTTCATCGCAGAGATGAAATTTGGTTCCCTTAAATGTGCTATTGAGTGGTTAACTTTACTTCTTCCTAATTAATGAGATTATAAAGGGGGAGAAGTTGAATAAGAGTGGCTATATTACACCACCGATGCCCAATTATATAATAAACCGTATGAACATCCTCACCAATGGTTTATCGCCAGACTTGACACAGGCACACCCAGACAGTACCTCTTGCTCTTTATTCGGAGACGGTACCAACAGCCATTCTTGGTAATCCTCACAGAATCGACTAAGCATGCAAAAAGTGATATAAATATGCCAAAGTAAAACAAAATGTCAACATTTATCACTTTATGCAGATACAGGGGTTCCCCTGAGATTTCTTGTATCACTGGCGGTAACGGAAAATTTTGTTAAACATCCTTATGTTAATCATCCTAACAATAAATTAGACAAAAACTGCTGAGAAAAACTTAGTTGTTGCTACAATGTAGTGTTCGCAGCCAATTTTGTCAGATGAGGGCATGTGTTAAAAAAGTTGGATTGCAATCATTGCATTTTTTACTCCTTCTCTCAAACAGTAAGGTGACGACATTGGATATATTTTTGGGAGGCAGTCACATGAAAGAGAGAGGCGGCCACCACACAAAAAGAATGCCAGAGGACAACCTGAGATATGTACGATAGAATAATCTCCTATAAATAACATTATAAATATCACAATGGTTGCACATTTTCAAGGTTTCTGTTTAACAGCACGGCCATCTAAAAATCTCAAATATTATAGTGGAACTTATTGTGCTGCTTTTTTTCTTTTCAGAACTTGACTTGATATCCAATGTCCAGCAAATTTAAAAACACTTTGCTTATAAAGATAATCCAAATAAACGATAAAACATTGCATTAGATTTGTAGGATAAAAGATGTTGTGTGTCTTGGATTGATTAGTTTACAAATAACTTTTCAATTATTTTCCAAGTTTTTTCAATCATATGTTAATACTAAATGGCCTGGTCAAAATGGCAAAACTATAACGAACCAACCGAAACAACAATTTCAAATCAAGTTTGACACCAACCGAATCTAAACGAAATATGGTTCATCATAAGGCCAGTCAAGCTAACAAAGAGGTATGATTTAACATTCTCCCTCTTTGTGTTAACAGGACTGCTGACATATGTGACAGGGATTAATTCAGCGTACAAATTTTGTGTAGCAGTTTATAAGGCCTTTGTCTTTCTCTTATAAAATGCTATGGCTCCCGTGTATTAAAACTGCTATACAATTTCGCACTTGTATAGCAATCTGCCAGTTTTGCATAGCAGTTTGCGATGCGGTACTGGATAAATTATTCACCATGTTTTCGTAAAATAGAAATGGAAAATGTTGCCGGAGATTCAGGTGAATACGCCGTGTCTAGCTTAGATTGACCACTCATATTCTACTCACTTCAAAGGTAGCTGGTCTTCCACCTCTGACGTTGTACCAACAGATTCATTTTCACGCAGCCACAGCTCATGAGGTGACTGCAAGATGGAGTCCATCTGTTCCAAGAGTTTATCAGATGAAACAGCTGCATTCTTCCCTTCGGTCTCATTGTTAAAAGGAGCCTCAGTTACATCCATGCTGTTGTCTGTTTTGTCATTTCCTGAAAAAGGAATTCACATATTATTTACTTGAATTCTTTCTAAGTCGAAAAATTTACAAGTCCGATGTACTTCTGGCCAGAGCAGTTTGCATAAAATACAAATATCTTGAAGGTAGAAACCTTTGTTTGATGAAACCCACAAAACTGGGTTTGCACTGTTTGAAACGGCTTAAGGCTTCTTTAAATGCAATTCATTACTTTGTGTGTGTGGGTGTGCGTCGGTGTGTGTGTGGGTGTGACATGAACACGAAACCAAACCCATTTACTCTACAGAAGAGGGTGTTGTGGATTAAGTAAGTCTAAAACAACTGTTACTCAGATTTGACTATCTTTGAGTACCTTGCATGTAACAAATAAACAAACAAATCAAGGACTGGCTTGAGCATTAACCTTGCAAGGACAAACTAACCTTCACTGGTATTACCTTTGACAAGCCAATCTGGTAAGCTCATGTTTGTACCGAAAGGACTAAAGGAGCAACTACTGCTGTGCCAAGATACTTCAGTCGTCTTCATATCCTGCAACCAGTACGACATTGGCTGAGCTTCAGAAAATATGGCAAAGAGCTGCAGATGATGAAATAGAGAAATAAACCATCAAGCCAAAAAGCTTACCGATTCCTTGTCCCATTAGATAATTGGAAGATTTACTGTAAAATATATAAACAAGGTTCTTGCACTTAATAAGGTTCCATAAAGATGATCACTTACTCATGATAGCTGTATGCAATGACTTAAGGTACATCTCTCACACCTTAGATCTTTCTTCTTGGGAAATCTGAAATCAACACAGCCTTGAGTAACTGAAGACTGTACTCACAAATAAGGTTATCTGTTTTATCTCTTGGTAAGATGTGAAGGATTTCTTCACAATAATCTAATTACTGAAATACTCTTAAGAATGCCCTACACACACAAAGGAAGTAAGGCAACATTAACTTCCTACACACACAGAAGAAGTGAGGCTAAATTACCAACCTCCTTTTGGTCCTTCAATTCTAAAGCCTGGAACTCAAGCTGCAGTGCTGATGTAGAGTGGACGGTACTGTCATGGGATTGGTCAAGGCGAGGGCGCTTAATTGAAGACACAGAGCCAAAACTGTGGATCTTCCTCCGTAGGTTGTCGCCGTGGAACTGAATGCTTATAGTTGGGTCCTCCATGGGTGCCTGGTCTAAATGCTTGAGTCTGGAAATGTTGGTAATGTGAAAAGAACATCGGACATTGAGTTAATTGTTAAACAAACCCAAAGATGCACGTAGCAACTCAGTATCTTCACTAACTTACAATTTACATACTAGGCATAAATGTACCATATATACTTTAAAAACAATACATCATTCTGTGCTATATTGCAACTAGATCATTTCATAAACATAAATTAGTTACAAACTCGAAGGTTATATACATGTCCAAAGACAATGAAAGCCTTGGTTAGAAACAGCAGAACAATTACCATTTAAGTAACTTTCAGTTGAGAAGTGTGTACACAACCTCCAACAATACATGACACAGGGAATGTATAGGCCCGTAGGTCGCAGCAGACTAGATGGGTGTACCATGTTAACCTTGACACAACGTCCAAGTAGAGGAGTACAATACTGACATATTATGGAGACGAGTAAATGAGAGGCAATGTATTACACATGGCTTGAACAACATGCCACCCTTTCTTTTCAGTTTTTTTTTTTCCTCTTCTTTGTCTTTTTTTGCCTTTTTTTATGTAAGAGTTTAACTGACCATATCCTTTGGCAAGCTTGTTTTTTCTATCAAAGGTTACAAAAAGAGGGGAAAAAATTGTCTGATTTTACAAAACCTAATCCTTTGTTCTTTCTTTATTTCAGTGTATGGTGTCTGTTGTCAATCACTATATCCCTATCTTAAAACAAAGGCAATTTTCACTTTTTTGTACCACTATGTAAAATGGTATAAAAGCGACATGCTCAAATAAGATCACTATAAATTTAAAAAGAATGTTGTTTACAACTTTAACAGAAATATAAGATACTAGGATCCCTTATATTCCTGAATGTTATAAAGATAAAGGTCTTTTTTAACATTTATTTTCAAGAGTTACATTTCCTCGTCTGGACATTACCGATTTAGAGTTTCTTTGAGGTCGGTCATAAGCAGTGGCTGGTCCGGGTATCTCTGCAACAGGGTTAATTTTTCTTCCAGTATACCAAGTCCTTGAGTGACGGTTGACAGCTCTGCCTCTAACTGTTCCTCCTTCACTTCTCTCAGGGCATCTACCTTACTGAGTAGCCAGACTTCTCTGTCTCTCAAAGCCTCCAGCTGTCGTGATATGGCTGAGTAGATCTCCTCCTTAGTCTAAAAACAAACAAAGAAAATCACACATCTTTGACTCAGTATCTTACTCTTAATGAAGCTTTTGGCATCTTGTTGCCAATTTGTCAACAAAATTATCCAAATATTACACAGGTTGCAATTGATCCTAACTCAGGACACCTTCCTAAAGCAGCATTTTTTAACAAAATGAATGTTGCCTGCCAAGTAATTGAACTCATCAATGCCTGAACTCTGAAAGTCTGAAAACAAAAGGTATTTTGACCACACACATGTTGTATTTGTATGAATATCATTGTAGAGCAACAGGAAATTTCCAAATGTTTGCCAAAATCAATCAAACCCATCTTTGAAATGTATCCACAGTATATAATGTATACCCACTATCTACTCTATACATGTAGTAGTTATTAATTAAGGAATGTGGTAAACACACCTCAGCCATCTTTTGTCCTCCCAGTAAAGACAAGATGCTGTACTTCAATATAAAGTGAGAAAACCTAAAGTAGGATGGCCATGGTTGCTTTCCTCCATAGAAGATGCAAACAAATTCATAACTAGCTACTCAAGGCTAATTGGTTCATTAAAACCATGGATGCTGCCTACATGCTTATTAATCTCAACTCTACAAGCTGAAATCTACATACCATGTAATGAAGTTCAACAACGGTATCTTGTTCACAAAGTTTTCAGACTTTGTCTTTTGTTGACCCCAAGTGACCATTGAACTTCACAGAAAGCAACTGGCTTCTTGTACTCAATAAGACGGATCCATATCCCAAGTATGAAGTAAATCTACCATTAACTTTTTTGAGTTTCCATGTTTACAAATGTCACATACATACACACGCACATGCACGGACACACACCATCACCATCGCATAAATTCCTTTTGATTCCAGCAAGTAATGAAAACAAAAGTTCTCTATTTCCCACTAAGTGGTAGTTTTACTGAGGTTGCATACTAGAGCAATTAATAACACATGAAGGATATAGAGAGACATGTCTACAACACTGTGTTGCAAAGTGAATATGTTTACCTGAGAGTAATTTTGTTGTAATTGTGACCTTGCTTGCATTATCCTCTCAGAGAAAGATTGAAGAGAGGAGATGACATCGACAGCCTGCACTATGACATCTTGGGGGTTGTTTTGTTGAGCCATCTGGAAACCAGTTCTCTTCCTTTATGGAATAACAAGAAAGAAAGCAATTTTCAAGATACAGTACAGAATATGTAGATGTGTAGACACAATAGTTGAGGCAATATGAATGCATAATTTACATTATGGAATTTGGATTCCAAATTTAAGAAATGGATATTTTGTCATGTATGGGAAAAATTTAAAGTATATTTCAATATTTGAGTAACCACTTTAATATCTGTATTTCCAGCCAACTGCATTGGATAAACACCTCAACAAAAAAATTGATGCATCTAACATGTAAAATACTCAGTGGAAGGAAATTATTTTTGTTCTTTCTGGTGAGCAAAAAAACCTTAGGCCTACTATAGTTTTATATCATTTGCAACACAAGGTACCAATCCTATAGGATGGATGGTAAGCCTAGTCTATATGGTAGCTACAATAGTGAGACAAAACTGTAGCATGGACACTTCGAAGTTCGGACATCTAAGCCTTAAAACACCCCAAAACTATATCTTCTGGTCTAAATCACCGGAAAATATACTTGATATGGTGGGAGAATTGTGTTATATTACGATACACGGCTAAACTTTCTTTCCTGCAAACTGTTTCACGTTGTATTCCAAGAAGATTCTTCATGATTGTGGAACTGGTATTTCTTTTCTAGAGTATAGCGAAGTTCGGACACCCAACCCACAGTGTGGGGCTGGTGATAAAATTAGTGGCGCAGTTGCTCTTCAGTAATTATAACATACTTCATAGATCTCCGTCATTTTATTGACAAATATGTAAGTACTTACTTGCACACGGGTCATTTTGGAGAGAAAATAACTGTAGGTTTGTAGTTTTTCGTGAAATTGTGTATTTCTTAAGGGTGTCCGAACTTCGCAGTGTTCCGAACTTCGCAATACTGACTATACTTGTAAAGGACATCTGTTTAAGCAATCTCCCTGCTATTTCGCTCTGTGGTTTAGTTTTGGTATACTTTTTGGTGCTCCTGTTAAGTGTTACTGTTACTAGGCCTAGGCTATTATGGAATAAAGAAACTGAAATATGATCACCGAGTTCTTTTCATTAGACATTAGTGACATTTCTTGTAGTTGTACTTGTAAGTTGTACTTTGGGTACAATTATAGAATACAGGGCCATTCATTAACTCTTCCCAGCATCCGGATGCGCGGATGCGCGGTGTGTCTGTACATGTCCGTACACGTATGACGCCCTCTAAAATTCTATCACGTATTTCATTTTGACTCCGCATCCGCGCATCCGCGCATCCACCCCGGGAGTACTAGGAATGGACTTAAATAATTTTCGAAAGTTTCCCCATATACCATCATGTATTTCATTTTGACTCCCTCTAATTTCCATCACGTATTTCATTTTGACTCCGCATCCGCGCATCCGCGCATCCACCCCGGGAGTACTAGGAATGGACTTAAATAATTTTCGAAAGTTTCCCCATATACCATCATGTATTTCATTTTGACTCCCTCTAATTTCCATCACGTATTTCATTTTGACTCCGCATCCGCGCATCCGCGCATCCACCCCGGGAGTACTAGGAATGGACTTATATAATTTTCGAAAAAGTTTCGACATATACCATCACGTATTTCCAATACTGAAAGTCCCGTATGTACGAAGATATTCCACATCAATAGTGTGTCGTTCTTAAAAGGCATCCGTACATGTGTGACGCCCTCTAAAATTCCACCACAGAAGTACTAGCAAAGGACTTAGGAAATTTTTGACTCCGCATCCACGCATCCGCGCATCCACTCAAAAAGAAAGAACTGGGACTTTGACATATTTTACTCACATACGTACTGGGGTGAGACTGAGCATCCGCGCATCCGGATGCTCAGATAGTATCATCGAGTGGCCCTGTATTCTATAATTACTCCACACTTTGTAGGTCCTAGTTTTTCAAGTGTGCAAAAAAAAGAAAGATAGAACCAAAAAATGACTGAACAAAAGTAACAACCACCCAAAAGGCTACATATTTATTTGGCACAAGGCCAAGGCCGGAAAAAAAGTACTGGTTGCCGGTTGCTATTTCACTCCAGCATAGTCTTCCTTTAGTTACATTAGGACGAGTAGGACTAGGACTTAGGCCTAACTTTAGTCTAGAGTTAGACTTAGTTTTACATATTATGATATCTTGCATAACCATATGTTCAATCACACCGCATTAGTCCATGAAATTACAAACAACGTCTAGCGTTAAGTGAATACTCGCTAAATTTGAATAACGTGAATATTTACCCGTAAAAAAACTGTGATTCCACCCGTCAGTAGGGAGCGCAGCCTGACTGTCAACACTGTGTAGCCAAAGTCTTCCTAGCATAGGCCGCTTACATTTGCCTCTTATGTGTAGCAAGAATATATCATATAGCTAGCCTAACACAGCACAATTGTGCCTCGTATCCGTCACGTAGGCCGGATGTTAACTTTGACCCCTAGCAACAATCGTCCCAAATCATACAACCAATTAAAATGCCAGACAAGAACCAAAATAAAGCCACCTACTATATAAGAGCAAATAGGATTGGTTCAATATTTAGTAGCGATCACGCAACGTGAATTGATGTCACGTTGGTTAGCTGAAGGTTTTTGTATTTTATCTTTTCTTCGGTAAACGTGAACAGCCTAGGTAGAGTTGGTGTTATATATCGGATTTTAAAGGCCAAAATCCTTTGCCTCCCCCCCCCTTCTTATTTTACTTGGCTGCTTGCAAACGTTTCATGGTCGAAAAAAAATAATTTGTGAACCTAATTTTGTTCAATGCCCAACATCATGACCGCGGCTCTTAGAGGAGCCTCTGAGTCTGTCAATGAATACCAGACTCCTTTGCGGGGATTTAAAGGGTGTGAAGACTCGCGCAAAAAGAAACGTCTAATGCCGGTAATCTGACCTTGTTTCGAATGCGGTGTGACAGAAGTGTTACACACCACCATCGATCCCAGAAAATACACACACAGCTTGCTATCGTCGGTAATTAGACACTAGTGTACAGTCAGTACATGTAGCTGCGGTCAATACCCACAGCACAGTGTATACACGATACAGCGATGGACATCTCAGGTCCAGCTAAAGATAACAAGGTATCACGTTTAATTACTGTTTGCATTTTGTAGCGACACGAACAAAACGTCACTTGCGAGCAACAGAAAGTTAACTTTTTATGATGGCCGCAGGCGGTTTGGGGAGAGTCTTCTATGCCTTTAAACAAAAATTATGATGATGATTCGATTTGGCTTTAAACTGTTGTGACTATCTACCAACCCTTAATGTATAAACACAAATGTCACCAAGATAGATACTGGCCTCGCAAACCAAACGCTTGAACTTATCCACTGTCAATTGACCTAGTCCCCTCACATCGAAATTGCATGTGAATGTGTATGGTGATCATGACGCAAGCCAAATGCCCAGTAACTATAGATATTCCAGGTTTATTGGTTTAAAAACCAGGACTATCGACAGATAAACCTTATGTAGAAAACCGAAAACCCAGGTTTTCAACTATTATCTTGGATTGATCAGGGGCGTCGGAAGCTATTTGGGATTGGTACGGCAGATCAGAGTTTGGCCATCTATCATAATTATCGGGGGGCGTTAGGTAGGTCAAACTATGCTACGCGCCACCATGGTTGGCGCGTAGCGTAATGGAGGTAATTTTGCAAAAATGTCTCCCAGATTGCAGGAAATGGCACTTCCCGAGCTTGAAAACAAGACCCCTGCCACCCGACTAATCTTCTGAAACACATTTTGAAGTATGTTTCATTTTGGTTATTTATTTTTTGCCATTTTTTTTTCTTAGTCCTCCTTTTTTCTTTTTTTTAGCGCCGTGAATATTGGTCCGGCGTTCGCCGGACCTGCCGCACCGGCTCCGACGCCCCTGTTGATAGCTTGAAAAACCTGGAATATCGCCGATAAAGATGAATTATCAATTGAAAATCTTGGATTTTCGAAGGAAATCCTAGATTATCGTCGAAAACCCTATATTATTGTCGAAAATCCTGGATTATCGGTCGAAAAACATGGATTAGCCTATCGGTAGACAAATCTGGATTATCGGTTGAAAATCCAAGGTTATATGGCGAAAACCCAGGAATTTCAAGAAAAACTAAAATTATCCGTTGCTATTCCAGGTTTTTCAACTGATAAACCTGAGTTTACAAAAAAAAAAGGGTACATCGTTTGAAATCGTTTGATTATCGGTAGACAAATCTGGGTCTACATTCTAAGATATTCAGCCGAAAAACCTGGAATATTTCTCGGTATTTGGCTTGCCATATACAGTACGTCACTATACAATACTACAACCACTGATCTCTACAGGCTGAGGTTAGTTCCAAGGTGTTTCGACAACACAGCTAGTTGACCTCTAACGTCACTTCCGTTTCAGATTCGCTGATCGTATTGTGGAGTTTTGGGATGTGTTGGGGATAGAGATGAAGATGCTAGTTATTTTTAGAGCATTTTTAAAACGAAATGCATAAAATCAAGTCAACAAATGATGGAAAACGAAACATTCAGTGTGCGGTACTAACTGTTTGCATCACTAAGGTAAGCGAAACCCTCCGATTTAGGCCCTAGGTAAAGATGGTACACGAAACACTCAGTGCGCTGTACCAGGTGTCTGAATCACTGTATCTGTGATGTGGTGTCGAAACACCCTGCATGGAATTCCAAGTGTTTGAATCACTGTGTCCTGGTAAGTGAAAACCTCAGAATGCAATACCAAGTTTTGTTGTCGAAACACCCTGAAACTAGCCTCAACTCGCTGTGTTGTCGAAACACATTGACACTAACCTTAGTGAAACCCCTCAGAATGCAACACCAAGTTTTGTTGTCAAACACCTTCAAACTAGCCTCAACTAGCTGTGTTGTCGAAACACCTTGAAAGTTGACACTAATCTCTTTGTTGTCGAAACACCTTGAACCTAGTCTCAACTAGCTGCATTATCGAAACACCTTGACCAACTAGCTGTGTTGTCGAAACACCTTGACACTAACGAGCAGTGAAACCCTCAGAATGCATTACCAAGTATTGTTGTCGAAACACCTTGAAACTAGCCTCAACAAGCTGTGTTGTCCAAACACCTTGACACTAACCTCAGTGAAACCCTCAGAATGCAATACAAAGTCATCATTCATTCACTTCCCATGCTCCATTAATCCCCATGCTTTATTCCTCACTGTGCCCCATTAATCTACCATACGCAATTCATATAACACCATTCACATACCTCCATTCATTCACCTACTAACCCCACCCACCTTTTGCCATCCACTGATCTACCAAATATACTTCTAACCATTTAGTCAGTCCAACCTTAATTACAACCTTTACTCACTCTATTGCAATTCAACACACCTAGCCTTTATTTTAGTCTGACATAAGTTCCTAAAAGAAACATGCTCAACTTTTTTCCCATAGACACCAAATAGGGCTTACCTATTAACCAAATCAAATGTTATAAAAGTCTATTATATTTCCACTCTATTCTATTGACACTATTGTTTTTCTCTACTTCTTTTCCAGACGCTTTGTGGAGGTTGATCTGACAGATTTACATACAGAAGGACGGCTAACGTGTGAACATACAGAGAGACAAATGGACCAACAGACAAATAAACAGATGAACAGTAACAGTGTTATGTCCCCTCTTCACCAACTTTGTCGGCAGAGAGATAATAAGTGCTTTGCATAAGGACATAACACAGGTGCATTGACCAGGATTCAAACTAGGAACCTCTTGCTGTGTGGCTTTGCTAAAAACTTTTAAAAAGAAAAGTACTAATAACTTTGTGTAGGTTTGAGTTAACTTACTTTCCTTGCTCCAATGCAACCATGCCTGTTCCATGTGAAAGGCATATAAAAACTTCTGTGTACCTGGAAACACTGCATGCAGTGCTTGGTATTCTTGTTCGGAATAGTCAAGCATGAAGAACTTGGGGTTCCAATCAAGGTTCCATCTTTGATGATGTCAAGGGCCTCTGTTATCGCAACAGTCGTTTCATTCTCTGTGATGAATTCAGCCACAGGACTATAACCAACCTTGGTCCTCACAAATACCAAGAACAGGCAGAGCATATTTTGTGGTCGTGTAGGTGGCATCAATGAGTACCATGTCTCCATAACGCTTTAAAAGCAGTTGTTGCTGGCTGGTCTGATGGATGAACAGGAAAGTAGTGCTTTCTCTGGTGTCATAGCTGTCATCTTCCATGTCATCCCTATCATCTGTTTCTTGGACAATACCTTGTGTTTTGGGCTTTCTATGTGTAAATGAGCGATTGTAACGATAGGCGTATTCTTGTGTGGGCGTACATGTATATAGTGTAGCCTTAGGCTATGGTGCGCTTGTAAGCGACGCATCGCTGTTTAATTACGTAACAGAGGTTTCAAACGTATCGGGCGCGGCGCGCTGTTTGTGGTGCGTGCGTGCATCTGGTGTGAGTGTGTGCGTGTGGTGTGATAGAACTTTCTTGTGTATGAAAAGGTTTGGCAGAGCTTATGAATGAGGCGGTGAGTACGGATGGTTGACCGGCCAAAACTTGTGAGCGAGTGAGTACGTTTGATTCATATGTAGTGAGCTTGTGACTTGTAAGTAAATTATGCTTTATATTTTATATTTAGTTTGCTCCAGTTGAGTTGTTAATTTATTCAAGTAAACCGTTGCTCCAGTTAAGTTATTAAATTATCCAAGTAAACCGTTAATCTTTTGTTTCTGCGTTATCTTTGCAACTTCTCTCCCCTGAGTCATCATACTTTTGGGAGGGCACGCCAGTATGGAAAACCACTAAATTTACATATGGATCTGCACATCTGAGATAGCTGTTTGTTTTGGCTTGTCTGAGCACTTGCGAAGAAAAAAAACAATCTCGGTTGTCTTCACTTTGCCATGCCTTCACTTTTTCTTCTAGATTGAGTTGGTCAAATTGTGAAAACCTACCTTTACATAGTGCCAGCTGTATGTAGTTTCTTATTGTTCTGTTTGTGGGAAAATATCACCTGTCATGTTTCAGAGGATTGGAGTCAGGACAAAGCTCATTATAGACAAAATGCTCAAGTGTCTTTCCATAATTCCTTATATAATCTTGTTCCTAACTTCACGATGAATATAGCAAAAACTGCAATTTGTTTTACAAATGTCACAATGTGACTTGATCCTATACAACACTTCTACCAGCCTAGATCAGTTTCTTGAATATGTGACATGATGCTTGTTCATCTGGGCAATACAGGGCCTCTTCTACCTTCACAATTAGATATTATGCAGCTCTACAAGTGAAAGCATGATGTTGGGTCTGAAGTGGGTACCAGTGAGAATAAAATAAGGGAGGTGCCTCTGTCCATTAGAGAAAATTGTGGTTTTATTAAGCCCCTATACATAATATGGTGAAGCTTAAGTAAGCTTATTTCCAAGTAATGGTTTTTGAGGAAAACCTGGGAGAGGGAACAAGGGCTTCCCCCCACCCATCCCCTTTGGGAAATTTGTATTTCTAGTTGTGTATTTGAAAATTTGCTCAAGGTCTGGGAAACTGTGGGACAAGACCTTATAGAGTGCACCTGCCCCCACCCCCAGATTCCTGTCAGTGGGTTTGTTTGTACCTCTTGTGTACCAGATAAAAACTTCACATTGTTAAGTATGTTATGATTCTTGCATTGTATGTGTAACAAAGAAATATAAAATAAATGAGTTTTATCTGCTTGTTAGAAGTTCCTACACTCTTTGTCCTTCCTGAAGCGGGCAATGTTTTTGATCCTTCCAAGTTTGCTGGACTGAGCTGCTGCAATTTTCTTTAGACCTAACGTACACACTCCGCCAAGGTTTTCTTGCCAATCAAAAGCAGCTGGTAGTGAGCTTTAACAACATCAGCTCCCAGTTTTCTTGTTTAAAAAGGCGGGCACTGTCTTATGCTTTGTTGAAGAATTTTACACAATTTTTTTTACAATGTTGTATCAAGTTAACTGTAAATTAAGAGACCTTTTTGTACTGGAATTGCACTTCCAAGTGTATGGTGACCCAAGATGAACAAAAAAAATTATATCACACATTCACAGACAAAACTCCTCTGTAAGGAATGTCAGAATATTCATTGATTGATTTGCCAAATTGCCAAACAAAATTTCTATCATGGGATTAGCCTTTTTTTCTATAGCAATTAAGTCACATGCACAAATGATCAAATTCTTCTTGGAAACTCAGTGGCTTAATCTTATCTGTTGGTGGACTTGAACCACCTGCTGAATAAATTCTGCATCACCTGAACAGACTTTTATTATGGCCAAACAAATTACCAAGAAATAAGTTACTTAGATTGACAGCTCACTGGCACCTTGAATACTGAAATTAGCTAGGTCTACCAGACTTCTGTAGACCTAACGTAGTGCCTATCTGAACGTATTTATTGTTATTATTAGTTTAGTTTGGTAGAAAAATAAGGATCAGGAGGGGCACTCAATTCCCAAGGACCCTATAGGAGAGAAAAATCTGAAGACATAAACACTCAGACCCGATTACAATGCTTAAAGTGCTTGTCCAAAGCATTCTTAACCCATTCACACTTCTTGCAAGTACAACTTTCTCAGGCAAACCGTTGTAAGTTTTCACAAAACCGTGCAAGCTTACCCACCAATTCCATTACGAGTATCCCTCCTGTCCTGACAATACACAACATACTCCGTCCAGGGGAATTCCACGAGACCGAAGGTCTGCAAGACCGAATTTCCGAGAACCGATGGTCCGTGAGACCGATGGTCTATGGAGCATGCCCCCTACTGTAAATTCTTCACTGGTGGACGTCCCTGCCCCCCCCCCCTTAAAATCTGAAGAGGTAAGGGAAAACGGGCGATTTAATCCAGTTTAAAACACTTTTTTACATTGTCACATTACAAAAATATTATTTGAAATTCGAGTAGTCTAAAGAATTTTGACTCCTTACAGAAGTAGAACTGAAAACCGCAACATGTTCCCTTGTTATAGCGGATACTGTCATTATTATCCCACTTTACTATGAAATCAGGATTAATTAGGGGTCAACTTTTAACCTCTAGCCTGTAACAGTTGACACAATTTCCTCATAATAAACCAAACGTCTAATTTACTTCCTAAAATTTGTACACTTTGTAGCACAAACACACAGCAGGGGGGTTAGACATTTGAGAGCGGTGGCTTTTGCCCCCTGCAACCCCCTCTGGTTACGCCACTAGTGGAGGCCTAGTATCAATGCAAGCCGCCCCAGCCCCCTTGCGCAACTCACTGGCATCCATTATGAAAAGAAATGGCTGTAAATTCTTTTAAATTACACGCTTTATCAAGGTAATATTACCGGTAGTAAGATTTGTCTTACCAAGTGCTATTATAGGCCTAGTAGTTTAGGTCTCGCGGGGCCTAGTATTTAGTAATAGTTTCGGACTTGCGGACCTCGGTCTCGAAGATCTTCGGTGTTGCGGACCTTTTTACTTTCGGTCTCGCGGACCTCGCAGATTCTCAAGAAGAACAGTAAATTCAGCAAAAATTTTACAAATACTTCTAGCTTTGGTAAAGACAATCTTCAGCTTATCCCTGTAGTGTAAGTGTAACTAGGCCTAGGCCTAGGGGCCTAGGTGTACCTTACTCCTTAGCATGCCTCCTGATATTATTAGAAATGACTTTCCTTCCTTTCAAAACACCTATAAGCACCTCCACTAGAAATATAATCTTTATCAAAATTTATGACTGCCCCCATCGACCCCCAATTTCGTTTAAACATAGCTGTTCAACAGAGTAATTCACCAACCATTACTAGGCTAACGGTTATGCCGTTAGGCCTAGGCCTACAGTACCTTAGGCTACGTCTTGGGGCCTAAGCTGTGGCAGCTACAACCTGCAACAAAGCCTGGCTCATATAATTTTCTCAAACGTTAAAAGTTCAAGTCAATAGAATACATTTAGGTCTAATCTTTACGTCCAGGCTTCAAACCCATGCTGCCCAGTTGCCGTCATCTTCGGGTTAATCTTCAGCCTGAGTAGCCGTCATCAACAACTTGTACAAGTAATTTACACTTTCCATTTCGCGCCATTGCCATAGCAATACTAGAGAGGGCTCTTGAAAACGGAAGTACGTCACAGGTCAACTGCTCTGTTGTCGAAACACCTTGGAACTAACCTCAGCCGATCTCTACACGATCAGTGACTACAACTACCAAAACATAAACAAAGTAACACACTGTACGTGATTCCATGAAAATTGCGTAGAGGGGAAACAATATAGACTATACGAAAGTTTTTAAATAAATTAAATAAAGTACCAATCCACACAAACATGATTCCGTCCATTTAGCTGTCGCTGCTTACCAAGTGAATCAGATACCTGGTAATTTATATTTGGAAACTATTTCATTACAAAAGTAAAATATCGTTCTGACTAGACTAGTCACTAAAGTCAAAGTGTTGAATTAACGTTAGTAGCAGTTTCGCTAAGTGAAAGGTTAAGTCACCACAGCATTCATAAAACTGGTAAAAGTAAGACTATGTTCATGTCGATACCTGCTGAATGCTGAAATAGCAGCGTTTCATTGAACATGTGAGTTTATTTCAGTTACTTGTATTTGTATCGTTAACATTGTATTTGTACAATGTAAGGTGTAGGCTCTTTTAGTGTAGGCCGATCGAAGTAATAGGTTTTACTTAAGCTAGTAGAAAATATTGTGAGCCTTTATGCGGACAATAGGTAAGTTATGCCAAATAAACTTGTCTTCTTAATCGCGTCCTGGTTATGGTACTGCTACACCTATTCCTGGTAACAAGTAGAATATTTAAAACATAGATTATTTCGCTTGCAAAAGTAGCCAATTTGTATCTAGGGGCTAAACTACTGTAGGTTTACTTTCATTTAATTTTATAAGGACGTTCAAATCACCCCTACTGAACCTAATTTCATGGAAGTATCCTGTATGTGAAGCAGCTTCTAAATAGGCAGAATATTAGGCTAAGTGACTCCACCACATCCGTGTACTTAGGTAAACACCAGGAAGTGAAAGTTGATGTTATAGTGCAGTATTGGCATCAGATTCTAATAAAACAGGAAACCATCGCAAACAGTAGAAGGGGGTATCCCAGTTACTTGTACAGATAATGTTCATATTGTATCATATTTTGTAAGTCTTGCCATATTTATATCTTTCATTCTCACCAGAACAGCTAATTTTGTATCTACCGACAGGTCCGAACAGATTATTGTATCTTAAGTGTAAGTTAGAAGAACCTCTTCTTTCATACCATGGCATCAAGGCATCAGGAAGCAGGACAAGTGGTAAGAAAATTACTCAGCAATCATTTCGAACAGCTTATTTAATCTACTGTATCTTTATGTTTGATACAAGGTTGGCAATAGTGATTCTGTAGATTCCATTTAAGATAGGTTTTACACTGTCTGTTTACCAGGCTATCTCTTGAATAAAGTAGCTTTTTTAATACCATATATAATATCATATATACAGTAACATTCAGTAAATTTTTCAAATTCTTTCAAAGATGCTGGTTTAGCTTCATCTTCAGGATTGATTTGCCTTATAAGAGATGATGTCTTCTTAATGGATACATATTGATTCTATGTACACTAAAACTGCAACAAAGCTTCTCTTTTGCCAGTCAGGTTTAAGTAGCACCTGCAACTTGTGTGTGTACTGCCCTAGTGATTGTTACATTCTTTGTTTTTATTGTTGGAGACACTAACAGAACTTTGTGCTTGCATGCCATTTCTCTCAAGTTCATGTAACTTTGTTGATCAATGCAGTTGACAGATCAGGCTAGGTGTACAGTATACCTTAAATATAAACTACTTATATAGTACAGTTTTCAATACCCTTTTCCTATAGTTTCTGAACTTCTAATGCTTCAGACTATTCCCATGGCAAAACATTTTGTGAAGAGGTTTAAGTGGACAGTGAGATAGATCGTTGCAATTCTACTGAAGTTGAAAGTGTTGTTTTGTGTACATTTTCTGCAGTCGATGGCCCCATTCCTTGAGGATCTAGATATCTCTAAGTGGCTCCTCCAACCGCCGACTCAAGAAGACACAAGTTCCACAAAGTTTCAGTTTCAGGTATACCTGCCTGATGAAGATCCTGAAAAATGGTTGGCAAAATATACTGGTATGTTCATATTTAAGAACAGTTGGGAAAGGTAAAGAAATTTAGTCTTTGCAGTTAGGAGGGCAAAGTTTGGTAGAGAATGGTTAAGAAGGCATATAATTTCAGTCTATACTATAGTTAGGAAAGCAACAGCTAGTTAGCAGAGAACAGTGAAGAAGGCCCCCAAAAAAATTGCTAGAATATTGTTCATAATATTAGCCTTGCTACTGAGGAGTAGTACTGGTATTGTAGTTAATTTGAGTTGGTGTCATTATTTCTATTTTGTTCAACATATCTTTTATCACAGGTTATGAGAATGGGGATTGTTTTATTCAGTTTAATAAGGCAAAGAACATTATCATCATTACAGTAACTTTGAGATAAATATTTGATTATTTTATGGTTTACTAAAGTCCTCAAAAGCATGGTGCATGTGTGTAGTTGTGTCTGCATGTATTCACAACAATTAAATGCAGTTACTGAAGTTAAGTCAATGTGTGGTTAAATTCAATGTACTGATATGTTAATGGCCTACATTGATAAAAAAATCCCTATTAGTTTTGTTTGAAGTGAAATGACACATGAAATCAACAAAGGTAAGACAACAAAACTTGGGAAATGGAAGAAAGGGTTTCCTTTTCACATTCAAAAAGGTATTAGAATGTGAATACCTTGTGAAAAAAGTAAATGGAGAAGGTTGAACTACATGTTCAGTGCGTTGATTCCTACTGGGGACTCCAACTCCAAGTACCCTATGGTTATTGGTGGACGTGAAAGGTTAGTTAAGGTCCAAAGAAGTCAAATCATCTAGCTGGTGACTAGTAGTTGCAACATTTGTAGGGTGCAATTTAAAAAAAAAAAAATTTATGCAACAATTTTACATTGTTTCACAGGTAGTTATATTGATTCAGTGCTACCTCACCTTGATTCAAACCAAAATACTATACAACGCGAGACAAAATCAACAAGAGATTACAGCGATGTATTGGAGTTCATGGATACTATTTCAGAATCTCCGTTGGAGGGCTGGTTACTGTAAGTCCCTGTTATTAAATTTTTGTTTTGTTGCGTTTGGTAACCCCAGTTTTCCTGGGACGATCCAGTGGAAGATTTTGTGGCCCAGGGAAAACTGGTCTGTGGTATCCCTCCTCCACTTTGAGAAATTTTCCGGTGCTTTATAATGGTTGCAATTGAGTATTGTTATATTTTCAACTTTTGAAGTAATTGTATGTACAAGATTTATCCACTTTTTTCCCACGAATATTGGCAATTTCTTATTTCTTCTGAATGTTTGTTCTTTCCCCCAACCCTGCAAAAATTTTTGCTGACCATAAAGATACCAGAGAAGTTTGTAATGGAAACCAATGTTTCCTTTTACATCAGATTTACTGATCTAACCAAACAAATTTGTGTTCTTCTAAATTTATAGACAAGAAACCAGCTTTAGTTTTCAAGAAGAAAGATGTGATGAAGTATCAGAGACAATCAGTAATGAACAAGTGATGGTGAGTGAAAAAAAAATCTTTCTAGTAGTTGAATTAGTTGTCCTTCTGAAGATAACAATTAATATATAATTACTGCCACGAAAAGGTAGTTTCAAATCTCGGAAGATGTGGATATATACCATCTTGTGACTCTTGTCTAATATTATTGTTGTTGAATAAAATGTTCATCTGTATAGTAAAACAGCTGGCTACATTTGATGACTTTAGTTTTCTGTTTGGTACCAACACTGGAGAGAACAGTAGTTCTTATTCCCTAACTTGGTGAAAAACTTTTTCAGCCTCATACAAAGAAAGCCAGAATACCTCTTTTGCCCTGATTCAAGTAAAGTATTAAGCAAGGTCAACTGTAGGTTGCAGATCCATCCGCTATTCCATAGAATCATAACTCGACATATTTATGTGATGTCAGAGAAAAAAAAACATTCATGACTTTGTTTAGAGCTTCTCACAAATTATTAAAGCTATCTTCAGATGTCTAGTGAGCTTTTAATGATCCAGTATTTCTCGGTTTCAAACGTGCATGTCCATGAGTGACAAACATACTTGGTGGTATTGGTGTAAAACAAGAAACTGTTTATTTTGAATTAAAGGGATATTCTGATGGGCTGAATATGATCGCTTTAACAAAAATTTGTGGAAATGTTTCTGCATTAGTGGTTCAAAGCATCATCCTTATTCCGTTTTATCCAAATTTCTCACATCTGAAGGATTAATCGACAGAAAGATTACAATACTAAAAGTGAAGCCGATGGAGAAAACCTACCATGATGACATCAGACACCACTAACTATGATCAACTTTGTGAAGAAAGAGTCAAAAGTGGTCACTTTTCACAATTAACCAAATTATTGAGCAGATATTGAGAATTGTGTTTTACAACCAACAGTGTAGAATATATTTTCCTCTTTAAGATATGGGTTATATTTGTCTGCCCTGACAGATTACAGCTGGGTAGGATCTTTTAGGGCCACAGCTAGAGAGGTTGAACCCTCTTTCTTCAAAGAATAAGAACATGCATAATGTTCTTCTACTCATGAAGTATCAGACCAATCAAACTTCAGCATTTTATGCCCAAGAAACCTTACAACAATTTGGCATTCTGAGATACTTCCAGTAACCAAATTGCAATCAGCTGCACCCCCCCCCCTCCCCCACACACACCCATCCATTGCTGAATAAGCATTCCACACTGTTACATGAAACCTGATCTTTATACAGTATCTTAAAATTGAAAATCAATATATTGTTGTTAAATAAAAGAGTAAAAAGGGTTTGCCACCCTGATTCTTGATAAAAAAATTGCCCATGAGTGGTCTATAATTATTTGGATACCTGCTTTGTAGCTTTCTTGTTTTACATTTTTTCACTGTGTTAAATAAGTTTGACAGTTGTTCTTGTTATGATTAAAAAAGTTATGATTAAAAAATTGATCGTTCTTCTAGAAGGAAGTTATCTGTTACGTTCTGATACATTGCAATGCACAGTCTGTTACCTTTAAATAGAAGCTGCTGTTGTAATACACAGACAAAGGTATCCCAAAGGTCCATCAATCAATGAACCCCCCCCCCTAACTATGGAATGACCCATAAAGATGAAATTTTTGGCAGCCTGAAGTTCATTAAAGATGACTGTAAATATAAATATCTTTTCTCCAATAAATTGTCACTTTTTCAGGATGAAGGGGAACCTTCGAGATTGACTGACATCGGCGGCGAGGATTTGACTGCAGATGATGATATCTCCTCAATGGTTGGATGTCAACAGGTCGGTCATGGAGCCTTGACCAATCAGAAAGCGCCTAAGAAGAGAAAAGTAGACAAGCAAAAAGTTAAGTCATCAACTCAGGACCCTGCTGGTGGCAAAAGAAGTAGAAGGAAAGATTGTTCCTAAAAAGGGAGAAATATTTTTGTGACATTTTTTATGTAAATTGCAGCTGAAACCAAAAAAACAATTTGTTAAGTGCCTTTGAACTGTATCATGAAATCAGATTTCATGTTCTTCTTTAATTAATCGTCTTTTGTCTTAAACTGACTAAAAACAAAATATATTTTGAGTTTGTAAAACATTCAGATATTAGTTGTTCTCTTAAGAAGAGTCTGGAGTAGCACAAGACCATATGTCGAGTCACTTTTTTTTTTTTAGTGTTTTATTTCTCTGTTGGGGTTTGTTTCTTTTTGTTTATATTTTGCATTTTAGTAACACTCTTTTTTTTAATGCAGATATTAGTTTTTAATGAGGTCATTCAGTAGTTAAAAGTCACACAGTATCATGCCCCAGATTTTTGTGACTGATAGTTTGAAATATTTGACAGAATACTTGTACATATCTTGAGGCTGGAAAACACTTAATTGACTGCCTGCAAGTATAGTATCAGGTTTAAAAATGCAATAAAAAAAGAGGCGTTGTTATAAACTAACAAAAGTGTTTGGTGGTATTTGTTCTGGCAAAATATATTCTGGAGGACTTTGTAGAAACGTTAGAAATATGGTTTTCTAATACCCAAGCAAGACTTACTACAGTGTATTAAGTTGTTTCATTTTTTTTAGATTAATATCGCAGTGTTATTTTAAAGGAGGAGTAAGGGTATTGTTGAAGTCATAGTTGAGCTGATTGCTGGGTATATTCCTAAGGCTGCGTTGCTTTACAAAATATCCTATTTTAACGATATGTTAATTTTGTTTCAAAACGAATACTGAATTTTCACAAGACATTGGTTTCTTTGCCCTAATTGTTGAGTTTTATTAATTGTTTTATAAATTCTAACAGCTTTGCATACATTCATTGACTCCATGTAAAACAATAGGACAAGCCAGGATGAAATTACCAGATGTCCTTGAAAAGTTATTTGAGGACCACTAATGTTTAATTATTTTCCCCGATTGATTTTCATAACTCTTTATGCTTATGCCAAAAAAATGCAGTATTCTAGTCAATTCGTTGGTGAGCTCTCAATATTTAATACTTCATTTCTCAAAACAAAGCAGTGTTGGAATGCAGTCTGCACTAAGTGAAAGTGCAGTATTTGTTTTTTACTTTTGTGAATGATCTGCAGTATTTATATCAAAAGTTTCAATTTTTTTCAATTTTTTTTATTGAATGGTTTTTTTGCTCTATGGTTAAGCATATGAAAATTCTTGCCCTCGCCAAGTGTTGAGTTATTCAAAAGGGGGATTAGTCAAGGAGCTACAAGGTCAAGGGGTGTGTTGAACTCTTCCAAACAAGACATGCCAATTTTCTCTCTGTGGGTTGAGCCTACAAAACTTAATAAGGTGGGGGAGGGGGTAAGCAGCTGTTGCCTTTGGGCTCCAGAGTGTTTTAATCTGGCACTGGCCAAGACCAACCATGTTTCCTATTAAAGGGATAATAACCTTAGTACTGATAAACACACTAAAATTAGTCAAGACTTTCCCATGCGATGTTGACAGTGGTGTTACGTCTATTGTTATATGCCTTTACTATCTTTTCAAATTTCATTAATTTCCCCCCCCCCCCATTTTTTTCTTTTTATTTCGGTCATTGCAATGAATAGTTTTGTTTGGTAATACTGCCATCATTATTATGTATTTCGTTTTAGCGTGAGATCGAGTTTGTAATCGGTGCTTTGAAAGGTTTTTTTTCTTTTTTCTTTTTTGATGTTGACAATGCTTTAGGGCTTATATATGTGAATTTTGCATAGCGCCATGGATTTTATACCTTCGCAAATTCTCGCAGTACTTTATATCATGCATTGTAGCTTTGTTCGCACAAATAAACCTCTATTTTTGTTTCCTCAAAATTGTGTTTATTTCTCCTTTTTACGCCACTCGCTAGCTTGATCTCATCTTTTAATTCATTGGGAGCGTAAGGTTATTTCAGTATTAAACAGCATCGTAATCGCGTTGCCAAATCTCAACTGCCACGCACACCTACAGAAGTATTACAAGACCCCGCGTTGCTGCCTTTCTGTCTGAAAAATTTCTTCTCAACTGTCCCCGATTATAATACAATGGAGCAAGCTCATCACAGTAGAATTAATTGGTTAAAATTATATTGATTTTCACTTTGAAAACAGCAAGTTCAGACATTGTGTTCTCACTTAACCATATTAGTGTTAAATGCCCAAAGAGAAAGTAAAATTGATGTATTTTTGTAAATTTATCATTCCATCTTGTCAGATCAGACTACTGTATAACCTAGACAAGCTAAGTTAAGACACTGTTATAATTTTAGAGCATGTATGTGAGTATGTATGCTTGTATGTATGTATGCGTGTATGTATGTATGTATGTATGTATGTATGTGTGTATGTATGTATGTACTTTAGATCCTCCTACAAGAAGGAACTCGCGAAGAAGCCATCATTGGCTTATCAAAGCCGCAAGCTGACCGAAGTCAGTCTCTTAGATTCATATTTAAACGTCCATGATTATGAATTGGCAATTGTCAACAACTCTGTAACTGGACGACGTACATTTATCTTGGAGTGACTCGAACTCGGGACCTTATGCATGACGATACGAAGTAACCAACACGATTGCAGTTGGATCACTGCACCTAATATCCCATAATTTTCTTCCCAACTTTAATCATATGTTTATTGTATCTTGATTTGTTTTTTTTTCTTTCTTAATCTGTGCCATTGGATACTAAAGCCCGTTCAAGTCTAACTCATCAGCTGCATCAGTTACTTTTTTATTTTAAATAATGAAATAAAGTCTTGTTTTTGAAGGGGAAAATATTATAAATTTCCCATTTTGCTCCTATAAAAGTTGTTTGTGGATGTGTTATGATAACAAAACTGACCGGGCCGCGAATATTTTTTTGGCCAAACAGGTTTGCAATTACAGAGTTTTCAGCCAATCAGATTCCTCGTTACGTCAGCACCAATAATGACCATCGCTTGGAGGTTCGAAGACATACACTGAACACACTGACAATTAATTATGTCTAGTTACGGGGTTTCCCTTCAAACGCTCTAACTTTACTTTTAATGTATGGATCACATGTTGACCTTACTTATGATACGTACGCTACATTCAATTGGGTTCGTGTTTACGTTCTCAAAGATTCGTGAGCCGTTCTATTGAAATCGGAATTCGTTTCGTGGAATGGTTACGCTAAAATCAACTTCAGGACGCGAGTTCACGAGTTTTGAATGAATATATGCAAAACAGTAGTCTGCAGTATGATACATTCCCGTCACTGCGCTGTGTACACAGTATTAATAACATATAGCCCTACAGCACATGTTTGATGCACCCAAGGGCGGCGGAAGCACTTTTAATCTGGGGGGGGGGGGCACCGACATCAAAGGGCACTTTGCAGAAATTCGATTGGACTGATGCTACCTTATATTTTGTACCCTTTATAACTCTTATTGTATTATCTTATTTGCGTATACACATCACTCCATCAACGCTCCCCCCCCCCTCTCAAGGAAAATATGCATACTAGCACTGCAATATCCAATGTGCAAACTGGGAAACAAGGAACAAGTCTTCTTTTGATCGACAAAATGAGGTGAAATCATGGTTGCACGTAGGAATCTTCCAAATTAGAGTTTATTTCTTGTTAATACCTTAACAAATTTTTCCATTTGAAATAGCTTTGAGTTTGACCCACAGAAATTCATTAAAGGTCAGGGGCGTAGCCAGGAATCGCAAGGTTGTATACACGACTATCTGAGCGGAGCGCCACCATCGGTTGGCGCGGAGCGTACAAGAAAGTTTTTGGTTTTACAAAACCCTCAGATGGTCGGAAACGGCCCTTCCCGAGTGGTCATTTTGGTTCCCTGGCCTCTTGCTTACTTGAGACACCTCAATTTTTATGTAGAAAAAGGGCACATTTTTAACCTGAGGAAAAGTGGGGGGGCACGTGCCCCCCCCCCCCCGCCGGTTCCGCCGCCCTTGGATGCACCCTGTACGAAACTTTCACTGTGCGATGTTATCGATTAATGCCTTCACATAAAACTTCGAACAAACATCGATAGTATTAGTAGATCAAACAATCATATACTAGTGTGCTAAATATGTCTAAACCAATTCCAAAGATTCGAAAAGCTTCGAGTATTTGTGAACGGGTATATCTTCGTTAAAACGAATGAATGCAGACATTTTGGTGATGACGTAACTTTTCCAACCAATCATGAGCGACTATTTACAAACGATTGCAAACCTGTTTGGGAAAGAAAAACATCGTGACCGGGCCACTAAATGTTAAGGATTGAATCCAAGTCATTGCCTTCTTCTTGATGAATATTCACTCAGTTGAAAATCTGTTAGGGGGTGTCTGGTTTGTTTAATTATGCATAATACTCGGTATCAGGTTTGTCAAAATTGCCGACAATAAAACAAAAACGGCGACAGCTGTATAAATCTCACAGGTTCCTCAGTGCAGTAAATTTAACAGATTCGTCAGAAGTTTTAAGTTTGGAAGGAAAGATGAAAATACTTGGAAATGTATTGCCTTTTTCGTTGTGCTTTATTTTCTTCTGCAAAGAAAAAACACAGAGTTTAATTTAAAAAGACCAACCACTGCTTGTTCACAATTAGAAATATTACTCAATGAACTCACCAAATCCAAAAAAAGAATGTATAAACTTAATTTTTAAAGTCAACATGATAGCAGACGTATATTGCATGCATGCATGCCCATTGATAAGCAATATACAACATCGTGCTCACAGTTGCTCTTGCACAAATAATTTCATGAATATTCAATATGTAAATTCAACGAAAACGTATAGCAGAAATCAAATAATATTTTTCTTTCATTTTGAAGTTGACAGTTCACTATTTTTGAGATGGAAGTATTATTTACAGAATTTCCAGACAATTTTGACAACTTGTGAGCCTACGTTTGAAAGATTTTTTTAAATGAAACTGGTGAAAATAAGTTAAGATTTCCTCTCAAAGTTCACCCCAAACTTAGTTAGAAACAGGCCTGGTTGATCCAGGATTTTAATGACGGAGCGTGGCACTCTTTCTATAATTGGAACCATAAGACCCTTGTCAATCTTTAGGACATGACATATATAAATGGCATACATGGCTACCGACAATGCAGCAGGTTACATGTTCCGATCCCTCAATAATTTTCAGAGGAATGATTTTCACAAGGCCATTGTTCCAACACCAGCGTCTGATGAAGACTCATCTCTATATGTATGTTCGAAAATAATAAGCACCTTCATGATGTTACGCATAAAATTAAATATGAAATAGCGTAAGCTATACTGTCCCACAAGATTAACGCTATACCGACAAATTGTACCCTGTATGGCATGCAATTGTATACTATAAGATATACTTCAAATTTGCTGAATAACCTCAAACGCTTTGTACGGCATAATAATTACGTGACATACACGTCAAGCGCATAACATGCTTCTTTTTTTTATGATTACTATTTTTTGTTAATATTTTTATTTTTACTTATTTTATTTTTTGCACGAATGGGACAACTTGTAGTAAAAGGTACAAAACTAGACATACTGTGCTTTGCTTTGAGTGCGAACATAGGCCAAACGTCATACGTCACTGAGTAGAAATTCCCAAGCTGCGCAACTCAAAATCAATCATGATAAAATAAAAAGTAATATCGCCTCACGATACTGACGAAACGACTATACAACATAATTCAAGGGTCAAACATTCATAGAAGCATAATCAGTTTTAAAGGTCAAAGGAGGTCAGAGGAGGAAAGTAATCTCCTTCTCGTATGATGTTCTGATGTTTTGTTTTCATGCAGTAAGGTTATATTTCCAATCAAAATTTACATGCCGGAAACTGTTACTTTTGAGAACAAAAACTGTCGGTAGATGAATTATCCTTTTTTTTCAAGTGGGTTGGAATTTTCGTTGACTCCAAGATTAAAACAAGAACAACCAGAGATAAAATAAGACCCTGCAGGGTAAATAGCTGTTTTCTAAATATTTACAAGACGTCAATTGTGGCGTTTTATTATTCCCGTCGCCCAGGTAATTTGAAGTCCTTTTTTAACTTTTTTTTCTCAATTTTAGAAAGAGAAAGAGTTAACATGCAATTTGGAAAAATTAATATATAGTCAATTTAACAGTTAACTTTCAGTTATTAAAATGCGTTTTAAATGCAGTATTTGGCAGAAATGTTTTAAGCTTTATGTAGTTTTGTATAGCAAATACTTTAGACAGCCATTTTTATGGTAAATTTAAGTTATTAAATAACAATAAACGTTAATCTTATAAATATATTATTTCACTATCCAGATGGATTTTCCCTTCGTCTCGTTCTTCCATTCAAAGGTGAAAACGGGAAAGGTGATAAAAACAATTAGCTAGGGCCTTTGACTAAAATTGCCAGTTTCAATCATAACTCGCCAAGTCTGCACAATACCCCCTCCCCACGCCCCCCCCCTCACATTCTTTTGCGAACCGTCCGAAGTTGAAACATTGACGTTGTTATTTAGGGATAGCTACATCCCCTCCCGAACTCCCGCTGTATAATTGCGCCTCGGAGGGGGGGGGGGGGGGGGTGGCGGGCGGGTGGCAGGTAGACCGTGAACAATACATGAAAGAAACAGTGGTGAGAATAATTTAACACATCGTCTTATTTGACACAAAATTATACGCCTACCCCAAAACTTACCAGTATTTACAATCGAAGATACTTACTCCCCCCCCCCCCCACACACACACCTTTCTACATACTTCACGACAAGTGGTAGCAGTTTGCATTGCCTCTCCCGGCCTGTTACCCCCACTCCCTCTCACCCCTCCCACCTCAAACTGTGGAGTCGTTGTCCTCTTCCTTCCCGAATGTACAGGAGACAGATGAGGGAGGGTTGAAGTAAAAGTAACGTTACGGTACCGAAATGATAGGCAAAATTCTCTTCGAAATAGACACTACAAGTCCTAATTACTCAAGTCCATTATGAGAGCAATTTGGTAAACAAAATAAGAATCAACATCAACGAATAATTTATATTTCGTACCGATTCCGAGTTAGACAAATTCCGAGACTGTTTGATTTGCGTACATTTACGAGCGGCGTTACTTACATATCCCCTCTATACAATTGCACTATGTTGACGATATTTTGCTAATCCTAGCAAAGGTGTGACTTCTAGCACTGTAACCGGGCCACAGTCTCCTATCGGACTCCTTACCTTTCCATTACCACGTGACCACTGACAAAAATAGCTAACGGACGTCCAGATAGATGCAAGTAACATACGGAGTGTCATTGCTATAGATTTACGATTAGTAAACTCGGACGGAAGCGAAAGCGGGCTATGGCCCGGAATTGGATGATATCAGAAAAGTACATTTTTTTTTCTGAGGTAACCGCGTTGTAAGGATTACTAGATCGGGTAGTGCATTTGTAGAGGGAAGATATGTGAGTGAGAAGCAATATTTAATGTTACCTTATCCATTTTAATTACAATGTTTACAGTAATAGAATTCACTTAAAACGACTCCCATCGCCAGTTCTTTTAGCTCGTTTCAACACGATATCAGTTGAAACCAGCTTCCTGTCGTACGCTTGCCCTACAAACGCCATAACATCGATGAACATGGTGGTTAAATTTATCCGCCAACCGAATTCCCCCGTACGGTAATCGCTGGGAAATGCGTGGTGGTAATTATGCCAACCCTCTCCGAGTGCAAAGGTAGATACCAGGGGGTTCTCCGATGGGTTAATCTGGTCGTCGTACGGGTGCATACCCCAAATATGAGCTACGCTATTGACAAGCCATGTCGCGTTTAAGATTAGACAGTAACGGAGCAAGCCAGCCACGTAGAAAGCGTTCCATGCGCTCTCACCCCAGAAGAAGACTGGGACAGCAGTCGGTACGATGAAACAGAGGAGAAACATCAAGGGAATATAATAGCTGCGTTGAAAGGTAAGAAAAGCGAGAAATATTATTTATTATCTCAGGAAAATATATACACACAGAAATTAATCGATTTCATCAAGTTTAGAGACAGATTGGGTATTTATGCCTCTGGATTATCTCCGAGAGACCACGTGTAGCCTATTTCCATGGCGATAGATATTATGGGACAGTATACAACAAGGAGAGAAGATGCAAATCACACGTGTACCTTTCCCTCCTGACCTCGCGCATTATGCGAGTTATGCTTGCCTGCCTCGCTACGGTACATATCAAACCAAACTGTTAATCTTGGAAGGAAGTATAAGTAAAGACAGTAAAAGATTTTCTGTCGGCTGCGTTTTCCCCCCTCACTTTCAATGTCTCTCTGTGTCAGTCAAAGCATTTAGTTGATATCTATACCCTTTAGAAACATACTAGCGCGTTTTGTGTGCTAGATATAATGGTAAATAATAAATAAGAATCCTAACGTTCATGATTGATATTGCAGTCTGATAAGACGTGTTACGTTAATGATAGAGAAGGAAATTTCAAGTTGTCGTAGCAACCTACCGGTTCTGTAGATAGACCACTGGGTCTTTCAACAGATCACTGACGTCAACTCCGGCCCCCTTAACTTTCACATTCGGGTGTTTTCTGACCAGCAACCATCCGACATGAGAGAAGAAAAATCCCCGGCTGGCGTTATGAGGGTCTGCATCCGTCTCCGAAAACTTGTGATGGACCCTGTGGTCGCGGCACCACTCATAAATATCATTCTATACAAAGAAAAGAAAAATGAAGTATGAGGACGAGTAGAATAGGTCAATTGCAAACAAATGTGTGTATGTATGTTTGTATATAGGTATGTTTGTGTATATATATATATATATATATATATATATATATATATATATATATATATATATATATATATATCAACTATCCCCCAGTTTGAACTCTTCATATATCCCATATATTCCTGGGCCCCTTCCATACTTTCCCGGGCTTTCAAATCGACCCTGGGCCCGGGGCTGTATCCCCCTGACCGACTTTCGCCATACATGATGTTGGTAGTAAACGATACTCATATATCACCAGGTCTGACGAGAGGGAGGGAGCCAGTGGGGGGGGGGGGGGGGTTGGTGGAGCCCCGGGCCACGAGGAAATATGTGATAAAAGAAATAGCTCTTATTCGCCCTGTGCGATATATATATACATATAAAAGGGAAATTAAAGACTTAAAAAAAGTGGACCCAGTTGGATATATTATTACCAGGTATCCAATTTGCATCTCAACGCTCCAATATACCACCCTCCTTAAAGCAGCGTAAGTTTGTAAATATCCGACACTGTTCCTATTACTAGACCAGGTAAGGAATGATCTAAATTAATGCTCATTATGGGTATGAACAATGATACTGGGTATAGGTTTGGTAAACAGTTATATCCGAAATAAACAAACAAACAAACAAACCAATCCAAAATGGACGACGCTTTTATATATTACCACACTCGGCCTTTACCATGCTTGAAGGACCAAAATGAGATTATAAATTTCTTTACCTGGAAGGCTGACGTTTGTCCCAGGGCCAAGAAAACTCGAAGAGGAAACTTGGCCTGATAAGTTCGATGGGCCCACAGACGATGAGAACCAGCTGTCACACCGAGTCCTCCCCATATGTATAAAATAAGGGCTAAAAGAAACAAACAGAGAAAATTCGTGAGATCGAGTAATGTGAAATGAGAAACAATATCTGCTTTTTATTAGTCTCATTTCGCGTTCCATGATCATTTTTTTTAAAGGGCTTTTCTGGTGTGGAAAATAAAAAAAAATCCTCACTGTTAGTGTCCCTAACTGAATATATAGTGTTTCAATGTGACCTGTTTTGAATGTCTAATCCATTAATTCTTCCCTGGATCCTGATCTAATCACAGTCGGTGGTCTGTGACGTCATAACGGCAAATACGTTTTTTTTTCAGAAGCTTTATTTCCCTATTACAACCATCTGGTTGATTATCCCTGAAAAGCTGATGCATTTTGAATCTGGTTCTCTGTATTTTAGAATTTCATCAAATTACAACTTTTTGTAGAAATATTGTTTTCCTCTGTGCAGAGAAAAAAATATATATATCAAAGAAAAATTCATGTATACTTTATATACATGTGCATATACAGAGATCCCCATGCAACCGGGTGTCGCCGGGACCCTTTTATAGTCACATAACAGGCGTCATGGGGAGCCGCTTATTCAAATCATTTGCTGGTGCCACGAGTTAATAACGTCAGAACGTTAAGAACAACTAAAATGCGGACAAACATACGATCAAACAATACTAATGGAGATAACCTACTTCATATCTATACAATTTGCTTGAATCATCGACCTTTGATACTGATAGTTACAGATAATTCTACAATATAGTCAACATCATGATCCTATGATATCACTTGATAATGGCCTAAAACAAGATATCACCCATCGGTTTACATTGCGGGTTCCAGTATGTTGTTTTAACCTACATGTATAGCATTTAGCTCAATAACGATAGTATGTATGGGTGTATGTGTGTATGTATGTATGTATGTATTTTAGATCCTCCTGCAAGCAGGAACTCGCGAAGAAGACTCATTGGCTTATCAAAGCCGCAAGCTGACCGAAGTCAGTCTCTTACAATCCAGTGGCGGATCCAGGATTTCGCCGAAGGGGGGGCCCAAATGGGAAATGCCTAATCGTCGTCCTGGGGGAGGGGTCTAAGGGGAGTGGGTGCCCCCCTCCCCTTTGGGAAAATTTCACAAAATATGGAGGTCCTCGGTGCAATCTGGTGCTACTTTTGGTGAAAGTTTGGAGTAAAATTTATTTCCAATAAATCATGTATTCATGGTTTGCCGGCATATATTTGCAATTTCGAGCAATGAGCTGGGATTTACGTCTTTGGGGAGTAGGTGGTGATGCAAACTACTTTTTACCAGGCTACTCCAGGCCATTTCATCTTGGATGCCCCCTTCCAGATGGAGACTATTGATGCAGTCAGAGTGCCCCTCTCACCTTCACTTTATCAGAATGATGGTGTACTCTTTTTGCAAATTTATTTTACAAAAAATTACACGCACAGTGGCGTAGCTAGGATTTTTTGAGTGAGGGGGCCATGGGGGGCTGTTCTTTCTTGTGGGGGGGGGGCGGAGTTTACTATCTAAGCGGAGCGCCACCTTGGTTGGCGCGGAGCGTACAGAGAAAATTTGAGATTTCAGCACCCCCAGATCGCAGGAGATGGCACCTGTGAGGCAAAATAGCAACCAAAAAGATGTGCAAGTTTGGTGACAGAAATGCAAAAAAAGTTTTTTCTCTTTCATGCTGACTGGCCTTGCCAACTCAGCCAGACTTTTAACTTGAGGGAAGTTGGCATCGTTTGTCGTTTCAAGCTGTCAAGGCCTTTCTCCCAACTCAAACCCCTGTGGGCTACCGGTAGATTTGCAGGATATGCCCACATGTGGACTTAAATAGCATTAGAGGAAGGGGGTGGAAGACTAACACGCATCGATGTTTCGGTAATGGTCCACATTGATGGCTCGGTGCTTATTAGGCCATTTATTGGGTTTCTTGAGGCAGCTGTCATCAGAATCTGGCTTTTTGTGCCAATCGATGACCGATAACATGTATTGGTATGTAAATTTCTTCTTCATATATCTAGCAACACTCTAAAAACAAATGAGTGGATTTCATTCCATTGGAGTGATCACTCGGCGCACTTCAAATTAAGAGTAAAATTTAACTCTATTGGAGTTAACCCTCACTCCTAATATGAGTGAATATAACTCTATTAGGAGTTAAGATTTACTCCAATGGAGTGGAAATTCACTCTTATACCGGAATGTGTACGTTCGTATATCAGACGCACTCGATACCCACGATACGATACGGTCCTGGAGAAACTATTTCCACTCATCATTTTTTAAGGCGATACAGTAGTGAGTATTGAACAGGCACAGCCGCATGTTTGCAGGAAATTCAGAACTCCCAATATTTTATATCTCTACCAGTAGTGAAAATCATGTTTCGACAGTTTCGTGGACATAAAAAGTTGTTTTGTGGAATATTCAATGACATATCAGGGGCGGATGCAGGATTTGTGACAGGGGGGGGGGGTCTGACTGGTCCAGCTGAGCCTGAACGTAAGACTATCTAAGCGGAGCGCCATCATCGGTTGGCGCGGAGCGTACAAGAAAATTTTGGGCTTTACAAACCCCCCAGATGGCCGGAAACGGCACTTCCCGAGTATTCTAAGCAGCATGTACCTAGCCTGAAAATATGGATCTCATGTCTGCAATTTCAGGCCCCCCGTAGCTACGCCACTAATCACGCATGGGGCACTTTCCCTCGAACGCGGTAAAAAAAAAAAAAAAAAAAAAAAAAATCAGGATTTTCAAAAAGGGGGGCCCGGGCCCCCCGGGCCCCCCCCTGGATCCGCCCCTGCAATCATATATTTAACGTCCATGATTATGAATTGTCAATTGTCAACAACTCTGTAACTGGACGACATACATTAGTATGGTTAGACACAGACATTAGACCTAGACATTTAGACATTAGACATACATAGTATGATATAACATGTGCGCAATCCCTCTGTACTATATGATGCTATATTAACAGTTGGGAAGTGTTTGGATCTGTTTGGTTATTTCGATCTGTCAGGGAGCGCAGACTTTCTCGAAGAACGTAGGGCCTACCATCTGTTTTTACCTCCATGGGCCTACATATGCCCGTAGGGAGTTAGCCAGGCACTACGGAACCAATATATAACAGTTCGCTGGACAGCAAGTCAGCGACTGAGACCGTCCAACCTTTCCAAGGCGAGAAAATGTGCACATGAAAATACTGCACTTGAGGCGACACCTTAATTAATTTCGCACTATTCTGTATTTGGTATATATATACGGAGCGGTACGTTCGTATACTTGGTTTTACAAGTTTTGTAATGAGAAAGTTGGGGAGTTTCTGATTCTTGCCGTTCAAGCATCACATACATCAGAGAGATCAAATGAGGTCATAAGCCTATGATGAAGAAAAGTTGGAGCGGGGGTATAACGACGACTAAATAGGCAGTGTGATGTTCGTTTCCTTCTATAGTTCATTAGCTACATATGGATGGGCGCAGACGACGGGGCATCGCGTATATGTGTGAAGGAGGCACAGTGTAGTAACCCAAGTCCAGCTTTAGTACTGACGAGAAGGGTTGGGAGGGGAGGGGGCGCTATGAAAGACTATTAAATGTACCGAATTTGAAAGATGATCAGAAAGATTCACAGTAAGTGGGCGGTGACTCGGATATGGGTGAACGGGTCGGGTCGTTGGCCAGAGTGCTTATACTACTTAGGTTTTGACCAACCAGAGTATATGTATATATTGATGACAGGTTAGAGAGATAGGCACACTTGACCATCGCTTTTCTACCCCCCCCCCCCCTGCCCACCTATTCCTGGATAAGTTTAATATTTCATACAAAAGATCGTATACGTATAGGTTCAAGTATATATCCACATCGACCCACGACCGCTCCTCCCGCCCCCCCCCTCACTCCTTACCTTCGCCCCATCCACCCGGTCCAACCTTAACCATTAGCGAATGTGTAAAGCTCACCTCCCCTCCCCTATTAAGTATGATCCCTGATTAACAAACAACAACTTATTTCTTGATAAGCTTACCCCATATGAGTGTATACCAGTGGCATTTCCATGTGACGCCAAACAGGGCATAAACTGATCCTACGTGAAGAAGGGCTAGCCAAAAGAAATTCCTCCATACGATCTTGGTGGGGACGACAATTGGTTTCTCGTCCCGTCTGACGGAGGTTTCAGCCTCATCAGTAGCCAAGAGGTCCTCAACTGGGTCGGTGTCGGTGTTACGGGGTGGCATCTTATATATATTTTTTTTATCTATATCGGGGTGAAGAAGAAGAAAAAAAGTGAGTTCGTTATAATTGTGCATTTCGTCGTCCGGCAAACGAGACCAAACTTGTATCCAGAAAACAAACCGAACCGTGTTACATTAATTGCCACAATTATGTTAGTTTTTGTCATATGAAGTTCATTTTTTGCTCAGCAGGTATGTCGTCAAGAGCCCTGTTCCTTGTGCAGTTATTTAAAGAGTGAAACAAGTCTGAATAGACAACATGTGAACTATAAACATCTTCGAATTTTCTTAATAACGCAGTCGATATTGATCTGCCAGCGCGAAAAAGCTTGCTTGTGACGTCAATCCACGTGACCCGAAGTGTGGAAAACATTAGCTGCCCAGTGAAGGTTATGTTCAGAACCGACAAATGTATTTCCCATATCCCTTTGGCACACTTTGAAAATACAACTATACCAAAGCACATATTATATTCGCCTTGTGGAATTAAAATGCAAGATTGTTGTGATCAATACGGACACTTGCAGAGATCGGTCCGCTTATGACGTCAACAAATTGAAGCTAGCGGTGGGAATTCACCACACATGTGACTTGAGAGCAATCGGTTGTCAAACATTGAGACATATAAACATGGGATCTGATGGAGGCACAAATTAGTACATAGAGTCCATTGCCCTCGATGGAGTCCGTGCCATGCGCGCAGATCTGTGTGTTATCGTACAGTGTTTGCGTTTAAGCGTGTCGCTATGAATATGCATTATTCTTCTCCTCAAGTCATGACAATATACCAACGATTAAACCCACCCTCCCCGTCGCACGCCCCCGTTCCCATTGGATGGGAAGGGGATATATTTTCCAGTCTGACTCGGTAACTTTGCACCGTGTTTCTAAAAGGAATTTAACATTTAATATAGTCTGTCAATCAACTCTATGAATCATCATCACAGATATAAATATATTACACTGCAATATAACGTACAATATGCAATGGCGATATGATCACTTATATTCTAAAAGCGACCAGTCACAATACGATCTTTCCAGAAGCTAAAATGACACAAGTACAAAATTCTACGCCCTTCACACTGGATAGTTAGACTTGCAACGTCGATCATCCATCGTTGATATTACTAGATATAGTAACCTCTCAAAAGCTTTTAGGCTTAGGCTTACCTATATATTCTATGTCATCTGGGCGAATAAAAACTCTTTAATGATTTTTAACTTTGCGGTATATATAGAGATGCACATTCGTACCGCTTCAACGTGAAAAAGGAAAACGATATGAAACGCCCAGAGCTAACTGAGCATTTATCGAGCCAGGGAATCTACTGAGAATTCTTAGACAATGAATGATGTGATCGTTTCAAGAAAAGCGACTGATTGAAAAAGGCGCGAATGAATCTGCGCTGGAAAATCATGATTGTGTACTTGAGTGTAGTAGTGACGCACGCTGTAGAAGACTACATGTTACCAAGGTAACGTACATTGTGCATGCATACGACGCGCAACGACTACTACTACATGCTGTTTATGTAGATTCCGAGAGCTGCAAAACAACAGCTCCTAAGAGTTCATTGATAGAAGCATGGAGGTAAAAACTGTTTTTACCTCTATGTTAGAAGTGAAGTGTAAACCACAGAATGACAACGGATTGGTTCAATTTTATGCTGGTGCTATTAGTCACAACTCAGTGTCCTTGAGATTACATATAAAATATATCCCTTTTGCCTTAATATTTTACGAGGACACATAAAACATTTTGATGGTGTATAGCAAGGTGGACAGGTGGGAGGAAGTGGGGTACGCGGGAAAGAATGAGGGGGGGGGGCGGGTTAGGGTTAGGTAAGGGTACGGGTGTACGAGGCAACCAAAGCTGTTTCCGTGGAGTGTTATAAATTAGTGTTTAACATTAAAAATCAAATGAGGCGTTTTACTATACTAGACTGTATACAATGCCGTTATTTGCTGTTTGCACAAAATGCGACTAAACAGCAGTTACAAAAACGGTAAATGATAGTACGTATACTATATGTACAGATGGAAATATTGCACATTTTAGAAAATCTTTCATTACTGTTTTCCGATTTCAACCCGTACAACTCACACTGTACTGTGTTATAGAAGGCCTGTAAAAAGATTTGACATTTTAATTCAAAAACATGGCATCTACATTTGATATATAGCAGGGATTTGTAAGAATTTAACACATCCTCGAGGATACAGCCATGCATATAACAGCGGTGCAAATTCCTTTGAACAACGACACCGTCGCAAATTCCCTGCGTGTCCTCAAAGAGACCTTCAGACTAATTCATATACTTACAGCAGAATCAGAGGTTCAACCATAGTTCACAACATGAACTTATAAATGTTGATTGACTGATAAGAAATAACGGGAGAAACAATACATTTCCCGTTTAATAATTAAATGATAACAAATAAAAGTGAACTTTAAGCAATGATATAAGGTGATATTACAATAGACATTTTTGCTGTCTGACACGACGTTATCATTATACTTCCTGTTTTATTTGTTTTACAGTACAATGATTTCGTATTTAATCATTAATTTTTGTCCGATATTAATTGGAGTGGAGAATAGACGAGGTCACATGTGTTCTTAATGACAAATTTTGCTTCAAAAAGTTCCAAAACATGTGATATTGACAGACATTATTGATCTCATTGCATTGAGCATGCAGATGAAACATGATGCACTTGTAACGGATGAATAATAAATAACTCGGGGGGTTGGAGGGAGAGGGGGGGTGCTAGCTAATGTAATGTATAGTTCCATTCATTTCCCAATTTTCGCTCGACGACAGCTTACCAATCTACGCAGACGCCATGTGGGGGAGGAGTAAGTTTAAAAGTTACCTGCTACCAATTCAATGGAACTACTACATGCAGCATTAAAGTAGCTGTCTGAGATTTTTTTTTTTCACTTGTCAACTGACTCGCCCTCACGCCCTGACCCCTCATCTCCTCACCACGACCACTCTTTGCACATTCGATAAAGAGACAGATAAATAGACAGATGTATAGACAGGTAGACAGACATCGATATAGAAAGACAGCTAGACAGACAGACTGACTGGCGGACTTATATCTATATATACGTCATGCAACCTAGCCGAATACATGTGAGCTATGCATGTCTTATTATTGCAAACAACACATCCAGGTGCACTCAACTGTGCGTAATGATCTTCATTCTTGCTTGACAACCGCTGTGCAGGGATCATTTTAAAGGCCTTAACTCCGCCTTCAAGATATATTGCTTTCGAGAAAGTCGCTGTTAATTTGCAGACTGTGTTTCTACTACGTTTTCACCTCCATGGTTTATCAAACCTCAGACTATTTGGGACACTCCCTGATTTGGACACCCTAGAGCAATACCACAAGAGGAATGTGACGATGGGAAGGATGGCGTTCCATGGATGGCTTGTGTTTAGTTCTTTATTACGCATCTTGCAGTTAATCATAATCACAAAACCTATTCACAGCAATGAATGTATGCTAATATTCTACAGGGAGCTACAAGTTAAAGGGATAGATCGAAGTAAATATAAATTCTGTAAACAAAATTATCAGCTATTTCAATTTTAGAAACTGGAAGACACATGAGAAGACTGAGAGAAAGAGGAGATTTATAAATACCCCCCCCGCTGACCCCCCCCCCGGCCCCCTCTTTATGATTTCTGAGCATATATAGTTTAGGATAATGAGTACTTCAGGTTTTGTTTTTGCAAACACCCTGTTTAAAATAGTAATATAAACCAGAATGCAAAAGTGCATTGTGATTTCGATAATGTAACACGAGCATTTTTCTCCATGAATGTGACGTAATGTATAGTGAGGGTGTACAACATACTTAATCTTAGTAATACAGTGAAAAGCAGTGTGGTGTAACAAACAATCAATTCACAATGACACAGACTGTCCTGAAATGACCATTGACCTCAACAACAGGCTTCTTGTACTAAATGTGATACATCAAGTCATCAACATACTAAATATGATAATCTGTCCTTGTTGAAATATTGTGTAAAACATGGTTTTCACAATTTGACCCCTGGTGAACTAAAACGACCATAGACCTCCTCCCACATAAAGCTTCTTGTATACTAAATTACATACCAAATATGCGATCTGTCCAAGCTTCCATTGTGATATTATGTTTAGGAAGGTGCGCTATTGTAGAGAGACAGGTAAGAGGGGGAGTGAAGTAAATATTTGGCGTTGGCGTTTGTTGACTTCAAATGACATTTGACCTCCACCAAAAGCAATAATAGGTTCCCTTAAATTTGAAGTCAAATATGAGGTCTGCCCAAAGCTCCCCTTCTTGAGATATCATGTTTACAAGGTTTTCACAATGTGACCCCTTGTGACCAAAAATGACATTTGAACCCCACAAAAAAAGCCTTTATTGTACTCACTGTGGTACTTCTACACACCAAATATGCAATTGGTCCGACCTTCCCTTCTTCAGAGATCGTATTTACAAGCTGGGCGTCACAAACGCACGCACACATATATACGGTACGCAACCATTAAGGCAAAGGTTACGATTATCATCGAAACCAAAAAGTATTTACCAATAACAGGGATTGAGTTATGGCAAAACATCTGTCTAACATTGCCTCACTTTAAAGTTTGTCCAGGACTTTGGGGATATGAGTAATGCAATTACAAGTCGAAATGAGAAATTTAATAAAGCCGTTACGAAGGCATGCCAATTTCTTTTATCTCTGTGCTTGGCCAAGACAACAACGTAAATGAATGCAACACACATAGTTTGTACTGTACAGTGGGATATTATGTTCGTCAATATAATCAACAGATATGTCTGCTAAATAGGTTATATACCGGAAGAAAACAAATATTGCTGTTCTTAAAACGGATTCGGAAATTGCACAACTGCATTTACCATGTACAAGTTAGACAAGACAATACAACAATGAATTTGCTTAACCATGATGCATGCACATGTCTGCGTGCAAGCAATCTATGGAATATTTTTATGCAAAAGTTTTAAGTGATCATGGCGTATTGTCATGGACGTTAGTGTGAATTAAGGAATTTGGGGCCGGAAAACAACTACTTCCCTGCAAAGAGCCCTTTAAAAAAAACCCAAAAAAAACCCATTAAACTACTGCCCGACTATCATGTTGAATTTACAAAACCATGTCACGTTATCTGAGCTAACATACATTCATTTTTTACTGAGTTTAAGCATTGTCTAATCTAATTACTTTATATATGGTTTAAGTCAGCTCACAGTCAACCAGTACCGATTGCACATAATATATGGAAGCACGGTATGAGCCGGTTTCACCGACGACAAGTCCAAGTTGCTTTAATAAATGAAAAAACGAACAAAATATCGTTAATTCGCTTGTAAACAGTCCTATATGCCGCCATTGTTTTCTTCAAAATGCTGTTGTTTCACGATGAGGTCGGATGGAGGAGAGGAAGACTTCTATGGTCTTGAACAAGGCTGGCGAAGTTCAAAGACGCGCATGATATTCGTCTAGGCCTACCCTTTTATTCTGTTCTGCAAAACGACATTGAGTGGTAATTATGCGTGAGGACTTTGTATAGTTGCAGGTTATAGGCAAGTATACTTAAGGGTTATAAAATAAGAGGCTTTGGCAGAGGTATACAGTTTTAAAGAAACAGTACCGTACTGAGTAAAATTGAACGACTGATCGACGAATAACTCAATAGGATACATCGTCGTTTGGGTACGTCCGATTGTCAAACCGATAAGTAAGTATATGGTTTGGGGGTTTGATCAACACATTTTTCTCAACGGTGCTAAATATGACTCTCAACCGACAAATTATACCGTGTGGGGTAGCCTATTACAGGGCAGGAGGCTATACATCTGTAAATGGAATTAAGACGGCCAGACTACCCCCCCCCCCGTTCCCCTACCCCCGTTCCCCTACCCCCGTTCCCCTACCCCCGTTCCCCTACCCCCGTTCCCCTACCCCCGTTCCCCTACCCCCGTTCCCCTACCCCCGTTCCCCTACCCCCGTTCCCCTACCCCCGTTCCCCTACCCCCGTTCCCCTACCCCCGTTCCCTACCCCCGTTCCCCTACCCCCGTTCCCTACCCCCGTTCCCCTACCCCCGTTCCCCTACCCCCCGTTCCCTAACCCCCCGTTCCCCTACCCCGTTCCCCTACCCCGTTCCCCTACCCCTACCCCCCGTTCCCCTACCCCCCGTTCCCCTACCCCCCGTTCCCCTACCCCCCGTTCCCCTACCCCCCGTTCCCCTACCCCGCAAGAATGAGACGAAGACCAAACGTCTGAGAAGATAAACTTGTTAAGGCCTTACAAATGCATTTTGGCTGTTTTTTGGCTTGTTTTAGCCACAGTTGACTTGACCTGTAGTACTAACATGCAGTACGGCTTGCACGAACAGCAGTAAGTATAGTGCGTTTATGATGAATGTCACCATGGATGATGGAAGTATAGGTGACGTCGTGATTCATCCATCAGCGATCCATCTTTCGTATTACGGGAAGAGACGGCGGATCGCCACTCCGTATAAGCAGTATTATTACAAGTTAAATTCAGACATGTGCGTGTGATCGACAATCCCGTGCGTGATCTACAAGTGTTACATTATACATAGTGTGAAAGTCACCGTGACATTCTGTACCATATAGCAGCATTGCGTACAATATACATACATATGTATTTATAGTGTATCGTACGTTTGTTTGATAACGTATGAAGAGTTGCTGAGTACTTGCAAATACAAATGCTGGTAAACAATCTTCACAGTGGAACAGAACCAAATTGCAATGCATGCATGCGTGTCATGCATATGTCTATAATAGCGTGTACGTATACACTCTATTTGACCTTCGTTTAAATTTAGTTAGCCATTTTGTACATAATTATACGCGAGATGAATGAATTAGTTTCCTGCATGTGATATTTCACTTGCTACGTTTATATAACTGTAAACAACGATAGTAAATATTGTAAATATTAATTTGTAAACGTTAATTTATAGGCCGGCAGAAAGAGAGAAACAGAGACCGGGTGTGAATTAAGGGAGGGATAGGTGGGTGGGGGGGGGGGGGGGTCTGCATGGGTGTGCTCCCCCGGAAAAAAGAGTAAAAAACCCAGAAAGAAGTCAAATCGGTGCATTCTGAGTCATTTATTATAATTGAGGTTTATATTAGTAGCTCTAAAGAAAAGGTTGTGCTAAGAAAAAGTAATAAATTCAAAATTTCCGCAGGCCCTAGTTGTACGTGAAATTGTGTAGGGGAGTCTCAGTTTGGGGGGTCCTTCCTCCCAAACAAAAATTAGAGAAAAAAAAATTCTGAGACATATTTAGATCATAATTTGGTCATATTGGTAGCGTTAAACGCAAGATTTTTGCCAATAAATTACTTAATGTTAGGTTGAAAGGGGGTGGGGAGTGTGCACCCATAATGTTCCAAATCTTATCCAGCTGTATGCAAAGAAAACCAGAATGCAAAAATGTATTGTGGGTTTCGATGATGTAACATGAGCAGTTTTCTTCATGAATCTGACGTAATGTATAGTGAGGGTGTACATGTTAACAAGGGTTTCAAGATTTGACCTCTGATGACCCCAAATGACCTTTGACCTCCACCAAAAACAATAGGCTTCTTTAAATCAATGTGGTACTTCTACACACTACATTAGAGCCATGCGTCCAGTATTGAGATATCGTGATTACAAGATTTTCATAATTTGACCCTGGTGACACCAAATGTTACGATTATCATCGAAACCAAAAATGCCAAAATAAAAACCTGACGGAGCCATTCCTTTGTGTACGCCACTGACTGTTCTCTGAGAATGACCATGCGCTTGTCTTTCTACGGATCAAGTCCCATTCGCATCCCCCCTCCCCTCCTCGCCATCTACGGTCAAAACTAGTTATTGACACCATATACAATTCATTCATGGTATAAAAAGTACTTAGCCTATCGTCAGCGATACAACATGCCCCCTCCCACCTCCCATCGTCAGCGGGAGGGGGGGGGGCAAATATGTCAGTCGGGGATTCATTTTAACATTCAGCCGGAGAAGAATTAGACCACTACTAAGTGTGTCCCACTCTTTTTTCATCCTCCACAACGTTTTCCGTTTAGAGCTACACTTGTATAGACGTTAATTTATTCTCCAAATATACCCCAGAATGCACCATTTGACGTCTAAACTTTTAATTCTCCGGACGGCTCCTTTAAGGCTAATTATAGATGATGACGATGGTCGGTGACGTCAGCTCCTCAGTGCAGGCCTATAGATGTTAATGTTAATCCACTGTTTCATAAATTCTAAAAACTCAACCTAAAACATGCTCGTTTTACTTCATGTCATGTGACCAGCAGAGCACCCTGCCTTCGGTGACATTGAACACTCTTTATCATTGCCCAATTTGTAAGTCAGTTGGGGTCGTAAATGTGTTATATTTTCCTGTTAAGTTTTGTGTGCATCACAGTGGCGTAGCCAGGGGCAATGCCCCCCCCCCCCCCCTCCAATTTGCTTTGTGCTACAGTCTTGACCCCCCAAGTGAAATCCAGTGATGTATTCAAAATACTTCTTTTTTACATTTTTCGAGTTCTATCACAAACTTACCTCAGGGCTCATGTTCATACTTCATATAAGGTCAGAACTTGGATATCAGACCGAGATATTACACATTTTGGACATTCATCATACCCACATACGGAGACCGTTGATCAATATCGTCCTACAGAATAAGCGCCAATAATTTGGCCGGTTGTATAACCATTACAAACTAGCGCTAGCAACCCATACATGTGCATTTTCAGCGACCTATGATGCCACTCATATATTTCTTGGTAATTCCTACCATCAACCATCACGGTGTTGCACCCCTTAAGAAAAATCTTGCCCCCCTTACAATAGAATGCTGGCTACGCCACTGCTGCATCATGAGGAACCAAACTAACGTACGGTATGTGCGTTCCACCCAATCCAGCCACATGAACTAATGAACATCATATGAGTATACCAGGGAGTTGTTATAACAACTCCCTGATAATACCGGTCTGTTCTTAAAAATTTAATTGGTATAAACCACGTACACCACACCACGCAACCTGGCCTGACAGCAACGATTTATTATGATCGCCAACTTTTCAAAATGAATTTTTGTGCATAAGTCCTCCTTTGACATTATTTCTATAGACAACACGGGGTAAATTTGCAGTATCGTTCCCATAACTACATACCCGACCTGCCTAAAGGTTCTTCATTTCTTTCTTTCATTGCGAAACAAAAAAACGTTAAATCTAATTTTCTGGAGCTACACCCTCCGTGGCCAAAACCAATTATGACAGGTATATGTCATCTCTTAGATGCAGCTTGTATAATAAGCTTTGTCCAAACTTGATGTTACATAAATGCTACACTGCTCGCTGTCAAGTGAACTATTTGTTTTTCATGCAAATCCAATCAATCCACACTCCTTAACCCTTCGCAGAGACTCACTATTAATTACACTATGCACATAAATTTTGAAAATGAGATGGTTCGTTCAGATATTGCGGAAATTGTTTTATGTGCCGAGCTAAGTATGAAACATGTCTATGTATATATATACACACTAATATATCGTGTGCACGTACGTGCACGGAGACTATATATGAAAAGCCGTGAATGTTAATTTGACAGTACAGACAGGCCTTGTACTTGTAGTACGGCGATGGTCACAAATTTCTTTTTTTTATTAACTGCTAGGATAGCCTCAACGCAAATTTGAAATAAACAGAAGTTGATAACTGATTGATTCGTTCTCTCAGGCCTAATATTCCCGCAGAGGTTTTTGTTTTTCTTAAATTAATAATAGAACAATGATTTCTAGAACTTTGCAACGGCAAAATACGATGCAAAACCTATACTGAGAGAAAAGGGGCAGTGCAAAAACATAAGCACGACTTACCGTATTCTTATTATCCTATAAACGATCGATAACCGCCAATTCTTTCCTTCGGGAATGTTAACTTCTATAAAAGCCAAAGGTAATATATTCAATAGATATTCTACGATCCACAAGAATTTCAAGAAAACGGAATTGCACTTCCAGACAGTCGCAAACTAATGTGTCCTTCGATCTCGAACCCGTGTAGCTCACGTGCGCCTGATACTGTGCGTCTCTTTATACTTCAAACAGCCACAGTTACATCACATCATGTCCTTACTGAGGTAATTTGTAAAACTAAAAAAGATGAGAAATGAATGCCTAGTCTGCGTAGCTGGTCGAGCTTGAGCGATTGTACACAAAGGATGATGTATTCTATAACAGACTATTGCGTCATGTACGCAAACAGGGATGTTTTTGTAATAGACTCAAGCAGGCCTTACAGCATAGAATTGATTGGGCAATGATGGTACGATCGTGTGGCGTGATACTAGCTTGGCAGGTCAGATGTGAAGGAGAGCTATTGGAAAAGAGAAGGTCATTTACAGTGAGTGTGTAACCAGGGAGTTGTTTCACTTGGCTTTTTATTTGTTTTGAATTGTTTGTGATCATGTCGAAGTCTAAGGAAAGGTGAACCAGGGGTCTATGTATGAGTAAAACCATCGACTTCGATAGCCGTACACATTCACACTTTCATCGTTCTATCAAAATGGGAGCAACCGCCGGTGATACTGAGCCCGTTTATACAAGAAAGTTGTTCAATATAGGCTATATATATAATAGGGTACCGGATCTGAGTCGGGTTGCATCAATACTAATACACTCAGTGGCGTAGGAAGCATAGGCGTAGGAGGCGGGGGGGCTGGGGGGCTGCAGCCCCCCCAACCATAATTTTTGGTGAAAATTCGGGCAATATGCTGAGAATTTTTCGGGCACCCTACTGGAAGAATAATAATTTGCAGTGTGTTTTTCATTTTTTGGGGGGTAAAATTCGGCAATATGCTGAGAATTTTTCTGGCATCTACTGAAAGAATAATAATTTGCAATGTGTTTTTCAAATTTTTGGTGAAAATTCGGGCAATATGCTGAGAATTTTCCAGCACCTACTGAAAGAAAATAATTTGCAATGTGTTTTTCAAGTTTTTTGGTGAATATTCGGGCAATAAGCTGAGAATTTTTCGGGCACCTACCAGTGGCGGAGCGTCCATACAGTCAGAGGGGGCGGATGCCCCTCTGACGGACTCAAATGGACTGCTGGTGCCCTTTTCAGCTTTTTACCACTCTTTACTTATTCGCGATTATTGACTTTTTTATTGCGCTCTCAAATACCTATTGACATTTGTCACATTTTGTTGGTGCAACTTTCTGACAAATGGCGATGGCACCTATTTATTCTTCGTTTATCTGCAAATTAGCAATGCCCGGAAAGGGTCATTTCCGGCGATCTAGGGAGTATCTTTACTCAAAAAATTTACGCTCCGCGCCAACCTGTGGTGGCGCTCCGCTTAGATAGTGTCGAAAAAGGGCCCCTACAGACCATTCTCTCCCCCTGACCACTACCCCTATAGCTCCGCCACTGGCACCTACTGAAAAGAAGAAGAATTTGCAATGTGTTTTTCAATGGTTAAACTTATATTATTATCATTATTGTTGTAACGACTTCCCCAATAATTCTAACCAATATGGAAGGGTAAAAACACGGAAAATGATTGTTTGTTATTGGCATGTGATGTAATAACCGAAGAATGCCTATATGATAAGCACATTAACATGCGAAACGCGCGCGGGGCGCGCGAAAAATTTTGGTCATATTTTTCGGGCAAGTCGTTACAGCCCCCCCAAATCAAATGAGGCTCCTACGCCTATGGTAGGAAGGTACTCTTGAGTGGAAATTTTTTGCATTTCCAGGTGGCCTCAGATGCAATTTGGTGCAATATAGCACACTTCAACACCCACTCCATGTAATTTTGCATTTTCACCTGGCCTTAGATGCAATTTTCTCATTTGGAAATGAAAAAGGGGTTTTCTGACTTGCGAAGCGGGGGGGGGGGGGGCGGAATTATACTTCCGCCCCCATATTTTTCACTGGGGGGCTGGCGCCCCCAGCCACCCGGTTCCTACGCCCTTGAATACACTTGGCTTTCATTTGACTTACACGGATTCACTGATGGGTGACTTGAACTGGCCGTATCAAAGAACATAGAAAAACTTTTCCAGATTATACAACTCCCTGCTTTAAAGGTAGTCAGTATAGGCCCCAAATGATAGCACGCAATAATTGCCAGAAGTTTTCAAAATGTACTTTCCTTGAGGTACGTCTGTACTCTCCAAATTGTTCTCAGACAATTTTAAGGAACACACTATATGACTGAATGTCCCAGTGAAGAACATTTCCTCGTAGGTTGTAAGGTTGTAAGTATAGGACGTATGGTGAGGGGGGGGGGGGGGAGACAGTGTCTTTGGTGTACATGGTGAAGACAGTGTCTTTGCTTTGGTGCCGATATTTTCATGGAAGGAATACTTATGACCAATGAACTTTTATTATTGTTCTCAAGTTCGATTGTGAGGACATCGCGGCGGCATGAATTTGAGTGAGGGGTGGGGAAGGGGAGGGATGGGAAAGGGGATGGGATGGGTGGGAAGGGAGGTGGTTCCTGGTCTGTTATACGTATACTTATACGATACCGGTACACGGTCAATGGATGCAGGCCGTCCGACGAAAGCAACTCGGGCTGCCCGGATTCATATAGGTCTTGCAGGCTTTACAACATGATCTTTAATACTTATTGATTTACCATTTTTGTCGATCACAGTGATCATAGGAAATTCATTTGGTATCGATGGACAATCATTGTGAGGGAGGGGTAAGAGGGCGGGGTTTGGCATTAACTTTTTGTGAACTGTTAGCTTCAGCTATATCCCGATAGCCTCTTTCACGCTATTCACTGATTAGTGAAAACCAGTGGCGGAGCGTCCGTATAGTCAGGGGGCGGATGCCCCCTGACGAACTCAAATGGACTGCTGGCGCCCTTTTCAGCTTTTTACCACTCTTCACTTATTCGCGATTATTGACTTTTTTATTGCGCTCTCATCTACCTATTGACATTTGTCACATTTTGTTGGTGTAATTTCCTGACAAAATGCTCTAACGGCTATTTATTCTTCGTTTATCTGCAAATTAGCAAGGCCCGGAAAGGTCATTTCCGGTGATCTAGGGAGTATCTATACTCAAAAAAATTATGTACGCTCCGCGCCAACCTGTGGTGGCGCTCCGCTTAGATAGTGTCCAAAGCGCCCCTACAGACCATTCTCGCCCCCTCTGACCAATACCCCTAGCTCCGCCACTGGTAAAAACCCGTATGAATGTAGTTATTGATGAATAACTAACGTCCAGGGACAATGACATGGATCCCCCATGCACTTTTTCCCTTACCAAGTCTGCAAAAAAAAAATGGTAGTCTAACGCTGACGTCATCGACCAAATTAGGCCTATCATGATTTTCCACAGTTGTTTTTGTATAGCATATATATAGTCTTCCTAAGTTCTAACTCACCCCATATGCGAATCTAACCTGTACAAATATAAGGACGGGATATTATCAAAATCAACTCAAAAAAAATATCCATTGTGTCTTTTATGTTTTTTTGTTTCCTTCTATAGTTGGCTCCCGGTCTGTGTATAGAAATACAGATATATCAACACTTCCTTATAACGTTGGCTTAAATACGATCAACCTCGTGCGATTTCTGGTACGACGGATCGTACCACAGTCGGCCGTTATATATATTTTAGAGAGATGGGGTTATGGATCGTACGAGGCATATTTCTGTCTATATGACGAGCGTGACGTCACGAAATGTAATATGGTTCATTAAAGAGATTAGGTAAGCAGAAATACAGATATGACTTGTAAAACAAACACTTATTTAAACAATTGTCATTCATTGCTGTTGAATGAGCTTTTCGGGTCACCCCTATACACACTAACAGTATAATTCTTGATCTAAGTGCTATGCATGTATACCATCGAAAAGAAGTTCAGCCAATGTAACAACCACCTCAGTAACATTTTTATTTTATGGCGAATTACCGTTTATATAAAGGGGGTTCATCAGTCAAAGCGGATGAAGTACCTAGTTTAGCCCGCAGACCGTAAGGGCAGCTCCTCAATAAGTGACAACACACAATTCTTGGCCTTATATTTTGGCTAAGATCCTGTGTAGTATAGTATCTGTTCTTTTCAAGAGAACCGTGATACTTACGTAACAACGTCATGATCATACGGTTACAGGAGATTGGTGCTGTGAGTGGACCAGTTTACTTGTTTGGTTTCCTTGACCAGGCGGTTATCTTGGGTGACTTTTCTTTAACAAAAAATTAACAAAATAAAAAAGTATGTAGTCTGCAGAGTCTCTTTTCAAAGTCAAATTTCCTACGAGATCGTTTCCTCCCTTTGTAGAAGACCACAACCCAGGGCCAACGACACAAGTTAACGGTTGGGGTGACAGGAGGTGGGTGCCGGAACTACTGAGCATGCATGGGGCATCAAGCTCGATTTAAAATCATATTTAATATAATTACTTGGGACGCCATTATCATATATATATATATATATATATATATATATATATATATATATATATATATATATATATATATATATATATATATATAATTGAAAACGTAATGAGAAGGAAATCCAGAACAGTGAAAAACCCGTTCCAGCCTCCACCGGGACTCGAACCCGGGCCTCCCGCTTTATATGCGGATACCCTATAACCACTAGGCTACGGGATGCTGATTGTATGTCCAGAGGTTCGAAACCGGTAAGGAAGGTCGTAATTCCACTGGAGGCGTTTGTCACCTGAATCGAACAATACTAGTATATATATATATACACCATTTAAGCCTGACCTCATTAGCTGACGTCATCATAAACTTGTTTCAGACATTTCGCATCTTGGCCTACTTTAAAAGTGAAAATCTTAAACACTAAACATGAAAAGAAGACCTTGCAATTTTCTCCATTTTGTATGCTTAAGGGAATCTCCATACGAATTTGTATCTACTGTTATCATTTATGTCGAATATACCGGAACTATATATATATGTATATATATATACTTATATAGAGCTGCCTCGGCTCATCTATAAAAGTGCCTTCAGCATCCTCTCATTCGTGTGTGTGTATGTGTGTGTGCTTGTGTTTCCGGAATTAGCAGAACGAGATACCGCCAAGTGGACTCGTATATTACTAACCATCAAACATTTCATTCTCCTTCCTCTTTTTTAAATGTATTTTATTATTTTTTTTTTGGATATCGGTCTAGAGTCATTGGTCTGTTGAAGTTACCAACCTTTTGTTTTTTAAATTACCATAATATCAATAACGTTCAAGAAATAAAACATACTCACTCGACCATTGATATCCTTTCCATCATTATGTCACGATGCAAAGGCTTACAGCAATATTCTGAAATTATTATAGCCTTATTCATAACTTATGGGTGGGTTATCCTTTTCATCAAATTGTTCAACTTGTCAAAACGCTGGTTCAAATTAAAATGGATATATTGCTTTTTCGTTGTTTAAACTATAGATATGGTTGTTTGAATGTAAACTCATGTGTAACAAGGATCAAGCTTATACCTTTACGCCTGGAAAAGGATCGTAGTAAAATGGTCTGCAGTGATATAATCATGGAAAACGTTCTTCAAAGCTGTAGATTCCTGTTCTAATATTGTTGTTGATTTATCCTCAAGCTGTGATTCATTTCAAAAGTTGGCTTAGTTGACGATGGAGGGAGAGAGTAGAGGCATGTGGGCGTTGACAAAGTAATACAATTCTGTGATAAAGTAAACTATACATCAAGCACCTCAATGCCAGGGGTACAATCATAATGTTTTCTTTTCAAACAAGTATGTGTGACATTGACACCGGTTAATGTCAGAACACGAATGGCCATTACTTTGACTTTCCAGCATATTGCGCGGACGATACTTCTGGTACGTGCTACTGTATGCGTAATACCACGTCCGGGGGTGGGGTGACCACTCTCCTGTGAGAAATGTTGGTACAATGAAGAGTGTTTAGATACAAAATGGTGCTGTATTTTGCAACTTATGAGACTATGTTGAAGAAGCTTCGACTGTTTAGATTGTATGACGCAATACACGTTGTATATTTATGTGCCGTATTAAAGGATTTTTTGTAAACTTATGTCAACCAGTTTGGATAGGGGAGGGGGGGGGGGTTGGGGAGAAAACTCCTCTTGACTTTACTCAGGGGGAAGACCTGTCACCAGATGTATACTGGTTGCATCACTGCTCAATGATGGCACTACTATTTACAACCTCATGATTTAAAAAAAATTAAATCAGCAAAAGTAAAACAAGAAATGCAGAATATTTGATTTATTTCCAAATTTGAATATATTATTAATAATCAAATTTATAGCAATATGAAATTTATGTAAATATTTCCATCAAAGCTCAGTTGCAGGGGCTTAGAAAACTCAAATTTTGTTCTTCTGTCCCTCAATTTCAAAAGCATATGACACTTCTGAAGAGATACCATAGCATACATTATTTTATAGACCCTCATTAGGTTAGAGTTATCTCCAGCCACAATATATATTTTTAACCAAATACAAACAGTGTATTGATGTGGATTTTCAGAATCAAGAATCAAATGCTATTGTAATATACACAGATCATTGTGTTCCTCAATAAAAAAAATCCCCTCCCCCCTCTACCCACAGCTTTTAGTGTTTGTGACCTTTGACCTCACATTCCTGACCTATTTGACGACTACAGACACTATTTCATTTTATCATAATCAGACAAATTTTATGGGAGAAAACTTTAATAGCACTGACCTCATGTGAGCTAATTTTGACATTTTTGTTGTGACCTAACACACAACCCTTTTTCTTCTACTTCTGTAATTAAACCAATTACTTTTATGTGTCTTATATAATTTTACCGATGTGCCCTCAATTTTCTCTATACTAGAATTCCTTTCTCTATAAAGGAACCTTATTCTATACCATCCGAACACTCTGGGACTCTATACCAGTGCACTTCAACAAAAGAGAGAGATACACCCTTTCCAATCATCTGAAGCTTGCCTTTAATAGTTTATTAGCTATATTAGTACTATTTATAGAAACTTTACAAACTTTTCGGTCTCCCACCCAGAAATCTTACATAAGGGCTGAGGCCCCACCTAAACACATACCCATTCGTCAGAATATTTGCTCAGAAATGCCTGAAAAGTGGGAAAAAATCCTAATCCATTGTCGTCATAGGCAAGCTCCAAAACCTGTAGAAATATTTTCCATGTCTGCAAATTTTATACAACCCACTTTTGGGTCACACCCCATAGTTTGTTGACCCATCATTACTTTACAATTTATGTTTCAAAAGTAAATCAAAGTTTGAGAGATCAAAAATCATTATTGATGTTAACAGGTTATGAATTTTAGCCACAAAATGTAAATACATTTGCTCTCTCTCTCAAAAATTCCTTTCTATTTTTCCAGTCAGCTTTCTGTTCCTACACAGCTTATAAAAAAAACCACGGATGGGAGAAAAAGGAAAGAAAATGAACGAATATTATTGCAAAAAATATTATAGACAATACAAAAACAAGGTAATCACATAATTATTAACTGTACTATTTTGAAATTCTTAAACTATTGTAATAACAATTAATTACACTTGTAAAATTTGTTGACCATATTTTTCAGATGCATATAGCTGGAAGTATACACATGACGACATCTTCGCTGACAATCCACCCTCCAACCCTGCCCCTTACCACCCCATACCCCAACCTTACTTGACCCATTCCTGAAAAAAAGCTCAATGTAGGAAGGAAGTAGGCATTATTGATTTCATGAGCCCTGTCCAATATTATAAAAGAGAAATCAATTTCTTATTCTAGATGGAGTCCCCATACCCTTTCCCCTCCCAGCCCCTCCCCTTCCCTACCCCTGCAATATCCCCACCAGTTGAAAAGTTTTGTAATGAGAAAATTAACACTATTCTATATGTATTCAAATATGTTGCCTATCATTCCATCATATATCAGACTTCATAATCAACACAACAAATCTGTCACAAAAAAATAGACAGAATGCGTTTTGCATGATATGTCATGCGTTTTGCATCATATGCATGATAAATTTTGCATGATATGTCCTATTACTCAAGGGCATAAAATAAAACCGCTAAGTTAACTTGTAGCTTTCATATCGTAAGAGATCATGTTAATACATTCACCAAAATCTCTTCTTCTTTTTATTTAAAAGCAAGCAACAAGACTTTAATACCTCCCAAAGGCCTACAACACTAGCACAGCAGACATACTGTACGTTTAAATACCTATTCTAAGTTGCATATAACATTCATGGCACATGTTTGTTTTTACTATCAACGAGTAAGTATTAAAGCCTGTCAACTGACTACACCATCTTGGTCAAGAAGAATATACCGTAGTCCATAGCACTCATTCCCACCGATTATAACATACTGTCATTTTTAATTTTGAGAGTAGAAAATAAAGTACAACAGGTTGTAAGGGAAACAATGAATTGTAAAATTTCAAAAATCAACACACCATCAGCTGTTCTCTGGAAAGTAAAAAAAAATTCTGACCAAAAAAATGACGTACTGCTGGAAAATATTTCAAGGTTGGCTTCAGGCATCTTACTGGTTCTGTGCCCTTGGTACTTAGGGTAAACAGCTCCAATGGGGTGGTAACACGATCTCACCAATTAGGGACAGACATCTCCATCCTCCTGCTCTCAAACTCTCAAAGCATCTCAAACTTTCGGGAATCGGATTTATGCCGAGAGATAATTTACAGCGGACAAAAATGGAGAATGTCAATATCTCACCGACGCCTCGTCCTCTCAAACTTACACTACAAATGAGGGGCAGTTTCCGTAGCGATATCCGCGTTCCTATTTCGCTGTAAAGGAGAGTCGAAGCCGTCTCTCGTACCGTACAACTAATTGAAATATCCACTCTTGGTTTTCTTTGCACATTTCCACATGGCCTCCATGATTCGAGAGAGCCCCAGTTCTTTGGACTTGTCCAGACCCCGTTGCTGTCTGTGTTTCATCACGGATATGAGTTCTTTGTGGCTCAGTTTACCGTCATCTGATCGATAAAGAAAGAAAATACCGGAAAATATGACAACTGTCGGGAAAAGACCTTCATGAAACTTAACCTCATAACGAACATACGTTATCAATCCCAGCGGGTTGGGATGATTTGCTACTTCCTAGAACCACTCCATACTGTCCTCTAATATCATGCTTCAAAGCACTCATACTGACAGTATGAACAGTTCTTAACCTCTTAACGAACATACGTTATCAATCCCAGCCAGTTGGGATGATTTGCTACTTTCCTAGTACCACTCCATACTGTCCTCTAATATCATGCTACAAAGCACTCATACTGACAGTATGAGCAGTTCTGTTTTCGTCTAACATAAACAGGGCATTCATCCTGCTTGCACTGTTAGTACGAGCACTTTGAAATATGGGACATGAAAAGTACAGGATAGAATTTTTTCCCTCTAAAGGGGGGGTCCCTAACTGGGGTGCATGAACCCCCAGGGGTTGCGTGAATCCATCCAAGGGGGTTCGTGTGGGGATAAAGTTAGGGAAACCCTGACTCTAAAGCTTACATAATCAAAAGATATCAATACTCATAAATTTCAAAGCAAATGTGAGGCTTTCCGTAGATCCTGAATCAACAGGTTGTGTTTAATATACAGTTATAAAAAATAACAAAATTTGCAAGCAGAGAAGATTCTTAATTTTGTTTTTTGATTGTCAGTAATCTGGTGAATATCATTTGCGATGATTCATCGAGGATGAAGTGGGGGAAGAGGGGCTAATAGATTGCCTAGAATCCCCCCTCTCCCCCCCCTCATATCAGATAGGAGAAGCTACTCCAGTTCTCTTTGTAAATGTCCACAAGGATACTTTACTCTATGTGTACATGCTTGGAGATGTCATTTCAGGGATTGGGGTGTTGGTTATGAGGCTCACAGAAATACATCAGTATCAGTAACATGAAGGGAAACACCATACATCCTAGGTAGGGCAGAATAAACCGTACCTATATCACTTTAACACACAGGGAGGGGGGGAGGGTTTGCTCTTTTCATCTATGCCATATGAACATGCTCCTTTGAAAGGCAATTGATATGGTTGAGTACCAAGGTTGGGGAAGAACAAACATAGACCAGCTCATACCACCACACATAACCTGTTCCCCTGTTTCTTTTAAAAACGGTACAAATTATTTAAGATAAGTTATTTTCCCCACCAGCACAGTTAGAAAATTGATACCATATGACATAGCAAGTTTAGTCTGGAAGGGTTACATACAGCTGCAAGACAAAAATCGGTGTTTGTGTTTGTTCGGACGATTTTTTTCGACAACCGGGAGAGAAGAAGGGTAAACATCGAAACAATTGATTAATAAGATTAAGAGAGCTCAAGAACAATTATCCAAACAAGATTAACGATTTGAATCATTAACAATTAGACTCCAATTATACAGACAAAAGAGTTATGGAGTTATGTCAGGCATTTTGTTACCAAAGTTGTACTCTGTTCATGGTCTGATGTTTTAAATATTGAAATTTAGCAGACCTTCTTGAGGTGTGGAAGATTCGTCATAAATCAAAAGCGAGAAGCATCATGCTATGAATTGTGCTATTAAAAGTCAGAATGTAAAATGAGTATGGTGGGTGACACTGTCCCTTTAACTTAATTAATGTTTTTCCACCTCTCCCTCCAAAACCAAATCAGATGTGACTGAAAAGCTTTAAGATTCAGTTATGTAAGATATATATGGTAAAATCTGAGACCATGACTCAAGTTAAGGGCCACATTTACAAGGTTGAATAATACATAAGACTATTATGACAGGTGGTACTGCCCCTTTAAGATAAGTGACTATTTGCTACTTACACCACTACTGACCTGATAAGAAAGACCATCCATTATAACAAAATTAAAACAAACTGTCAGGCTTTCAGTTTACTGCTTATCTTTGTGCATTAATATGCAAGTCCATCCCTTGCAACCGGGGCCACATGGCAAGGTGAATAATAAATAATATGTAAGCAATACAATGAAGTGTTACACTGTCCCTTTAAGTTCACTAGGTTGTTTGTATCTTGCTTCACTGGCCTGATAACAACAGATCAGTTCATTTGTAATGACTTTAAAATACAAACATCTCATCCTACTGTATGAAGAACTTTATCAAGTCAGCAGTCTATGTAGATTGTGATCTTACCATTGTCACTCACAAAGTCAACAAAAACAAGCACCTTTGCCTCTACTTGACAGTTCACAATGTCAAAAGGTCACAAATACCAGAATGGAATCAAATCCAAACTTATATAATGGAACTTTATAATCTCTCTCTCTCCCTCTCTGCCTTTAGATGCTTTTTTAACAATTTCAAACCAGGATATTTCTGGAGAGCTGATGAAGGGCACTGCAAACAATAAATGGGTCATTGTTTTTACAAAACATTACCAGGCAAGGCTGCCAGTTCCCTGGCTATTTCACAACGCCAAAATAAGATTTTTATCCAACCTCCTTCCACACATGGACACAAATAATATTTTGCCGTCATGTATATTGTTCTCATCTTTGCAACTGAATATCTGTCTCCCCAGTAGCTTACAAGTCGTCTACTGTCAAATTCTTTTGGAAACCTGCTGAAATTTGCTTTAACACCACAACTCACCGTTTTCATCGAATAAAGAATATATAACGTCTACGACTCGCTGGCTGAGATCAGAGCCTCCGACCATTTTGGCGACGTGCTTGAATGTGTCTATAAAAGAAACAAAAGCGATGAAACAAGAAGAAAAACAGTTAAAGATTAGTCATTATCAACCCAAACAGAGTGCAACTGTGATTTCTGAGAGTCAACTCTACTCTGGATAAGAACTAGCGGTTCAAAGTGTCTATTATGATTCTTTCTAATATGATTCTTTCTATTATTCTCCTCCTTCATTAGGAATGTTGAAATAGAGATCGCCACCAGGCGCATAGCCAGGAATTTGCCAAGGGAAGGGCGAAAATGTAGGCAAACTATCAGAGCAGTAGATACGGCATTGCAAACTATCTAAGAGTAGCGCCACCATGGTTGGCGCGAAGCGAACAAGAAAATTTTGGCTGAAAATGCCCCCCAGATCGCTGGAAATGGCACTTCCCACGCCTTGTAAGTTGCATCTTAGCATTTTCCCTTTTGAAATTACTAGCGTTTTCATAAAAACATTAAAAACAAAATTAAAAAATATGCTCAAGGTTGGGGGACTGGCTGCCCCCTTCGCCCCCCCCCTTGGCTACGCGTCTGATCGCCACCCTCTTCGATCTGGATAGCTCATTTTTTTTTCTTTCTAAAGTCATTCGTACTCTTTAGCCAATACCTTCGTCCCTCTCTGCAATGTCTTTGCTTGCCCTTTCATTTTAGATACGACTTCATTTCACAAACATATAAATGGTAAGATAAAAAGTGGTTTGGAAAAAGACCAAAAGAAAAAACTAAGGTAGCTGTGCAACGTCATATGAAATTATAAACAAGAAGGCTTCTCATGCGGTTGAAAATCCTGGTTCCCTTCTCACCTCTTCTATTAAGGAAACACTCATTCTTGTCAACACAGCTCTGCAAGTTGCTGACAAAATACCGACAGTACTTGTATGGATATATAACTCAAGCATACTCACGTCTCATTGGTTATACTAAGGTGTGAGTGAGGTGGGCTGAGTTCACACCTCCCCCCACCCCCCTCTCCCCACTTTTCTTTTGGGGGGGGGGCTCTTATTTAAGTATACATCTTATTCAATTAACAATCATTCTCCCATGACATGTTAGTGTTAAAGACATGAAAACAGGACAAGGTAGGAACAATTTCAAGTTCAAACCACCAAACAGAATGCTTTGATTATATTTCAATCCTCGCGATATACTTTTAAGTTTAACTCGGATTAAAGTCACCTGTGGATGATATTTCAGACTCAAAATGATGACTTTACTCCTATCGGTGAAGAAATGATCTACAATAAAACCCCCAAAACAGTTTTCAAAATCAGACATTTTCACTCACCTGGATCGATATCTGCCCCGGCAACATGATAGAAAGAGAGGGCGGTGTTGATGTCGTTTACGTTACTAAGAAACTTTTGCAATGCTTCCATTTCATCAAATGTGATTCCCTACAATAGGAGAGAAAAATGTAGATATACTTTTTTGGAAAATATATATCTACTTTTTTTTCTTTGGATCTCATCTGAGGCTAAGGAACAAATTCTCTTATAAAATATGTCAAGCAGGCTGGCACTGAAGCATCCAACCATATAAAATTTCACATCACCACCAGTTTGGCCCTGACAAAGTAAAGTGAGCCCCATGTACAGTACAATCCGTCTGTGAAGCCCTCACATAACGACTTGGACACATCCATGTGTATTGCAAATAATGCAGAATACATTACAATTAATAATAATAATATTTGCTTTTTATATAGCGCTTTATACCAGTGATAGGTCTCAAAGCACTTTACAGACGTTATATTACACCTGGTCAATGATAACCTGTCCCATTGACAATCCCTCCAGTCGGCAGCAGTTATATACTGTGCCCAATTGTGACAAGTTACCTCACAGGTACCCATTTAACCCCTGGGTGGAGAGAGGCAAGTGAGATAAAGCATCTTGCCAAGGACACAACGTCTTGAACTAGGCAGGAATCAAACCAGCAATCCTTGGATCACAAGTCCGACGCCTTAGCCAACATGCTCTCACAATTATGACCTGATGTTATCTTAACTTTCACAGCTGTTAAACTCCTTACAAAGGAGGAAATTGAGACAGAGGAATCGTGGTTTGATATTTCGTAACCACATAACAATTAATATTCAGTGGACACAATGTAGGACAGCTATGTGCAAACTGAACGAATGGTTGTCGTTAAAGACCGAACCTCATTTATTGAGCCGCGACCATAATCATAACATTCACCTGTGATTTGTTGCAATTTTTGTTAAAATTGGGCGGTTGAGCGAAAAAACACAGCACTCTTGCCGATATGCTAGTTGGTACGAAGTGGCACGTTGAGTGATCCAACTTAAAGCTGACAAAAGCTTAAAATATGGCTCAATCAGTCCTAGTCGCACTCAAACTACTTATATCAAGACTATCAATGATTATTAATCTACTTTTCGCTGGTCAAGTTGAGTTGGTTGCGTCCAGTCAGTGTGTGCGGGTGGGTGGCTTTATGTACAGCACCTATGTTCTTTACTAGCAAAGAAGTGAAAATTATACAAACAGTGTGTTGCAATAAAGTGCTATATTTTATCAATTGCAGTCATGCACCACTAATTTTGCTGCAGTTAGTCCTCCCTTCAGCTACACACAAAAACCCAAGAAATTGTTCCCCATATCAAAAAGTTATTGCCATATTAACTCAACTGGATATTCATAACCAGCATTACATATTCTTGAAAGAGTTTTTGATGCTCGTAAGTTCAACTCCAGAGTTAATTGCACCACTTCAAGCACTTAACTATTGGAATACAGAAGAAAAACCAACTGAAGGGGGAAAACAACAACAGGCAATCACAAAAGAAAATCAAGATCACAGAGCCCGAGGCTGCCCCAGGGAATAGCAATTCAAAGGTCGACCTTGAGCTGGGTAAAGTAGCTGGAACCCTGTCAAAAACTGTTTGACAACGCCATCACACCACGACGATGGTCGTCATAAATAAGCCATAGAACTACTCTTGTATTCACTAAACTACAAAGAGATGTAACAAATCGATCTATTATCGTATAAATGAGAAAAGAAACTTAGCTTAATACCTATTCCCTGCTACATCTGTAATAAAATATCTCATCTTCTATGACTTTTCAAATTTAGGTTCAAATACAACAGATTTGAGGGTATGAATTGTAATAAAAAATTCGCTGTTATAACTCCAGTGATATGATGAATGTGTGTACAGGTCCACAATTCATAATTTGCATCAGTGGCGTAGGAAGGTACTTTTGAGTTTTGGGGGCTGAAGACTGATGGCCGGCCTGGGGAGGGGTCTAAGGGGAGTGGGTGTCCCCCTCCCCTTTGGAATTTTGTTCATTTCCAGGTGGCCTCAGATGTAATTTGGTGCAATATAGCACACTTCAACACCCACTCCATTTTGTAAACTTAATTTTGTATTTTCACCTGGCCTTAGATGCAATTTGGTGCTCCAAATGAGACTTTTTTTTCTCATTTGGAAATGAAAAAGGGGTTTTCTGACTTGCGAAGCGGGGGGCGGAATGATACTTCCGCCCCTCCACATTTTTCACTGGGGGGGGCTGGTGCCCCCCAGCCCCCCCGGTTCCTACGCCCTTGATTTGCATCATATAATCACAGTTGGGCAATTTAAAATTAAGGATATATATCTTAAAGAAGAAGACATACCCTTTAAAACAAAACAAAAACTCAGAACATAAATTTCCTATGGAAATTTGCAAGGTAGGATGTGGGTAAGTGCTGAATATATGGATCACATTACTGAAGTTTGCTCTATTTCTCTTGATATGAAATAAACTCATAAAAATAGCTGTTTCTTTGACTGTCAGGCACAATGGATCAGAACATAATTTAACATCCACACACAACAATGTATCTTTGTATGTGGTTCAAGAATGTTAGACAGACAGACAGACAGACAGACAGACAGACAGACAGATAGGTCATTGGGGATGAAAGATTATCAAAGAAGATTATGAAAATTGGTCTTCATATTTCCTACATAAAAGGCTATATTTAGTTAATTATCAGTTACTGAGTCAAGGATTACAGGTTTCTATCGGCAATGATATTTAGCGCAATGATTAATGGGGGAGGGAGGGTGAGGGGAGTGATAGAAGGAGAGGGCGGTGTCCATGTCGTTGACGTAACTTAAACCTTTGGCAATGCTTCCATTTCATCGGATGTGAAGAAATTGTGACAAAAGTTATTGCGGTATTAACTCAACTGGATATTATAACCAGCATTATATATTCTTGAATGAGTTTTTGATGCTCGGAAGTTCAACACTAAAGTTAATTGCACCACTTCAAGCACTTAACTATTGAAATACAGAAGAAAAACCAACTGAAGGGGGAAAAAAACAACACACAATCACAAAGAAAATCAATGTATCTCTTTATGTGCTTCAAGAATGTGAGATAGACAGACAGACAGACAGACAGATAAGTGTCATTGGGGATGAAAGATTATCACACAAGATTATATGAAAATACATTTTTTGGTCTTCATATTTCCTACATGAAAGGCTATATTTAGTAAATTATCAGTCACCGATTCAAGGATTACAGGTTTCTATGGCGACAATGATTAGTGGGGGGGGGAGTGAGGGGGAAGGGAGGGGAAGTGTAGGGAGGGGCAGAGAAGGGGTAGGCAAGCCCATTTCACTGAGAAGTCTTGCCCAGGCTCATCTTCATCTCAGTGAGTACACCCCTTTCAAAAACACCCTGATATTATGAATAATAATCATTAATAATTAACAGTTCTTATATAGCGCAACTTACAATAAAGTCTCACCACGCTGTACTTAACCCTGGTCATTGGTAACTTGTCACACCTACACACCAAAGTGTGCACAATTCAAACAATCTCTCCTGGGCACCACAGCCACATGTCCCCTGGGGGACTTCCCATAGGGTGCAGCCACAAACCGGCGCACGCAACTATATTTACAAGTCACCGCGCAAGTCCCCATTTATACACCTGGGTGAAGAGAGGCAATTGAGATAAAGTGCCTAGCCCAAGGACACAACGCAATGATCTGGCCAGGACTCGAACCTGTAATCCTTAGATCACAATTCCACTGCCTTAACCACAACGCCCTCCAATGAATGTATCAATCACTTTAATAGCAAGTCTTTTCACTTGTTTTCCTATTTTTCAATTCCAAATTTTTGCAAAATTTTGGATAAGGAATGTAAACGATTGCAAAATAAACGGACACATCAGTCGTGTGGTCGTGCCATTTTTAAAAAGAGACAGAATTATGCTTTAGTGTTGTACACTACCTTTATAAATGATACCAGAAATATTGGCACTGATACTGCATGTAAATATTAAATTATCTCCTATTATATCCAGGCTCCAGCATCCATTTAGCAGCGACAACTTAAAATGATTTAATGACAATAATTTGATTTAATGACAGTAATTTGACACGACAACTCCATTTAAACACATCCTGAGTCTTGACGTCACAAATTTGGCAACCTAAGATGGAAGTAACGATGCCCAAACTTGTTACCCCCACAACTGATATGTACTGCTAAGACATGTAATAAGACTAGTAGACACACAGACCCAGCTGCAATTGGAAGTGAATTTTAAACATGTCAGGAAAACACAAAGGACTCACATATTAATTTCACTTGAAAAAAATTTGATTAAATGGTAATTTATCAAAGGGTCATTTGCAAATTGGTAGAGACTCCTTACATCCCAGTGAATAATACAGTATAAGAGTATAAATAAGTGTAAATGTATTAATGTGTAAATGTATAAATGTGTAAATGTTGAAATGTATAAATTTATGTATAAATGTAAATGTATAAATGTATAAATGTATAATTGTATAAATGTATTAATGTATAAATGTACAAATATACGAATGTATAAATGTATAAATGTATAACTGTATGAATATATAAATGTATCAATGTATAAATGCATAAATGAATAAATGTATAAATGTATAACTGTATGAATATATAAATGTATCAATGTATAAATGTATAAATGTATTAATTTATTCATGTATTAATGTATAAATGTACCAATTTACAAATGTAAAAATGTATAAAGTACAGCTACATGAATTGCTATTAGTGAGAGCCAATTATGGTTAATTTAAAAGTGAAAGCCAACACTACTGACTGCATTAAAAAAAAAACATTGTTATTATAGTCATGGAAAGAAAAAGAAGGAGAGAATGGAATTTTCGGAGCAAAAAAAACCATATGAAACCACAAAGATATTTTAACCATGCACCACGTCTATTAATGCAGACTTTTAAATTTGGGTCATTCAAAAACCAGGTTTATCAAGCAAATGCAATCGATCAACACTGAGCATTTCAGAGATTCTGTCATGGTATGAAATTTTGTGAAAAATTTGGTTGCCCCGACGACACCTCAATGTAGTCTCTGCAGCTATCTAAGTACTGTATTAACTGCATGGCTGAGGTATGGATGATCCCTGTTACAAGATAAATTGTGATCCTGTGGACAATATAGCATGAAAATAAGCAATCCATTATCCAAAGATAGTTAACATTTGTGTGATCATGGTGACAGGGTAATTTAAAGTTAGTGATCCCTGTAATAAAATAGTTTGAAATGAGTGATCCTGAAGACAATGTAGTGTAAAATAAGCAATCCTTGTCCAAAAGTTATGAACTGTGTAATCCTAGAGACAATATAGTGTGAAAATAAGCAATCCTTGTCCAACAATTATTTACATTGTGTGATCCCGGTCACAAGGCAGTTAAAATGAAGGATCCCTGTTACAAGATAAGCTTACATTGTGTGATCCTGGTGACAAAGTACATTAGAGTGAAATATCCCTGTCCAATAACAGTTTACATTGTGTGACACTAGTTACATGCTAATTTAAAATAAATTATCTCAGTCACGTCAGCTTGTACTGCGTGATCCTGGTGACAACTTGGTGGGTCAATAAGTGAAGAAACTTGACATAGAACGCCAAAGTATTTCATATTTTCCACTGTCATACACAAGTAAATAGTTTTCAATCATTTAACCCGTTCAACAACAAAGTAAGAAAGGTGGGGTCTGTAGGTATGTGTGTGTGTTTATCTGTTATGTGTTGATATGTTAATCAATCCAAGATCTGTTGCTAGTGGATCAAGGATTTGGCTCTATGGCTTACCTCGGGATCGTCAGCAAACCTCTTCTTGACCCGCTTCAACATTCTTGATCTCCGCTTCTGTGGTAAGTTTGCGTGAACAATTAAGAATTTAGCTAGGCAGCGCTCCTGAATACGTCCGTCCACTGGGTCAAATTTGTTGAACTGGAAGAATAATGTACACAAATACTATTACATCAACGTTTTAAAACTAATCATATTAGAATACCATAAAACCCCATCAAGGGATCATTCAAATGATCTAGTGTTCAAACGATTAACTGAATCGGAATCGGCCTGATCATTGCATAATCTGAATCGTAAAAATTACGTGGAATACCAGTTATGTCATACAATATATATATATATGTGATTAAAATTTACACTTTGGTAAAGATTGAAGATGGATGGTTTGTCTGAGATACTTTTTGAGATGGATATTTTGAGTAACTATTCTTATCCCATTTCAAGCCATTAACAGGTGACATACACTCCAAGGTGGTTAGGCCATATGCTTAGCACAGTGCTTCATAGGTAGGATGTCATATTTTGGAAATTTGTAAAAAAAAATCTTCTTTCTGCAAAACTCCAGAGGTGATTTGGTGCATACAATAGGATACCTAAGAGCCTTCTATTACAATTGTTTCTATCACATACTTTATTGCCGATTTCGTATAAACGGGATATTTTCCCTTTTTCAAATAATCGGAATCGCCCGGTATTTTCTGTTAAAGCATTATCGTTTGAACCCTAAAATGATCCACAAATTTCTAGATATGCTTGAAGTGGCGATAGGTGGTCCCAGTGTAAGCCACAAAGTAATTATTTTCAAGAAAAGGAAAGAAGCTTGCAGGGACTAAGTCAATGTTAGGATAACCCTAGAGTGAAAATTTCAAACTGGAATTTCAGAGATTATCCACATTTCTGACTTTTTTTTTTTTGTAGCAAATTCTTTAACAGTAGTGTCTGAACGACTGCGATATATACAACTTTACTAGTGAGAGCATTGTGGTCAATTGGTTTAAGGCAGTGAACTTGTGATCTAAGGTTTGCAGGTTCGAGTCCTGGCCAGATCATTACGTTGTATCCTTGGGCACTTAATCTCCATTGTGTCTCTTCACCCAGGTGTATAAATGGGGACCTCTGAGGTAACTTGTAAATATAGTTGCAAGGGCCAGTTTGTGGCTGCACCCAATGGGAAGTCCCCCAGGTGAGATGTGGTGCACTATAGTGCCCCAGGAGGGATTGATTGAATTGTGCACACTGGGGTGTGGGTGTGACAAGTTACCAATATCCAGGGGTTAAGTTGTAAAGTCGTTTGAGGAGGCCTTGGCTTCAAACAAGACTGAAAACCTTACATCAGCTATCAATTTTTAATGATGACACTTGTATGAAAGTAATAACTACCAACCAGCTTTACTAATTAGCCAAATACAGGGCTGCTCTCATTATATTGCATGTTCGATTCTGCCAATTAGTTAAAGTAACACTTGGCTGCCAAATATTGGTACATCTGGTAACCAAAGATTTCTGATGACGTACTATAGTACGAAGTTTACCCTGCGAGATTCTAGCTCTTGCCTTTTAAGTTATAAATACTGTGTGGCATATATTGGGAGTGTCTGTAGAACTGGCCAAATAGATTTAAAACCTTAATCCACCTCTCATTCCTGTAGCTGTTTTGATTGGTGCCACACCGAAATGTGTTTCCCAATAATTCCCCCTTTGTTAAATGAAGTATTCTAATATTTCTATTTAATATAATGCTAGTAAAACTTCTCTCTTTTGCTAGGTATGAAAGAGTTTGACTGCACAAAAGACTACTTTTTAAGAAAATATTTGAAAGTCCTTTTGTTGTCTGCCCCCTGCTGAAACCAAAGTCACGGCCCAAATGCCCCTTGAGGTTTGTGCCTCCCCCACAGATCAATTCTCTTCTGCCCCGTTTATATGAGGGGGTGGGGAAGGGGAGGGGGAAAGATAGTAAGCTTGAGGAGCAATGTAGAGATCTTTCTCTACATCTGTTTTGCTAAAAAGCAGTTTCTGGTCAATTTTATAGGATTTGAGATTAAAATCACATAACATTAAAAGACTGATTACTTCAGTTCGATTTCAGGAAACAAAAGGAAATCTCACACTAAAAGCCTCCATGATGCTTTCTGCCTAAGACTTAATGTCATTCCTTCATTCGTGCATCCATCCATCCATCCAACCATCCACTCATTCATCCATCCATCCATTGATGCATCCATCATCTTCCATATCATTCATTCATTCATTCATCCATACATCCATCAATTCATTCATTCATTTGTCCATCCATCCATTCCTGAATCCATTGATTCCTGAATCCATCCACTCATTCATGCATCCATCCATTAATTCATGCATCCATTAATTCATCCATCCATGCATTCATCAATCTATCTATCCATCCATTCATTCATCCATTCGTCTATTGATCCATTCCTGAATCCATTGATTCCTGAATCCATCCATCCACTCAATCATCCATCCATTCATTCTTCTATTCATTCATCCATCCATCCATTCATTCATCCATCCATCCATTCCTAAATCCATCCACTCAATCAATCATCCATCCATTCATTCATTCATCCATCCCTCTTTCCATTCATTCATTCATTTGTCTATCCATCCATCCATTCCTAAATCCATTCACTCAATCAATTACCCATCCATTTATTCTTCCATTCATTCATCCATCCATTCATCCATCCATTCATTTGTCCATCCATCCATTCCTGAATCCATCCATCCATCCATTCATCCTTCCATTTATTCCAATAGGAAAGACATTTTACTCGCTCAAGTCTCATTGTGCATGTAACAACTGTTGAGGATAATAAAAGGCTGATATTTGTCCTGTCATTTGGAAATCAGAAATTAAACTCCTAAATGTTGTTTTTTTCTTATTAGCTTCAAAGCTCCAATACTTAGAAGAGATACCATCCTTAGCCATATTCCATTCTATGTTCATTCAGGGACAAATTTGGTGTTGAAAATTTTGCATAGCAGTTTTGAAGGCAAAAATTTGAGTTTCTCTTATAACATGCTATTGTTCCAGTGCTTAAAAGCTGCTATACATCTTTGTATTTCTATAACAATATGCCAAATTTTCGCAGAATATGAGATGCGATTCCATATCAATTAGTCTTCTGTCATTTACCTCTAATTTCAATAAATCTCTTCTCAACTTCCGATGGAAAGCTAAAAATTCCGCCGTCGTCAATTTCTTTTGTAAGTCTTTGCCAAAGAAGTAAGTAGTGAGGGAGCTATTCGAGGTCTTGCCGATCACGTTCCCTGTGGTGACTCTGTCCCTGTGCCTCTTTCCTGTGGCAGTCTGAGCTCTGATGACGTTGGTAACCTGGACGATGGATATCAAAAAAAAAAATTATATAAATAAAAAAAAATTATATAAAAAAAATAAATAAATAAAAATTTACTTTTCATTTTGAAATAGGTATTAACATCTAGAATGTTTCAATGTTGTAATACTCCCAAACGTACTGGGTACCCCGGTAGTACTAGGGTACATATTTGCCAGTACTTGGTACTTTTGCAACCCATGAATAGTGCTCTTGTGTAATAGTGCTTGTACTCATATTTCATTACCGGTTCTCGGATGTGATAACAGACTCGTACTTGGTACCTGATTTAAAGTACTAGGTACTTGATCATGTTGAGTACCTTACCAAGTTACCAGTACAAAGAAAGCAGTGATGTAAAACATGATGACAACAGGAAGTGCCAAAAATTTCAACCCTTTGTTGCCATCATAGCGTTTAACTCTACTGTAGTACTATACTATAAGAGGCACTGTCAAAAACTGTGTAAGTAAAAATAATCATTAATACTTAAAATTAAAATATATTTCAATAAATCCCAAAGAAGCAAAACCTATCAACAGACATGAACAAACACAGATGATGTCAAACAATAAAACACCCTCGATACAATATGTGAATGTGGCAATTTGGCACCTATCTGCCAGCCAGCTGACAATATACATGGTTAGGCCTTGAAATAAACTTTCCTTTCATGTTACCCTGCGTCATGAAAATCAGAGACTCTGATTGGTCGATGGAAAACAAAAGCGCAATTCATGTCATGTTTTGGGCATTCAAATTTGTCCTTGGACTAACCCTGAATTGTCCATAGCTGACAAACAGTGTAAGAGTAAAGAAAAAAAAAAGAGGGTTTTTTCGTCTTCTTTGCTCACAAGGATACACATCTATATATATCTACCAGGTAGTGTATCGATGTCACTTGGCTACGTGATATCTTATGATCAATGGCTGAATGGTAACGTGATGCCATTAAGGAAATTGAAAAACAAAATAGAATATTCTGTCCCTGAATAACCCAGTCTAAACCTACTCACTTGTTGAAATTCGTCTACTTGCACGTCTCCGTCGCCGTTAAGGTCAAACAATCGAAAGGCAATTTCAAAATGTCTCTCGGGCGCTGTTTGATGCAAAAAAGAAAGGTCAAAGGTTAACAATGTAGACTGAAATAAAAATATTTGAGAAGAATAAAAGAATATAAATTGACAAATAAGATTAACACGGTCATCCTTGTCTGGAGTGATTAATCTCAAGCCTTGTGGTAGAAAAGGAGGAGGGCTAAAGGGGGTGGGGGGGGTTGGGGGTGGTGGGTAAACCCATTCCATGAAGAGGAGAAATTTGGTCGTCTTTTTACAGCTATTGTGAAAGACCTAGATGGAGTCTTTCCATTATGCTATGAGTCACATTGTTTTGCTTTGTGTCACTGCAACGGATTATCAAAATTGATAAAAAAAACATCAGACATTTCTAGTGCTATTTTTGAGATGCTCTGAAAATGCAGATTTGATGGTTAAAATGCATAGAATCTTAGAATAGCCATAATAGTAGTAATAGAAAATACTGGAAAAGGTTCAACAGGGGCCCTACACTTACAAACAGCGCCTTCTGAAAAAAAAAATTAGGAAGTCCATTTTGGCTCAGTGGGGATAATTTTAATTTTCCTTTTGAGTCATAATTTTGAAAGAGTATTAACCCTATGAATTTGTTATCACTAAAGTAAAGAAAGTTTGTGCATTTTGTTTTGAGTACCCATTTTCACAACTCCAAAAATCACAAATTTGAAACCTCCATGAGAACTCAGAAAGACAGTTTTGGCAAGACTTTGCAGAGCAAGGTTTTTCTTCTCCAACTTGTATTGGTTAAGAGCTTTAATATCACAGGAGATTCAGAACTACTCCAGGATCCCTACTTTGGACTTAGTGAATTTTCAAGGCTTTCCACTTGATTACGCTAACGAACAGCACCCTCGGAAATCTCTTTTCCACATATTTAGCTAATCCTTTTTTTGCTTTACATCAAGGTCAAATTTTGGTCACGAATTAAGTTAAAGTCATCCACCTTTATTTACATAAATGAGAAGTAAGGTTTCCTTTGTAGTGGGTATAACGACCTAACACATGGATATAATGGTTTTCTAACTGTTATTTTGAAAAGTTAAAAATCACTTATCCCTTTGTGTGTCCCGCAACCTCTGCATCTGTATTTCTCCGCCTCAGACTATCCCCCTTTTGTCCCACTCCACTCTTTTACCCATTTCTCATCCCCAGTTCACCCCCCCCCCCCTCTCTTCCCAAACTGCTATTCACCTCACATTGGGACAGCTGCCAGTCAGATTAGAAGATCCTTTTCGACAGATTGAAAAAGGATTCCGCGATGCTGGTAGTTTCTCAGTTTTAAAAACTGAGACACACAAACAAGATTCCGTTACACCCTTCCTGACATAAAATATTTATGTAAATATTATCACCAAGAATTGAACGAGATACTACAAGATGGAACCTTTTGTCCGATCTTGTACACATCACTTTATCTATACCTGCTGGTACGATCGCCTCGACTATAATCTTAGAACTGGTAACCAGAGAGCCATTGCTTGAAAGTATCCTGCGTTCCGTCTTCGGGACACAAAGTTATCATTCATCTTGTTAAGAAATATCTCAAAGTTTGAAATGAGGGAAATTGTGACCCATTCCACCAAACCAAAAGATGTATTATTTGGCCTGACTTAGTATTGTCGTGGCTATACTGTATGTGTCACAAATTGTTAACTTGATTTTTTGGTTTAAGTTTATTTCTGTTTCACTCCTTTCTAAACAAGATTAAGATCATCCTACAAAGAAACATCATCCCAAACCAATCTTTCATAATAATCATAATAATACTTCTAATAATAATAATAATAACAAACATCTTTACAAAGGGAACAACTTTATCTAGGCATTCCACATGTAAATAGACAACAGAGTGAATTGATTCACTCCTGAAATTACTAGCACAATTTTAAAGGAAAGGGCTTCATTGCATTTTGTGGCATTCAGAACCAAGTAGGGGTATCTTAGATTAATCTAGTACAATCTTGATTTAGTAGTAACTCTCAGCAAGTTGGGTGCAAACAAAATTTCCTGAGATTTTGTGAGGGAAATGACAAAATGGGCTTTGAGCTGTTTACGGAGAGTGACATTCACAAACTTACTGGATAGCACCGTGAGGAGAAACATGTAATCCGTGAACGAGATGAGACCGCAATCTCCGAGGATATTGAAGATGCTGTCTTCATCCCATGAATGCCCTGAGGTCTTGGAGGACTTGTATCTCTGAAAAGGACAAGTTACAGAAACAAGTTACAATTTCTGCCACTTTATCAGAACTTTAAAACGGCTCACAATAATTTGAAAGAAAATTGTTGATGACAAAGACAGGACTTTCTCATGATGACAAGACGTTGTCTACATCAAGTCATGAGCACACGCCTTTTTTGTGAGCTGTAACACTCCCCATCTCCCCAACCCCCCCCCTATCCTCCCCCAAACAAAATCTCAGATGAAGCATCCTTCTTCCAAAACCATTATGATCCAATTACAAAGTAGCTCTTGAGCTACATCTATTCATTTCAAAATTCAAAGTTTATCAAGAAAATTTGTGATTCTTTGAATCCAGGCTTGCTTGGTCTTCTACAAGATTAATGTGATGAAGTCGTCGTACCGTATCATTGTCAGAATCGAACAGAAATTATTCTTTGGGCTACAAAGAGTTATCGTCGAAGGGTGTCGCACTTTTTGACCAACATCTGTCGTTTCTTAATTAATAAAAAATAATTGACGTGGGCTATCAATGTAAACGAGCCCCTTTAATTACTGAGTAGGACGCTATGTAGGCAGAGCTTGTGAAGTGAAGTACTTCTATCCAACTCAGTCTCGACTTGTTCCAATTGTTGAGGAGTAAAAATATTGAAATTTTATTCAATTTAATCATTTGAATTCATTTTGATATTTTATTGGATGAGGTCACTGTCATACATTGGCGATTCATGAAAGTGGTTCAGGTTTTTCGTATTTGAAAAAGGAGAAAGGCCAGTTTGAACTAGTGTTTATCTCCATGTATTGCATCAGAGGTGGCTGTGCAATGCACTTATTGATGAGAAAAAAAATTAACAAATGCATACGTGATCAATAACTGAATTTAAAAAGTTCTCAATTTTTACATCTTAGCAGGAGAACAAGCAGTCAAGATGAGAACCATCAGAGGTTGACCAATGTATTTCATATATATATTTTCAAATGGTGGATTTTTGGTCTACATAGCTGTGTTTTATCTTCTACATGGTTCTACGTCACACCAATGTTTCTATGAACTGCAGTGGTAGGCACACTCATATAGCACGAACGAGACAGACCCAGTCACCGTAACTACTAGATTTGTTACTCTGTTACAGAGAATTTAGAATTACAAATTAAAAAGTCAAGAAATTACCTGAGGATCAATCTTTTTGAATTGGTCCAAACCGAGCCCTGTGGGTAAACATAAAAATTTATGAAATAAAACAATTCCTAATATTAATTTTTAAACGCTAGCATGTCTTTCTCGCCATTCCTGTACAGCCTGCTGCTTTTTCATGTTTTCTTTCTTGTTAGTTTTCTACTTCGTTATTCTTTTATGTTTTATTGACTTGCGAGCACTGTAGTTTCCTTTTACGGATCAATCAAGTTATTATTACTCTTACTCATCTTGCCTTTACTTAGTGAAACCTGCAGTGACAAACCCAAAACACATCTCTTGTTAAAGTGCGATTGTCGATATCTGAGGTTACTTATGAATCACACATAACCACCAAAGAAAATTTTACACAGGCTACAACACCAACGAGTATCTAACTTTAATTGGATTTGACCGAGAGGTCACAACAACCGATTTTAACATTTCAAATTCAACTGACCTTCTGGTTGCTTTTCATCTGGTGTTATCGATCTGATGAAATCTTCAGGGGTCATGTAGATTTCAACGTCACCGTTGTCCATGGCGGCTTTCAGAGTAGCAAAATAACGGAATATCTTGTCAGGCGTGGAATAGGCTCGTATTCTATTTTCGTATTCAATCACCTGTTGCGAAACGAGAAACAGAGCTCTGATGAAACGGGAAACAGTTTCGACTACTAGTATCGCTTAAAGCAGCATTTTGCGTCCTTTTCTATGATTTTTCTCAACCTCACTGATTCCACTTTGCCATAACGACATACATAACTAGCTAATCTATTTATATTTTACTTCAAATGGTGGCATAAAAGTCGAAAAATTTGCAACTTTCAACTTTGTTGTTCTCCAAGATATTTTCCGTTGGGAACCCAATAAACCTCGCCCATAATATGAATATTTAAACACTACGAACGTCATTGACAGATACGTAATATAACACCACGCTTGATTTGTGTACAGTCTATATGGCAGTTGTACCAGGGAGTTCCATAACAACTCCCTGGTTGTGACAACGCAAAGTCTTGAATCTATTTTTAGCAATAACGGCTCATAACTAAACCTGCATCTCTGATTGGTTGAATTCAAACTAGTGGGTTTGGCGGAATTGTATGCGATTAATTTTAACTGTGAAATTTGTCGAGGACACTCTTCTCATTTATCGACATAAATCGTTAATTACTCGCTAATTAACGCTCTTTGCAGGGTGAAACTTGGATGGTATCTTAGATTGCTGTTTTATGATTGATACATGTAAAAAAATCGATGCACATGTTAAAAAAGTGGAAAAAAGCGACCCAACGCAAAATGCTGCTTTAAACAAAACAAATGAATAAATGCAAAATATATGCAACAAAATAATTATGACACATTTATTGACATTTTCCAGTTCTCTTCAAGTTTTATCTGTTAAGTTTTCTATTGCCTATAAAGAACAGAATTGTATTTTTGTTTTCATTATATCTTCTCGTTCAGCTTGCCTTTTCAGATGCAGAGAAAAGCTTTCTAGACACAACGTGGATCAAGATGTGTAATTAAGTGATCTAATAAGAATTGTAAAAATCAGAGAACAATGAAGTGTTCACATTATTTGCAGTTTTTCAGTTTTATGATACTTTCAACTGCTTCAGACCTTTCAGTGGTTAATGAAAGGAACAACAAGCAAACGTTGTACATCCTTGTATTTGTGCAGCAGTTGTTCCCCCCCCCCCCCCCCTCCACCCAGCATATCATTTACCTCTACGATACCGAGTCAATTATTCCCACGAAAAACGTGTAAGAAACGGAACTAGCTAGATTGATCCACGGTTGTACAGACAGCGTTAGGCTTGATCGTACTGTCATTTTAATATTTTATTAATTTATTATCTTTAATTATTATTTTTTTAATTAATTATCTCTTTTCCCAAACCTTCCGGTCTCTAAATCCAGGTCCCTTCTTCTTCTTGGATTCTTTATTTTGTTCTCCATCCTCTTCCTTCCCTCCATCTACCTCAGAGACCTGATTGGAGGAATTCTCCTCTTCTACTGTGGTTGATGCTGCATGCATCGATCTGTCAAAAACAAAGAGGGAAAAAGAAGGAATGTATTCAGTACTACAATACTTAAAGGGTGTGAAGACTCGCGCAAAAAAGAAATGTATAATGCCCGTAATCTGACCTAGTTTCGAATGAGGTGTAACAGAAGTGTTAAACACCACCATCGATCCCAGAAAATACACACACACAGCTTGCTACAGTCGGTAATTAGACACTAGTGCACGGTCAGTACATACAGCTGCGGTCAATACCCACAGCACAGTGTACAAACAATACAGCGATGGACATCTCAGGTACAGCTAAAGATAACAAGGCATTTCGTTTCATTACTGTACTGTCTGCATTTTGTATCGACACAAACAAAACATCACTTGCAAGCAACGGAAAGTTAACTGTTTCAGATGGCCGCACACGGTTTGGGGGCGAGTCTTCAATGCCTTTAAGGCAAAACTTTTGCATGAAATACAAATGTTTTGCCAAGTTGTGAAAACTATGAATATCTTGTCACTACATGTCACTACATCAACAGAAGTTTTTTAAAATATTATATAGAATCGCATGTAGTTAAGTGAATGTAGGTTACAAGCTCAAATAATATTCACAAAATCAAATGAGCTTACACACAAATGTAGTGCAGTGGGTACGAGCGTATTGTTTTAAGTCATAATTTGGTTCTAAGCACTTTCTACCTTGTAAAACAGCATGGTGTCTGAACTTCCTACTGTATGTACAAAACTGCTTTACTGTATATCTAATCTAATAATAATCTCATAATCAGCAGTTATTTTACGACGCTTAAACGACCACAAATATGGGAGAAACCCGCACAGGCTCAAGTATTACAACCTACACGTCGGGTGGCTTCCAATTTAACATTTATCTCAAATTTGGACTCTTTTTAATTTAGAAAGTCATTTCAGATGGGAAAACCGTAGATGGCTCTTGGATGAAAACCAACCTTACAAAGACTCTGCTGGGAATTGAACCTGGAACCTCCCGATTGCTTAGGCTGCTTAGCCTCATTGTTTCAAATGCCATCGCTAATATCCACTTGTCCACAGCACTGGTATATACCTTTGCACTGATATATCAATTTGGTCATGCTTTCATGTATGTGATACCGGATAAAATGATTATAAGAATGAAACGGAATTGGCAGCTTTCGTCATTAAAGCCTAAATCATTCACTCATCATGTGCCTATCATTTTTGACAGGTGGAAGGATTATCAGACATCCTCTCACCTTTCCCACAACATTCCCCCTGTAAGGATTCCTCCACTAGCACCAAGGAGTGCCACCATGTACTTGAGGGGCCATCTGTTAGTGGTCGTCTGTTTCCCGGAAGATGAAGCGATACATCTTAACTGATGCCTGACCAGTATCTGTACAGATCTCCTGCAAAATATTCCGAGCATCTTTCTTGATCATCTTGAAAGAAAGAAATAGAGGAAGAGAGAAGAGAGGAAAAGTAATAAGAATGTTCATACAGCAGGTTATTCATGCCTCTGTTTTTGATTGCTTACAAACAACAGTAAACAACATTTAATAACCGTAATCTTTCAATGGGAAATATGTGAGAAAGATAAAACCCCAACAAAATGTGAATTTATAAATTAAGATTGTCGTGTGCATTTGAAAGGAAGAGAACTTAGGATTCCCTATTGGTATCATAATATTCGCTATTGTCTTTGCTATTGTTATTCTAATACCTTTGATGGGGAAGGAAGGAGCTCACATTTAAACCAATTTAGCATTCCTCACTACTGTTTACAGTGTTAACAAGATGTCAATAAGGGGCTGAAAAACTGCCTCTAACAAGGTTACATATTGTCGTACTGCTCTATCTAGGTTAAGTTATATATCGTGTCGCTTTTCAACAAATGTGCGAAGGGAAAATGTTCTCATATCTCTCTCTTTCTGCCGCATATTATCTATTCTGTACATGTTTGGGTATCCCTTCATATCATTGAGAGATAAGATTACAACATTTGATAAAGTTTCTTATGTACAGTATATGTCACAGATATTAGATTACCGGTCTTTGAGAGGAATTGTGAATTGAGCTGATAGGAGTGAATTTGTCAGAATGACGGACAAAATTAGGAATAACAAAAGAAAAAACAACCATTGCATTTCCCACTTACACGGTCTTTTGGTTAAATCCAACAAAAACCTCAGACATCCGTATATGCCTTTGCTGAAAAACAGAATTCAACTGTACATGAATTCTTTCATTAATCTTGCTGCAATATTCATCCAGTCTGCTCCTTTTGAACCTTTAATATAATTTCAGTCATTGTTTATTCATTTTATGTGTTAACCTTTTAAGAATATTACTTACTATCTATACATATATTTTTAAATTGTTTTATCACATGTCGTTTTCATTTTGATATTTGATAGGTCTTTGTAAGTACCACTCTCCTGTTATAAATATTTGCTATTTTACACTGGTTTCAATAAATGGAAAAATATTAACATGTACAAAACTGGCAATGACACGATGCCAAAAGAAAGCATATAGATGCAGGAGCCCTGTAAAAATTACAAAATGTACATTAGTATGGGAGTGACAGTTACGATTGTGCATATTTGAATGTGTTACCAATGACCAGTGGTTAAATGTTGTAAGAAGTCAAGAGAGAAGTCCATGATACATACAAGACTGTAAACCATAAAACTTTTAACATTATAAAGTTTGAAGGGTCTGATGGTTCACTCATATTCTAGCAGTGTACTCTCTAACAGGGAGTCCATTATGAATCTACCTTTGATTTTGAATATATTTTCTAACCAAGGATCAACCAACAAGCACCTTATCACTCACTATTGACTGTAAATCAATCAGGGACTTTTAAGATGGTATTAATATTCAATTAGAGTAAATTGGCTACTTATATAATGGAAACCCTATGGGTTACCAGAAGATTATTGGTCACACATTTGTTTATACTTAGGCTAGGGTTCATGGCTAGTAAATAATATGGATACAAATTTCGTTAACCCTTCTATGAAAACCAATGGAAACCATCAAATTAAGAATTTTTAGTGTTACATGTTAACCAAGGAAGTCAAGAAAATTAATTGGCTTGTTGTAATCATATCGATACATGCAAACATTAGTACACTTTGAATTCAACCCCATATAATGCCCACAGATAAAAAATGACAATAAGTATTTACAAAGTGGCTATTCTTACGACTAGTCGTAAGAATAATTTCCGACTACGCATGCGCAGTTGCTATTTTCACGACCAGAAGTACTATTTTTACGACGAGGAGTAACAATAATTTCAGGTTAGGGTTAGAGTAAGGGTTAGGATTGAGGTTTAGGGTTATGTTTAGGGTTAGGGTTACCCCTACTCCATGGGCAGTTGCTTTCTTTACTTTACTGCGCTTGAATTTGCCTTTGTCGTAAGAATAGTTTATAAATAATTGTTACGACTAGTCGTAAGAATAGCCACGGCCAAGTATTTATTCTTCTGATTGAGTAATGTTTTGGAAAAATAATATAAACAGACAAGGTATTAACATTTGAAGCCTTCGTTTGCTCAAGTTTTGCGAATGCTCAAACTTTCCCATAGCAGTATTTTAGGGGCCTAGGCCTAAAGTAAGCTGTAGACTAAGTAAGGTCAGTTGCTATCATGATAAATAAGGCCTCCGTGTTGATAGCAGAAAACCAGAAGTCTTGAAGTAACGGTGAATAAACGCATATGATCTCCTAAATACCAATTGTGGCATATATTTGGTAATTACTAAACTAGCCTAGTCATGAGCTTCATAAAGGCCTAGACAATGTAGGTTCACGCTAACAAGTTACAGCAAATAACTTTCCAATAGGCTACGTCTTACATTATGGCCTTTATGGGTTAGGCCTAACGTTGGTTAATGTAGCCTGTTACGTGTTACTTTTAGGCCTAGGAAGTAAGAATAAGACCAAACTCTGCGTTTACCCGACAGTTCTCCAACGTTGCCAATGCTGGGAAGGTTCTCACACCATTGAAAGATGGTTCAATATGTCGTTCTTCTAGTTTAAAGGACGATGTTCTAAAAGAATTGCCACCTCTTGATTACTGTATACTGACGTTAGGCATATATTTGCGGTAGTATAGCAGCACAACAAGCATACGTCTGTGTATGCGTGAAAACAACCTCTAGAGTATTTTATCTCCGGTGTTAAACGACTTTATGTCCTTACGTGTCCTATGTTCAACAATTTGAACTTACATGACGCAACGTTTACACATGTAAGAATTAAGGAACGTGTAGTGTATGCCACTGTCTCTTAGTGTACAGTAGCTCAACCCCCTCTAACTAATTGAGTTAACACACGGTAAACAAACAATGAACACGGATAAAAAACAAAAGTTTAAGACTACTTTTTTCTCGAAATTTCGGCGTTTTTTATATTATTTATTTAGTAATGACCCAAAGAAACACTGATATCAACTTGAAAATGTTTTGTTGATAACTGAAATTTGATATGAGTGTTTTTAAAACACAACATCCAGAATATCTTGCTGATTATTGCTTTCATTCATCATTACAGAAGCGTATGTATATATCATCGATATGACCTGGCATATATCCCTCTCCTAACGGATAATGTAAATGTAAAAAAAATGTAAAAACAAATCTTATAAAGCGCACTACGCGCGATGCATCTGTACGCTTTACAAACAATCTAGAATATACAATGACATAAAACAGTAAATACATAAAACAGTAAATACATAAAACAGTAAATACATATACCATATACAGATAAATACAGGAATATGAGATCGAAAAACGATTAAAAGCACTGGTGAAGAGAAAAGCGATAGAACAGATTGACTACAAAATCTATAATTTGAATGCTAAAAGGTGAAAATTCCAAAAACATGTGCGGGTATAGTGGGACATGGGACTGTGCGATGTGCGTTATTCTTGGTATCGGTTTGGTTTGGTTGAGTTAGTTTAGAATTTACCAAATAGTGGATTAAGATTAACTTTGATACTAATAGGTCTTGTTGAAGACCGTATCACTATAGGTATCTGTTTTCAGTATAATACGCGAATACAGAGCTGTATACGTTTATCTATGGTAGCATACGCCCATTAAAAACCCCATTGACTTACACACTAAATCACAAAAGTAAAGTGGTCTCGAAGTCTAGATGGGAGTTCTCACTAGCTAAACGCAACCCATCACCGGAAAGCTGACAAGTTGACCTTTCATTGCACAATCAATTTTCCGTATCATGACCATCTAGATTTTTTGCTATCCGAGCCGGAAGTTTTCGTCACTTGTAAACAAACCTCTTCACCACTAGTAGTGAACAATTTTCGTACGCTACTCCTGGGAGGCCTAAAGGGATCTAAACTTGCCTTAATTGACCCAATTTTTTCACCACATGTACTTCCATTCATGTTCTTCAAGATGCAAGTCACAAAAAAAAATAGATTATGATTGATAACAGCTCAAAAAAGCCTGTTCGTCTGCTGCTCTTTGGCACTTTTCCTGAGATAGGATAACAATCTGGCGGATGGATATAGTCTCTAATAAGATTCTACCACCTTAAGTCTCTGCTCGAATATCTATCAGCCCGCCCTCTATTTACACCTCGGTTGGCTGTCCAACCATGGAGCTATAAACGATAGCTCCATGCTCTGACCCACAACTCAGATAACTATATAACACAACATCTTTTCCTATAGTATGCCTGTCTGGGGCTCTAGGCATACACATAGCAACACGTGGTGCGTGGCAGCATCCCAGTTCAACTTTGGAAAGTATTTTGCTCACCCCCCTCCCCCTCCAGAACTCCCATTGCCACTCACATAAATGCAACTCACATTAATGTATAGAAATATCGCTTCGGCAATATTTTTAAATTTTAAATAGTAACATCTCAAACTGAAAAGTCGAACTTTCTATATACGAAAGAATCTTTTGGTAAAACGTCTATATACAAAGTAACACCGTTTGAAGGGACAGCCCAGTTGCCGCACACCGCACCTCCACCATCATGATTACAACTAACAATGGATATGATCGATGCCGCTCAATCCCTCACCCTGCAATCATCCCCACTGAAATGCTTCAGACAATGGAATATCGTTATGTGGATCTATATTAATTTGTTGAAGGTGCGAACATAGGTGACTAACAAAGTTAAACACAAAGTAACGTATAACCAGCAAGAAGGGGAAATGCGATAGAGCTTCATCAATTCAACCTTATCCCACATCCCCACCCCCCCCCCTCCCTCCCTTTCTCTCACTCTCTCCCATCACATGAAAAGCTCGCTTTACTCCGCTGCTAACGAAGTAGCTTGAATCCTGGATGGAGGGCAGGAGAAGTGATGACGTTTCTTTGCTAAAACTCATGCATGGCTTACTTCAGAGTGGACGATATGGGTAAGATGTTAATTTCTTTCTCTCTTAATTTCTTCCTTTTCTGTTGATATCTGTTCTTAATCTGCTCCAATCTGGTGGTACGTTCAGTTTAATATTTGAACGTGTTAATGAAAGCTTCGTTATCTAAAACAAAATATATGAATACACCGAAATCGCACCAGGAATTATGATAATGTGCGTAAGATTTTGAAAATACATTAAATTTGTGTGACACAAAACTTTTTGAATTAATAACGCTTCAAACGCATTAGTTATAAGCAACCAAGTGACCATTACCACATTCAGTGTTGCGCTTTGCAGTTTTGTTGGGCGGAATCGTCCGTGGATTTGGTATGTCTGGAAGTTTGCGAATGGAGAAATGGGGGTTCGAAACAACATCAAGCGTTCCCCGTGGCTGCTCTGATGTGATGATGAATGGGAGGCCGTCACCTACTTCACTGTTAAAGACCAACTATGGAGACTTTTCGATGAACATAAAATCCCACCCGGATTTTTCACGTATGTAATCCTTAACTGACTCCAATTACGTTGCTGTAATTAACTTTACCAATTTCGGACGTTAAATACGGGAAAAATGGGACGAAAAGTCAGCTTCTATTTCAGACATTCCTGAAGCATTTCCTAAGACATCAGGTGACCATGTGACGTCAACGTTTGTATACCTCACTCACAACTATACTTTTAGTGTGTAAAGTCGTATACTTGAGCTGCCAAAAACATCAACGATATTATTCCTTTTTCCTCAAAATGCCACAATTCTGTGTTGTTGGAGATTGCAGTTATACCTCATCCAACAAAAGCATCAGCTTTTTTAGATTTCCGAGTAAAAGAACCGACGTAAAACGCCGCAGACTTTGGATCAATTTTTTTAGATCCACGCGGAAAGATTTTTCAGCACCCGGAGTATCTCATGCCCATGAGTCCACATGCATGACCCTGCTTCTGTGTATGCTGCAAATGTCTCATTCTGTGAAAATTATATACTGTCGATAGCTGTGTCGGACCATGGTCGGACATAGCTAATGTGAAATTGACCGTAAACACGCCCTGGACGTCCTTACATGTAACATTATACATGGAGCTATAAACGTTTATAGCTCCATGCATTATATCACGCAATTGACAGTAATATATTTACTGTAAGCAGGGACGTCGCTAGAGGGGGGGTGTGGGGGGGTGTCTCACCCCCCCAATCTTGGTAAAAATGACGATGGTTGGAAAATTTGAGTGTGACAGTCGGAATTTCCGACTGTCGGAATTTCCGACTGTCGACAGCTTCAATTCGGAATTTCCGACTGTCGCACTCTAATTTTTCTGACTGTCGCGCTCTTATTTTCATATGTTCTTGTAATTTGTGAGTGGCATAAAATTTTCGATCAAAATTGACCTTTAATCAGTCATATTTACCACGTTTTCCTCGTCACATTGAGAAATTGTATCTCGCGATCCTTATACTCCACCATACAAAACTTCGTATGATTTCGAATACTCTAAAAAAAAATACAACGTTCGCCAGCTTCAATTCGGATAATTTATGTATTAATTTTGCTATTGGGTGGGTCGACCCTGTTCGCTAGCTTCAAGTAAGTTCAGGATATACAGGGACGTAGCCAGGGAGAGCAGGGGAGCGACTGCTCCCCCCTTCAGTGTCGAAAAATATGTTTAAAAACTATTGTTATTACACTGCTAATACACGGCGATAACAATATTTGTTTTTACGCCACTGCACATCTGGCTGTCTTAAAAAATATGAAAGTTTATATTGTCCATCAGTTAAGTTCGTCAAATGTATTTCTGGTATATTATGTAAAAGAACATGTAAAAGAATTCGAACAGGAAACAAAATCTGCTGATAATATGATATCATATGATGATGATGAAACTGGCAACAAAATGCACCAGATCGCATCTAAGGACCTTCAATTGTTCAAAAATATCTCAAAGGGGAGGGGGAGACCCCTCCCCTTAGACCCCTCCCCCATATCAATCGCAAAAGGTGCTCCCTCTTTCAAACTCCTGGCTACGTCGTTGGGGTATACATTGTCTCTACGGTATACAATTAAAACACCAATGCTAATCTACGGAAGCTTAAAAGTGCCATCAACATAAGCAAAAACTTTGCCCCATAAGGTACAAATGTATCGAAAAAAGTTCGGAACATAAGTGCAGTCGCGAGAGATGGGGTGTCTGACTGACACTGACCGTATCGTTGACGATTAGTGCGGGGGGGGGGTACAAGGCAGCAGTCGGAATTTTCTGGCTCCAAAACCCATCCAGTTGGAATTTCAGCCACTACACCCCCCCCCCCCCCCCAATCATCAGGCCTTAGCTACGTCCCTGACTGTAAGAGATGACCATATATATATATACATACCGTGCCAAGGGTATAGCATTGTTAGTACATGTACGGTAGTTAGTTACAACTCTCGCCGGCGTTGGCTCACAGCATGTGTAAATAGCCATGTTAGGATTTATCTATTTCATTTGTTGTATTCCAGCATCGTGAGTTCGTGATACATGTGTAATATTGTCCGTTCTGTTTATTCCGACATCTGCATGTTCCAAGGAGTTGAATAAAAGCGGTAGTATGTAGCGATCGGACGTTTTATTTCGTTAGTGACTGTCTTGTGATTGTGGGATGTTACTGGTCAAGGCCTCTTTCAACTGGACCTAACTCTATGGAATTTCACAGAGTCACGGTAGTTTTTCGCCCAGATTGAACAAGAAACGTGGATTAGGATATTCACTGCTAAATTTGTTTATTGACAGGATACTTTTTCTGTGTTTGTACTTTTGGATATTAAAACGAGTAAGTACTACGTAAGTATATTGTACCGTACGGACCTATTGACGCTACGTTATGTAAAAGATGCCTCCATTTGAGTGGAAATTTTGCTAATAAAATAAGCAATTTAACTAAAATTTCTGCTTATAATTGTCTTAAAACTTGTTGTTAACCTTCATGTGTTCTTGTTTTAAGCTAACAGCTTTTCAATCTCTCGAAATTGGAAGTCAAAAACAGTACAATTGTTCGCTATCTGTGTACAAACAGTGCCTATATCAGCGTTTGATTTTCGCGGTATACAAACTTTGACGTCACACGGTGACCAGAGGCTCCTTTGGGTCAATCTCTGTTTTCAGACATTCCAGAGGTTCATGACACGTGACTACCCAAAATGTCCATTTTCGTGGTCGTTTTTTGATGGGTTATAGTAGGTTTTCGAAGATTATTTTTTACACATGTTGATTATGGGTATGTAAACTCCTAAATTAATGGAAAATCTCAACAACAAAAAATTGCCTCCATATTTGGTCTTTAAAGGAAGTCGTCAGGTGCTTGTATACTCTCGTCCGTCGGATGAGGACGTTAAATGGCGGTCACGGGAGCAGGAATGACGTAATCTGGTGCATTTACTTAGGCTATAAATGATAGCTATCAGTTCATCTGATTGTTGCAAGACCTAACATTTGTATCGCCAGGCACTGTCTTCACTGCAGTCTTGACCAGGGGCGTATCCAGGGGGGCGCAACAGGCGCGCGCCCCCCCTATTGGCCGTCACCAAAAAAAAAAAAGGTTAAGCAAAAAAAAAAAAAAAAAAAAGAAATTGATGACGACCTTTATGTGAGATGTCGGTGATCGCTCAACCCCCCCCCCCTCCCGTATGCTTTATTTTTTGTTTGCCAAAAAAAGGTTCTGGCGAAGTTCGGCGGCATAATAATTTTAGAAACATAGATGGTAATTGTGTTTGTATTATCACTATAAACACTAAATGACATGCCAGCCATACTAAATTGTGCATTTTGTGTCCATATTTACTGGAAATGTTGCTTATTATTAAGGTCGAAAAATGGATCACATATGGCCATGGGCGGCGATCCTGGGTGGAGGGGGGATATATCCCCCCATGAAAATGGGTGGAGGGGATGTAATGCACCATACCCCCCCCCCCCACCAAATGCCAGGGATAAGAATATTTTCATGCCTACATTTATGCATCTTCGTTAATGTACGGCTCTTTTTTAGCTTCATTTCTCGCCTACCATAAACGTAGTGCGATCTTTTCAAATAAAGCGTCTTTATAAAGCAAAAATAGTTGACTGTAGGCTTCATTGGCCCTATAACAACAAAATGTATTATTGCGCCCACGGTATTGATATAGTACATATATGCACCCTCATAGTATTCATATAGGCCCTATAGTAGGCCTACACACGTACATGTTCCCTCGAACAGCTGAGAATCTCATGTAACCAGGGTAATGCTTAATACACGTTTTACCTGGATGCCCTAGCAATCGGTACCTAGGAATGTAACTATGTGTAATTGTGTATTGCATGTGTATAGGCCTATAATAGCCTGCATGAGGCCATTTTCTTCATCGAATAATATAACAGAGCTCTCGAACATTCTAACGTTGCGCCTGAAACAAGATTGACTTGGGCAATTTTCCCAAAATAACACCCGAAATTAAAAAAAAAAGTATTTTGGATCCTGATTATGAGATATTTCGGACATGACATCCCTATTTTAAAGTTGGGTATATGCCGCTTGGAAACCTCGGGAAGTGCCGTTTCCCGGGCCATCTAGAGGGTTTGTAAATCCCAAAATTTTCTTGTACGCTTCGCGCCAACTCATGGTGGCACTACGCTTAGATAGTCAACAAGGTCATATCCCCCCCCCCCCCCCCGCCCCACTCGGAAGTACGGATAGCCGCCCATGCATATGACACCATTTTGCATTTCAGCCCTTCTTTGAAAGCAAAAATTGTACACCTCCTCCCCTTAGACCCATCCCCCAGGACGGCGATCATTCATGCCTGGCGCCCCCCCCCCCCTATTGGAAAATCCTGGATACGCCCCTGTTGACCACTATGTCTTCTCAATCTTGACCACTATGTATTAAAAATGATAAATATTGGTAAATCAACCCCAATTCGTATCATATGGGCCACTTCCATACCAGGCGTTGGGTTTCATCGCCTACAAATAAAATCTGTAATATTACATACTCATATACTATACAGAAATACAAAAGTCTATACCGGAAATGATCAACTTGCAAATTAAATGGTCTCTAGATCTCTTAATCATTATTGACTAAAAGGAGGTCTGGGCTCTGCCAGAGAGGAGGGCCTGGGTGGGGGGGCATGCCCCATAGAAAGAAACCCAGTGACTAGATTAAATGTGAGCGAAATCCAGTTCGATGGGAACAGCACAGTCACCTGGTGGGTTTTATAGATTGCCTTCTCCTACTGAGGGAGGAGAGTGAATTTCCAGGTCCGGGGTCCTCAGGTCACCAAGTATTCTCCTCCTTAGTTTATCCATAACTCCTTCTTTATTTTGTTCCGAGGTCCTTTCCACCTACCCTCCCCGCCCCCACCCGACCCCTCCCCCTCACTCTAATGATGCCTCGTAATGATGATAAAAGCATACCCTGTCTCGTTTTCAACCTTGTTCTCTTTCTTATGTCATTTTGAAGAATATTGTGTCCTCTTTACAATGACGTGGCGTTATTTATTATGAACTAAAACCCGTACTTTTTAAGCTGAAAAAGTAAAAACCACTTCGGAAAGCATTGAACGTCTTCAAAATGTCCCTATCTCTCAATGCTTACATTGTGCTTGCTGGGAGTTTGATTGCGTAACCCTATGCCAAATCCCTATGCCAAAGAAAAGTTCGTTGACTCCTCTCTCTAGTGATATAAATTCGACTTGATTGGTCAATATTAAGGCCCGTACTTTTCACCAGCAAATCAAAAGCATCGTAAGAAATTTTGTGAAGTCCTCCTTTACGCGGCTAATCTGAACGCACCACAGTTTGTGACTGCGGGACAGTTTATTTACCTCCTTTGTTTTGCTTTTTTACCACTGTCAGTGCTTGCTTGATATCATATGAGCATTTGTGTGAGAAAAATCTTTGTTATAACCCGCTTCATGTTTCTTTGTTTTCATATGACCTTTCCATGTACTTAAACTTATGCGAATATTCTCCTTGTTTGTATTAATATCATTTTTTAATTGCCATCAACATATTCTATCAATGAATAAAAAAGTTGAAAAGGAATTCAAACTTGTATTTTTTTTCTTTGATTGGTGTGAGTCATTGTCAGCCTATAATTAAATAGATAAGCAACCGGTGTTATAAAAAAAATTAAATGGTCCCCATGGTGGATGGGGGGGGGGTAGGGGAGTTGATATGCTTGTATACTACAGAGTAAACTACTTAAGCATTCCCATGAAATAAATTCATTAAGGCCATTGCCCTCTTTACTTGGGGTATTGTGCCCACGAGCCTCACCTAGGTGTGCCCATCTGACCCACCACCCGTCTCCACTTCCCACCTCTCCTGCCATATCTTTCGACATGCATGTACACTATGGAAGAAACCAACGCTCGTTTGCCCCCACTTAAAGTTGATGTGATTTGAAATTGCATTTTACATTCTCATCCCTACTTCCATCAGGAGAAACGCGCCGATCTGAAACGATATAATGTATTGTTTACACATGCAATCAAACCACGAGAGAAAATGTTCAGCTGAAATACCGCGATAACATCAAGTCGAAATTCAATATGGCCGCCAGACAAGCTAACGAACGCATAATCTGCTTCTTTACGAACTGTGAAAAGCCGTCTTAAGATGTTTGCCGTTCTGAATGCGACAAAATCCAAAAGGTATATCACTTAACGTAATATTCGGGTCACTTTCGAGTTATTTTCAGGCTTATTCGTGTTTTAGGAATCATTTTTTTGCATCTTCCGGCAAGATCGTGAAACCGCTATCCAATTTTCTTGGCCTAATTTCTCCGGCAATATTTACGAAATTTCAACATAACATTCCACCAATGCATTAAATATTGTTTTTTCTACGCGTAAGTGTCTTTTTTGGCATTATGAATCATATTTGGCAATATATGGTTATCGGAAAACTCCATGCGTGTAGCCTTACGCGACCGCCGAAATTCAAACGTAGTGATATGCAAAATCGGGAATAAAATCGGAGGTCACGGGGGCAGATCTTCGACGGTGAGTGTGCAGTGCTCTCACAGCAATTTCGGAGAGTGAAAACTAATTACTTGTGAACTGCATCAGGGTCTGATCTATTGTGAAGATCTGTCAACTAAAATTTATTTCAGCACAACGAAGACTGTAGTGTTACCTTGGAAGATAGACGGTTAATTTAACTCTTGAAGACTGGCATAGATCTACTACCATTCAGGATGAATATTTTGGTAAAAGTCAAATCGAATGCTTATTCATGTTTATTTCAAAAATATCCCCTGCTCAATTTTCAAAGAAAATATTATTTGCAGTTCAGCTTCTGAAGGGATGACATTTGAACAGTTCATGTAAAAAGTTGATTCATTGCATCCGGAATTGATAAAATGTGCTTGCATTGAAATAGTCAGATAGTAGAAGTTTATCTAATAAAGAGTTTATTGTAAACCATTGTTTGGATGCGTGTGTGTCTGTGTGCATCCGATTATTTAAAATGTAAATAGATGATTTGTTCTTTCCATTGCAGGTTGTCGTGATCCTTGCCACAACACTCTCTCTGGTGAATGGTCAAAGTAAGTTTTAAACTAATTTTCTATATATAGTTGTACTATACGGCGCTTGCAAAAGAAGCCAACCAAAATGCAAAAACAAGTAAAAAGAGATGTTAAGTGTCTTCATTAAACACTTGTATTCTTTACAACAACTAAATGTTCTTGATTCTATTTGTAAGTTTATCAAATTCTTTCTCTTTTCCAAACACAATTGCAGATTGAAGTCAAAAAATAACATTTTGCCAATTGATTCACTACATGATCGCACGAGGCCGTTATGATGTGAGACAATCTGCTTAAAGTTTGGATTTAGAAAGTAACACATGTTCAACTTACGCATATGTTGATCCTGGTTTGTTTGATTTACATCCCTCCCCCCTCCCGTCCCTACCACTTTTCAAACTTCTCAGAAACTTTATGCTACTAACTGTCGTGTAGCTCGCTTATTGTTATTTGTGCTTGTTTCAATTCTTACTGGTAATAATTTGTGCCTCATTGTTACAGAAGCGTTCAGAGATGATTATCTGCTGCAGCCCCCCCCCCCCCAACCAAAAATGTTTGTGAAAATTCGAGCAATATGCTGAGAATTTGTCGGGCACCTACTGAAAGAAGAATAATTGCCATGTGTTTTTCAATGGTTAAACTTATATTATTAATATCATTATTATTGTAACGACTTCCCAAATAATGATAACTAATATGGAAGGGTAATAACACGGAAAATGATTGTATGTTATTGGCATGTGTTGTTATAACCGATGAATGCTTATATGATATGCACATTTACATGTTGAACGCGCGCGAAAAAATTTTGGTTATATTTTTCGGGCAAGTCGTTACAGCCCCCCAAATCAAATTAAGCTCCTACGCCTATATGGTTGCTGTAAATTTAAAGAAGTTAAATCAAACCGAAACAGTTTGAAGATGATATCACCATATAATATAAACGTAATATAAACGTAAGACAATTTCTGTGTTCAATAACTAAAATCCACAGTGGCAGTGGTGCTACTAACATGACTAAATACTAGGCCTATATCTTTCGTATTGTAACGCTATCCGCTTCGGTAGTATGGTGAAGTACCCAGTTGGCAAGTGAGGAAGGGGGTTGTAGAGAGAGACTCGAGGACACCGTTGAAAGAAGTACACTAAGAGTGCATTAAGAGTTTAAAAAGTATAATTATATAAACAATGTACCTGTCGTACATCTTTCGTAAAGCATAATAAACAAATAATATATACAGAAAGTAATACAATAAAACCTAACCACAATACATGGTGGCGTACATTGACTAGCCCTAATATGTAAGCTGCCTAACAGCGCAGCTAACTATAGGCGCTGCGTCGAGGACGACGCAGCGCAGGCACAACGCAGCCTAAATATAGGTAGGATGGTGACTTCGAAGTTCGGCCACTTAAGACTTAAAACACCCCAAAACTAAATCTTCTGGTATAAATCATTTGAAAATATACTTCATATGGTGGGAGAATTTTGTTATAGTACGATACACGGCCAAACTTTCTTTCCTGCAAACTGTTTTCACGTTGTTTTCCAAGAAGATTCTTCGTGATTGTGGAACTGGTATTTCTTGCTAGAGTATTGCGAAGTTCGGACACGCAACCCACAGTGTGGCGCTGGTAAAAATTGGTGGCGCTGTTGCTCTTTCAGTAATTATAACAGACTTCATAGATCTTCGTCATTTTATTGACAAATATGTAAGTAATTTCTTGCACACGGGTCATTTTGGAGAGAAAATAACTGTAGCTTCGTACTTTTTGGTGAAATTTGGCTCTTCCTGTAGGTTTTCATGGTGAAAATCGTGTATTTCTTAGGGTGCCCGAACTTCGCAGTATGGCGAACTTCGCAATACTGACTATACTGCGTCAAGGGCGACGCAGCGTTAGGACAACGCAGCGCAGCTAACGATGAGATTCGTCAGCCCGCGAACCCTACGCTGCGACGACCTTGCGCAGGCACAAGCAGTTACGCAGCGCAGCTGCCGAGTGCATAACTCGATCCTCTGCAGAAGCCAAAAACCTAAGTCCCTAAAACAACGTACAAATTCGGCATAGATTCTGCCTAGCAATTTACACTAAATATACCACCAAATTAAAGCAGCAATTTGCGTTGATTCTCGAGATTTTCTAATACTAGGATACTATACGAATGACGTAAACTAAGCTAACTGTAAAGTTTCAACTCAAAGTTTTGTGGGGAGGTCAAAGGTCATTTGAAGTCACCAGGGGCCGAATAGTGAAAACCTTGTGAACATGATATCTCAAGGAGGTAAGCTTGGACCAATCTCATATTTCTTGAGTAGATGGACCACATTTGGAAGCAAAAGCCTATAGCTTTTTGGTGGAGCTCAAAGGTCATGTGGGGTCACAAGGGGTCAAATTGTGTAAACCTTGTAAACACGATATCTCTAGAAGGAAAGCTTGGATCAATCTCGTATTTCGTGTCAAGGGGTACCACGTTGAGTTCAAGATCCCAGTGTTTTTGATGGAGGTCCAAGTCCATTTGTATGGGGTAACTAGAGGTCAAATTGAGAAAACTTCAACACGATAACTCAAGAAGGGAAGGTTGGACGAATCTCATATTTAGTATGTAGTTGGTACACGGTCAGTACAAGAATTTCTTGAGGTCAAAGTCATTTGGAGTCAACAGACGCCAAATTGTGGAAACCTTCTTTTATAAGCTACAGTATCTCCCACCGACCAGCCTATCAGATAACATGTGCGTTACGCCTCATACGAATAAGAGGCTATTGGCAATTGGAAATGAGCTGATGGGCATCCGTAGAATCTAAAACTAAAAACTTGAACAATATTGCACTGGCTTCAACGTGTCGCTCGGAAGCCTTACTTGGCGTGCAAAAAGTGTACGTACTCTTTGTAGAACAGCGGTTCTATTGGAGATTTTCCGTCGTATTTATTTCAGGTTGGATATAGTTTCGATGTGACCAGGCAGCGTTTATGAAACTTTACAGTTCGTCTAGTTAGATTTTTTTACTATGACCAGTGCGAAATAATTGTGTAAAACGGTCTTAGTTTGGCAGTGAGTTCACGAGCTATTGTCTGGATCGGCTGTTGATCTCAATTTGAGTAGTCTCTTCCACCAGTTTCAGCATAGCTAGGCCTTAAAAGTAACGTTCGACTTTCTTCACGTTTATATTTATGGGACAACTTGAACAAACCTGGCTGGGCCTGTGAGCAATTTAATGTTGTCTAGGCCAGCAACGGTTGGCAAGAATAGGGTTCGTTAACACAACAACGTGAAGAATACCAGTCAGAATACCAATACACTTAAGATGGCAAAACATCTCCTTAATTATTTCTTAAGGCAATTTTCCTACTGGCTATCAGTCATAATTTGCAAAGTATAAAACAATTTAAGGAGTTTTGAGCATAGGCGTAGGAGGCGGGGGGGCTGGGGGGGCTGCAGCCCCCCCAACCAATTATTTTGGTGAAAATTCGGGCAATATGCTTAGAATTTTTTGGGCACCTACTGGAAGAATAATAATTTGCAATGTGTTTTTCATTTTTTTTGGTGAAAATTCGGCAATATGCTGAGAATTATTCGGGCATCTACTGAAAGAATAATAATTTGCAATGTGTTTTTCAATATTTTGGTGAAAATTCGGGCAATATGCTTAGAATTCTTCGGGCACCTACTGGAAGAATAATAATTTGCAATGTGTTTTTCAATATTTTGGTGAAAATTCGGCAATATGCTGAGAATTATTCGGGCATCTACTGAAAGAATAATAATTTGCAATGTGTTTTTCAATATTTTGGTGAAAATTCGGGCAATATGCTGAGAATTTTTTCGGGCACCTACTGAAAGAATAATAATTTGCATTTTTTTTCCAATTTTTTTGGGTGAAAATTTGGGCAATATGCTGAGAATTTTGCGTGCACCTACCAGTGGCGGAGCGTCCATACAGTCAAAGGGGGCAGATGTCCCCCTGACGGACTCAAATGGACTGCTGGCGCCTTTCAGCTTTTTACCACTTTTTACTTATTCGCGATTATTGACTTTTTTATTGCGCTCTCAAATACCTATTGACATTTGTCACATTTTGTTGGTGCAATTTTCTGACAAATGGCGATGACACCTATTTATTCTTCGTTTATCTGCAAATTAGCAAGGCCCGGAAAGGGTCATTTCCGGCGATCTAGGGAGTAACTTTACTCAAAAAATTTCTGTACGCTCCGCGCCAACCTGTGGTGGCGCTCCGCTTAGATAGTGTCAAAAGCGCACCTACAGACCATTCTCTCCCCCCCCCCCCGACCAATACCCCCTAGCTCTGCCACTGGCACTTAGTGAAAGATGAAGAATTTGCAATGTGTTTTTCAATGGTTAAACTTATATTATTATTATTATTATCATTATTGTTGTAACGACTTCCCCAATAATTCTAACCAATATGGAAGGGTAATAACACGGAAAATGATTTTATGTTATTGGCAGGTGATGTAATAACTGATGGATGCCTATATGATATGCACATTAACATGTGGAACGCGCGCGGAGCGCGCGAAAAAATTTTGGTTATATTTTTCGGGCAAGTCGTTACAGCCCCCCCAAATCAAATGAGGCTCCTACGCCTATGGTTTTGAGACAAGAATGCTGTTGTTGCTGCTAGGACTTTTGGAAGATAGATGCTCTTACAACCTCAGATTTTCATTGCGTAAAAGATCGTTTTGATTTAGGCAGTGTAATAGAGTAATAGCGATAATTTTTCGCGCATCAATCTGCAGCTAAAAGACAAGATAAAATAATTGGGAAAATGTACGCAGTCGCTCTAATCAAGCAGCAGTTCAAAGTAGCAGTGAGGTACTGCATATAGGCGTAGGACTCGGGCACACCTAGTTACTGTATATAGTATATACCTATAGTAAAATAGAAGAGCCCTAATGTAACAGAGGTAACGCTATATTCGTAGGTATTTTACAGATGTTGTAGGCATATTTTTAATTGTTTGAGACACTGTAGTGGGCCTAGCCGCTTATTTATGATTCTGCGTCATGTTTTACTTTGTTCATACTTTTGGTGGAAAAAGGTTAAATTTCATATTGCACAGAAACATAATTTTCCAATGTTCAATTACGTAGCATGCATGCATCTGCCTAAGTGTCTAATCTTTGTTCTCAGGAAGTATTGATGTTGTATATAGATCTTTACTGAAATTGAAATTTGGCAAGTAGAATGTTAGTGACGGTCGCCAAATAGCGAGTACTTTTAAATATATTTGTCGAGGCCTGAAAACCTTGAAAACATTATTTCTAATGGTAGAAATCATGGATACTTTTCATACATGGCATATGGATTTGCCATATTGAGTACAAGAATCCTGTTGCTTGGGAGGTCAAATATCCTTTGAGGTCACCAGAGGTCAAACTATGAAAAACCTTTTACATGATATCTATAACGATGGAAATCGAGGATACCTCTAATACTTGGTGTGGATTCATAATATTGGGTACAAGACCCCATTGTTTTTGGTGTATAGCCACGTACAGTAGACTGACCTGTGTTTATCGTGCGATAGTGTTATTGTATCAAAATGGTGGTTCGGGCCATTTCTATTGTAACAGCTAGTTCTGGTTATACTAACATCCAGAAGTCTAGAGCACTGAAGTCATCGAAACCTCAATGCATTTCGCATTCTGGTTTAACAAAGTCGCCAGTTCATACAGTACGTGTATGCGATTCACGATGCACTGCGCGCACGTGTATGTACATGTACATACACACGTGTACATAGCGTAAGCAAGAACTTCCCAATTCAGTATCAAAAGTGCAAGCCCCAGCCAATGAGAAGCGAGGTATATGCAAATAGTGACCTTCGCCGCGCTGGGGGGAAAAATCGCAATCCGGACGGGCCTTACCCTTGCTGCTCACGCTGGAATTGGTGCGGTATAACCGCGGACCACTGAGACTGTGACGGTTGTACCGATTACCGTCGTGAGTAAAGCGTTACTTTTGTCCTAACTCAGGATTAAAAAGGCATTGTTTTCGTATGTTTTTGTGCCCTTGACCATATAGAACAGACCAACAAGTAAAAGAGATATCCCACACTTTAGGGTTCTTGTATACAAAGCTGTTCAGATTATCATATCTCCATGATTCATGTTGTAAAGACATCTGGTACTGCTTGAAAGTGCTATGATTTATACTAAAAAAATATTTTTTGAATGTTTATCAATTATAGTGTTTTAAGCTTGATAGGTACTTTTACCTGTCGTTATCAACGTAACCTTGTAGAATGTGTTCAAGGAAACAGGCCGGGATTACTCTGTTTAAGTTACTTATATATTCTGTTGTAATCCCTGTGCAACTTATACTTTTTTAAAGCCAGCTGAGAGCCTTACGCACTGCCAAATTTAGACGAAAATTTGATTTGCTTTTCAGTTTATAGCTGGGAATTGATGACAAATTGTTGTAAAGGTGAATTTCTAGGTATGTGATTCAGAATGCGTTCGTGGGATGCGCCACGCAAGAATTAAGCCGCAAGTTTCGACGCTTTATGAATATGCAGATAATCAAAGCAGGATTCAAGCTGATTGCGTGGATTATACTGTTACCATTTTCGCTCTTCAACTATATGTTAGCCTACAGACAAGACTACCGATGTGGTGCTGGATTCCCAGCTGCCAACGGTCAAGATGCAGAGTGTGATCCGGACGGGCATACCCCTTGCTGTTCACCCTCGAATTGGTGCGGTAATACCGCGTACCACTGTGACTGTGGCGGTTGTACCGATTACCGTCGTGAGTAAAGCGTTACTTTTGTCCTAACTCAGGATTAAAAAGGCATTGTTTTCGTATGTTTTTGTGCCCTTGACCATATAGAACAGACCAACAAGTAAAAGAGATATCCCACACTTTAGGGTTCTTGATAAAAAGCTGTTCAGATTATCATATCTTCATGATTCATGTTGTAAAGACATCTGGTACTGCTTGAAAGTGTTATGATTTATACTAAAAATATTATTTTGTGAATGTTTATCAATGATAGTGTTTTAAGCTTGATAGGTACTTTTACCTGTGGTTATCAACGTAACCTTGTAGAATGTGTTCAAGGAAACAGGCCGGGATTACTCTGTTTAAGTTACTTATATATTCTGTTGTAATCTCCATGCAACTTATACTGGTTAAAGCCAGCTGAGAGCCTTACGCACTGCCAAATTTAGACGAAAATTTGATTTGCCTTTCAGTTTATAGCTGGGAATTGATGACAAATTGTTGAAAAGGTGAATTTCTAGGTATGTGATTCAGAATGCGTTCGTGGGATGCGCCACGCAAGAATTAAGCCGCAAGTTTCGACGCTTTATGAAAATGCAGATAATCAAAGCAGGATTCAAGCTGATTGCGTGGATTATACATGTTACCATTTTCGCTCTTCAACTATATGTTAGCCTACAGACAAGACTACCGATGTGGTGCTGGATTCCCAGCTGCTTACGGTCAAGATGCAGAGTGTGATCCGGACGGGCCTTACCCTTGCTGCTCACCCTGGAAATGGTGCGGTAATACTGCGGACCACTGTGACTGTGACGGTTGTACCGATTACCGTCGTGAGTAAAGCGTTACTTTTGTCCTAACTCAGGATTAAAAAGGCATTGTTTTCGTATGTTTTTGTGCCTTTGACCATATAGAACAGACCAACAAGTAAAAGAGATATCCCACACTTTAGGGTTCTTGTATACAAAGCTGTTCAGATGAACATATCTTCATGATTCATGTTGTAAAGACATCAGGTACTGCTTGAAAGTTTTTTGATTTATACTAAAAAATGTTATTTTGTGAATGTTTATCAATGATAGTGTTTTCAGCTTGATAGGTACTTTTACCTGTCGTTATCAACGTAACCTTGTAGAATGTGTTCAAGGAAACAGGCCGGGATTACTCTGTTTAAGTTACTTATATATTCTGTTGTAATCCCTGTGCAACGTATACTTTTTTAAAGCCAGCTGAAAGCCTTACGCACTGCCAAATTTAGACGAAAATTTGATTTGCCGTTCAGTTTATAGCTGGGAATTGATGACAAATTGTTGAAAAGGTGAATTTCTGGGTATGTGATTCAGAATGCGTTCGTGGGATGCGCCACGCAAGAATTAAGCCGCAAGTTTCGACGCTTTATGAAAATGCAGATAATCAAAGCAGGATTCAAGCTGATTGCGTGGATTATACTGTTACCATTTTCGCTCTTCAACTATATGTTAGCCTACAGACAAGACAGCCGATGTGGTGCTGGATTCCCAGCTGTTTACGGTGAAGATGCAGAGTGTAATCCGGACGGGCATAACCCTTGCTGCTCACCCTGGCATTGGTGCGGTAATTCCGCGGACCACTGTGACTGTGACGGTTGTACCGATTACCGTCGTGAGTAAAGCGTTACTTTTGTCCTAACTCAGGACTAAAAAGGCATTGTTTTCGTATTTTTCTGTGCCCTTGACCATAAAGAACAGACCAACAAGTAAAAGAGATATCCCACACTTTAGGACTATTGTATACAAAGCTGTTCAGATTATCATATCTTCATGAATCATGTTGTAAAGACATCTGGTACTGCTTGAAAATTTTATGCTTTATACTAAAAAATATTATTTTGTGAATGTTTATCAGTGATAGGGTTTTAAGCTTGATAGGTACTTTTACCTGTCGTTATCAACGTACCCTTTTAGAATGTGTTCAAGGAAACAGGCCGGGATTACTCTGTTTAAGTTACTAATATATTCTGTTGTAATCCCTGTGCAACTTATATTGGTTAAAGCCAGCTGAGAGCCTTACGCACTGCCAAATTTAGACGAAAATTTGATTTGCCTTTCAGTTTATAGCTGGGAATTGATGACAAATTGTTGAAAAGGTGTATTTCTGGGTATGTGATTCAGAATGCGTTCGTGGGATGCGCCACGCAAGAATTAAGCCGCAAGTTTCGACGCTTTATGAATATGCAGATAATCAAAGCAGGATTCAAGCTGATTGCGTGGATTATACATGTTACCATTTTCGCTCTTCAACTATATGTTAGTCTACAGACAAGACAACCGATGTGGTGCTGGATTCCCAGCTGCTTACGGTGATGATGCAGAGTGTAATCCGGACGGGCATAACCCTTGCTGCTCACGCTGGAAATGGTGCGGTAATACTGCGGACCACTGTGACTGTGACGGTTGTACCGATTACCGTCGTGAGTAAAGCGTTACTTTTGTCCTAACTCAGGATTAAAAAATACATTGAGAAAAATACATTGGGATCCAAATGATAACTATTTTGGTGGTGGGAATCTTTGGCTGTTATGATTTTTCCGGAAAACTGCAATAAGAGCCAGTTTGCCAATGAGATTTGTATACAAGGCTTGTCTTGTTTCTTGGGAATAGGAATAATTGTGCGTCAAGTTTTTCGACTTTTAAAATGACTTCTTTATTGTATTAAATGGTCATAATTATGTAAACAAGGAGCAGCCAAATGTTCGTAATCCACATTTACATCTAGTGAATCTCAAACTATGTGTAAACCTTAAGTTTGAGAGATCTTCACAGCGGGAGTTACACAAAGTTACACTTAGACGCAACGGTACAGCTTTAACAATTAAAATACAGTCCACTTTTTGGATTAAATAAAAGTATTCTGGTGAAATTTACATTTAATTCTCATTTATCGAGTTCGATTAAACAGCATTTGAACTGCAGTCAAACATAACTACACATCCAACTACCGTCATCAAAATTGGGATGCATCACTATACGAATATTCAATACATCCATTGTCGCATGGTGAAAAAGTCACATCCCTTAGGCAAAAACAAAAAACAATTAAGTGCCAAAATGAAGACGGGCGGGGAGGGGAGGGGGGAATGCTGTCAGTGAGTAACTGTGACATATGTGCTTCAAGTTCACTCTTGGAACAAACTGGGCCAGTATATCGGTCTATCATTTCACGGAGACGCAATGAAGGAATAACATGCAAATTTCACCAGGGTGCACAGTATATAACGACTTCTTTCATTAGTAAACAGATATATCAGCGATATTAAAGTCCAAGAAAACAAAACGTTTATCAAACATTAGCAAACTTATTGAAGAGAGAATTCCATTGGTTTATCTTCAGTTTAATAGCTTGTTCTCAACTGAAAATATAGCTGAAAACAGTAAAAACACTCTCAAAAATTACATCTCATGAAACAAAATAAAGTTGGAATATAATGAAGTAGTGTATATTTTAATCTGCAACCAACTTCATTATAAAAATCATTAGGAATGATTTACTGTCTTGAAATAGATAAGGATACAATATTATGTCTGTATGACATATCATAATAGTACAGAAACTTACTATTTGTCCCATAATTCAACTTTAACAGTGTTTGAAATTGTTGTATGTCACTTATTACATTAGTGAAATAATTTCAAATGAATTTCCTCCTTCGTATCTTTGGCAAAGATGATATGTCTTCGGCGTACAACTTTACTAAGTAAACGATCGAGTGTCATTGCCAATCTATCAAATTAAGGCTTTGAAGGCAAGTTAATATTTGTGTTACAGGTAGAAAACCAACGTTTTACATCATCTATATACCCGCTTGATTGAATATTTAATTACTAAAAGTTGTAACTTAATTTGCACTGACTCGTATATATATATTTATTCTTTTAGATATAAAAATGTATTCTCTAAAGAAATATATATATATCCTTTTCAAAAAGTATGTCAATTCTGTGACAGATAATGTATATATATATTCTATAGAAAATATTATTGTCTGTGCAAAAATAAATTTTAATTCTTTGTAAGAAAAAAATATATTCTCTAACAACAAAATTCTATGCTGAGCAAAAAATATATTCTGTAAGAAAAATATATATGCTAAACAAAGTACGGTGCTCTGTAAGTGCCAACTGAGATGTTTTGTTGTTCAGTAACTTCAGTGACCTTGCTCAGAACCGAAATGCAGTTCAAAGTTAGTGGTTTTGCGACATCACATTGCACATGATAGTACGACGATACGATCGACAGCAAAGCCTACTGTATCTAGCCGGCTTAAAGACCAACTATGGAGGCAATTTTTTGTTGTTGAGATTTTCCATTAATTTAGGAGTTTACATACCCATTAGCAACATGTGTAAAAAATAATCTTCGAAAACCTACTATAACCCATCAACTAGAGCACCAATGGTGCAGAAGCTCATACTTTTTCGAGCTTAAAAATGTAGGGCCCACAAAACTTTATGGCCCACCAAATTTCAGGCCATTTTTCAGATTCCACCAATTTTTGGGCCCATGAGGGATAACCCCCCTCCCTCCGTTAGCAGAATTCTGGCTACACCACTGGCTATAATTCCTATTTTCCCCCTTTAAATCTTATTTTCAAACAATACCACTGACCTACCCTATTAAAGTTTCTCCCCTCTACCTGAGCAGACCTGAAGCACTCCTTGCCAAAATTTTGTCTGGCTGCCTACATACCTCAGGCTCAAAGACTTCTAAGAATCGGCAAGTGCTGATTGGCTATTGGGCTCTCATGCTTACAGTTCAACAGTTAATAACAACTCCCAGTCCTGCTTTAATTCCACTAACAGCCTCTGCAGAGCTTAACCACAAATGTAAACAAACACTGCAGAGACTGGGAGACAAATTAAATGAGCTTTGGCAAAAGGTGAAGGCTCAGATTTTTTAAACAATGGGGATTAATTGTAATTAATTAACTTTTGACCAAAAATTATTAGGCATCACCTTATTCATACACAATCCAACAATCATCAGTTCAACTTTGAATATGATCCATCAAAATCTTGAGGAGATTGAGATATTTGAAAATATTACAAAGAATGACCCCCGATGACCCCTCTAAATGACATTTGACCTCAATTTTCTGAACACCCCTCGTAACTCTCATCCCGAGGAACGTTGTGACCAAGTTTCATTATAACTGGCCATACACTGTACGAACAGGAGCAGTTTGAAAATATAGGGCCGCGGCCCGGGCCACAAAAGACCCCTTGTTGATCTTTGATCTCAAATTCATGAACACCCTGAAGGTAAAACTTCCATAGTACTATCGTGACAAACCCTCAACATTGTACCATGGAATCTGTAGTGAAATGTATTTTGCGTTTTTTCGTTTTTCGTATTGTTGTGTGTTATATAACATTTGGTAACTTTGTTTTGACCATACCTCAAATTGTTAAGATTCAGCTGCATAATTATTTGCTCATGTTTAAACGAATACCTTGCCTGATTGGCTTGTTGAACCCTCGTGATTTATGTTATGTAAATAAGTCCTTTTCAATGTCCTTTGATATATATTGGGCGCACACGGAAAAGGGACGACTGGCATTGGTTGCGTTTAGCCAGAACACATAAATCATATATTAAGATCTGAGATCCATGCGAAGCCAATGGAAAGTAATGCCACGTAAGCAGTTGGTGATAGTGGTTGCTGGAAGTTCTAGACATTAAAGGGCTAAAGAGGTATTTTGGTGTTTATATATTATAAGTTAAATGCTTTCTTCATGTATTTGATGGTTCATGTTTGTGCAATAGTGAAATTTGTGTAGTTTTATTTATGTCAAAAAACAAATTATAAAAATGTTGTATTTAGTACTGTAAGTTTTCTATTTTTGTATTTTCGATAGTTTTACGGGAGTTATAGTCATAAACGAGTGCGGAGCCAATAAATTGCGGTGACTTTTACTTCTTGTACGAAACCATCCGTCTTTTTGCGTCTTGCCACGACCGGTACAGTAAAACTCTTGGATGGGACTTCCGTGCGTCTTCCAGGGAGTCTTTCTTCAATAACATATCGGCGTGGAAACCATCCGAGAACTTCATTCTACCACCATCTTCGACTAGCTCTACATTATTTGCAGCCAAACTACGGCAGACGTGTTTTACGGCCTCCATATCCATCCATCATATAGTATTTAATATACCAGTTTGAGCGACGTTCTGGCTATACCATAAAACAGGTATTTTGTTATTTTGCGGAACTGTTGAAGTAGGTTGCTATCTTCATATCGTTGACCATTGACTAGCAATATGCATCCAGTTCTGCGAGGTTCCAGGCCTGTAGCCATGTAACCCTTCGTTACTATTACCACAAGACCGGTGTCGTTACTCTCTGAACTTTTCAGAATTATAAGGTATAATGGTTGCAATGTAAAGGCTTAGCTAGATATATATATATATATTTTTGATATCCGTTTTATATCTTTCTATCTGTTTCATACCGTTAGTTTTGTGTTATGTCGTGACAGTCTAGTCTATGTAGGACTGTATGTTGATATTGTTGTATAGTAGTAAAATAGTGTTAGGTTTGGTAGCCTTGTTTTTATAACTGTGTTAGGAGTGACTGTGTGTTCGGTCCTATCATCATTATATATGGTACTTTGAGTTGAACCTTTAACAATCCAGTATTATGATGGACTCTGCTGATAATGAGGGCACGGTTTCTGAAGACCAAACGTCTGGGTTTAACACTCGTCAAAGGATTTTGACTGAGAAAGGTTTTCAGTATCAGTTGGGTCAAAAGGAGCAAAGATTTAGAGGCATAATCTCTAAGTGGCGTAAACATGTGTTAAAGATAGAATGCCTACTTTCTGAAAGGAGCAATTTAGTAGATATTAAGGCCGAACGTGATGTTCTATTAGAAACTATGGCAGATTTGTCTAATGTGTACATCGAAGTCGATAATTTGCTTTCGACCGTTGATCAAATGGGTTCTAAATATTCAATTTTTGAGGCAATAGAAATAGAACACTGTAATCTAATAAAGAGGGTTTCTGAGTATATCCATTCTGTTACTAGCCAAAGCTCATGTTCAAAATCATCAGTGTCGGCAAAATCTCATTCTTCTACGAAAGATGAAATTGTAACAACGATTGCAGCCCATGAGGCCAAACTAAAACAAATAGAAATGAAGGCAAAATTTGAGGTCCAGCAATTAGAGTTAAGGGCAAAGCATGAAGCTGAATTGCAAAGGTCAGAATTAGCCATAGCTAAGGTAAAATTGGATGCAATTGGAGAACAGGGTTCAGTGCACATGGATTTCCCAGACGATAGTCTTAAATATACTCAAAATTATGTCGAAACCCTGGGTGATGTTAATAACCCACAGGATAGGAAGCACCTAACATATGAGGCATACTTAGAGCAACCCGTACTAAGACAAGGCGTCACTAAATCTAATGTTCCCCTAACAGGTGGAAACAATGATCAGCCTACGGCAACCCGTGCCAACCTAGGTAATTTAACCAATGATTTTTTGTATCAAGTATCTCTAAATAGACTTCCAGTTCCAGAACCTGAAATATTTAGTGGTGACCCGTTACAGTATCCTGGCTGGAAGTGTGCTATTGATTTATTGTTAGAGAATAAGGGCATACCCCCCTCTGAGAAAATATACTATCTTAAACGGTACCTTAGTGGTCCACCTAAGGATGCTTTGGAGGGCTATTTCTTGGTTCCTTCTGATTCCACCTATATAGAGGTACGAAAACTTCTTGACGATAGATATGGTAATAATTTAGCAATCGCCGATGCATTTAGATCTAAACTTGAAGGGTGGCCTAACATCCAACCTAATGACGGACTTGCACTTCGCAAGTTTGCAGACTTCCTAGGCCAGTGCGAGTTTGCTATGAAATTGGTCAAGGGTAGGCTTAGCTTCCTAAATGATAGTTGGGAAAATCGCAAATTGCTTGATAAATTGCCTGATTGGTTGGTCAAAAGGTGGGGACGAGTACTGTCAGAATGGGATGATTTTCCGCCATTTGGTAAGTTTAGACAGTTTATCGCCAAGGAAGCTGATATTGCATGTAATCCTTTAATAGTTTCTAGCCAGAAGGGCAAGGGGTCAAGAGGCACAAGGGGTGCTAGTAACTTTGTAGTCGAAACAGGGTTTGACAATTCAAGTACAAAACTCAATGCCCATAGGTATAAATGCCTAATTTGTGAAGGTGATCACCGACTTGACTGTTGTTATAAGTTTCTTGCTAAAACGGTCGAAGATCGTAAGATATTTGTAAAAACCAAAAACTTGTGCTATGGATGCCTACGTCAAGGCCATATATCAAAATTCTGTCGCAATCGTCTCGTATGTAATATTTGTTCGAGGTCTCATCCTACAGCACTTCACGGTGACATTGTTTCTCACATAGGTAAAACTGTTTGTAGTTCCAGTAAGTCAATTGGAATTCAAACAGAAGCAATTAACACAGGATTGAGTCATGTAAGTGGGTTAAGGGACATAACAATGAATTCTCTCATCCTTCCTGTATATGTTTCTCATGTGGATGCTCCGCAAAGAGAAGTCCTTGTGTATGCCCTTTTAGACACTCAGTCAGATAGTACATTTATTACTGATAAGACCTGTGAGCTGCTGAACGTGGAAGGTTCAAAGACGTTGTTGAGTCTGTCCACTTTGTCATCTAAGAATCAATTGGTAGACAGTAGTAGGATTGGTGGCTTGTCTGTTAGAGGGCATAGGGAAGGTACCAAAGTTCCCTTGCCTGTTTCGTATACACGTTGTTCTATACCAGCCAATAGATCTCATATTCCCACTCCGGGAACTGCCAGGCAGTGGCCACATTTGAAGCGAATAGCCAATCATCTTATGCCGTTAGAACAGTGTGAGATAGGATTGTTGATAGGCTATAATTGCCCTAAAGCATTAATGCCTATTGAGGTTATCTCTCCTCCTGATAATGGTCCGTATGCTGAAAGAACCAACTTGGGTTGGGGTATTGTTGGCATAATTAACCCTCGAGAATTGTCTGTGGATAAGTGCGATCCTGTTGGAGTTAGCCACTTTATTGTGACTCCTCGCCCCACTTCTGAATTTGACAGTATTCTACCACGTGATGGGGCTAAGATTTGTTTCAAATGTAATGTTAGGGAGGTTGAACCAACTCAGGTGGCAGGGTTAATGGAATTGGAATTTAATGAACGAAATTTTGAAAGTGCTTATTCAAGAGAAGATAAGAAATTTCTTAACATCCTTAAGGAGGGAGTATGCCAGTTAAGTGATGGTCATTATCAACTGCCATTACCCATGAAATTGTCTCAGGTTTTTCCAAATAATAAATGTATGGCTCTCTATCGTTTGAATCAATTAAGAAAGAAAATGGAGCGTAGTAATACTTATGCTAAGGATTATGTTACCTTTATGCAAGACATTATTGACAAGGGGTATGCTGAATTAGTTCCTACTTCTGAGCTAAATGCTGATCAGGTAAACTATATTCCTCATCACGGAGTATATCACCCTAAGAAACCAGGAAAGATACGTGTCGTATTTGATTGCAGTGCAAAATTCAAAGGAATTTCCTTAAATGATCAATTACTTACTGGTCCTAATTTGACCAACGATCTACTTGGTGTTCTCTGTCGTTTTCGTCAAGAAAGAATTGCATTTGCAGGAGATATAGAATCAATGTTCTATCAGTTTAAGGTTAATCCTGAACAGCGTAATCTTCTAAGATTCCTTTGGTGGAGTGAGGGTAATTTTAACGGTGACCCTATGGAATATCGTATGACTGTACATTTGTTTGGAGCAGGATCATCTCAAGGGTGTGCAAATTTTGGCCTAAAACAAATTGCATTAGACTATGGTTCTAAATTCGGGGAGGATGTAGCAGGTTTTGTGAATCGAAGTTTTTATGTGGATGATGGTCTTCAATCTGTTGATACAGTTAATAGAGCTGTAGACCTTATTTCTCGAACGAAACAAATGCTACATAAGGGCGGCGTTAACTTCACCAAAATTAAGTGTAATTCTAAGGCTGTGTTGCAATCAATTCCTGAGGAAGATCTTGCGGTTGCTTCTGGGCATTTAGATCTCTCCTCAAACGCAACTCATTTGGATCGGGTTCTTGGAGTACAATGGTGTATTGAATCAGATGAATTTCAATTTAAGATAACACTTAGTGATAGCCCTTTGACACGGCGTGGTATCCTTTCTACGATTGCTTCGGTGTATGACCCGTTTGGGTTTATAGCTCCAGTTGTGCTTCCAGGAAAGCAAATCTTACAGCAATTATGTTATGATCATTTAGATTGGGATAGTCCCTTGCCAGATGAGCTACATAGTAAGTGGGAAAAGTGGAGGATGGGTTTATCTAAGTTAGAAACCATCAGAATTGATAGGTGTTTTAAGCCTGTTGAACTTGGCACCGTTACAAAGACAGAACTGCATCATTTCTGTGATGCTAGCACCATTGGGTATGGTTACTGTTCTTACCTGCGCATGACTAATCGTGAAGGTAAAGTTCATTGTAGCTTTGTTCTTGGAAAGTCTAGGGTTGTTCCCCGTAGGCCTGTTACAGTACCACGCCTAGAGCTGACTGCAGCTGTATTGTCGGTAAAAATGAGTGCCTTGTTGAAACAAGAGTTGGAGTACAATTTTATCAATGAATATTTCTGGTCTGATAGTCAGGTAGTCCTTGGGTATATCAATAATGATGTCAAAAGATTTCATGTGTTTGTGGCAAATAGGGTGCAACAGATTCATGAAATGAGTAGTAGTAGCCAATGGCATTTTATTAAAGGGTTTGAAAATCCCAGTGACTGTGCCTCTCGTGGACTTACAGTTGATGAATTAAGGACATCAAGCTGGTTTAGAGGGCCAGAGATGTTATGGCAAAGTCAACTCCCACTGGTTAAGCATGTTACAAACCTTGAGGTCTTTGATCATGACCCAGAGGTTAAATGTTGCCAGGTAGCATTTTCCAGTGTCAAATGCTCTAATCATTTGGAAGTAGATCGTTTAAGCTCCTTTTCGAGTTGGTTAAAGCAAGGAAGGCTATTGCATTATGCCTTTGGCTAAAGGCTATGCTTAAGGCTAAGGCTAGTAAAACCTTCCTTCCGGTTAGGGAACTTAATGTAGATTCTTTGTTTGAAGCCGAGATTGAAATACTGCAAATAGTTCAGTTCTATGCATTTAAGGAAGAGCTTCAAATCCTTCGTACATTAAGTAGTGATCCAGTACAATGCTTGAAGAAAGGCAGTCCACTCTATGCTCTAGATCCATTTTTGGATGAAAATGGTGTTATTCGTGTTGGTGGTCGTATATCTAAATCTAGCATCGAGTTTAAGGTGAAGCATCCTGTAATTATTCCTAAGTTATGCCATGTTGCAGAGCTTCTTGTGAGACATTTTCATGAGTTAGTTGCCCACCAGGGTAGAGTTTTAACTTCAAACGAAATTAGGGCAAATGGTTATTGGATCATTGGTGGTAGTTCTTTAATTGGTAAAGTGATATACAAATGTGTTACTTGTAGACGGCTTCGTGGTAGTTTGGGTCAACAGAAAATGTCAGACTTACCAGTTGATCGAGTGGAGTCTAGTCCACCCTTTACATATTGCGGTGTAGATTGTTTTGGTCCCTGGCTTGTAAAGGAAGGTCGTAAGGAGTTGAAGAGGTATGGCGTGTTATTTACGTGTATGGCCTCAAGGGCGGTACACCTAGAGGTAGCTAATTCATTGACCACCGACTCTTTTTTGAATGCATTACGACGCTTTCAAGCTATACGTGGCCCTGTAAGACAATTGCGTTGTGATCAGGGCACTAATTTCGTAGGGGCAAATAACGAGTTGTTAGCTGCATTAAAGGAAATGAACCAAGGTGTTGTAAGTAAAAGCTTGGTCGAGCTGGGTTGTGATTATATTGAATTTAAGTTTAATGTTCCACAAGCTAGTCATATGGGTGGTGTCTGGGAACGACAGATTAAAACGGTTCGTTGTATTTTGGATTCTATGCTACACAAGTTAGGGACTCAACTTGATGATGAGTCTCTTAGGACATTTATGTATGAAACCACTTCTATTATTAATAGCCGTCCATTGACTACAGAAACTCTGTATGATCCATTGTCATTAGAGCCGTTAACTCCTAATCATGTAATTACTTTGAAGTCGAAGATACTTCTTCCACCTCCAGGTCAGTTCGACTCTGCAGATATGTATTCTAGAAAGCGATGGCGTAGAGTACAATATTTATTAAATGTATTTTGGTCCAGATGGAGGAAGGAATACCTTCAAAATCTTCAGGTCAGGCAAAAGTGGTGTTCGCCATCTGTCAACATAGAGGTTGGGGACATAGTTTTAATTAAGGATATTGACAAGCCAAGAAATAGGTGGCCCATGGCTAGAGTACAAGAGACAATTGAAGGTAGTGACAAATATGTTCGTAAGGTGAAACTTAGGTTAGCTTCTCACATTGATAATAAGGGTAAACGTCAAGGTCCTGTTAATGTTCTTGATAGACCAATTCATAAATTGATAGTATTAGTTAAGGCTTCAGAGGAGAGTAGTCATGAGGGGCCATAGTCCACTCTACGATTGTATACTAAGCATTTATGTACTGTGTAGCATGTTAAGTGTTTGGCGTATAAAATGATTTCTCATTTTGAGGGGCCATGTAGTGAAATGTATTTTGCGTTTTTTCGTTTTTCGTATTGTTGTGTGTTATATAACATTTGGTAACTTTGTTTTGACCATACCTCAAATTGTTAAGATTCAGCTGCATAATTATTTGCTCATGTTTAAACGAGTACCTTGCCTGATTGGCTTGTTGAACCCTCGTGATTTATGTTATGTAAATAAGTCCTTTTCAATGTCCTTTGATATATATTGGGCGCACACGGAAAAGGGACGACTGGCATTGGTTGCGTTTAGCCAGAACACATAAATCATATATTAAGATCTGAGATCCATGCGAAGCCAATGGAAAGTAATGCCACGTAAGCAGTTGGTGATAGTGGTTGCTGGAAGTTCTAGACATTAAAGGGCTAAAGAGGTATTTTGGTGTTTATATATTATAAGTTAAATGCTTTCTTCATGTATTTGATGGTTCATGTTTGTGCAATAGTGAAATTTGTGTAGTTTTATTTATGTCAAAAAACAAATTATAAAAATGTTGTATTTAGTACTGTAAGTTTTCTATTTTTGTATTTTCGATAGTTTTACGGGAGTTATAGTCATAAACGAGTGCGGAGCCAATAAATTGCGGTGACTTTTACTTCTTGTACGAAACCATCCGTCTTTTTGCGTCTTGCCACGACCGGTACAGAATCTGTAGGAAAACAAAATGGCCCATTACGGCCCACAGGTGACCTTTGACCCCAAATTTCGGACCATCTTTGATGGACCTATACCTAATGGTCCTTGTGTCCAAGTTTCATGAAATTCCATCAAACACTGTGCGAGTGGGAGCGGTTTTACCAATTGTTGACGGATAGAGTGATAGAATGATAGAGTGATAGAGTGATAGACGCCGCACTGTAACAATAGCTCACACCAGCATGCTGGGTAGTCACGTGACATGAACCTCTGGAATGTCTGAAAACAGAGATTGACCCAAAGGAGCCTCTGGTCACCGTGTGACGTCAAAGTTGGCATACCGCGAAAATCAAACGCTTATATAGGTACTGTTTGTACACAGATAGCGAACAATTGTACTGTTTTTGACTTCCAATTTCGAGCGTTTGAAAAGCTGTTAGCTTAAAACAAGAACACATGAAGGTTAACAACAAGTTTTAAGACAATTATAAGCAGAAATTTTAGTTAAATTGCTTATTTTATTAGCAAAATTTCCACTCAAATGGAGGCATCTTTTACATAGCGTAGCGTCAATAGGTCCGTACGGTACAATATACTTTCGTAGTACTTACTCGTTTTAATATCCAAAAGTACAAACACAGAAAAAGTATCCTGTCAATAAACAAATTTAGCAGTGAATATCCTAATCCACGTTTCTTGTTCAATCCTGGGCGAAAAACTACCGTGACTCTGTGTAATTCCATATAGGTCTAGTTGAAACAGGCCTTGACCAGTAACATCCCACAATCACAAGACAGTCACTAACGAAATAAAACGTCCGATCGCTACATACTACCGCTTTTATTCAACTCCTTGGAACATGCAGGTATCGGAATAAACAGAACGGACAATATTACACATGTATCACGAACTCACGATACTGGAATACAACAAATGAAATAGATAAATCCTAACATGGCTATTTACACATGCTGTGAGCCAACGCCGGCGAGAGTTGTAACTAACTACCGTACATGTACTAACAATGCTATACCCTTGGCACGGTATATATATACGGTCATCTCTTACAGTAAATATATTACTGTCATCTGCGTGATATAATGTTACATGTAAGGACGTCCAGGGCGTGTTTACGGTCAATTTCACATTAGCTATGTCCGACCATGGTCCGACACAGCTATCGACAGTATATAATTTTCACAGAATGCAGGGGCGTATCCAGGGGGCGCAACAGGCGCGCGCCCCCCCCCCTATTGGCCGTCACCAAAAAAAAAAGATTAGCAAAAAAAAAAAAATTGATGACGACTTTTATGTGCGATGTCGGTGATCGCTCAACCCCCCCCCCCCCCTCCCGTATGCTTTATTTTTTGTTTGCCAAAAAAAGGTTCTGGTGAAGTTCGGCGGCATAATAGTTTTAGAAACATAGATGGTAATTGTGTTTGTATTATCACTATAAACACTAAGTGACATGCCAGCCATACTAAATTGTGCATTTTGTGTCCATATTTACTGGAAATGTTGCTTATTATTAAGGTCGAAAAATGGATCACATATGGCCATGGGCGGCGATCCTGGGGGAAGGGGGGATATATCCCCCATGAAAATGGGTGGAAGGGATGTAATACACCATATCCCCCCACCAAATGCCAGGGATAAGAATATTTTCATGCCTACATTTATGCATCATCGTTAATGTACGGCTCTTTTTTAGCTTCAATTCTCGCCTACCATAAACGCAGTGCGATCTTTTCAAATAAAGCGTCTTTATAAAGCAAGAATAGTTGACTGTAGGCTTCATTGGCCCTATAACAACAAAATGTATTATTGCGCCCACGGTATTGATATAGTACATATATGCAACCTCATAATATTCATATAGGCCCTATAGTAGGCCTACACACGTACATGTTCCCTCGAACAGCTGAGAATCTCATGTTACCAGGGTAATGCTTAATACACGTTTCACCTGGATGCCCTAGCAATCGGTACCTAGGAATGTACCTATGTGTAATTGTGTATTGCATGTGTATAGGCCTATACTAGCCTGCATGAGGCCATTTTCTTCATCGAATAATATAAAAGAGCTCTCGAACATTCTAACGTTGCGCCTGAAACAAGATTGACAGGGGCAATTTTCCCAAAATAACACCCGAAATTTTAAAAAAAGTATTTTGGATCCTGATTATGAGATATTTCGGACATGACATCCCTATTTTAAAGTTGGGTACATGCCGCTTGGAAACCTCGGGAAGTGCCGTTTCCGGCCATCTAGAGGGTTTGTAAATCCCAAAATTTTCTTGTACGCTTCGCGCCAACTCATGGTGGCGCTACGCTTAGATAGTTAACCAGAGCCTTATATACAGAGAGTTGCGACAACTCGGGTCCGGGAATTTTCGATCACGTGACCTCATGGCACCATTTTGGGCCCAACTAATTCTGGCGATCGACAACAACGTACGTTCGAGCAGTCAACATCTGCGCTGCCATCACAGAATGCCTGGCTGTTCAGCGTGGGGCTGTTCGAATCGTCCCGAAAATGGGTCAAAGCTGTTCAGATTCCCAACAAACCCAGATCGGAGGAAAACATGGGAGGCGAAAGTAAACAGGCTTCACTGGAAGGCGAACTCCAATCACAAACTTTGCGATGTGAGTACTTCACCTAGGCCTAGGCCTAGTACAGTGAACTAAGATTCGTATCACTAGGCCTAGCCTAGTCCATAACCAGGACTGTGGGTCACACCACACAGTTCTTACCACTATGTATGGTGCACTGTGCAGTGTACATACACACATAGTTAACAACACTGAAAACAGAGCATAAATTTCAGGCATGAAAATGGTCTATTTTTAACAAGTTCTGATCAAGAAAGTTGGGATGTTGGGATGAGATTTGTTATAAGGTGCATAAAAATATCTCTGCAAAGTTTAGTGAGTATATTCCTTAAATTGAAGGCTCCAGCGTGGCAAGACAAATCGGGGATCTACGAAGCACAGTGTGCAATACAAAGCACCAAGGGCTAGCCTAGCCCCCTAATGAAAAACTGCTTGGCTCCATTGAGTCATGAGCTTGTTTGGATTATTATTTATGAAAATTTGGGTGGCGATCTGGCAGACCATTGAAATGATTAATCATTCTGCTTTGCACTTGATGATTTGAATTGAACTGGTCCAGAACTCCACTATCTTCTATGAAATAATATTGAAAAATTAGGTTACTAAAATATCACTGTAGGCTACGTAAAAATATTTCCTAGAACATTGTGTCCTGTTAGAGGATAGCAGGTAAAAATAACAGAGTCAACTGGAAACCATAGGCCTAATTAGGCTCAGGAATCATGTTTGTCCATGTCATACATAGGTACGGTATACAGATCCTAATTCATATTCTTACAACCGGGCAGTTCCAAGCAAAAGAGGACATAACCCAGGAAATTCAATTTGACTGAGCCTAGGCCTAGCATTTTACCGTAGTTGGCGGGCAACTCCCCCACCCCCCGGCATTCCCCCCTCAAAAAACAACTCTAATTTTCGACTTCTGACAACATATTTATGCTTCTGTTGGGGGGGGGGGTTGTCTGGGGGTGTTGTCTGGTCACGATTACCTTATCCATTAATAATAGAAGCCCATGCCTAGTAATAGAGGCACAATTGGTATTTTGAAGAATTTCTGACTTTTTGGATCCTATAGTATATAGATGCAGCTTTTTCAAGTTATTAGACATAAAATTCGTAGATAAAAGCCTGACTCTCACACAAAAATATTCTGAAGTAGATCTTTTCAAATTCCAGCAGCAGCTTAGTTCTCATGACGCTGAAATATCCTACTCACATATACCATATGTTTGCGATGTGAGTTCCAGATTAGTGTAAATTCCTTACAGCACCCAGTTTGGGTCATATTATGGTGGTAAAGTCCTGTCAGCTGCAATTAATTATTCGTATTTCATACATTTGAAATAAAATTAGGTCATACCCACATTGTGACAGTGGCTGAGTGAGAAATATTCAGCCTAGGCTTCTGTGATGAAGCCTTATGAACCTTCTTCCAACTGCCACGGTATAACACTTATAGAACTGCCCACCCCACCCCTCTTTTTCAAAACCAAGGTCAGAAGAGTAACTGCAGCAAATTTCATCTTCCAGACGTCTGTCACTGAGAATTTATTCTGACCGACCTGGCTGGTGGGTAGAGGCAACCCCCCTCCCCCCATGCCTGCCTAAATGTCATACTGTTCTGGGAGTGTTCCAATCTAAATGTACAGTATTCATAGCTATTTTGGGTAATGTGCAACTAAAAATCCCCCCCCCCCCTCCACACTAGAACTACAGGTTAGTTTCCTGGTATATATATTAAAGTTGCGGGGCCTATCACTGAATAAAATTCAGCATCAATTTTTCCCTCCTACAGGCCCCCATCTGACTGATGCCAGCGTACTCCAGGAACCGACCACGTTCTCTGATCCTGGAGGAGAGGGAGGGATTAATTCATTTTTTTCCCGACGTGGCTGTTTATATCCGACCGACGAGACCAATTGTGATACCCCGAAACAATCCCCCTCCCCTGCCCCACATGTCACCTTTAACCCTGCGCTCTAAATTTTGTGGGACTGGAACACAGACAAAATGTGATTGGTCCATTTAGTTACCATAGCAACCAATTTTCAAAGACCTAGCTTCATGATTCTGTGCACCATGTCAGTACCAGTCACATGTCCAAATATCAACTTCATCAGCCATTGCTAGCTCAAGTTACAGTTAATCCCAATTTTGACCAATCACAGGCTTTGTTTGGTTACCATGGCAACAATGGAAGAATGTACATTATTCCGCAACTGTGCAATATGTGTTACAATATGATATATAACCAGTCATAATACAATTTTACCGTACCAGAATATCAACTGTTGAATTTGGACTTCCAAATGTGCCAACCTCATCCCCTTGAACTTGAGCGCAGCCAATCCCTCCCCCCCCCCCCCTCCCGTTCGACACTCGACGCCCTACTTACACAGCCTCGGCGCATAAAAGCACCACAACATGAGCAGGCCAAAAATAAAACCCAGAATCCCGCTCACATTTCTACAATGCCATCGAAAAATTCCCCTATCCACCTGAATGCCCATTCCCACACATACTGTATGTTGCCCATTTGGCCCCAAAATGGCGCCCAAATTTCAGTTGTCGCAACTCTCTGTATATAAGGCTCTGATAGTCAACAAGGTCATATCCCCCCCCCCCCCCGCCCACTCGGAAGTACGGATCGCCGCCCATGCATATGGCACCATTTTGCATTTCAGCCCTTCTTCGAAAGCAAAAATTGTCCACCCCTCTCCTTAGACCCATCCCCCAGGACGGCGATCATTCATGCCTGACGCCCCCCCCCCCCATTGGAAAATCCTGGATACGCCCCTGGAATGAGACATTTGCAGCATACACAGAAGCATGGTCATGCATGTTCACTCATGGGCATGAGATACTCCGGGTGCTGAAAAATCTTTCCGCATGGATCTCAAAAAATTGATCCAAAGTCTGCGGCGTTTTACGTCGGTTCTTTTACTCGGAAATCTAAAAAAGCTGATGCTTTTGTTGGATGAGGGGGTATAACTGCAACCTCCAACAACACATAATTGTAGCGTTTTGAGGAAAAAGGAGTAATATCGTTGATGTTTTTGGCAGCTCAAGTATACGACTTTACAAACTAAATGTATAGTTGTGAGTGAGGTATACAAACGTTGACGTCACATGGTCACCTGATGTCTTAGGAATGTTTCAGGAATGTCTGAAATAGAAGCTGACTTTTCGTCCCATTTTTCCCGTATTTAACGTCTGAAATTGGTAAAGTTAATTACAGCAATGTAATTGGAGTCAGTTAAGGATTACATACATGAAAAATGGTGGGATTTTATGTTCATCGAAAAGTCTCCATAGTTGGTCTTTAATAGTCCCATTAACATATCGTATCACATACGTATAACAGCAGTACTGCAATCATGGCGTCCAGATATAGCGCGTAAGTAGGATAGTTGGTAGTGTGATGTTAACGTTAGACTACTCTAAACAACATACTTATTTCTACACTAGGCTAAGACTTAGCATATAATCCACTATTTGCTCTTCTCTAACCACAGTCTTTCAATTATTTTGTTGCACTTCGGCAATGACTGCAATGACAATACATCAACGGAAAGAAAGAGGATGTGAAGAAAACAGCAATATAATGAATAAGCTGTTCACTGAAGTTACTGAACAAGCTCAGTTGGCACTTACAGAGCACCGTACTTTGTTTAGCATATATATATTTCGTATATACAGAATATATTTTTCGTATATACAGAATATATTTTTCGCACAGAATAGAGCTTGAATGTTAGAGAATATATATATTTTCCGTACACACAATACAAATATATTTTTGCATAGAATATAATTTATTCTGTAGAATATATATAATTTCTGTAACAGAATTTTTATATTTTGTTAGAGACAAATATTTTTCTGTACCAGAATTTCAACATTTGAAAATATGCCCTGTAGTAAACCTGCCGTTCATTTTGGCCACTGCCCACTTCTCCACATTTCAAGGTGATTAGTTTGGAGCGTTAGCCGGTGTGTTACGTAATCAATTCGCCAAGCGTTGCAATGGAAACGAACGTGGGAAAGTCACTTGCACAGCTCAAATTTCCTGCGATCTATGGAGCGCCAAAAGGACCACGGTGACATGTACCACCACTAACTTGAAGTGTACTACTACTACTTCGAAGTGTACTACATCTAAAATGTCCCGTACTACTACTAATTCGAAGTGTACTATATCTAAAATGTCCCGTACTACTACTAATTCGAAGTGTACTACATCTAAATTGTCACGTACTACTACTGATGTCAATACCACTACCTCTAAAACGGAAGCTACTACTACTACTAAATTGGAGCGATGGCGCTATGCTCAATCTGTGATGCCGAAGTATGCAAACTTATATCGACGACTAGACCTTGACCCAATTAAAAGCGAGAATCGCACCTGGAATCTTGCATAAGATATAACCATAACAAAATTAAATGTTCAAAATGTCATTTGAAATGGATGAAAAGTGGAGGAATATATGAAGATGGGTTTCACAAATCGACAAATGGCAGAAATGCTGAGTGTCAATGAAAATACTGTGAAGAGGAGACGTGACTTACAATTGAGAAAGAAAGACTTAAAGCAGCATTTTGCGTCCTTTTCTATGATATTTCTCAACCTCACTGAATCCACTATGCCATAACGACATACATAACTAGCTTATCTATTTAAATCTTACTTCAAATGGTGGCATAAAAGTCGAAAAATTTGCAACTTTCAACTTTGTTTTTCTCCAAGATATTTTCCGCTGGGATCCCAATTAACCTAGCCCATAATATGAATATTTAAAGGTGGGATCGCTCGTAATTTCCTCGTAAATTCTGTCCTTCACACCACCCGATTCAAAAATAATATCAATACTACCCTCTACCGGTTCATCCTGTTGTCTCGTAATTTCTCACCAATCCCGTATTTACGGCTAGTAAGCAATAAACGGGTTCGGTTACTTGAACGGTGGCCTTGGCGAAATTCCTGCATAGTTTCTTGTCTGTGGCAGTACAGGGAGTTGTTATGGAACAACTCCCTGGTCAGTAGTGTGCGGTATTACGCCGCGTTTTCGTGTGTATTGTGTGATACAAAACTCTGTGCTTTGTTTTACGTTCAGAACTTTTTCACAACTAATGGGCTGTACAGTATAAGTTACGGTCGAGCTTTGCATCAGGCGTAATAGTTTGACCAGGGAGCTGCTACTCTAGCAGTTCCCTGCTTTTACTCTTTTAGGCCTACATGGTGAGCAGTCGAAGTCAAGAAACAGCTCAAGAAACTAATAGTTATGAGCTTTATGTCTGATTCACGCTGACTGGTGTCACAAAAAGACAAACGCGAATGAGTGAAAAAATTGACTGAAGTGATTACAAACTATTGGGTATCAAACGTAAAGTCAAGTCCGTCATGTGTAAACAATTGGTATTTCAGCCACTTTAGGTATTAATTATACATAGACAGAGTCACAGCTTACATTGTATTTTAGATATAAATTTTAGTTATATATCAGGAGGGAAAGTCAAAGCATTTTATGTCATATACCATATATAGATAAATATGTATATTTAATTATTTTTGAACTCCTGGCAACGGGCCCTTTAGGCGATCACAGAGCACTTGCCCTAGCTGCACCCTGTCCTCCTAACCGGTGCACGTAAACCCTGTCCTTGCACCCCTTTGACCCGAATTAAAAAATAACGAAACTTGAACGGAAAAGGGAAGGAAAATACGTTGCCATAAGGGGCGGCTCCACCCTCTATAGAAAGGATTGGCAAAAAGGGAATAAGTACATGAACAATAAACTAATAGTTATTTCCATTGAAAAGTGTCTCGATGAGCATCGGCCGTCAAAGCAAAAAACTTTTTTTTCTAAATCACGTCAGTGTATTGCTTTCCAGCGTACTGTACTCCCAGAATTGACTATCCTGCTTCTTGTTCCGAACGGCTCCCAACGAAATGCCAGAAAGTCGGCAACGGGGTTGGGGTGGGTTACCCAGCTCCACCATGGGGCACCTCATCACGACTGACTCGAATTACAACTCGAAACTTTAACTGAAACTGGATTGAATTAAAAAATATATATACTAGCTGTCTGCATGGATCATACGTATCTATACTATTGTGTGACCATATAGGCGTACGGTCTCTATATGTCAACCAGGAGAGACTGGGGGAAGCTTTTTTTCTTGCCACAGAAAATTAAACATTGCCCGGAAGTTCCTAGCACGATTAATTCATTTCAAACTTCGACGGCAATGAAGGACAAAGAGAACCATATAGGCCTATGCCTGACTATAAGATCATTGAACCATCACGAACAACTCTGAATAATCTTCCATTTGCGGATTCATTACATTGGGAATAAGGGGTGGGGGTGAGGCTTTCCATTTGATCCGCAAGTATATTGAACGGTCACCACAAGGGTGTATAGCTTGGGACTAGCACGGGGAGACTTGTCAACCTTGTGAACTTTTTTGGGGGTGAGATGCGGGGGGGGGGGCGGTGAATCGGCAAACTAAAACATACAGGGTAAACTGAGGGGAGGAAAGAGGTCAAAAAAAGAAAGAGTGAAAGACAGATGAAGGGATGGAGGAAGAAGGTAAAGAAAATGTGGAGATGGAGGCTATGGGTAGAGATAGATATGATATGAAAGTACAGAGAAAAAAAAAACAAGAGCAGAAAAATTGAGATCACTGGGATACTGTCAAATACACAAGGAGAATATACAATCTAAATACTGGAATTAAATAATGCACAACATAAATACAGCTTTATGACATCAACAAATCAAAGGGGAAGGATATAATGTTTCAAGGATGCTGGAAAATAAGACACAACAGAAGATGATTATGGTTTCTGATCTATTAGGCTTCTTCTCTCTACTGCTACCAGGATGTAAGAGACCACAGGGACTCGCACAACTCTTTAAGTTGTGATGACCTCTGACCCTTACTATGCCTAACTGTTATCTTGCCAGGAAATAAATACACCAGTGCATGAGAGGAGGTGAGAGACAGGACTGATTGATCGTGTCGATAGGGGTACATGTGATTCAAGAAGATAGATGTAAAGATTAGCATCGTTTGGACACTTCAAATGGGACCCCCTCCCCACCCCCCACACCCTCCCCCACGTTCAAATCATATCCCCTCCTGGCAACGGAAATGAACACCAGTATAAATAAACCGATACAGATATTTATACACGCTGTGCGTGTAGGCCTATATACAATAATATAAAGCTGGCCATTCTCTGATTGTTACTCCTTGATTGAATTTCCCCAACCTTGCCCACCTTGACTTAGAGGGTGGCCAAGCTCCTGATTCACAGTCATAGCTACTATCGAACGAAATGGACGAAAGCAATTTATCTCAATCTGGTGATGCAGATGTATCAATAGCTGCTAATCCAACGTTTGTGAATGTCGCACAACCTGTCAACAAATGTCTGGGAAAAGTGCTTGTCCCTGCCATATGTATGATCTCTTTTGTTCAGGATCATGTAAATGTGGCAATGTGTATTCGTATAGTCTGAGGTTTCTCTCCCATGCTGCTCCATATCTAATCCTACTGGTGACATTGGACAGAACATTGGCAGATGGCTTCTTGAGAGGTGTTGAAGTAACTGGATCAGGTGTATCTGTAGAGATTACATAAAACAAGAGTTACTAGATTGCAAGTATCCTGCTATAGCTTCTATGGCTGTGACTAAAATTATACCTTTTGTTTAGAACTTATCACACTTATGCAGCACTGGAAACTGATATTTCAATTTAAATGGTGTCATTGAGTTTAGAGGGCATTGAGGTTACAAGTATGTTGGTGAAACCAAGACCACCCTCAAGAAGCAGTTCTAGTCACAAATCAATACCATGAAAATGGAGACTCCAGTAGGGGAACACTTTCAGCTGCCCAATCATACCATTAAAGATGTGTCCCAACAGGTAACTAAATTCGTATTTAACCATCTCAGACACAGTACACCACAGCAGAGATAGAGAGAGTGGACGGAATGCCCTAGCACCATTCAACTGAATGGGCTCAATATACAGGAAGGACATGACTAACTTTATCCTGCTCCATCTCTGTATTCTGCTATAGTTTATTCGCCCTCTCTCCTTACTTAATCCTCGCTTTGTACGCAGTTTAGCACAGTTTATCTAAATACCTCTGCTTTCACTGACTCCTTTTGTTCAATACACCATTAACTTCTTTCTTTGTGTTCACCATGTCCTCTCTGTTCCAGGCTCTATTGTGTCTCTTGAATTTACTGTTACTAGTCAGTTTGCCTCTAAAGAAGATCCTGAGAATATCAGGCCCACTTACTTTTATAAATTTTCATACACATGTATGCTTTTTAGTGGATGAGCAATATGCTACCATTTTTTTCTTTTCTTTTGGAATTTAATGAGAATGAAATTGTATTATTTTTCTGATCACATCAGATCAGATAAGATTAGCACTGCTCTTCCAGTCTGTAATTCATGCAAGGATAAACATATAAATTTACCTTCTCCTTTCTGAGTGTCAACTGATCTTTCTGTGGTGACAGCTGCTGAGAATGCCTCTGTTTGACTTTCAGCATCTTTCCGGAAAAGATGCATTTGAAACCTATACAATGAAACAAAAAAAATTGTCCGTAAATCATATAACTGAAACAGTAATTTTACTGTACACCCAAGCTTAATTGTATGCGTAATGAATCTGGTAATGACCAAATCATTACAAACATACATGTTTTTATCATACCTACCCAAGAAAAAGTATGAAAGAGAAAAGTAACAAACAAACACTTAGGCAGATTTCAATAATAACATATTGTTAACCCACATTGATTTAAACCCAGATAAGGATGAGATATTCTTTCATACTCTTCTTCAACATATCCATAAACCGCGGTACCTTTCAAGAATTGTAAGGATAATTTTGTGTGCCCAACTGCTTGCCCAACAACTTGAGCTCACATGTCAATGTAAAATTTACTATGTAAACTTCCTGTCTTAGTGAACTGATTGGTTTCATATCGCTAAAAGATGTCCAGTCTTTTGATCAAAGTTTGATGTACACTCATTTTTTACCTACTGTGTAAGCTTCCTGTTTATGTGAGCAGTTGGTTTCATGAGTGAGAATTGAGATGCTAGCTTACTCCATGACATAAGCCCACCATTGTGAAAAATTCCTGTTTACATGAATAGCTTGATTTCAGACTACCATTAATTTAACACTAGATTACTCTCCACAAGAGATAGTTTCGGCCACCAAATTTAATAGATATTATAATTTTTGAACACTAAACATCAGATCATTCACAAGAAGCTGAACAAAAACAAGCATAGTACTGACTATATATAAAAAATATGATAACTTAGCACAGCATCATAAAGTATGAGCATCAGGCCTACACAAAAAAACTGGTACTTTCTTACCTCCAGGCATGGCTATATAAAGGTTTATATAGGTATAGCTATATGTACTATGGTCCCTCAATTTGTGAGGCTAATTTACCTAATTTCTTGCATAGCAGTTGGGTTCCTTCAAAAATCCCAAACACAGAAATGTACACATGATTGCTGGAATATGGAGGACAGACAGTCAGTAGATAACAGTATAACACCCTGTTGCCCAAATGAACCATTAAAACTTGATTGCATATATGCTGGCTGTGGCTGACCTTAGAAAAACCTAAGGTCTAGTTGCATACGCAGCGGTGTGAAAACATGTGAATCAGTTAGGAGTGATTCTAAATTATTTATGTAGATGCATTATTTTTATAGGAAAAATTGCAGGTCCATGTGGTTGTACTTGTACAGCACAGTATGCCTTCCTCACTGGTGTATATTACAAAATTAGGGAATACAGTTACTATGAACACTAACTTCAGATACTTATTACTAATACTATAGGTTATGTTATATGCCTAGTTAATTATGACTGGGCATAGGTGAGGCTTTTCTTCAAATGCTCATTCACAAGAATTATTCTTCAAACAAGGACAGCTGATAACAATTTAGAACCTGGAGGGGGTGGGGATGAACAGATCACCTAGGCCTAGTGGTTAGAAAATATATTTCCATCAATTTGTTGAGGCAAAAACAGTTTACTTTTTGGTGATGAGAAGGCCCAGCTTTCCATGGCATAAATATGAGGAGTGAAACTAAAGACCCCCCGTCCCTGTCAGTGTTCTTTAGGAAGGATATTTTAATTTTTAACTGTATAGAGTAAAAAGTGGCTATTCTTACGACTAGTCGTAAGAATAATTTCCGATACGCATGGGCAGTTGCCATTTTTATGATTAGGAGCACTGGCGGATCCAAGGGGGCCATGCCCCCCCCCCCCCCAAAGGTGAGCTAAAAAGTGTTTCCGAACATCCGCTAAATCATATGATTGGAAATTAAAAAAATCGAGAGGAATAGCAGTGGTAGACTAGTCTAAACCATTTCGTATTCTGGTTTAAAATTAAATGCAGAGCTCCCAACTGACCCGCAATTCGCGGGAATTAGACCCGCATTCTAACACCCAACCCGCTGACCCGCACAAGCGTCCGAAAAAACCGCATTGTAATTGTCAAGTATACATAAAAAAATTTGCATCAAATTTTGACTAAGCAACCATCATTTCTTTAGCATTTAGCATAATAGAGTATAAAACCTCCTTTACAGCATCATTTGAACCTCAAATTAGTCTATATTTCTTTTCATTGGGGCGAGCAGTGAACATTTTCATGCAACGGGAAAGAATGAATTATCACCTACTATTCAATTTATTGATGTTACACACAAAAAAATGCATATTTCTCAGAAAATTTTGGGTGACAAAAGCCTTTCTAAGTGCCACCATTTTACATGTAGGCATCACCAGGATTCCAAAAAATTCAAAAGGGGGGGACACCCCCTCCCATTATACCCCTCTCCCAGGATGGCAATTCGTGGCATGGACCAGCATTTGCCTTCTCAAGAGTTGGGAGCTATGTAAATGTATGAGCATGAGGATTTACAGTTTAACACCATTTTGCAGTTACAGGCTGGTTGTAAGAAATTTATAACCTATGAGAAATAAAATTTCTTGAGAAAGATGATCGGAACTTTGTTTTATAAATATTTTACAAAAATTACACCTGGGAAACATTTTTTTTAGAAGTAAATTAACATCACCATTGTACACTTTTGTGGCACCAAATTGCATCTGAGGGCATTCAGCAATAGAAAATTTTCCAAAGGGGAGGGGCGCACCCCCTCCCCTTAGACCCCTCCCCCATATCACTCTAATGCCACCTTGGCCCCTCCCAAACAAAGGCCCTGGATCCGCCAGTGATTAGGAGTACTAATTTTACAACGAGGAGTAACAATAACTTCCGGTTAGGGTTAGGATTGAGGTTTAGGGTTATGTTTAGGGTTACCCCTACTACATGCGCAGTTGCTTTATTTACTTTACAGCACATGAATTTGCCTTTGTCGTAAGAACAGTTTATAAATAATTGTTACCACTAGTCGTAAGAATAGCCACGGCCTATACAGTATCCTCATGACAAGCATTCACAAACAGTGATGATGATGACTCAGTAATACAACTTACTGCTATTTTGTGCTAGGATAAGTATGATAAGGTTAGCATACGCTAGGTCCATTGGAAAAATAATGAATGATAGGCCTAGTTACAAAGCCTAGGCTCATCAAATCATGTAGGCCTATGTTACAAATGGTCAGTTGTTTTCCGCATACGTTACTTTCCGCTGATTACTTTCCGCTGAAAAATTCTTCTGCGGAAAACACCTTTTTTCACCTTCATGTATACTATATTTTCCGCATATTTTAGGATACCAAATTCAGGCAGGATGATTAAAATAACATGAGAAAGTATCAAAGAACGTCGATAAAGGATGGTTAGACTGAGTTCATGTCAGAAAAGTTAAGCTGCTTATAATACAGAGGAGGCTTGGGGGTGTGTAATTAGGGATTATTAAAGAAGTATGTGGTGGTCGGCCGATAAAAGGGCAAAGGGACACCCGCGTTATGAAGGATTGACTATCTAATAAAGTATTAAAACTGCGGTCCGCGTAATGATAGTTTAAAAAAAAAATTGTAAAAGGCGGTATCTTTGATTTTCGCTGGAAATGGCTGTATAAGTAAGGGCTGTTTTAATAGTCGAACACGCATTTTGCACCACCTTTCTTACGAGTTACATCTAAAATAATGGCCGATTTATCCTGTTTTATCCTATTTATCCTATCCGATTTATCCTAATCAATTCAGTAAGTTATTCTGTCCCTCCAAAAAAAACGTTACTTTCCGCTGAAAAAAAACGTTGTTTTCCGCTGACAAATTTGTTTGCGGAAAACACCGTTTTGTTTCAGCGGAAAGTAACGTGTGCGGAAAACAACGGTACCCGTTACAAATACAATAGCATAGACACTGCGAAGTTCGAACACCTAAGCCTTAAAATACCCTAAAAACTATCTTCATTTTATTGACAGATATGTACGTACATACTTGCGCACGGGTCATTTTGGAGAGGAAATAACTGTAGCTTCCTAGTTTTTAGTGATATTGGCTCTCGCTTGCAGGTTATCATGGTGAAATCGTGTATTTCTTAGGGTTGTCCGAACTTTGCAGTTTTCTGTACTTCGCAATACTGACAGTTACCTAAGACAATACCCTGTAGTACTACTATGTACTAGTATTACCCTATACAGTTTTAGCCTAGCTTAGCAAATCATTACCTTTTTGTGTGATCCTGAAGCAAATGTTCTGCGAAATCTGCGTTGCTAACAGTAGTCAAATCGTGGACATGTTTGTAGAGTTCTTTCTCCATTTGCCAGTTTACGTAGGAACGTAGAAGATAGATCTTCGTGGCATCTCTTCGTCGCTGTTGTTCCTTTGCACTGCTGTTTTTGTCAGGTCCATGCAACAATGGCTTTCCTCCAATTGAACCTACGCTCGTTCCAGGATAAGGTCGTTTTCTTTCGCCCGATTCTCCTTGCCCTGATCCCTTTTCCATGATTGTCACTATACTCTAGTCTAATCGAATGTATTTGTACGAAAATCGTACAGTATTCTTTACTCAAAAGGCACACAAACAACAAACTATCGCGTACGAAAATCCTTTGCGGTAAACAATACAGTAATCTGAAATGCTGTGTTATAACATTGTGTGCATGGGTACGGGCTTGTTACGCATACGCTTGCCTGTGCTATTCACTGATCTAAATTTGCCACCGAGGTCACGTGATTAATAGGGGTCCCATTAAACCTCGCTGAAACCTCGATAATGCCAGCGCCCTCAAAAAAAAGTCTACGAGCGATATCGCCTTTAAACACTACGAACGTCATTGACCAATACGTAATCCAACACCAAGCCTGATTTGTGTACAGTCTATAGGCCTATGGCAGTTGTACCAGGGAGTTCCATAACAACTCCCTGGTTGTGACAACGCAAAGTCTTGAATCTATTTTTAGCAACGGCTCATAACTAAACCTGCATCTCTGATTGGTTGAATTCAAACTAGTGGGTTTGGGGTACTGTATGCGATTAATTTTAAATGTGGAATTTTGTCGTGGATGCTTTTCTCATTCTCTGCAAATATCCTTAATTACTCGCCAATTAACCATGTTGGCAGGGAAAACTTGGCTGATATCTTAGTTTGCTGTTTTGTATTTGATATATGTAAAAAACTCGATGGACATGTCAAAAAAATAGAAAACGGCGCCCAAACGCAAAATGCTGCTTTAAATTCAGAAAAGACCGGTGAGGTGCTACTGTTAATGAGCTAAACTTAGGCTTCCTAGACTTTTTCTATATGCTAGGCCAGGCTGCGGCTAGGATATAGTGTCTAATTTAAATGATATTCCAAAACTGCTACTTGTTTAAATTATATACAGGTCTAGTACCGTATGCATTTTATGTGTTCTACAAATGGCCTGAATATAGGCCTACTAAAGTACTAGGTCATGGATTAATTCCGAGCATAACTTAAGAGCCCAAATATAAGTTACCGTTTAAATTTAGATTTTGGCACAGTTATGTGTATGCAGAGCTTAGTATGCGTAGGATTAGGAGTATATGTGTACGTGTCAGTCTTCCTGTAGGAATATTCCCCTTCTCCTTGCCTTCATTACTAATACTATAATCACCATTGTCTGCAAGGGCGGCGGAAGCACTTTTAATCTGGGGGGGGGGGGGCACCGACATCAAAGGGCACTTTGCAGAAATTCGATTGGACTGATGCAGCCTTATATTTGGTACCCTTTATCACTCTCATTTGCGTATACACATCACTCCATCAACGCCCCCACCCCCCTTCAAGGTAAATATGCATACTAGCACTGCAATATCCAATGTGCAAAATGGGAAACAAGGAACAAGTTTTCTTTTGAGACAAAATGAGGTGAAATCATGCTACTGCTAAAGTAGGAATCTTCCGAATTAGAGTTTATTCTTGTTAATATCTTAACAATTTTTTTCCATTCGAAATAGCTTTGAGTTTGATCCACAGAAATTCATTAAAAGTCAGGGGCGTAGCCAGGATTTGCAAAGTTGTATGCACGACTATCTGAGCGGAGCGCCACCATTGGTTGGCGCGGAGCGTACAAGAAAATTTGTGGTTTTACAAACCCCTCAGATGGCCGGAAACGGCCCTTCGCGAGTGTTCATTCTGGTTCCCTGGCTGCTTACTTGAGACACCTCAATTTTTATGTAGAAAAAGGGCACATTTTAAACCTGAGGAAAAGTGGGGGGGGGGGCACGTGCCCATAGGCGTAGGAGCCTCATTTGATTTGGGGGGGGGGGCTGTAACGACTTGCCCGAAAAATATAACCACAATTTTTCGCACGCTCCGCGCGCGCGTCCCACATGTCAATGTGCACATCATATAGGCATTCATCGCTTATTACATCACATGCCAATAACATTAAACCTTTCGTGTTATTACCCTTCCATATTGGTAATAATTATTGGGGAAGTCGTTACAACAATAATGATAATAATATAAGTTTAACTATTGAAAAACACATTGTAAATTCTTCTTCTTTCAGTAGGTGCCAGTGGCGTAGCTAGGGGTATTGGTCAGGGGGGAGAGAATGCTCTGTAGGGGCGCTTTCGACACTATCTAAGCGGAGCGCCACCACCGGTTGGCGCGGAGCGTACAAAAAACTTTTGAGTAAAGATACTCCCTAGATCGCCGGAAATGACCCTTCCCAGGCCTAGCTTACTTGCAGATAAACGAAGAATAAATAGGTGTCATCGCCATTTGTCAGAAAATTGCACCAAACAAAATGTGACAAATGTCAATAGGTATTTGAGAGCGCAATAAAAAAAGTCAATAATCGCGAATAAGTAGAAAGTGGTAAAAAGCTGAAAAGAGCGCCAGCAGTCCATTTGAGTCCTTCAGGGAGGGGGGGGGGGTTCATCGGCCCCCTCTGACTGTATGGACGCTCCGCCACTGGTAGGTGCCCGAAAAAAAATTCTCAGCATATATTGCCCAAATTTTCACCAAAAAATTGAAAAACACATTGCAAATTCTTCTTCTTTCAGTAGGTGCTCGAAAAATTCTCAGCATATTGCCCAAATTTTCACCAAAAAATTGAAAAACACATTGCAAATTATTATTCTTTCAGTAGATGCCCGAAAAATTCTCTGCATATTGCCGAATTTTCACCCAAAAAGAAAAAAAAAACACTGCAAATTCTTCTTCTTCCAGTAAGTGCCCGAAAAATTCTCAGCACATTGCCCGAATTTTCACAAAAATAATTGGTTGGGGGGCTGCAGCCCCCCAGCCTCCTACGCCTATGCACGTACCCCCTGTGCCCCCCCCCCGGTTCCGCCTCCCTTGATTGTCTGTTTCCATTGGGCATCACAAAAATAAAATCCAGTGGTGGCAAAGCAACAAGATTTCGAAGCCCCAGCAGGTGGAACCATCGATCCCCAAGAATGTGCTTAATGTAGCTTCAGTTTTTAACTCTTAAAATTGTTATACACACTATTATTCACAAGCAGCAATTTCCCCTGCATTGAAATGTCAAGAATGCTTTTGATTCCCCAGCTGTGCCTTACTATATGCCATTTTCTATATTTGCCACAGACCTTAAAGGTATAAACTGTAAAATAGACATTTGAATCAACAGGGTATTAAAGAATATGTTTTCTTCATCATTATTTTAATGCAGATGCGCAACTAGATGACATGGTATCGGAAAGATTGTGAATAGCGCCATCTCTCCAATTTAGTAGTAGTACGTGACTTTTTAGATGTAGTACACTTCGAATTAGTAGTAGAACGCGACATTTTACATGTTTTACACTTCGAATTAGTAGTAGTACATGTCAAATTAGTAGTGGTACATGTCACTGTGGTCCTTTGGCGTTCCATAGATTGCTAGCTTAGCTTCATAACATGCTGTTCATGCAACACCTTAGGACGACTCACAGAACGAACGTTGTCGACGTTGTTGTGCATACAGTTCGTGACATTCCATAGAGTGCGGTTTGGTAGGCAATATGTATTTTATTACACAGTGGCCAACTGTAGGCTTGTAATTGGCTATAAGCTAAATTTAGCTAATTGCATCTGCCAAACTAAGTAAGTAGTTGAATCAGTAGGCGTGAATGTTACTACGATTACAATCGAGTTAACGGAGCTGACGAGTATTCAAGATCAAAAGAGCACTGACAAAATACCATGCTAAAAAACGACAGTTGAAAAAAAATCGACACTGAAAGGGAGCAGCGGTCGCTCCCCCTGCTCCCCCCTGGCTACGTCCCTGGTCATATCACAATATGTAAAGATCCTCATTAAATTTCATTGCGATAAGAAACTAGAACGTTTATTTGCATACAAAGACTATATATAATTAGGAGAGCGGAACTAATGCAGACAACTATATACCTTCAGCGTCTGTGTTTTCCTGTATGAATTGGCTCAAAGATTCAGGAAACACTGTAGTAGAAACCGGAGCATGGCTTTCTTAATCCGGGATCATTGACCCAAATTCGACTACTAGGGTAATTGAAGTGTTCCACAAATATCCCCAGCATACATGCATTTCTAGGAAAATATGCCCTGGCTTTCTTTTTCGACTGTATACCTACAGTACAATAATTGGATGTGTCACAATCATAATATACGATGGAAGTTCTAATTATAGGTTATTTTAAATAAAGAATGCATTGTCAAGTGCAGAGAGAACTTGTCTCGGACCCACGACTCAGATAACTATATAACACAACATCTTTTCCTATAGTATGCCTGTCTGGGGCTCTAGGCTACACATAGCAACACGTGGTGCGGGGCAGCATCCCAGTTCAACTTTGGAAAGTATTTTGCTCGCCCCCCTCCCCCTCCAGAACTCCCATTGCCACTCACATAAATGCAACTCACATTAATGTATAGAAATATCGCTTCGGCAATATTTTAAATTTTAAATAGTAACATCTCAAACTGAAAAGTCGAACTTATATACGAAAGAATCTTTTGGTAAAACGTCTATATACAAAGTAACACCGTTTGAAGGGACAGCCCAGTTGCCGCACACCGCACCTCCACCATCATGATTACAACTAACAATGGATATGATCGATGCCGCTCAATCCCTCATCCTGCCATCATCCCCACAGAAATGCTTCAGACAATGGAATGTTGTCATGTGGATCTATATTAATTTGTTGAAGGTGCGAACATAGGTGACTAACAAAGTTAAACACAAAGTAACGTATAACCAGCAAGAAGGGGAAATGCGATAGAGCTTCATCAATTAAACCTTATCCCACATCCCCACCCCCCCCCTCCCTCCCTTTCTCTCACTCTCTCCCATCACATGAAAAGCTCGCTTTACTCCGCTGCTAACGAAGTAGCTTGAATCCTGGATGGAGGGCAGGAGAAGTGATGACGTTTTGCTAAAACTCATGCATGGCTTACTTCAGAGTGGACGATATGGGTAAGACGTTAATTTCTTTCTCTCTTAATTTCTTCCTTTTCTGTTGATATCTGTTTCATAATCTGCTCCAATCTGGTGGTACGTTCAGTTTAATATTTGAACGTGTTAATGAAAGCTTCGTTATCTAAAACAAAATATATGAATACACCGAAATCGCACCAGGAATTATGATAATGTGCGTAAGACTTTGAAAATACATTAAATTTGTGTGACACAAAACTTTTTGAATTAATAACGCTTCAAACGCATTAGTTATAAGCAACCAATTGACCATTACCACATTCAGTGTTGCGCTTTGCAGTTTTGTTGGGCGGAATCGTCCGTGGATTTGGTATGTCTGGAAGTTTGCGAATGGAGAAATGGGGGTTCGAAACAACATCAAGCGTTCCCCGTGGCTGCTCTGATGTGATGATGAATGGGAGGCCGTCACCTACTTCACTGTTAAAGACCAACTATGGAGACTTTTCGATGAACATAAAATCCCACCCGGATTTTTCACGTATGTAATCCTTAACTGACTCCAATTACGTTGCTGTAATTAACTTTACCAATTTCGGACGTTAAATACGGGAAAAATGGGACGAAAAGTCAGCTTCTATTTCAGACATTCCTGAAGCATTTCCTAAGACATCAGGTGACCATGTGACGTCAACGTTTGTATACCTCACTCACAACTATACTTTTAGTGTGTAAAGTCGTATACTTGAGCTGCCAAAAACATCAACGATATTATTCCTTTTTCCTCAAAATGCCACAATTCTGTGTTGTTGGAGATTGCAGTTATACCTTATCCAACAAAAGCATCAGCTTTTTTAGATTTCCGAGTAAAAGAACCGACGTAAAACGCCGCAGACTTTGGATCAATTTTTTGAGATCCACGCGGAAAGATTTTTCAGCACCCGGAGTATCTCATGCCCATGAGTCCACATGCATGACCCTGCTTCTGTGTATGCTGCAAATGTCTCATTCTGTGAAAATTATATACTGTCGATAGCTGTGTCGGACCATGGTCGGACATAGCTAATGTGAAATTGACCGTAAACACGCCCTGGACGTCCTTACATGTAACATTATACATGGAGCTATAAACGTTTATAGCTCCATGCATTATATCACGCAATTGACAGTAATATATTTACTGTAAGCAGGGACGTGGCTAGAGGGGGGGTGTGGGGGGTGTCTCACCCCCCCAATCTTGGTAAAAATGACGATAGTTGGAAAATTTGAGTGTGACAGTCGGAATTTCCGACTGTCGGAATTTCCGACTGTCGACAGCTTCAATTCGGAATTTCCGACTGTCGCACTCTAATTTTTCTGACTGTCGCACTCTTATTTTCATATGTTCTTGTAATTTGTGAGTGGCATAAAATTTTCGATCAAAATTGACCTTTAATCAGTCATATTTACCACGTTTTCCTCGTCACATTGAGAAATTGTATCTCGCGATCCTTATACTCCACCATACAAAACTTCGTATGATTTTCAATACTCTAAAAAAAAAATACAACGTTCGCCAGCTTCAATTCGGATAATTTATGTATTAATTTTGCTATTGGGTGGGTCGACCCTGTTCGCTAGCTTCAAGTAAGTTCAGGATATACAGGGACGTAGCCAGGGAGAGCAGGGGAGCGACTGCTCCCCCCCTTTCAGTGTCGAAAAATATGTTTAAAAACTATTGTTATTACACTGCTAATACACGGCGATAACAATATTTGTTTTTACGCCACTGCACATCTGGCTGTCTTAAAAAATATGAAAGTTTATATTGTCCATCAGTTAAGTTCGTCAAATGTATTTCTGGTATATTATGTAAAAGAACATGTAAAAGAATTCGAACAGGAAACAAAATCTGCTGATAATATGATATCATATGATAATGATGAAACTGGCAACAAAATGCACCAGATCGCATCTAAGGACCTTCAATTGTTCAAAAATATCTCAAAGGGGAGGGGGAGACCCCTCCCCTTAGACCCCTCCCCCATATCAATCGCAAAAGGTGCTCCCTCTTTCAAACTCCTGGCTACGTCGTTGGGGTATACATTGTCTCTACGGTATACAATTAAAACACCAATGCTAATCTACGGAAGCTTAAAAGTGCCATCAACATAAGCAAAAACTTTGCCCCATAAGGTACAAATGTATCGAAAAAAGTTCGGAACATAAGTGCAGTCGCGAGAGATGGGGTGTCTGACTGACACTGACCGTATCGTTGACGATTAGTGCGGGGGGGGGGGGGGTACAAGGCAGCAGTCGGAATTTTCTGGCTCCAAAACCCATCCAGTTGGAATTTCAGCCACTACACCCCCCCCCCCCCCCCAATCATCAGGCCTTAGCTACGTCCCTGACTGTAAGAGATGACCATATATATATATACATACCGTGCCAAGGGTATAGCATTGTTAGTACATGTACGGTAGTTAGTTACAACTCTCGCCGGCGTTGGCTCACAGCATGTGTAAATAGCCATGTTAGGATTTATCTATTTCATTTGTTGTATTCCAGCATCGTGAGTTCGTGATACATGTGTAATATTGTCCGTTCTGTTTATTCCGACATCTGCATGTTCCAAGGAGTTGAATAAAAGCGGTAGTATGTAGCGATCGGACGTTTTATTTCGTTAGTGACTGTCTTGTGATTGTGGGATGTTACTGGTCAAGGCCTCTTTCAACTGGACCTAACTCTATGGAATTACACAGAGTCACGGTAGTTTTTCGCCCAGATTGAACAAGAAACGTGGATTAGGATATTCACTGCTAAATTTGTTTATTGACAGGATACTTTTTCTGTGTTTGTACTTTTGGATATTAAAACGAGTAAGTACTACGTAAGTATATTGTACCGTACGGACCTATTGACGCTACGTTATGTAAAAGATGCCTCCATTTGAGTGGAAATTTTGCTAATAAAATAAGCAATTTAACTAAAATTTCTGCTTATAATTGTCTTAAAACTTGTTGTTAACCTTCATGTGTTCTTGTTTTAAGCTAACAGCTTTTCAATCTCTCGAAATTGGAAGTCAAAAACAGTACAATTGTTCGCTATCTGTGTACAAACAGTGCCTATATCAGCGTTTGATTTTCGCGGTATACAAACTTTGACGTCACACGGTGACCAGAGGCTCCTTTGGGTCAATCTCTGTTTTCAGACATTCCAGAGGTTCATGACACGTGACTACCCAAAATGTCCTTTTTCGTGGTCGTTTCTTGATGGGTTATAGTAGGTTTTCGAAGATTATTTTTTACACATGTTGATTATGGGTATGTAAACTCCTAAATTAATGGAAAATCTCAACAACAAAAAATTGCCTCCATATTTGGTCTTTAAAGGAAGTCGTCAGGTGCTTGTATACTCTCGTCCGTCGGATGAGGACGTTAAATGGCGGTCACGGGAGCAGGAATGACGTAATCTGGTGCATTTACTTAGGCTATAAATGATAGCTATCAGTTCATCTGATTGTTGCAAGACCTAACATTTGTATCGCCAGGCACTGTCTTCACTGCAGTCTTGACCAGGGGCGTATCCAGGGGGGGCGCAACAGGCGCGCGCCCCCCCCTATTGGCCGTCACCAAAAAAAAAAAAGGTTAAGCAAAAAAAAAAAAAAAAAAAGAAATTGATGACGACCTTTATGTGAGATGTCGGTGATCGCTCAACCCCCCCCCCCCTCCCGTATGCTTTATTTTTTGTTTGCCAAAAAAAGGTTCTGGCGAAGTTCGGCGGCATAATAATTTTAGAAACATAGATGGTAATTGTGTTTGTATTATCACTATAAACACTAAATGACATGCCAGCCATACTAAATTGTGCATTTTGTGTCCATATTTACTGGAAATGTTGCTTATTATTAAGGTCGAAAAATGGATCACATATGGCCATGGGCGGCGATCCTGGGTGGAGGGGGGATATATCCCCCCATGAAAATGGGTGGAGGGGATGTAATGCACCATACCCCCCCCCCCCCCACCAAATGCCAGGGATAAGAATATTTTCATGCCTACATTTATGCATCTTCGTTAATGTACGGCTCTTTTTTAGCTTCATTTCTCGCCTACCATAAACGTAGTGCGATCTTTTCAAATAAAGCGTCTTTATAAAGCAAAAATAGTTGACTGTAGGCTTCATTGGCCCTATAACAACAAAATGTATTATTGCGCCCACGGTATTGATATAGTACATATATGCACCCTCATAGTATTCATATAGGCCCTATAGTAGGCCTACACACGTACATGTTCCCTCGAACAGCTGAGAATCTCATGTAACCAGGGTAATGCTTAATACACGTTTTACCTGGATGCCCTAGCAATCGGTACCTAGGAATGTAACTATGTGTAATTGTGTATTGCATGTGTATAGGCCTATAATAGCCTGCATGAGGCCATTTTCTTCATCGAATAATATAACAGAGCTCTCGAACATTCTAACGTTGCGCCTGAAACAAGATTGACTTGGGCAATTTTCCCAAAATAACACCCGAAATTAAAAAAAAAAGTATTTTGGATCCTGATTATGAGATATTTCGGACATGACATCCCTATTTTAAAGTTGGGTATATGCCGCTTGGAAACCTCGGGAAGTGCCGTTTCCCGGGCCATCTAGAGGGTTTGTAAATCCCAAAATTTTCTTGTACGCTTCGCGCCAACTCATGGTGGCACTACGCTTAGATAGTCAACAAGGTCATATCCCCCCCCCCCGCCCCACTCGGAAGTACGGATAGCCGCCCATGCATATGACACCATTTTGCATTTCAGCCCTTCTTCGAAAGCAAAAATTGTACACCTCCTCCCCTTAGACCCATCCCCCAGGACGGCGATCATTCATGCCTGGCGCCCCCCCCCCCTATTGGAAAATCCTGGATACGCCCCTGTTGACCACTATGTCTTCTCAATCTTGACCACTATGTATTAAAAATGATAAATATTGGTAAATCAACCCCAATTCGTATCATATGGGCCACTTCCATACCAGGCGTTGGGTTTCATCGCCTACAAATAAAATCTGTAATGTTACATACTCTATACTATACAGAAATACAAAAGTCTATACCGGAAATGATCAACTTGCAAATTAAATGGTCTCTAGATCTCTTAATCATTATTGACTAAAAGGAGGTCTGGGCTCTGCCAGAGAGGAGGGCCTGGGTGGGGGGCATGCCCCATAGAAAGAAACCCAGTGACTAGATTAAATGTGAGCGAAATCCAGTTCGATGGGAACAGCACAGTCACCTGGTGGGTTTTATAGATTGCCTTCTCCTACTGAGGGAGGAGAGTGAATTTCCAGGTCCGGGGTCCTCAGGTCACCAAGTATTCTCCTCCTTAGTTTATCCATAACTCCTTCTTTATTTTGTTCCGAGGTCCTTTCCACCTACCCTCCCCGCCCCCACCCGACCCCTCCCCCTCACTCTAATGATGCCTCGTAATGATGATAAAAGCATACCCTGTCTCGTTTTCAACCTTGTTCTCTTTCTTATGTCATTTTGAAGAATATTGTGTCCTCTTTACAATGACGTGGCGTTATTTATTATGAACTAAAACCCGTACTTTTTAAGCTGAAAAAGTAAAAACCACTTCGGAAAGCATTGAACGTCTTCAAAATGTCCCTATCTCTCAATGCTTACATTGTGCTTGCTGGGAGTTTGATTGCGTAACCCTATGCCAAATCCCTATGCCAAAGAAAAGTTCGTTGACTCCTCTCTCTAGTGATATAAATTCGACTTGATTGGTCAATATTAAGGCCCGTACTTTTCACCAGCAAATCAAAAGCATCGTAAGAAATTTTGTGAAGTCCTCCTTTACGCGGCTAATCTGAACGCACCACAGTTTGTGACTGCGGGACAGTTTATTTACCTCCTTTGTTTTGCTTTTTTACCACTGTCAGTGCTTGCTTGATATCATATGAGCATTTGTGTGAGAAAAATCTTTGTTATAACCCGCTTCATGTTTCTTTGTTTTCATATGACCTTTCCATGTACTTAAACTTATGCGAATATTCTCCTTGTTTGTATTAATATCATTTTTTAATTGCCATCAACATATTCTATCAATGAATAAAAAAGTTGAAAAGGAATTCAAACTTGTATTTTTTTTCTTTGATTGGTGTGAGTCATTGTCAGCCTATAATTAAATAGATAAGCAACCGGTGTTATAAAAAAAATTAAATGGTCCCCATGGTGGATGGGGGGGTAGGGGAGTTGATATGCTTGTATACTACAGAGTAAACTACTTAAGCATTCCCATGAAATAAATTCATTAAGGCCATTGCCCTCTTTACTTGGGGTATTGTGCCCACGAGCCTCACCTAGGTGTGCCCATCTGACCCACCACCCGTCTCCACTCCCCACCTCTCCTGCCATATCTTTCGACATGCATGTACACTATGGAAGAAACCAACGCTCGTTTGCCCCCACTTAAAGTTGATGTGATTTGAAATTGCATTTTACATTCTCATCCCTACTTCCATCAGGAGAAACGCGCCGATCTGAAACGATATAATGTATTGTTTACACATGCAATCAAACCACGAGAGAAAATGTTCAGCTGAAATACCGCGATAACATCAAGTCGAAATTCAATATGGCCGCCAGACAAGCTAACGAACGCATAATCTGCTTCTTTACGAACTGTGAAAAGCCGTCTTAAGATGTTTGCCGTTCTGAATGCGACAAAATCCAAAAGGTATATCACTTAACGTAATATTCGGGTCACTTTCGAGTTATTTTCAGGCTTATTCGTGTTTTAGGAATCATTTTTTTGCATCTTCCGGCAAGATCGTGAAACCGCTATCCAATTTTCTTGGCCTAATTTCTCCGGCAATATTTACGAAATTTCAACATAACATTCCACCAATGCATTAAATATTGTTTTTTCTACGCGTAAGTGTCTTTTTTGGCATTATGAATCATATTTGGCAATATATGGTTATCGGAAAACTCCATGCGTGTAGCCTTACGCGACCGCCGAAATTCAAACGTAGTGATATGCAAAATCGGGAATAAAATCGGAGGTCACGGGGGCAGATCTTCGACGGTGAGTGTGCAGTGCTCTCACAGCAATTTCGGAGAGTGAAAACTAATTACTTGTGAACTGCATCAGGGTCTGATCTATTGTGAAGATCTGTCAACTAAAATTTATTTCAGCACAACGAAGACTGTAGTGTTACCTTGGAAGATAGACGGTTAATTTAACTCTTGAAGATTGGCATAGATCTACTACCATTCAGGATGAATATTTTGGTAAAAGTCAAATCGAATGCTTATTCATGTTTATTTCAAAAATATCCCCTGCTCAATTTTCAAAGAAAATATTATTTGCAGTTCAGCTTCTGAAGGGATGACATTTGAACAGTTCATGTAAAAAGTTGATTCATTGCATCCGGAATTGATAAAATGTGCTTGCATTGAAATAGTCAGATAGTAGAAGTTTATCTAATAAAGAGTTTATTGTAAACCATTGTTTGGATGCGTGTGTGTCTGTGTGCATCCGATTATTTAAAATGTAAATAGATGATTTGTTCTTTCCATTGCAGGTTGTCGTGATCCTTGCCACAACACTCTCTCTGGTGAATGGTCAAAGTAAGTTTTAAACTAATTTTCTATATATAGTTGTACTATACGGCGCTTGCAAAAGAAGCCAACCAAAATGCAAAAACAAGTAAAAAGAGATGTTAAGTGTCTTCATTAAACACTTGTATTCTTTACAACAACTAAATGTTCTTGATTCTATTTGTAAGTTTATCAAATTCTTTCTCTTTTCCAAACACAATTGCAGATTGAAGTCAAAAAATAACATTTTGCCAATTGATTCACTACATGATCGCACGAGGCCGTTATGATGTGAGACAATCTGCTTAAAGTTTGGATTTAGAAAGTAACACATGTTCAACTTACGCATATGTTGATCCTGGTTTGTTTGATTTACATCCCTCCCCCTCCCGTCCCTACCACTTTTCAAACTTCTCAGAAACTTTATGCTACTAACTGTCGTGTAGCTCGCTTATTGTTATTTGTGCTTGTTTCAATTCTTACTGGTAATAATTTGTGCCTCATTGTTACAGAAGCGTTCAGAGATGATTATCTGCTGCAGCCCCCCCCCCCCCCCCAACCAAAAATGTTTGTGAAAATTCGAGCAATATGCTGAGAATTTGTCGGGCACCTACTGAAAGAAGAATAATTGCCATGTGTTTTTCAATGGTTAAACTTATATTATTAATATCATTATTATTGTAACGACTTCCCAAATAATGATAACTAATATGGAAGGGTAATAACACGGAAAATGATTGTATGTTATTGGCATGTGTTGTTATAACCGATGAATGCTTATATGATATGCACATTTACATGTTGAACGCGCGCGAAAAAAATTTGGTTTTATTTTTCGGGCAAGTCGTTACAGCCCCCCAAATCAAATTAAGCTCCTACGTCTATGGTTGCTGTAAATTTAAAGAAGTTAAATCAAACCGAAACAGTTTGAAGATGATACAATATATCACCATATAATATAAACGTAAGACAATTTCTGTGTTCAATAACTAAAATCCACAGTGGCAGTGGTGCTACTAACATGACTAAATACTAGGCCTATATCTTTCGTATTGTAACGCTATCCGCTTCGGTAGTATGGTGAAGTACCCAGTTGGCAAGTGAGGAAGGGGGTTGTAGAGAGAGACTCGAGGACACCGTTGAAAGAAGTACACTAAGAGTGCATTAAGAGTTTAAAAAGTATAATTATATAAACAATGTACCTGTCGTACATCTTTCGTAAAGCATAATAAACAAATAATATATACAGAAAGTAATACAATAAAACCTAACCACAATACATGGTGGCGTACATTGACTAGCCCTAATATGTAAGCTGCCTAACAGCGCAGCTAACTATAGGCGCTGCGTCGAGGACGACGCAGCGCAGGCACAACGCAGCCTAAATATAGGTAGGATGGTGACTTCGAAGTTCGGCCACTTAAGACTTAAAACACCCCAAAACTAAATCTTCTGGTATAAATCATTTGAAAATATACTTCATATGGTGGGAGAATTTTGTTATAGTACGATACACGGCCAAACTTTCTTTCCTGCAAACTGTTTTCACGTTGTTTTCCAAGAAGATTCTTCGTGATTGTGGAACTGGTATTTCTTGCTAGAGTATTGCGAAGCTCGGACACGCAACCCACAGTTTGGCGCTGGTAAAAATTGGTGGCGCTGTTGCTCTTTCAGTAATTATAACAGACTTCATAGATCTTCGTCATTTTATTGACAAATATGTAAGTAATTTCTTGCACACGGGTCATTTTGGAGAGAAAATAACTGTAGCTTCGTACTTTTTGGTGAAATTTGGCTCTTCCTGTAGGTTTTCATGGTGAAAATCGTGTATTTCTTAGGGTGCCCGAACTTCGCAGTATGGCGAACTTCGCAATACTGACTATACTGCGTCAAGGGCGACGCAGCGTTAGGACAACGCAGCGCAGCTAACGATGAGATTCGTCAGCCCGCGAACCCTACGCTGCGACGACCTTGCGCAGGCACAAGCAGTTACGCAGCGCAGCTGCCGAGTGCATAACTCGATCCTCTGCAGAAGCCAAAAATAACCTAAGTCCCTAAAACAACGTACAAATTCGGCATAGATTCTGCCTAGCAATTTACACTAAATATACCACCAAATTAAAGCAGCAATTTGCGTTGATTCTCGAGATTTTCTAATACTAGGATACTATACGAATGACGTAAACTAAGCTAACTGTAAAGTTTCAACTCAAAGTTTTGTGGGGAGGTCAAAGGTCATTTGAAGTCACCAGGGGCCGAATAGTGAAAACCTTGTGAACATGATATCTCAAGGAGGTAAGCTTGGACCAATCTCATATTTCTTGAGTAGATGGACCACATTTGGAAGCAAAAGCCTATAGCTTTTTGGTGGAGGTCAAAGGTCATGTGGGGTCACAAGGGGTCAAATTGTGTAAACCTTGTAAACACGATATCTCAAGAAGGAAAGCTTGGATCAATCTCGTATTTCGTGTGAAGGGGTACCACGTTGAGTTCAACATCCCAGTGTTTTTGATGGAGGTCCAAGTCCATTTGTATGGGGTAACTAGAGGTCAAATTGAGAAAACTTCAACACGATAACTCAAGAAGGGAAGGTTGGACGATTCTCATATTTAGTATGTAGTTGGTACACGGTCAGTACAAGAATTTCTTGAGGTCAAAGTCATTTGGAGTCAACAGACGCCAAATTGTGGAAACCTTCTTTTATAAGCTACAGTATCTCCCACCGACCAGCCTATCAGATAACATGTGCGTTACGCCTCATACGAATAAGAGGCTATTGGCAATTGGAAATGAGCTGATGGGCATCCGTAGAATCTAAAACTAAAAACTTGAACAATATTGCACTGGCTTCAACGTGTCGCTCGGAAGCCTTACTTGGCGTGCAAAAAGTGTACGTACTCTTTGTAGTACAGCGGTTCTATTGGAGATTTTCCGTCGTATTTATTTCAGGTTGGATATAGTTTCGATGTGACCAGGCAGCGTTTATGAAACTTTACAGTTCGTCTAGTTAGATTTTTTTACTATGACCAGTGCGAAATAATTGTGTAAAACGGTCTTAGTTTGGCAGTGAGTTCACGAGCTATTGTCTGGATCGGCTGTTGATCTCAATTTGAGTAGTCTCTTCCACCAGTTTCAGCATAGCTAGGCCTTAAAAGTAACGTTCGACTTTCTTCACGTTTATATTTATGGGACAACTTGAACAAACCTGGCTGGGCCTGTGAGCAATTTAATGTTGTCTAGGCCAGCAACGGTTGGCAAGAATAGGGTTCGTTAACACAACAACGTGAAGAATACCAGTCAGAATACCAATACACTTAAGATGGCAAAACATCTCCTTAATTATTTCTTAAGGCAATTTTCCTACTGGCTATCAGTCATAATTTGCAAAGTATAAAACAATTTAAGGAGTTTTGAGACAAGAATGCTGTTGTTGCTGCTAGGACTTTTGGAAGATAGATGCTCTTACAACCTCAGATTTTCATTGCGTAAAAGATCGTTTTGATTTAGGCAGTGTAATAGAGTAATAGCGATAATTTTTCGCGCATCAATCTGCAGCTAAAAGACAAGATAAAATAATTGGGAAAATGTACGCAGTCGCTCTAATCAAGCAGCAGTTCAAAGTAGCAGTGAGGTACTGCATATAGGCGTAGGACTCGGGCACACCTAGTTACTGTATATAGTATATACCTATAGTAAAATAGAAGAGCCCTAATGTAACAGAGGTAACGCTATATTCGTAGGTATTTTACAGATGTTGTAGGCATATTTTTAATTGTTTGAGACACTGTAGTGGGCCTAGCCGCTTATTTATGATTCTGCGTCATGTTTTACTTTGTTCATACTTTTGGTGGAAAATGGTTAAATTTCATATTGCACAGAAACATAATTTTCCAATGTTCAATTACGTAGCATGCATGCATCTGCCTAAGTGTCTAATCTTTGTTCACATGAAGTATTGATGTTGTATATAGATCTTTACTGAAATTGAAATTTGGCAAGTAGAATGTTAGTGACGGTCGCCAAATAGCGAGTACTTTTAAAAATATTTGTCGAGGCCTGAAAACCTTGAAAAAATTATTTCTAATGGTAGAAATCATGGATACTTTTCATACATGGCATATGGATTTGCCATATTGAGTACAAGAATCCTGTTGCTTGGGAGGTCAAATATCCTTTGAGGTCACCAGAGGTCAAACTATGAAAAACCTTTTACATGATATCTAACGATGGAAATCGAGGATACCTCTAATACTTGGTGTGGATTCATAATATTGGGTACAAGACCCCATTGTTTTTGGTGTATAGCCACGTACAGTAGACTGACCTGTGTTTATCATGCCATAGTGTTATTGTATCAAAATGGTGGTTCGGGCCATTTCTATTGTAACAGCTAGTTCTGGTTATACTAACATCCAGAAGTCTAGAGCACTGAAGTCATCGAAACCTCAATGCATTTCGCATTCTGGTTTAACAAAGTCGCCAGTTCATACAGTACGTGTATGCGATTCACGATGCACTGCGCGCACGTGTATGTACATGTACATACACACGTGTACATAGCGTAAGCAAGAACTTCCCAATTCAGTATCAAAAGTGCAAGCCCCAGCCAATGAGAAGCGAGGTATATGCAAATAGTGACCTTCGCCGCGCTGGGGGGAAAAATCGCAATCCGGACGGGCCTTACCCTTGCTGCTCACGCTGGAATTGGTGCGGTATAACCGCGGACCACTGAGACTGTGACGGTTGTACCGATTACCGTCGTGAGTAAAGCGTTACTTTTGTCGTAACTCAGGATTAAAAAGGCATTGTTTTCGTATGTTTTTGTGCCCTTGACCATATAGAACAGACCAACAAGTAAAAGAGATATCCCACACTTTAGGGTTCTTGTATACAAAGCTGTTCAGATTATCATATCTCCATGATTCATGTTGTAAAAACATCTGGTACTGCTTGAAAGTGCTATGATTTATACTAAAAAAAATATTTTTTGAATGTTTATCAATTATAGTGTTTTAAGCTTGATAGGTACTTTTACCTGTCGTTATCAACGTAACCTTGTAGAATGTGTTCAAGGAAACAGGCCGGAATTACTCTGTTTAAGTTACTAATATATACTGTTGTAATCCTCATGAAACTTATATTGGTTAAAGCCAGCTGAGAGCCTTACGCACTGCCAAATTTAGACGAAAATTTGATTTGCTTTTCAGTTTATAGCTGGGAATTGATGACAAATTGTTGTAAAGGTGTATTTCTAGGTATGTGATTCAGAATGCGTTCGTGGGATGCGCCACGCAAGAATTAAGCCGCAAGTTTCGACGCTTTATGAATATGCAGATAATCAAAGCAGGATTCAAGCTGATTGCGTGGATTATACTGTTACCATTTTCGCTCTTCAACTATATGTTAGCCTACAGACAAGACTACCGATGTGGTGCTGGATTCCCAGCTGCCAACGGTCAAGATGCAGAGTGTGATCCGGACGGGCATACCCCTTGCTGTTCACCCTCGAAATGGTGCGGTAATACCGCGTACCACTGTGACTGTGGCGGTTGTACCGATTACCGTCGTGAGTAAAGCGTTACTTTTGTCCTAACTCAGGATTAAAAAGGCATTGTTTTCGTATGTTTTTGTGCCTTTGACCATGTAGAACAGACCAACAAGTAAAAGAGATATCCCACACTTTAGGGTTCTTGTATACAAAGCTGTTCAGATGAACATATCTTCATGATTCATGTTGTAAAGACATCAGGTACTGCTTGAAAGTTTTTTGATTTATACTAAAAAATGTTATTTTGTGAATGTTTATCAATGATAGTGTTTTCAGCTTGATAGGTACTTTTACCTGTCGTTATCAACGTAACCTTGTAGAATGTGTTCAAGGAAACAGGCCGGGATTACTCTGTTTAAGTTACTTATATATTCTGTTGTAATCCCTGTGCAACTTATACTTTTTTAAAGCCAGCTGAAAGCATTACGCACTGCCAAATTTAGACGAAAATTTGATTTGCCTTTCAGTTTATAGCTGGGAATTGATGACAAATTGTTGAAAAGGTGAATTTCTGGGTATGTGATTCAGAATGCGTTTGTGGGATGCGCCACGCAAGAATTAAGCCGCAAGTTTCGACGCTTTATGAAAATGCAGATAATCAAAGCAGGATTCAAGCTGATTGCGTGGATTATACTGTTACCATTTTCGCTCTTCAACTATATGTTAGCCTACAGACAAGACAGCCGATGTGGTGCTGGATTCCCAGCTGTTTACGGTGAAGATGCAGAGTGTAATCCGGACGGGCATAACCCTTGCTGCTCACCCTGGCATTGGTGCGGTAATTCCGCGGACCACTGTGACTGTGACGGTTGTACCGATTACCGTCGTGAGTAAAGCGTTACTTTTGTCCTAACTCAGGACTAAAAAGGCATTGTTTTCGTATTTTTTTGTGCCCTTGACCATAAAGAACAGACCAACAAGTAAAAGAGATATCCCACACTTTAGGACTATTGTATACAAGCTGTTCAGATTATCATATCTTCATGAATCATGTTGTAAAGACATCTGGTACTGCTTGAAAATTTTATGCTTTATACTAAAAAATATTATTTTGTGAATGTTTATCAATGATAGGGTTTTAAGCTTGATAGGTACTTTTACCTGTCGTTATCAACGTACCCTTTTAGAATGTGTTCAATGAAACAGGCCGGGATTACTCTGTTTAAGTTACTAATATATTCTGTTGTAATCCCTGTGCAACTTATATTGGTTAAAGCCAGCTGAGAGCCTTACGCACTGCCAAATTTAGACGAAAATTTGATTTGCCTTTCAGTTTATAGCTGGGAATTGATGACAAATTGTTGAAAAGGTGTATTTCTGGGTATGTGATTCAGAATGCGTTCGTGGGATGCGCCACGCAAGAATTAAGCCGCAAGTTTCGACGCTTTATGAATATGCAGATAATCAAAGCAGGATTCAAGCTGATTGCGTGGATTATACATGTTACCATTTTCGCTCTTCAACTATATGTTAGTCTACAGACAAGACAACCGATGTGGTGCTGGATTCCCAGCTGCTTACGGTGATGATGCAGAGTGTAATCCGGACGGGCATAACCCTTGCTGCTCACGCTGGAAATGGTGCGGTAATACTGCGGACCACTGTGACTGTGACGGTTGTACCGATTACCGTCGTCAGTAAAGCGTTACTTTTGTCCTAACTCAGGATTAAAAAATACATTGAGAAAAATACATTGGGATCCAAATGATAACTATTTTGGTGGTGGGAATCTTTGGCTGTTATGATTTTTTCCGGAAAACTGCAATAAGAGCCAGTTTGCCAATGAGCTTTGTATACAAGGCTTGTCTTGTTTCTTGGGAATAGGAATAATTGTGCGTCAAGTTTTTCGACTTTTAAAATGACTTCTTTATTGTATTAAATGGTCATAATTATGTAAACAAGGAGCAGCCAAATGTTCGTTATCCACATTTACATCCAGTGAATCTCAAACTATATGTAAACCTTAAGTTTGAGAGATCTTCACAGCGGGAGTTACACAAAGTTACACTTAGACGCAACGGTACAGCTCTAACAATTAAAATACAGTCCACGTTTTGGATTAAATAAAAGTATTCTGGTGAAATTTACATTTAATTCTCATTCATCGAGTTCGATAAAAACAGCATTTGAACTGCAGTCAAACATAACTACACATCCAACTACCGTCATCAAAATTGGGATGCATCACTATACGAATATTCAATACATCCATTGTCGCATGGTGAAAAAGTCACATCCCTAAGGCAAAAACAAAAAACAATTAAGTGCCAAAATGAAGACGGGCGGGGAGGGGAGGGGGAATGCTGTCAGTGAGTAACTGTGACATATGTGCTTCAAGTTCACTTTTGGAACAAACTGGGCCAATATATCGGTCTATCATTTCACGGAGACGCAATGAAGGAATAACATGCAAATTTCACCAGGGTGCACAGTGTATACCGACTTCTTTCATTAGTAAACAGATATATCAGCGATGTCAAAGTCCAAGAAATAAAAAGTTTACCAAACATTAGCAAACTTAATGAAGACAGAATTCCATTGGCTTATTTTTCAGTTTAATAGCTTGTTCTCAACTGAAAATACAGCTGAAACAGTAAAAACACTCTCAAATATTACATCTCATGACACGAAATAAAGTTATAATATAATGAAGTAGTGTAACAACTTTTTTATGTGCAACCAACGTCATTATAAATATTATTAGGAATAATTTATTGTCTTTAAATAGATAAGGATACAATATATGTCTCTATGACATATCATAATAGTACAGAAACTTACTATTTGTCCCATGATTGAACTTTAACAGTGTTTGAAATTGTTGTATGTCACTTATTACATTAGTGAAATAATTTCAAATGAATTTCCTCCTTCGTATCTTTGGCAGAGATGATATGTCTTCGGCGTACAACTTTACCAAGTAAAAACGATCAAGTTTCATTGCCAACCTATCAAAGTTAGGCTCTGGAGGCAAGTTAATATGTGTGTTACAGGTAGAAAACAAACGTTTTACATCATCTATATACCCGCTTGATTGAATATTTAATTACTAAAAGTTGTAACTTAATTTGCACTGACTCGAGTCTACAAATCACAATATCTAAAGATCCTCATTAAATTTCATTGCGATAAGAAACTAGAACGTTTATTAGCATACAAAGACTATATAATTAGGAGAGCGGAACTAATGCAGACAACTATATTCAGCGCGTCTGCTGTATATTCCTACCTGAATGAGCTCAAAGCTTCGGCAAATACTGCAGTAGGAACCGGAGCATGGCTTTCTTAGTCCGGGATCTTTGACCCAAATTCGACTACTAGGGTAATTCAAGTGTTCCACATATATGCCCAACATACATACATTTCTAGGAAAATATGCCCTGGCTTTCTTTTCGACTGTACCTACAGTACAATAATTGGATGTGTCACAATAATAGTATACGATGGAAGTTCTGAGTATAGGTTATTTTAAATAAAGAATGCATTGTCAAGAGCAGAGAGAACTTGTCTCGGACCCACAACTCAGCTAACTATAAAATACAACATCTGTTCATATACAGTATGCCTGTCCGGAGCTCTATAGGCATACACATAGCAACACATTGCAGGACAGCATCCCAGTTCAACTTTGGAAAGTGTGAGGGAAGACATATTTTGCTCGCCCCCCCCCCACTGCCCCAATGCCACTCACATTAATGTAGAAATATCGCTTCGGCAATATTTTTTTTTTAAATAGTAACATCTCAAACTGAAAAGTCGAACTTTCTATATACAAATAAAGTTTTGGTAACACATCTATATACAAAGTAACACCGTTAGAAGGAACAGCCCAGTTGCCGCACACCGCACCTCCACTATCATGATTACAACTAACAATGGCAGGGGCGGCGATCTGTTTCAAATATTGGGGGGACATCTGCTTGGATGCAGGCGAATTACTATCAAAGCGGAGCGCCACCATTGGTTGGCGCGCAGCGTACAAGAAAATTTCTGGTTTTGATAGCCCCCCCAAATCACCGGATATGGCACTTTCGGGCTTGATGACCAACCAGATGTACACTTTTGCCTGAGAACCAAGTTTTTCCTAATAGGTTTTTTTTTTATCATTCATAACCTTTTTTTCAAGATTGTCACCAGTCACACATCATGTTCGACCTCATTGCATCTCCTGTGGATCATTGCTTTTGTAGGTAACGCCTCACAATACCCGCCAGCCCCACTTTTCAAGGTTTTAAGCCCATTATTTGTTCAGAATTTGAATAATAAATTCACTTCAAAACATACCCATAATGTTGCACAAAATTTCATCTATGGACAACCAATATAGAAAAAAAAAACCTCAACCCCTAATAGACCGGTCAAATTGCACGAGTAGAGGGAAGTATGATGAAAAATGTTGATCAAGGAATTTTCGAAAATTCAGACACAGTTAAATTATTGGTGTACAAATATTAAAACCTCTTATAACGGCTACTATGAAACTTCGATATCTTAGAAAATATATAAAAAAAATATGCTCGAGGGGGAGGGCGGTCTCCACCCTTCATCCCCCCCCCCTCCCTTGGCTACGCACCTGCGGTTAGAATCTTGTAGGAAACAGGCCAAATGGAAACCAAGTGAACCCATATCGATGTGAATCATATATATGATTGTACGTACTTACACTCATACACAAGATGCAAACCAAATTTCATTACGGATGCAGTCCGTCTAGCTATTCATTTCGAGAGAAAAAAAGTAAAACCTACTTTCGGTCATACATAGTAACAAATTGTGACACGGTTAAACAGGCGCCTTGCGAGGAATTTGCCAAGGGAGGGGCAAAGCTAGTACCCAAACTTTCTAATTGTAGCACCACCATAAGTTGGCGCGAAGCGCAAAAGAAAATTTTGGAAATGGAAATGGCACTTCCCAGGCCTTGTAAGTTGCATCTAAGCATTTGCTATTTTGAAATTACTAGCGATATCATAAAAAATTACAAAACAAATGCTTAAAAAAACTCATCAAATATCTCATCAAATATTGGGGGATATTAGATACTATATCCCCCACCTAAAATATTGGGGGGACATGTCCCCCCCCCCCCCCGTGGCTGCTCTGATGTGATGGTGAATGGGACGCCGTCAACTTCTTCAAGTCGTCAGGTGCTTTGTACACTCTCGTCCTTCGGATGGGGACGTTTAAAGGCAGTCACGGGAACAGGAATGGCTACGTGACAATTACACGTACGCCTGCCACGTAATTTTCTGGACCCTCATCGAAAAAAGAAGGATTGATGTAAGCCGGCCGGTATTCATCATACAGATGGGGTGTCTCAAAATCAGCTACTGTTTGACTTCAATAACCTTTGGATTCATTAGCTTAAGTCAACTATAGACTTATCTAAACATAGATCTCTGACAATACGGGGTACACAATTATAACTAAATATTAGGCCTACATGAATTTGTAGGACAAAAATATAAAAAAAAAATCAGCATTTGTTTGTCACAGTTTAAGTCTGCATAACAGCAATGCATATGTAGAACAATGTGTAGAACAATATGTAGAACAACGACAACCTTCTGCAGTTGAGGGCAAATATGTGACGTAACGGTGGCGCTATTCTCCAATTTTGCTTTATTTTGAAATGGTTCATCCACCAGGGTGGTCAGGTTCAGTTGAAATCAAGAACTAGGCTTGTCTGAGTCTCGTCCAGCATGATTCCAACCATTCTAACTCTAATTAAAAATATATTTATAAATCAAAGTTTACTGGTCCTCGTGTTCAAGTCCAAGATTGAGTTCGAAAGCAAAAACAAAAACTGTGATAACCTTATCAACCCGGTGAATTGTTAAAAATGGTATGTCTTATGTTTTATCTAAAGCCAAAGGTGTTGGAAGTTATTTCTGATTGTAGGAGGACGCTGTTATTGACTTGGAGTGCAAGGGGTCGCCAGGGTGAGAAAGAATTGATGGGTCCAGGAGGGTCGGGGAGGGGGTACGCGAATCCGGAAGTGATATAATCTCTTCCTGATTCTTAAGAATAAAATACTACATATCAGAAGACAGAAAGAAGATGTCATTTCTTTGGAAATGTTTCTCCCCTTCTCTACAAATTAGTACGGAGTAAAAACACCCCCATCCACTCCCCCCCGCCCCCCCCCCCCTCGACTCTTTTATATTTTGTGTCGAAGTTGACACAATCTGGCAACTATAGGAATAAAAATCGTTTTGCAAATGGAAATGTAAAACAAATAAACTTTCAGTAAAAAAAAAACCGTTTATAAGTCATCTTCAAGGAGGCCCAAATAACTATACCCAACTCATTCTATTCACTCTAGTTTGAAAAGTATCCAATTATGGACACGCGTTGTACGGCTATATTCGCAAAATGCTGGAACGATAATACCAATTGACTTGCAACCGTTTTAGGGGCTCACCAGCAAACACATTTTTTTTTTAATTATCAGGAAAATATTTGAATAAATGTCATTATAACGTTGTAAAGTTTTATCAGGCTTTTTTTATATGGCCATATAAAAGTTAATCCCTTGCCCTTGCGGGTTTCTCCCACATTTGTAGTCGCTTAAGCATCGTAAAAGTAACTGCTGATTATTATGATCATTAATATGTATATCTGGAATAACTCTATATCAATTTATATCTGGCTTTGAATGTATTTTAGATCCTCCTGCAAACAGGAACTCGTGAAGAAGCCTCATTGGCTTATCAAAGCCGCAAGCTGACCGAAGTCAGTTTCTTAGATTCATATTTGTTTTGATTTAACGTCCATGATTATGAATTGTCAATTGTCAACAACTCTGTTACTGAACGACATACATTAATCTTGGAATGACTCGAACACGGGACCTTATGATTGGAAGGCGCCCGGGCGTTAACCACTGAGCTAACACTCCTGTTTATGACCTTTATATGGCTTTTTATAAATGGCCAGTTAATCTGCATATCCTGATTGACTGCATATTATCCAGTTATATCTGGCTTTATATGGCCAGATAAAACTGTATCTGTATATCGGGAATAATTGTATATACAGTTATATCTGGCTTTATATGGCCTGATAAAGCTTAATCTACATATCTATATGGTCTTTATATCAAGGTATATCTGGTTTTATGGCCATATAAAGGCTTCATATGGCCAGATTAAACCAGATATAAAGCCAAATCTGAGATTTCAGTAAGTTAGTCTGTCTGTCATGCTCATTGGTTATATTCTGAAATACAGCATGGACTCGTAAAACGTATCCACATGGCTTCATCGGATAGTTTTGTTTATCACCAAAAACTGTCCGGTTGACAGGTCCAACAAGGACTTTAAAATGTATCATACCGGGGATAGAATACTTGAGGGGATATGCCAAACTACTACACCGATGCAGCGAGCATTGCAGTGAACGAGACTTGGGTGTTTGTTTATTAATAACAGCGCCCCTGTTTATGGATGTATCCGGCTGCAGCGAATTAAAGGGGTTGGATACCGATAAGAAAATGAATGTTGACCAAGATCTACAGTGGTCCGGTATACGTTTGGCAGGTAGCCATGGATTGAAATGCCTGCTGGGTAAGAGGAGAGGATTCTATTCAGGTTTCTTTTATAGCTATTCTATCCCATTCGCAAAAACAATCGTTAAATTGGTCAAACTTACATCTGTGAATTTGATAAATGGCTCCTTCGTATAGTATTCGATATCTGCCTTCACTTATTCAGGGGCTTTGTTTCTTAATATCAACATAATTTTGAAGATAACCCAACTGGAAGAGAGCTGTAAATCAGTGCTGTCTAGGAGAAGAAACCCACACATGAGATCTAAAATATTGTTAGTGAACTTTGTCTTTAAGTACATTAATGATGTTTATTGAATGTTACAATACCCTAGTTTATGTTTTTCTTCTTATAAGCTATATAACAGGTTGAGTCATCATTCTGTTCTTTACGCAAAACTTTGGGGAGCGACCTAATGAGTGGGCCTAATAAATCTTTTCAGGGTCGTTTGATTCCTTTCATATGCATATTTCACGGACATTAAAATCAGGTAATTTTGTTATATGGTATTTTTATTTCTTGATTGTATTAATTACGACTATCTTCATAACTAAAACAACTTCTGTTAAAAATGGCATCAAATGTAGTAGCTCACATTAAAGCTTTTATGCATTTTGATCATCAACTCTGATGGTTGGGAGGGGGCATTGGAAAAGAGGTCATGGCTCAGTCCTCACAGGAAGCTCCTGGGTCGTGGGTGTAAAAATGCATTCATCATTCCGGACTGATTTTGGTTTGGTGAACATGTCGACCATTGTTCTTTTCACTAATTTCTTTCTTTCTTTTTTTTTTTTCTTCTCTGGTAATAAAATTGACAATATACCTACAAACACACATATATACCCGGACAAACAAGTGTACTAGGCCCAGAACAGTTGATTTGCATATATAAGTGTGAGGTTTGTGTTATTGTCAGTGTTCAGTGCTGATCGATTTCAACAATCCCTCAATAGGACTAAGGATTTAAGAATGATTGTAAGACGTATGTTACTTAGTTGTCTCAAGACACTTTTATTTATCCTTGTCCAGAAGAATGTCTAATGCAGTGGAGTTTTCCTTTAAAGCTGAAGAATTTACTTGCCTGCGTCACCGGCGCTAGTTAAATACCGGAACAATACGTAAAGTATGACCAACTGTGATCGATAAAGGAAGAACGAGTTGGCTAAGTTCCCTATTTTTTCAGTGTTCGACATCTCTGTCCAGGCTCTAAAAAGTTGCGTTCATTAGAAACCCTAATGGCGTTCAGAAGAATGTTAGGCAGAGGTTTCCTCTGTCGAGAGCTCGCCGATTTCAACCCGTTGTCTAAATCCCATGTTCAGGTAGAAATGTTTTCTTCAGTTAGGCCTAACATCGACTGCTACTGATAATGTAACGTTATATACTTATTGGATACTGTACACCACTGTAGACTATGTATGTGACGTTAAAATAATAGGCCTAATAGTAATACCTACTTAGTACGGTACCTGTGCAACTCAGACCTACCCCTTCAATCTAACAAGTAACATTAGACTTCCACTGCGTTCCCCATGTAGCTCGAGTCGTAAGTGAACTTTGCCTATTTGATCCTGTTATCACTCTAACGTTAGGTGATAGCACAGTTTTCAAAGAGTTAGGGCTTGGCCTAAGGCTACTTTCCAACTCCAAGACTGCAGGAGTTCATTGAGCTGTACTGTACCATTTCTATGTGGGTTCATAGATAGGTCCTAACCTAGTAACAGCTGCACTGACTTCCTTTGTGTAATTTACATGAAACAATTGGTATGGTCAAGACAAAATCCATCACTGTCTGTTGTTAACCTTTAGGTATTAGGATCAATTTTATCATGATTTATCGCATGTCTAGTGTAGCATTAGGAATTAGCCTACTGTACCAGATATATCAGGCAGCCTGTTCCCCTTTCCTTGACAGTTTTAGACCGATGAAGTTCTTGTATCTCCAGCTCTTACTCCCCCCCCCCCAAAAAAAAACACAACAAGAAATAAATAAATAAGGAAGAGTAGAAAAGTGGGAGAAGGGGAGGGGTGTGAGTGGGAGAGAAGTAATTTTGCTTGCAGTATCAAGTTTTGACCTGAAGCTTAATTGCAAAACGAATAAATGCTGTTGGGTCAAGAAGCTCATCTACAGTAGGGCTTCTTCAAGTTGTTGTGGAGAACTTATGACCATGAACTTTGCATGAGTAATTTCTTGTGTAATGTGAATAAGTAGGACACTGCATTTTTCCTTTCCCCTTTCAAGAGAGCTTCATACTGTAGTACCTGTACATAGCTTTTCCCCAAGTTAATATAGTCTGTGTGCTGAAAGCAAGTATCTGGCGCTGCCAAAATGGTCACTTGTGGTGATTTGTACAACATGTGTACAGTAAACATGAAAGTCAAAAAAACAAATTATAAATAGAAAAAATAAGTAGAAAAAAAACTTACTGTAACTCAGAACATTAATTGGCCGGCGGTTTGTTATAATTTTGTTAAGAAATTGCGGCAATCTCAATTAATCAGAACATTTGTTAACCCTTATTGTGAACCATATAATTTTCTTTTTTTCTCCAATATTGCAAGGCATCATATACATATATTTGACTTTTGAATTTTGAAGGTATGGAAAAGAAAAAAGAACTACTGTAATTTGTATGAGCATTTAGGACATGTCCTTCTATTATGACATGGGTAAGAGGCTATGCTGAGTCGTCAGTCTGCATAAATATCAGTCATACATGAATTTTTTTTACAATATTTGACTTCTCTTCGTTGCAGAAAACGTGTTTGATGCCTTTATGGCAACAGTCAGTGACATTATGTTCTGCCGCATCTGGAGACCAAGGTATGTTGCAACTGCTTTCAACAAACTTATAGACTTATATACTTGCAAATTTGTATAATTCACATCATTCCAAATATATTGCTAGGTTGTTGCAGAAGGAGTCACTGTGTGTAGAGTGTTTTATTGCACTCCATCTAGATTTAATATTAAAATTGGTAACAGGTTAGGTCAGCAACCAATAATACCTACTGTATTCTTCTTAAATATTCCGTACAAAGTTCTATAATCGTCAAACTACAGAACTGCTCTTACTTGAAGAAACAAATCCGGTCGAAAGTGTCTAAAAGAGGTCATATCATATTTTGCAATGTAATTCGACAGAGTTTTTTTTTTTATCATCATGATAGATATTAGTACATGACAAGAGCTCAGACAAGCATGAATAATAATGGAAGAAATGCATTTACAGGACTTAAAATATCAAAATTGTCAAATATTTATATCTGACTGTTATTAGATACAGCCTACTACATACCAGATACGACTATATGTACATGTCTTATATAGTGTGTAGTGTGACTAGTGTCTATAGCAGAATATTTATATTCTACTGTTAATCAGTCTGTACAGTATATATTTTATACACTGGTACCGCACATTCTGCATGCATATAGGTGACATGTCAACAGGTTACTCCCGTACCGTATCGTACTATTGAAGGATGCGGACGCCCGTGTTGCTGGGACCAAGAAGTTGTTTAATGTAACATCGTTCAGGAATTGAGTTTTATCTGGTATCACTTAGCAAAATACTGTGTAAAATCAATTTCCAGTTAGGGAGGGTCATTTAGTATTTCACGTTTAGCATTTCTTTTAGTCGGGTAAAAAAAATCATTATTACTAAAAGAATTTATAAATTGCTAAATGTGAGAACTTACTGAAAAACCAAACCCCAAGCAGCTTCATAACCATGGTCTTATATGGAAGCGATACAACTTGTAATGAACAAATATTGCAAAACAGCCAAGAACTAATTCTTGTTCCATAATTTGTGGGAGATTACAGAATTTTTAATTTAATACAATATTAATTGTTTTTGTGAGAATCGTGGAAGATTATGGCCTTTGGAATCTAGAATAAAGACCTGTACTTATTATATATATTTACCTTATTGTAATACTGACATTGGCTTCCAGTGTCTTAAACAGTCCTCACATTAATCTTGAAAAATTGTTAACATGAGAAACAAAAGAAAATGTGAAAAATTTTAATTGGTACTTAACTCGTATTATGACATAATGATGGTAGCCAGGGGTCCCCCTGTTTGTACTATGACATTATGATGGTAGCCACTAGCCAGGGGTCCCCCTGACAAGACTCCGAATCCCAATATCTCCAAAAACTGACAAAAAGGAAGACGATTTTCCTTAGATATTGTAGGAGACCTGTTCATTGTAACGATAACCACCAGACAGGTTAAAAGGATAGTCCAGAGGAAAATTTATTATTGACCAATGGAGGAAGAAATATATATTCTGAGCATCCTTGTGAAATTTACAGTCAAGTTACTCATATGTTCTAAAGCGTTTTTTAGTGGACAAAATTTGAATTTGACATAGTTTGGATACCAAAAGTGACCTTGAAGCAAACAGGTGAGATGTCATACTGTAGATACACACTACAAAATTGTGTTTTTTCTTTAAAATTTCATTTAATTTTCTTCATAATGTAGGTGTAGTCATTGTATAGTCCTTCAATCCCCTTCATACCCCACTCGGACCTCCTCCCTCCCCTCAAAATTAAAGTTGGACCCCTAAAACAAAATGTGGGGGAAATAATCACTGTCAATGTTTAATAACATGACATCACACCAGTTTCGCTTCACTTTCGATAAATATTAACTCCGACAATTTCACTATCAATGTCTCAAAACTGCAATGTAGGAATTACTGGCAAAGTTATACCAGGATGCTTAGTATACTGTATGTGTTCTTCTATCATATAAACTTAAAATTAACTTTCCTTTTGTACTTTCCTTTTTAAACATATGATGGTTAGACTTGCTTGCTTTTTTAATACTCTTCCTGGAATACACATGCATATATTCACTAACAGCTGCATTAGTAAAAGAATTACAGGAACATGACACACTGTACTGCACTAATAGTTTAGATGCTCTGTAATCATTTGGATATTTTCTTCTCTTCATCAACGACGACAGAGAAATGAGTTCAAGGATGTTCCATTATTATTTTCTTTCCTTTTTCTCTTGTTCATATTCTTTCAAGTGAGGCAAAGATGTGCAATAGTATGAATTAAAGGATTGTGAAGCTGTTGCTATGGTAACTTAAGTATTGCTCTGAGAGTTTGTCTGATTCTAGGGATTGGGGGAGGGGGGTACTGAAGTTATAAAATTAGCCTCGGCAGTTAATTGCAACAACAGCTGCTACAGCAACAACAAAAAAAGAAGGAAAATCGCTCATAACTCTGTACCTGTTACAAGAGATATCGAAAGTGGAAACATTTTAAGTCTTTATCTAGATGTTTTTGTCAAACTTTTACTGAGCACTGCTGTCTGATCAAACGGGTTGATTGTATTTCTAACGCACTTGACATGACTTTTTCGTCATGGTTATGTTCTCCAACACAATGTTGATACAAATTTCCCAGTGCTTAAATTTTCTATCTTCAAAGCCATAAATTGCAAAATGTTATTATCCCTATTGAGAAGAATTGCAGCACCTCAACATCAATATACTGTACTTAGCTACAATTATTCTTGTCCAGTGATGTTTCATAGCGGTCTTTTTAAAGTTTTATACTGCAGGAGCCTGTAGCTTTTTGTTTCCATGGCAACAGTAGAGGATGTAGTTTGTGGATTATAAGCCGTCCTTAAAGAGGCAGTTCTCAGTGTATTGAGATAGGTTGAACACATTCTAGACAAAGTTTGATAGTAGTTTTTATCTAGGTGGTGATGGCCCTGAGGTCATTGAAACAGCTTTCCATGTACAGTAAGTGTAGGGGTTGGGTTGTCTGGGAGCATCCTCCCCAAGAAAAAATATATATATTGTAAGACCATGTACAGTACATATAATAAACTCAAAATACTTGGGTGCGAGTATTCATACGGTAGTTGGAGTGGAAACTGATAAACTTCAAAATGACAGATGTTATTGAGCACTCACAATATCGACAGTTGCCCGAGGATTTCTGTAGACTCATGTATTCCAGGGATTGTTAAATCGAGAATTCTGAAGCAATGCAATTAAATTGATTCAATTTTTTCAAAAGACAAATTTAGGTCAAGTGAATGAAACAACACTCAATTAGTTATTGCCTTCTTAACTGTCGTCTGTAGCCACGTTCATAGTGAACGTCGCCACTGAGGGTGTCACGCAACCTGGTCCAGTCGAGCAGGCACTCACGCTCGATGTGAAAAATCAATTTTGACAATCTTCAGAACTTGTGAGCGAGTCAAGTCAAAACCCATCTTCATTCTGACAATTTATAGCGTGCAATTGATATCAGCTCGACCTTTTCGAGGCAAGTAAATATCTTTCAGGAGGGTTTTAAATGTATTCAGGGAATTTCTTGAATATATATGTACATTGGCTTGCTGTACGTGTATGAGTTTCTGCACATGTATGTTAATATAGATTTGGCTGTCAATGTAATAATGCGTTTAGTATAATCGGTAAATTGGATTGAGTTAACACACAAGGCTTTTACGTCACTCTGCCATAGGGTGTTTTCATTCAACCAACGGGGAATTCAAGATTTGGTACTTTGTTTAATGGGTTTCTTCTGTGCAATGATCATAATAGCACATTACTTTAACTTGATGACATTTGAGACACATAAAATATCTACTCTCTCTGTGAGTTTTATTTTAAGTGTCTTAACACTTACGTAAATTGATTGCGCTTTTTTCAAAGCCCTTGATCTGGGCAATACCCTGCCCCATATAAATTGAATGTCAAAGCAAAATTATTCAAAGTTTCTTTCATTTTGAAACAATTAGCAGAATAATAAAATGCAAATTTTGGTCATAATTTCACATTTACGGAAAAAGGAAAGGAATCTACAAAATATGGTAAATGGATCGAAACGTACAAGTTTGTAAAATGTGAATTCAGCCAATATTATTCCAAACAATTACTGTATAGTGTATATTGCGTACAGTATCAGTATTAACCAATAGAAACACAACAAAAGAGTAATGTAGTATATACTATTTTTGCCTTGAAAATAACTGGGTGACTCGCAATAACTACAGAAGAAATGCGACGTATATTTCCTGTTGCACGTCCACGAATAACAACGATATTAAAAAGAACATCAGCAGACTACACATTTGATGTCACTATGCAGCAGTGAGCTAAAATTGTAACCAGTTTGTATACATATTGGAGTGCATATATTGAGGGGAGACAAGTAAGTATTGTCTTTGGTATAGTACTGTGCCCAAACAAAGGCTACATTTTTTTTCTCGTTTTTTAACTGATTGATTTGTTTAATGAGTTATAAGGAGTGTTAGTTCTATGGACTGAAAGATGTTTCATGGTCAAAAGGATCTCGATAATAGAAATTTATTTCTCTGGTAGAATGCCCAGAGCAGTCGCATTTTTTTCCCTGTGGTATATCTATTATTACTATTGTTGCCATAACAACCATGGGTGTTCCTAATTTTAATACAACCTGCGATTTCACTCTGTGTTGAATAAACCTTTATCGCCTATGGACCTGTGTGTCCTTTTGTAAACATCATCAATGTTTTCAAGTTTCTCACTAATAAGTGTTTTCCAAACATCTCTCGAGGTTAATGATTTTCTAGAGTGTCCTTGAATGCGGTTTCATTCAGTTCCGCATTAATAGATGTCGACCGGCATCGCATCATTTTCATATTTTCATGGTCACTGGTGCCTGTAGAAAATTCGCAGGGATTTTCTTTTCTTTTCTTCTTTTCCTTTCATTAGGTACTGTTGATTTTCTGATAAGTTGGTTTATATTTGGTAATAACTTGTACTGTATGAGGAAGGAATTGTACAATACTTCTCTGCAATATTCTTATTTGTTTTTATTATTATTACACTGCTTTTAAAATATTCCTCTCTGCTTCCTGTTTGAATAAAAGAGATTTTGGTTGCTATGGAAATATACTCCATTAGTGCAATTTTGATGCACCATATTGCAGATCGGTTAACATGTACTGTCGCTAGAGCTGTATATTTCAAGCATAGTACCATCGACTTTGGTTTACCAATTGCATACTGTATGTTGTGGAATTCAGAGTAATATGGCAGCATTTGAGGCGTCAAATTGCAATGCAATTAATATAGAGAATCATTTTATTCATTGCGACCTGTATAACAATTCAGTTGCAAATTGTCAGGCCTGGAAGGTATTGTTGCCATGGGGAAGTCTATTAACTAGGTCTCAGCAATATGTTATATGTACAAAACATGCTTACTGTATTGTGAACACATTTGTACACATTTACAATGGTACTCATTTATCAGCCATTCTTATTGTTAAACTACAACTGAATTTCCTAAATATATTGCAAAGTTCTGAAAATATTTGCATTATTCCTGTTGTATTAGGATACAGTGAGGTGGAACAGTTTTTGTTGTGTTGCAAGTAATGGTTTTTGCAGTTGTCTTTCCCAATATTTATCAACTTGGTCAAATAATTCCAATACATTTAAAGTCCTTCTAAGGAATATTTGGGAGAAATTTTTCCTGCATATTCCAGAGTCCAGAAGGTTAATGATTGTTGTCACAGAGCAAAAAAAAAAACCTCCATTAAAATCATCTCAGGAAGTCGTTTAATTATTCAATAGCTGTCAAATTTCTTGAGATCATACATTTTTAAGTGGCACGATATTTAAAGTGTGTTAATTCCTGATGTGACAGATGTTACGCAGAAGATCACACAGTTTTCACATTGTGTGATCGGCTAAGACTTATGCATGCTAAAATGTTGGGGGGGTTTGTCCAACAATAAAGTGAAGGTCTTTAATATCGCCCAGGAAAGAAGTTTATCCAATAAAAACCAGGCAGTTATTTTAACGACGCTTAAAGCAACCACAATTTCATGTCAGCCACTGGCTTCCAATTCAACATTCGACCATGAAACTCAAATTTGGAATCTTTTCAATTTAGAAAGTCATTTCAGATGGGAAATCCATAGATGATGAAAAACCCACCTAACTATGACCCGGCCAGGGCACCTCACAATTGCTAAGCCTTGAGCATTGCTTCAAATGCCACTGCCTTTATCCACTCAGCCACAGCACCGGTTATCTGTTTTAATACGAATGTCTCTGTTATTACTTATTAAGATGGAGGGAGACCTTGAGAGCACCCAGTAATGACATTACTTCAGTCAGGGTTTTTCGGCTTATTGCCTGATGGGTTGAAACGAAAATGCAGAACACTCATTTACAGGGTACAGTGTACACGTTGGAAGTAGATAAATTTGTAATGCATTATTCAGTATTAAAGATGGTCGGTTGAAATAACAGGCATTTAGTGACACACAGTGTTTAATACAAATAGTATAATAATTAACACTTCTTATATAGTGCAACTTACAATTAAGTCTCGCCGCGCTGTACTTAACCCTGGTCATTGGTAACTTGTCACACCTACACACCAAAGTGTGCACAATTCAAACTATCTCTCCTGGGGCACCACAGTGCACCACATCCACGTGTCCCCTGGGGGACTCCCCAAAGGGTGCAGCCACAAACCGGCGCACGCAACTATATTTACAAGTCACCTTGCAAGTCCCCATATATACACCTGTATCGAACCTGTAATCCTTTGATCACAAGTCCACTGCCTTAACCACTTGACCACAACACCCTCCATAGTATGTCGTACTGCAGTACAGCGTTTGCATTTCTCTCAGGGAGGGTTTTAATTAACTAAAAGAAGTTTAAAAGTTTGCCCAGGTGTATCTTTAATCCACTGCTCGTGCAGCTAATAAATTTTGTGTACAATTTGAATAAATTTAAATAAATTAAATAAATTTAAATAAGATAAGTTGTAATTATATTGTACATAATGAGGGTTACAGAGGATTCATTAGCATTGTCACTTCACACTTAATGCAACTACATACAGTACAACTGTAATGTAATCTGAAAACCAACACCTAATTAGTCGCCCTTGAACCGATGGAAGGTCTTGCGATGCTGCCTCCACTAGTCCACTGTTTTAGGGAGTTAACGAAATTTGATTTGCTGTTACTTGCATATAAATCACCGAAAGCAGATAATCTAAGGATTCTAAAGTGTGAAGGGGAAAAAATGGCTACTGTACAGTATGTACAGTACATCTTTGTAACCCTTTTGTATTTCAGCCATGTTACATTACATTTACAGTAATTCACTCTCTTACCTGCCTTCCATCCATTTTCCAAACCCCTCTCCCCCTCCCCTCCACCCCATACAGCACACCTGCACTCAAATTCACGTACAGTATGCTACGTATTCTGGACAAAACACTGCTAAATTGTCTTTTCATTTGTGTGGACAGGCTCCCGTTAGTATCCGGACCTGTTAGTTTTCTCCACTGAAAAATGTTAGCTTCCTCCCCTAGTTTCCTCCTCTAAATCATACAGTATATATATACTGTTTAATTTTGTTAGTTTTCTAATACCGTCCAGTACAGTATACATGTCAACTTCATGTATTATTCCTTGCCACTAACACCAGGGAGAGCTGCTAATACAGTTTTACTTAAGTTACTTCCCTCCTCTCTTACCTGTCTCCCCACAACCTTAGCACTCTTGTTCTACCGTACTTAGAATGAACTGGTAACCTTTTAACACTGTGCACCCTCTATGACCGGCCCCTCCGGTCAATGCCCTTCTTATTCTACCACCCAAAGTGCCAACATTGTACATTTTTATTGCTTGGAATACTTTTCACCTAATTTCGTTCGGAACGGTTACCAAGGTTACTAGTTTCTTCTCCATTAGATAATAGAAGTACTGTTGTCAACTGTGCACAGCCTGATAAGTATCTTTTATGATAATTTTTACTTAAATAGCAACTTTCCTTTTTTCTTACCCTTTTTGTTGTTGTTCTATATACTGAAACACAAAAACTGTGTGTTTGTGTTCCTAGTCTAATTAAATGGTGTTTCACATCTTAAAACAGGAAATAAATTTGAGACCTGATTTCTATCTTGTCACTCAAGTGTGTCTTTTTATGTGTACAGTATTACCTACTAATCTGTTAGAGAGGTATATGTACCGTACTGCATGAGGTGAAAAGGGTACCAACTCACAGCTGAGTCAATGTATTTCAAAAGCCAATTTAGTACTTAACCTGGTACAGTATACAATAATCTAACAGTGCAAATTTATTAACAGGGTACCTGCTACTGTATATGCCAGGGAAATAAATTTAGCGTTTGCATTTTGTATACAAACATAGCATTCTGTTTTTTCCTCTATATAGTAAAGCTCCTATGTAGAATACTGCCCTACATCTCTATGCTTGTACAGTAACCTGGTCATTTTGAAAATATAGCATTGTGCAATGTGAGACTCGATTAATTATTCCCTATAGCATACATTCAGTCATCATTTAATTGCATGGAAGTATTTTCTTCGCTCATGGCTTACCTGTCTCCCCACAACCTTAGCACCCTCGTTCTACCGTGCCTAGAATGAACTGGTAAACTATTAACACTGTGTGCCCTCTTTGACCGGCCCCTCCAGGTCAAGGCCCTTCCTTCTCATTCTACCATCCTACTGTAAGTGCCAGCATGGTGCATTTTTTCGTACTTTTGAAGTATATAAAACAAAAGTTCTATCCTTAACCTTGCACTATGAAAGTTATCTGAGTTAACTTCAGAAGGGTTAAATTTGTAATTTTCTAAATGAATGATATTCCCCTTCTTGTTTGTGGCGCTGTCCTCTTTCGAACACTTGGTCTGGACATATCGCTGACCGCAGATTTATATTTTAGGAGTAGAGCTGCTCGAAAATAAATTTACATATACAGTAGCCAAGTCTTAATGTCTAAATGTCGCAACCCAACTTAAAACACAGCTTTAAATGTTTTTTGTCAACGTAACCATTTCCTTGCAAAAAATATTTAAAGGATGTTGGCTACTGCTTGTTTATAATTTAATGTGGCATTTATTAAATACAGTTTTCCCCCACCTGCCCTTTCTTTGATGATTTAAACGACACTGTAAATCAAATTGTCTCACGCTCACCGTAAAATTTCCTTTCTTACTTTTTTCTAGAATTGAAATGCGAGTTGCAAAATGGATTGCCTACCATCTTGGTTCCACTGCCGTCAAAAAGTGAAACATGTCAGTTCACGTTAAAACCAGTCACAGAGACCGTGGGAGACTTCCTAACCCACGTCATGTCCGAGGATGGGGGCGTGGAACGAGTGGCCCTCTACAGCGAAGGTAGGTCATATATGACGGTAGAAGATCACCGACTATCACGTGTCTCTATTAAACGTAATTGACATATTTAGAAACAGTTTGAATTGAATTGAATTTGAATTTATTGTCCACAATCGGAAATTCGGCTTACACAGGTCGTAAACAAAAAAAGAAAAGAAAAAAAGAAAAGCAATAGTATAAGTATCAATAGACTGTGCATATATACAGCAAGTCCTACAAATAAGAAACTTATCTTCTCACTTGTGAATTAAATATGGATAGAGTTCTGTATCTGTAACAGCCCCTAAGTGTACGTGGTGGGCATAAACGCAGTCCAGAGCGGTTGTAATTATAGTGCTGAAACAAAGGGTGTGTTGGGTCTTGCATGATATATTTCAATTTATTGCAGACCCTCTCATTGTACAAGTACTCTAACGATGGTAATTGAGCACCGATTTGTATAAATCTAAGTTCAAGTTTGCTTCCAAGAGATTTAAAATCTATAGGGTTTCTAATTCTATATTTGGGTAGTCTCTGTTGACCTTGAGTTCAATATACCAGTACTTAATAAAGATAGATGCACAAATGATGTAGAACTCTACCTGTGTTTTGAACTGTCACGCTTGACTAGAAGATGTAAGACTTCACCCGTCTCACCTCTACATATTACTAAAAGATTTAATTGCCAAAAAGAGAATCAAGTTTCAACAATTGACCTTCGGCCTGCACGCATTTTCACTGTACAGTCCGGGTGAATCCAAGCCTAGCCTTAAATACAGTGAATCATAAATTTACGTTTTGGGCAAAACGTTATTACTGTTTAATTATACTGTAGCTTTCAATTTTAAAAGTACATACATGTACATTACTTGTAGTCTTATGTAGATTCATGCATTCTGGTAGGGGGGGGTGGGGCGGGGGGTGAAATGAAGAGATGTGGAAGATGGCATTATAGTACTGTACAGTCATAAAAATAAAATATTAAATTCAAGTGAATCACATTACAAGAGTGAACTCTAGATTGAAATTTAACTCCTTATTTTCTTTTCGAGATCTAAAGTACTATATGTACTGTACATCTTGCATAGTACACTGTCTGCTCGAGTCACTGAGGATCACTCGTTATCATCAAGTCTGCACTCATTTAAGGATGACTGTTGAAGAAAGGGGTCACTGCTTAACTAAGGCTTGATGTTTCCTGGAACTTTTGGTAGAGCAAGAGACCTGTTTACCCTTGAGATCAACGGGTTTTGAATGTAGCAGTTCTAGTCGATTATAATTTCTTTTCTCTCTCTCGGAACAAAAGTTGATATCTGCTTGCTTCGAGTACAATCAGCAGCTCAGCATGGTGACGATTAAACTGTCGTCCAAATATTCAGAGACATGCAAATTACTTTGCTTTCTTGCTTTACCACTTTAAAGCTATCTAGAGCTTGACGGGGACCGTGTTTAGAATGAACTTTGTAATCTCTTGAATAGCACTGACATACATCCATAGTTTTAGAGTAGTAGTACCCGTGTATCTTCCTGTTTTGATCTTGGTAAAATACCTTTTCTGAAATTGAAACTGAACGATCAGGAAGTAAGAACAGTGGATCGAGGATGTAAACTCTTAGCTTGATTAAATTCACCATATAAAGCCCCTTTTGATTGGTGCTATTAATTTTACTTTTTATATTAATTTACAACATATTTTTTTGATGATGATGGACATTTTCTCGGTCCATTGACTTTGGTTGACCGTAATGTATATTTGATTCGAAAATCCATCGTCCAAGTAAAGCTCATTAGCAGGACTATAGGCAAGATTTAATTTTTAGTAATTAGTTGATAAAAAGTAAAAAAAGTACAATAAAATTATAATTTCCAATTGGCTTTTAATTTGATGTCTGGCCCAAAAGTAACATGGTAAAATTGTCTGCCTGACAACAATTCTTAGAATTAAACTGGGATTATTATATATTGTGCTTGCTGACTATATATATATAGGCATTATTCCCTCTTGTAGATTTACAATGGTAGCGTGGCTGTCAATTTTCTCTGTATACATGAATAGATCTCTAACATTTCATTGTCCTCTGCGGATAAATAGTTCAAAATATTATAAAGAAAAAACTAAAACATAATTGACAACAATCAATCTTCTGTTTGGCCCAGATGCATTCACTCAAATATCCTAAAATTCTCATTTCTTCACCATATAATATAGTAAAATTCTGTGAAGATGTGGTCTTTGAAATGATCAACACTTTGTGTTCTTAAAGCAAACTTCTGCCTCTTTTAAATCTTTTTAAGAACTTATCTCTCTTTAAATAATTTATGGTTTTGAGTTTTGACATTAAGACACATAACTTTTCTGTATAATTAGCAGACTTATGCCAACTGAGAATGGGTTTTGACCTAACGATGCTCGTTAACAGACAAACTCCCGCTACCAGAATATCGTTCTAAATTTTACTGGATGAAAAAGAAGCTAGAGAGATGTTTAACAGTTTTAGATCGCACTCGATAACCACCCTAATAATCAGAGGATTTTGTAACGATATCTGGAAAACGTCTATAGGCTGCCGTTTCAACGAAACCAGATCGCCGTCAGATGGAAGCTGTCACTAGCTTGAGTAAGCTCAGTTCTGTGCTCAGAGTGCCTGGAGCAGCACGGTAATTGATCACTGCTTACCCGATCGTCTAATTATTGGCTTCACGACTGACTGCATGCCGCGCTACCACCACACATCTCCAGACTCGGCTGCAAAAATGGCAACGTGAAAGACATTTTTAAAGAGTCTCTTGAAACTTGAGTTTTGGGAGTAATAATGATTTGCTTTTGATGAGAAGTATTGCAGAAACACTGAGGAAGATTTAAATGTCGGAAAAAATTCATACATTATGCTGTAACTCTGATATATATCGGAAAAGCCTTGATAAGTGAAGGAGAAATACATACAAAATAATGGTTCTCTTTTTTAAAGAATTGTTTTTCCTTTGTTTACCTACTTAATCTTTCCTGTAGAAGTACTATACACAGGTTCATCTACATGAATGGTGCAGATGTATAATGGGGGGGGGGGGGGGGGACAGGTAAACATCATGTAGGTTATATGTTTGTACCCAAACCAGTGAATTGTGGTATGATAGTTTGAGTTGATAGTTTGCAATGAAATAGTATATTTTCTCCACTCCACTGTTAATCTGGCAGGCCTGTCTCTTCTGATACATGTGCTTTCCAATCTAGCTCGCTTACAATAACTGGTAACATGTTAGTAAGGCACCTCCACTACACACCCCCCCCCCCATCCCTGGCCAACTTTCCAGGTCATTGTCAAATCCACAGGATATCTTTTTCTTTCTGAAGCTACCATTCCAAGGATTCAAATCCATTTGGGCCTATCTGAGAAAAAATACGAAATTTGAAACAGCTGAGCATGTTTCACTCCAGTATCAGACTTTTAGAGGAACTTAATTTCTGATGAACCATCAGAAAAATTTTTTGAACCACCAAAACATCATATACCATTTATCATTCTGCATCGTCGCATATTTTCTTTACTTGCATGACGAGGAAAATTTGATCCTTAACGATGAGCTGCTAAATATGGTGTCATTAACCGATCCATTTGCTTCTCTCGATAGATGACATTATCATCGCAAGGTCTACAAGCATCGACGTCTTAATGAGGAAGCCATTCAAGCTGAGAATAAACGACAACAGATACATGGTCCATCCACCAGATCTAGGTGAGAGATTCATCTCAAGATGACAATGTTCATTTAGATACTTTCTTTTGGTTGCCATCTTGAAGTGTTTGAGGTGATCTTTCGATTTGGACACTAGAATGTTTTTTTAATTTTTTTTCATTTATCTTTTATTTCTCTTGAGTGTACACAAAAAGTAAAATCATAAGTGGTATCGTGAAAGAAAAAACATTCTTAATGAAAGACAATAAATTAAATTAGAATAGGCATGACAAAATATTTATTATACATGGTGCAATTGAAGATAATTATACCAAGGAAGCCAGTATATTTGCCACTCTGCACCGTTCGTATTTCTAATTAAAATATTCTTTTGTACCCCGAAATATTCTTTCAAATATATACAATAGTAATTTATTTTGCCTTGGCACACTAGAATGTTGTTAGTCTCTTCCTCACAAGTTTTACCAAAACACAAATGGAGTTATAGGTTAGCAGTCTTCAATCAAGGGCCAAGACCTGCTCGCACGGAACATGTACAGTTTCAAGTCTGTGGCTTGTGTAATTGACATTGTACTGTGCTATCACATTTGAAATCTCACCATTTAAACATCAAAATCAGGACGCATGGTAGTTTGTACACTTTACAAGACGTTATTTATTTTTTAAAGCAAAAATGGAGAAACTGAATTACCATCAAATCTGGCGTGATTCTTAGTTTTACAAAAGATAAAATGTAAATCGGCATTTTTGTTAATCAGAATACCTTAAAACCAGGAAGAGAAATGCCGAAAATGATATTTCTATCTCTTACGGTTTACTGCAAAGACAGAGGTCACATTTTTTGCTTCATTTCTTTGCTCACCTGTTTTCTCACAACCCCAGCACTCTTGACATGCCATGCACAGAGTGGTCTGGGAACTATGTTTAGCACTTGTAGCAACTGGTCACTTTGCCCTCTCACCACTGCTTATCTGTCTGGGGATTGAAGTCTCTACTCTACAATTGAGAATATTTTACCATGCTCGTAGGATGATCATAATTTTTACCCCAAGTTGTTTTCACTATAAAGCTGTTATTTCACATCCCTCCTCCTGACTTCACCTCCTTTTACCATTCACCATCCCCACCCTTTCCCTGGTCCTTCATCCCCTGCCCATTCCCACCACCCCCACCCCACCCCCCCCTCTCTGAGTAGTTGGGAATCCCACTACCTGTCTCCAGGCATGATTAAAGTTGTGTTTCAATCATCTCCAACTCTTTCTTTTTCACCCTGATTTATCCCTTGTTGGAGTGGTAAGTCATCTGTCTAATTACCTCTCTATAGGGGTCAGGGTGAGGGGAGCAGAATCTCCATCTTACCCTTCTACCCTCCCAACTCAACCTTTTTTGTTTTCTTTGTCTTCTCATTCTATATATTTAATATAATTTATCGCTGACAAAAATTGTGTTTGTATCTCATGTGTTGCATGTCAAGACAAAGCTATCCAATATATCTCGTGAAATCTCTTTGTGTACATAGTAAAACGTGCCATGCGCTTGCTTCTCAGAAAATCTCAACTTATTACTTTCCCCGCTTGAAAGCACCATATATCACAACCCGATAATTTGCCCCAAAGGTTTCATAGAAACTTTGTTGCCATGGTGGCAAGCCTTACACACACGTCGAATACATGTCTAAGTCGGAGAATTCAAACATTAATTTACATCTGTACATTATTAAACTTGTAACCCCCATTAAATAATAAAGGACCTTCTTCTGTCACTGCTAGCTTTTGTATTAAAGCTTTCTCCTTTAAATATAAAGAAAACCTTCAAATTCATGAATATTTGATCTCACGATAGATTAGCAATTAGTGCAGAAATTGGACTCGGAAGATGGATATTAATTTATTAACGCATCACTAGGTAGGTGCAGCACAAATGGGCAATGTCACGTCACCCTTCATTAATTAATAGTCTCACCGTAGATAAAGACTGTCTTCTCCAATGTTTACCCAAAGTAATAAGAGAAGTGAGAATCTCCGATAGCTAGAAAACTGCGCTACGTAGATCACATTTTTTAATTGTATCGTATGAATAGTCGCGAGGGAGCCGTAAGGCTGCTTGTCGCGAACCTTGCATCTATATGAAATATCGTGGCCATTACAGTAACCTCGTCAGCAGGTGATTATGTTGCCGTAGCGAAATACGATGTAGTCCCTCGTTTCGATAGTATGAATTCTCGTTGAACTGTTTTATGTACCAATTAAATGTGTGACTGCATGAGCCTCTGTGTATACAGTTGCATACTGTACATGAATTAATGAATTAGGCAACACCTGAGGCTCTTACTGCAGTATATACAGAGTACATATAGAGGGAGAGCCCGTAATTGGTATTTCTAATATTGGAGGGGTGTGGGGGGGTGTTCACAAGTCCACCTTCATGTTAATGGAGCTCTTTACTGTAGGTGCATGCCTCTTCTTATTGTTGCTTGTCTTGAATAATTTTCTATTTATGTATAAATTTATATTTTTTGAAGCAATTTTGATAAATGCAGTTTTTACACTGTATTTATTGCATTTCTGTGTATGTTCAGTGGCATTACTAATACATACAAAGCATTCATTTTGTCACTGTTGTGTCAGGACTGTCATTGAAAACAGCTTTTTTGCTTCTTTTTTTTGTTGCTGTAAGGAAATGTCACAAATATCAATACTTGGATATAAGATTTAAATTGATCAAAGTGGGACATCCTCCAGTCCAAGATCTTACCAACTATCAAAATATTAATGAGCAGGACAAGTAATTAAAGAATTTGTTTTAACAAGGGCTCTCCAACTTTCGGCGCTGTCGTATACCGTAGATCCTAACGGGCATGATCCGTAATGTTTACAGATCTCTGAATCCAAGTGATGCTATCATGCGTGAAAATGCTTTCCAGCATGTGCACACGCCTCACAAGCCTGCAAACAGATGAGTTGGATGATTGACTAGGTTCCACTAGGTATGCACTTTCTCTGAATGAAAACTATGTTTTAGAAAAGAAAAGAAGAGGGGGGGGTTGAAACAGTTACTTTGGCTTGAAACTTTGGAAGAATGTTTCAACTGATCTGTTCTTTAGTAATTACAGTACAAAGTTGCAGATACTCCCAGTGACAAAAGTCATGGTACTGCCATGTTACAAGTGGAACACTAGTAGTTGTTACTGAGACTTTCACGTGTTGAGCGATGATCAGACAACTGTGCATATAGTCTGATGCAGTTGTCTCATGATCGCTCAACGCATGAAACTCTGAGTAACAACTACTTGTGATCTACTAGTCTCAACTAATATCTCATCTATACTTCGTTCTGTTCAACGGACATAGAGTACTCTAAGCCAAGATAGACGCCAACCAACCAAACGCATACTGTATATATATATATATATATATATATATATATATATATATATATATAAATATAAGTATATTTTCTTCTCTTTTTTTCTTCTTTTTTGTCCCCTCTTTCTTCCTCACAGTGTTTTAACACTACTCAATGTCTAGGAAAACATGCCAGGTCTGACCGTTGGTGATAATTGCTTTTGAAATACTGTACTGAGTATGCTAACTCAGACTGTCAAATTGTCTTGTAGAGACATAGGAAGATTTTACAGTAGATATCTATTTGATAACCTGGCCCACTGTAACCTGCTCCAGCCCCACCCAGGCAGAATGAATTTGTTTCTCCATTTTTTTAAAACTGCGATAATGAGGCTTTTAAAATTTTACCTTTGGATGTTCTTAAAAGAATGTTCTTCCATCACCTTTTCTGTTTAATTAACCTTCCAATCTCTCAAGTCGAAATTTGCAATGAGGGAGACTTGGCATTATTCAGTGTGTACGGTGTAATACTGTACGCAGTAGTAGTTGGGATCAACTTGTAAAGAACTCTTAAAGCCTTCAGGTTATTTATGATTCAAATCGATTTATTGGAGAAAGGGCTTCGGTCCATAGATTTTAGTAACAAACACATCACCTTGGGCAGGGGGGGTGGAGGGGGGTAAGATGTTAGAATTCCATAACATTGTAGTTTTAATTTTATGCTGGATCAGTCATATTTTGTTTCCTACTCACGAGACAATTGACTGTGATTGCCTCCTCGCCCAACATAAAGCCGGAATGAAATTAGATTTTAATCTCATTCCCTCCCTCTGTTTATTCATATCCTTGAAATCTTCTTGTTCATGTGTCCTTGCGAATAATTAATTTTAGGTAAGTACTGCTACTGTAATAATATACTGATACTAATATACTGAAGCGAATCGTTAGAATCTTTCATTCCAGAAGGTGAATCACGCTGATTGCATCTTGATTTATGTGATCTGATGTAATATCTTCTGCATGCATACAGTAGGTACATACTATGGACTGCAGACCGAATCATACAGAACTCCCAAGCAGCAGTCTGCAGTGATATGTGGAAACCTTTTGAAATTTCTGACACCTTACGGAAGGAAATTCAAATATTTAGGAATGCCTCGAGCGAAACTGATAGGCTGTCTTACCAAAAAATACCACCTTTTTATTTACTTTTCCAATAGTGATCCTCAGTCTGAGGTTGTAGATGGCCTCTGACGACTGGCCAGGTCGACCTGGCATTTAATTAAGATTACAGAGCCCCACCTGTATCGGTGACGTTCTACTTATGCGGCTTCCACCCTCCTCTCCTTCAAGTATCGTTACTTAAATATTTAACGAGATGGGAAGCCTCTCTGATCATACCCTTTTTAAGCAATCACATGAGTTTTTTTTTTAGTTTGCCCAGTTGTTTTAATATAGCTGTATTCTAGCGTTACCTATAAACTGAATAGCATTTTCATGACTCGAGAAATGCATCTACCAGACACACAGACAAGACTCCCGCATTATTTAGATAAAATAGTAATGTGACTCCCATATGTCTGCAGTTTTTGTTGAGATTGTCAACAAGAACTATAGGTAATCATATTCCAGTCCAAATGAACACCGATGGAAAAATATCGATCGTACACAAAATTTTCTTCGTTTCTGCATTGAATTAAATATAGATTGGAAACTTTATCAAACGTCAAATGAAGACACTTGAGACCATAATAACAATGTTAGAAAAGGGAAAATATGTTTTTTTTAATATAAATTTTGATGCTTTAAATATTACTTGGTGTCCAAAGTGATGGAACAGAAATGAAGTAATGAATAAGAATGTTTGATTAGATGAAAACAATATCTTACCAGAGTGGATGTATTTATAGCACAACAGTTAACGCTTTTATACTGTATACAACAGTTTTTAACAAAAATGAATGCTAGAATAATAAAAATGCCAAAGAAAGAAAAAAGGGGGGATTATTTTCAGTGCAAGATCAGATGTCAAATGCTAAGAACATTGCATCCATTATTTGGATCCATAAAACAGTAGGCAGTTGAGGGTATTTATCACAGCCGACAAGAATAGATGCCTTGAGCAATATACGCAAGATAGCTACAGTATTTTTAAACATCAGATAAGAATGGATATAAATACAATGACCAAGTATTGTTGCATTAAACAATAGACAATTTAGACAGTGGATTATTATCGCAGTAGACAAAGAGTGCACTAAAGAACAATAGACCACGAAGGTTGTGTTTGACAAATCGATGAGATTGGATATGTATGTAATGCGATAGACAAGAATTTCATTTCATTTCAATTATGTATTTGTTTTTGTTCACAATAAGATTACATCTAAACATATACTTGGATGGTACCTTTAGTATGACGTAGTTGTGAGAGGAAGTGTTCTAGGAAACCGTCCGGCTTTACAAAGTATCTAGCACTCCCAGGAAGGAAATAGAGGACAAGAAGACAAATGAAAGACTAATTATAAATAACATATAAACATAAGATATCATATATAATGTAACAAAGTAAAGTATAATGAGACTAACATATGTTATGATAACATAATGTGATATTTAAATAATAATAATAATAAACTGTATACCTTTTATCTAATGGAAAGATCATTAAAAAGCAATCTATGACAATAATAGATAAAGTTTAGTATATATATATATATATATATATATATATAGCAATAGACCTATGGAGGGAGCTATATGTAAACAAGCAATAGCAAACAGACGATATTCACATCTGACAAAGAGTATGATGATGATACCTCAAACAATAGACCAGAGGTGGCTATATCAAGCAATATAACAACAGTGGATATTTGAAGTACTCAGTAGGCAATTAATGGAATTAAAACAATAGACAATCAGTATATCAGATAATGTGTGCAAGTATGAATATTTATTACAAAAGACAAGAGTGAATCTAAAACAATAAACAGCAGTGTCTACATAATGTAGCATTAGATCTATTTTTTTTATTTGCAAATTTAACTTTTTTTTTTGGAAATACAATAAAACCCAATTCTCAACAACCAACTGTATAATTTGACTGTCTTTAGTTCAAGATTATTGGCAGACGACTACCATGAATAATGTCTCTGATATCAACCATATATATATATAAATGGTTATACCATATATATATACCATTCTATACCATATATATATATATATATATAAACATGGTATATATTGATATCAAACCAACGACGGCAAACACAACTCCGGCTGCATGCTAATTGGATAACAGAAACTCCAATCTGTTTTCAAAATGCCTTCCTCAAAATGTGGTGCTTGAAAATGTAGCAATCATCGCAGTTATATATATTAAACTGAGCCACTTTTTCAGGGAGGAAACCTTGTTTGCTAATCAAGAAGGCGCCTCTGCAAACTGCTGTGATCCACTTATAGATATAATTTTGATTATAATTATTAATATTATAGTAAGAATAGTGTGTTCTATTAGAAGAGTCACAAAGGGATAATATTAAAGGAAATGTTGTTATGGTTTTTTGGCAAAACAGTGACAAGAGATGGCAGTATCTTTATAAAGTACATGAGTCATTTCCAGGGATACTCTTGTGGCAGACATTGTGAGAATAATAATAATAATCAGCTGTTTGTTTATCATAATAATAAATAATACTAATAATAATCAGTTATTTTTACCACGCCTAAGCGACCATAAATGTGGGGGACACCCACAAGGGGTTATGGATTAAAACTTACACGTCGGGTGGCTACCAATTCAATATTTTAACTGAAATTTTGGAATCTTTTCAATTGTAGCAGGTCATCGCCATCCATCAACTCCATCTTGATGTCTTATTCATAACAGGGGGTGGGGGGGATAGTAGGGGGGTCAACATCTTCATTTATCACTGCCTGATTGGACCGTTTGTACTAACGATACATTGTTTCCCATTCTTCGCATCGCTCAGGACAACTAGTAACGGAGGATCTACAGGCCTTCTCAGATGTGAAGTCTATGATTTACCAGTTGTATTCAACATTGCACGTAGAAGAGCACCAGCTGCACCGAGAGAAGGACCTACGAAAGAAGATGGAAAAACTGCAGTCAGAACTACAGCCATTAGAAGAGGTACAGTAGTGTACAGTAGTGTACAGTATTATGTATTTTAGATCCTCCTGCAAGCAGGAACATGCGAAGAAGCCTCATTGGCTTATCAAAGCCGCATTGGCTTATCAAAGCCACAAGCTGACCGAAGTCAGTCTCTTTCATTCATATTTAGCATCCATGATTATGAATTGTTAATTGTCAACAACTCTGTAACTGGACGACACACATTAATCTGGGAGTGACTCGAACCGGGGACCTTATGATTGAAAGGCACCGGCCTTAACTACTGAGCTAACACTCCACTTATGACTCATCTCTAAAATAAATTACACCACTTTTCTTTTTTTTTCAATTTTGAGGCTGATATTTTGACGTAACAAATGTTGTTCATTAGCTAGCCGGTCAAAAATTTTGGGAATCGAACCAAAAAAAGCTGAAAAATGTAAATTTACTTGCGAATTAACATTAAGCCCCCTCACTTTGCAGGTACCTACATGATTATACTCCCTGGTGTGTTGTCTGCCCGAAAACAAATAACACCATGAACCACCGAAAAGATCTTCCTAATACTGCAAGCACTCCACGCACTCTAACAATACTGCGTATTTGTACGCAAATGCAGTTCTAGTTGCCATAGTTTTCAGTAAACTGAGTTTAATGAGTAATGCATCCATACCACAATGTATGTAGTTTAGATCCTCCTGCAAGCAGGTACGAAGAGGCCTCATTGGCTTATCAAAGCCACAAGCTGACCGAAGTCAGTCTCTTACATTCATATTTAACGTCCATGATTATGAACTGTCAATTGTCAACAATTCTGTAACTGGACGACATACATTAATCTTGGAGTGACTCGAACCGGGGACCCTATGATTGGAAGGCACCGGCGTTAACCACTGAGCTAACACTCCTATTAGTTTGTATGCAAACTTCCTAAGTACTGATAAAATCAATGGATTTATATTATTAACTACCCCTACTTACCTCTCTTCATATCTGTCTCCCATTCAACTGCACCCCCAATCTATGCAGTTTGCAACAGTTGGTAACTTTTTGGCACTGCAGTCCCAATTAAACCCTTAAATATCATTTGCCCTCTCCCACCGGGATCTACCATTCTGACTTGATTTTAACGTGATTCAAGCTACGCCAGGTTAAACACGTAATGGTCCCAATCATATCTCAGTATTTTAAGATGATATGGATCCAAAAAGTGGTATGCCCTTGCAAACAATTCCAAATCATCTGACCATTACTATTTTGGCACAAATGGACAAGGAGGTAGACGCCCACTATACTTTTTTCCTTTCCACCCCCCCAAATCAGAATTTTTATTCGTTCTCTTAAACCTCACAAAACTCAAGCCTCACATTTGTTTCTAATTTTGTTTTTTTAATAGCTGAAGTGGGAACTGGACCAGAAAGCGGCTAATCGGACCAACTACCTGGTCTGGGGTGGACTTGGTGTCATGGGTCTGCAGTTTGGTCTACTGGCACGACTCACATGGTGGGAATATTCGTGGGATATCGTCGAACCAATCACTTACTTTGTTACGTACGGCACAGCATTGATCATGTACGGTTACTTTGTACTTACAAAGCAGGTACGTGATAACAGTATGGACGTCTTAAGGATAAATTTCGGCCAAGTTCAAGTTGCCAATGTTAAATTAAAAAATGCTGGTTCTAATAGCTCAACCAAAACTTTGTTTTTCTATTGGAACTTCATGCAAAACACAGAGAAGAAGGTATGGACGACGCACACACAGTTCATTATTTGTCATTGACATAGTAGTCATACTTTGTAAATAAGGTACTGTATTTGAGAATATCATTTGAGAAAGTCTATTTTTTGCATTGGAAGTTTTGCGTTGCCCTGAAGGAGCTGACCTATTTGTCTGTGTACTAGACTAGGAGATGCAGCGGCATTCGTGAATGGTGAGTCGTTGATGTTTGAAGGATCTCAAAAACAGAAAACAGTGAGCTGGGAATACAGCATAGAGTGATATTGTGTGGTTTTAGCGAACCAGCATTCTTGAATGGTAAGCCGTTGATGATGAAAGGATTTTAAAATAGAAAATAGTGAGCTGGGAATATAGCATAGAGTGATATTGTGTGGTTTAAGTGAACCAGCATTCTTAAATGGTGAGCCATTGATGTTTGAAGGATCTCAAAAACAGAAAACAGTGAGCTGGGAATACAGCATAGAGTGATATTGTGTGGTTTTAGCCAACCAGCATTCATATATGGTGAGCCATTGATGTTTGAAGGATCTTAAAATAGAAAAAGTGAGCTGGGAATACAGTATAGAGGGATATTGTGTGGTTTAAGTGAACCAGCATTCTTGAATGGTGAGCAGTTGATGCTTAAAGGATCTCAAAAATAGAAAATAGTGAGCTGGGAATACGTAGAGTAGAGTGATATTGTTAATTTTGTGCTTTAATACAGTCATCCTTTTATGTGTTTTTGTTTCTACTGTTTAAAGGATTCCAAAAAATAAAAACTGATTTAGGAATACAGTCAAGATTTATATCAACTGTTTCTAGTGATCTACGACGCATCACAATTAGTTTTTGTGCCTACAATTATCCGTTAACTATTACAAGAAATATCCTTGTCCTTGCTCTGTCAAAGAATTTTGTGCTTCTTTGATAAATTACTCTGGCATTACATCCAAATGTGGTCAACTTTTAAGTATTAAAACAGCTTGCTGGACTAAAGCTCAGGTTTTTGTTAAACAAAATAGAAACATGCAGTCTGCGATAGAATCTGTGTGTGTAAAATTGACAAAGCTCTTCACTTTAATGTAACTTCTCCCACAATTAGACAAAAGCAGAGAAATAAGATACGACTCATAATTGACCTTCGTGGCAGTGGGATGAAAAGTAATGTAACTTAATGAAAGTATGACGCTAGATAAGTGTGAGTGGCAGTGATGGAATTAGTAATAAAATTTTTTTTAAAAAAACATGACTATACAGGAAGCGGATAAAGAAGCTAAGATATGAAAGAATTTCTTGTGATGCTTACAATGTCATTTACATGCATATTCTATTGTGTTCTTTGCAAAGAGGGCAATTATGTAGGTAGAACAGGTATGCAGGTAAAACACAAAAAAATCAATTCGTGATAACTTTGCAGGATTCCCCGTTTCCCAACTTTTCAATCTTCATCTTTTTTTTTTCCTCTCAAAAACCTAAACTGTATGTTAAATGCTTCTAACTTCATATCTGTAACTGAATGTAAATGGAAAGAAATCGATTGGATCTTTCCTATTAAGTCTCACATCACCGGCCTCAGCAAAGACTTGGGACCCTAAACAACTATCAGTTCTACAAACTTAATCAGTTCTTTCTATTCTTTGCTCAAGGATGATAGCCAACATTTTATTTTGTGTTCATAATAGATTACAAATCCTATCATTGTGAAATTTGAAAGGCTAATATATTAAATATGGTAACCCCCTCCCCGTCCCAACTACATGTCCTTACCCACCCTCCACCCCCCCCCCCAAACCTCCCATCCTCAGAAGAAGGCCGGTTATGCAACTTATAATTGTAAAGGTGATTTACTTTCCCTGGAATTGCTTTGTACTATTGAGGTGTGTATCATACTATGTCCTTGAGTATTGTACCATACTGCTGTGAGGACCTGTAAAATTCATTCTTATCAATGGACTTTTAATCTCACTGTACCCTCAACTTTTGTCGTTTTTCTTGGTAAATCTATACAGCTTTCATTTCAGGAAATTATCTCAAGAAGAGTTTGGTCAACACTTCATAATGATCGTATGTCATTAAATCTGCCATTTGATAGTAACGTGTCACTCGGCACCGAATAATAAACTTGAATTATTTGTGAAAAAGGAAGTGCGTAAATAAAGAATATTTTTTTAAGATGGTACAACTCCCCTGTGTAGTTAGATTCACATTAACAGTTTGATTTAAATTGATAATTGTGTTTGCGGAGATCAGCATTTCAGCAGACAACTTGTAAAAAATAGGGGGCTATACTTTCACTGGAGATTTCTAGGTTTAATCCCCCCCCCCCCTTCTTCTGACATCAACATTGGGCAGGTAAAAGCTCTTGTTTTTTTTTTTTGGAAAAATACTTGGCTGACTGGTCCACAGGGTATTAGCCAAATAACAGATCCATGCTATATTAGTAATGTAGTGTGGAATGGTAAGAGAAATCCGGCTAAATAAATCACATCCCAGTTGGGTCAACTTTGGCATGGTGCAGTGTTTGTTTCCAGTACAGCTGGTGTATAATATACAAATAATGAATGGTTTACATTCGTGCAATAGTGCAAATATTTCATGAGTTGAAAGATGGACTCCCCATCTTAAAATACGATTACATTTATATTTAGACAAACAAACAGAGCTTTATTAATGTTTACCCTTTAAGGGGTCCAACGGATCACTGCCAATCAATTCATTCTACTGCTCAGTATGTTTACATATATGCAAACTTTTCTTCAAAACCTAAAGCATTTAGTTGAAAACAAAAACATTCCTCTTCCATCCCTTTATACTCATCAAAGTTTTAATCTACATCCCGGCTCAGGCTGGCATCAAGCTATTTCACATATAAATCAACTGTGCTCAGTTAGTATGTAATGTGAAATATGAGACATCTGTACAATGTGTATGAGTTTGAGTGATCCTATTGTATAGGCCACACATTGACTGTGTGGTAGGCTACATTTGTATACATATACAGAGTATATGTTTTACTGTTAGTCTGTTACTATTCCACACAACAAACTGTCCACTGTTTGATGAGTAAACATGACCGTACCCTCCGTGTTTGAGTTTCTGATTAGTTTTGCAAGTGAAGTACTGTAACATGTGCGTGGGAAGGCTCAGTTAATAATGTGTCTGTCACAAATTATATTAAGCAGCTGTATAGGATGTTAGGCCTAGCTATCAAATGTTAGTGTTTCCCCTCCTTTAAACCCCTTATCTCAAATTGCATTTGTTTAACTTGATAAAAAATGCATCTTTGTTGAGATGAAAGATAGAATATTGATCTGATTTGTCAGGAGATTCGTTTACTCACTTTGTACTCACTTTACTCACTTCGTTTACTCACTGAGGAGGGCGGTATCTTAAAACAGCTTATTCTATAGTGTGTAGGTACATTCGACGAATTACGTAAACGTCGTCAGGGTATATAAGGTACTTTAAAATTCTGCAAAGGTCGTCCAGATTGTCCCGAAATTTTAGCCAGCCAAAACTGTTTCAAATGCACTAAAAGAGGTTGAAAGTATTTTCTTGCAGATTGTTCCCAGATGTGGAAGATGTCTAAAGTAGGCTTTAGTATTCAAAAGGCTGGTTGATGAAAAACATTTTGAAGTTGGCAGTAAAAATGGCTTCCTTATTTTAATGTTTGAACATGTAAGACCATTGTCTTACCTTCTAGCATGTATTGAAGGGCAATAAACTGATGACTTTTGACATACAAGAAACCATGATAATGAACACTTACCATAGAAATGAGATGCTTTGTTTGTCTAATATTATCCTTGATCAGGCAAGAATAAAGGTATAGAAAGAAAAGAATGTTAAAAGCCTGAGATTATAATGTAGAAAGGAGGTGGATAGGGGGTGTGTGGGTGGGTGGGGGGTAGGGTGGCATTAGTTAATATAGGGTTATTGTTGAGATAATTTGGTCACAATATAACTTTTTGTCAGCATTGTTAAAGACAAATGATTCATTTTCATTTTTTTTTATTTCCAGTATAAATATACAGAAACACTAACATTTTACATCATGATTCTTTCTTTCTCTTCCGAAGGAATACCTCTTTCCGGAGGCAAGAGACAGACAGTATTTGTTGTTTTTCCATAAATTTGCCAAGAGGAAGCAGCTAGATGTGGAGAAGTATAACAAATTGAAGCACCAAGTGGCTCAGGTATTTATAGATAGGTTGCTCTGGATATATGCTATTAAATCTCATTATATCTGTTGCAATTCATTTCTGGTCACCCACATGTGTGGGATCACCAACAGTATTCCTTGTTTGCTTTATTAACTATCACAATACACTTTTTGTACTTCAAGGAAATTTGTTCTTTTTGTTAGCTTAGGCTTAGATTACTTCCATATTGGACGTACCTACTACCTAGCCTAGAGCCTGCTTTGCATATAAGAATTGGGGCCAACAATTAATGTTGACATTACCAACAGGTAATGCTTGGGGTGAAAAGAAGTTACTCTAGTGAATCTGGTTGGAAGGGAAAAAGTGGTACATTAGTAATGGAGGATGAATGCAACTGTAACATGTGGCATATGGATATGGGTAAGGTTTTGACCAGTTCAATTGTATCGCACATTACTATTGATATGAGGAGAATAAATCAGTAGTAATATAAACATTAAAAAAATCACTGGAATAATAATTCATCTTTATTATGTAATTTGTAGTTAAATATGTATAAAAAAATATTATTGCTCATGTCTATATATCACCTTTAATGAAAATAGATTTATAGAGCTATATTTATTACAATGTATTGATATATTAATGTTTTATATCATGATAATGTTGATTTTTATCACATGATTATCGACATTAAGTTTATTCAGTTTGGCAAAGTAAGAAAATATGTACGGATGTTTGTGAAACAACGTAGAACTGTTTTTAATAATGTAGTAGCATGCAATACACCACATGCGTCTTCCAGCAGGCTACACCTAAGCGATTCTAACAATTCTGGAGGCCCTTCTATTTTCCTGGTCGTTGACTCCAGTAAAAGATACATAAAGCCTTTGAGAAAGAGAGATTTTTTCTCGCAGGTTCCCGTTTGTAATTTATTGCTAGGCGCAATCGTCACAGAATGTAATAAAATATTTAAGATTGCCCTCGGGGTTTGTAACTTCACCCGGCCACATTCGCGCACATTTACCTCAACAACAAAAAATGTCTGAGAAATGATTTGCTGTGCTTATGAAAACAGTCACTCTTCTTGGCTTTATTGACAGACTGTTTTGCTTGCCAAATTTTCAGAACTCACAGATTGACATAATTGCCGTAGATGCTCTCATCTATATTGGCCAGGGATTTGATAATAAGAAGAAGAAGAATCTCGAAAAAGCACTTGTGTTGCATTGCTCAACGGATGCAAAACACTCGACTTCATCATTGGGTCTATGTGATAGAGACAACTATGATGAATATTAACTAAAAATAAATTAATGAAAAAAAAATTATTAAACAGCCTCAAAAAATCTTTTTCCATTTTGAAGATGTCAAAGATTTTAATGTTCGTTCACACACAAGGCTGAACACTTGATGAAGTCTAATAAATGACTTCATCAAGTCTAAATATGACATCATCCAGCAACAACCGCTAAAGATGGTATTTGTGTTTTTGTCTCCTTTATAACTCAGACACATATTTATGAAGGAGAAGCAGAATGGATATTAGCCTGCATGGAAATATTTTTAAATTTTATTTTTTCATATTTTATTTTTTCATATTTTTAAATGATTCTATTCATTGTTTTTTTTTCATCCCTGCAGGTAGAAATGGATTTGGAGAGACTCCACGATCCGCTCTCCTTAAATCTGCCAATCAGACCCCCAAAGAAAGCAGAGGAATAACGGTGGATGTCCATTGGTTGGCTGCTTCTCTCTTGCAAAGTAGTAACCCGTTAATCACCATGGTGATTCATGAATATGCATCAGAATAATTACACATTGAATATTCACGAATATGTCCTATGTATATAATAATTAGTACATAATAATTAGTACAAATGAATCGGAAGAAAGTTTTTGCAATAACTTTGAGGTGGGTTGACTTGTTAAGAAAATTAGCTTGATTTTGCAATGCATTAAAAAAAAAATTAAAACTGCCTTTCTTCATTCTAGATAAAATTTGGTCTATGCTGAATAATGGGATTTCTGTGTTATGTTGTAGATTTTTTTTAAATTTTTTTCACTATAACCATTAGATTTTGCCCTTTCACAATGCTTCACAAATTCTTTCTGTTTTCATGAAAAGAGAGGAATATATCCCAATTTCCTTTAAATCTTGATATATGTATCATTTCTTTTCAAAGAAAGATAGAATGCATTGGACATTACTTTGTCATGATAATATGACCAAAAGCTCTGTAGGGTTACTGGGCCTGAAACAGTGGCAAAGCTAAGGGTATTGGTCGGGGGGGGGGGGGGCGAGAATGGTCTGTAGGGGCGCTTTTCGACACTATCTAAGCGGAGCGCCACCACAGGCTGGCGCGGAGCGTACAGAAAACTTTTGAGTAAAGGTACTCCCTAGATCGCCGGAAATGACCCTTTCCGGGCCTTGCTAATTTGCAGTTAAACGAAGAATAAATAGGTGTCATCGCCATTTGTCATCGCCATTAAATTAAAGACGCCGTTAGAGCATTTTGTCAGAAAATTACACCAACAAAATGTGACAAATGTCAATAGGTAGATGAGAGCGCAATAAAAAAGTCAATAATCGGGAATAAGTAAAAAGTGGTAAAAAGCTGAAAAGGGCGCCAGCAGTCCATATGAGTCCTTCAGGGGGGGCATCCGCTGGCCTGAAAATGGGATCAGTTTAATGCTCCATCCCATTATTATCATTCATATGTATGTGCGTGTGCTTAGTTTTCTTCCCGAGGAAACAAAGATCTCTAAAAAGACAGTAATGAGAGAAAATGGAAGTAGTTTTGTTTTATCTTGATAATTTGTTTGAAGCTGATACGATGTGTACAGCCCCTTATCTCCTCGGTGGTGGAATGGGGTAGGGTTGGTGGGGTGCGGGGCTGGGCTGGGCTGGAGGGAGGGAGTGAACATGAGACAATTTACATTAGTATGTAATCAAATAATCAAATCGTTCCGAAATGGATAAAATGTCAGCGAAAAATAAACAGAGAAGCAGCTGATAACCAGACCTTGATGAAAAAGCTCTGAAATTTATTTTTAATCACAAGTTTTGTGACCTGTGTGTAGTTGCTTTGATGAGTTTTGTTTCCATGGGGAATTACAAATGGAGCAATTGTGTTTTTTTTTTGCTTTCCTTTTTGTTTTTGTACAAGTGTATGGATGTTTTTGTATGAATGCATAATCAATTAGCCATCTTTGGCAGGGATAATGCTAGTTAGTTAGGCACGAATTAATGCATAAATGAATAAATACGGTGTAAGTGTGGTCAGGGGTGGGTGCTTGTGCTTATAAGTGAGTATTTCTTTCCTCTTTTTGTCTCACTATTTTCTACCCTTACCTGTTTTCTCACTTCTGCTGCACTTTCTCCATCTACCTGGTCCAGAAATAAATACTTTTACCAATTTTGGTCACATTGCAAACCCCCTCCAAATTCTTGACATTTCAGCACTGTAGCTGTACAACTTATAAGCCCCCTTCCAGACTTTCAAGTTATGGATTGCTCATGGAGAAGCACACAAAAATAGTTGTCTGTGATCTCATTAACTTCCATAATAAAGGTTTCTTGCTATTACAACAGCGTCCAAAAATCATCAAACGAAATATTCTAAAAATACTGTTTAACTGAATTGCCCTTCAATATACTTAGTCTTAATATTTGCTCTTAGCAGGAATATATTGAATTTTGAAATGTTATGGGACACCCTTTCTCCATTTTTTTTTTGTATTAATTTTTTTTTTTTATCGGAGTGTTAATGGAACAGAAATATTATTCACCTTTGTTAACTCTCAATGATTGTCTAATCTTATAATCCTTGAATATTTTAGTACTGTATAACAATCTTAACTTACACTTTGAGGATATTAGCTTTAAGGGTGTGAGAAATAAAAACAAACAAAAAAGATTGGTGTTTGGTTTGTAAGAATTGGATTAAATAGGGATATATAACTATTTCAAAAGATTCACTTTAAAATTAACTGTTTTGTTTGCTTTACTAATTCATTTTTCACTTTTCTCTGCATTTTGTTCTGGGAAGGAGATGTGGAAGGGGGCGAGGGGAGGAAGGGGGGTGTCTCTTACTGTTTAGAGAGGTTTTCATGAAAAAAATGACAGAATAAATTTGGAAGAGCAAGTACCAATAACCTGAAGCTCAGTTGCACAGGTTTCTTCTCACTTTACTGGACTCAAAAGTTTCAATTTATGACTTCTGGAATCATTCATCTCAAAATCAAGCAAGAAGGGCATAATGTTCGTTTAGCTCGTGCTTGATCACAGATAGCACTGTTAGTAAATGTGGATTTATCATCAATTAATTTTAAATTGCTTCTGGTCGCCAATCATTTAGGTAATGGGCTTTTAATTTATCTCTCTGCTACCGCTCTATATAAGGATATGTAGTAAAATATTTCTCCCTGGAAGGAAAGTTTATAAATTCTACCAACCAAAAATTATAATTACCTTGGTTTTACTGCACTTTCAAATAGTTAATACAATTTCTACTGATTAGACATGCTGTGTCACTGTTTCTCGCTCTTGGAGAAAAAAATATGCTCAAATCTGTGCGAATTATATCTGGGTTTTTTTCATATGCGTGTTTTATAGCATTTTCTAATGTAAAAGTGCATTTTAGTATGTACCGGTGTTTAATTTTCTTTTTTAATACATAAAATGAGAAGTGAAATCAATTTTGATGTTTAAAGGTTATTCATGAAGCGGACATTATTTCTCCCAAGTCTCAACCTTCTGACTTTGACGGGACTGGTGATTAGTCTTTTGTTTTACTTAATTAGTCAAGAGTAACAAAAGAATTCTTATTACATTTTCCTGTTTCCGTGGTAACAGAAAGAGTAATCGTGCTCATATCTGTGTGTTCATTATACAACTGAAATTTTGTGCTATGTTCTCAGCACTAATGGTCTGTTCTCAGGAAGTTCTGGAAATAGTTAAACAGCTTAATCCAAGGTTTATTATTTATTGCATGATGGGAGTTTGCCTATGAGATCATAGGCGTAGGAGCCTAATTTGATTTGGGGGGGCTGTAACGACTTGCCCGAAAAATATAACCAAAATTTTTCACGCGCTACGCGCGCGCTCAACATTGTAATGTGCATATCATATAGACATTCATCGGTTATTACGGAAATCATATGCAAAAAACCGATAAATGCCTACATGCACAAAAGGATGTTGAACGCGCGCGAAGCGTGCGAAAAATTTTGGTGATATTTTCCGTGTTATTACCCTTCCATATTGGTTATAATTATTGGGGAAGTCGTTACAATCATAATATCAGTTTAATCATTGAAAAAACACATTGCAAATTATTCTTCTTTCAGTAGGTGCCCGAAAAATTATCACCATATTGCCCGAATTTTCACCAAAACAAACTGAAAAACACACTACAAATTTTTCTTCTTTCAGTAGGTGCCCGAAAAATTATCACCATATTGCCCGAATTTTCACCAAAACAAACTGAAAAACACACTACAAATTTTTCTTCTTTCAGTAGGTGCCCGAAAAATTATCACCATATTGCCCGAATTTTCACCAAAACAAATTGAAAAACACACTGCAAATTTTTCTTCTTTCAGTAGGTGCCCGAAAAATTATCACCATATTGCCCGAATTTTCACCAAAATTTTGGTTGGGGGGGCTGCAGCCCCCCCGCCTCCTACGCCTATGTATGAGATGCAAAAGTGCATTAAAATAATTTAAATTTGTGAAGAAAACAAAACCCTTGAATTTTTCCACGGCATGATGATCAAGGTATAACAAACAATATTGGATTACAGGGACATTTTGGCAGCCATTTTGGCGGCCATGTCTGACCACAACGTGCTCGATTGAAACCTAATGAAACTTTGACTACAGCTACATTTCCTGATGATATTTATGATGATATATGTCCAACTTGGTTTTACTTTCACTCTTTATGAGTACTGAGGGGATTTTGCATGATAATCGGACATTGTACTTAAAAGAGCTGGAGTCATGTGCAGGTTGTTGGTAGTCATTCTGTATGCAAACCTTCGTTACAGCCTACCTGTAAATTATTTTTTATCAGGGAACTACTCCCAGGTATTACCACCTGTAACAATCCTCATTTAATTAAGAGGTTTTGTTTTTTGTTTTGAGGATGCAAGATGTTGGTTTCCAGCAGATAATTCTAGCCTCATTGTTTGGCTTTGTGCAAAATGCACCAATATATCAAATACATCAAATCAGAATTATTGTGTTAATACTTTAAACCCTCAAATATCAAGATTTTGGCACTTGAGGTATTAATGAGATGTGAACCATTTTGGATCCCAAAATTGTATGAAACCCAGACAGTGTGAGTTTAAAAAAAAAAAAATGTATTTAATGAAGTGGATTCACTTATGTTGATTGTAGACTGAATCGGAAGTTATATATCATATGATGTCCTAATTTTAACCTATTGATGGTCATTTAGCCTGCATTATAACCAGGCTAAGAGCTACTATAAGCACAGGGCAAGCCCAACGTCGATGCTGTTGCCAACGTTTCAAATATGAATATGCATATATCCCAGTATATTCACCAATCCAACCACCCATTGGTTGCTAATAGAGATGTATTGCATATTTCAGGTTTGTGTTGTGTACACCTATTACTGGGTAGATGCATGTTCAGTTTGCATGGACCAATCCCATTGGTCTATGTTAATGTTTTAAATGACCTTGCATCCAATTACAAGTGGGAATCAAGTAATTTTGTGGTGGATGGTTTGCCCACAGTTGGGAAAATAAAAATAAGGGTGCATATTGATTGACACAAGCGTATGAAAACAGGAGTGTATGAAATAGGACAAATTTATTAAGGATCCAAAATTGTGATTTTAAGGATTTATTTCAACGAGTTCTCTGTGCAATTAATTAATTAGATGCAGACAAATTCAAGTTCACATTGCTAACAGTTTTTGAGTATTACAATAGATTGAAACTGAGATTGAAAAAAAAAAATACAAATTGACTGTTTCGTATTTATTCAGTGTCTTCGTTTCAAGATGCTAACAGTTAACACAGATTAAACCTTAAGGGATGATAATCGCAAGACTTCATACAATAAATGCCTATCAATTATCTAGTTTTTGTTTCAGTTATAGCTACATGTTTTTAATCCATACCCATGTAATCCATGCCGTGGATGGTCTGAGTTAATCTCAGGCAGTGCAGAGTGTTGAATTATCAGATCCCCGACATAGGATTATGTAAGGTTAGCATATAAGTGGGGGGAGGGGGCTAAGTTGAAAGGTACCCACTCTGGATTGTAGGGAAAATGATTGTGATGGGAACCTGAACGAGTTCAAAAGCACACTCTAGCACCCTCTGTAAACACAAAACATCCCGCCTGAAATCGACAATCCCTGTCCATGTTTTCCAATGTTTATCAATGTTTTATCTTCCCAAAAATCTGGAGATTTTTATGATCATTTTAATTAGACCTGGAAGCCCACGTACGATAGGAAAAAATATAGGACATGTCTGGGTAATTCAGATGTACCATAACCCTAGGCTCATGCACCTCTCCCCTCCAATAATTATTACTACAGTTGTTTTTATAAATGGAGTAGCCCCACCCCCCCCCCCCCCCCCGGGGCACTGCTCTCTGACTCCTAAATTAGCAATTGTAGAACAGTCCTCATTTTGGTTACCCTAGTTAACTAAAGATTTTGCAATCAGTTAGGATTGACTTTTCTTGACATTTTGTGTCGATGGGTTAAAAGTTATTTTGACAAAATGTAGCAGAGTAGATTAAAATATTCATTACAACAACTATTAAAATTAAAAATTAAAATTACAACAACTATTAAAATTGTTAAAGAAGATCAGAGTATTGTTTAGCTTCCATGTTTTTATTGATCGCTACAGATGTAGAAATGTAATAAACAACAAATGAGATTTATGATAAATGACAGGCAAAAATGACTTGATGAAGTTGAATAGATGGAGACAAATATAAAATATTTTACAAGGAAAGATAAAAAACAGCAAACATAACTCTTTATTGGCATGAATGTTCTTTCGGAGCTTAGAAGCAGAAATTATCTGGAAAATTTCCAAACCAACAAAACACAAATGTCGATCAAAGATTTGGAGGAACCTTGTTTTCAATTCAATTGTTTTATTTGAAGACTTTTCTGGGTTTTCTTGTTGTAATTTGATGGCTTCCTTGCTTGAGTATATTCAGTTTGGTCATTAACAAAACAAATTAGGCAGTGAACACCCTAGAAAGTAGGGGGAAAAAGTATAAGGTACGTAAAATAAACTCAAACTATTCAAAAAATTGTTATGTAAAGAAGTAATTTTGTTACTAAACTTTAATGTACAAGGCCTCCTTATCTCTAGCTACCCCATTAAGGTTCTGTTAATTAAAAGTAATATCAACAACATGTTCCTCCATCAGTACCCTTTCAATTCCAGGCCTTGCCCTGCCACCCTTCCTCCCCCCCCCCCCCACTCCTCTGTGGCACATTCTTTCTTCACTAGGAGACTATTAACTAACAGAAATGATTTTGTCTTGTACTTAAGAGCAAAAGTTAATGTCTTATGTACAGAAACTGTGTATAGTCGTTTTATAATTCTTGCAAGGCACAGTCTGATAAAATAATCATCGTTTGAAGCCAATAATAGAAACAAAAGAAAATTTAATATTCAAAGACAAAGAAAAAAAAAGGCTAGCACCTCTAAATCAACTGCATATGAACTTTTTTAACTGAAGATATATGTAAAACATGCACTCACTTCTACAGTAAAAGAATAGCAGACACTGCTAGATAAATCAAATGCCTGAACGAAACGCAAACAGAAACAAACGCATTTACAAAAGAACCTACCAGAGAATGCAAGAAATGTCTCTTTTCCGGTCCTTTAAAGGGTGTGAAGACTCGCGCAAAAAGAAATGTCTAATGCCGGTAATCTGACCTAGTTTCAAATGAGGTGTAACAGAAGTGTTAGACACCACCATCAATCCCGGAAAATACACACACAGCTTGCTACCGTCGGTAATTAGACACTAGGGTACAGTCAGTACAATACAGCTACGGCCAATTCCCACAGCACAGTGGACAAACGATACAGTGATGGACATCTCAGGTCCAGCTAAAGATAACAAGGTATCACGTTTCATTACTGTCTACAATTTGTAGCGACACGAACAAAACGCCACCTGCAAGCAATGGAAAGTTAACTTTTTCAGATGACCGCACGCGGTTTGGGGCGAGTCTTCAATGCTTTTAAGGAAACAGCTTTAATATAACTACTGAGTATTAAATAACATAAAATATGTGTTTTTTTGCTTTACATTTGTTTTCTTCTCAAATTTATAACACCACTAAAAAAGGATCAAATGCTGATAACGTCAGCCTGTAAAGTGCCTCCAGACATTCAGTGATATCTTTCCACAACTTCTACGGAAAATCAAACGGGTACTAGTCGTTCTAACAGCGTCGATTCATACGAGGTAATTTCTATGAAAGTATACAATTGTAAAGATCCATGTTACGAAAAATAATCGTAACTTCACTACTAAGCCCAAAAAATAACTTGTTCGTTAATCTAGCTTTATTTTAAACTAGTCATAAAGTATATTTAATGAATATTGAAAGTGTCCCCTATCCAATCTGTCTTCTCCAGGAAAGCATCTAATTCTCCCCTCCCTGCTGTCAACAGCGTGCCCCTGCCCCCCCCCCTTCCCTCCCCTACACCCTTCATTAAGCATAAAACAACTCCTTTCATCATTGCTAGCATGAGTAATGACTGGAATGCACTTTTTATTGAAAGTTGAAACTGTGAACAGTTTCTTCCCTCCTATTTAAGGTCGCACACACACATTGACCTTTGTGTTACTTCTGACTTGAGTCAAGTAAACAAAGAACGGCTAATAACACAGCTGGACCTGCTCCTGATGGAAGTCACTATCTATACCTCTCTCTGTCCCTTACCCTTTCTCTTACATACCTGTCTAAAACAGCTTAACACCATCAGTAACGTGATATTCAAGCAACTTTTATTAAAACAACAAACAACAGCAATTAAAACATCTCTCCCTGAGAAAACCTAATATTGGCTACTTAAACTTTCTTTAAACTTTGCAACAAAACGTAAAAATAGTAATTAAAGCAAAAACAAAGGACAAATAAACAAAAACAAACCGTGGGTACATAATATTTTTTTTGGGAGGGGGGTATATAATGATGATTTGCTTGCAGCATTTCTAAAAACTTAAAAACTAAATCAATGAATTTAATCTCTTTTTAGGCAACAAAACAAAAGACCATAAAACTTTCCCTAAAAAAGCTTTTAATTCTTCTGTAAACTGTCCTTAAAAAAAAAAGAATTTAACTAAATATCTTAGAAAATGTGTTTTGCAAAAATAAAAACAGCAACAATGTAGAAGTAAACAAAACAAGAGCAACAAATGAATACTAAAAGTGACTAAGACAAGATTTGTGCATAAGAAATATGATCATTTAGGACACACTTTTACTATAAAATTCGCCAATCACACCCGTGCTCATCTAATTTTCAAGCCATACGTTTAACCGCATACAAATCATCATGCTCTAGTCATGTGTTGTTCGGAGCACCTACAGATTGGTATAGAACCATTAAACCTTACCTACGAACCACCAAAAGGGGTTGGGGGGAATCAACCATTTTATTCACTGATAAGGATTTAACAGTATAGAAGTTTTGTTCCAAAATGTTTCAATATCTAGAGAGAACAGTCTTCCTTATCGACACATACATACCATGTTTACAAGCAGGTCTCACATACACACAGACACTCAAACAGCAAAGGAATCAAATATGATTTGGAAGACATTACTCATAAACCTTCTAATTTCCCCAATCTTGGTTTCCTCTTGTCTGCTCACATCCATCCAAACAGCCTCACTCATTAATAATTGCATAGACACAATTTCAGATCCTTAATACCCCTGATAGCAGCGGGAGGCAACTATATGCAGGAAATAGTTGAGGAAAACTTTAGGGACAAAAAAACACAAAGGAAAATGCTTTTGTACACATTTCCCTTAGAGCTTTCAGTATTTTATGATGAAAAAACACTAAAACAGAATTGCATGAACCTCTAAAGTGCCATGATGCCAAATGCAAAGAGTAGTAAAATATTCTGTCGTATGCAAAAACTCTTTTGGTAAAGAGATCTGGATTTGCTCTACCCATTTCTCTCTAAAGACACCAATGGACATCATTTTTCACTTGAGACAGGATATTATTGACATTTGCCACTTGATAATCATATTTCAAGGGTAGAGGACTTGCCAACGTGGAGTTAATCCTATCCACAAATATCCACAAATGGTCTTATTCGTAGACAATCAAGCCACTTGGATGATGGACTAATCCACTTTCTTGAGTATCAACATCGAAACACATTTACTCATTCCACAATCGAGGTGACTCCTAACTCAAAAGCAACGAGTGATCAAAGAAACATTTATCGTTCCATTCTTGTCGCAGACGGACAACCATCGGTCGATTCCTCCTGAAAGTTTTCTTTGGTGGGTAACATAACAGTTTCTTCTGTAAAATCTTTACACCTTCATGTGGGTTCTGATTACCATCTCACTTTTTCTCACAGGAAAAACAGCCTATCTGATAATATTTGGTCAGCGTCTTTGCCCAGATTTCCACCGACAAGGTAAGCTAGCTTGTGCGCATACTGACATGGGGCTGGTACCCTGACCGTCCCTGGCCAGTTGTAGTACAGATGTGTGAGCTTATAGGCCAATCTGCAGGAGGTGGAAGGAGAAGGGAATAACGTTAAAAGCAGTGGTAAAGTAGTAATATAGAAAGAATAAGGTTTGTTTGGATAACATCAAGACATCTTGACATGGACAGCTGGGTGAGCTAAAGACCTCCATTAATCTTAGGGGCTGAGGACCGACTGGCAATACACTAATATTCCAAACAATTACTCTTGAAGACTTTCATTCTGTCCTGGTGATGAGGGTTGAAAATCACCCCCCCCCCATTTTTAAGTTCCTCACAGAGAGCAGCTAAAGTATAATGGGGGGGGGGGGTAAAGATGGGTTGGATGTAGAGGTCCTGGAGCGGAAGGTGGGAGGACAGATAGACAATAGGCTTCTCCGACTATAAGGTAGGAACTATTGAGAATCCCATACCTTTGGTGATGATCAGGTTTGAACTGGGTGGAATTGTAGACGATGACGTAGTGGGTGGGTGAGACGGTACCCTGTCGCACGTGTTGGGATACCAGGAAAAAGTCGTGCCAGTTTCGTCTGGTGATGGTATGGTCCACGACCACCCCCGGCATGGGGTTCTCCAGGTTCTCCCTACCTGGTCTGTCGTTCTGCAATGAGCAAACAATAGGTACATCTTATGCGTCACACAGAGAGCAACAATACAAAACACAGTGAACTTTGAAAGAATGAAATAGTTTGATTTCAATGTGCATTTTGATGTAAATGTGAAAAATAAAATGCCTAAACAAATTTGGAACATCAAATTAAGTTTCGAATATGAAACGTGTGATGTTTTAGTCCATTATCGGCCAGAAACATGATTCCATAGTTTTTGTTGCAGTTTAGCAAAGCCTAATGAATTACACATATCACAATGATATCTTACAACTAGCTACATAACCACTCTTCAGTAACAAATATCCTGAATCTACAATTTCCAGAAATTTCCATGCATCCCCATGTCGGAGACTCCATCATCATACAACAATTGAAATTATTTTTCTGAGACCAACTTTCCATCACAAAACTCTACGAGATCCACAAGCATGGGCCCTTCTAGGCAGCGACAGAATCATAATTGAGTTTAATTCACTTCAATACAGCATTTTTATAATATCTCCTATTTAGCTTCCGAACCGGCAAGAACAGTTTCGATACCTGGGAGTGACACTGGGACTATTGTTCGAGACTACCGGCTACCGACCTGCAACCTCCCAGCCCACATTCCCCGCGCCCCCGCACCCATAGTACATTAAATGTCTAATAATCCGTTCTCCCCACTCACCAGGACATGGAAGAGCCTTGTGTTTATCCTCTTCTGCACCCCCCCCAGCCTACAGACCCCCCTGGCACCCCCGCACACATATCCCATTAAATGTCTAATAATCCATTCTCCCCACTCACCAGGACATGGAAGAGCCTCGTGTTTATCCTCTTCTGCACCACGATTATTGCCATACTGGGGTGGTAGTCATCAAAGTAGGCGAAACATTCCGACAGCTGCTCCTTCTCGTAGGTCGCCACCATCGAGAGCTGACCGTCCCCGACGCCGTCACGGTAAATCACGATCTTCTCTGGCAGACAGTGGTTGACCTGCCGTGTGGACAGAATGTTTTACAATGAATAAAGGCAACATGCTGTTGTTGTGGGATTATATGAGGGAGGATGAAATCATAAAGTGAATTATCAGAAGTCAATGGATTAGATTTAAATCCTCTCCCCCTTCCAAAAAGGTAACTTGATGTCAGAGGTACAATAAAATGTTGGCCTACCTCGTGGTATTTCCTCAGGCTCGCTGTCATGCACACCTTGAGACCATCAATCAGTTCCTGTCCATGTTGTTGAAAGCAGGTTCTGGAATACCATCTTGTTAATGTACTACAAAGGGAAGGGGGGGTAAACAAATTAAAATTGGAAGATTCCCAAGTACACACTTTTATTAGAAACAACACAAGAGGACCCTAGGACCACATTTGTCACTAACTGACATCAGTGAGGTGAAAAACCAAGCACCTGTAGGTCATAACTAAGTCTGACTGGTAATACTTTTTCTCTTTTTCAAAGGTTGTATTTTTCAGTTCCAAAAATTAGGAAAGGAAAATATTCACATATGGATGTTAAGGGCTGCTTAAAGAGAGGAAAAAATGTTGATATTAAAAAGTATCGGTGGTCATTTCTTTCTGGTAGCATATCAAATTATATGCAATTATGAATGATTCTAGATGCTGGATCAGGGTCTGTGTCCCAAATTGTCACATATTTAGGTTATGAAAACCCACATCGTTTCCTAAAGAGGAGAAATTTTGTTGAAGCAACGTTACAGATGGTTCACAAGTTGTTAGATATTGAGTTGTTGAAGAATATTGAGTTGTTGAAGAATATTGTTGTTGAAGAGTTGTTGAACAACAAGTTGTTGAAATAATATTGTCAGTAGAACCACACTACAGAGTTACTCTTAATTTTTAGTCCCCCTCAATTTACTCAAGACTGCAGCGATCGTAAGGTCACCAAAGAGTGCAATGGCTGTGTGGAGAAGCCATGCTAAAATCTATTCCAACATCATTGTATTAAGTTTATCAACTGTAGATGTCGTGGCATGAAACCCGACTTGACTGGGAAATTCAACAAACTAGCCGGCTCACCTGTTCATACTGGCAACGAATGCACCGATGGAAGGTCGATTTCTCTCGTGGTACACATCAATGCCGGCCACCATAAGTCCTTTCTGTAAAAAAGGTAAAATACAAAAAGTGAGTATCCAGAGATTTTTGACTGCGAGCGACTAAAATGATGAAATTGAGCTTCGCTCTAAATCTTTGTTTGTTATCAACCAAGAAAATCGAGCAAACATTCCTGTCAAAGTGAAAACTGCAAAGAAACGAATGGAGTTTTAAAGGGCAGAAAAAGGATATTGACTGGAATGGGTTTCACACCTGTGGCGTCATGTAATGTGATGGCAGCTATCAACTGAGTGATCCAGTCCCTTTTACTTGGTGTCTAACTTAAAGAGCGTGGTGGGAAATGGGCTAAGACGTCGGACTCGTGATCCAAGGATTGCTGGTTCCATTCCTTGGGCAAGATGCTTTATCTCACTTGCCTCTTTCCACCCAGGGGTTAAATGGGGTACCTGTGAGGAAACTGTCCTTGGGCCCGGTATATAACTGCAGCCGACCGGAGGAATTGGCTCTGGGACAGGTCATTGTTGACCAGGGGTATTATAACGTCTGTAAAAGCGCTTTGAAACCTATCGCTGGTATAAAGCGCTACATAAATCAAACATTATTATTATTATTATTTTTATTATTATCCTCTATGAACAATTTCTTCGCTCTGGGTTGCCAGTCAGAAGACACAATACCCTTCTCTGACATACAAACTAAGACAAAGACGAACTCTTCACATCAAATTTCTAGACAAATGAAGTATTATTTCAGCAACAACAAATCAATTTCATCTTTCCCCACGCCCACTTACCAGTGGAATGTTTAATGCCCAGAGTTCACCCCCCATCTTGCAGTTCAGCTGTAGGGCTATCTTCTGGGTAACACTTCTTAATTTCTGTTTCTGTGAAATGGTTCTGCTGATGATAGCCTATGGAGAGATACAAAAAACATTCATTCAAAAATCATGTCTCAAAGACTTGGGTACCATTGGCAGTTTCCCGTTTACAAGTTTTGAACCTCACCCCCCCCCATCCCACCTGACCCTATTGTTCAAACTTTTGTTCCAACAGAGAAATGATTTGAACTAAAACTGCTCATCAACTGAGATGAATAACTTTAAGTGAAAATAAAGTTTGAGCTGATTGGATCCAACTGACACAAGCAGGTGACTAAACAAAATTCCTTCCAGAATTGAAACAACAACCTCTTTTCAGTTTCACGCCTTTGCCTCCCTCGAGGTCCCACCTCAACGGTGAGATGCTAGTTGTCTCGTTTGTGATTGGTAACGAGGACGTGTATGTCTAACTTGTCATGATTTTGTTCTTACCTGGGATGGAATGGGTGCCTCGATACAACAGAGTTTCTTGAAAGCGCTGTACCTGTCATCTCTCGAGGTAGGGAAGATGGCCACAACCATTTGAAGCTGTCAATGGAAAATGATAAAACCGATGGAACGTTGTTTTATTCCCTAATATTTTTTATTCTTTTTTTATTTTTGTATGTTTAAATGACAAAACCTGGTTTCGTCAAATGAACACAAAATGAGCAACTGGGCAATAATTATGTTTGCAACCTGTTTTGATCATCAAATTTAACTAAGATTTAGTACTTAATGGTTAAATATTATTTTTTTTTATTATTATTATTATGTTTTATAGCGTCACTATTTCCGAGTCCTGATAGGATACATGTTTGGTTGAGCCAAACAAATTTAATTAATTCTTTGAGCAGAACAGTACATTTCTGTATATCATGACATCTTTCTCTTACAGATACCCCCATCTGGTGTTCCCCTCATTCCAACCTGAAGGTCGATACGATCTCAATTCTTGGCCAGGTAGGTCTGTGTCCTGTCATTATGTATGATACAGAGGAACATTTGTCCAATACAGATATTCCCTACCCCCCCATCCTTCTCACCCTCCCCCCCCCCTTCCAAAGGGCTCTGATCTGGTATTCCAGCATTTCTTACCTGAGGGTTGATGGTATTTCTGATCTTGGTCAGGTAGGTCTGTGTCCTGTCATCCTGTATGGTACAGATTATCGGTTGTCCAACATGGATTCCCATCTTAGGACAGACCTCTTTCATGCAGTTGATAAAGTCTGACGCCCTCGGCTGATCCCGCTTCGTGAAGATCACCAACCAGTTCTGGAGATCCACCTTTAAGGAACCAACAAACATCCGACATTACATAGAGTGATGAAGATCACCAACCAGTACTGCAGATCAGCATTCAAGGAACCAAACAAACATCCAACATTACAAAGAGTAAATACAACTAAAATAATATCCGAAGTGTGTAATGCAAGCTGCAGATCCACCCTTTAGTAACTAACAAACATCCAAACATACTGCAAGCTCACATACTGTGATCTTAACATAATCTTTAATGTGGATATTTTTCTTATGTGAAACTTGTTAACTTTGAGCTTGCGTACCAGATACGTAAAAGTTCCTCAGAGAAAAAGGCCTACAGTAGCTCATTTTGTGAAATCTATAAACGGTATACACTCACGGGAGTAATGACAGAGTTTCTGGAGAGTTCTCTCCCCCAATCGGCCTCGGCTGATGCTATGATGGAATCGTGTTTGAACAAGATCTTCTCAGAAGGGAGTTGCCTAGCTTTTAGCTGAAAAGGAGAAAAAAAATATGCAGAGCAAATTAAATCTCATATCTCATGGCATAATATTACATAAGATACTACATAATACTATATAACACTGCATAATACTTCATAATACTACATATGCAGAGCATATTAAATCTCATATCCCACGGCATAACATTACATAAAATACTACATAATACTATATAACACTGTCTAATACTTCATAATGATACATAAAAGCGGTGTACAAATTGGCATCAGATATTTGAAACATCAATTAATCACTGAAAAGCAAAGTAAGCTACAGTTGAAATGCTCATAGGTAAGGTTAAAAGTAGGTCAAGTTTTCTCAAGTCTTAACAATATGGCTCTTGTCACTTCTACTTTGTTAACAATCACAACAGGAAATATTAACTGTTCTCCGATGAATGATACAAGCCACACAAACTCTTATTTTCTTCTTATACAAAACTTATGAATAAGTAATCAGGAATTCCAAAGCCAAATTCCATACAAACGTGGAGAATTTGTATAAAAATCTACAAAAATCAAAGCAGGGAATTTGTTCATAAACCTTAGCTTGACATGATACGGAACTCTTTACAACTGAATGTTTGTGCGAAAATATCAAAAACTTCAGTGATTACAGTTGCCTGCTTCCACCAAGGATAGAAGGCCAACCTTTGAGAATAATTTGCTTCACGATACTGGTCATCCCTGTTTTAATTGATACATAGCCCATATCCTTCCTTTCTACCGAAAGTAAAAAAAAAATATATAAATATATTTTCCTCACCTGCAAAATGCCTTTGTCAAGTACGAGACCCCAATCTGCGAGTTCCTGGGTCGCCTCTTGACTGGACGAGACATTCTCGATGAATTTCCTGAACGACAGATGCCTCTGATTAGGAGTGACCCTGGTGTGCATCGCAAGGTCCTGGGAATCGGAGGGATAGAGAATGTTGCTTACAGCATATTCATGCTCTCACAATTACAAACCTATGCACTGTACATTCACAGTACGTAAAGTTTACCAAAATATTGCCTGAAAACATTCTAAAACAGAAATTCACTAAAATCAATTCTAACATCCAATAACAAAGCTTGGTTCCAACAGTATTCCTCAGTTCGTGTGGAACTGACCAATGGGAAGGAGATAACATGGTTACCTTTAAAGGCTGAAGGAGCCTTTCATATCCTCAGAAGTGAGGAATGTCCTTTTCCCTTTTCCTTTTTTTTTTGTTTCTTAACTTGTAACAGCTCAAATAAGCAAAAGAGGCAAATAAGAACTATGAACTTTACTTGAAAAGATAAAAGAGATTTTTGGCAAGAACAGGATTGGAAACCAAGAAATTTCATGATTTTAAACTTGACTGGCACGTTGAGAAACCCATCGACTGATGAAAGATGGGAAGAACGGGTAGAGGGAAAGGGACCGCTGCTCACACCTATGACCTCCTAGTAACCTCTCTTGACAAGCTCACTCAATGGGTATAACAAGCAGTTACTCCTATCTCTGTCTCTGATTAATTCTTCATTTTGAAGGGTTTCTGTTTGCTTCAAGAAATCCAAACCGTAAATTTTTCTACCTACCTTCATCACCTTGAAATCCTCTCTCATCTTGTCAGTGAGTCCCGTACGACTACACAGCTCAGGCACTAGGTGGATGGGGGTTATCTCCTGCAGGGAGAAATGGAGAAGAAAAAAAGGTTCATCTTCATCCATTGTCATAACAACAGGAATATTACAGGAGGGTTTATTATCCTCATGATGTCTTTGACTGTGTCTTGCTCCATTTGTTAATGCATGCATGCAAGCTCATTTACGACAGCAACAACAACAATAACACTAATAATAACAACAACAGTATCATTTACAATAACAATGATATTGATAGTAACAGCATTAACATATCCAAGATTTTTAACTTGGTAATAAAATAGCTTCTGAAATTGCTCTGTTCTAAGTAATATTAGAAGAGTGAAATGCAGGAGGGGTTGGTGCAGCAGACTAGAAGGGTGAAATGCAGGCTGGGTTGGGTGCAGCAGTTAGATTAGAAGGGTGATATACAGGAGGGGTTGGGTGCAGTAGGGAGACTACAAGGGTGACATGCAGGTGGGGTTGGGTGCAGCACGGAGACTACAAGGGTGACATGCAGGAGGGCTTGGGTGTAGTAGGGAGACTGGTGACATGCAGGAAGGGTTTGGTGCAGCAGGGAGACTAGAAGGGTGACATGCAGGAGGGGTTGGGTGCAACACAGAGACTAGAAGGGTGACTAGGAGACTACACCCACCAGGCATTTCACATCTTTTACAAATTTAGAATCATATTGAAATCATGAGGCATTCCTATTTTGCTTTTGCATCAAGATTAATTTGGTGCTGCAAACTCGCCAAACTCCCTCTCAATTGTTGGTTTGTTGTAGTATGTGTGTAAACGAGATGGGGACCTACCTCATCAGGCTGTCTCTTCTTTGGCCAATTAACCAGAAGAGGTTGCTTGCCATCGCTAATATCAATGTCATAATTCCTCCTGTATGAGTAAACAAAAAAAAGAAATTGAACAGGAAAGCCATCAGGTTTTGGTGGTTCCTTGCCAAGTTTTGTATGAGAACATTTAATGTGACACTGCAATATATTTACATGTTTTGACCTCAAACGACCTTTGACCTCCACAGATAACAACGGCATTCTTGATCCTCACTAAGGTGAATCTTCACACTGAATTTGAATTTGGTACTAAGCTTTAACGTTTGACGACGTATAAAAACACGAACAAGGAATCGGACAGCTGTGAAAAGTTAACACCCAAAACTTCTAGGAAAAGTAAATTTCTAAATGCATAGTAAGTAAACTAGCTTGTGGATATACTATAGGTTTTACCTAATTAATGATCTTTTTCCATTTAGAAGACCATTTCTGAAGGCTACAAAGCAACCAAACATTTCGCATGGACGAGGAATGAAGACGAAATCTCTCTAACCCTAAGGAATTGGCTGCTAAAAGTTACCAGCGTTTACTTAAGCATACATAACAGAGGTAACAAAGTTCCACTTCATTTTCCATTGCCAAGATACTAATGTGCTTACTTGTAATATTCCTGGTAGGACAGCGTCTCGCCTTTCCGCAGAGTGAATGTACTCTGAGGATTCAGGTCCCAGTTGATGTCGTCTACCCGGTAAGTTTGGTTGTTGTACCGGGTCAGGACTACGCATCCCACCAGCTCCCGGACACATTCATCCTTGTAGTTGTTCTTGTTACTTTGCATGTTTTTGAAAATGTTAGACCTTCAGAAGGATAAAAGTGAAACCAATAATCAAAATAAAGAGGGGAAAAAAAAAACAGCAATATCTTGAGAGATTATTCCTTTGTCAGCACATGAGTTGGTCTATTGATAAAGACACCTCAAGGGCTGCATCAGTGGAGCACACTAGAATATCCAAATATGCTTCACTTAAAATGGCGGAATGGACAGGTCCAAAGGTGAGCAACTTTTAGCAAGAATTGCTCACCATTTTTCTGCTTATTTTGACAAAGGCTACCTACCTATGACACAAAATGAAAATATCCAAATTGGTCCGAAACAAAAACCGCAGCCATCGAAAGTAGAATGTTTTCACCAAATGAACTTTCGTAATTCCATTCAAACTTTGTAAACCTTGTCGACCAGACACACATTATCAAATAATAGTATTTATCACATGCATACATCAATTTGTCAATTACAAACTAAAATTCCTTCAATAAAACTTCTCTAGCAAAGCTAACAAACTGCACTGCGGTGTAATTTGCAAAGGTAGGCCGTAAGATAAACGTGACCTGCTGAGATGAATCATGATGATCATAATCGGCATGGAAGGCATTTATTTGTACGATTGCTCGTGGGCGTCGGAAAAAGCAGAATGGGTAATAACCTCGCACACACTGAATCACATTGGAAGCATGAGAGATCAGACTCTCCTTACACAAAGACTTATAGAAGTTATCCATAGTAGAAGTTATCTGTTTTGAGTTTGATTTATTTCCACATAATATAAATACAATGGTGAATAGTTAATATACAAGGAGGTGGAGGAGGACTGAAGAAGCAGAGCTTTTACGAGCAGTCCCCCTTTACAAAACAGAAACAAAAGAATACAAAGGATGAGTAAAAGGAAGAAGAAAAGAACAAAGAAAAAAACAAGAAAGAAAGAAAGAATCCCTGCTTAATGACAAATGATTAATGATAAATGATTTCGGATACATGATTTGACTTACATCGTATCTAGGATGGTTTCATAGTTGAGGACCTTGTGGGAGACGTCGCACTGTAGCATGAGACCCCCGGAAAACTCCTGGATCGCAGTGATGTATCCAGGCCAAACTTCTAGTCTAGAAAGAAGCAGTTTACAGATTATTATTATTGTAACGTCTCCAACAAACAACGAGACGAACAGCAAAGCTGCAACCTAATCAGTACTGCTTGAAAAGACCCAGCTGGAAAGCCAATACATACACACAGGAAAAAAAGTTTGATGGTAGTCCGGTGGTCCGAGATGTCCAAATTTCTCTTCTGACTACCAAAATCTGCTCCGGACGGTTATCCAGTGGAGTCCAACAGTTGTTAACATCAAATTCAGATTGCAACTATATTACCACAGACAGGTAAAATGATAACATTGTTACTCCCCCCCCCCCCCCCAAACACAGAAACGCTGGTGGGCTATTCACCAACATACACATCTCTCTCAAAGTGTACATATCGGTCATTGCTATCTTCTTCGTACAACCAAGTTTGCTATTTGCTATTTGGACAACAAGAGTGTAGGGTATGGTTGTCCGAGGGACGACCATGAAAAATCCTTCAAAAATTTGCCCTGCCGACGATAGCAAATATATTTATTTACCTGTGTTGTGGAATTGGTATGCGTAACTTTGGCTGGTAGTAGTGGCGTCCGACCTGCTGCATCTGTAGGATTCTCATTATCCTGTGGAAAACAATTACCATTGAACATTTGAGATGTCTTTTATTTCAGTCTAACGCCATTCAAATGCAAACGAGCAAATACAAGCCTTTGTAAGTATTCTTTAAAGGGAAAAAAAAGGGTATACCGTTTGAAGATAACGTTATAGAGATGGGTACAGCTCTCGGGTTCCAAGGTTTTTACCAACTGCACCTTGACTGTGATTTCAGCTTCGTCTGTAGGTCTTATCGATGTGAACACTGTTACCTGAAAATAAGTCGAGACAAACAATTTGTTGAATAACCTCATTGACAGCAGAGACGGATATCCTCGTGAACAAAGAACTGATTGTTTAAAAAATGTGGCGTGGCAAAACTTGTGGTCTTTGAAACTATCTCTCTATACAGATCACGTTCACATGGATACAACTTCTCACCTTTGTGATCAGAGCACTAGGAAATAGCGAATTGCAGTCGGTGCCCATTCCTTTTGTCTTACTGCCTTTCAAAATCATCCATTACTTAATAAACTTGATCACTAAATCCATTATCAAAACAAAAACCGGGACTCAAAAGTTGTCCGATACTGCAGCAATATTTGCGTCAGAAAACAGCTATTATAAAGCTGCGGGAAACATTCAGAGGATCTAGACCGTATATATTTCAAACATTTGAAAATTGCCCTCGGCACCCTTTTGGAAGCTGAATATTTGCTAAATAAATGATGCCTTGGCAATTCCATGCCACTCCAAGGTAATTACTAATTTCTAAGTTGCAATAATTAAACAAGTTTGCCTCTCTGAAACCTTAACTTGGGCCCTGTTCACATGATGTGACTGGAAACTGTGAAAAATGTGTAATCAAGAGGCAGAATGCAGTGTATTGGTTTTGACAACATAGATTAAAAATAAACAAGACCACAACCCTCAATAACAAGCAACTTAAAGGAGGGGAAGGTGCAAGGTTGTATGTAACATAGGGACATGGGAGGGGATAAGGTCAAAGAAGACTTAAAAATTTTTTTTTTTTTTTTAAAAAGTACATATAAATCAAAGAAAATTCCTCGAGAGGCAGGGCAGGGAAGAAGGTTGGAAAACCTCTTAGAAAGGGACAGGTAAATATTGGTTAGTTCAAAGCAATATCTGGTGGACAACAATAATAGAGTCTTACTTTCTGTTCCAGCTGGATGGGAAGATACAGGATTGAACCATCAAAGGCTCGGACTTTACCGATGACATCCGAATGCTCAAAGAGAAGTCGTCTCCTCATGCCTTTGGAGTCGATCTCCGGTTCGTAGAATATGGCGTACTGCCAAACTGCTTTGTTCTTACATCGGATTGGAATGTAATTAGCCGATATAGATACCCTGTTGGAACAGGAAGGTGGAAACGAGTCATACGTTAGATTTTTAAAATTCAGAAACACCTGTATTTTGGATGGTTGCTTGTTGTGTCTGTCATCTCCAGCCATCTCAACAAACTTGTGAATAACTCAAAACATGTTGATAGCTTGCTATATATTAATTTGAAGACAGAAACTTTCAAAGCTACACAAAGTTGCTGGTTTCATCATACAAATTTGTCCATATAAGCAAGGACAATAAACATGGCTAAGTTGTTGCTCGACCAAAGACTCCTGGGGTAGATGAAAACAAGAAATAAAGCACAAAACAAATCTTTTAAATGATAGGCCTAACATATTTGTAAGGTATTCAACTATTTCACAAACTTTGCTAATTTTAATTCAATGATACTTTATTTACACATTGAAAATCTTCATTGATGCCCAAAAATCTGCTAAAAAAAAACAAATAAAGTAATTATCGTGACTCCTGCATCAACTTTAATGTTCAAGCATTTGACTGCCAATCCTCAACGCACTTTCCCACTCTGAGAATATCACTTGTGTAATTTAGCACACCTCCTCTGTGCCAGCAAATAATCCAGAGAGTCTGAACACACTGATATTTAGCTCACTAAGTTTGGACGTTGGACAACAAACAACAACAAACAAACAACAACAAAAGAGAAACAATAGTCAAGTTTGGATTATGGATCCCATGTGAGTGCAATGAAAAGTTTTTAAAATATTTTTTATCTTTCCCTTTTTGAGAGAGCTCCATCAATTGTGACCAGTAGGACCTTGTAGTTAGATTGATGAAACATTCCAATGAGACATGGCTTGCTCAACACCAACCATAGCTGAGAAATCAAAGTATGTGTGTATAGTTCTGGTCTCTTTCAAGCTTCAAAATGCAAACAAAATCCTATATATAGGCTTGCTTAATGTAAATTTTATACTTACTCTCTGCCTGCAGTTCCCCTCTCCTGTTTTTGAAAGCTAATCCCCTTCACGCGCTCTGAGAGTTCCTCAGATACCCTAGGAGGACTAAACCTGGCATCCCCACCTGGACCTACTTTAGGTGCCTCTGGGGACCTACTCTGCTGGGTGGTGTCTGACGGAGGAGAAGGAGTCTTCCTTGGTTCTTGTTTGGTCTTTGTTTCACCTTTACCAGGCTGCTGAAGACTAGTAAGGGCTCCAAGTCCACGACCGAACCCGAGCACTTTAGGAGCTTCAGCTTTGGGTTCTGTAAGATCAAAGTGACACAAAATAGAAAAAGACTTTTACTTAAAGTTAAAAACCAAAAAATATATAAAATTTTACAATGGTCCTAGGGGTAAAGAATAGCCAATATGGGAGGAAAATTGATAAATAAGTATTGAATGAAGAATTGTCAGAAAAGTCCTGAATTCAATTTGAATTGCCACATTTCCAAGTTTATGGCATTTTGTAAAAGAAGAATATTTTGTTATAAAAAAGCAGTCAGTACTATGTGATCTTTGATAAATTCTATAGTTCATGGGATGAAGAAAATAAGTTACACTTCATGCGTACTCTCATAAATTGTCTCATAGTTCCAATTTTGGATTTCAAATAAATTTAGCACAAGTTTATACAGATTCACATCAATTGCAAAAAAATAATAATAATACTAATAATATTTGATGCAGAGAATAACTTGAGAATGCCAGGTGAAGTCAATGTAATGTCTTAACATATTATAGCACAACAGGACTCATGCAGATGAACTTATACCCCACTCATGCTTACCCTCTTTGCTCAGAGGTGCAAATCCTCGACCAAAGGATAATCCTGTAGGTGGAGGTTTCTTGGGGATTGTTTCAGCACCCTGCTGTTGGCCACCATTTTTACCACCATTTTGACCACCATTTGAAGAACTTCCAGGCTTCCTTGGTGGTTCCTCTAACAACTTCAGAAGGGCAGCACCACGACCACCCCTGCCAAAGCCAGACATTTACTCTGTAGAATTAAGTTAATCGTGTCAAATTTTAGGCATCATATCAAGAATATTGATTTAACAAATTGTGCACGCAGTTGGGGATGCACATAACATGTCATCTACATAAATTAATTGTGCCTTATACTTTCATAGCCTGTGTGTTTCATAGCTTCAATACAAGAATTTCACTTAAAATGTACCTTTCATACTTCAAATATGCCATATGTATTCTGAGCATTACAGTCCATTGAAGTTAATGGATATGTCTCAGTGATGACAGATTGATAAGACCAATGAATTCTCTGCATTTTTTTTTTTTTTAAAACTCTTTCAAAATGATGTTTCTAACACCTTAAATCCATTACAAGTTGGAACATCCTCACAAAAATCCCTTTGAACTGCACTGCTCACAGTCCCACTATTCCTGACTTCAGTCCATTTACAATTACAGCTTTTAAATAGCTCCTCTAATTCCTTAAATTCACACACTTATCGCAAACAAACAAAATATCTTCACTCGACACTGAATTAAAATTACATCCTAGCCCGAAACCTCAAACTCAATCCACATATTACACTCGTCATAGCTGACTAAACGCTCAGGCACAACCATATCGAGTACACTAAGGCACAGAAAATGCGTAAAAACAGAATAACGATTAACTCACAATGAGCAACTTAGGCTCAACAGAGACTTCACACAGGACGATAGGATACACTGACGCTACTGACCTAAAATGTACAGACAACACTGAAACATAAAAACAAACAAAAACTGCACAGCATGAACACAGGAACAGACAATGAATAACTCCATGGTTACAAACACGACTACAAGTACAAGTATTTTGATGCAAAATCTCCCAGATATGAACGAATCTAAAGAGCTCCAAAAAGTATGTGTGTACACTTCAACGACCATTGACCATGTCAACAAACATTGACGATAATATACTCATAGGCTACAGCAGATTGAAGTAGCTCTAACCCATGTCTTGCTTTTACTCTTTAGGCATATATACCTAGGCTTTAGGACATAGTGTAGCATACGTTGGAAACACCTGTGTTTTCTGTACTGTTTTGCGGACGTACTACTTGTGTGTTCAACCGTCACCTGGACCCACTCTACAGTTAGGCCTTTACCTTGGTAGGTGAATGTGACACAATATTGCTCTAGCCTAATTAGCATTATGGCCCACGAACTATTATTATCAATTTCAAATTGGGCCTAACGTAACATCAACTTCGAAAAATCAAGAGAACGTTAACCTACTTCGTAACAAACTAGTCTCTGACACGATAAATTTCTTCGCGCAATCGATAACCTCCAAACTTCAGACTTAGGTCCTGAGTTTTGAAATGGCATTCGCGAGTCACCGCGGCTTGGAAACCTAAATTTCGCCAGTCAAAGTATACAGTTGCTTCACCAATTGCATGAGGTAAATAGGGGGAGACATTGATATTTGTTCTTGCCTATACATTGCGAATACCTTTCACAATTTCTGTGTTCTTGATTTATGAGTGGAGCATTTGGATTTTATAGCAGAATCAGTGTCGTAGCCAAGGGGGGGGGGGGGGGGCGTGGGGGAGACAGCCCCCCATGAAAGCTTGTCTCCCCCAGTCGCCCTCCCACTGGGAATTTGGGTATCGAAAAAAAATTACATGTGCGAAAAATATATCATTGGTCTGAATGGTCTCGAATCTCCATGAACAACCCTCCGACCGCGGACCGGCAGTAGGCTATATATAGTTGCTGAAAAACCGACGTGACATAGCCCATAGGCCTGGTTTTCACTTCTGGTACGTACCCTGATGCTCTTAAAACCGCTAAAAAACCAACTTTTCAAGAAAGGAGACATACTATCGCTGAGAATCAGTTTATCGCCCTAATAATGTTTCAGACGCAATCTTTGATGTCAGTTTGACATATAGTTCGTTAGGACATTTTGGGACATCGTTCCTGTAGGCCTATATCTGAGGCCCTGGGGTCATTCCTTGACCGACTTGATGCAATATAATGTGCCCATTTCGAAGTAAATTTATTCACAGATTGTTAGTTGTCATGGGTTCGAACAAATGAGGGGTACTCTATCCTGAAACATAGGGCAAAATGGGGGTGGGGTTTCCAGTTCGCCGCATCATTTGTCAACTTCCACTGGGTTCTAATGTTCATGTCAATTGGAATCACTAATAACAGAAATAATCCACCAAAAATTAACGCCGCATGAACTTTATTGCAGATTTCCTGAGTGACGAAATTGTCATTTTCTTCCGAAATCACGCAACTAGATGGCTGCTATCCAGCCTGACAAGTGCCATCTCCAGCGATCTGGCAGGTATTGAAATCTGAAATTTCTTGGTACGCTGCGCGCCAACCCATGGTGGCGCTCCGCTTAGATAGTAGCAAGACGCCCTTCCAGGAAATGGTAAAGCCCCCCCCCCCCAGCGCCCCCACTGAAAAAAATGGCTACGCCACTGAGCAGAACGTATAGGAGACAGGACTACACATATGGGAAGACATGCGGCCACTGGCGGATCCAAGGGGGGGCCAAGGGGGGCCATGGCCCCCCCCCCCAAAGGTGAGCCAAAAAGTGTTTCCGAACATCCGCTAAATCATATGATTGGAAATTAAAAAAATCGAGAGGAATAGCAGTGGTAGACTAGTCTAAACCTTTTCGTTTTCTGGTTTAAAATTAAATGCAGAGCTCCCAACTGACCCGCAATTCGCAGGAATTAGACCCGCATTCTAACACCCAAACCCGCTGACCCGCACAAGCGTCCGAAAAAAACGCATTGTAATTGTCAAGTATACATAAAAAAATTTGCATCAAATTTTGACTTAGCAACCATCATTTCTTTAGCATTTAGCATAATAGAGTATAAAACCTCCTTTACAGCATCATTTGAACCTCAAATTAGCCTATATTTCTTTTCATTGGGGCGAGCAGCGAACATTTTCATGCCACGGGAAAGAATGAATTATCACCTACTATTCAATTTATTGATGTTACACACAAAAAAAATGCATATTTCTCAGAAAATTTTGGGTGACAAAAGCCTTTCTAAGTGCTACCATTTTACATGTAGGCATCACCAGGATTCAAAAAAAAATCAAAAGGGGAGGGGGACACCCCCTCCCCTTATACCCCTCCCCCAGGACGGCGATTCGTGGCATGGACCAGCATTTGCCTTCTCAAGAGTTGGGAGCTATGTAAATGTATGAGCATGAGGATTTACAGTTTAACACCATTTTGCAGTTACAGGCTGGTTGTAAGAAATTTATAACCTATGAGAAATAAAATTTCTTGAGAAAGATGATCCCAACTTTGTTTTATAAATATTTTAGAAAATTACACCTGGGAAACATTTTTGTTAGAAGTAAATTAACATCACCATTGTACACTTTTGTCGCACCAAATTGCATCTGAGGGCATTCAGCAATAGAAAATTTTACAAAGGGGAGGGGGGCACCCCCTACCCTTAGACCCCTCCCCCATATCACTCTAATGCCACTTTGGCCCCTCCCAAACAAAGGCCCTGGATCCGCCAGTGGACATGACCCATCCCCTTACTATGATTTATCGAAACACAAACAGTTCACTTTAGTTGCAACAGGCATAGGACCAAATCATTTCCATCAATGAAGGGATGCATGAATAAAAACAAGTTTGTTCGTAGCCTTTGTCACAATCAGTGCACGTTGCAAACGTATAGAGTCCTGTTGGTTTTATCGTGTGGAACGATGATATGTGACAGTGAAGTTTTCATTAAATTTTGAATGCCTAATTCATCCTCAAAAGTAAATATGATGACAGTAGGATATAGATCGATTATGAAAGGTTTTTTTTACTATACTTGAATACCGAGACACAGTCTAAACCAGGGTTGTCCAACCTTTTGCAGAGGAGGGCCACATGGAATGATTATGATGAAGGAGGGGCCACATGAACCCTACGCTCGATTTTTGCCCGAAGCCCAAGGCAACAAAATGTGAGCACTGCGCGCGGAGCGCACTGATTTATTTTCCTTCCTGATAAAACAGATGAATAAAGTCCAGTCGCCCCCCCCCCCCTCTTCAACCGCTGAGAGTGTCACACAAACTGACCTGTATGCAGTTTTTTGGACCCAGAAGGTTCGAAAGATTGATTATATAGCTTCAAATTGTTATCAATAAATCTGCTCACTAAAATTTCGCACCGTAGAGCATCTCTGGCGGGCCGGACGCAACCCTGCGGCGGGCCGGACTGTGGCCCGCGGGCCGTAGGTTGGACAACTGTGGTCTAAACGATAGGCATCCCTGGACATAATAATGGCTGTTGTACACGTCGCACGCTATACCGTTGCATGGCGCCCGTACATGATATGAGTTAGGGAACAACACAGTGTATCCTACTGACAACTGTATTGCAGTACCGGTACATAATACGGTACACCTTTCTAAATACTTTCAAATGAAATTTGTGCAGGACCAATGAATGACTGTCTGAATGTCACAAATCTAACTGGCATTGGTCATAATTTGGTCTGAAATAAGTTTGATGATTATTTTCGTTCCGCGCTTGATCTAGAATGAGCCGTGTGCCTTCAGCACGGATCCGAGGATATCCTATTTGCACATTTCACGAGGCTTCCTCAAAAACACCATTATCACCTACGTTTCTTTCTGTCCCAGCTTCTATTCCAAGGTCTTCCCGTCGCCCTCGTGGCATCCCCCTCCCTCCTCCTCCCGCCCTTGGGCAGGTAACAAAAGAGTATTAATTTAGGACTCTTATTCATTTTATGGTGTATATAGGCTATCTTAGAAAATTGTAGCTCGTAAATACAGTGATACATGGGGACAATCTTTATATTATTACTATACATTCTCAAAATGAGGCATTGTGTATATCGAGTCAAGTCTTCTAGGTTTGCTCACATCATTGTAACCGTGCATAATTTATTATAATCTCCCCATTTCCCAGCTGCATCAAATTGTACATGTTCAGCCGTCTTTATGCGCTGTTTCATGTAGAAGCACCGAAAGCGAGTTCAAGCCCCGGGCCGAAAATGATGTCACAGGGACCCATTTTGCACTCATTCCAGTGTTGTAGTCAAGTACTTTTATCAGAGTCCAAGTACTTACGAGTACTTGAGATTCCGAGTACCAGTGTCCAAATTTCATCATTTTACAATACGAGTACGGAGTACGAGTGCAGTATCCAAATACTTTTGTTATCTATTCAAGTACACAACCTTATGATTATAACTGCTCCCTGATGGTCATTGTACTATATATGTGCAAATGCCTTAACAGTGGAATGTGATGTCTCGCCGTTGCTAGGGTCTTGTTATTGTTTGCCAGATATAGAAATGCCTAGGCCTTTCTGTACTCGAGTAAATATACTCGAGTACTAGTTGCAAGTTCTATATTTCCGCAACTACTTCCCGTGTCCTCCATATATTCCCGATTCCCCTAAATTTAACATGGGCCCTGCATCCCCCGACACCCCCTCCTCCCCTAACGCCCCTTCTCCTCCAGGCCTGGTTTAATGCATGGAGGGGTTCGGATTGGGGTATGGAACAATCGGTATCATAGTTTCCCACCATCGTTCCTGTCATTGTTAAATATACGTTGCCAGCATATAATGCCGCGTTGGCAGTCAACAGCTGGTGGTTTTCCTGTATGTGGTCTTAAGACCAGTATACATGAAGAGGCTCACTGAGTCAGAGTGACTCTACCGTGGGACGGGAACGGTCTGGTGAGGTCCCAGTATCGGCAATGCAACGCCTCTTCGAAAAGACGTTGGAGGATGTGGCCTTCTAGGCTGACGAACATCCGTTACTGATGTGGGCCGTTCCAGACGGTCACTGCCGGCCTTAGGCCCATAGGCGTAGGAGTCCAATTTGATTGGGGGGGGGGGGGCTGTATCGACTTGCCCGAAAAATATAACCAAATTTTTTCCGCGTTCACCATATCATATAGGCATGCATCGGTCATGACATCGCATGCCAATTACATACACTCATTTGCCGTGTTTTTACCCTTCCATATTAGTTACAATTTTAGGGAAGTCGTTGGAATAATAATGACAATAATAATATAAGTTTAACCATTGAAAAACACATTGCAACTCTTTCAGTAGGTGCCCGAAAATTATCAGCATATGGCCCGACTTTTAATTAAAATATTAAGTTGGGGGCTGCAGCCCCCCCCCCCCCCCACAGCCTCCACCCCGCCTCCTACACCGCTTAGGCCTATACGAATTTGTGGTGTTGTCTATTATGTTGGGTTTATTCAGGCTTTTCAGGAAACCGGTATACCCTACCATTATTATTGGATTATATGAAAGAGATAAATATCATTGACAAATTTTCCAAACAGTTAGGCCATTAAGAAAAATCTTTATTCCGTTCAAGATATCACAGGTTTGGTGTTTATGTTTTTCATATATATACACAATTTGCATCATGGAGCCACTTGTGCTTCAGTATTATGTTATATTCTTTATTTATTACTAATTCACAATGCTTTTGCAAATGCTGAATCTAAAATGTATAGATCCTCGATCTTAACATGTTCATATACAAAAGGTTTAAAATCTATGAATATATGAAACCAAATGAAATTGATCATCATTTCGATTGCAGGCCACTATAGGCTCTGCCTGATGGCTGTTCCAACACTGCAGATGTTCCAACACTGCAGTCAATCTCTGGTTATAAAATTGGGGAAGAGGGGTCGGGTCAGTAACACACACCCGCCCCACTCCTCTTCCAATTTGCGGGAGCTCCTATCTTTCCCCTCCCTCGATCTGATTTCTATAAAGTGCCTGTGATTTAAAGTGGCCATGACACGAAAATTTCAAAGTCCTATATTTTTGGGATCCATCAAAAAATGTTCTCTAAAACATGTATCAACCAATCTGCCAGTTTAAAACTTGATTTTTCAAGTCGAAAATTGAGAATGAATTTACCCTTTTCGGCGTTTGAAACTTTGTTTACTCGAAAATTTTCCGATTCGCATGACGTCATGTGACGTCACGTTTTGAACACATATTTGTTGTCGCTGCTACGGTACCATTCACGTACACAGTAGACAAGTACACATACCACTAGTAGTTACTAAACAAAACACCGATCACAAGTGCGATATCAAATCAAAATTTCCTGTGAAATGGCGGATCCAGAGCCAAATGCGGCAACCGAAGTTCAAAGTGATAATGGTTCTTCACTAGGCAGTGAAATTGGGCTATAATTAGAGTGCCCTTTCTCATATTCGAAGCAGAGAGTGAAGGCGATGATCATTCCAATATTGAACCGAACGCTGAGGGTGGAGCGGAGGTGTTAGAACCGTATCAGTTCGAGCCTGTTAAACGAGCCGAAATTGAAGCTCCACAACATATCGAAGAAGAAATCCGTTCGAAACCATTGCAAGGAACATACAACGTGGTAAGAATTTATTAACGAAGCATTTTAAAACAAAATCCAGTCCATTTTGTGCATGTGTTGTTGGAATTCGCGGAACACCCTAAACCGTATTGTGCGTTGTGTTACGGTAACTTACAACCCATATGTAGAGCGTGTAGTACTAGTAGGGTTGGTTGCATACTGAAAGTTTGGCTCGGGGATGTAAGTTGCATTATGCAGCCATGCTAGGTAGGCATATGTGTTATTTCATACTCATTATTACTTGGCTAGTACTTTGGCCTGGAGTTTTGCAAATCAATTTTCTGAAACAAAAGAATGTTTCATGATACATGGAAGGTGTAAAATCACAACAAATGTAACCATAACTGTACATTGTGTGCCTGCTTGTTATTGTGGACATCATGGCCAACATTAATACATTTTGAACTTTCATAAATTTTTTCCCAGGCAGTACAGATACATAGCCTACGGTCAACAGGTTCAATGATACTTGGGGTTCCTAGCAAGACACGTCAGGGTTGTGCTACCATCATGTGCAGTCCAAAGGATCAGAAGTGATTTTCCAGCCAATGGTCATTACACTGGATTCAAGTTGCCAGGAGAAAACTCATTGTATAGGAAGCCTTTCTAAACTACGATTGTGTTGGATTATCAATCCGTCAGGGTTCCCTCAGTGTTGATATTTTGAAATTCAAGACTTTTAATTCAGGATGAAAAGGTTATTTTCCAGACCCAACATCAACAATAAAAGAAAAGGCATGTTTTCATTTGGACACAAGTATTGGCGTGACCGTGATGTCATATAATATGTGCATAAGGGAACGGGCATTGACCTTTTTAGGGGCATTTACCTCGTTTGATTCGTACCTTTAATCTGGAAGCCAAAATATCCATATCACCAATGATATTTGACAGAAAAGTCATAATAAAGACCAATGGAGGCAGCAGAACTCTTGAATGTTTAGACTGTTTCTTCAGCAGCAGTTGGTTTGTTTTGTAGTCTTTCTTCAAAAACTCAGCAGTACACCCTGTTAATGGTCTTCGATTGTTTTAATGCGTGTGATGCTGTGTTTCACATTGCCCATCAGTGTTGTATGTGTCGTCGTGCGTGGGTAACATTTTTGCATGTGAGTTGCGTCGTGCAGTGTTTCTTGGTTTAAATAACCCTGTATTGTATTTGCTTCTGGATTATTCTAATTAATTTGTCACAACAACGATTGATAGCGATGGACATGCAACTGCTTTGTAGGCTTAAAGCAAAAAAATTCATGTAAGTTGTTTTCTTTTAACCTCCTTTGATGTCACAAATTACATTAGTGTAATTTAAGAATGATAATGTTTATGGAAAGTACAGTTTTACTTTTATGTCATATAATACAATGATTGTTGTTAATGTTAGTTCAGATTGACCAGAATGACTGTCTAGAACTGATATTGAATAAATTTTGTTCAATGATTTAACACTTGAACTATGTTGTGTGAATTTTTGGCTCTGTGACTTTAAAATAAATCGCTTTGAGATTTAATTAAACAACCTTTGGAATAAAATCTTTTTACCTACCTATTTTGACCCATCCCCATTACCCCCCCCCCCTCCCTCCACAACATAATAAATGGTTTTCCTGGAATAGGAATAAGAAATTATTGCTATAATTAACTGATCCAGCATATTCCAGAAATAAATTGGGGCACTGAGATTTGTTCACGAGAAGATGTAACCCATCGCTTCTGAAGCTAACCTCATAGCTTATTAGTATACAATAGAGCAATGAAGGGGGTGTTAATTTAGATGATACAGTAAAATCTCTTCGTCTATTGCGACTTCAGTGTAGTAACGCTAATACTATAGTACTACTAGTGCTCGGCGCGCTACCTCCTAAGGATCGCCACTTGCCCCATTGGAGGTTTCCTGTTCCCCGATCTGGTCTTCAGAGTAGTTTTTTTGTGGATTACTTGACAGAAGAATGACTCTTTTATGTCGAACCGTTAAAGTCCATTTGTTTTATTTCATAACAAAAAGGAGGGATCGTAGTATGCTTCCGTGAAGTGTTCGCTTCATTCGGAGCTGCATACTGGCTAGGCCCAGTGAAATCGGCGCTGGTGTTGTGCACTAACTTGGTCATAATCGCCGTGTTTTTTTTCGTCCTTCAGCCATGGATGAAGGCTAATTGCATGGGTAATGATATTTATGCAGCCCCAACAACACAACGGACCGGCATTTCTCTCGGATAGTTTACAACAGTTGTAAAACAAACTTGAAATTTCTAACGATATAGCGTAATACAGTGGTTGTTCTCTCAGTGTAAATGTGCGTGTACTGTATATGGAACGGTATGATCGTCGCGCATCCGATACATGCCTGAGCTTTGCACGTGTGTTCCTAACATGACGTCATCATTGTCTTGTTGTGAAATCGCATTCTCAGATATCTATTTTCGGATGCGAATATTAAAACGTTAATTACTAATTAGTCCTTTAGGTTTTCAAGGTGTTGAGGATAGTTTTGAACATAGATTTTCTCATAGATTCAGAGGAAGTTACTCTCGATGAGTTGGATTTTTCGTGTCATGGCCTCTTTAAAAAAAAAATTGTCACCATTTTTCATAATGGTATAATCAGTGTACGTGTAGACAGACACTGAAAATTATGTTTGGGACTTCCTTCCATTCCCCCACCTCCTCGCCTCCCTCCCCCTCCCCTCCCCATGATGTCGACACATGATTGCTATATACATAATACATAGTTCGCCATGAAAGGAGTTGCCTTACAACAAAGACTGTACCTTGTAACCACCGCCGTTAATAAACGTCCTTGCTGCCAAAATAACTGTTATTTTTCATACAACTTCGGAGTTAACTTTTATCGGTATCGGCACACAGTAATAAGTGTCCCCTGCATTTGAGTTGTGATATGGTTGCCGATCTCAAGCAGAAGCTATGTATATCACATGTAGGGCGCGAAGAAATTTGCATGTCTAAACACGAAATCCGTGGCAAGTCGAGAGTAAACCAATGAAATCTCTTCCCGCGGTGGCATCCGTGGCGCGAAATGTTAATTTTATCAAAAACTGCGCGAACAATCATTCCTGTACCAGCACCGCTTCCGTGAAGACCTGTTTCCCTCGTCTGTCTCCAGCTGTTGAGATCTTCTTTTTTCCCTCCTCATTTCAATCAAGAAATACCCCTAAAATCATCAAAATGTTCGAAGCAAAACTTCAACAAGGAGGCCTCCTCAAGAAGATTTTGGAATCTGTGAAAGATTTAGTCGTTGATGGCTTATGGGATTGCGATGGCGCAGGTAAGAATTGTTACATGTTAGTTACTAGGCTAGGCTAAGTTAGGATAGGCCTAGCCTAAGCTAGGCGGAAAAAAAACTGAACATTTATGTAAGACTATTGTTTTGATGAAATAATTATTACCCTCGTGAGTAGTCTGACGCTAGTTTAAGAACTAGTTGTTAACATTCTGTCTGTCTGATTGTATAATTCATCTGGTCTTATGCAAAGCCAAAATTTTCGAAAAGTCAGGCCCATAATGCTACAGTTTTATTCATAGTCAAACAAACCCATGTGATTTGCTTCATTCATTTAACTAATCTACAATGATATGCTTTCCTTACACTAGCTATTACATTACAAGGAATGGACTCCAGTCATGTTGCTTTGGTGGAGATGCTCCTTAGGGCTGAGGCATTTGAACATTACAGATGTGACCGTAATGTTACGCTCGGCATGAATCACAACCAGTAAGTGTCTCATTAATCACAAAATGTGGTGTTAATTTTCCCTTTTATTTATTTTTATTTATCAACAAGTCATCATGGCTAGGCTTAAAGTTATACCTATGCCTTATATACCAGCATTATTACTAATGAGGGATTGTGCGCCCAACATGCATGATTTTAACCCGGTCTTTGCAAAATCGTGTCGGATTCTAAATTTTGCCAAACTGCTCATGTTCCAATGTAGGCAACATCTGCACAGCTAGGCCTATGCATTAACAAACACATTACTGAATGAACATGTACATCTTTCTTTGTTTTAAAAGAAACAACTCAAATGAACATAAATTTCTTCCTTCCTTGCCCTTCAAATACTTCTTTGCAAACAAAAAACAATGGTAACAATCAATAGAAGTAGTAACAGTTCAAAATTGTTGTTACAGGGATTTTTATGCTTAAAATCATCGAAAGTACTTCTCCAAACTTCCTGTGGTTCAGTTATAGTTTTCTGTGCAACAGTGGGGTGTATACTCCTTCATATATTAACAAAAGCAACCAATTCCATCTAGTACTATTGACATTGTAAGAAAGCAAGTGATGTTGCAGAGCTTATCATTGTCTACCAGGGCTGATAATATGATTGGATATTTCCGGATACCCTTGCTGCTTTCTCAAATGACAATGGATGACAGAGAAATTTGTTTTTCTTTGAATCTTAGTCTTTCCAAAATCTTGAAGTGTGCCAACAACGATGACATCGTCATTCTGAAAGCTGCCGATCAGAATCCGGATTCCTGCTCTCTCATCCTCGAGTCGAAAAACGGAGAAAAGACTTCCGACTTTGTGGTCAGCTTGGTCAGGATTGACACGGATCAGCTTGGTATCCCAGTAAGTAGTATGGACACAGTAACAGATTTAATAAAAGGCCCGAACTTAGACGGACGATTTGATTCCGACTAAGGAATTTCGGCGACTCATTCAATTCAGACAACAAAAACCTATTTACAGGCGACAAAATCAGTTTGAACAACAGAAATAAGAAAACAACAGCTTTAGATTAGATAGCAACAGAAAGGTTACCCTTTTCACATTCCATACAGGAGAGGTGTGTAGTTTTAATGAATAGAACACCACCTCTGGGCCAGTAAAACTCCCTTTTGGTGTATAACAGGCATACCACTTCTTTTGTTTTTATCTGTGACAAAGGGCTATTCTAATTTGTCATTTTAATTATTGGGGGTATGAATTTACAAAGCAATGTAAATTTGATGTAATTGACTAGTAGTCGTCCGCTGGGCCATATCCAAAGCAGATTTTGGTAGTTTGATCAAAGCTGGTCTTCTGTGTTATCTAAACGACCCTGCAAAATATCTCCTGCATAAGCTCGTCAGCTGTCTGGGACACATTAAGGCAATGCTTAGTTGCACAGAAGTTTGCATAGAAACTTGTAGCAAGCTACGGGACAGAATACGTTATAAACATTCATAATTCAGAAACTTTCTCTGCATGAGTGGCGGATTAATTATCACTAAAACGCATTCAAAATGCCAATGGGATAAATACCAGAAAATGGAAGACCTCCCACTTTGTACAACTTCTTTCTTCTTGTTATGTATAAGAAATTTTTAATGAAATGTGCAATATGTAAACAACTGATTGATTGGGGTACATTGTTTATTGTTTGGAATATTAAGGTAACTTGTTAGAAATATACTTGAACATTTGTCTTCATCAGTTAGGAATTCTTTCGCAAAGATCAAGTAGTAACTCGTAGTCAATTTTCCTTTCTGTCCTCAGGAAACAGAATATAGCGCTCATGTCAAGATGTCTTCGGGCGAGTTTCAGAGAATATGCAGAGACCTCAGCCAGTTTGGCGATGCTGTCCAAATAACCTGTTCCAAGCAAGACGTTAAATTTTCCTCCTCGGGCGAAACGGGCAAGGCCAACATCACCTTAACTCATTCCGCAACAGTTGACAAGGAAGAAGAATCGGTTAGTCATAACTTATTTTGTTTGGGGGCATCATGGGACATTGTGGTGCCACTAACTCCTTCTCCCCCCCCCCTTCCTGGAAAGCAATCTACAAGTCAACACCAGGGGGAAATCAGATATGAGAGCCCCGTCCACTGGCATTGTTTATTTCCTTTGAGAGCAGGGTTGTATTTGTTAGAACCTGGATAATTAGCTTGGGGCTGTGAAGATCACTTTGGGTTATATTTTCTCAAAATTTTGTTTATTCTGACAGATTGGCAGCCAGCCATTAAACTCAGAAATTGTTACGAAGCTACCAAGTGATAAAGCTCCCATAATGTTGCCGCATTTTAATCCTCTTACGTTGTTTCTCAAGGTTCCACTAACTTCCAGGCCGAACGAAGCGATGCAGACTGTTGTGACTGCATTTTGATTCTTCGATCTGGTTATTGTGAACCTGTTGTTTTGTATTGAAATGATAATCTCTTTTATTGTCTTTGATCTCTCTCAGTGAGGTGAGGTTCTCAAATCGCACATATATTCAAACAGATAGCTGTACCATGCTCGTATGGTTCTGAAAAAGCTTATCGTTGCCCCAGCTTATGTGTTTTAGAAGGGAAATGTACGCTGTGGTTGCCGGACTAAATTGACCTCTATTTGACCTCGAATAACAGGCTGTCATTTAAGTTTGTTGATTGATTGCAGTTACTTACAGTTCTCTTGCCTCATTTTCCACAGGTTACTGTCGACCTGAAAGAACCTGTAGATTTGACCTTTGCCCTTCGCTTTCTGAACCTTTTCACCAAAGCCACACCCATTTCAGACACCGTGACGCTATCCCTCAGCCAAGAAGCTCCGCTAGGTAAGATCCTAAAATTAATGTCATTTTTGGGGAAAGAATTACAGCAAAAGGAAATAACCTGTAATGCCGGAAAACCAGAAATGTCTTTTGTTTTATAAGTTAAATTGGACATCAAAATGAATGTTTTTAGCAAACAGTAAAGTTGAACAGTTGGTGGTCCATGTTATCCTTATAGCACATATTCTTCAAAGAGTGTCTTTCTATAAAAATTGAAGCTAATCGAAATTTTTAAAGGGTGTGAAGACTAGCAGACTAGCGCAAAAAGAAACGTCTGATGCCGGTTAGCGGTTATCTGACCTAGTTTCGAATGAGGTGTAACAGAAGTGTTAAACACCACCATCGATCCCAGAAAATACACACACAGTTTACTACCTTTGGTAATTAGACACTAGTGTGCAGTCAGTACATACAGCTGCGGTCAATACCCACAACAGTCTGCAAACCATACAGCGATGGACATTTCAAGTCCAGCTAAAGATAACAAGGTATCACATTTCATTGCTGTCTGCACTTTGTAGCGACACTAACAAAACGTCACTTGCAAGCAACAGTTAACTTTATCAGATGGCCGCACACGGTTTGGGGCGAGTCTTCAGTGCCTTTAATGCAATCTCTTTCCCCAATATACTACGCTGATCCTGACTTTATGAAAAATTGTAAGTCTCCCCCATTTTTTGTAAAAAGCAGGTCTGGCTACATCAAACTAAATTAGTACAGAAAGTATCAACTGATTTGCAATGTCTCTAAACTCTACTGTGTTGGCAAAGACTCCTGAAACTTTGGAATCCCAACACTAAAAGATCCTATTTGCTACCACAATATTGCAAACTTGTGCAACTTTTTTGGTCCCTTACACTGGAATGTCTCTGTAAAAGTAGCCGATTGTGTTTGTTCAGCAATTATTTGATTAGGAATCATTCTAATCCAGTTTTTCAATGTCGACCGCTGCCATCAGCAGTTAACAATTCCGTTTGGTTTGTATTATGTGTACCAGACACTTCTGTAACTGAAGTGCTGAGCTTTAAATAGAGGTGGGCGGGGGGTCAGGCACAAATGCTCAGATACTCAATTAAAACAACCAGTTCAAAAGGAAACTTCAGTGGCTGAATTGGTTTTAAAACTTTACTGGAGAAGTTCTGCATTTTTACGGTTAAATTTTTTTTGAAAAGAGCCAAAGAAAATGTATCATTAACCTGATTTTTTTCATTCTTCGGCAGTCGTGGAGTACAAGATTGGAGATTCCGGACACATCAGATATTTCCTGGCACCAAAGATTCAAGAAGATGAAGAAAATGAATAGGTCAAAGATCATGAGAGCTTCACGTCACTAGATATCGAGAGATTTGGGGAAAACACTTCTTCTAGTACAGGAATATTTGTGGTGTCGTCAATAGAAAGCAAACAAGATCTTGCTTAATTAACAGGTCAAGGGGTCACTCCATCGTGCCAACGAAAACATTTACCGAACAATATCTCCAGAGCAACAGATTTGTATCACTAGGGAATAGAGATTTGGGGTGAAGGGGGGAGATGGGGTGGGACAGGACGTTTGGTACATAGAACAATACTCGAACTGGCATCAATAGCAAAATGGTGAACATTGCTTAATGTTCAATTGGGAGATGCTGGAGAAATTATTTTCAAAATTATGACTGTTTATACTGCCATCTGCGTGAGAGTTAACGATCATCAGTTTTGTATCAATTCACTCTGATGAAAATGGAGGACAAGAATGTGGCTGTTTCTAGTGTCGTGAGACCATGCATTATAATAATCGGCTAATTTTATCAGTAAAAGACCTCAGGTCTGACACAGGTACACAGGTACTGGAGAACATTAAATGTTCTCTCTGGAACCATGCAAGGATGGAACATTCATTTTGTTGTGTAGCTATAGAAATGCTTTCACATCTTTGTCTCAGTGTAAGGGATAGTCTTGCAAAACAAGATCTCCAGAATTTTGATTACCATGAGGTGTCCAAACACTATCATAAGTCTAATTATTATTGACCAGGTCACTAAAAGCCATCACTAATATTTACTACATTTAGATTAAGAATTAGGCATAGTTTTCTGTATTACAGTAGAACTTTTGTCAGATAGTTCCAAGTCTTCTTGGTAATTTGCTGGACCAACCTCTTCAAAAGAGGCCTGTTCTGATATCACCCGACGGTTAGGTCCTCTTGGGGCGTACTCTAGATAAAAAAAATTTACACAAAGATGGAAGGTGAAGATGGATGGAAGTAATCTCTATTGTGCTTGTCAACAAAGAATGCATTCAAAATATGTAGTGTGCATTTAAAAGATCTCTCTCATCCCGTCATAAGAGTTTTAAGGAGGAGTTTCAATGCTGTGTGATGTGTTGCATAACTTTTCCAGCGTTACATGGAATCTGTGTACATACCATTTTTTGTATTTCATGTATCCAACCTTCCCTTTAATATTGACATTTGTTTGAAAACATGAGAGAGAAAACAATTTCATATTTGTTATTTTCGTTTAGTTTGGTTTTCTTTCGCCTTTTTCCCTTTTAATATTGTAAGTTCAAAATACTTAAACTTTTTGAAGGTTCTTTATGAACTTCTTCAGGTAAAGTTTGTCGTCTTAAAGGTCATATATATTGGCCTAACATTTGAGTTTCCTAAAGTTTGCTATAACTTTTCCAAAATACTGAAGTTCCTTGAGGATCTGGGCTTCCATTCTTCTCAAACATAACTATTAGAAAAGACAATTGGATACATTGGTGTCGTTCAAACCCTTTAGATTGGCAGCATAAGTCACTGAAATTTGAGCATGGGTGGCCACATTCTTAGCCTATTTGGGGGGCAATACTTAAGACCTTTCCTTTAAGAATTCCGGTCATTTCCATAGCTTTGGTTGGTCAAGTTTCATTTCAAAGGCGTTTGGTTTGGTCAAGTTTGCAATCTCTATTTAAGTCATGCTGGCCAGATTTGGCAAATGCAAAAAGTGTTTCACAAATACACCAGTAGCTGAAAATGCTACTACTTCTATTTAGCAAATAAACAGCCAAAAATGCATACTACTTCTCGTAAGCAATCCTCCGTCGAAAAGCATCTTGAAAATTTGAACTTTATATGTGAAAGTGCAGGTGGATGGTGATCATTTCAGGATAAACTTCCTCTCCCTTCCCAGACTGATATTGAATTCACTTGATTTTACCTTGATAAGTCTTCTGGCTAGAATGTAAGGCATATTGGTATATTTTAGTACAGTATTTTTTTCTTTTTTTTGGGGGGGGGGGCCCTTACACATGCATTGGAAACTTTCTGGCTTAAAGGGAGTTTTACTTCAATTATTGCAAGTTCAATGCTTATGTTGGCTCAGCCTTCATCCCCGTTCCTAGTCAACTTACTTCACAAAGTTGCACATTAAAGAGGGGTTAGCAATAATAAAAAAATTCTAAATATTTTTATGTAAAAGGGTGCTAAAAGCTTCAAAATATTTCCTATTAACCGTTAGAACATGGAATAAATAAAAGACATCAAGTATAGAGGTACACAATAAAATTTATTGCACATCCACATCAAATATTATAAATACAAAGCAAATCAGATTTACAAATAGTGAAAGAAAAACCTTTGAAACTTAGCTGTAAAATTAAAATGCATCCTTTGGGCTGAGTTTGTCACCTCAATTCCTGTTTTAACATATTTTTTTGTCCATTTTGACTTTTCTTTGAAGAACATAGCAAAAATCATCACTGTAAACTAAAAATTGCAACTGAAGTATTGGCAGTATTCAAAACCTGAAAAATGTGACCTAACCATGCTGGATTTAAATATTGTGCAGAATTTGTCGGGGGGGGGGGGGATAAATTCCAAGCTCCATTTTAGGTACAGTATGATAGGGACATGAACATTTCTGCACGGGCCAGAGGCAAATCAAGGATTTTATAATTTTAAACTTGGTTGTTGGAGCCAACTGTACATGAGTCGTCCCTCGTCAAAAGATTAGACATGAGATGTTACATTCCGAGGCTGACATTAGGTGTAAGTCAAATCAAAAGGAGTTAAACCCCTGGTCGACCTGGTTGTGGTAATACTGTTGTGGTACTGTGGCACACAGTTGTGGTAATACTCTTGAATTTGGTGTCTGGTTGAAAATAGGAATGTAGCTGGGAGGAGTGTTCATCTTCCTCCCCGACTGAGTATAAAAATCCCTGGTTGGGGCATGGCTTGGTGAGAAAAAGGAGTTTTCAAATAAATTAAAATTACAAAACTCTTAAACACTTCCAAATTCAGCCATGTATGATACATTATTTGTTGTTACCACTTTATGATGTGCACAGGTGCAAGGCATGTGTAAGCACAGTAAATTTTGCAAACTGTAGATCTCTTCTGCTCCTCACAGGCTCTCCAAACTCAAATGCTACGCAGGTAGTTTCACCTTATAAAAGACATGTGGAAGTAAATACGAGGCAGAGATGGCAGATGCTGATTGCAAGTTTGTTTGGCTTTCAGAAAAATGGAAATAGTTACAAGAAGATATTCTGTTACTATTGCACCATGTGGAGTAAACTAGTTATTATTTTGCACATAAAGTTGTAATAAGAAAGCTTTAAACTGTTAAAAACCATCTCAGCTGCCATAACAACAACAAAAGAGAAAGAAGACTTTCGGCTCATACTATCTGGTAGAAAATGGCAGTTTGCATAAGTTACTTTTAACCCGCCTTCCTGAAGTTTCAATCTTATTTGCAAACCAAATCTTTGTTTGCTGAAATTTGTTCATTAGAATGTTTTAAGCCAAACCATTAACAGCGACTTTGCGGAAACTCATTTTATAGTACTGATAACTGTCAGTTTCTGTCTGTGTCAAGCAAAGAGTTACCTTAGCCTTCTACTTGAATGTTTTACTTTAAATGCTGTACTTGACCCTGAGAAAAAACCTGGAATAGCGAGAATGCACTTGCTTTGCAGACAGGTAAGCAAAGGGGGAAGTAAATTTGTGTTCTGAGACGAGGCGACCGCAAATAGGGTTTTAGCATCGGGCTGTATAGCTATCACCAATGACTTCTGCTGGCATTGCTGAGATGTTACTGTATTTCAGTTCTTGCATAGATAGTTATTTTGATTATTAGTCTCTCGGAACCTAAATAACCGTAACATTACAGTTTGAAAGTATCGGTTTAACTCAAGGAATCCTTTATATGACACATGAAGTCACCCTTATCAAAAGATAAAAGGAAAGTAAAAAAAATACCAGTTCGACCATTTAAGGCTTAAATCTCTAACTTTCTGATAAGATGACTCCTATTCTGCATACAGCAACATATCCCCTTGATGCTTTCAAAATAAGAATCCACATGAAAGATCCTACAAATAGCAAGGCACTTTGCCTACCAATGCAAAACAAATTCAGTCTGGGCATTGTACTAGTTGTGAATTTAGGACACCTTTCCTTCATATAAGGACTTCATACAGAAACAGCTACCATACACCTGACGGCCTCTGTTAACTTCTGTTGATTCTCAGACTTATTGAAAAAGTACTCTGAAACAGTCACAAAGTCACATTTACCTTTATATGACAAATGTTCAGTTAAATATTAAGGACAGGATCTACTTCTTTCAATTAAAGAGTGAATTAGTTTAGAACAGAAACCAACTGTTGGGACATGTTGCTGTCACAACAGATCATCCAACATAGGAGATACCAAGGGCGGCGGAACCGGGGGGGGCACAGGGGGCACGTGCCCCCCCACTTTTCCTCAGGTTAAAAATGTGCCCTTTTTCTACATACAAATTTAGGTGTCTCAAGTTAGCAAGAGGCCACGGAACGAGAATGTGAACTCGGGAAAGGCCGTTTCCAGCCATCTGAGGGGTTTGTAAAACTGTAAAAATTTTCTTGCACGCTCCGCGCCAACCGATGGTGGCGCTCCGCTCAGATAGTCGTGCATACAACTTTGCAAATCCTGGCTACGCCCCTGACTTTTAATGAATTTCTGTGGGTCAAACTCAAAGCTATTTCGAATGGAAACAATTTGTTAAGATATTGACAAGAAATAAACTCTAATTCGGAAGATTCCTACATTAGCAACTAGCATGATTTCACCTCATCTTGTCTCAAAAGAAAACCTGTTCCTTGTTTCCCAATTTGCACATTGGATATTGCAGTGCTAGTATGCATAATTTCCTTGAGGGGGGGGGGGGGGGCGGCGGCGTTGATAGAGTGATGTGTATACGCAAATAAGATAATAAGAGTTATAAAGGGTACTAAATATAAGGCTGCATCAGTCCAATCGAATTTCTGCAAAGTGCCCTTTGGTGTCGGTGCCCCCCCACATTAAAAGTGCTTCCGCCGCCCTTGGGAGATACCTACATTTGTTAGGATTGTTGATGAGAGATCTCTTTCTCGTGTCAATTCTCCAATTTTTACCTTCTGTTTTATTTAAAGCAATCTTGCACTCTCACAATTTTTATGTTCTAACCTCCCAGCAAAATTTGATTGACAATTTCTTTTTTTTTCTAAAGTGCGATCAAACATGGGCGTCATGCTTCTGTTTTACATGCATTAGAAATGTCAAGAAAATCCACTTTGTGTTTTGGGGAATTAATCACATAAGATGCTTATACCATACCATTCTGCATCCCTGTGGTTAGGGAGACATTTTTATGTAGCCTGTATCACTGCAGGGGTGATGTGTAAAACCCCAAAATGTTTCTATATCACTTTTTTTACGGGCATCTTGTTTTAGTTGGATTTTGTCCAATTCTTCATAAGTATATTTTTCTTCTAGTCTCCCAACTTTTGGGGTGGAAAATTATTAATCTCCCTACTTAGGCACAAGACAGGTTGGCAGGTCTGTGTCTAACCTTGATGCCATGGTTGAGAAAAATGAAGAGAGGTGTTGCAGTATTGCAAAACAACTTCCATCATCATGACAGACAAAAGGTTGCCAGTAATATGCTCTGAGCCAGGCAACACCAATCTGCCAATCTATGAACTGTATTCTTCGAACATCTTCTCTTCTTCAAACTGCATTTGTGAACAATAAAATGAGTCAATTTCATCATCTGAGAACATATTACCAGGTACCGACATAACTGACCACCAGTAACATTTACTGTACCAAACTGCCAAAGGAAGAACTTCCCTCTTTCATCTACCGTTGCTTCTCTCGTGGGTTCTACGCTTCCCAGTAATCCCTTCAGGTCCCAGTCTTTAAGTTTGCCAACTCTTCTGTGATTATCTCAGCCAACGCTTGGATTTCCAATTGCGGAAGTTGCTGTTTCCTGCCAATCGTTTTGGCGACTTGCCTCGGATGATCACCCTATCGTCAGAATTTTATAAAAAAAGGTGAGATTAACTATCGATCACATCAAATTGTTAGAAGTAATTATAAATGCATTTCTCACCTAGCGAGACAACACTTCAAACTATATTACAGCGACAGGTACAGTTAAGGAATTTGCAGTAAAACCAATTATATGGAGTAAAAAACAAGAAGAAGAGCCAATGTGAATTTAAGACAAATTAATTAATCAATTCTGATAATTGGCATGATCAATACAACAGATTCTCCATTTATGAGAAACTTTTCATTATGTCGTTGATCTCTGCAGCCCAGCACTGCTTAGCATATGGTGACTGTGAGCATGAAAGAAGGCATCGCTACAAACATGACTATGTTTATTAAAAATGAGATGTTTAAGACTTTCAGAAGGTAAATGTGAAATAAAGACAAAGCTGTTTTAAGATGGGGATGGATATGGGAGGGTAAGGGAGGTTGGGGGGGGGTCTGGTAGGTTAGTCTACAGCATCTCAGGTTCATATCTGTTCTTAACAGCTTCACCTCAGGTGAGAGGATAAGGCCAGAGTGGTTCAATTTACCTTATACATCATGTAGCATATTATTACAGCTTGTTGATTTTCAAACTGTACTTCTAGTACTTCTTCTTTCTTTGGAAGGTCCTCGGCTAAGTGAGTAAAGAAAACAAAGAGGTACGTGAGAGATTTACTTTTAGATGAAATATAAAGAGATGAATTAAATAAATTGACAAACAGTATCATAGTCTAAACAAAATTTACTGTATTACTGTTTCAATCTCCCTTCTGGTTTGGAGGGCATTCACTTCTTTTGCTTCGATATTTTCATCAAATTATCTTCTTCTAACTTGTGATGATGTATCAAAATTTGGATACCCTCCATATATATATCGTTAACTTTTCATTCCCATATGGTATGACAGGATTACCTACTGTACTTAAATTGTCAGCGTGTCACTATGACATCACACAGGTCTATTTCCCTTGAAGTTCACTTTTGAAACAACTTTAGCAATTGGCAGTTCTTAGCAGTTGTAGTCATTTGAACTGTCAACATAGTACGTAAGCACTGGATATCTTCCTCCCTAAGTCAAACTACTTACCTTCTGGACTATCCTTTCAAACGGTCATTTCTCAAAGCTTAAACTATATTAAAGAGGTAAGCATGGACTCCTAGGATCCATTTTCAACAGTCTATAACTTATCAACTTGACTTTGATAACAAAAGAAAAAACCAAGAACAACTGAAGTCATATTTTATTCTGATGAGATGAGGTTGAAACGACTGAATTGTGTTTGTATCCAAGACAAATAAAAAAAAATAAAGGAAAAGCGTATATTCATTTCAAGGGTTCTATCACTAGTACTGGTATAAGAGAGAGTACAACTTTGAGGATAAGCATATTGTACTATACAAAGCTATATCTTTGTAAATAAGTAAAATTCAAATACTGTATCAATCCCTATTGGTTCTGCAGACATTTAGCATTCCAAAGGAAATATTTTTCATAGATACTTTACTTTTTTCATCTTCTGATGTAGCAACTTTCTTGGGCGGGGAATAGATATTCTTGTCCGGACGTTTCCAAGCTTGGCTTCTAGACCTTCTTTGCTGTTGGCGTTGGGCTTTCACTTCTTTGTCATACTCATCTCTAAGTCCCCCCAAAAAAAAAAATGGATTGTCAATGTAAGAAAACATTCCATGAGTTCAAGTAGTACATGCTCATTAGTGACACTGTTACAGCCTTACCCCTTTATTAGGCAGGGAATAAATTTTAAATTAACACTTAGCAAAATGCTATAGCATGGTGGGCTCATAATTGACGCACCTAAGGATTGGATTGACGATGTCTGTCAACATAAAATCAAAATCACTCAACTGCATGCATTTTTCATATGTGTAGTTCCTCACAAATGTAATGATCTCAAAATATTTATTGTTCTGTGCCTACGCAACGTACAATTGAGAAGAATTTGACCACAAAATGTCTGCTGTGTCAAGTTCTTTCATACCCCTAAATTGACACATTCTTCGATAAGCTAACTGTAGTGTAGGCATAAGTATACATCCATTGACTTTGGATGCTGTTTGCTATACTCTGAACCTCTAAGCTCAGACAGGTCAGGTCCCGGAGAGTAGTTGTATCATATTGAAGTAATGTTGGTTATTTTTTGGGAGTAAGATTTCCAAATGTCAAAAAAATGTGTAAAACTGGGGGGAGGGTGTTAAAAGCTTAAGAAATACCACAATTTGGTCAGCAAATAGCTGAAATGGATTCAAACTCATGACATATGTAATTCTGCTTGACTGCAAAAAGTTTAGGTGGCCTGCTGTTTCGTTGCTAGTAATAACTGAAGGTGCGTCAATTACGGGGGTGCGTCAATTATGAAGCCTTTACTATACAAGTCAAAGAGACGTATAGTGGATTTTTTTATGGTGGGGCTTATTCGCAGGGCAGCCCTGCGAATAGCCAGACACATAGACCTTATTCACAGGGCAGCCCTGTGAATAGCCGGACACAAGTATCTTATTCACAGGGCAGCCCTGCGAATAGCCAGACACATACACCTTATTCGCAGGGCAGCCCTGTGAATAGCCAGACACAAGCATCTTATTTGCAGGGCTGCCCTGCGAATAGCCAGACACATACACCTTATTCACAGGGCAGCCTTAGGCTGGGTTAACGGGCTCAGTAATTTTTGGGGCTATTCGAGTTTGCTTCTGAGCACCAGCTATCTTTTTGAGTCTTAATTGGGATCGAGCCTCTATATTTTGAGGAATTTATTGGCCTTTGGGATTCCTATCTTAATGCTGTTAGGATTGGTTTTGGGAGCCTAGGGCCTTAAGATTGAACCAGTCTAGCATTAGTACCGCCAACATAAAAAATGTCATCCCTCATTTTCACCTTTGTTTTTGCAGAGTGACTGCTCATTTGCATGTAAAGGTGTGGGAGGGGGGGTGTCACACCCTTCACCATATTGGCTTTCAGGCAATATCGGCTTTTGGGGAATCCCAAGATAAGCTCCCTTAAAATAAAGCTTTTAAAATTGAATTGCTGGGGTTCCAAAAATTAGCTTATGAAGTGGCTAAGACTATTTGGGCCCAAAAGGTGGCTTTTCAAGGCCCATGAACTGACTGGTATCAATAGCAAAACCTAATAATAAACCTATTTTCAAAATCGTCACAGCCCTGCGAATAAGGTGTGTTTGTCCTTTAAATGCCGGGCTGCCCTGCGAATAATCACCTCGTTTTTTTATACAGGAACCATAACACATTAACAGTATAGAGACAAAATTCTGAACTTTCAAAACTGCAACACAAAATTTGAAGACTAAATTGTTCCCTGGAAGTAATGGTAACTTGCAGAATACAAAATGTAAAAGGTCATGAAGTCGGTGCTCTTTGTGCCTGCTCGTCAATGTCCTTCATTGTTGAAACATTTCAATTTTGTTTTAGTTTTTGCACATGTGAAATCTTAGATTCTACTTCGCGAAAATGCTCCCTATGTTGTGTCAATGCGATGAGACGGCGTAGGTGTAACTGTAAGTTAGTCACAGTCGGAGGTAACCCAAGCATCCCGCACGCTAATTTCTGGATTAAAAAACAATAATTACCTGTCTATTTGATTCTTAATAATTTGTCTTAAAAATCCGTGCTTTTTGTCCAATCTCGCTGTCTTTTCGACAGCCATGGCAGTTTTACCGGTCGGGACGATTATTTGTAAATATTTGCATTACAGTGTAGGCAGCCGAGCATAATACGCATGTGCAAATGATGACGACGTTATAATCAATATCAATAACATATCTAAAATTGAATGGTCGTATGTACTGAGAGATTATGTACATCATACGGTTATTACGTACATTGCAGTGCGAACGATCATATTGACTAGCCTAGGCGATTAGTGTGATATTACTACAGTAAGTTACGTCGCGTAATTACGAAAAGGTAAGGTCTTGTACCGTATTTGTAAATATGTCGGCCCATTGCCACATTTCGTTCTTAGAATGACTAGGTATTTAACTCACGATAGTGATAACATGTTTACGCTTACTTTGAAGTGCCTAAACAAGGTATGACAGGCTTTGGCCAGTAGTACTGTTCTATAGTGTTAGTTAGTGCTAGGCTAGTTAAATTTAGTGTAGGACTAGGCTTAGCCTACAATTACAACGCGAAATCGAACTTTGGCCGAAACAAAATTTAGCCTAGGTGTTACTTTGGTAATATCTAATTCGATATTACTGCGGACATTGTGATTTCTTATCATAAGTGTTATTGTTTGCCCATCACCTGTAACTTTTTTATTTTAGCCTAGGCCTAGGCCTAGTACTAGTAGGACCAACCATTCGTTAGTAAGTTTACTTATCGTGGCTATTTGCTTGCTTCCACATGGACAACAATGTACATTATTCTGCCCCACTGTTTTAATTTTATGCAAGTTACTTCCCATTGGAGAGTGATTAAGCAGGAAACAGTTTCAACACTGTTGGAGTACATGTGACCATCCCTCATTTTGTATTAGCCAAGTAACCAGACAAATCGTAGTAACAATACTAGTGTTTTGGTCAGGAATAACAATAAGACACATTCTTTTATTACACCCAGTTGCTTGATGAAAGTTGAGAGCATAACTGTTTATTCCTTGAAGTGAAATAACAAATAATAGATCTTCGGGCACAGAACGGAATGAAGTTTAGTTTGATAAGTCCTGTACTGTATTAGAAAGATGATACAGATGTATAGTAGAGATCATAAATTACATGATCAACGTCAGACTGTACTGTGCACATTTATGTACAGTAAATTGAGCTTTTCCATCTGAAGGCCGTATTACGCATTCCATTTTAAAGACAACCAAATCATCAAATGGTGTCTATGTTAGACTAAGTAGTCCAGCCGTCTTTAATCGATGAGCTTACAATGTTCAATAGGCCTTTTTCTCAGAGACTCATACAATGCCAGGATTTCACATCACGTCAAATATCACTTCATGACTCTTGTTTCACATTATCAAAACCAATCATAACTTTTGATACTGTACCATTAAACCTTCACTGATTTACTGACAAATCTGATATATAGGTCTGTAAGTATGTACTCTTCACTTTCGTTCAGGAATTTGTGTCAGTAATAATCTCAGGATTCAATATCAGAATATTTTTCAGAAGTCGTTCAGTCTTTAATATCTAGATCTGTTTGTTTAAAAGTAATTTTTTTCTCACTGTTGTCTTTGCTAGCATCTTTGACATCATACATGTCAGTACTTATTGTACCAATGTTTCATGGTTCACTGTGGCTCTCCAGTACCTGACTGTCAACTTAGCTCTAAACTTGTAGTGGTCTTGGTTAAAATTGTATGGATACATATTAACATAGCAATAGAAAAGGGCAATCATTTATTAAATTTCAAACAGTTTATTGTCTCCCATCAAGAATTGAACAATTACTTTCCGAGTCCTGCAGATGTATTTACTTGTGTTTGGTTTGTGTCCTTCAAAGGTAGCACACAGCGCACTGAACTGTTAATAGTCCTTGCCACCTATTTGTGAACTTGAGATTGTAAAATTCAAATACGGAGGGATTGGGCAAGAAGTAGCGTTTATGTCAGTATCATGAATATGGGATATATACTGTACAGTGGTTGTCTCCATGTTGTACAGTAGACTAATTTGTTTTTGCCATTGCAATACATTTCATTTAGATTGACCAGATTCATTGATGAATGTGTCAGTGTCTGTTCACTCCATAAATTTCATTTTGCCAAAAAAGTTTATAAATTTCCTCAGATTCTGGTGGACTGAAGAGTCACCCTTAACATCAAAAATATTAAAAGAAACTGTATAATATTTTTTCTTTCTGTGTACTATCTTTGTAGCTACTGTTTTTTTTCTTTCCAATTTTAAGTCCAACACAGATTTATCATTTACTTCTCATGCTTATTTAGTAGTTGTCCTTTTTCTTTTGTTTCCTGTTCACAGGTAGTCCAAGGTTTATCATCCATAGATCTGTTTTCCAATTACTTTTTAGGCAGCTGAGTTGATTCTTGAAGAGATAAGACAGGAGGCTGAATGAAGATACCATTCCTGTCATTCAAGATGGATACTAGACGTAGTTTGTGCCTTGCTTGTAAGAATAATTTTCATTTTGCCCACAACTCGTTCTGAAAATGTTGATCTTCTTCATAGTGAAGACTTTGCTTTGCATCTATTTACTTCACTCCTCTCTCACAGTACAGTAACTTCTCTCCAGTCTTCTTATGCACTTTCTTTGACCTGCTGTAAACCATGTCATTGTTGTCTTTTTATTTTTACACAGTTGTATAAAATATACATGTACTGTAACTTCATAGTTAACAACACATAGGCCATGTAATCTGTGTATGCACAATATGGAGCTCCAGGCTTTCAAAAATTTCATTTTGATGAGCAATTCACTATGTTGAGTTATACCCAGAGGCTTACCAAGTATGATTTGTCCATAAAAACCTTGTCCATGCTTCAAACCAATATACCTTAAAGCAGACAGGTATGCAGTGACTCCTCACTCGTACTCATATTCTAGCATAGTGTCATTACCTGTTCTTGACCTTGGATGTGTTTAAATTTTTTACTTGTACATGAGACATTTTCATTATCGGTGGAAATGAATTTTGTACACATACTTTTGCTTAGAGTATTGTGCTCTTACTCAGAGCTAAGTTCTCGTACTCAGAGCTAAGTTCTCGTACTCAGTGCATTGTACATACATACCAGCTGTACTCTGTACTCATGCTGTTTTTCGAGTACAACAGCATGAGTACAGAGTACAAGTGCAAGTCTGCCTACACTGCACACCATGTACAGTACACGATCATTTGTATTTAACTGTTGACAATAGCCACATCACAGAACTTTGTGTTTCTCTTGGTATATATACACATTTCACAGGGTGGGTGCCACCATCTAGCATGGTGTTTAATTCTCCCAATATTGGTTGCTAAGTTGACAGAAGTATTATTGAATTCTCTCATAATATAAATCCTTATTTTGTACAGTATGATATGTTGCAGTTTGACTGGATTTGAAACAGTACCTGTATTGAACAGGATCAATTTTGAAGACTTTTGGAAAAGTGTTTTGACAAAGTGAAGGAAATCATTTAAGGTAACAGGACACACTGTCTTCCCAGTACTGTACCAACTGTGTCATCGCAAATATTAGTTTGAACATGCAGGTATTGAAATAAACTTTAAAGACAATAACATTTCGAATTTTCAACAAAAGTGACCCATAAAAGAACCCAAGCACGACAGCCAAGCATGAGAGTTCTATTTCCAAATTGCAAAATTCTTTGTCCATATCTGCTTTTGGGACTTTGTCGGCATGGTGATTATATAATTGCGTTCTTCAGGAGTCAGGACTTATTGAATTTATTGACGAAGAGTTAATTATTTCTACTGATATGATTCACTAGAAGGTATAGATAAAGGGTTAAATGAAGCAAAGCGAAAAAAAAAATAAAAAATAAGATTTCAAAAGTGATGACCTGCAATCTGCTAAAAGTACTTTTGTTCACCGTTCTGCTTGGATTTTCAATGAACTCATTGTCAGTACTTTTGAAATTAGCCTATACCCACAAACAGTACAATAATATGAATAGGCTAATTCCTAGTACCCAGGTATTGTACATGTGTGTATCTGTTGTGCAGATCTCTGATGTATATATTGAAGTAACTTTATGTGTTCCTTTACCATACAGTGTTTTGTGCTTCTCTATCCAAAGTCCTTTTTTTGTGTCGTTTTTGCCTTGTCTCTTGGTAACAGCATATATGGATTAGCTTTTGAATTGAATAGCAAAAATTAGCAAAAAGGACAAATTTACAAATAAGGCCATGACCCCTTGCAAAAGTATCAAACTAGATTTCAGCTATTTCAGTTTAACTTGAGCTGTTGATTGACCAAACGAGTAAACAGTCGTGAGTTGGTTGTTTACATTCTCCCTTAGTCACATGATAACGATGCAGATAGCATTATTGAAGTGAAGTTGGTTCAAGTTGATCCTAAGTTGTGACCTGAACTATTCACCTTACACTCTCCTTCAGTATCATAAACCCATCTGTGTCTGTCCCTTTGTTCAGTACAGGTCTCTGTATGAATCACATGACCATAGTGTAGTGTACTGTTGTATGCAGATTCTCAGGATGTTGTGTTGTTATCATGGTGTTTTCTTGCTAAGTTATTGTTGCTCCACATTATATTGACCAAAGTGGTGCATTTAATTATTTCGGTAGAACCAGTCTGACTGTCCCTCTGTACAATACTGTATGGGAGTCACATGACATAATATAGTGTACTGTTGCTTGTCATCTTCTCAGGATGTTGTGGCATCTTGGTGTCATGTTTAAAGCAGTATTATTGCTCACATTCTGTTGACCAAAGTAGTACATTGAACTATTTTTCTGTAGAAGCCACTATCCATTTCTACAGTATATGAGTCACATGACTACATATTCTATAGCTTCTCGGAAGGTTGCATTTTCTCACTATGTTGAGTATTAATTATGGTGTGTCATGCTATGTTTCAATTGTTGCTCACTGTTAGCTGATCAAAATAGTACATGCTTGAAAATGATTTCTCTAGAACTACTGTACATTGTGGAGCTGTCCCTTTCTACAGAAAATGTACAGTCAATTGATCACATGACTGTACTGTAGCAGAGAGTGACTCTGTAGGTTGTATATTCTCAGGATCTTGTGGCATACTGTAATTTTACAATTGTTACTCACTTTTTTGCCAACCAATGTAGTTCAGGCTGAACTCAGTAGCTCAATTAAATCAAGCAAACAGAGTGAAATGAGTCTCTGGGTTTATGGACTTAACCGTTCTGGAATTTTGTGTACAGTGGTACTGTCCATTCCCTATGAAAACCAATGAAGATTCCATCAGTAATAACTTCTTTGATGCTTAGGACTCCCGAAAGAAATTGCAGACCTGTATTAACATGATCGGTAACCTTTGTGTAAAGTTTTATGTCCATGTGTTTTATTCTCGTTTCTTTTCCATCACCAGTTTTACTATCCTTTACTGCCGTTGTTGTAAGATGCGAGACGACGTCAACCACGGAGTTGCCGTTAACTGCAACAGGTAAATCACAGAGTAGGCTTCCTGCTGTACATGAAAGATTGGACAGGCAATTAATCTTGAGAATGGAGAGCCAGAAGGAAATATTGAATCAAATTTGTGGACCATGACACTTATGCTACAGGATATTTACCAACTGGGAACCCCCTCCCTCCCCCCTCCCTCCCTCCCCCTCCCTCCCTCTCCCTAAAGACAAAAATCCTGGAAAAACAACAATTTTCTTTTCACACTTGTGCATGTTTAATATTCACTTTCCTATCTACCTAGAGTACTTGGCACTAAGACTTTGGAAAGGTTTACTTACACATTGTCCATCAGCAATGTTGCATTGTACATCACAAGTATATACCCAACTCACAAGCTCCCCAAATTTACATGTTCCTCCCCCCCCCCCCTCTTATTTTTGGTCGTTGAAATGAGTTCATTGTTTCAGTTAATTTATGTTGGTTTATAAAAAAACATTTGCTCTGATGTTACTGTATTTCCTGGGCCACATCGACATGGTGAATCAAACCTAAGCATCGAATGAAGATATGAATGCAACTTGCAGTTGTAAATTTGATGAGAAAAATAATCAGTAGTCTCCTGAATAATTTACTGGCAAACATTCACTGATTTTTGCTTTACTCTTCATATTTCACAATCTCAGACCACTCGACTGATTTCACGACAATTCTCACGACAGAGATTCTTACGATAGAGAATGAGGCTCTGTCTACGGAGGGCTCTACTGTACCTCCTCTATCAACGGTGAAGCCGAGTAGCGTCCCTCCAGGTACTTTCATTTGGAATTTTATTTGCACGCTTTTCCGGGAATTTTTTTTTTTTAACGGTAGTCCGACTGTCCTATTCAACCAAAACCAAAACGAGCAAAAAACAGCTTCGGTGTTCATCCGGTGGAACACCAGTTGTTGACATCAAATTCAGCTTGCATTTTAACTACAATACCCGTAAAAATTGGTAAAATGAATAAATTGATGTAGTCCTCCGTCATTTTGGAGTTAAAAAAAACTGAAATAAAACAAGAATATAGGTAGGCCTACAATTTAACCAAAGGGCAATTTTACTGGCCCAAAGCTGGTGTCGTATTCACCAAACCTTCACGTCTCTCCTACAGTGTACATATTGGTCAGTCTTCGACATTTTACTGCATTGTCTCTGACAATCAAATATTCTGTTCGGATAACCTTAATAGTAAGACATGGTTATCCAAGGGTGGGTGGGGGGGAGCCAGAAAAAGTCCCTAAAAACTTTGTCTATGTGTTTGGCTGGGTCAAATAACAGAATGTGCACAAGTGACTGTGTGTAATCATTTTGGAAAGTTCTGAATCTATAATAAATAGTGTATCAAATAGTGGTAGTGTTAGACAGAGTGGTGGTAGGGGAGGGGGTTGGTGAGGGTGGGGCAATAACAACATTGAAATTACATGATTGAACATTTGTTAGTTCATAGCCCCGTTGGGTATATTTCTACTTGCTATTGGCAACTTATTTGTACACTTTGGCAACTTATTCGTGATTAAGTTATTTCTCATGGACAACACTGCTACATTAGACATCTTGCCAAACATGTTGATAACGGAAAATTACAGAAGTAAAGATCTGAATATTTTTGCATTGTGCAATTTCATTTCTGTATCAAAGTAGTTGGTGACTGTGGGGGAGCTGTCTGTGGAGAAAATGAAGAATGCACTGGAGGTGAAAGCCCTGTCTGTGATTGCAAGGAAGGCTATCAAAGAAATGCAGAGACCAGTATCTGTGAAGGTAAGAATTCAGTCAATGTAAGATATTGCACTTGTAAGTATTTATTGTATTTATTTCACTCTGCACTTCCCTGTCTCCTCACAACAACTGCATTCTCGCTTCACGGTGGCTTGAACACTTAGTAACCTTTTCATATCACTGTCCTCTCCTGATGCCCATCCCAATCCAGTTACCCCACACCCCCCCCCCCAACCTCCTACATCCTACCAACCAAAGTATAAGGGCTGACTTGTATTATTAGTCATTTTACTGGATTTCATTCTGTCAAAGTGGACTTACAGCTAAGGTGGTCAAAATCACGATGTTAGATTTTCCAACAAGATTAAAGTTTATTGGGAAGTACAAACAGCCAATCTTTGAAATAATTTTTGAGTTTTATAAAGTGAATTTTTTAGTAAAAATCAGCTATAGATATGCTGGATTACCCATTGAATCAACTCATTACATTGACCAATGAAAAAATCTTGTCACGGAACATGCTCCCTAATCAGAAAACATTTGGTGCGCTGGGTCATAGCATGGTGTAGAATTGTGAGAAAACCTTTTTCAAGGTAGACACAAATACTAAAAAGGGGATATTCCCTGGCATACAACGGACACTGACATGGCGGAGAAGAATAATCTACGCTGTTAGTCAAAAGCCTCATCTCAATACCTCATTCATAACGCTAGATAAAATATTGTTATATGAAAGGGAACAATTTTACCAGATAAACCATTCCTTGCTCCAAAAAGTGGATCATTATTAGTTGCATTGTCTCTGACAATCAAATATTCTGTTCGGACAACCTAATGGTAAGACGAGGTTATCCAAGGGTGGGGGGGGGGGGAGCCAGAAAAAGTCCCTACAAACTTTGTCTATGTGTTTGGCTTGGTCAAATAACAGAATGTGCACAAGTGACTGTGTGTAATCATTTTGAAAAGTTCTGAATCTATAATAAATAGTGTATCAAATAGTGGTAGTGTTAGACAGAGTGGTGGTAGGGGAGGGGGTTGGTGAGGGTGGGGCAATAACAACATTGAAATTACATGATTGAACATTTGTTAGTTCATAGCCCCGATGGGTATATTTCTACTTGCTATTTGCAACTTATTTGTACACTTTGGCAACTTATTCGTGATTAAGTTATTTCTCATGGACAACACTGCTACATTAGACATCTTGCCAAACATGTTGATAACAGAAAATTACAGAAGTAAAGATCTGAACATTTTTGCATCTTGCGATTTCATTTCTGTATTAAAATAGTTGGTGACTGTGGGGGAGCTGTCTGTGGAGAAAATGAAGAATGCACTGGAGGTGAAAGCCCTGTCTGTGATTGCGTGGAAGGCTATCAAAGAAATGAAACGACCAGTATCTGTGAAGGTAAGAACTCAGTCAATGTAAGATATTGCACAAGTATTTATTGTATTTATTTCACTCTGAACTTCCCTGTCTCCTCACAACAACTGCATTCTCGCTTCAGGGTGGCTTGAGCACTTAGTATCCTTTTTATATCTTTGTCCTCTCCTGATGCCCATCCCAATCCGGTTACCCCACACCCCCCCCCCCCCCGACCTCCTACCAACCAAAGTATAAGGGCTGACTTGTATAATTAGACATTTTACTGGATTTCATTCTGTCAAAGTGGACTTACAGCTACAGTAAGGTGGTCAAAATCACGATGTTAGATTTTCCAACAAGATTAAAGTTTATTGGGAAGTACAAACGGTCAATCTTTGAAATAATATTTGAGTTTTATAAAGAGAATTTTTTAGCAAAAATCAGCTATAGATATGCTGGATTACCCATTGAATGAACTCATTACATTGACCAATGAAAAAATCTTGTCACGGAACATGCTTCCTAATCAGAAAACATTTGGTGCGCTGGGTCATAGCATGGTGTAGAATTGTGAGAAAACCTTTTTCAAGGTAGACACAAATACTAAAAAGGGGATATTCCCTGGCATACAACGAACACTGACATGGCGGAGAAGAATAATCTACGCCGTCAGTCGAAAGCCTCATCTCAATACCTCGTTCATAACTCTAGATAAAATATGGTTATTTGAAAGTGTACAATATTACCTGATAGACTAATTCCTTGCTCTAAAAAGTGGATCATTATTAGTTGCATTGTCTCTGACAATCAAATATTCTGTTCGAATAACCTAATGGTAAGACAAGGTTATCCAAGGGTGGGGGGAGGGGGAGCCAGAAAAAGTCCCTAAAAACTTTGTCTATGTGTTTGGCTTGGTCAAATAACAGAATGTGCACAAGTGTAGTCATTTTGACATGTTCGGAATCTATAATAAATAGTGTATCAAATAGTGGTAGTGTTAGGCAGAGTGGTGGTGGTAGGGGGTGGGGGTGGGGTCGGTGAGGGTGGGGCAATAACTAGTGTTGAACCGATTATGCATAACAGAAAATACCGATTACCGATTATTTTTTCCATTATCGTACCGATTCCGATTCCGATTATTTGAAAATGAGAAAATATCCCGTATATACGAAATCGGCAATAAAGTTTGACAGAAACAATAATTGTTGTGATTTTCCCCTGTTTCCTTTTGCTTCGTTGTTATACAAGGCTCTAAGGTATCATTTTGTATGTACCAAATTACCTCTGGAGTTTCTCGGAAAGAAAAAAAAGTTTTTTTTTTTTAAATTTCCAAAATACGGAAATATGACATCCTACCTAGTCAGTACTGTGCTAAGCGAATGGCCTAACCACCTCGGCGTGAATGTCACCTGTTAATGGCTTGAAATGGGCTAAGAATAGTTACTCAAAATATCCATCTCAAAAAGTATCTCAGACAAACCATCCATCTTCAATCTTTACCAAAGTGTAAATTTTAATGACATGTTGCCTTCATTCCGACATTATTTTCTACTTATTTTCAGTATTATACTGTTTATGAACAAATAGAAATGTTACGAACTTCAAGTTAAACATACCTATTCGTTACCTATTTAACTCTATTCAGGTTCAATTAGAAAATGTAAGCTTAGGCCAATCAAACTGAAAAGCAAATTGTACCATCGTAGCTTGTTTAAAATTACTCTAAAATGTAATACCAGATTGATGTAAAGAAATAATAACAACTAGAAACTACTCCAATATAAAATATAACATTCCCTATATAAGACATATCACTTACAGTACCTTCCAAATAAATGCCGATTTCCAGCAAATTAAAAGTTTGCTACGCATTTTTTTTTTTTGCAAACCGATGGTTAGGCTACATTTCTCATTGACTTAGTGTGGTTGTTAGGCTAAAATGTGGTCGAAGATTGCAGTTTCCGTGGATATTTTTATTTTTTATTTGCGACACAACTAGAGCGAATAAACAGATGGCAAGGTTAGATTTCCATGCAGTTGACTTAGTGTGAAGTAAGGCTACCATGTGGTCGGAGATTTGTGAGGATTTTAGGTTATTTTCGCTGGTACTGAAATTGCTTCGTGCACGCCGTAATTTTCCACGGTAACTTCCCGGGGATTGTGCGTGACCTTACTGCACTGCTTCAAATTTGATGCGAGATGTGAAAACTGTTTGCGCGATTCGCGCTGCAACTGCAATTCCTAGCTAAAGCAAACGCATGTCACAATTAATTTTACACAGACACCTGATATAACGAGGGCGATTTTCTTATATTCTTTTTCACACTCGTAATTGTGCTTTAGGAGGGCTTTTTAGCAAATCGCTCCCGCTTATTTCCGACCCTGTCAAGCACATTCGTTAATTCGCGAAATTGGTATTGCTGCTATGCCTACTGTGCCAAGAAATTTGAAGTCCACTAACCACGGGGGAAGCAAAATCGGCGACCCTGGCAGCGTAAATTGATGAAAGTATACACTGTGAAAGAAGTATAGAGGGTGTCTTATTTTAATATTTCGTAGTAAAAGAACAAACCTAATATCAGTTGATATTTTCAACTTCCATATGTTTTTGAATAATGATATTTTCACCTTCCATATGTTTTTGAATAATCGGTATGAAATAACTGGTATTCCACGTAATTTTTACCGATTCCGATTATGTTCCGATTATGCAATGTTCGTACCGATTCCGATTAGGTTAATCGGTTGAACACTAGCAATAACAACATTGAAATTACATTGATTGAACATTTGTTAGTTCATAGCCCCGATGGGTATATTTCTCTTCTTGCTATTACACTTTGTCACCTTATTCGTGATTTAGTTATTTCTCATGGACAATACTGCTACATTGGACATCTTGTTAAACATGTTGATAACAGAAATTACAGAAGTAAAGATCTGATCATTTTTGCATTGTGCAATTTCATTTCTGTATCAAAGTAGTTGGTGACTGTGGGGGAGCTGTCTGTGTCGAAAATGAAAAATGCACTGAAGGTGATAACCCTGTCTGTGATTGCAAGGAAGGCTATCAAAGAAATGCAGAGACCAGTATCTGTGAAGGTAAGAGTTCAGTCAATGAAAGATAATGCACAAGTATTTATTGTACTTTATTCACTATGTACTTCCCTGTCTCCTCACAACAACTGCATTCTCGCTTCAGGGTGGCTTGAGCACCTGATTAACCCCACCCCCCCCCCACCATCCTACATAAACCAACCAAAGTATAAGGGCTGACTTGTATAATTAGTCATTTTACTGGATTTCATTCTGTCAAAGTGGACTTACAGCTAAGGTGGTCAAAATCACGATGTTACATGTTCCAACAAGATTAAAGTGTATTGGAAAGTACGAACGGTCAATCTTTGAAACAATTTTTGAGTTTTTATAAAGAGAATTTTTTAGCAAAAATCAGCTATAGATATGCTGGTTTACCCTTTGAATGAACTCATCACATTGACCAATGAAAAAATCTTGTCACGGAACATGCTCTCTAATCAGAAAAAATTTGGTGCGCTGGGTCATAGCATGGTGTAGAATTGTGAGAAAACCTTTTTCAAGGTAGACACAAATACTAAAAGGGGGATATTCCCTGGCATACAACGGACACTGACATGGCGGAGAAGAATAATCTACGCCGTTAGTCAAAAGCCTCATCTCGATACCTCGTTCATATCTCGAGATAAAATATGGTTATTTGAAAGTGTACAATATTACCTGATAGACAATACCTTGCTCCATAAAGTGGATCATCATTAGTTGCATTGTCTCTGACAATCAAATATTCTGTTCGGATAACCATAATAGTAAGACATGGTTATCCAAGGGTGGGGGGGGGAGCCAGAAAAAGTCCCTAAAAACTTTGTCTATGTGTTTGGCTTGGTCAAATAACAGAATGTGCACAAGTGACTGTGTGTAATCATTTTGAAAAGTTCTGAATCTATGATAAATAGTGTATCAAATAGTGGTAGTGTTAGACAGAGTGGTGGTAGGGGAGGGGGTTGGTGAGGGTGGGGCAATAACAACATTGAAATTACATGATTGAACATTTGTTAGTTCATAGCCCCGATGGGTATATTTCTACTTGCTATTGGCAACTTATTTGTACACTTTGGCAACTTATTCGTGATTAAGTTATTTCTCATGGACAACACTGCTACATTAGACATCTTGCCAAACATGTTGATAACAGAAAATTACAGAAGTAAAGATCTGATCATTTTTGGTTCCTTGCTTTAGCAAAAGGAACCTATGCAGTCAGGTTGGCGTGTGTGTGTGTGTATGTATGTATGTATGTATGTATGTGTGTGTGTGTGTGTGTCTGTGACACTTGCTTGGGTACGCTCTATCTCAATAAGGGAATGTTGGATTGAGGCCAAACTTGGACTATAGATCCGCCATATGGAGAAGGTGTGCCCTATTGTTTTTGGTGCCCACAAAGGTCACCAAAGGTCAGTTATGGTCCAAAAACCGAAAATATTAAAACTGCAATAACTCCCAGTGCCAATGTGCGACAAGATTGATATTTTGGGACAAGTTGTGAACTGGTTAGGGGAGCAATTTCAAACTTAACGGTCATGTGATCCGAGGTCACCAAAGGTCAATTAATGATAAAAAACTAGTATTTTTGCAATAACTTGAGAACGAAATGTCTGTTAGGGTTGGGAGTTGCCTCAATGTAATCCAATTGTCGACCCGCATCTGGGTGACCCTTGACCTCAATTTGACCTCTGGTGACCTTTTCGTGTTTTTGGGATTTTTACAGTTTCGATGCTATTTTCAGATGTCAAAGGTACCTTCTGATCATAAATGTCAATAGGTTGACCCCGTGTGACCTTCGTGTGCGAAGTTATATGGGGTCAAAGTTTTTCGGTCGGAGTTAGGATGGTTGTACAGACTTTTCGTTTTGTTTTTTGGAATCAGGAGATTAAACTACATCAGAAACCAAGGTCAAAAGGTCAAAGGTCACATTAGAAAAAATGTGCTTATTTTGGGAGGAAACGAGCAAAAAAGAAAATGTTTGGTTTTGATGCTAGATTTGGATATCAAAGGTACCTTCCGATCAAAAATGTCAATTGGTTGACACCCGTGTGACCTTCGTGTGCGAAGTTATACGAGGTCAAAGTTAATTTTCACACATTTAATGCAACAACTCCCAGTTCCAAGGTGTGACATGGTTGATATTTTTGGACAAGTTGCAAATGGTATAGGGGAATATTTTCAAACTTAACGGTCATGTGATCCGAGGTCACCAAAGGTCAATTAATGTCAAAAAACTAGTATTTTGGGGGTAGAAAATGGGCAAAGAAAAAATGTTTGAATTTTTATAGTTTGATGCTCTAATTTAGGTCTCATCAATCAAAAATGTCAATAAGTTGACCCAAGGTGACCTTTGTATGTTAAGTTATATGAGGTCAAAGTTAATTTTCAGACATTTAGTGTAATAACTCCCAGTGCCAACGTGTTACACAGTTGATATTTTGAGACAAGTTGCATATGGTATAGGGGAATATTTTCAAACTTAACTGTCATGTGATCCGAGGTCACCAAAGGTCAATTAATGATAAAAAACTAGTATTTTTTGCGATAACTTGAGAACAAATTGTCCGTTAGGGTTGGGAGTTGCTTCAATGTAATCCAATTGTCGACCCGCATCTGGGTGACCCTTGACCTCAATTTGACCTCTGGTGACCTTTTTAGTGTTTTGTGGATTTTTACAGTTTTGATGCTATTTTCAGATGTTAAAGGTAACTTCTGATCATAAATGTCAATGGGTTGACCCCCGTGTGACCTTCGTGTGCGAAGTTATATGAGGTCAAAGTTAATTTTCAGACATTTAATGCAATAACTCCCAGTTCCAAGGTGTGACAAGGTTGATATTTTTGGAGTAGTTGCAAATGGTATAGGGGAATATTTTCAAACTTAACGGTTATGTGATACAAGGTCACCAAAGGTCAATTAATGATAAAAAATTAGTATTTTTGCAATAACTTGAGAACAAATTGTCCGTTAGAGTTGCGAGTTGCTTCAATGAAATCCAATTGTCGACCCGCATCTGGGTGACCCTTGACCTCAATTTGACCTCTGGTGACCTTTTCGTGTTTTGTGGATTTTTTACAGTTTCGATGCTATTTTCAGATGTTAAAGGTACCTTCTGATCATAAATGTCAATAGGTTGACCCCTGTGTGACCTTCGTGTGCGAAGTTATATGAGGTCAAAGTTAATTTTCAGACATTTAATGCAATAACTCCCAGTTCCAAGGTGTGACAAGGTTGATATTTTTGGAGTAGTTGCAAATGGTATAGGGGAATATTTTCAAACTTAACGGTCATGTGATACAAGGTCACCAAAGGTCAATTAATGATAAAAAACTAGTATTTTTGCGACAACTTGAGAACAAATTGTCCATTAGGGTTGGGAGTTGCTTCAATGTAATCCAATTGTCGACCCGCATCTGGGTGACCCTTGACCTCAATTTGACCTCTGGTGACCTTTTCGTGTTTTGTGGATTTTTACAGTTTCGATGCTATTTTCAGATGTTAAAGGTACCTTCTGATCATAAATGTCAATGGGTTGACCCCCATTTGACCTTTGTGTGCGAAGTTATTTGAGGTCAAAGTTAATTTTCAGACATTTAATGCAATAACTCCCAGTGCCAAGGTGTGACAAGGTTGATTTTTTTGGACAAGTTGCAAATGGTATAGGGGAATATTTTCAAATTTAACGGTCATGTGATCCAAGGTCACCAAAGGTCCGCTAATGTTAAAAAAGTAGTATTATGGGGGGAGAAAATGGGCAAAGAAAAAATGTTTGAATTTTACAGTCATGCTCTATTTAGGTCTCACCGATCAAAAACGTCAATTGGTTGACCTCCGGGTGACCTTTGTGTGTGAAGTTACATACAAGTTCAAAAGTTAATTTTTTGACATTTAATGCAATTAAATCTCAATGCCAAGGTGTGACATGGTTGATATTTTGGGACAAGTTGTGAATGGGGTGGTGGAACATTTTGAAACTTAAAGGTCATGTCATCTGAGGTCACCATTGTTATCATATCTGTTGACACGCTTGTAGGTCTCTTATATTTCTTACATTTTCGACGCCATATATAGATCTCAAAAGTGCCTTTTGATAAAAAATTTGATCACATTTTGTGATCACAAAAGTGTTGGCTATAGTGTTGGTTACTTTATGGGAACATGTAGGACAATTACTTGGACTATTTCAGCCCAATCTTGCTTGATAATATGATGTGTATTGTCATATACCCCAAGCAAGGAACCACAGTGCCCTTGGGCTCTTGTTGCATCTTGCGATTTCATTTCTGTATCAAAGTAGTTGGTGACTGTGGGGGAGCTGTCTGTGGAGATAATGAAGAATGCATTGAAGGTGATAACCCTGTCTGTAATTGCGTGGAAGGCTATCAAAGAAATGCAGAGACCAGTATCTGTGAAGGTAAGAGTTTAGTCAATGTAAGATATTGCACTTGTAAGTATTTATTGTATTTATTTCACTCTGCACTTCCCTGTCTCCTCACAACAACTGCATTCTCGCTTCACGGTGGCTTGAACACTTAGTAACCTTTTCATATCACTGTCCTCTCCTGATGCCCATCCCAATCCAGTTACCCCACACCCCCCCCCAACCTCCTACATCCTACCAACCAAAGTATAAGGGCTGACTTGTATTATTAGTCATTTTACTGGATTTCATTCTGTCAAAGTGGACTTACAGCTAAGGTGGTCAAAATCACGATGTTAGATTTCCCAACAAGATTAAAGTTTATTGGGAAGTACAAACAGTCAATCTTTGAAATCATTTTTGAGTTTTATGAAGAGAATTTTTTAGCAAAAATCAGCTATAGATATGCTGGTTTACCCTTTGAATCAACTCATTACATTGACCAATGAAAAAATCTCGCCACCGAACATGCTCCCTTATCAGAAACCATATGGTGCGCTGTGTCATAGCATGGTGTAGAATTGTGAGAAAACCTTTTTCGAGGTAGACACAAATACTAAAAGTGGGATATTCCCTGGCATACAACGGACACTGACATGGCGGAGAAGAATAATCTACGCCGTTAGTCAAAAGCCTCATCTCGATACCTCGTTCATATCTCGAGATAAAATATGGTTATTTGAAAGTGTACAATATTACCTGATAGACAATTCCTTGCTCCAAAAAGTGGATCATTATTAGTTGCATTGTCTCTGACAATCAAATATTCTGTTTGGATAACCATAATAGTAAGACATGGTTATCCAAGGGTGGGGGGGAGTCAGAAAAAGTCCCTAAAAACTTTGTCTATGTGTTTGGCTTGGTCAAATAACAGAATGTGGACAAGTGACTAAATGTAGTCATTTTGAAATGTTCTGAATCTATAATAAATAGTGTATCAAATAGTGGTAGTGTTAGACAGAGTGGTGGTAGGGGAGGGGGGTTGGTGAGGGTGGGGCAATAACAACATTGAAACTACATGATTGAACATTTGTTAGTTCATAGCCCCGATGGGTCGATGGGTATATTTCTCTTATTGCTAATACACTTTGGCAACTAATTCGTGATTAAGTTATTTCTCATGGACAACACTGCTACATTAGACATCTTGCCAAACATGTTGATAACAGAAAATTACAGAAGTAAAGATCTGATCATTTTTGCATTGTGCAATTTCATTTCTGTATTAAAGTAGTTGGTAACTGTGGGGGAGCTGTCTGTGGAGAAAATGAAGAATGCACTGGAGGTGAAAGCCCTGTCTGTGATTGCATGGAAGGCTATCAAAGAAATGAAACGACCAATATCTGTGAAGGTAAGAACTCAGTCAATGTAAGATATTGCACTTGTAAGTATTTATTGTATTTATTTCACTCTGCACTTCCCTGTCTCCTCACAACAACTGCATTCTCATTTCACGGTCGCTTGAGCACTTAGTAACCTTTTTATATCACTGTCCTCTCCTGATGCCCATCCCAATCCGGTTACCCCACCCCCCCCCCCGACCTCCTACATCCTACCAACCAAAGTATAAGGGCTGACTAGTATAATTAGTCATTTTACTGGATTTCATTCTGTCAAAGTGGACTTACAGCTAAGGTGGTCAAAATCACGATGTCAGATTTCCCAACAAGATTAAAGTTTATTGGGAAGTACGAATGGTCAATCTTTGAAATCATTTTTGAGTTTTATGAAGAAAATTTTTTAGCAAAAATCAGCTATAGATATGCTGGTTTACCCTTTGAATCAACTCATTACATTGACCAATGAAAAAATCTCGCCACCGAACATGCTCCCTTATCAGAAACCATATGGTGCGCTGTGTCATAGCATGGTGTAGAATTGTGAGAAAACCTTTTTCGAGGTAGACACAAATACTAAAAGTGGGATATTCCCTGGCATACAACGGACACTGACATGGCGGAGAAGAATAATCTACGCCGTTAGTCAAAAGCCTCATCTCGATACCTCGTTCATATCTCGAGATAAAATATGGTTATTTGAAAGTGTACAATATTACCTGATAGACAATTCCTTGCTCCAAAAAATGGATCATTATTAGTTGCATTGTCTCTGACAATCAAATATTCTGTTTGGGTAACCATAATAGTAAGACATGGTTATCCAAGGGTGGGGGGGAGTCAGAAAAAGTCCCTAAAAACTTTGTCTATGTGTTTGGCTTGGTCAAATAACAGAATGTGGACAAGTGACTAAATGTAGTCATTTTGAAATGTTCTGAATCTATAATAAATAGTGTATCAAATAGTGGTAGTGTTAGACAGAGTGGTGGTAGGGGAGGGGGGTTGGTGAGGGTGGGGCAATAACAACATTGAAACTACATGATTGAACATTTGTTAGTTCATAGCCCCGATGGGTCGATGGGTATATTTCTCTTATTGCTAATACACTTTGGCAACTAATTCGTGATTAAGTTATTTCTCATGGACAACACTGCTACATTAGACATCTTGCCAAACATGTTGATAACAGAAAATTACAGAAGTAAAGATCTGATCATTTTTGCATTGTGCAATTTCATTTCTGTATTAAAGTAGTTGGTAACTGTGGGGGAGCTGTCTGTGGAGAAAATGAAGAATGCACTGGAGGTGAAAGCCCTGTCTGTGATTGCATGGAAGGCTATCAAAGAAATGAAACGACCAATATCTGTGAAGGTAAGAACTCAGTCAATGTAAGATATTGCACTTGTAAGTATTTATTGTATTTATTTCACTCTGCACTTCCCTGTCTCCTCACAACAACTGCATTCTCATTTCACGGTCGCTTGAGCACTTAGTAACCTTTTTATATCACTGTCCTCTCCTGATGCCCATCCCAATCCGGTTACCCCACCCCCCCCCCCCCCCGCGACCTCCTACATCCTACCAACCAAAGTATAAGGGCTGACTAGTATAATTAGTCATTTTACTGGATTTCATTCTGTCAAAGTGGACTTACAGCTAAGGTGGTCAAAATCACGATGTCAGATTTCCCAACAAGATTAAAGTTTATTGGGAAGTACGAATGGTCAATCTTTGAAATCATTTTTGAGTTTTATGAAGAGAATTTTTTAGCAAAAATCAGCTATAGATATGCTGGTTTACCCTTTGAATCAACTCATTACATTGACCAATGAAAAAATCTTGTCACGGAACATGCTCCCTAATCAGAAAACATTTGGTGCGCTGGGTCATAGCATGGTGTAGAATTGTGAGAAAACCTTTTTCGAGGTAGACACGAATACTTAAAAGGGGATATTCCCTGGCATACAATGAACACTGACATGGCGGAGAAGAATAATCTACGCCGTTAGTCAAAAGCCTCATCTCGATACCTCGTTCATATCTCGAGATAAAATATGGTTATTTGAAAGTGTATAATATTACCTGATAGACAATTCCTTGCTCCAAAAAGTGGATCATTATTAGTTGCATTGTCTCTGACAATCAAATATTCTGTTTGGATAACCATAATAGTAAGACATGGTTATCCAAGGGTGGGGGGGAGTCAGAAAAAGTCCCTAAAAACTTTGTCTATGTGTTTGGCTTGGTCAAATAACAGAATGTGGACAAGTGACTAAATGTAGTCATTTTGAAATGTTCTGAATCTATAATAAATAGTGTATCAAATAGTGGTAGTGTTAGACAGAGTGGTGGTAGGGGAGGGGGGTTGGTGAGGGTGGGGCAATAACAACATTGAAACTACATGATTGAACATTTGTTAGTTCATAGCCCCGATGGGTCGATGGGTATATTTCTCTTATTGCTAATACACTTTGGCAACTAATTCGTGATTAAGTTATTTCTCATGGACAACACTGCTACATTAGACATCTTGCCAAACATGTTGATAACAGAAAATTACAGAAGTAAAGATCTGATCATTTTTGCATTGTGCAATTTCATTTCTGTATCAAAGTAGTTGGTAACTGTGGGGGAGCTGTCTGTGGAGAAAATGAAGAATGCACTGAAGGTGATAACCCTGTCTGTAATTGCGTGGAAGGCTATCAAAGAAATGCAGAGACCAGTATCTGTGAAGGTAAGAATTCAGTCAATGTAAGATATTGCACTTGTAAGTATTTATTGTATTTATTTCACTCTGCACTTCCCTGTCTCCTCACAACAACTGCATTCTCATTTCACGGTCGCTTGAGCACTTAGTAACCTTTTTATATCACTGTCCTCTCCTGATGCCCATCCCAATCCGGTTACCCCACCCCCCCCCCCCGACCTCCTACATCCTACCAACCAAAGTATAAGGGCTGACTAGTATAATTAGTCATTTTACTGGATTTCATTCTGTCAAAGTGGACTTACAGCTAAGGTGGTCAAAATCACGATGTTAGATTTCCCAACAAGATTAAAGTTTATTGGGAAGTACGAATGGTCAATCTTTGAAATCATTTTTGAGTTTTATGAAGAAAATTTTTTAGCAAAAATCAGCTATAGATATGCTGGTTTACCCTTTGAATCAACTCATTACATTGACCAATGAAAAAATCTTGTCACGGAACATGCTCCCTAATCAGAAAACATTTGGTGCGCTGGGTCATAGCATGGTGTAGAATTGTGAGAAAACCTTTTTCGAGGTAGACACGAATACTTAAAAGGGGATATTCCCTGGCATACAATGAAATCTGACATGGCGGAGAAGAATAATCTACGCCGTTAGTCAAAAGCCTCATCTCGATACCTCGTTCATAACTCTAGATAAAATATGGTTATATGAAAGTGTACAATTTTACCAGATAGACAATTCCTTGCTCTAAAAAGTGGATCATTATAAGTTGCCTGTGATGTCCTAATGGCAAGATGTTCCTCAAAAGCTTTACCTTTTTCCTATCATAGAATTGTGTTTTGTTTTATCCTTGAAATGTGATTCATTTGGAATGTTTTCTCGGTTTGCCAATGTTCTCTTCCAAGGAGTGAATGAATCTTAATAAAGAAGTGAATCAATAAATAAAATTTAATTCAAATTCTCAACATTACTTTGCCCAGACACTTTTACATACCAGTATTAATCGTATGCAAATGGACCTCAAATGTAGAATATGTTGAGCCATTTTTGTTTGGCAACCAACGGGCATGAAGTGTCCCTGGAAAACCTTTCGTTTCTGCAGTAAAGACATCGCAGATGATTTTGCTTTTAGAAAAGCATAAATTTTGGAGTTTCCATTTTGAATTGTTGCAGTTACGACCTGTTCAAACCATCAATGCGGTGAACATGGGATTTGCAAGGGCAATGACACAACCTTCCTCGGATGTGAATGTGATAACTTTTCTCGTCTCAAGAATGGTTTTTGTGAGGGTAAGTCTGCCTTTTCTCTTTCTGTTTTTCCTCTCTTTTCACCAGATAGAATTTACGAGGATGTGGAATATTGAGGGAATTGCAATGAGTTTGTCTCGTGAGAATTTTTTGCAATTTTATGTGTATTGAGAAATGTTTAAGTGATATGCTGTTGGTAGACATGTTGCACTTATCAAAAAGACAAAAATATTCTACCCTCTGTAAGTTTCCATCCCATCTGGACATCTTCTTCTTATCGTGAGATTGCGAGACAGAACTCCAGGTAGCGATTGGATCTTGCCATGGTGGTTGGTTGATTAACAGTTTAGGATACAACGTTTTGAAATTACAGATATTAATGAGTAATATAACTTCCAGTTGGTTCTACATTGATTTCTTCTCTCACATTAATGTCAAATCATTTTAAAAAAAAAAGAGAAAAAAGTTAAACTTCAATCTAGTTACATTACATAGCCAGGATGATAACAATTATAGCACATAATTAGCACATGACTTCAAATAGCCAATCACAAGTGAAGCCAAGAATTTTCCAAGAAAGGTGCACTTGGCATCTGAAATCTGATTGTTCAAGATGGGGTCTAAACTTAGGTCCATGTAAAATGCAATTTCTCAACTTGTTCTTTAAAATCGAGCATGAGAAACTGAAGTAAGACATCTTCCAGGAATGTATAAATAAAAGGTATGGGGACTATCTCTAGGATAGCTATAAGGATTTAAAGAAGCATGCAGACTAAGTTAAATGGTATTCCATTACATCTCTAGCTATGGTTGATTGAATGTAATTTGTTTTTAAATTTTTACCAAATAAATATATTCCTACTCCAGGGATTGGATCACAGTGGGTGACCTGTGTTGTCATGATCACCACAAAAATAATAACCAAACAAAATAATGGATTTTTTTCAATAATATTTTAACTATTTTGGATTGTTTGGGCTGTTGCTACATGTGTGATACAGTCCTATTTTCCTACTTTCCTTTTTCTTTTTCTACTTTCTCTTTCCATTTTTTCTCCCTTTGCCCTTCTTTTCTGCATTTTCTTGGCTACATTCAGCAATTTTAGTCATAATGCTAGACAACCTCAAAAGATACATTTCATTGAGTCAGCAGTTAAAAGGATGACTTTAGGCACAAAATTAATTTTGATATGTTTGAGCCCATTAGAAAACACTTAAAAACATTCTATACTACTGAAAGATGACCACTTTAAACATGTTAAGTTCATCAATGGAAGTGACTGGACTACTAAGTCTAACACATGTACCGTACGGTCGATGCCTTAGACGCAACACAGAACTCAAAAGAATAAGAAATGGCTTCAAGTAACATGTTTACAATGCATCACTAAATGTTTCAAGGACAAATGGTGTTGTATGTAATCCAAGGGTGGTCTGTTATTCATATGAAGTTAAATGAACATGTTTTGGTTGAGCTTTAAAAATTTACATCGAGAATGGATTAAAACATGTTAAGGCCTGCACTGAATAGCTGAAATCATGATCAGTTTAATATTCCAGAGATTGAACATGTTCCTGAAATTATCTTGAAAATGAAAATAGTTCAATAAGAAACAAAACATATATATATATATTTATATATTATTAGAGAAAACCAGAGAAATAAGATATGACTCATAATTGACAAATAAGGAGTAAGTTTTAGAAAATATATTGGAATTTTCGGTCCCCCTGGGACCTTCGTCAGCAATACTTGGCAGTCGAATGAGAAGTACAAAATGTGACACAATGGAAGTATGATGCTAGATAAGTGTAAGTTGCAATGATGGAATTAAAACCAAATAAACCATGACTATACAGGAAGCGGATTAAGGAGCAAAGAATGGATTACATATGCTTGTAGAACTGGTAGTTGTTAAGGGGTCCCAAGTCTTTGTTGAGGCCGCTGATGTGAGACTTAATACGAAAGATCCAATCGATTTCTTTACGTTTACGTTCAGTAGTTGATTTGAAGTTCGAGGCAATTAAAATACATTTTAGGTTTTTTAGAGAATGACCATGAAGATTGAAATGTTCGGACACTGGGAATCCTGCAAAATTATCACGAATAGATTTTTTGTGATTATTAAAACGTAAGCGGAATCGGGAGCCTGTTTCACCTACATAATTGCCCTCTTTGCAAAGTACACAATAAAAAATGTAAATAACATTAATAGAATCACAAGAAAGGGAAGGGGGTCTAAGACTAAAGTCAACATTGGGAATCTTGACCACGGTGCCTGGGGTAATATGGGGGCATATTTGGCATCTAGGTTTACTGCAAGGAAAATTGCCTGTGGAGGTGGAAACTGAGCGGGGGAGTCTGGAGGAAGTGAGAAGAAATTTAAGGTTGGGGGGTTGAGGAAATGCTAGCATGGTGGGTACCTTAAACGATTCTCCTACAGACTGATCGTCTTGAAATACAGCAAATTCCTGTTTGATGGAGCGAATGAAAGATTTGATTAGGGGGTTGTAACTGGTAACGAACGGAATGCGTGTGTTGGGACTTTTAGACTTGTATTTTAATAAGTCCTCACGGCTCAACTACTGAACGTAAACGTAAAGAAATCGATTGGATCTGTCGTATTAAGTCTCACATCAGCGGCCTCAACAAAGACTTGGGACCCCTTAACAACTACCAGTTCCACAAATGAATGTAATCCGTTCTTTGCTCCTTAATCCGCTTCCTGTATAGTCATGGTTTATTTGGTTTTAATTCCATCATTGCAACTTACACTTATCTAGCGTCATACTTCCATTGTGTCACATTTTGTACTTCTCATTCGACTGCCAAGTATTGCTGACGAAGGTCCCAGGGGGACCGAAAATTCCAATATATTTTCTAAAACTTACTCCTTATTTGTCAATTATGAGTCATATCTTATTTCTCTGGTTTTCTCTAATAATATTTTCTTTTGGAGTAAACGTGGATTTTCGTTAAATTATATATATATATACATAGTTATATACATACATACATACATACATACATACACGCATACATACATACATACATACATACATACATACATACATACATACATACATACATACATACATACACACATATATACATACATATGTACACCCATATATATATACATGCATACGTATATACATACATACATATATACATACCTATGTACACCCATATATATATACATACATATGTATATACATTCATATATGAATCTCGAAACCACAGTCCTGCCAAAAGTCATCTTTTTTTTATTAAATCAAATGAAGAAGGGTATGGTTGTTGGGATGCTTTGTATCTTTTTACTTTTTTTTCCATTCTTGTGTAAATGATTTCTTTCCTGTACCAAAGAGCTCTCATGTGATACCACACTGCTGTGTCATGGTCCTGGAGATGAATGCATCGACCATATGCTAGGGTACATGTGCATATGCAATGAAACACTAAATCGTGTGAATAATCCAGACCAGTCGGACTGTATAGGTAAACTCCTGCCTCTCGCAACTTATGCAACATATCCCACGCATCCATCGTTGCTTCGGGGACCAAAGATCCCGACTACTATTCAGCTTTGTTACCAATCTTCCTCTCATCAAGCAATGAATCATACCGTTCCTACCAGGTACCCTATGGTACCCATCATTTTACATTTATTACCTCCTCAAATTTTTTCCTTTCGTGCGTCATACATAGACTATAAATACAGCAATTATTTGTACTCATCATGCAATGCACCCCCATCTTCCTCTCGCTCAAAATACCCCCCCCCCCCCCATCATGAGCCCTGCTTTTAATAGATGATAGCAAAGAAGCAATTATTTGTGCTCTTCATGCAAACTTGCAAAGATGATCGAAAACAAGCAATGAATTGTACTGTTCATGTGAGGTACCCATCGTATCACATTTAGTACCTCATCAAGAATCATCCACTTCATGCATCTTACATAGAGAATGCAATTCTTTGTACTTTTTCAGGTAAAGTATTTATCTTGCTCTCACTCAAAATACCCCCATCATAAGCCATGCTTAAGATGATAGCAAAGTAGCAATTATTACTACTCTTCTTCACGCATAGTACCTACCCATTTTCCATTCAACTTTTACCTCACTCAAGATGTCTCCTTTATGAGACCTGCTTAGATGATAGAAAAACAAACAATGAATCATAACGCTCATGCGAGGTACCGATTTTCTTAAGCTTAGTACCTCATCAGAATTTCCCCCTTCATACATCTTACTTTGATGATAGAGACTGCATTTATTTTTTTACTTTTCATGCCGTGTACCCATCTTACTCCCAAAAATTTCCCTTTCATGAACCCTGCTTAGATGATAGCAAAAGTGGCAATTATTTCTACTCTTCATGCATAGTACCCCATTCATCTAGGTACCTCACTCATAATATCCCTGTCGTGTAGCCTGCTTAGATGATGGAAAACAAGCAATGGATTGTACTGTTCTTTGTGAGGGAATCTTTCTCTCATCTAGGTACCTCACTAAAAATATACCCATCATGGAACCTACTTAGAAGTCAGAAAGCACCAGTAATGCAAACCATCTGTTGATGGTTTCTGCTTAGATGATATGATAAGCAATGAATTGTAAGAGTCTGTCTATGCTAGCCAAGCTTCCTTTATGACCTTGTAGAACTCTTCCCTTCAATGCACCCTGCTTAGGCGATACAGAGAGCATACTCTAGGTTTTTTGGGGTTTTTTTTTCAAGTGACGGGCATATCAAGTTGTACCTTGTACAAAATATCCCCTTCATGCACACTACTTATATAATAGTAACAAACACAATGTAATGAACTGCATTGGTCAGGTGAGGTACCTATCATACCCTCTACTAGTGCCTCCTTGAAAAAATCCCCTCCAATCATCCTGCCTAGCTGATAAAATAAAAACAATTGTACTTTCCATATGAGGTAGCCATCTTCCCCTCATCTGGAAACCTCACACAAAATATCCTCTCCATTAATCCTAATTGAATAATAGAATACAAGCAATGAAGTGTACTGATCGGGTGAGGTTGCCATCTGTTTCACACCTGGAACCTCACACAAGTATCCTCTCCATGAATCCTAATTGAATAATAGAACACAAGCAATGAAGTGTACAGATCGGGTGAGGTTGCCATCTGTTTCACACCTGGAACCTCACACAAGTATCCTCTCCATGAATCCTAATTGAATAATAGAACACAAGCAATGAAGTGTACAGATCGGGTGAGGTAGCCATCTGTTACACACTTGGAACCTCACACAAAATATCCTCTCCATGAGTCCTAATTGAATAATAGAATACAAGCAATGAAGTGTACTGATCGGGTGAGGTAGCCATCTTCCACTCATCTGGAACCTCACACAAAATATCCTCTCCATGAATCCTAATTGAATGATAGAGTGCAAGCAATGAAGTGTACAGATTGTGTGAGGTAGCCATCTGTTACACACCCGGAACATTGTTTGCAAAAGAACACAAAATATCCTCTCCATGAATCCTGATTTGATGATAGAATACTACAAGCAATGAAGTGTACAGATCGTGTGATGTAGCCATCTTTCACTCTTCTAGCACCTCATGCAAAATCATTCCCATCATGCATCTTGATTCTAAAGAAGCAATTGTATTAATTTTGTGTATCTACTTTTAGCTATTTTCTTGCCCCTAATTAACATCTTCATTTCTTTCTTATCAACTTTAATTCATATCTGTGTTTCCTACTTTGCTATTATAGATGTTCAAAGTAAGTATTGTTTCATGAATTTCGCTTCATCTGAAAACTAGTACCTTTCAGCGATCTAACTCGTTTTAAAAAGGACTTGGAAAGATATAGTTTTCTTATCAATAAAGATATAGCAGATGTGTCCTTTTCTACCTCTACTTAACAGGAAGTTTCCATTCACAGATAATGAGAAAAGGTTTTCACAGATCAGTACAAATTGGTGGAGGTCAAATGTCATTTGAGGTCGGCATAGGTCAGGTTTTAATACCTTGTAAAGATGATTACTTCAAAGGCAAAGCTTGAAGGAACTTCATACGTAGTCACTAGATTCCATGTTCGAGATCTGCCTCAAATCAGTTTCTCTTAGTTATGCATATCATTATGGCGTACCTTGTCGTTTTTCACTCCCGACAGGTTTCCTATAGTCACATCACATGGTACTTATTTTTAATACTTTTTAATTTTAATACATCACTCGACAATTATTATGGCAGAGAATCAAAGATGTTTTACGTTTATAAGGTCAGTGATACTTGATGTATGGCACGTATTTATATATTAATCGTTCTACCAACAAATTTAAGGTAAGTCCTGCAGTGGCGGAGCTAGGGGTATTGGTCAAGGGGGCGAGAATGGTCTGTAGGGGAGCTTTCGACACTATCTAAGTGGAGCACCACCACAGGTTGGCGTGGAGCGTACAGAAATTTTTTGAGTAAAGATACTCCCTAGATCGCCGGAAATGACCCTTTCCAGGCCTTGCCAATTTGCAGATAAATGAAGAATAAATAGGTGTCATCGCCATTTTGTCAGTTAATTACACCAACAAAATGTGACAAATGTCAAAAGGTACAGTATTTGAGAGCGCAATAAAAAAGTCAATAATCGCGAATCAGTAAAAAGTGGTAAAAAGCTGAAAATGCTGACAGCAGTCCATTTGAGTCCGTCAGGGGGGCCACTGAAGTCCTGTGTCTGTACTGCTTGGGGCTCGATATTGTTCCTACATGTGCAAACGCAAGAACATTTGAACGCTATGTAAGGCTGCCCCGTACTCTGCATATTGAGGTTAAACGATGCAGGATTGATAGCTACCACGGGATCCAGAAAGTTGATGGAAAAGTTATAGGCTTGTCCCATCGTTCATCGGGGGTAGGATAAGTAGACTTATTATGCTTGTACAGATATTATTGCCTCTGGAGACAGACTGTGGTAGAGCTAAATATGGAAGTTATGTCACATCATTGCACACTTTAAATTCAGTGGCTTGGGATGATAGCTCAGCTTTTTTCTGTTTTTTTTTTTTCTAGCTAAAAGCTACAATGAATGGCCTCTAACATATTGGTTTTTTCCTTTCACCTTTATAGCCCGGACATGTAATAACAGCTGCACAGCAACAAACCAGATTTGTTCTGATGAAGGAGGTTACAACTGCACATGTCAGGATGGTTATACAAAGATCAGCGATGATGTGCCTTGTCAGGGTAAGTTGAATACGATGAAGTATGCTACAGTGGTGACGTAGGCTTGTTAAAGGGATACTCTGGCAAGAGACTGATGTAAAATTTAAGTTGAAGAGATAATTTTCCACACTGGCAGTTGAAAACCACAATTCGAAGACTTTTCCCTATAAATTTATCACAAAAATTTTCAACAAATTTTTGCTTACATTACAATTAACTTCAGGCACCAGAAGTCTTTGTAATGGAGTTGTAAAAACGGTTCAAATCATAGTCCACCAAAACAGCAAACTTTAAAGTATAGGTATATAACTGTATAGCCATTTCAGTTTTCAAGATATTTATCTGTCAAGTGTGTGAACTTTGTAGAGTGCCCCCTTCCTTAAAAGAATTGTCTGGTAGCCCTTAGAAGTTACCTTAAAAATCGATAAACAATTTTCCAAACATGTTTTGAAAGTATGAGAAAGCTTATATTGCATTTGACACTGAAACGATTTATTAATCGTTTAGGATGGATATTTCAAATATACTTGAACAGTAGTTCATGTGATGTCATCTAGGCAAATGCAGATTGCGACATAACCCACGCTGCATTCAGTTCCTACAGTAGTCACAACTAAAACCGTGTTTGAATACAGATTAATTTCTTCCTTAATTTTTGGTGAAATCCTTATAAATTAGATATGTTTTAAAATATCATTAAGCTGTTATATACGTTAGTGCATCGGTGATTTCTTGGTCGTTGTGTAACACAAGATAAGTTTGAACAGCAGACACTTCTTTGTTTACATTGCACTGTCCAGCTCCAATGCGAAGAATGTTCGCATGTAGGTTACTGTAAAGTTTACAATTGGAGAGTTCTACGAAGCCTAAGCTTCCTGGTACTACATTCTGCTCTGACATCGATTCCGCCATGTTTCACCTTTCGATGTTCCAAATACTTTTCAAGCTTCCTCCAACAATAAAGTTGATCCGTGAACTTTATTTCAGCGATTTGGAACGGTTAATGAACTGTGGTTTGAGTGTGAGAGTGTGTTATGTGCAAGGATATATGTACGTACCAACTGGGCATGGTAGGCTGTATATGTACGTTCGCGACGTGTACGTAATATATAATTGGCAATCACCTGTGCATGTACATGCCAGAGTGTATTTGCTGCAGAAATGGGAATGCTAACTTCAAGTCTCTTGTTTGGCCTATTTTGGGGTTTTGCCAACATTACGTCATTTACCAAATTGATGGGTTCGAACAAACGGTGCTTTTGGTGAGAAACTGGTGAATATGAAAACCAGATTTCTAAAAGAAGAAATCGTCGAAAAGGGACGATTTTCACATGGTTAGAAAGAGAAAAATAAGAACTATGAGGATAATGTATCAAAATCTTCCACCAGAGAATTCCTATATGGTCAAATCTCTTATGTTATGTTCTCCATGCCTTAATTGTGATCAAAACTCATGCAAATTTTCCAGAAATAATTCTGCCCACGACGGCGACAACAGAAGTGACACCATCGCTGGGTGATGGATCTACCAAAGGCCCAGAAACACCCGTCATAACAGCCGCTCCACCCACACCAGGGCCTGGGTCGACACAGAAGCAACCTCCTCAGTCAACAAAGGCCCCTCCACAAGGACCTGGATCAACACAGGACCTAACCCCAAAGAAACCTCCGACGACTCCTGCTCCAAAAGCTTACACAGGAGCTATCGTTGGCCTCTTCATTTTCTTGGTAGCGACGTGTTTGGTTTTTGTGGCGATATATCTAGTTAGGAGGTGAGCACACAGAAACTTGCAATATTTCTAGTCAAAACAAGAGCAGCAAACAGAAGCTCAGCTAAGTTTCTATGTTAGAAATTAGTTTTAATCGGCAGTATTTTTCTGAGCAGTTTATCCATTTTGTGCGAAAAAGATAGGACGTAGTCTGGATTACGGTATCATTTCCTTGCCTTATGCTCCTTTCTAGCAAACATTGTTTGTTTATACCATGTAAGAAAATTGTAAACAATTGTTTTGATAAAAAGATATAAAGACAAATGTATTTTTTTTCTCTTACTTTTATTGGAATAAAAACAATGATAAAAGTTTTAAATAAATTTGAAAAGTCAAAAGACTGTAATTGCCTCTAAGTTGTGTTCTTGAATACTTTAAATACAGAGCTGCCTATGAAGAATCTTTAAACCGGAATGCAAAACTAGTGATTGAGGTTTGATGGATGACTTTATCGTAACAGGGTATTAAGAGTCAATGTTATCCTTGTGAGATACCATGAAAATAGTTTTGTATATATATATGAGTTCTGCAGTTACTGTTGACCCTTTATGAATATTGACCTTCACAAAAATAAATACATTTATACCCAAAAATGACAACTTATCGTAGAAGCAGAAGACTTGTCCATGATACATATCGTTAGCTACGGTGGTCACAACGTTCTGTCAAATGTGCCACGTAAAAAAACTGTTACTTACTCTTGTCCCGACTCTTGAAATGACAGATAATTGAATGCCTGTATTGGTTTGTTTGTCCTGGTTAGTTTTTTAGTAGTTGCTGTATATGATTTTAACAACTTTTGTTGATTTGATTGTGGAAATAACAAAAGAACCCGTTACTTTTCAACATGCCTTGACATGCGGTCAATGAGTTTCCAAATATTAACCGATCTCATTTCAGGAGGAAATTACGAAATAATTACGGCCGACTGGACGAAGACTCTGAAGGAGATGGCGGTTGGTCTGCCTTTTCTAAAAATCCAATTTATCGGGGAGACAAGGTAAAATTCTCTTCAAAATCTCTTGGTGTGTTTGGTTTCTCCTCCTTGAAACCTGTTTCTTATTTTGGGGGGGGGGGGGGGGGAGTGGCAAATTTCGATCATGTTACACCAAAGTCCATATCACGACTAGGTTGGACAAGTTTCATAAAAAGTCACCATGTTTTGTCCTTTTTTTTTGGCTCACCACAGGATTACCAACCACTTTAAGGCAACCACTAAATGCAGCTTGATTTCCATCGTCATCGAATCCCGAAATAGCAAAAACGAAATAGAACGTTTTCCATCGGATCATCGCCATTCCCTTCTGGATATGGGACTTGCAAAGCAGAGCTTGACAGACAAATTTGTGACACCGGGCTCTGAGTTCGATACGGTAATAATTCACCAGAGAGGTTGCCCGATTGCTGTGTGGTCCATTTTGTAATTTTGCTCTCTGGTGGAACATCTTTACCTGAGGAGAGGCTCTAACGTTCCTTCAAGAAGTGGAAAGCAACTTAGAAAAACACTTAATTGCATCCGAGAACGATAGAAATTCCGAGTCTCCCAACACATTTTCTTTTTTACCTTTTTATTCAGTGGGTTTGTGTGTGCTGGTAGTGGTGGAGAGTAAACAGCTTCAATGGATGGATAAGACATAAGTGGAATTTGTCAATTGAAGTACAGACAAAGTAATCATTAAGAATGCATACATGTGTAACTCATCAAGTTTCTTTAAACCAAGCTAGACCATTTTGCCAAAAGGGTAGATTGGTAATTACTAATGAGTATGACTTGTAAAGCCATTCTTTAGGATCCTTTCATGCTTTATTTAGCATTTTTTGCTGTTTAGGTTATCCCTCCAACCATAATTAACTCTGTGGCATAATTAACTAATACAATCATAAAACAATGTTGAAGTCATTAAGACTCTAGTGGTACAGCCTTGGGAATGTGTTCCTCCCATCCCCATCACCATGAAAAGAGATTTTCAGTTTTAATATCAGTATTGAAGACAATCATACAAGGGAAAGAGCTTGATGTTCATAGCATTTCTGCTAAACTTTAGCTCTGTAGTTATTTGAATCATCAACAACAAAAAACTGCTGCTCGCAGATATGCATGTAAATGTGATAGAAAATTAACATGTATATATAAATATAAATATATATATATAAATATATATATATATATATATATATATATATATATATATATATATATATATATTTATATATATATATATATATTATATATTCATGTTAAACTTTCTGCTAGTTTCTGTCTCTCTACATCAGAGAATGCCTAAGGCATAGTTCAAGACTGGTTGGGGTTTGAAACCCAAGACTATTGGCTACCATTAAAGAAATTCCCAAGTCTCAGCTTATCAAGTTTACAGAAGAGACAATATTTCTACAAAATTGAACATAAAAATTTAAGAATATTGATAAGAGAAAAACGTCAAATACGGTATCAAGGTTAAAGAGAGTCTGCAAGAAATTTAAACCCCCCCCCCCCAAATTGCTTAATTTGCTACAGAAGTTAATAAACTCTAAAGGATACAACATTCTTTGAACATATCTCTGGCAGTTATCCCTGCCAGGATATACACAACTTTGAGATAACTGTGTTTTCAAATATGTTGCCATAGTAACCCAAATGTACAACATTGTCTTTCAATACATTTCTGTACAATCAAAGGATGTTTTCCCACTTGGTTCACTTCATGGTCCCTTTGGCTAAAATTAAATTTTTGTCATAGTTTATATTAAAACTCTTTCGTCTTGCCAAAGTAACTGTGTGCACAAAAGTTAGATTAACAGTAAAATGTTTAGTGTAAAGAGGGGCGGATGGAGTCACAGCTCAGCAAAGTTTTGGTGTAGAGGGGTTTCTAGTTCCCACCACACGATTTGTCTATATAGCTTAAGGGTAGGTTAAACCAAATACATTTTTTAAGATTTTCACTCATTGTTGCAACAGTTGGGTTTTTTTCTTTATTTAAGGCCTTTTTTTTTTGCTCTCTCTCTCTCTTCTTATTCCTTTCGCTTTTTTATTAAAGATGATATTTTATCATTTGTTCATCAGAATTTTTTTCTTAAGAATAACTGAATTTCTCACTCAACTCTTTTTACATGTGCAATTTATGCCATTTGTCTGTCTAATGTTATCGGTGTAGGATTTGGGTCATTTGCTTAAAGATTGGTACTGTAAAATTTAGATCGTACTCCTTCCGATTCGCCAGACTTTTCAATTTTTTTTATCTTAATAATTAGCTTGGTTATTGATACTTTTGCTCTCTTTTTGATTTAATTTCTTTCCTTGTTATGATAGAGTTCTTAATAAGAAATCTGGTTTCTTTTCTCTCCCACTTTAAGAAGTTAACCATTGTATATCGACTAAATTATGTGTTAGTTAGTACTTGTAAGTTGTAACATATTTAACTTTCTTACAAACTATGTAATTGTAGTACTATTGTGATGCCCATGGCATCAGAAGGTTTTCCTTAGTACTATAGTAATGTGATATTTAGGCTAGTCACGATGCAATGAAGTACAGATTTTTGGAAATGTGTTTAAGCAGTACTAATAACGCAGTATGTTTCAGTGACGAGCCACCCCAGAGTTCATAAGTCTCTGCGATTCTAAAAGTTCTCAGCACCGATCACGCTTACATTGTTAGTGATTTTACGTATGTAGAAAAAGACGTGTAACAAGTACCAATATGTGAAAATTACTGGCAATGTATGTTAATAATAACAGCACTGTATTAAGTACTTTGAACTCTTTAAACTTTTCTCTGTCAATTATGGGGTACGTGAAATGTGGGATAAAGATTTCATGTCTTCACATTATCATAATATACTTTCAATAAAAACTATAAACAAAAATGGTGGGGGGGGGGGCCTGTTAACATAGTTGCCTTGGGGTCATGCCCTGGCGCTCGTCCTTCCTTCTCCTTCCAACCCTTTTAGAAGCAAGGACTGCTAGAGTTTTGAGTTATTTTTATTATTTTTTATTCATCCTCATTTCTTTATTGCATGGAAGAAGGATGTATTTTCCATCTGTCCTGCTCCCCTATCCTAATGGGTAGCTGTTCATTTGTTTTTCCTCCCTGATACCACCACTCGAGCGTAGAGCTAATTATCAGCCCGAGCTTGATAGCTTCGTTATCTGTAGACAGGCGTTGAATTTCCGTTATATCCGGTACCTTTGAGATTAATAGTCGTGAATCTTCCAATGAATGTAAATAGTCATTTGGTTTGTACCTAATATTTATTGTTATATATAAATATATGTGTGTGGTAAAAGTGTAGCTGTGCATATCAAACAGGGTGTCCTCTTACATGCTACTTGCAATGTCAATGTTTTTTGCCAATGAGTAAAGTTGGTTTAAGAATTTGATGTGATAAGATTATGAAGACATGTCAAAGGTCATTTGAGATGGAACATTTCTACAGGTAACATTGTTAAAGTAAATTATCAAGACCCTCCATCTATCAAATACTTAAATTACCACAATTTCCAAAATGATATCGACATTAAAAATCGTTGTAGAATAATGCAATGAGGAATGTTCATGACTTGTTGTTGTTAGTCAATGTTATGTCATCTCATGTTTAAGGATTTCTGTGAGATAAAGTCGGTCAATAGTTTATTACAGGAGGGAGGAGTGGTTTTACCCCTTGAAGTTAACAGAAAAGGCAGTTTTTGTTAAAGTTCTCTCTACAATATATATTTTGTGATGGGCACACTTGTGGATGACGCCATTAACAAACTCATGAATTATAAACCGTTTAAAGAATTTGAAACCAATTTCTATATCTGTAGGTTTGAGAAACAGTTTCAGGAGATGCTCTAGAAAACAAAAGGTAATGTAAATGAAAAGAAAAACAAAATGATGTTCAGAGGAGGGGGGGGGGGGGGGGGTGGAGAGGAATGACAATGAACTGTTGGGAGCTAGTTTAACTTTAAGGCACATTTGTAGAATTTATCGATTGGAATGGGGAAAAATGCAATTCATCATGTTATTCTTGTAAAGAAATCAGTTCATTGCAAGTCAGTTTGTTGTAAATTGTTGTTAGTTAATATTTATGGTTATTGTGGTATTATTCAAGATTACTTTATTTACATATTAAAGGGTACATACGCAATACTTCCCTATGTGGGAACCAATTCATGGGTGAAGGTAGTATTGTCTCATTTCACTTGAAGAATGTGCAAGAATTTGTCAGAAGCATGTGGAATTATTTTACAGCTGACAGACTTACTGAAAGGGTCTGTAAAGTTTTGAAATAATCAGAGAATGGGTATAAAACTATAATGTATGATTAACCATTTGCAACTCGATGTTAAAACCAGTTTTAATGTTCTTAGACATTCTTCAAACTTTCAACAAAGAAAGAATTTATAAAGATAGAGTTAAAAAATGGATTTCTGACTTTATTTGGAATTGTGAAACTTTTTGCTTTTGATACAAAGTTGCAGTTTACTCACATTTTTCTTCCAGCTTTTGTGTATTCATGCGGGGTAGGGTTTAGCAATTTTCCCATTGGCCAAGAAATGCCGAAGACTGGTGTTCTTCTTCTGGAACAATTCTTTGCAGAATGCTTGGTTCATTGCAGTTACTTTATCAATGATTAAGTGTTGAAGGGAGGTGTAGGTATCGACTAAAAAAAAAGCACTTGTCACTGAATCATTGCCTTGTTACTTTGTCTTTTTTTTTTATGTGTATGTGTCAATCTGTTGGTAGCTGGTGATTTGATTATCCTTGCTGTCTCCACTTCTTATCACAGGGTGGGAAGGAGCTGGGGGGGGGCCTGGGGGAGTAGGTGACGGTCAGGGATGTGTGGGTCAATAAAACCTACCCCTCCATTTGTTCTCATAGCAGATAGGTAGTCAGTAACATGTTCTTCATTTTCAATTGACTACATCTGAAAGCCATATCACATATTCCAGTATTTGAATTACTAAACAACGAAAGTCCACTTTTTAATTAGGCTACTTCCTAATTCTCATAGTTTTGCAACAAACTTGAGCACAATATAAATAACAATGTGACACATGCTTAGGCCTACCTGAAGGGGCATGATAATTTATGAATAGGGATACTTTTGAGTTTTGTTTCACAAAACTGGGGGGGAGGGGGCAGGCACATATCCCCTTTCCCTGGCTATGCCACCCCTATCAATAAATAAAATGCTAATGGCCAGTAATAAACAAGGAAATCACACAGTCAATCAGTTGCAACTCTTTAGAAACATCTAACGCTGCTATTATTTGGACTTCATAAATTGGCTAAAGAAGGTGTATATTTCTTGAGCTTAATCGAGCCCATGGTGGTCAGGAAGTCACTTGGTTCAACTTAGAACTTATCCAACCGATGATCGTGGATGAGCACATAAATTTCATTAGCCACCTGATGCGTGTCCCGTTTGTCAAATACCCAACAATCACACGTTTCATAATATTGGAATTTGTGGCCACAGAGCATCCATTGTGTAAGAGTTTTCATGTAACCACCCTCTGCAACCCCCACCCCTCCAATGCTCCCTCCCAAAGATTGAACTCTTCCCTTCCCACACCATCAGAACCAGCTCAACAGCTGTTTTCAAATGTCCAATTTCTAAGGCATTTTGACGACAAAAATGTGGTGGTCACTAGCTGAGATAACAGTTATATGTTAGCCTTCCTACTGTAATGTTGTATTGTATTCATCTTGTAGAATCATATGTAATGAGAAATAAATTTAAATTGTCTTTCTGTGGTACGTACAGAAGCAGAAAATAAGAAAGCCCATAGCTCTCTGCCATATGCATTTCTGGTCACTAATTTCAAAGTAATCCGTTTCCTTTCGAAACGTATCGCCAGATGTCTTTGATGTAACATTCCCTGCTTTCTTCCGTTTGGCAGGTAATTCTGTTAGGTGAGTCAATTCATATTTCCCAAGTGATTTTTGCACGTTTGTACCAAGTAATATCTTGTCGTCCATTATGTTTCTGTAAAGTGTTTCCAATCGAGGCCAAGCCTATTTCAAAATTCAGGTCTTATTTATGCATAGGGAGCAGTTACGCGACAAATTATTATGTACGTGTGTTCGATAAGACTCGGTGATGCGTTTACTCGGGACAACAGTAGCCAAGGTTTGGTAAAATGTTACGCTTTGCCAACTTGTATTGCAATTAGGGCCTTCTGAGTTTGTCTAGTTGTTAACCTTTTTTGGCACTACTTATTGACAGGTGTGAAGTAAGTATGTACACAATCAAACAATATCTTTTTGTCCAAATTTTGGCCCACTCAGTGCACTCACATGCACAGAGATAATAAGAATGAAAAATTCACACCAAAACATTGTTTTCCCATCAAACATTACTCGGCCCCATGCGCTGGCAGATGTTTTGACCATTCCATTCACAACTGCACTACTGTATATACCAGTGTTTACACAGGTCCAAAAATCGGGAACCGGGTACCCGAGGGCCGTTACTCGTCGGGTATCCTGGTACCCGGAAAAAAAAATTGTTTACCCTCGTGTATCACGATTTTCAAGAAATTACATATTGGATGTTGTAATAAATGCATTATATTCTCTACTGACAATGTTTTCATGTTCAAATACGTAGGTGTAAGATAAGGTATAAAACCTTCCTCAATAATTTTTATTTGCTTTTGTTTCTTTCATTAACTTGTTCATAAATTAATTATTTAATTATAATTAGCATTACTACTAACATCGCACTGCCGCCTCTGCTTATGCTTGCTCGTGCACGTCTATTGGATCAAACCATATAAATATCCAATTTAGCTCTTAAACAGTTGTTACAACTGCTACTATCTATTATGCAGGCCCAGAGTTCGCATTAGCCGCGAGATTGCGCGATTCGCGCAATTTGATCGCATTTGGAATAAACGATTAGTAAAAAGCCACTTGCGATTACTAGTTTTTAGTTATCCCGTCTATAATCCATAAACATCTCGTAAAATTCCTTGTCAGCCTTTCCTTCTATGGAATAAACGAATGAATAAATAATAATTTCTTCCACATGGTAGCCTAACACCACACTAAGTCAATGAGAAATCTAGCTAAGCCTAACCATCTGTTTATTTGCTGAAGTTGTGACGCAGTTATAAGACATCCATGGAAAAAAATACTTTCGTTATTGCTGTTACGTTCGACCACATGGTTGCCTAACACCACACTAAGTCAATGGGGGTAATCTAGCCTAGCCATCTGTTTATTAGCTGAAATTGTGACGCAGTTATAAGATATCAATGGAAAGCTTTCGTTATTGCTGTTATCTTCGACCACATGATAGCCTAACAACACAAGTCAATGGGAAATCTGCTAACCATCGGTTTGCAATTTTTTTTTTTAAAACAATCACACTTTGCGTAGTATTCGGGTAATAAATTAGGAACCGGGTAGTATTGCGTCGGGCGGGTACCTTCGTTATTGCTGTTATCTTCGACCACATTGTAGCCTAACACCACACTAAGTCAATGGGAAATCTGCCTAACCGTCGGTTTGCCATTTTTTTTTTTTTTTTTAAATCACACTTTGCGTAGGATTCGGGTAATAAATTAGGAACCGGGTAGTATCGCGTCGGGCAGGTACCCGGGTACCCGGATAACCCGTGCAAACACTAGTATATACTGGGGTAAGGTGCTGTATCTTTGCAGGCTCTTTTTAATTTCCTACAGCTTCACAGATAGACACTAGCTGCCATGTTTTCAATTGTGACCACTCTTTCTATCACAATTAATCCACAGAGCCATGCACAGTGAAATTTGCTGTAGAGTGAAACAAGAAGAAAATAAATTTTGTATTTTGAGGCACTTTTATGAATTACATGTTTTGTTGTATTAGTTGATTCCTGTGCATTTCTTTAATATCACCAGTCTGTTAAAACATTATGCCTATATCATGGAGTTTGATAAAAATTATAGTTTCTTAGAGGTTATTTACCAATAGCAGTTATATCAGAATCTCTGTATCATTTAGTCAAAATTTATATTTCCTGGATTTAAGGCACCAAACTTGAAAATGAGACAACGAACAGTTTCCTTTTTATGCTATTTCTCATAATCTTATTATATTTTTTTCCCCACTACCACAGAAACATGATGAATTGGATTTTACAGATCCATTATAATTGAGAAGATATAACTATTGTGTCAAGGCTGGTCCACTATCACAAAATTAGCAACAACAATTCACTCATCAAGATCCTTATAACATCCTCAATCAACATGTGCTACGGTCCATTCAGAGTACTAAGGCCCCTGTGTCATTGGGGCCCTATTATAACTATCACGCTGATCCTATTCATCACAATTAGTGCAATTATAGCCTATCTAGAAGTCTTTCCTCCAACGCCAGAACACCTGGGCCGAAGGATTCATTTTGTGGTCATGCTGATCTGGCCAGTCATTGTATTATACAACTATCTTCAGGCTGTGTACATTGGCCCTGGCTTTGTTCCGTTAGGATGGACTCCAGTAAGTGTATAATTCATATTGGCTCTTCATACATAAATTTACTTATTTGGAATTGCAAATTTTAAAAATTAACATAAAATTGCATCAGTTTAATTTACACTAAAAGTAAGGCTTTTTACCTCTCAAAGTCAACAAATTTTGTTATTAAAGACATGATGGGATGAAAGACTAGTACAAAAGAAATGGAAACTTTTAAGTGCCAGCAATGTTTCTAGCTGCTATTCCATTTATCAAGACATTTGCTTATGAAGTGTGCTAATTGTCTGGAATGCTTGTTTAAGCTTATTTCAGTGATGATGTTAGTTTCCTTCAGGTATAAATGTTAAATTTAATCACTTTCTTTGTATTAAGTTGTCATAACTTAATGGAGAAATGTTTTGTTTTTAACTTGTAGTCCAGCAAAAGAGTGTCCATGAATAACATTCACCATCATTTGTGGCATAAAATCAAATTGTAATGCTTTGTAGACATGCTTGGGGCATTAAAAGTATGATGTTTTTCCAATTTGAGATTTGTGTTGTTTCTGTAGAGTTGACCTAATGGACTTCTAGCCTATTTGATGCTAATAAAGAGTCATTTCTTAAACCAAAGCATGTGCAGTAGAGTGAGTAGATTAACCACCTGGACCGACAAAATCATTATTGGAAACTCTACAATTTATAGAAATTAATTTTGTACCAACAGTCATCCCAAGCTAAAACTAGATAACTAAGGTTTGTTTTTTATCAGCATATGAATGCATGTTTAAGATTGGAAAAAATCGTTTGGAAATTCTTCCTATTCTGTTCAATGTTTTCTTTCATGTCTGTGCTCATTTCCATATTCTCTCTTTTTTCCACCCAGGATGATAAGAAAGCTACTTCGAAGCTTCAGTATTGCGTCCATTGTCAAGGTTACAAAGCACCTCGTTCTCATCACTGCAGGCAGTGTAAGAGGTCTGTTTTGCCTGGTTTTATATTTCAGTACTTATCATTGTATTTGGAACAAGTTACCAGATCACATTCGGACATGCCCTAAACTTTCTACATTCACAAAAGTTTACTTAAGACCCATCTTTTCACTTGTTCATTTGTAAGTTAATTTGCTTTCTTTGTAAAGCGCCTTGAGCAGTGACTTTTGTCTACTGATTTGGTGCTATATAAGTCTCATTAATTATTATTATTATTATTATGATTATTCAGAGTGCGACACACATGAAACAAATTCTATTGTCCTATCCTGGCTATATTTCTAGCAAACTAAATCTCCATGTGACAATTTTCAAATCCATGATCACTCTTCTTTAATTTTGCTCCCATGAAGGTTTGCTAAGAAGCACAAAGAAACATAAAATTACTTAATCAAGTTCTTTGTGAAATAAATAATTGAAGATATTTTAGGTCCAAGTTGGGACAATTTTTTTTTTTTTGTGGCAACAGGGTTGAGACTCCATTTCAGACATATAATAAGTTTTTTTTTAATAGTATGATCAATCCATCCTCAACCATTGTGACAGCCTTACTGAAGGGGTTTGCACCAATCAAATGTGTTGTTGTAACTTCAAAGTAATTTGACTTTATATGGTATCAAATAATTCAGATGAAGACAGATCATTGGTTGTAATCATTTCATGAATAAAAGAGTCACTTGGGAGCTTTAAGAAATTTACTGTACATAGTCTAATTAATACAAGTCCCCACTGTATACTCCCTAGAGATGTTATTCTGTTGCCTGGTTATGATCCACTGGCATTAGTGTCAGTGGTAAGATAAGTGGGTGAACGTTTTTTGTACCCTCTGGCAGTAGACCTAAATGAAGGCTTAGTGGAGGCGGGAGTAAGTGGGTTTCATGGGTATATATATATGCTGGTGGATTTAAATGTGGATTCCTGTGCCGTGAACTTTCCCATTTGTGACCGTACGAAGTAGCCCCTTTCTACACCGTCCCCATCCTTGTAAATTGTCTCGCAGACTGATAACTATTTCTGGTTATCCTCCGTTTTACTTGTTTAATAGGTGTGTTATGAAAATGGACCACCATTGTCCCTGGATCAACACCTGTTGCGGTCACAAGAACCACACACGATTCATCTACTTCCTTATCTGTGCTCCGCTCGCCTGCTTGCACGGTGCTGTGATTCTGGCAATCACCATTTATGTCAAAATGTACCAAATTCTATATGTAAGTATCAACATCTGGAATTTTTCTAGTCTGGCAAGATATAGATAAACCATTTTCATATATAACATTGCACAACAACATCTCCTAGAAATAATAAAAATAACTACATTCTCAGTTTGAGTTTATCCTCCTTAATGGAAACTGATCCCAGTGAAAAGTGGTTGGCACTCCACATTTTAAAAGGAGACACACACCCAACCATCAGCTTTCGCTATGGTGACGAACAATCATTAAGTCATGTGAAGAAGTTTAATATTTTTGAGTCAGCATTTACAAACACCCATGTTTGTTACAGAGAATAATCATTGTAATAAAAAGAAACATAAAAAAGTGAATCACGTGTGGATCGATGATGTAGTATTTAGACTTGATCGAGTCGTCAGCCTCGTGTTTGAAGGAATTATGAAATCAGTGACATCTGCCAAAATGGAAAAAGAGATTTCTTAGCTGTTTTGGAAAGTTGTTCATGACAGTTATTTCTATCTCTCAGACCAATAATGATGTTCATGTCTCCTTCAAATTATACAGCAATATTGGCAAGAGTTCTCACATCTTTGCGGAGATCGACATCAGGTTTTTCTTCTAAGAGAATTGAAGACTGTTGTATCAAGCTTTAACAAGCTTCATTAAGCCACGGAAGAATTTTATGATATACTTTTGTATCCCGTCTATTTTGCTTCATCCAGGTGGCTTCAAATCCTCGCCTTCACCGTAGATATAAATTTTCCACAAGTCCATACGTGGAGTTTAATGTTTACAACCTCATCAGCTGTTTCATCGGCGTAGGGGCTGCACTGGGTGTCATGATCGCCGTAGGATTCTTACTCTACGTACAACTGAAGGTCGTCAGGAGAAACGAGACCGGGATAGAGAGTTGGATCAGGGCCAAGGTATATCAAGTTACATGTTACACCTTGTTCAACCACTGCATCAGATGATGGGCTTTGCGTGATTAGTTAACATTATGTGATGCTGATGTGAATGTGTGAGATGCTGAACGGGGTTGTGTGATGTTCGAAATATCTGCAGAGGAAGAACCATGGGGGGGGGGCGGTGGGGTGTACAGGAAAAACCCTCACAAAATACTATAGTATTTATTAACACAGCCTTGCGTGTAGACCTGATTATAGATGAAATATATTGCCTAAATATGTTTCAGAATACTCGATTCATATCTAAAAAATAAAATGCTGGGGGAAGGATGCCCACAAACACGCACACACAGGCTAATTGGTTCCAATGACCTTAGGCACATATCCCCTCCTTGTTGAAATCCTACGTCGAATTGTGTGATGGTGAAAAGTCTGTCATGGTGAACGTTGTATGATTTCCTGGTAAGTGCTTATTTTTTTGGAACTTCAGTGTCCCAGTGAAGCCTGTGAGTACACCATTTGGTGAAACAAGTTTTCTAGGTTGTGAAGTGTTTTACCAGGAATGGGTAAAGAATGATTTCAAAAGACATGGAAGGGGTGAAGGGGGGGTGCAGGTTGCTGTACCTGACCGGTTTTTGTCCTAATATTAACGATTTAGTCCTAATATTAATGAACTGTGTAACTTTTATGCTACCTTTTCAAAATCTCTTTCTTATTTCCAGGCAGAAGCAAGAGAACGTGAGGATGAGTTTATTTACCCGTACAACCTTGGTTGGAAGGAAAACATGAAGCAAGTATTAAGGTGGCAGGGCCGTCCACAGGGTGACGGGTTCACTTGGCCCGTAGTCAAGGGATGCAATCAGTACACCCTTACAGTAAGTTTACTCTATTCCTGTCCAAACTGTATTATCTCTGTACTCCTTAGTCCAAAGAGTTGGGACAAGGATGGGGAGCTGGAGGAAGAGGAGGAATAGGAGAAGGGGTAAGAGGAGGGGAAGCAGAGGAGGGAGGAGGAGGAGGGTGGGAGGATAGAGGGAGGGAGGAGGTGGAGAGAAGGGATAGAAAGGAGGATGTTAGGAGGATGGAGGGTCAAGATGATGGAAGAGAAGGGATGGAAGAGGAGGGTAGGAGGTCAAAAAAATTAGGAGGATGGAGAATGTTGAAAGGTTGCATGATGGATAGAGAATAAGGGAGAGGATGGGGGAGGGAGGAGATGGAGTAGGGGAATTAAACAAGAACTAGAAGAAAGAGGAATGGGGGTAGATGGAAGATGGAGAACTGGACATAGGGGACTAGGATGATAGTGTTGAATGGAAGGAAAGATCTTGACATTTATATGAAGTAAAAATTCTGATAGGTTGGTGGAGTCCAGAATTTAAGATTTCTGAATTTTAACATATCATAGTTGGTTTTAGTTGTTGGTGCAGACATCTGGCTAGGCTGTGACTGCTTGTGTACTGTAGAGACATTACTATTGAAATTGTTGTAGTACTTATAATGATGTTGGAATGACATGAATATTCTTAGGAGTCTTTGTCGATTGTTTGCTCTCTTTTCGTTATTTTCCTCATTTTTTTATTATTTTTATTTTTATGGCTAATGTAAAATGAATCATTGTATTTAATATTTACTGACTTTTTGCAGATGGAACAGATAATCCAAAAACAGAGAAAGAAACATAGAACAGTAAGTATTGATTTGATTTTTTTTAATGGCATTGGAGGGGGCATAGGGGGAGGGGGTGGGCACGTGAGAGAAGAGAGAGAGAGAGGTGCAGTATCCCACCCACTTCCGGTGAAAATGGCTGGAACTTACAGCCTAACAAACTGTAGTATAGGTAAATTTGGAGCCTATACCGATATTTTCTATGTACACATGGTTTGTCTTATTGAACTTTAACGCTGGATCAACGAACTACACTAGGTGGAAAACAGTTTCTACCCTTTGTTACTTTGTATTGCTTGTTTTGAGAGAAAATAAAGATCTCAACTGCCTCACATGATAAATAGTAATTACTAGGCCTGCATTGGCCCTGCATATTTTGAGGAGAGCAAAATGCTCTCCTGAAACCCCCCAGGAGAGGAGAAAGACAATGGTGATTTCGTCCAAGAGAGCGATTTGAATGCATTGGTGGTCCCAGGAGAGCAATTTACTACTCTCCTGGATTTTTTATAAATCAATGCCTGTGGTCTCTGAAATTTCTGGGAGACACTGAGAAGTTATTTTATCAAAAAGATATTCCTGAGGCAGACAATGTAAATATAATATTGGACAGAAAAAATATTCTACAACGATAATTAAAAAACAGCATCCTCAGTATCTTGTCCACAAACTCAAGATGCAGTTGACTTAATCGTGAGACCTATTTTGATTGGCTAATACCGCTCTGACTCAAGGAAGTGGATCACAGAAGTTGGTCTGTAATGTCATCTGGGTAAATGCTCTTGAAATGCTCTAATTAGGTTCAGTTTGATGTTCTGGGATTTTACTCTCAAAAACCTTATTCAGTTGGAAAATGTTTGCTTTTAACTGTCAATGATCTCTGTAGTCGCAGCTTATCGATAGTTCATCAGTCGATACTTTAATTTCCCTCGTTTGATAAATTATCGAAACCGTAGTAAAGAAAAACAAAGACACTCTCCACTCAATTGCCCCAATGACATCAATCACTTTTCTGTTGCCAGATGCCTTTGGAAAAAAAAAACACAAAATTTAAATCATTTGCTTATAATCACGATACAAGCGATACGAGGATGTGAAAATGTCGAGCAATCAATTTCATTCGGGAAGATTTTGCTGTGTGGATGTCTGTTAAGGAATTGATCCCAGGTGACTGGTTTTGGTCATCATAGCATGTTCGGTCACTTTTCACTTACAAATCACAAAGCAGTCATAATATCAACCATGAACAGAAAAATGAGTGGAAAAATCGTAATGAATTTAGAAAGAGCAAAGAAGTTATTGTCTAGAACTGGACTCCTACCGACAAAGCTATCCAGACCTTGAAATAAATACACAAAAGTTGGGTCTAATCCCTGATTACATGCTATGACTTCTGACTGGTAGCCCCAGTTAAAGGCATTGAAGACTCGCCCCAAACTGCGTGCGGCACTCTGAAAAAGTTAACCTTCAGTTGCTTGCAATTGAAGTTTTCTGCTTGTCGCTACAAAATGCAGACAATAATGAAATGTGATACCTTGTTATCTTTAGCTGGACCTGAGATGTCCATCGCTATACCGTTTGTACACTGTGCTGTGGGTATTGACCGCAGCTGTATGTACTGACTGTACACTAGTGTCTAATTACCGAAGGTAGCAAGCTGCGTGCATATTTTCTGGGATCGATGGTGGTGTCTAACACTTCTGTTACACCTCATTTGAAACTAGGTCAGATTACCATCATTAAAATTTTTTTTTGCGCGAATCATCACACCCTTTAAGAATTGGGTGTAACCAAACATTGTCAGCAATCAAAGGCCCGATAGATCGGCTGGTAGAGCACATGACATTTAATCCTGAAAGTTAGCTATTGAATATCTCCTTACCAATCAGTTTGTTCAAAAGAAGTTGCCATGGTTCCCCGTAGAATATTTTACCCACTGTCCGTCAAGGAAGGTAACTGTAAACGGGAGCTTACTAGAACAATTCCCTTATGCTTTCTAAAAACAGTGAAGACTGCCGTGCTCAATTCTCTTCAATTTTGAAACTTCACCGCGAACATTGATCGTCAAAATAGTAATAACAACGAATATATATTCCGAAAATGTCAAAGAAATATCTGCACAACGTGTTCAAAAATTGCTGGCCATTTCTCAAAATGCATCAGTTTCTTGTGTCACTGTGTTAAAAACTCCCGTGGTATTTATTGTCTGTATGTTGGGTTTTTTCCTTAGGTCGAGTACTTTGCTGTGGAAACCTACAGTGGCAGTTGGTTCCCTATCACCAAGGGCTTGTGTACTTGCTGCAGGGTTCCGATCTCCGAAGAACCACGTATACCGATGAAAATTGGTGATACGATAATGGTCACGAGGTGGAAACGGTGAGTTGAGAGATTTTTGATGTCTTGCTCGCTGTGAAAGTTACACTGTCTTTGCAGCCTAAAAGTTTTGGAAAGAGTTATTTTGCAAATGTTGGCTGGTTGCCTTGTAGCCAAAATATCGATTTTTGGCAAATGGATAGTTTTAGCATCCCCCTTTAAGCATGTGGCTAACATTGCAAAATTCCAGGCCTGTAGTCTGAGATGAAGAAAAACAAAAACATGCATGTTAAAGCAGAATATTGAGTGTAATTTGATAGAATTGAAAGGTACCATCTTCCACCGTTTAAGAAAAGATCATAAGTTTGTAATGTAGTGCTAAATGAATAATGACAGTAGGCATAGTACTTGGAATTATTGCAAGCAATTGGTTTAACTAATTCTGCCACAAATTTTTTCTCTCTACAGGATTTACAAGTTAACAATATGGGAAATTATGACATGGGCTGGTCAATGTGATACAAAAGTTACAACTCTTAACTCAAATACAGTTTTTTAATAATTTAATAAAAAAGAATAATAAAAAAAAAAAGATTAAAACTGGCATATTTTTTTAATCATCAGCTATTGGCTTTATGGAGATAAACTTCTGACAGAGGAAGAAAGAGAGGCAGGCACTGTCAGGATCAGAGGATGGTTCCCAAAGAGATGCGTCGAGAAAAAGATGCTGGAGTACCAACAACACGAGGAAGATTTCGATGAAGCAACAGACACGAAGAAAAACGATTGACTTTCAGAGGATTTTTCACGTAGGTGAAGCTTAACGGGATACTTTCCAGTCGGTTTCTAGGAGGATAAGAGAAGCTATATTTAGGTCAATAGCTGGACAGAAAGAGTGCAGCACACAACCTCCTTCCGTAACAAGACTTACAGCCAATTTAGTACCATAGAGCACGCTTAAAAACGATTTTATAACAAAAAAATTAATTAAGGGAATTTTTAATTTGATTAGTATTCAAGAATTTGTCAATTTTGTCACGTGAATTTTTTCACGTGCTGTGAAATATGGCCATTTGTTGGTTCGTGGGTTCTGTTTGTGGCGATCCGTGCTTCTCCACTATAGTGCTTTCATGGTGTGTGGTTTGCAATGTTGCCTTTTTTTTCTCCCTATTCTTGTTTAAGTTTGGGAGGTTTTAGATTTAAAGAGGATAACATTAGTTGAATCTTCTCTAAATTTCAATTCATTTCTTTGGTGGAAGTTCATCAAATCAAGGAGAAACTCATAGTGTAATGATCTCTCAGGTGATGAGAACATAATAATGCCATGTCCAGATAAATAATTCTTTTTAGTATTGCATAGCAGATTTCTACACGAGGTAGCCAAAGTTGCCTACAAAAGCAAAGATTTTTCCCCAGACATTTCACAGGCAAATATGTATAAATCCCACTGTAAACCGCTTGTACAATCGAATTAAATTATTTGCAGATGGCAGAGGTCATTTAAGGTCATAAACCTCCAGGTAGCTAGCACTGGTTTCTGTAAACCTTTTGATCATGAGCCATGGTTTCCTCCCTCTTATGTAGCATGGTGGGCTCATAATTGACGCACTTAAGGATTTGACTAACGATGTCTATCAACAAAAACTCCAAATCACTCAACTGTATGCAGTTTTCATATGTGTAGTTCCTCAGAAATGTAATGATCTCAACATATTTATTGTTCTGTGCCTATGCAACGTACAAGTGAACGGAATTTTACCACAAAATGTCTGCTGTGTCAAGTTCTCTCATACCCCTGAATAAGGCTGAATTGACACATTTGTTGATTAGCTAACCGTAGTGTAGGCCTAAGTATACATCCATTGACTGTGGATGCTGTTTGCTTTGCTCTGCACCTCCAAGCTCAGACAGGTCAGGTGCCAGAGAGTAGCTGGTATTATATTGAGGTAATTTTGGTTATTTTTTGGGAGTAAGATTTCCAAATGCCAAGAAAACATGCAAAATTAGGGGGAGGGTATTAAAAGTTTTCAAAAACCACAATTTGATCAGCATATACCTGAAATGGATTCAAACTCATGAAATATGTAAGTCTGCTTGACTGAAAAAAAGTTTGGGTTGCCTGCTGTATCGTTGCTAGTAATATTTGAAGGTGCGTTAAATTACGAAGGTGCATCAATTATGAAGCCTTTACTATACACATATCATGTAGAGTATATTGTCGTCCAGGGCACACCTCATTCTCTACCACATGGATCCTTAATGAGCAGCCCATGGGCCAAGTCCAGCATGTGAAAGATTTTAATCTGGCCAGAAAAAAAAAGAATTAGTCAACAAATTTCATGACAGTCAAGCCTGTCTGTAGAAAAACAGTCCTCCTCAAATACACTAGAGCATTAATAATGTGTTACTTGATAGCACACACTACCCCAAGTACTGTCATTAAGATTCATCCTTGAGCGCACCTAATTAGATGACCACCATCACCTGTATGATTGTAAACACAAGTGCTCTAATGGCCAACACTACTTTCCAGTGTGTGGAGACAAGTTTGGCTTGACCACTGAAATGATACACTGTGTGTTTAATCATAAATTTGTGCAGAGGAGCGTTCAGTATGGCTAGCAGTACCAACTGAGGTAGATATTCAATCCCCCCTGTTTTTGGCCAAAAAACAGGGGTCTCTGGTGGTCTTTGCTATAGGCAGGTAAGATCCTAATGTTTGCACTTATCAAGCATGCACACCCATAAGGACTTAGGCTTGATTACCCTAACATGCTACTATATATATATTTTGTAATATTTTTATATTTGGTTCTGTATGACCCTTTGCTCCCACTAATGTTCTCTGGCCCTCATTGATAGTGAATTGAGAATCCTTTCTCTAACGAAGCTTTCTAATTAAGAGGGTTTTAGCCCACTGAGGGTGTAGGCCTTTAAGGTTACCTTCGTCTTGTTCTCAGTAACAGTTCACTTTTTCATAATTTAGAGGATGTTTAACAAACAGGAGGTACATAGGTTACCTTCTCAGTGTTGTTCTCAGTAACAGTTCACTCAATGTCAATGACTATCTGATTCTGCTTTTGCCTTATTATTCCAAAATTTATTTCATTGTTTTATAAAGTTCAAATTAAGAAAGGGTTAACACAAAAACTTATCCAGTTACTAGCACGTGGGATTCCACGAACTCTGATTAGCAACATTTCAGTAAAATTCTCACCTCTTTCTGATGTTTCATTTTGTTTCATCTGCACATCGTTGAGAAGTTAATATCTGACTTGGTTACTTGGATTTATAACTTCATGTTTGTAATGATTTACTCTGCAAGGATAAATAATCAGTACCAAACAGTGTTTTAAACATGGTCTGCGTAGTTTGCGTAAAATGTCACAGATATGATGTGGTTGTGAGACGTGTTATCATTTTGGAAAATTAGAGGTTCGTTTGAAATACGGGTGATGGATGTAATAAGTAGTAAAGCCATTGAAAGTATTTTGTTTTTTATATTTATGAGTGTATATCAAAAATCATATAGGACAATGTACAAGTAAACACAGTCTTTTCCACATGTGTGGATATTATGCCACATTGGCCCACTTTTCCACACGGGTAGGTACATTGTCCCACATGTTGGGACATGTACTGTTTGTTCACATGTATGAATATTGTGCCACATTGTACCCACTTTTCCATACGGGTAGGAACATTGTCCCACATGTTGGGACATGTACTGTTTGTACACATGTATGAATATTGTGCCACATTGTCCTACTTTTCCATACGGGTAGGTACATTGTCCCACATGTTGGGACATGTACTGTTTGTGCACATGTATGAATATTGTGCCACATTGGCTCACTTTTCCACGCGGGTAGGTACATTGTCCCACATGTTGGGACATGTACTGTTGAACACATGTATGAATATTGTGCCACATGGCACATATACCCATGGTAGTAATGTAGGGACATTATATCACATGCCACATTTGTAGACATTTGGGACATCATGCAACATGTGTACCCTTGATACACATGTCGGGGCATCGAGCCACATTCTGCAACATGTAGGGACATTGTTGTTACTATTGTATATATGTGTGTGTATTTTAGATCCTCCTGCAAGCAGGAACTCGCGAAGAAGCCATGATTGGCTTATCAAAGCCGCAAGCTGAGCGAAGTCAGTCTCTTATATTCATATTAAACGTCCATGATTATGAATTGTCAACAACTCTGTAACTGGACGACATACATTAATCTTGGAGTGACTCAAATTCGGGACCTTATGATTGAAAGGCACCGGCGTTAACCACAGAGCTAACACTCAGAAATACACTCACTATTGTATCACGTGTTGGGACAACTGGCTTAAACATGCCTTCAAGTCTCCAGTGGAGGCAAAGTGCCATAGAACAAGACAACATAGATGTATTCAACACTATTTTTGTGGAAATGGAAAACCTTTATCTAACTCAAAAGAATGGTACGTTGAAGCTAAAATCTTTATCACACAGATCCTCACATAACCAGCAGAGTATCCTTGTATGACACTTAACACCGTTTGTCCTTGAAAAACTTGTAAAAAGATAGAAACATGTCATTTTAAAGATGTGACTTTATACAACCTACACATACTGGTATGTTGTTTGGTCTGTAACTGTATGTTTTAAGGTTTCAAAATAGCAGCTTGACACTATGATCAAATTCCTTTGCTCATTACAAAATTACAATATAAGATTACCTTAAGATTTAATTCCTCTATATTTTGGTGAAGATATCTTGTCACCTATACTTGTTTGTATTCAACATCTCATCTTCTGTTACCTCAGTGTGTTATACTTTACCTAAGAGGTGAAAATAAACCATTTTAGGTTATGTTTATTATGACAATTATATTTTTTTTAAATTAATGTTACTAGAAAACATCCTTTAGTGTTGTTGCTTTTGCTAATTTTCTTGTACTTTTCAATACCCAATATTTTTAATAGAAATATGAAGTTCATGATTTTGACATTGGTTTAAATTAAATAAAAGTATTGGTGAAAGTTAGAAGTGTAGCCAAAAAGTCCTTCTTTTTGGAAAAGTTTCAGATTTGCATTATAAATGTGGCTAAAACTTATTTGCAGAGAATTTTTTTTTTTCATATTCTCATTGAGTTGATACCAACTTGCTTTAGTAACATTTATTTCATGAAATAATTTTAGAGGGTGTCATAATTTGATACAAAAAAAAGCAATTTTATTTAAAGTAATGCTTGCCAGGTATGGTAAAATAGCCGTACATTTTTTGAGCATATACAGACAGCGAAGTACTTCAAGGAAACTGGTACACAGTTTGCGTAGCTAGGGGGGGTCAAGGGGGCACGTGACCTGGGCGCCGGGTTTGGGGGGTGCTGAAATGGGAGAATGAGAGGGGAAAAAAATAAGCACTTTTTAGAAAAACATGGCGAAATTGATGTATGTCGTCAGGCATGAATATTTCCCAGTTATAAGAATCTGAATGTAACTGTTTTTATTGGCAAATTAATATAGATTGCGATTTCTTTTCAGTCCATTTCGACCGTTTTCTCTACCACAATATTATAATTATAATTGGGGGGCGCAATTTTCTACTCTGGCACCCAGGCGCCAAAACCTCTAGCTACGCCACTGCTGGTACATAACAAAGTTTGCTCTTCCATATTCTACAATGGTACTTTGGCACTGTGTACATTTTACGGAACCGATATTTGTTTCTTTCACAATCTGCTTTCATGTCGTGTCCAGTTTTGTTTATCTAGTATGTTTTTGTTTCTTTTTTTTCTACTTTTTTTTTTAAATTTGATACTACAGTTTTTGTACCCTATCACATTTCAAATAATGTTCTGGGTTTGTTTTTGGATTTTTTTTATTTACTATATCGAACCATATCATTTACAATTTTTAGTTTTTGCCAATTCAGATGTAAAATGGTGTTCGGTTTGTTCTTAATAGTGGGGTCTGCCTGCAGTCATATCTGCGTGCTCGATTATGTATGGAGTGTAGCTTACATAAACACACATCGCACACCCACACATCCGTGTTTCAGCCATTTGAAAACACAATTTCTCACCTTATAAAGCAATTGAGTTCACATCTTCTCACCTTGCTAGTCTTGTGATCAAGCTGACTTTGTATGTATAAACTGTATCACTTACTCACAGATTGTTACTTTCTGCCTGGAAGAAGGTTATTTTACAAAGCACAACATGTGTATGTGTAAGAAGTCGAATGCCTTATAATTTACACTTCACCTTGGGGGGGGGGGGGTGTTGATGGCTATGCAGTTTACAATTTTAGCTCATTTTGGACTTCCACAATTTGCAAGGTCAATTCGAATGGGAAAACAGTGGATCTTTCCTGGATGAAAAACCCACCTTACTTTACAGGGCCTGAACCCATGACTACCCAGATGCTGGGTTTCATGGCTTCTAATCGCACCGTTCTTATCCACTTGACCACAGTAGTGGTAATATGTGGGGCTTCCTCCTGAACAATATATGCATAGTTTTCAAGATATAGAAGGATAACTCTCATTTATGTGGTATCTATTTGTTATGCAAATGATTTCAAGCAGCACCTTTTGTCTAGCCCTAACCGGCCATTTACCTTTGCACTGTTGTCTTGTACTATGCACAGGGCATTAGGCATCTGTACAGCATATATTTGATATGTTTTGGAGTCATCCCTCAATGTTTTGCAATGTAACAGAAAAGTGCAACAAAACGTTTGTTAGATTGCTCACAGTGAATTGGGTAGTGGGAGGGGTTTAGGTGGAGGGGGGGGGGGGGGGTTGAGAGGAATGAGAATGAAGGAGAGGGTACTGGTAGTCGAAATAATCTCTCTTCTAAGAAAAACGTTGCCTTGGAACCATTTAACATCTATACTAATATATACTGAGTATCTATAATGCACATGTCCCTAGGAATTGCTTGTACATGTCAAGGGGTAAGCTGTGATGTATAATGCTTAAACAATTTTTTTAAATTTAGAAAAAGTACCATTCAATTTACTTCCAACAATGATACAAGAAATGGTAAAAAATGTTCTTAAATCAAAGTGTGACATTAATGCGATCGCCTTAATAGATATAAGTCGCTATGTAAAATCTATCATAATGACTGCTGTTCATCGATGGATCAATACTATGTTACTAAATGGTCAAGCTGCTTCCTGTGTGTGACCGACATCTTTTAATTGTAAGTAAAATAGTCAGGAAGTGCCTGACCAAGATTTGTAGCCACAAAATATCCCTGATGGTCTCAAATTGTTATACAATTCCCTAGTCAGTATTCTTAATATTCTTTAACAAAGGCTTCAGTTGTTTGCAATTGAAATTCGGCTGCACCCCTGTGGGATGTCCCACCCCCCAAGGGACTTGTAGATGCAGGCGCACTGTAGTGTAATTGGAGCAAATGTTTGAATTGTACACACACTGGTATGTACCAGTGACCAGGGGTTAAAGGCATTGAAGACTCACCCCAAACCGCGTGCGGCCATCTGAAAAACTTTCTGTTGCTTGCAAGTGACGTTTTGTTCGTGTCGCTACAAAATGATGACAGTAATGAAACGTGTTATCTTTAGCTGGACCTGAGATGTCCATCGCTGTATCGTTTATACACTGTACTGTGGGTATTGACCGCAGCTGTATGTACTGGCTGTACACTAGTGTCTACGGACGGTAGCAAGTTGTGTGTGTATTATGGTGGTGTCTAACACTTCTGTTACACCTCATTCGAAACTAGGTCAGATTACCGGCATTAGACGTTTCTTTTTGCGCGAGTCTTTGCACCCTTTAATTGTTGTAAAGTTATGTAACGTTAGACTGTATACCTTCTGCTTGACCTCGACAGGTTGTAACATATGCCTTTTTTTAAGGGGGAGGGGCTATGAGAGTGAAACCAGTGGTACGGAAGTTCCGGATTGGAACAGTGAATGTTCCACAGTGTTCGTACTTCATAATATCAGGCAGCAATGTGGCATTGTGTGGTTCTGTGCGAGAGTTATGTAGTGCAACATTTCTCCTTTATTTAACACTGTTTGCAGAATTGTTGGCATGTAGTATAGGACAATGGTGAAATGTTATATTTTGCTATAAGAATGTAAAAGAACTACCACTCCAACTGGAATATGAAATGTTATTACTTACGGTTTTGCTCGGGTTAATTGGGAATTTGGTGGATTGATTATAAAAAAAATGTTGATACAGCATGGTTTCAGCCCATGCGCATTCTGTACGTTTATTTTTGTGACTGGTCTTACTTAGTTTAGTTTAGTAGAAAAAAAGAATCAGGAGGGACACTTAAGTCCCCATCAAGGACTCTATATGAGAGGAAAAAAACTAAAGACACAAACAATCAGACCCGATTACAATGCTTAAAGTGTTTGTCCAAAGCATTCTTAAACCAATTGACACTACTTGCAAGTACAACTTTCTCAGGCAAACCATTCCACTCATTCTCAACCCTATTAGAAAAAAAGTTATGCCGAATATTAATCCTACTTATACTATGCGACTTTTCAAGTTTAAAGACAATGACCTCTAGTACAACTACTGTTAGCAAACATGAAAAAGTCGGTAAAGGATAAATTGTCGAAACCATACACAAAACCTGGATCAAATCCCCACGTAACCTCCTAAGCTCCAGTGTGGTGAGATTCAACAGTTGTAACCGCCTATAATAAGGAACCATATGTGTTTTCTGTTTGTATGCAAGAATTCACTTATACCATAATCTCATCGACCCTCAGTATATATCAGTGATGTATACTGATGAAAGAAACCAAGCGATGATGGAAATATGAAGAGGAATAAAAAAAAAACAATGTCACGTGGTGATCACTGTTTCTACTACAATAGCCTCGAATCATGATTATTTTTGCAGTATTGAGAATTTAACGGAAGTGTGCTTAATTTTCAATTATTTGACTCATTACAAGCCCCTCACACAAGGCTCACAGCAGGGAGTTGTTATGGAACAACTCCCTGCTCACAGTAGCCAGAGTAGCCACAGTAGTCATTCGTTGTTGCCTTTCAAACAACAAACCTAGAGGCACCGGCAAATCTACGCTGCATGCAGACAAAACCCCGCTAACTTTCAGTAGGTCCGTGCACTTCCGCAAATCCGCTTGCGCAATGAAAGGTAATCCCCGTGATGTTGCAATCCTTGGTAAGCGCGTTGAACGCACAACAAACAATATGGTACTTTAAACTTGGATTATGTATTTGGTTTTGTTCTATTAATACAGAATGGACGTAGCTTATATCTGCATTTAGACTGAATGGAAATCGCTTAGCATTTATCACCCAGGATGATACTCGGTTTTTAACTCCATCCCTATTACATGGTCCCCCCTACTACTATCGCCACATAAGGACTTTTTATTATTATTATTATTAACCTTTAAAAGGGTGACTCGGTTAGCCAAAGCTAATCTTCCCCGAGGCCCTAAAATACAGTCAATATAAAAAGAATAATATTATAAAACAATAAACAGAGAGTAAGACTATTAAACATACAAATATACAACAGTAAATCACAAAACTGTAAAAATGGGTATAGAACATAAAAGCGTAATGAGATGATTAAGACTTGAAAAATTCATTGACTAAACGTTTAAAAATAGGTAAAGATTTGGCATGCTTGCATTCAGCTGGCAAACTATTCCATTCTTTGGCAGCTATGAAGGAAAATCTACGCTTGTGATATTCTGTTTTACCATCTTTCAGGTTTAAGTTACTTTGGGTCGTGGATCTCAAATTGTGATTATGAATTTCGTGTGTAAAGTTGAATAACTGGGTTAGATAGACTTCTGCTCCACAAGTCCTTATGTAGCGATATATGCCACATAAGGACTAATTATGTGATCCGTTTTCATGCATTGGGGCTATTCAATGTTAACACCAGATAACATGTAATGGTTTACTGGCGCGTAAACTATACACATTACGTAGTCTGCACACCCGTGCCCGTGAGGACTTCGTGTTATGCTCTACATGATGTACGTTGTCAGGTTGCATACTCCTAATTAGAGTCAATATCAATTCGCCTGAGTGTTCTCCTGTCTCAGGAAAAGTGCCAAAATGCAATAGGAGAACATCTTTTCTGATATGTTATCAATCAGAATCTTGTTTTTTTCTTGTGGCTTGCATGTTGAAGAGCATGAATGGAAGTACACGTGGTGCAAAAATTGGGTCAATTGAGGCAATTTTAGACCCCCTTAGGCCTTTTCAGAAGCAGCGTACGAAAATTGTTTACTACTGAGTGAGGAGGTTTGTTTACAACTGACGAAAACTTCAGGCTCTGATAGCAAAAAATATACATCGTCATGATACGGAAGATTGATGGTGCCATGAAAGGCCAATTTGTCAGCTATCCAGTGATGGGTATAGCGTTTAGCTAGTGAGAACTTCTATCTACACTTTTGTGATTTAGTGTGTAAGTCAATGGGGCTTTTAATGGGCGTATGCTACATACAGTCTTAGGTACACCTGTCATATTTTAAACTTGATCGTCATGGAAGAAATTTTGCAGGCGATCATTATTATCATTTTTGTTTTGTTTTTTTGCAGCCAATATTTTGGCAGCCAAATTCGAAAGGTAACATAAAGTCCTTATGTGGCGATAGATATATGCCACACAATGACATGGGGAGTAGAACGTCTTAATGTGGCGATATATATTAGAGAATAAGATTGCCACGTAATGACTTGGGTATTTATTCCGTTTCGGCGTTCATTATGTGGCAGTGTAATGACCGCATGATAAATCAAATGTTCTTGGTCATTATGTGGTGGTGCTAGTAGCACCACATAAGGGCTTGTACAGTTTTTATGTCATTACGTGGCTGCAATTTTGTAGTCACATGATAACTTAGATTCACATAAATTGTTACTGCTTTCCTTGTAGCTTTTGGCGTTCCATACTAGTATGTTGCTGATGTTTTAAGTCCGTTTCATTCACTTTGTAACTCCCCCCCCCCCCCCCCCCGATCATCCTTGGCTAAGTATCACTATAGCAGGAACTGTATAGTCTTTGATGGCAAACAAACAGAAACCTCAATTCGACGGGAAGAGATACATGTCACGTAGTAGAAATCACTATAAAATTCAATTTATTCCGGAAGCTTACACTAAAAAGGGCCTATTGTAAAGCGGCAATTGTAAAAACGTGATGTTCTTTCAGTAGCAATGTATAGGTCTTTATGCCAAGAGACTTATGACAAAGATGTTGGCTTTAACGTTTATGAGTGATACAATGCAAACATCGGACGCAAGGTTCGAAACCAAGTATGAATATTCCAACTATGTATAGTATTGCATGCTCTTATATAGTCAGCTAAGCGTGTAAAATGTGACTCGCTTAATTGGCTGGACTGAAAATTGCGGTGTCTGACGGGGGTACCGTAAATGAAAGCTCCACTCCAGGGCACCCGACATCGAAGGAGGGAGTGATGGGGTAATGCCTCCTGATGAGGGGCGTAGCGTGAGCTTCACCAATGGTACCATTGTGCGAAAATAGCGTGACTGTGCAAATAACTCGGTTCGGACGAAACGTCAAGATGGCTGAGATTAAGAAAATACCACTAATGCTACACGCACACTTCCACGATGTTAAACACGATGTATAACGAGCTCTGGTTGATCGTAGTCACTAAGAGAATCCAAGAAATTCCTGTACATCTAATCTGTGCTACTAGTAAAGCACGAGTTCCCCAAGAGTACAATACAAACCTTGTTCGAGCCTACCACGACCATGCACGTTTTGACTACGAGACAGCACGACCTTTAAACGACCTTAATACAAGCTTAGTACGCGCTCAACACGACCAAGGCACGATCTATACGTTTTCGATACGTTCTCTGCGGACCCGGTCTTTCAACGGGCCAAAATTGGCGTACCCTTTGGTATATGTGACAAGCTGGCAGTTAAAGCCACAAAACAGTAGGCATACACTAGACAGCAACATGGCAGACCGACAGCTTACTGCTGACCTGCAATACAGAACTGCTGTAGTCACGGTCGTTATGGCCGTCACCTTGCTCACACGAAGACGGCGGCGTAGGGAAGAGGAGGAGCAACGCAGGCGCAAGATCAAACATCAGATATGGGTGAGGACGTGGCTCCTTCGGCGGCCGGAGCATGGCTTCTATGAAGCGTTGATGCAGGAGATGGCGCGGGAGGATAGGTCTGGATTCCAGAACACTTGCTGTACACTGGTGGTAGGGGCGACGAGAGTCAGGTTATTGACATATAGCCTATAAACGTCCGTACCACGTGACCATTTCCACGCCATTGAAATGAGCTCGTGATAATCACTTGTTGAGCACGTGATTATCATGACAGGCACGCACTAAGCTCGTAGTAAACTTGTAGTAAACTCGAGTTGAAGTCTAGTCAAGGACGTGTGAAGGACGTATTCTGCTCATCAAGGGCGTAGGAACCGGGGGGCTGGGGGCGCCAGCCCCCCAGTGAAAAACATGGGGGCGGAAGTATCATTCCGCCCCCCCCCCCCCGCTCCGCAAGTCAGAAAACCCCTTTTTCATTTCCAAATGAGAAAAAAATCTCATTTGGAGCACTAAATTGCATTTAAGGCCAGGTGAAAATGCAAAATTCTTTACAAAATGGGGTGGGAGTTGAAGTGTGCTATATTGCACCAAATTGCATCTGAGGCCACCTGGAAATGCAAAAAAAATCCTTAGACCCCTCCCCCAGGCCGGCCATCAGTCTTCAGCCCCCCCCCCCCACTCAAAAGTATCTTCCTACGCCACTGCTCCTCATTAATCAACGTACTGACCTCGTGTTTAGCTCGTACTAATCGTGTACATCGTGAATACCTCGTATTATGTACGTACCGAAAATCGTTCCACGAGGGGATCGCGTGCACTGAACGAGCAACACGTGTCAAACACGATGTATCCCGAGCACTGCACGATGTAGCACGAACACAACAAGTGCATATTTAGCTGACACAGGATGTCGCCAAAAGTTTTGAGCATGTTTAAAACTTTTGGGCTGTTCGCCAACAAGCACGATCTGTTCAGGATGTGTCACGACGTATGCCGTGCATATCACGAGATTGGTACTTGCTGGGGGCGATATGTCAAGAGCTCAGGAGCTCTTTTTACCTCGTGCTCAACATCGTGAAAATGGGCGAGTAGCATTAGGCTCACACCTCAGGTCTCTTCTCAACAAACTAAGTAAGACAAATGTCATACGGGTAGATTTATAGTTACCTAGTATTAATCGTCATAATGGAAGTGTATATACTTCTATGCTTGGTACTCGCTCTCATGAATTTGTACTCGTTACCATTGTATAGTATGGCCTATACTGTAGTGTAAGATTGTGTAATCGTGTTCGCGCTTAGGCCCCTGAAGTGTAGGACCTACCGGTGTTTGTTCTGATGTACGCATGCGGCAGTACTACGTACTACAAGTCAGCCCATGCTGAATAGACCAATCAGCTGTGTCCTATCCTAGTAGCTCGGACAAACCAGGTTGCTATGCATATAGCCTCAATTTTTTTTCCCTGTCCACTGCCGCCAGCACGCGAGGCGTCTAACGGAAAGTTTGAGCCATCCACCATGGGCCATCAAACACGACCAATGCAATGTACAGTAGGCATGTATTCAAATTGATATAGACTGTTGGGTCAAGATTCAGAATCATCCATAAAATATTACAAAAGGTATGTATTATACATCTTGGAAATGTGGTTGAAACGGAAGGAATACGACGTCGGTTTCCGGGACAAATATTGTTAACTCTTTTGAAAACTAACATAAACTCTATATATATATCTGTGGACTCATTGCAAGCAGTGAAAATCTACTTACTGTTGAATGTGTATATATAATATACACTTGAATCAGCTGAAATATATTGCAGCAACCGACCAGTAACTTCCAACCATTAAACATCTCATATTTCAATCAATCGTTTGTTATGCCAACAGAGATTAGTGTACATTTAAGCCATATTTAGTTACATGGATCAATGTTATTAAAGGTTTTGTATGTAGCTGGCACCAACGAGCTTTCTTGAAGAAGAAAAAACAGCGAAATTCAGCTATAGTGTGCGGTGGTTAAACACAGACTTGGGTAGTGTACACCACCAAAATAAGGTGACTATTCATAATTCGGTGTATAGTTATAATTTGTTCTGTAGTTTCCGGGTTAAACATGATTATGATCATAACATTTCTTTTAGCAAATATGAAATGTGGGCCTGCTCCTTCTGAACAAAGAATCCAGTGAAAAGAAAAGATGTTATTCCCTAACCTAAAGGAGAAGTTGATCATCAATTATTCAGTAACCAAAGAGCCAAATGGATTGCCTCCAAACATCTGCCCATGCACCACAAAACCAGAACTCAACATAAAGAATGCCCACCACTAACCTAAGCTACAAGCAAAGTTAACCCAGTACACTGCGGTATAACAATTCTCGGTAATCGTGCAGAATAGAATCCTTGACTTCGAACAAAGTCGGCAAGAGTCTGACAAACCCCACACGTATCCATCAATCCATCAATGGGGGACACTTTTATGTCTCGGTGATTGAATGAGTCAAGTTTGTAACCTTGGAAATCTCTCAAACAACATCGGGTTAGGGTTCACTCCATTACACTGGGAAGGAATGCTATGTGTATGGGAGGCTGTGATATCACATTATGAGCCTACTATGAAATGGACTTCGTGTGCTAGTCAATGCGCCTCATTGTTGTAGCATGTTTTCACAGATAAAAGTTAGTCAGTATAGGCCCCAAATTAGAGCACGCTATAATTGCTAGACGTTTCTAAAAAGTACTTTACTGGAGGTCTTTACTCTCCCAATTGTTCTCAGACAGTTTTAAGGAATACACAAGATGACTGGCCCCAGTGAGTAAAATTTCCTCAAAAGGTTTTAATAAAAACAGTCTAAGAATTTTGACCAAAGGTGACAATATTTGAATATCTAGCATATTTGGGGCCAATACAGCATACCTTTGAATCTTGAAAGTCGCCATACACCTCAGCGACTGAATGAAAACTCCACAAAAGTTATGTGAGAACTGCTGTCAAAGAGTTGGATTTCATATATTGTGACTGTATTTCGTTTGGTTGGAAAGAGGGACATCGCGCGTCCTGGGGAAGGGGTGTTGGTATAAGGTATGTTGGTTGAATTTAACCTAAGGTTGACTGGCTAAACCCCGTAACCTCACTCGGGGAGGGGGTAGGAGCTTGGGGCACGTCTCCCCCCCCCCCTCACTTTTTTCCAAAATAGCAAATGTGCCGTACTGGCAAATAAAATGTGCACCTTTGATGGAGAACTGTCTTTTGGATATATTAAGCCTTTGTTTATATTAATATTAATTGATTTATTTTTAGTCTGTACATGCTATTTTTAAAATGGCATCCCATATCTCTTTGTAGCACGGTTAACAATTAAAAATCTCAATAAATAGTATTGATAGCATACTAACACTCATATATATATATGTGATATGGCCGGTGTGTATCGGTTTATAGCATAACGATTGGTGGTTGTAGAATGAGAAAGTGCCTCTCTGATATTGTGCCCCCCTACCTTTGGACGCTCCCTACCCCCTGCCCTCACTCAAGGAGCGGAACACATGATGATATGTGATGTCTCTATGTCCGTTCTCTGCAGTATCGTAGTGAGAATTTCACCAAAAATGGAACTTCTTCGTAGAAATACGACTTCTACTGTGGATGAATGACTGGCACTATGGTTCCTTGCTTAGTGGAATATCAAAGTGTTGTATATCAGGTGCGTATCCAGGGGGGGGGGGCGTTGGGGGCGCGCGCCCCCCGGGTAACAAAAAGAGGAGAGAAAAAAAAAAGGAAGAAAAAAGGAAAAAAGAGGGGAAAAAAGAGCAGGAGGAGAGGAAGGAAGGGAAAAGAAAAAGAAGAAAGAGAGAAAGAGAGAAAAAGGAGAAAAGGAGGGAGTAAAAGAAAAACGCGAAGAGAAAGAGGAACAGTGACATCATTACAGCGCTGAAGGGTAGCCAGTGACGGATCAATGATTTCGTAAAAGTGTGACTCACCCTACCCCTTACACCGACAACTCCATTTTTTGACGTTTCCATTTTCCTCTCTCACTAATGATCTATATATATATACTATATATGGTCTATCATAACGCGTGTGTAGAATTGTGCTATGAAACCAACTGTGGCTGGTCTCGAACTCGACCGTGTCGTCGGGGAACATGACGATTTTTGGGATGGGGGCGACCGCACGCCCCCCCCCCACCCATTCAGCATTTCTTTAAATGATATCGCTAAGTAATTTCAAAATAGAAAGTGCTTAGATGCAACTTACAAGGCCTGGGAAGTGTCATTTCCAGCGATCTGGAAGACATTTTTGGCCAAAATTTGCTTGTACGCTTCGCGCTAACAAATGGTCCTGGGTAGTGCCATTTCCAGCGATCTGGGAGGCATTTTTGGCCAAAATTTTCTTGAACGCTTCGCGCCAACCTATGGTGGCTCTACGCTTAGATAGTTTGCCTACAGGCTTCGCCCCTCCCTTGGCAAATTCCTCGCTACGCGCCTGTTCCAATTTGTAACGCAAACAGCAGATATCACATCATATCAGTGAGCATGAAAATGGCGTTCCAGGATGAAAAGCCTTAAAACTGTCCGACTTGCCTGAAAAAAACAACCAAATATTTTCGCGCGCGAAGCGCGCGTTCAACGCGCTCATGTCAATATCATATAAGCAAGCATCGGTTATTACATCGCATGCCATCATGGTCCGTTGAAATTGCGCAGTATATCGCGGGATGCTAATGTAAACAACGACATGTCTCATGTAGATGTATAAAATGCATGGAGGTCCAATTATGTCAAAATTCTCTTTTACATTAGTAATGGCGAATTAGGGGTTGCACCCCCGCCGTGCAGTGGCGGAGCGTCCATACGGTCAGGGGCGGATGCACCCCCCCCCCCCTCCGACGGACTCAAATGGACTGCTGGAGCCTTTTTCAGCTCTTTACCACTTTTTACTTATTCTAGATTATTGATTTTTTATTGCGCTCTCATCTACTTATTGACATTTGTCACATTTTGTTGGTGTAATTTGGCGATGACACCTTATTCTTCGTTTATCTGCAAATTAGCCAGGCCCGGAAAGGGTCATTTCCGGCGATCTAGGGAGTATCTTTACTCAAAAATTTTCTGTACGCTACGCGCCAACCAGTGGTGGCGCTCCGCTTAGATAGTGTCGAAAGCGTCCCTACAGACCATTCTCGCCCCTCCTGACTAGTACCCCTAGCTCCGCCACTGCCGCCGCGCCTCCTACGCCTATGTGTGTAGTGTTCGGTTTCGGATATATCTGCTATTTTTTCATTTCCTTTAACCAAGTTTTACAATAGCCGTTATAAGAGGTTGCAATATTTGTACACCAATAAATTAACTGTGTCTGAATTTTCGAAAATTTCTGACCAACATTCTGCATCACACTTCCCTCTACTCGTGCAATTTTGACCGGTCTGTTAAGGGGTTGAAGGAAGTTTTTCTATATTGGTTGTCCATAAATGAAATTTTGTACAACATTATGGGTATGTTTTGAAGTGAGTTTATTCACGAGAAATGTGAAGTTTCAAATTCTGAACAAATATGGGGCTTTAAAACCTTGAAAAGTGGGGCTGACGGGTATTGAGGGCCGCGACGTAGAATCACCTACAAAAGCAAAGACCCACAGGATATGCGATCAGGTCGAACATGATGTGTGTCGGGTTGACAATCTTCAAAAAGGTTATGGATGGAAAAAAAACTTTTAGGAAATACTTGGTTCTCAGGCAAAAAGTGTACATCTGGTTGGTCATTTCAAGCCCGAGAAGTGCCGTTTCCGGTGATCTGGGGGGTATCAAAATAAGAAATTTTCTTGTACGCTGCGCGCCAACCGATGGTGGCGCTCCGCTTAGATAGTAATTCGCGCCCCCCGGGGTTGAAAATCCTGGATACGCGCCTGTATATCATCACCCAATATTATAGTTGATTAAAATGAATGCATATTTAGGCCCATTAACCAGCTATTACCAACAACTGTATTCCAAGTTTTGGGTTCCGATTTAAGGTTGTGGACTTATTGCAATTTTAACATTTTGGCCAATCCAACAAAACAAAAAAATTGGGTCCGATAAATTTTGCGCCTAAATAGTCCCAAAAATATTTGGCCTAATCAAAGTGCTTTCTGGTGTGACTTCAAACTTGAATTCCCAGTCGTCTGCCCACCAAAAGTTCTGTTTCGAACTGACACGCGTTTCGAGCGTAGGCCTAATGTCAATTTTCACATGACGTTTCTGTTTCTTTCCAGTCTCTTTTTGTTATTTTTCAATCATGTTATCTTGGCTTGTTACCATCTGCCACATATGATTTATTTTTTAGAAATGCTCATAATGCCCGAAATAAAGCCAGGAGTAACTAACTTAAGGGTCCTTTTCTTCTTGTTGTCTTGTCTGCTACTGCACTAAACGCCTGGAAGTGGCTATCAACATACAGTCATGCATCGCTGCGCGCAACTAAATTAAATTTTGCTATCAAAGCTGTTGCTGTCGATCAGGCTTTTAAAAGTAGCCACATCCGGTGTTGTTTTGGTGCTTCACAAGCTCAGTTCGTCCATGCATAAACTAGTATTGACGATATCTCGACGAGGAAGTTCGTTAACGACCCCCCCCCCCCCCCTCCAAGTCACATTGTGCACGAGTTGTCCTTGAGCAAGTTAATAAATATTTGTCCAACCAAAACGTCCTCTTTCGAAGACCGAGATCAAAAGAGGCAATGTATAACATTTTATATCTTTGTATGTATTATTTAATTTTAACACGTCCGTTTACTCGTCCAACATATTGTAGAAAGCAAGCACAATTCTCCTCAAGGCAGTTCAATATTATAAAATGCTTACTTAAGATTACAACATTTCACATAACGCAACTGAAAATCGTTGAAAGAAACATGAATTTGAATATATAACATTTGCTAGTACTTTTATAACCGAGTGGTGCTGAGAAAAATTCTCGGAAGCTAACAAAAACCGTTGTAAGTTTTGAGATAGTAACGCAGTATAAAAAGTAATGTTATTGGAGGAGCTGAGACTCGCTTTTCTAAAGTGTACCACCGTTACAATGACAAATGAAGTGAAATATGTTCGATTTTCCTTGACTTTTCGCGAAAGTTCACGAAAATGCACGTAAATTCGTAGTACACGAGTTCGTACACGAGTAGTACACGAGTTCGTTGTACACGTAGTACACGAAAATTCACGTCATAACACGCCAGAATTCATAACGTGGTTGTGTGATGATCACCACAAAACAAGATTCAAGTAACAAACATTTCTGAGATATCCAAATATTAGAACCGAAAGCAAGGTAACGTTCAAGGTAACGTCTATGGAACGCCTAATCAGACAAAAATGCAGAAACAAATTATGTTAACCTCAGTCATTATGTGAATACAAAGCTATCGCTACATAATGACCAAGAACAATTTAACATCTTAAATGTTTTATGCATTTTTGTCGGTTTTGGCGTTCCATAACGTCCATGGGTGTGCTATGCATCGATAAAATACATGACAGAAACCTTAGCATGTGATTGAAAGACTCACTGAATATATACAAACCAAACAACATCCATCGTACACACATCTGTTATAAGGGCATTAATCATTTTATATAACGTTGACAACAAAAAGAGTTTTAAGTCATACATAGTTCATGTTAAATGACACAATTTGTTTTCCATCGTGAACTTTTAAGCTTAAAAGTGTTATCTTCCTTTCCCTGTTTGAAAAAAAAAATTCAAAATCTGCAAAATCTTAAGTAATTAATTACCAGTAAAAACTTGCAACATAAAGTGTATTTTAACAGGTTATTCGTAAATCTGTCTACAGCAGAAGTTCCCTTCTTGGCATATCATTACGCCCCATCGTTATTACAGAATAAAGATATTTCTCCAATGACTGTTATACGCGTGGCATATATACCTCAGTCTGCACTTTCCAAATAAGCTATTTTTCAGACATGAAATCTTAAATCGCTCTGTTCACTCTTGTCTAATAATTATTAACAAGTAAAACAAACAACCATCTTGTAATTTACACGCCAGACTTCATAAAACACTGGCTGAACATTATGGATGTGTCATGCTGTTTTACTAATTAGTACTAGTATTAACATGTATGGGAGAAACCCACACACCAAGGTAAACCATATACCATAGCTGTGTACAAGAACCTGTTCCATTAATCATCATCGCTAATGGCACAGTTATTCTCTGCATATATTGCAAGTCATTTTTTAAACGTTTTAACGACTTCTTAAATGCTCAGCTCATAAATTCTTACCAAAAGCTGTAAAATTTATCGCAAATTCAAACTCTTACAAAATATTTCTTTCACATGTTTAATTAATTTTTTCTTTCCTTCTTTGGGGCGTTTCCATGTACCACATTGAAACTAAACAAACATCTCTGCTTCCTTGTCGACGTTTTGCTTAGGTTCACTTTCAGTTTCATAATGAGTCATCTTTGTCTTTGTTAGGACTACAACCGTCTTTCATTGTTCTTCCTGATGAGTCATCGTATTTTCAGTTCTTCAGCCATGTACTGCTTATGTTGCATCAGATTCTTTTTTCCACGAGTCCATATCCGTTGCGTCTATAGTATCTGTCCGTAATCCATCTTTCTTTTCTCTTTCACTGAATAAACCATGCTGATTCATTCCATTTACAATGCCCAGGCAAATACGCCTGTGGATAACAACTCTTTATTTTCTCAATTATTTGATGCTGTGTGATATCTATTCTTGGTTCAGTAAAGTTTTGGTGGAAAATTTGTATTTGTGATGATGAAAGAAGAATGTATTCTAAGGATCCTGGTGAAGGGTTTTGCGATATAAATACTTGAAATAGTCGGTTCCTACCATAAATGTGAACTTGAAGCAATCAGACGTTATATCAAAGGTGCATGCTGACTGCAATAAGGTTGATTTTTCGTTATTTAAATAGTCGATTTTAAAAGAGTTGATTTGATTGAGTTGATTTTAAAAGAGTTGATTTTAAAAAGTCGGTTCCTACCATAAATGTGAACTTAGAGCAAACAGGTGTGATATCAGAGGTGCATGCTAACTGCAAAAAGGTTGATTTTTTTCTTGATTTTTTTGACTGTATTGTTTTTGACCTTGGATTAGATAAGGTCCAAACTTTGCGTTAAGTTAACAATATAATGATGACTCTAGTGACATGTCATGTGTGATGCATCCTACCAAAAAGTTGGTGGTAAACTTTCTGAAAAACAAAATCAAAATTTTCAGTGTGCTTCAATGATATCACATCTCCTGTTTCCTACAGTTTTCACTTTTGATACAAAGCAAGTCGACTTCAATGTTGCAATCTTGTCAACCCTTTATAAAAAAAAATTATAAAAAAATTAATACCCTGGAATATCACTTTAACAGATTCTGCAGTTAAGATGATAATTACATTTCAGACAGAAAGCACACTGTGTATTTGTGATATGCCACTGATATCATTACGGTCACATAGACAAACACATCAACGTCCAGTTTTCTGTTAAGTGAATTGATTACAATGTTTACAATAGTCCTGGATAATCAAGTAATCAACCTACTTAGAGTTAGATTACCAAAGATGAAACTTGAGAGATAATTCTTACCAGAGACAAAAATGTTCTGAAAAAGTTTCAAATCTTTGGAGAATTTCGACCGGTTGGGCAAGAGCAGGACTTACTGCTGGTCTGTAAGGAACTTGCTGCTCAGGGTAAAGCCAAGAACAGAATGTTCAAATGTAACAGATCAAAATCTTCAATAAGACCTATATTCCTCTGTTATTTCTTAACCAAGTGGTAATTTAGTATTTACTAAACTATGATCAATGTTGAGTCATTTCGTAAATTTCTGCCCAGAAGTTACAAAAGGCAAAATACATAGCACCATTATATACAGTGTAGCAATGCTGATAAGTCTTGTAAGTCTTGGAAATCTAAACACAAACTTCATTCTAACATCTGACAACAGAATAATGCAGATGTTGAAATGCTTTTATTATATCTTATTTTTAACTGCTCTCAAATAAAACAATGTGTAATGTCATAGTTCTACTTAAGAAGAAATAAGAGATACCCAATCTATCATAAATAACACCTCTGACAAATTTTGTTACTCTTACTACTGTAGATACCTGGTATGGAAAGTTTAACAGAACTGTGCTTGATGAGTAAAACTCTTTAGAACCGATAACATGACAAAACACTTATCTTTAATTTTCGAAGGAAAATTTGCATCACAAAAACCAAGCAACTTCCTTAAAACAAACTACAGTAATTCGCATAAAAACTGCAAGTTATAACAAGAATGTTTTGTAACAACTCAATACAGGATATTAATTAATGTCATCTAAGACACTCACTAAGCTCGTCTCAAAGCTATCTTTTGCATGGAATTGTCACATGACACCACTGTGAGCCAATCATGTTATTTTCATGCATAATTGGATACCCCTCCATCTGGCTAGCTGGATCTACCTGGTTTCAATGTTTGGAAACAGTAAACACCCCTAATAAGCAAGTACAGAAGATGTGTTACCATCTTTCATGTTATATTTGTATTTGTTGCAAAACCATTAAAAGTAATCTATTTCTCTGCCCCAGCTACCACTTAGTGTAGAGACAAAATGTTTGATGTTTTAAACCTGTACACCCTTTCTTCCCTTTGATAACTATCTATAGTACCACCATATTGTATAGCAAACTTCACCACGATACGCAGCTCGATGGTGACAAAAGTTAGTTTTTCTTTCTTTGAATGACTTGTCTTCCTTTTCTTTTTCTAAATTTATACAAAATCATCTTGAAATAAATCAACTTAAAAAATGCTTAGCACTTGGTATGCTTTAAAATAGTTAAATATTCTTTATGAAAACTTTTTACAGCTATAAATCAAACAAGAAAAGACTGTACATTATAAATAAAAACCTTACGAAACTAACACTGTCCTCTTAAAATACGTTGAACAGCCCTGATCGAGTGGAACTCCCTCTACAACAGTAAAAAAGACTTCAAAGGTGTTTTTTTTTTTATTGCTGTTGTTTTGCACTTTCTGCAAGAACTGTTTGCTTACATATATCACCCAACAACAGCATTAACAAGGTGAACCTGTCTGGTGGTAGCAGTCATTGATACAACAACAAAATACCTCCTGTGTATTGTTAACTGTGCACTTTCATGTCTTTCATAGAAGGATCCCCGACTCAAGTTTTCCACAAGACCCTGAAAAGGAAGAAAACGGACATCCTTGGTTAAAATGACGGGATGATTTATTCTAGTATGTCAGTAAAACTGCTCTTTCTGTGTGACAGTATAACATAGATTTCATTATAACAGTATGGTATACTCTACTAAAAGCAATGCCAGTTGGGAAATTCACATTCTTAAGGCAAAATATGGTGAACCAAGGTCAGTCAGGTGACAATTGAATGAAATCACCACATTGTTCACTATTTGTTGCTCAAAACTACAGTTTTGTAATTGTTGTCATAATCTTGGTTCTCCTACAGTAGTATCAATTTATTGTTATCATTATATTTTGTTATCAATTGTTATCAATATATCAAATGATATCAATATTTATTTATATCAATTGATAACAATATAAGATATATATAAATATATAATTATATATAGATATCAATATATCAATAGTATCAATATAGTATCAACATATCAATATATATTTGTATATAAAAATATATATATATATAGATATAAGATATCACTGGTTATCAATATATTGTTATCCTAGTATCAATCAGAAGGCACTGTCATATCAATCCTAATAGAGGTGCAGAACAGGCTCTGGGTCCTAATGTGCGTGGCCTTTACTATTGAAAGGTCTCTAAAGATTTTGAAAAGCGTCGAAATATATCTTGATATTTGTGCTACTGTACTGGTGAAAATATATGAACCAACAAACCTCCAGTCGTGCAACAGCGCTATTGTTCCAACCAGGTTAAGGTTATTTCATATTCGGTAAAAATTTAAAATGTACAGCTCCCTGAGTATATACTAACGTACGGTTAGTAAAGAATGGATCTGTTACTGAGTAACAGCTCCCTGGTCATGCCTATTTTTATTATTATTATCTTTATCGACTACTGACACTGATGGCAGTTGTTATTTAAAGCAGAATTGACTGCTTTCACCTGTGTATTTTTATTTTACCGGGACATGGAACCGTCAACTACATGTGAGTTAGGAACCTCCAACCACTTTCATAGGTGATTAAATATTCTTAAATTTTTCAGGCAAATTATTTAATGCAGCATATTTGCCAAAGTTTGTAGCGCTATAGCATTTGCCATATTTACTTTATTTTACACTGTGTAACTTGCAGAAATGCTCACAAGAAAGATTATACCGACCTTTGACCCATGGTAATGCCCCATATTAAAAAATGAGAGGGGTGTCTTACAAGCAAATCTTGAATATTATTTTCCTCGTCCAGATAAGGGAAATTAATGTTCAAATGTGATAATAAGACCAATTCAGAGTTTATGTTGTTAATATTCTGCGACCACATGCACTTTTTATAGGGCGATCTTACCAACTGATGTGTGAACAGGTTTGCTGGTACACTTATGTTAAGAAGAAACTTATGCTAAAGGATTTAGGCGACACCCTATCCTCCCTTAAACTACCAATTAAAGAATGACATTGGCAAAGGAAACTATTTGCTATGAAATTCAAAAAGCTAAGTTCTACTAAATAATGAGAGTATGACTCACCCTCACAATACCCTTGGAGGTTCAAAACTAGGTCCTGTACCATACCCAGTGGTTCCTGCGCTGGAGTCTCCAATCCTCACATTCCATTCTTGTGGACCTTGATCATCCCTCCACCAGTCAAACTCTCTCCTTTCATTCTTCACCGCAAATGTTGATGGTGGTTGATATGGAGTTTGGCCGTTCAATGGACACTTTTCGACGGAGTATGGCATAGCGAGAGGCACAGGTTGAAAATTTGGAAAAGGTCTCTCAACGTAATTGTTCCTTTCAATCATTGCTGGTGGAAGGTACGGGTAGATGTGCGACGTCTCAGCAGCTCCAGGGTGTACTTCCCATGGACCCGTGAAACTTTCAGCCTGTGCATCTCCAAATAACCCTGAAGGGTCTTTATTAACTTCTAGAGGAGTGGTTGGGTTCACTGGCAGAGGCGTCTGCTGCGATGGCTCTGGAGGAAAACCGTTTACAAATCTGATCCCTTTCCTCTTTAGCCAAAGATTTGTTGTTTCAGACATAGAGTCCTCACTCTCCACAGGAAGATCTTTAATACCATAATGATCCCTGGAGCAGCATTTCCTCTGTAGACTGGCAATTCTCTCATCCACGTCCTTCTTGATGTACTTCCACAGGTCTTTTGACAAATAACTTTTCCTCAAAGACAGCAGCAAAGCCAACTCTTCCTCATATGAAGGCTGGTGGGAAGCTCTCTTAGTGACATTCCAGATTTTATCTTTGGCTGTGCGTGACAATTCCTTGTTCACATTCCACGACAGAGAATATACGAGAGTCTCACAGTCGATGATTAGACGTTGGATTCCCTTCATAGCATCCGCATGCTTCGTTTTAGTGTCTGGACTGACATTGTTCAAACACTTGTATCTCTTGTTTTCATCTTCCAATTGTGCATGAGCCCTCTTTGAGATCGTTGGAAGTTTCTCTAGACAATAATTGGCTCTTTTCTTGTTTCTGGTCCTTAATGCAGACAAGACATCTTTCTTGACAATCTCCAGCTCTTCTGGCAGATCTGGAACACCTCTTCTGACAGAGACACTCGATCTCCTTCTCTTGGCTGATTTTCCACTCTTTCTTCGTTCCTGGTCCTTTCTTCCATTTTGAATTTTTCGTTTCACTGGGGTTGTTTCGTGTTCCTCTTCATCAATTACTAATTTCACTCCGTCATAATCAGAGGAACCATTTGCAACCTTGCCTGAGGGTTGGTTCTCAGAATTTCCAAATTGTGCATCAGAGCTACAGACAGAAGTACTGGCAAGGTGATTATACTTTGACTCCGATGTGGCAACATGTTCGTTCCTAGATAGAGATAGAGATTTCTTTAATGTCGTACAGGATGTCGGCACAGCATCTTTGAGATTTGCGACATCATCTGACCTTTTTGCCGAGCCCTGTTTGCGATGTCTCTCTTGCGAACCGCCTGATCTTCTTTTGCTTCTTTCTGAACTAGTACTTGGACTTCTGGATCTGGATCTCTTCCCATGTCTTTGTACACCAATCATGGAAATCAAATTTGTCAACTTTTCATGTTTTAATCCATCAAGTTCATATCTGTGTTGCAGCCATCTATGAATCTTCCTCAGAGAAGGTGCGGTTGGCCTTTCAAACACACCTCTCGTGAATTCAGGCAGTTCATTGTTAGATGGATGAAATCCTTCCAACCACAAACCCAGGATAACAAGGTCAGCAGTCAATATGAAATGGTCCTCCAAGAGACCAGTCAGGCTTGTCAATTTCCTGCCTGTAGCTTTCTTCTCTTGGACCTCCGTTGTCAACAAGCTTACTTCGACTGTCTTTTTCAAATCGGACACCCTGTGTATCAATTCGCTTTTGTCAGGATGTTCAATCTCTCCTTCGACATCTGGGTAATTGTTCTTTATGTCATCTTTGATACCTTTAAGGAGTGACAAGGCTGCTTTAAAACTAAGCAAGGTATTAGTTGTGTCAACAGACTGTTGCGATACTGAAAGACCAGATGCTACATCTGGTTTCTCAGTGTTACCTTCATGGGCAGGATGTGGCACAGATTTTCCGTTTAGAGAAGGATCTATCTCATTCAACCCAACTGTGGTCCCATCACTTGTTTCTTTTACACTCTCGCCATGGTTTTCTTTAACCCCTTCCAGAAAAATATTGCCATCTTCTTGACTATTTGTTTGAATAAGCTCCGGCAGTAGTCCTGTTGCCACTGATTGTTTTTCACTATAAACTGTGTTCAGGTTTTTTTTAGCTTTTTCTGAAGCTGATGGCAAAGCAGTTTCCTTTTCCTCAAATGAAGCCTCTGTCCTGATACCTTTCTGCTTAACATCTGCCCTCACTTGGACCTTTACCAAAGTTACAGCTGCATTTGCGACTGTAACATTACTGTCTTCTGACCAGCGTCTCCTTATGCGTGGATCTCTCTCATTAGCTGTCGAGAAACTATTAGACATACTAGGATTTTCACCTTGGCTAATGCTACATTCCTCATTTTGCCAATGTAACGTCTTCAATTCAAAGTGCCTCCCGTGGTCTACAAGGTTGGTAAGAGAAAGTCTCGGATCTCCAAGAAGCATGTTATCATCGATGAGCTCCATTGGAATGGGATAAGGCGACTCTTTGGAGTTTTTTTGAATAAGTAATCTACCATGAAAAGACTTTGAATGCAATGGCTTACCAGCCCCAACTGCATTCGGTGGTTCTTTTGGAAGAGGCAGTTTTCGAATGGCATCTAGTGCTGCCATTCCATTGCTGATATGTCTTGCACTTCGATCCTTACTTCTTTTATACTCCTCTGTGGTCACATCGGAGGACTTGTCAGGTAATATTCTTAAATCTGCACACTCAAAGCTGTCAGATGTAGGTGACAAAGGGTTGCTCGGGCATTTACCAATTTCTGGAGTACTCTGGTTAGAAATGCCACCGTCATATCCCCTTTTACATGAAAGGGCTAAAGGAGGTAAGCAAATTGTGTTCCCATTCTCATCTTGCTGTTCTTTAACATCTCTCAATGCTGGTGGTTTATCTAGAGGCTTATCTTCGACATCATCTAAGGCGTGACTGACGCACAATGAAGGTTTTTCTCCGATTCGAGAAAATGTTTTTACACATGACTTGGTCAATATCTTTTCAGTCACTCCGACAGAACGCACCTTGTATCCTTTAAATCTGTACCTAGAGCTGGTTTTAGAAGATTCCACATCAATTGGTGTTTCCTCACTACAGCTCTTCTTTAGTTTACTAGTCTTCTTGTCCCTCCTCTTCTTGTCTCCTTCATAAAGAGTCTGATCCAGTAGTGCATCTACAACATCAATGTCATAGCTCTTGTCTGCTACATGATCAACTTCCTCAATTGATTTGGAATTCGAATTGAGCAAGTTTGGCCCATCTTCCTTTCCTCGGTTCTGGTCTGACAAATTATTCCTCTCTTCCTTCTTCAGACAAACAGTCAACTCATCATCTTTTCCTTCGCAAACCAAATTGCTTTCATCATCAATTGCTTCTTTTGAAGAAAGACTTCTCATATCTTCTTCGATTTCTGAATGATCAGTTATACATTCTTCAGGCTTTCCATCAAAATCACCATCCACTACTTCTGTTGCTCTTTCACTTTCCCTTGCTTGCAGAGTTTCACTTTCTTTTTGATCTACGCCTTTCGCACCTTCCTGTTTGTGTTCACTTCCTTCTGGTATTTGCTCTACAGAATTATATGAGAAATTGATACTCTCACTGTTGGAGCACAAAAAGGTTTCAGACTTCTTAATTGCAGGAAATATTTTGGTAATGCTATCATCGTCTTGTTCTAAATTTTGTACTTCTTCAAGCTGCTCCTCTCCATTCTCACTGTTGGAGCACAAAAAGGTTCCAGACTTTATAATTGCAGGAAATATTTTGGTAATGCTATCATCTTCTTGTTCTAATTTTTCTACTTCTTCAAGTGGCTCCTCCTCCCCATTCTCACTGTTTGAAGTACTATGGAAGATTAGACCATCAGCATCATGCACATCAACTGTAGGTGTGTCTTTCTGTAAGTTTGTGGAAGTAGATAATACAGCTGCAGGAAGAAGATGTGTACTTTCCAAAATTGTCTCGTCATCGTTAGCCGTGTCTCTACAAAGAGAAGAAATATCTGGGCATTGTGCAGCTTGGTTTGACACTGTTGTAGGGAGTTCTTCTTCCTCACAAATCGTTGATGCTTCATCAGAGCTTAAACTATCCCCACAAGTTGACTTTTTCATACTTCTAACAAAACTTGAAAGCTGGTTAATATCATCTTCCACCTTACTGTCACTCTTGCATGCATCGGCAAACTTCTTTTCAATAACGTCTAAGATTTCCAGAACAGTTTGAAGGGCAAGTGGATACATCGGGCTGGTTTCGTCATGCAGAGGATCATCTAGAGTCTGTAGGATAGCATCACAATTTCCACTTTTCACTAAATCAAATATTGTGGATCTACTCAATGGAAGTGAAAGCTTACTCAGTTCCTTGGGTGCATTCGTTTGGCAATTTGCAGTGACATTGAAAGAGGAATGTGGAATGCTAGGATGCTGACGATGCAACAGATTTGTTGCGGATGGATGTCTCGAAAGGTTGAAATCGGTGGCATCAGTAAACCGATTCCAATCCATGGCAGTATGGCCGAAAGGTCCATGATATAGTGGTTTGTGCTGAGAAAAATGTTGATCTGATGAACAGTACATTTGGGCTGCTGGTTGGCAAAGATGTGGGGCAGTCGAATGACAAAATGAGACCGAGTTGTGATGTACCATCCTAGGATACTGTTGGCAAGGAAAACAGGAACAACTTTCCTCAAATTTGGGAGAAAAGGAATAGAGTTTCTTCGGTGAGCAATGACATGATGGATCTAAACATGTGGTTTTGAAGCTATTGTAGAAGTGATCTGTGCTGCTTGAATGTGCTTTCCAATCAATATGAGCTGACGGCAGGTGCTCCAAGTCACTGGTATCTGGTGGGGAACCGGCTACTTGTCTGCTGAACCCAAGACCACCACGTAATTTTGTATCCATTTCAAAAGAGTTGGTATCATTATATTTAGCACAAGGTGTAAACGTTGGATACACGGCATTACTGTGATTTGCAGCTGCGTACTGGATGTTTCCAGCATCGGCTGTTTGTAACACTTCACCGCTTGTATTGACCAAGATATCTTCGTTGTTCTTCCCAGGTTGTAGCCTCTCCTGATCAGATGGATTGTCCAATTGTGTTTCTTGCTGGTAGATTGCAGCTTTCATTTTCAAGTGCTTCAACATCTTCAAAGAAAGGAAAAGTGTAAAAGTAATTTAATCCTTCTGGATATGTGAATAAAACAGTTTACAAATGGATAATGAACTGAAAATGAATGTGACAGTTAGAGAATATCATCCTTTATTAAATTTGCTTTAGGAAAATGGTTGCGAGTAGCTGTCTGATGGACAAAGTCATGTATGAAATGCACAATACTGAGAGAGCTAAAACACTGAGCACTAAGAATGGAACAAGTATCATCATCCGTATGATATGTATATATACTTTTTTCAACAGTAGTTATGATGTACTCATCAGCAAAAATCACGAATCAACAGACAATCACTGAGATTTTTAAGCTTTATTTTCCCTTATTTTTTTTTTAACTTTGCATCATTTTCACATAGGTCACATATTCACACTTGATTGGACAGTGACTACCCTTCTACTAGTGACTAACTTTGCAATAAAAATTGTGTTCCACACACTTGGTGAAATAGTTATTCTTTCCAAAGCAATTACATGCACAAAGATATCAGTGTGACTTGTTGGACTAACAGTAACAAGGAGACAGGTAAATACAGGGGCAGAAGTAACTTCCTGTCCCATCCTCTGTAATCCTTTGTCAAAGAGTATGTATGTCAGACGTAAATATCACCAATTGTATTCAGTAGTAGATATCTAGCAAGACGAAACACCAATATACCCTGTTAAAATGAACTTTTCGTTTGAATCTAATTTGTCTGTTCACATACTGCCATGACAATTTGCAAATTGAGTTCATGCAGAGGACAAAATTTCTGGTACATAAATTTTGCTTAAATAATATTATCTGAGTGTGTCAATAAAGGTCATATCGCTGACAAAAGAGTGCATCTGTTGGGGATGCCTTGTGTAAGAAACTTGTAAGATGCTATTGTTAATTTTTTTTAAATTTGCTCGATATTTTCTTAGCTGATTCATGTCGATATAGATCCTAATATATATATATATCTGTTGACGTACACTAAGACTTTCTATTTAGCATGCATAGTTGATGTGTTAAATCTTGCTAGGAGGTTTATCGTTTGAAACACAAACCAAACCACCTCTAAGTGATGGGTCAAGGGTCATCCAAATCATCAAAATCCGTACGACCCCCAAATCAATTTTTGACTGACATGTGATCATCACAAATTAATGACGGCTCCCACATTTCGGCAATGATGTGACTACATGATCTTCGGCATACATGCCAGGTGCAATCAGCTTGTGTCATGATTAACTGTCAACCAAACCTTGTTCACTGTTATGCACTCTCGTGGGATTAAGATGGTCACAAAGTAAACTTGTAAGTCTTATCAAATGGATGAAACCACAATATCAATGTAAACATGTCATTTGACCTCTCCCTATCAAGTACAGAATTTTGTAGATCTACATAAATCAAAGTATAGGTAGATGTTGACTTGGTAGACCTTCTAAACTAGTTATCTTTTTTGACATCTTAATGTTTACCTTTGTATAAAGTTACCTGCCACGAATCTGATCATAAATATGTGTACACCCAATACTTACTGTACAGTGTACTACCCTCATCATGTAGCATAGAATTACTAATACTAGCCTTTACACTCATTTAAAAGAATTTAAAAGAAACAAAAGTAAAATAGAAATCAAAAGATACAGATGTTGCAATGAACCAAACTAATTGCTACTTATGTAACAAGACTTAGACTATGAACATCAGGTGGAAGTAGTTTAGCTGGACACTGGTTTGCTGTGAACCTCATAATGTGTATAATCTTCAAGGAGGTCAACTTGGCTTATAACTGTTGATTGATTGATTGGTTTGCTGTGTTTACATTCACCAAGGCCTTTTGCATGTATGAAGCAGTATGGCTGGACCATTGTTTCTGTCAATTAGGGAGTCAACAGAGCTTGTGACTCCTTCATATACCTTCACTGGGCGACAGGTGGATATGCACACAGTTAATGCATATATCTAGACTTTGGTTCTGTTTAATTCAATTCTCTTTTTAGAGTAGCACTTCAACTCTGTAGTACACTTTCATTAATTCTTTTCATTTTTGAGCGTGACGTACAGTTATTGTACTAGTATGTGATTGTACTGCCTCCAATTTTTTTTTTAGTACTAATCTCATTGAATTGCTTAAATTGTTTTATCATGTGATTGTAAATCGTAATCATTTTGTTTCTGGTTTATCATTCAATCTCATACAAGTTCATGTTGGTTATCAGACGTGTTGGGTCAGTTGTGTTCATTTGCTATTCAAAATTCTGCAATGGTTTTACTTGAGACCAGATTGTGTTGACAGTCTGCTCATATTCAACAGTGTTTTAGTGCATTAACTATTAAGTGAAATTTATTGGGGTTTTTTTGTGAGTCACTTATTTTCAGATGAGCCCGGCCAATCAGCATCCATTCATTCGTGCCTTCATCGACCACTGTGAGTATGAAGACAAAGTGCTTTTTACACTGAGACCACTTTTTTACTGCCAAGGATCTGTTTGACTTATCGTATGTTTTGCTGTTTGGAGTTACTTTTCATCTTCAACTCTTGGTTGAAAATTTGGCTTAATTTCTTTATAAACCTGATTCAGCCTATCCAGGAAAAGCCTTACGCAGTGTTGTATAGTGTATTTGGGAGAGGAGTGTATTTCATTTTGCTCAACATGCCTGAGCACTTTATATTTTCCACCAGATCCACAGCTTGTCATGTTGTGTCACAGCAGAAAGGAATCACTCCACTTGAGAAAGCCTAATACTGGGTTTAGAAATCAATTAGACTCAAACTTTTTACAATAGGATTAAGGTATCCTAGCTGTTTTGCCTACAAAGCCGGAAGCCACTAAATACTAACGCCTACAGCGGGTCGGACCATTTCGAGCGCCCTCGGAACTCGGTTTCGGGTGCAACTGTGCTCGGCGCTCTCGGTTCCCGAATTACTTTATTTTGCCCTGGTCTCGGAAGTTAGTTGACTCTATGTAATAACTTGTGAGACCTGCTACTCGAGATACAGATAGATATAATAGCGGTTTGAAACGGTACTTGTAGTTTTTCAATGATATTTGTAAATAACCAGGTCTTGGAGGTTAGTTGACTCAATGTAATAACTTGTGAGACCTGTTATTTGAGATGAAGATAGATATAATAGCGGTTTGAAACAATACTTGCAGTTTTAAAATGATATATGTACACAACCAGGTCTTGGAGGTTAGTTGACTCAATGTAATAACTTGTGAGGCCTGCTACGAGATAGAGATAGATATAATAGCGGTTTTAAACCGTACTTGCAGTTTTTAAATGATATTTGTAAATAACCAGGTCTTGGAGGTTAGTTGACTCAATGTAATAACTTGTGAGACCTGTTATTTGAGATGAAGATAGATATAATAGCGGTTTGAAACAATACTTGCAGTTTTAAAATGATATATGTACACAACCAGGTCTTGGAGGTTAGTTGACTCAATGTAATAACTTGTGAGGCCTGCTACGAGATAGAGATAGATATAATAGCGGTTTTAAACCGTACTTGCAGTTTTTAAATGATATTTGTAAATAACCAGGTCTTGGAGGTTAGTTGACTCAATGTAATAACTTGTGAGACCTGTTATTTGAGATGAAGATAGATATAATAGCGGTTTGAAACGGTACTCAGTTTTTAAAATGATATATGTACACAACCAGGTCTTGGAGGTTAGTTAACTTTGTGTAATAACTTGTGAGACCTGCTACTTGAGATATAAAGATAAATACAACACTTTATTGCAGCTTTTTTATATAAGTTTGTTAACTTAAAATGTCAAGAATGAACCGTGAAACGTTTGGATATTTGTGTATTTGTCTCTTATTTCCCCTCTTTTACTTAATGGCGAGCGGGACTTGGCCCGGCAATTCGTACATGTTACACGAGCTCGTATACCCGCACTATACACGTGAAATGTACAACATGTGCATCTACGTAGTTATGCAAGACTGTGACGTCAGGTGAGATCATTCTCGCCCAGGATCCTTACCGATGAACCGAACCGCTACGCGGGTAAGTATTTAGTGGCTTCCTACAAAGCCTGGCTGTAGATCTGGCAGACATGGGAAGATTTTAAAACTGCCAAAGCAGAGTAACTTTTGTCTACAAAATGCTCAGTAGGTCTGCTTTTATCATGGACTATATCATTGTGGTTCTGTTGTAGCTTGGATATCTGCTGACATCTACTGGTTTCTGGAGAGCTAAGTTGAGCAATGAACCATTGGTGTGTTAATTGATGTCAGCTAGTCTAGACCCTTGCCTTTTGCACTCATATCAATGTGGTAAAAAGCCTCCCTATTTCCCCAGTTGGATTGTTTCATGTATTTATTAGGAGCATTTCACTGTGACAAAATGTGTTTTTCTTTGTCTTTTGACTAAACACCTGACACATGTAATTGTGTAACACTCTCTTACTAACATGAACTTCAATTAATGGACATAAATAGGGGATGTGAAGTGTCGTTCCTAAAATAATTTGAGAATGACAATTACTTTGTAGCTGTAAATTACCCTCATGATAAGTGGAACAAACCAACCAGGGAAACTTGACCATTTTGCTAGGCCAATATCATACCAGATAAATTATCCCCCTGGCTTAGCCTGGGGTAGTTGATTTTACATCCCTCAGGGCAATCTAGCCAATAAATATAGACAATTACTAGTCCTTACTCCTTAGTTGATGCAGAATTCAAGAGCAGTTGCTGCTTAAAGGGTGTGAAGAGTCGCGCAAAAAGAAACGTCTAATGCCAGTAATTTGACCTAGTTTCGAATGAGGTGTAACAGAAGCAGTGTTAAACACCACCATCAATCCCAGATAATACACACACAGCTTGCTACTGTCAGAAATTAGACACTAGTGTACAGTCAGTACATACAGCTGCGGTCAATACCCACAGCACAGCACTTATACAAACGATACAGCGATGGACATCTCAGGTCCAGCTAAAGATAACAAGGTATCACGTTTCATTACTGTCTGCATTTTGTAGCGACACGAACAAAATGTCACTTGCAAACAACGGATAGTTAACTTTTTCAGAAGGCCGCACACGGTGTGGGGCGAGTCTTCAATGCCTTTAAGAGTTGCATGGTATTTGGCAATTAAAGGCATTGAAGACTCGCCCCAAACCGCATGCGGCCTTCTGAAAAAGTTAACTTTCCGTTGCTTGCAAGTAACGTTTTCTGCTTGTCGCTACCAAATGCAGACAGTAATGAAGTGATACCTTGTTATCGTTAGCTGGACCTGAGATGTCCATCGCTTAATCGTTTGTACAGTGCTGTTGGTATTGATGGCAGCTAGAGAAGCAGCTCCCTGGTCTAATTACCAATGGTATCAAGCTGTGTGTGTATTTTCCAGGATCGATGGTGGTGTGTAACACAGATCGATGGTGGTGTGTAACACTTCTGTTACACCTCATTCGAAACCAGGTCAGATTATCGGCATTAAATGTTTCTTTTTGCGCGAGTCTGTATGTATATATATATATATATAGTCTACAACAATGTCTTGTCTCTCTCAATAGGTCCTGTGTGAGACATGCAGTGTTTTCTGTAATTGCTTCAAAGTTGTGTCATACTAAAAGGATGTTGATTACAACTCCCTAGATATGTGTGTTTATTTGGTTGAGTTTTACAACAACCATAATATTATGGATGAGGCATGTGGTATGCCTATTATATGCTCATATATTTTCTAGCCGTACGCCTAGTGTACTTCTGGGCCACGCTATATTATAGTTAAGAAGCATAGACCCAATAAGCACTGTAAGCTTTGCAATTTAAGTTCTAACATTCTTTCCTGAGCATTGTTATTGTTAATAATATAACCTGGTGATCGCAGTTATAGAATAGGTCTATCAGCAAGTCATCCATCGTTACACGGTCTACAAACGTACTTCTAATTTGACCAACATGGTACTGGTAGTAACTACTAGTACTAGTAATAGCTGGGCGGTGTTATACGGTACATTTTCACTACTTACGCTAGACATTGTTACTTGTTATTGACTGTTAGGCTTAGCAGAACTAGTACTAGCCACTACTTCGGCCTCACATACCGAGTGAGCCCATCTATTGCGGAGAGTTCGCATACATTATTCTAGATAGACACTGCTGAGAAATAATCCACTCACTTTTATATCTTCCGGCTACGTCCTAATAACGAGTCCAGTTTGCTCTAGTTAAAGCATATCTTCAAACGTTAACGTGTTCGTTATGCGCAAAGCACAAGGTTCTCGTATCTTGTCGGCAATTTTCCAGGTCTAAATCCACGTGTGTCACACAGACAACAAACTACAGGGTTTTCACGTCTTCTTGCTATTCTGGTGTATCTGTGCAATGAGCATAATCGCGATGTGTGGCACGAAATAAGTAGCAAACATGTAATGACGTTAACTTTTGTATCCAATCAACGTCCCAGATTCACAGAAAGGAGGCGGTCTTTAGTGATGTCTTAGTTCACGGAATTTAAAGACGGTCCCTTGAGATGAATGGCAGGTAACATTACAGTCAAGGCATTGTTACTATCGAATAAGCACCTTTCTTATAAAGTAATGGAAAAACTATACTGGAGCAGTGACTTACTATCTAAATAACAACTACTTGGGCTTTCAGTCAAGTGTTAAGTCAAGTGGGCTAATGTTAAGTTGTTGTTTATTTGATGAGTACGTAGGCCTAACTATTAGTGTGGAAAATAAAGACATGTTGATACAAAATGGTAACTTCTGTCGATATTCCAAACAAAATTTGAAATGTTCGAGGTCAACATGTTAAGTTTTCTGCTGGCGCGGACTGCCCCCCTTCAACCCCACCAAAAATAAAAAGTATAGTTATTATCATAACATTTCGTGTAGGCCTAGATCTAGTTGTGGACCTAATTTGTAACCTAACATGTCTCAGAATGTATCATTTTCCAGGCGGTTCTGTTTTTCTTGGGAGTACCCTTCTACCCGCGGGTCGGCTTGGATGACCCCTCCTTCGTAAAATACGGATCCACCACTGTCAGCCTGTTCTCAATTGAGGGATGATAAATATCGACATGCAATATAAGTTTGAGCAAGCGTAGAATATCCGTACTCAGAGAGCCCGGTACACTATAGCCTTGGCCAAGTCGTTTGTAATACTCTTTTTCTTGCGTGCAACTGCACATGCCTCAGAGTCCGTTTCTGCCTACCACGAATGTGCTTGCCCACTGTATTTTACATGCCCGAGGATCTGCCCGATACAAATGTCTTGGACATTTCTCCAAAGAGGGGCGTGAACTTAAGCAAACCACAAAATCTTTATTCATGTTATTAATACGAAATTGCGTATCATGTGAGATCATGTTTTTTTCCACAGCGACCGCTCGCAGTTTACAAACCAATTTAAGGCCAAGTGATTGTTCACTGCTGGAGGCAGGACTTGAATAAACATTTTTGGGAAGTGGACCTCATTTCCAGGTGGTAAGTTCCATGTAATAACACACATGTCTAATCGCTTCCAAGCTTGCCGAAAACGTATGAACTGGGTGGTGGGCCCAATTGGCAAACCTGATTGGCTTCTTCGCTTTTCCGAAGCAAATCTTCCAAAATTAAAGGAAACATGGGCAGTTCAGCAAATATAGCCCCCCCCCCCCTTAATAGCCCTCCACTTATTAAAGCTCTTAAACCATCAAACTGTGTGCTGTTCTTCGTGTTAGGTGGTGGGGAAAGGGGAGGCTGGGAGACCATTGGTGTTCATCATAGAAACATTTTTGTAATAGCCTATTATTATAATTTAAGTTTAAAGAGGGGTTGGCTTGATTCTTTCCCTGCGAGTTCGAACATTATTGAGTTGATTGGTTTTTAACACATCGAAGCTCATCGTCCCTGAAATTTTACGCCGAATCCACTTAATATGAGCATCGGTACACAAATTCGTTAGGCCATAAAATCGTAAACTCTTTCTTGAATGATGCCAATTTGTTTCTACAATTATTGGGGCTCTATTAAGGGTATACCCAGCAGCCTCAACAAGGTCATCGTATGCCCTCATATTAAGGAGTTGTTTACCTGGAGATACGCTGGGCCACATTCTCAGACAAGACCAGGGTCAATTGCCTCAGCATTTATGATGTTGCACAACATATATCGTGTACGTTTTGACCAACAATTAGCCCGTATATTGTAGCTTTTATTGGTGGATTTTCTATGTTTTTATGCATTTTGGTGGATAGTACAATAAGGCTCCGATTTTATAAGCCTAGAGGTGATGAAGGGATTGTAGGACGGCCTTGGTAATATGTAGGCTACATAAATCATGTGTTTATAACGTTAGCATGTACAACCGAGTTGACTTTAGTACTTTTAGCAGCAGGGTAACTGTCTAACAATTATGCAATTAGGCTAATTACCATAAATTTCAACTAATGCAATGAAAATCCGAATACGGTATTCCCTGGTGGAAATTCCAGTTGAATTTTTGAACTGGGTTCAACTGGAATTTTCTATACGGAAATTGGCCCAAATTTGAACTAGGTTGAACTGGGTGAACTGGGGTTCCCAACTGGTTCAACTATGTTTTACTGTGTCCAACTGGTTCAACTATGTTTAACTAGGTTCAACTGGTCCAAGTTCAACTATGTTTTACTGGGGTCCAACTGGTTCAACTATGTTTACTGGGTCCAACTGGGTTCAACTATGTTTTACTGCGTCCAACTGGTTGAACTATGTTTTACTGGGTCCAACTGGTTCAACTATGTTTACTGGGTCCAACTGGTTCAACTATGTTTTACTGGGTCAACTATGTTTAACTGGGTCAACTATGTTTTGCTGGGTTAAACTGTATGAACTATTTTTTTACTCCTTATATTTTTAAATAGTTTGAACTGGGATTCTCAACTGGTGTTATCTACACTTATATAACACCACACTATAAGAAGTTTTCATTTTTTAACAGTAGATCTATACTGTAAGTATTAAGGGTGTTAGCCACTGAAAATAAATGTTTGTTCTTGACATTAAAAGTCTGTTCTGGTGAGTTGGCCTGCTGGTGACATCAAGTATTCTACGACCTCAGACCTTCCACGACATCAGATATTCTACGACATCAGTATAGTTGAACCCAACAAATGGTATTATGAATGTCCGATCCCAGCAAAAAAGTATCCTTTAATTTATATGAAATAGTGTTCCAGGGTATCCTTTCAGTAAAATAATGTCAATATCCTTTGTAGTAAAATAATGTCCTTTATAAGTGATGGTGTCCTGGAATATATCCTTTATTGTAAAACAATATCTGTTATAGTAAATAGTATCCTTTATAATAAATAGTGTCCCAGACTGGCAGTTGAATATCACATCTTCCATAAAATAATAAGGTCCATGAACAGTAACTTGAACTATGTAAATTAAGGTTTAAAACAAACTATCCAGCCATTAAACTATCTTTCTCTTCTTTTAAAACTGCCTTGCTCAGATACTCATAGCCAATTGCCAACTCCCTATACTGTACCCTCACAAAACTCCTTTGTTCCTAAAATGTATACACACAGACCCCATTTCCTGTGAGGGCTAATTTCCAGGAAGAGCAAGATAGTTGCATAGCAACCCAGAAGAGAGAAAGTTGTTAATCAACCTTTTTGCTACCACAAGACAACATACAAATGTACTGTACACATGTATAGCCCTCTCAGATCTGTACAGTGAGCCCTTTACACTTCACTAATAAACAAGTAAAACTATGGTACAATACAAAACTTTATGTAAGAGCTGACCGTCTTACACTGTACAAATGAAGCCTCACTTGAAATTAGATTGACAGTTTAATCATATGTTCATAATGTTCAGTGTAGGGCATCCTCACATTTGTAGCATATAAATGTATGCTGTACACTTCACTAGGCTAATGACTTTTTCAAAGTATGTTATTATGCCAATAGGACACTTCATGTTTGAAATAACAATCAAGGAAATTATTAAATTTTGAAAATTGCTATTATATGTTTGCTAGTTGACAATGACTTTCCTTAAATCATGCGGCTAAATATAGGTGTTAACTTGAGTATAACTAGGTTAGGCCCCTATAAGCTGTGCAACTATAACGTTAGGTTATGTCTATCGTTAGTAATTGTACCATGTGGTATACCTAGTAGGGAACCTGTTTGTTAGGCCTAGCCTATGCTATAGTCCTAAGTCACTAGCCTATATAGGCCTATAAAGTTTCTGTTCAATTCAAATATTTATGATAAAGAGCACGTTTACAATCAATTATAATGTTACAAGTATGTGTCAATAATATAAAGATACTGCAAGATCACAAAGGAGGGAACTTAGCCGCGGTAATAATTTAAAATTGTTGGCAAAATCGGTTTCAAATGCGATTATTCTGCGAAGCTTCTGTTGGCGTATGTGGTTTGCGGATTCGGAATTTATAAATTTTGCGCTAACACAAGGTACAAATGTCAAAGTTCAAATTTAGTCGGATCATACTATTTTGCACTAGGAAGGTATTTTGTCTACCAATTGTTCAAATCGACCAACAAATTATAACATAATTTTTCATATTTATTATATAGGAAATATTTCATATTTTTAATCATTGCGGTACAAAAATGTAATCGTTTAATCATAACTGTGATAAACATGACAGAGATTAATTTTACATCCCTCATAAGTTGGCTAATTTAGCATTTTCAATATATTACTATACGGTTACTGCTTACGAACTTACATTATAAAATTCTTGATAATTACGCCTAAAATAAAAGCAGTAAACATAGTCCAAACCCAGTTGGGCCAGTGTGAAACCTAGTTCAACCCCAACAGGGCAAGTTCAACAGTAAACATAGTTCAAACCCAGTTGGGCTTGTGCAAACCAGTGAAACCTAGTTAAACCCCAGCTGGGTCAGTTCATACATAGTTCAAACTCAGTTGGGCCTGAACAAACCCAGTTGAACATTGTGTAAACCCAGTTGAACCTAGCTCATGTACAGCATAGCCCAGTTGGAACCCAGTAAGACCCAGTTAAACACAGTTAAAAACCAGTTAAACATAGTAGGCCCTAGTAGAACCTCGTTGATTTTTTAACTGGGTTCTACTGGAATTTCTACCAGGGTTGTATATGGCAGTTGATAGTTATCACGTGCATGGAGCACATACCGATACCATTGTATAATCAGGGAGCTGCTACTCTAGCAGCTCCCTGGTATAATAACAAGCAAGGAACCGCAGCCCTTCACAATGCACCTGTTCAGTGTTATGCATATAGCGAAGCTAGCGTGAGTGTTATGTATAGGGCTACAATACAGCCCTTTGGGAGAATCTGACAACCTTGCCGGTGTCTTGTTGCTATGGGAACGGCTCTGTTTCCATTGAATTTTGTGAGATTCATCGTGTTTATTGTTCGGAGTAATGTAACTGTTGATACGTCACAATGTTGCTACCCCATGTACAAACTCTCTGAACGATGGCTCATGCCTTCGGAAGTTTGTAATAGGGTTAAGAATGTGTAAAGAGAAAAGATGTATACAGAAATTGACCACGGAGGATGTAAAAGGGACGGCTTTAAATGGTGTATTCAGGGACGTGAAACATCAACCAATGATGAGTTTAGTAACTAACATACTACAGTGATACAATAGGATGATAAGGGGATCCGAACAGCAACTCCCAGCATCGAAGAAATCAACTCCCCACCACAAACAGGTAATCAATACGCTCAGTACCGTAATTAGAGAATGTCATATATGATAGAGTGAAGACTTCAGTATTAGTCGAGTAATGACTTCACAGCCCCACTGATACTGAAATTATAACATTTAATTATGACATCTTCATTAAATTCTGTTTTTTTTTTTTTGTTGATAGAGGTGGTATTTTACAACTATAATCATAAAACTTGATTTTACCTACTATACACATGACATAATTAATTTCAGTAATAAAATACTACAAACAAATACTAAAAACAATTACTAAAATTAATTGCAAAAAAGGTCAAAGGTAAATAATTCACCTGCTACAACTACTGGCATCATCAGACTATCCAAAATGTCCCCGTTATATATACCAACACCCCCCTCCCCCTCTCTACCCCTAACACCAACACTCCCCTACAACACCACCACTGCCATGCCTCGCCGGAATATGATTCATTAAACTATGATATCTTGAAACAAGGAATAATACGCTTAAACACTGACGAGGAGCCCCCCTCAGACAGCCCGGCCATTGACCGGTTTCTTATAAGTTCTTGGAAAAAAGTTCTTATTGATGACACATTTGTCCGCTTTAATATGGTCTCGGTCTAAATTTACGGTGAGTTTTATGGAGATCCGCGGTGCGGTGGGTTGATGAGTTAAACAAACTACTCCTTACCAGAACGAAGGTGTGCGATTTAATGATAAGAATACACAACCAGGAACTCTATACCGGAAATGAAGATTAGTAACAAACTTATAACAGATAACAAAGAACGACTTAGTGTAATTAACTACCGTATTGTCATGTCAGTACACAACAGAACGTGTCGTAGATGTGGGCTAGATAAACTTCATTATTTAATCAAATCTGTAATGCATGACTTCGTTAAACGAATCAATTCCTTTTTCGCATCTTCGGTTGTTAGGTAGGCCTACTTGATTTCCATATTCCGTCATTTGTATTGTAAAATTTGTACATACTGAACTTTTGATAACTATAATTGTTGATAACTGCGTTCGAATTATCTGTTTCATATATGTATGATATAACGGTTAATTTTCTAGCAACAAATTCGATAATAATGAAGTTGGAATTCAATCCCCTTTCTTACGCGGTATCAAGGTCTTACAGGGTCAAAATATAGAATAATCCAGTGCAGATTGTCGTTTATTATTTAATTAAAGATTAAGCATAAAGTTAAACATTATAAAATTTACTGACATGAAATTAATTCGCAGTAAAAGTCACTAATTTGTCCTAACAAGAAATAACCGCTTATTTCTTTCTTTAAAATTTGTCCTTTCTTTTTCACGGAAGGCTATCTTTTAACATTCCTTTGGTTAAGTTATTGTAATGTATACAGATCGAGGGTGCAAAATTGTTAATTAAACTTATAACGAAGGAGTGACGTCATCATCTATGGATCTATGGAGGGTTCAGTTCCATACGTACGGTAAATATTTTACCGTTGACTATCTTGAAAACCGCGATAAGCTAAATGGTCTTCATTCAAAACTTTTCTTTGTTTCTGGACCAACTTATATATTTCTCTCTCGAAATCATCCTGTCGGAATCATGACCCCGCTGCAACAATACCCTTTTTCTCCCCAATCGTCAATCAAGTTACCAATCCATGCCACAAGACTAAGGACAGACCTCACCGATAACCACCTACGTAAAGGTCACCAGCTGGACGATATATAGCCATGTTAACTCATCCCGTCACACACAGGAATAAGGTATAAAGTAAGTATATATATATATATACATAAATATATATATATATATAAATATATATATATATATAAATATATATATATATATATAAATATATATATATTATAAATATATATATATCTATAAATATATATTTATGTATATATATAATATATATATATATATATATATATGTATATCACAATGTGAAACTTTCGCACCGAAAATAGCGGTTAACAGCTCATTCATCATCCATATTCTGTCTATTCGTGTGAAGTGTTTGAGAAAAGCCAGATGAATCGCTGACCTTGCCCCTGAAACCAAACTATTTGATATAGGTATGTTGCGGTCCTTAGATCGACCCCCGTTTCACCCGCCGTGTCCCTATAGAGGTGACTCGAGTTCTCTGTAAAGCGTATTGTGAATGGTTGAAAATTTAAACGGAGTTAAAATTCGTTCTTTGTCTATATTGTTGATTTTTGTTTAACCTTGTTATTTTTTTTCATTTTATATTATTTGAAACAACGAGAAACAGTTGTAATTAATCATCTTAAGGGTGTGAAGGCTCGCGCAAAAGGTAACATCTCATGCCGGTAGTCTGACCTAGTTTCGAATGAGGTCATGCGTGTTCTTTAAATGGAGCAAAAATATATAAATAAATAAAAGCCAAATACAACAATTTCAAAGCATGCAAGTTTATTATCTCCCTCCTAAATATATGCGCCTGCTTACCGTGAATAAAACCAGACCGTCAAAGTGGAGACATCCTTTTTTGGAGAGTCGTCCTTAGTAAATATGCACGTTACGAAAACGAAACAAATCAATATAAAATAGACACAAAGACACATATTGCATGTTTATCGGAGAAAGGCCTACCCTTTCTGGATTATTTAGTGGCCCTTAAATAGCCGTTGAATTTAATCAATCTCTTTCAGTTCATTAACTAACGACCTCTTTGTTATACATAAGGCGTATCCAGGATACTAAATATACGCTGGTCTCGTTGTGATCATGAACACAAAGGGTATTACAATTAGACATCTACCTACCAGTTATAATTATTATTTTCTTAATGAGCGAAGGCTTATTCGTTATCTATGTTATCGAGTACCATTAAACATACAGATACAAATTCAGCGATCTAAAATAAGTATGCCGATCGTTTTAATGCAATAGCCTATGCCTGCGCTAAGATTATCACTAAAGTAACTAGGATTAACGAGGAAACATGCTGGTCGTGTTTATCCCCTTTATTCGTTACCGGTTCTCAAGTGACCATTCTGTACATGGAAATTTCACGCAGGCTTTGTTCAACAGGTACGGGTGCCACCATATATGGCTACCGGGGGTACATCACAAGTTGGGATAGCACGGGTGCAATCTTAGGGGGTACATCTATTATGGCAATCTGGATACATCCAAAAATTGGGATTTCACCGGTGCGATCCGGGGCCCTCCCTACTACACACACACACATATATATATATATACTCTCTTAAAATGTTAGACTGAAGAATTCAGTCTTCTTTGAGACTGAAATTTTTTTCAGTGTTATACACTGAGTTTAGACTGAGAAACACTCTACTTAGACTGTATTATCAGTTACACCGTTCAGTCGCTGTTTTGGACTGACTTTATTAACCAATCAGCTAATCACATGTGGCATGTCATTTTACCATTTTCAGTCTCTGTATTCCACTGAAAAATGTATCCAATCAGAGAACAGAAATGCGCCTACGTCATCCGAAAACTTGCAAATACGCCGCATAAAAATAAGTGTGACAACGAGCGCTACAACTTGTGTACATATATACTACTATATTCTTCGCTTAGCCAGGTACTCGCTGTACTGTACGTACGCACGCCGTACACACAGCTAGGCATGAACGAGACAGACGACCGTATGTCTAAGCTAGACTAAAGGTTATAAATTAGCAATGGCTGAGTCTTTAAGAACTTTTCTTACAAATAAAGGTTTCCACGAAGAAGTGATAACAGTGTTCGAGGGTATGTATGTATGTTTTTTGTTGTTTTCCAATTAATACAGAATAAAAGCTTGGCAGTTCGTAACGTTAGTTATTCTAGGCTTGTGCGCGAGGTAGGCCTAGCTAGGCTGTACTATAGCAAATAGGGCCTAGGCTGTTGTTATAATTGGTGGGGCCTATTAACACGATCGTCGGGCGAATAAGCACGCCGGTCCTGCATATGTACCCGATCGTCGGGCAAATCAGCCCGCCTGTCCTGCGTATGTACCCGATCGTCGGGCAAATCAGCCCGCCTGTCCTGCATATATACCCGATCGTCGGCCGAATAAGCACGCTTGTCCTGCAGTATGTACTCGATCGTCCCAAAATGAATCTAGGCTAGGTTAACCTCATAACAAATACTTGGACATAATAATGCTCAAGAAATTGCAAAACACAGTACTATTATGCATAGATTGTAAGCACCCTTAATTATTTGAAAAATGTAGTGACTGCTACAGCCATTACAGCATGAAGCTATCACGGTACCAGATCGTTGGGCAAATTAGCCCGCCTGTCCTGCATATGAACCCAATCGTCGGGCGAATAAGCACGCTTGTCAGGACTGCAATATGTACTCGATCGTCCCAAATGAATCTAGGCTAGGTTAACCTCATAACAAATACTTGAACATAATAATGCTCAAGAAATTGCAAAACACAGTACTATTATGCATAGATTGTAAGCACCCTTAATTATTTGAAAAAATGTAGTGACTTCTACAGCCATTACAGCATGAAGCTAACACGATTCTGTTAAACCATTACCATTGTATTTAAATCATGTGGAAACTGGAAAAGAATTGGTATGCTTTTGTTATTTTATTAAACATATAGTGGGCCATCAGTCTTTATTATAAGATTTTACAGTAATATTACCATTCACTAATGTTATGAAATCAGTTTCTTTTACAAGCAGATAGACATATTAGTGAAATCAGTAGGCTAAAATGTAAATCATATTCCTTGTTCACTGGTTTTCTATGCTGATGTAATGGAATCAGGAGATGTCATGAACAATTTATCCTTAAAAAGAGAAATTTCTGAAAACAACTAACAACAAACCTTGCTTGGTAACCATGTACCTGCCAAAATCAACATGATAACCCATAAATGTTAGGTTGAATTTGAATCCACCTTCACGTAACACATCTCACCCGCCATGGATGACATATTGCTGCCTATCGTGAATTGATATATCTCCTTTGTACAATGCCAGTCATGTTCTTGTTTCTCCATTCTCTCCTAAATATTATTCTAGTCTAGTCTCTCTACCTCTCAACATATCTTTTTTTAAGAATGTTTTGATTTATACCATATTGCTTGTCCTTTATCACATTTATTTTTATCTTCACCAAACAGGAGGGCACAGATATTGAGAGTGCAGCACAGGGCAGACAAGGACAATATTGACAGCCTTTCATCCTATCTCTCGGACCAGAATTGAACCCCAAACAATTCTTCATTGTGGCAGATAAACTGGCCATTCCAGCTGGGACAGAGGCGTAGAACATACATTTAACATAGACTATGCTCCCCCTCTACAACACTAGTTTTGTGAGTTCCATGCTTCCATGGTGTATGGAATTTTGCAACCAACAGAAGTGAAGTCTCTCCTCCGTATCCATGCCACATCTATAAGGGCAGCCAGCATGGAGTTACTTCAAGGAGTGAATGTTACTTTTTTATTGCTCTGTAGTCCGGAAGCACGTGTGTCAGCATGGAGTAGCTTTAAAAGGGTGTGAAGACTCGCGCAAAAAGAACGTCTAATGCCGGTAATCTGACCTAGTTTCGAATGAGGTGTAACAGAAGTGTTAGACACTGCCATCGATCCCAGAAAATACAAACACAGCTTGCTACCGTCGGTAATTAGACACTAGTGTACAGTCAGTACATACAGCTACGGTCAATACCCACATTACAGTGTATAAACGATACAGCGATGAACATCTCAGGTCCAGCTAAAGATATCAAGGTATCACGTTTCATTACTGTCTGTCTTTTTTAGCGACACGAACAAACATCACTTGCAAGCAACAGAAAGTTAACTTTTTCAGATGGCTGCATGCTGTTTGGGACAAATCTTCAATGCCTTTAAGGAGTAACTAACACATACCCTAAAACGTTAAATTGATTACCCGGAGTTTACAAACAGTTTTATATGAATAGGGAGGGCTCCAGAAATAATATTTAATTGATTTTTGGTTTTTAAAAATGTTTTTTAATGATACTGATCTAATTATGAATGTAATTAAACAAACACCTAGTTGCCAAAAAAACTTTGTTGTATGATTTTTCGAGCATGTTATTTTAATGTTTACTTTAATGTTCCTACATTTCACTGCACTCACTATGTTGAAGGTTTATTTAATTAAGCAATTAATTAAGCTAATATTATTTATTGTGCACAATATTCCATAATTTGTTCCATGAAAAGCAAGTAACCTGATTATTATAAAGTCAGTAACTGTAGAAAATTCCATTTGAGAATATCCTTTCCTCATTATTCCCCCCCCCATTTTTTTTAAATTTTAGTGATGTAATGAGTCAAAACTGTTTTCAATTTTTTAGTCGACTCTCGAGTGACATTTCTTTTTCAGCTAGAGGCCGACATTAAAGGATTCACGTGAGATAATTTATAAAACTTTAAAATTTAATTGAAATCCCAATCAAAATCACTATATATGATTACTATCAGAAAGTTAAGAAATAATTGAGGGTGGTATAATAGTCACATGTGCTGTTTTTGTATACAAATTTGCTTTATATGAATGCCATATCATGAAATCGTGAATGCAGTATATAATAGTTCATGTTTATCTAATAGCCATTATGAAGTTTGTGCCATTCTGTCAACTGCTTGCTTGTAACATTTTGTTTTGTGTGTGCTGGATAATGACTTTCAGCAATCGCCAATCTATATCATTGAAACACAAAGTATTAAATGTTCACCGCACTGATATATAGTTTGACCATTCCTAATATTTTATAAATAACCTGCTGAAAATTTGTCATATGTTTTCCCCATTTTGAAATCATTCTAAGAAAATTGTTGCCACTATACATTAATGATTTACAACTGGAAAAAAGGCAATGTACCAGATCCATTGTACTATCGTCGTGTTTCCATCCTATCCCTTTTGTAAAGGCAGGATCGTATAGTTACTATATCCTTTACAGTGGAAAATTTCAGTGAGATCGGGAGATGGGATCAGCTGGGTATATAACCACTCAATGTACAGCTGTGTTGTCAATGAATTCCAGGGTATTACCACCTGGTGGTGACATACAAAGAATTTAAAGTGCTTTCTGTTACAGTGGTGTTGCCATACATTTGAATCTTGGTTGGTGATATGTCTATTTGTGAATTCCTTCTCGGGGGAGGGGTTCCCCAGGCCACCCATTGGCGACACCACTGATCTGTTCTCAGCTCACCTAATCCTTTCCAAAAAAATTAAAGAACATTTTAGATCCAGGCCCAATTCAAGCAGAAATTTGACAGATTAATATTGAACTGAAAATATGTCACTATTATGTAAAGTATCTTTATAATTTGAACGTTTGTTGCAAAGATAACATGTTTTGTTGAACATCCCTCAGAATATTGTAGTTTTGATTTCTGTTTTTTTTTAATATATTAAAAATTATATAAGAATATATAAGTGGGTTAGTGGGAATAAAATTACTGTTCGGTGGATATTGACAATTATATTTCTTGATGGAATACCATTTTTAATGTACTTTGTGTGTGACTGTCACAATGATTTTCTGGTCTTTATAGCCTAACATGATTGGATGTGAAGGTGAAGTCACTCCATGAAGTAGCACCTTTCAGTAAATTCCCCTGCATTAACAGATCATTGAATGTTGTCTTGATGACCTTAACTGCATCTTTATTGAAGAATTCCAGCACTTAGCCAACACGGAGGATCTATAGAAAAGCTTGTTCAATCCAGAATTTGCAATTTATAAAATTGACAGTATAGCTGTGATGTGTAATAATTCAGTCTAAAGGACCGACTGTTCAGTCTGATATCAGTCTTATAGACTGAAAGTATTCAATCTTATTAAGACTGGTGCTGCAATAAATCAGTCTAAACTGCTGACTGTTCAGTCTAAAGTGGTTTGATTTTCAGTCTATTAGACTGAAGAGTATTTAGTCTAATTAAGACTGACCTTCAGTCTTTACATTTCAGACTGGAATTCAGTCTAAGTAGTCTGATCCCTTATCCCATCCATCATTAGACTGAAATTTCAGTCGATTAGACTGAAATTTCAGTCTCTCATTTTAAGAGAGTATATATATATATATATATATATATATATATATATATATATATATATATATATATATATATATATATATATATTATTATTATTATTATTATTAGAGAAAACCAAAGAAATAAGATATGACTCATAATTGACAAATTAGGAGTAAAGTTTTAGAAAATATATTGGAATTTTCGGTCCCCCTGGACCTTCGTCAGTAATACTTGGCAGTCGAATGAGAAGTACAAAATGTGACACAATGAAAGTATGACGCTAGATAAGTGTAAGTTGCAATGATGGAATTAAAACCAAATAAACCATGACTATACAGGAAGCGGATTAAGGAGCAAAGAACGGATTACATATGTTTGTAGAACTGATAGTTGTTAATGGGTCCCAAGTCTTTGTTGAGGCCTGTGATGTGAGAATTCCAATCGATTTCTTTACGTTTACGTTCAGTACCTGATTTGAAGTTCGAGGCAAATAAAATACATTTTAGGTATTTGAGAGAATGACTATGACGATTGAAATGTTCGGAAACTGGGAATCCTGCAAAATTATCACAAGTAGATTTTTTGTTATTATTAAAAGTATTTAAACATCACAATCTCTCCCATTATTCTCTCATACTGGCTCAATACGTTTCCCTCGTCCAAACAAAAGATTTCCCGGACTTTCAAAAGGTCTGATCGCTATTGACTTTGATGAAGCCTTTTCACGGTTCAAACACAATCTCCAAATTTGTTCATATTGAAAATAAGAGGAAACATACATTAGCTGAATGACACGTTTACCTTGGCTATATAATTATGATGTGTTTATTAACTGGATCGTCTCGATCTGTGCGTTGATTGTGGTATAAATTTTGGATAGAATAATGTTGGCACTAAACTACTGTATCAACGCAGGTCATTTAGTTAGTCGAAATTGTTCATTATGTGCAAACATAAGGAAGATTAGGTCTAAAATATGAAAAAGTTGTCTGGGATACCAAATTTTGAGCAAGATTTCATGGAAATCACTATAATTTCTTGCTATTGTAGGACCTCTGATTTTACTATTAGGAGAACAGCTGAAATATATAATAGTACCATGCCCTTTGTAACCCCTTGCGTATATCTGTGGTGACTCACTGGTACCTTCTTTAGGAAATCTTGCCCCCCCCCCCTGTGGCATGTGGGTGTTTATTTACTTGTCGACAAATTTGAGTTACGGGGGAGGAAGTAGACACTTTATAGGGTCTCTTTAAACTCTTAAAATATGGAGGCCGCAATCAGCAACCTGTATACCACTTTCACGAGCATTAGAGTTAAATGTCAGGGTGCAAGAGTCATAGAGAAGGCTTTATCTAATACTGCAACTGGCACTTTATGGGCGTTGTCCAAGCGTCCTGGTATATAAGGTCACCAAATGTCTGTCTTGCAGACAGGACTTAAGTTAAGACATGTTAACAGTGCAAACCTTTTTCAAAAGAACTGTATAAAAATGAAATTTATTTTGAATTTCATTGTAAGACAACAAATAATGTTTTATGAGCGAATAAATATGGAAAAGCAGTCTTAAAATAAGATCTATATGTGGTATAGGGTGGGATAACTAATTTCTTTCAAATTCCTTAAGACACCTAAGTTTGCAAGACACCTACAAGCTGCCATGCATCTCATCTATAGTATAGAGACAGGCTAGAAGACTATTATAAATTAATTATAGTAATTTACTTACAGTATTTAGGTTACTGATGTAAGTAACACCTTAATAAGGGGCTGGTCAATGTTTGTGCGAGACGACGCCCTTAGGAGAGGTTGTTAGACGCCAGCACCCCAACTCATGGCCCTGCGGCCCGAGGGAGTGGAGGATAGATGTACCCCATCCTTAGATATTACTCGCAGACTGAGGAACCATTATGCACGGATGAGGTGGGGCGTATATATATTTACCCTGAGGGTTCTTAAACTATATGCTCTGTATCGCTTACATTGCTCATTTGTCAATGAATCAACGATCACGTGGAGTATAATCTAACTTTTAATTAATGTCATAACCCCCCCCCCCACCCCCCCCCAACAGAATATAGACCAACATTTTGCATACAGAGTGAAGCGAAAACTTGTCTGAACCATTATTTCATACACACTAACGTGCAATTCGCTCAACACAACAGATAGTAGTTTCATTGCAGCCATATGGCAATATATAACGCAAGTTTTACATTATGTGAGACCTAAATACGATGAAATGAAATGTAAAAATCAGTTCTATAGGCCTATGTTCATAGAATGATATGGACAAATATTGGTAACTAATGAGTTAGCTTGCTGTCGATATTTTGACTCTTCTTCTTCCCTTTATTTCACTTCTTCATTTGTTTTTGGTTTTATCATTCTTACAAGAGTTACAAGAGTTGCAATGCTAACAAAGAATATAATAGATATGTCTGTAAGTAAACGCACTTGTAACGCTTTATTATAGCTGGATCGATTTCTTACCGCCGTTTGCGTTTATTCATCACCAACCAATTTGTTTTATTGGCACTTTTGATGTTTAAATTTAGCCTGAAACCGTGTCTTTCTTTTGTCACCACCCGACACTGCTCTTATCGGGAGGAATTAATAAATGCTATATACGTCTATGAAAAGGATAATGATAAAAAAAAGACGTCAAGTAAAACTAGAAACCAAACAACGACTCGCTTATTGCTTTTGCTTTTTATGTTCTCAAGATATATATTAAAGTCTGAGTATGTACAAGACATTTATCACTGAGACGATCATTAATCTTTTGACTTATATGTAATCAATATATAGATATATATATATATATATATATATATATATATATATATATATATATATATATATATATATATATATATATATATATATATATATGTATATATATATATATATATATATATATATATATATATATATATATATATATATACATATATATATATATATATATATATATATATATACTATATATATATATTTATATATATATACGATATATACATACATATATATATATATATATATATATATATATATTTATACACAGACACACACACACATATATATATATGTATATATATATTTATCGTTTGCAGTATACGGTAATGGCAACATTCTCTTCATGCAGCATTATTCATCATGTAAAGTTGGCAGAATGATAATGTATTATATTTACACGATCAGGTGATCTTAAAACAAACATCGAATCCCGCCGCCCATGTATTTATTGAAAAATCTAATTATTATTATTATTTTTATTATTATGAAATCGAATGCGCATAATGTTGAATTTCCTATAGAGTTGAAGAATAAGGAGGACGGTCAAGCAAATCGTTTCAAAGAAAGATAATTTTTTTTTATGAATATTATAATTCAGTTCAGTTAAACAGATTACTGGCGAATTGCCAAATCCGGTTCAGGCTTTGTTTATATCTATACACACAATGGATTATATTATTTACATTGTGTTTGACACAATGTAAAGAATGCCATAATTATGATCAACAGTATAGAACAGTTTGAATTTCTTTCAGTTCTGACAAAACAAAACACTTATGATCACTGCCTGAATATATATATAAACGAAAGAGGTTGCGGAGCTCCAGTATGCTGGAGGACAGTATCACCGTCACCTGTCCCCCCTCCTCACCCGACCCCTCCAGTTTTGTGATTTTTTGGGGGGGAGGGGGGTAAAGATACTAATTCATAAGGTAGAATTTCCCTTAGTTTTTACTTTTCGCTGCCTTTGTCATGAATATTGCTGTCGTGTTATTAAAAATGTGCCCATTGGTGAAACGGCTAGAAAATACATTCTAGATCAATAAGTGGAAAACAAATAGAAAATAATAAACAAATAGTAATTGATAATCACCGTTTTTGTCTTGAAACAAACGTTCAGGTACTAGAGTTCGGTACAGTGTACACCGAAGGGTCCAGAGGGTTATGTTAATGCATCTCAGTTTTGAAGAGAAATAGATGTATTGTATTATGTACATGCATTGTAGAGAGGAAAAAAAGCAGTTTTGTCAGTTTACTCAGTCTGACATCACACGAAGTGTTTGCTTTAAGTTCACTTTTGTAACAAAACATGTCAACTTCAAATGTTCTTATCTCAAAAATGTAAGAATTGAATGGAAAGTTTCCCAGGATGCTTATAATAGGCCTAATATCTTTCTTATTTTAATCAGCCAAAGATTACATTTTCCAATGGACAATCCCTTTCATGTTGCTAATGAAGCCTAAACTCTAAGTTCTTTCCCTAAATATGTGCTTGAAATAATGAGCAAAGATTTATTCATTTGATTCTCCGAAGCAACAAGAAAATGTCGCACAGAAACTCCATGTGGATATATAGCATCAATAAACCCTGCCGCTTAATATTTACAGGTCAAATAGTGGGCAAACCTTGGCCAAAATTAACTTTTTGTGCCCGAAATTTACTGACAACACCTATAGAAGTGCCTTGTTAAAAATTATTTATTGCAAAGTCACCCAAGAGTATCGAATCGGCACGAAACCCAAAACAACAAGATCCAATACCAATCCTGTACCCCATATGACCATCACTTGATCACGGTGTTTCGTCAAAATAAGTTTGCACGAATCCCGTGGACAGGGAGTAGATACTACGCATGCTCAGCTTGTACATGAATACAATACGTAACAGTTTCAGAAGACATAAGTTGTAAGGTGCAATACATCTTACTTTTCATTATACAGGGTCCGGGGAGGCGAATTTAGAATTCCTTTCCTTTCCACTGAGGGACATATAGTCAATAGACAATAGCTCCAAAATGCAACACAAGCGGAATAGTTGTTGTATAACCGCACTGTTGTGTCATTATTCTAATCCGATTTGATTCATTATTGCTTGGCTGGTGAGATAATACCAGCCACACGTTGTAGTACGCAACAAATACCCTCATTCACAGTGGTGTGTATAACAATCAGCATTAGTGTTAACGCTATTTGTATTGCGCTATTCTCCTTTCATAACTTCCTGAAACCAGGGAGTTGTTATACAACTCCCTGCTGAAACGGCTCAATTTCCCATAGCAGTGATCCCTATATGCATCGCTTTCACATCATCTGATGACAATTTCCAAGATGTTTGTTTTCTTTATTAAGTGCCACTAGCTTTTGATTTAGAGCTAATTAATCAGTGCATTTGCATGTGTTATTATTTAAGGGATGACGGATGGAATTTTTGTCTGGATTTCATTGGGGGGGGGGGACAAGACTGTAGCACAAAACAAATTTGGGGGCATTGCCCTCCCCCTGGCCCCCCTCTGGCTACGCCACTGAGTGGTCTTTGACGGAGATATGCGTGTGTGTGTATGTCTGTCTGTCTTCACGTCATAAAATGATATTATCTATATTTTTGGTATTTAGTTACTTGATCAATGAATTCGTAGTCAAACGCATTCTCACAGCGTTAACCGGTATACAGGCAGACTATAGATATATTTACATGCACTGTGTATAAATATTGCTTATGGGCCTGTACTTTTTCTAACACGTTCGATACTATTCTGTGATACTTGTAAACACCTTCAATACATTGTGCAGGCAAACATAACAACCATATACAGGAAGTTATTAGCTATCGAACTATCATAATGCCATTTACCTCATCTACTGCAATATTTGCAACTATAGCAATATAACTTTGGAGAGTCGAAAAACACTCTCAGAATGAGAACGACTCAACATAGATCGGCGATGTAAAAAGAAAAGATCAACCAACCTGATGCAGATCACTTTAATCTCCCAAATCATTTCGATTGAGAATTTACGTGTTATTGCCATTGACTAAAACGGTTCTTGGACAGAAAAAGGAAAGGAAAACTAATGGGACCTAAACCTAAAGACCATGGCACCGTTCTGTTTAAACATCAGAAACGACCTGCCGTCCCAGACAAGTCAAAAGAATTCCTTTTAAGTTATGACGGAATCGAATTAAAATAATCCGACACGTATTTTCTATACATACTAATCCAGCAGAAATCAGTCGCATTGACTTCACTGCCTTGCCGACACTCTTCCCTATAAACAAGTTTCATTCGACACTTTCTTCAAATCCGTAACTGAACTTAAACGAAAAGAAACGAAAAGAAATCGATTGCATCTTTCGTATTAAATCTCACATCACAGCGGTCTCAACAAAGGCTTGGGACCCTTAAACAACTATCATTTCCTCAAATGAATGTAATCCGTTCTTCATATTCTTTGCTCCTTAATCCGCTTCCTGTATAGTCATGGTTTATTTGGTTCTATAGAACTATAATTCCATCTGCAGTGCTACTAACACTTATCTAGCGTCATACTTATATTGTGTTACATTTTGTACCGTACTCGTCATTCCACTGCCATTTGTGAATTAAGAGTCATATCTTATTTCTCTGCTTTGGTCTAAACATAGTTTCTATTGGAATACACATGGATTTTCTTTAATATATATATATATATATATTTTGCCTAAAGTCAGTCTTTTATCATGACTTTGTGTGAACCAGTGTTGAAAATTGTAAGTCGAATCCATGCGACTATGGATAATCTCTTATGAACCATCGGTCTTTGTAGGTAGAATTAGTAATGAAAGCAGTATGCAGTCAGACCACTGTTAATTTAAATACGCTGTACCGTTTTGGGGGGTTTTTTTTTTGGTGTTTTTTTTTCACTTCTTCTTGTTCGCTCTTATTTCTCTTGCTCTTTATGGTTATATAATTTGTAACAGTTTTATATAGGGAGCATCGTATACAATGATCAATTCCAACGCAAAGTTGAATGCACTGCAATCATCCTACTTAAGAACTCAAAGGTAGTATATTGTTTCCTTTTTTCCCCCTTTTTTTTACTGTTTGAGAGAACTTGCTGTAATTAGCTATGCGTGAAACTAATCAGTCTAGCATATATAATTTATCAGTATCCAGTGTTTGAAGGGTATAAATGGTAACAATCAAGTTGAAGTAATAGGTTTCGGTTCGTTAGTGAAATACAACCGATGTTCAGTAGTACATCCACTACCCCCACCCCTCCCACCCCTTCTTTCACCTCTACGATACGATATTTAACCTTAAACATCTGCGCCCGCCCTAACCATTTTACTTAAACCTTCAGGACCGAAATCCCTTCGATCCTGATATCCTATTTGGCAAAATAGAGGGCGGTAATGCATTATATAATATTTGGAGTAGTGAGTCAGTTAGTAGTGATGGCGCAAGACAAGTAACTTTTCGCCTTTTGCAACACTGATTGACGTCATGGGAGGAAAACGTTAGCTCAGTTATTACAATGAGTAGCCCACTTCCTAGGCAATTAGACCGGTTGGGGGTGAGAGGAAAATTAGGATAGCATTCATTGTTGTTTAAAAACAAACATTGCTGTGCTTTACCTACGATAATAACCTATGTTGATGAGCTAAATTTCGACTACAATATTATAACTCGACAGTTCGACTCGTTCTCTTTTTATGTCAAAGTTGTGATTCTTTTTTCCTCTAAATTTGAGCTTTACCTCTTATTTAATTTTTCAAACTTCTTTACCGAAACGTCTGCTAATTGCCTCAACATTGCCACATATTTCTTGATTTCTTGTCACACCTAAAGATTAATTCAACATTTCTTATTTAAAAATTTCGAATGTTTATTTCAAGCTTTTTGTTCCTTATCTGAAAAATTTCCACTACTTCATCCCAAGATTTCCATTATATCCACCAACATTATGATGTAAATATTTCGACTCATTCCTTGACATTGCAAGTTGACGTTGCAAATTGAAATTGCATCTCAAATACTCGACTATTTAATCTTACAATTATGCCATGATTCAGGTCCCCAATTAGAATTTGTCTCATGTAGTTTTCGTATTAGCCCCTTAAAAGGGTTTCCCTTGTCTTATTTGAAATGACACATGAAAAGGTATTGTTCGTTTAATGCTAGAATTTCCTCCACAAGTCCCCCGTCTGAATAACATAGTTGTAAGGTCAATGTAAACCGTGCTAGGGTTCAAGCAGGGAGTTTTTTTATGGAACAACTCCCTGGTTCAAGGCACACCGGAGTTCACAACTCTCCGGTCGTGGTATGGCACTTTTTGTCGCCTAGGATCCCGCGTCACGTCTCCCTTGATGTCGCAAAAAACTGGGAGGATGCGAAGAGGTCAAAGGTCGACCAGAAGCTTCCTATGTGGCGTGCGTGAGTCCTTGCCTTTAGACATAGGGTCGAAACACTCCCCTTATGACCGGCATGTGTGCAGCCACCGTCTATTGAATACATGTCCTAACCCTAACTAGAACTGCATTTGCCTGCAAATACACAGTATTGTAGTGAGTGTGGAATTCTTGCAGTATTAGGAAGAACGTTTCGCTTGTTCATGATGATTTTTTTTGGGGGGGGGGGGGGGGGATGGGGGCGACAACACACCAGGGAGTATAGTCATGTTGGTACCTACAAAGTGGGGGAGCTTGTGAGCGCCGTGACAGGCTCAGAACTGCAAGTGTCCATAGACTATATTAAACTTTAAGTTTCAACGTCCAGTCAACGTCCAGGTATTGTTCACATGGCAAGTAATGCCAATATTGTAGCGCACACGCGCACTACGGCAGTGAGGCGCTTTTCTACTTTTATTCAAGGTACGGATGCTATTCAAGGCCAAATAGTAGCATTACGTTTTAAACTAGCGCCATCACCTTTCTTGAAGCGTTCGTTGGTTTGGTGCGCTAAATTCAATTGAAAGGCGTCGTTGTTATTGGCCAAGGAAATGCAAATAAACTGTCACGGGGATCGGACGAACCACAGTACACTTATTCGACATAGGTAGGAGTAAGTGATGTACCATACAATAGGGAACAACCCTATCCCGATCCACTCCCACTCACCCCCCCCCCCCCAAACACACACAAGGAGACATGTAGTTTCGTTCAATTATAATATAGCTTAAGTTAAAAAAACGATTGTACTATGGGATTAACTATATATATTAATCCATATACTACATGGCGTAAAAGGTATGTTGAGGTTCCTTATATATTTTTTTTACAGCTGTTTAATTTAGACAGCAAAACTCTCCGTCGTTCATGTTAATAAATTGAATTATGATATTTTCAACTTTTCAAAGTAGGCCTATGCATTCGACCTGTTGTTGTGTAAACCTTGATATTGACGAAATGTGACCGAGTTCTGGTTGCCATTGTATAACCTCCTCAAGCCAATGTGCATACATTCCGATAACCAAGGAAACGCTACCATTAACTGGAATGTCAATTGGCCCCGGTTATATAGCCAACACATAATGGGCTCTGTGTTTCGCCCAGTGTTCCAATCCAAGAACCACAGAGACCTTCTACTAGTGTAAATGTACAAGGATGAAACAATGTTTTTCACCCTCGTCCGCTCCCCTAACTCTTATGTTTGGTAAACACCTACGTATTTTCGGAGTTCAGTTGCAAGAAATACACTTAATCTTATAATTTCAGTAAACTGATATTCTAAAACTACAATAATTTTACACGCCACCCCCGATTCTTAACCCCCCCCCCCCCTCCCCGTCCCACTTATGTTTTCAACATTGGGGTTCGGATCATCATAAAAACTCATACCATACAGGATGTTTAACGAAGTACCCGTGATAACCACACCCGTGCCCCCCCCCCCCCTCCCCCACAAACCCTTTTCCTCTGCTATAGGCTTGTTTGGTATACCACGTGTACATACTTCATCACTGTGCTTGTAGGAGCTGCTTGATTTCTCCAGTAGTCCCTCTGTATAAGTAACCCCCCCCCCCCCATCACCACTTATTGTTACTGCTGGCAATCATTTAGGCCTATATATATATATATATATATATATATATATATATATATATATATATATTCATTATTCTGTATGAACATTTTAAACGAGTGCTCGGCTACAGAGATGTTGCTACATTACATGTCTCTGTTCGTCATGATTTCATTGAGGTTATCAAGAAGCACTTCTACTGATCCGTAGCGAAACTGCGAGTCTTTAACTGGAAATATTCCCTGAATTTGATAAACTATTGCGAGAGAACTGACAATATCTCCAGTCCCTTGTTCGGGCCCTTTCATATTTGAAGGCCCGGGCCCACGCGCCTCATCTTCTGAATTTTATGTCGGTATTAAAAATTAGGTGCAACTATAATGTTGCTAGTTTTACTAGTGTACGGCTTATTAACATGTGTATGCAATTTCTGTCTCTACCGATGCTGGTATCCCCCCCCCTCCCACCCCATCCTCTTCCCCCTCTTCCTCGAAATTCTCGTTCCGTTTATACTGTATGTTAGGCTTTATGCTTAACATTATTGTTATTCTACTATAACAACGTTGTGTTATCGCGGCGAACATAAAATTTTTGTTTCCCTCTGTACTAATGTTTTTAATGCAATTTTCAAATCCTATATATTTTAGGTTTCATATTCCATAGTCCATATGCACTTAAGGAAGATATGGTTGTTTTCTTTTAACCTTCCATCGTTTTGTTTCCTAAATAAAATCGGTTTACGGAATAAGTTTTGCACATGACAGAACAGTTTAGGTAGTGCAGATGTATATAATCATCACCTTCTTGGATTTGAATAGAGCCCGCGCGAAGGCGGATATATGAAGTGGCCTATGTTATCTGTTGGCATAGTATTTGTTTGTTTTACTTGCCCCCTACTCAAATGTAAACAATAGCAATGCATATCACCTCATGCACCCCCTTTGCACCTCGTCCCAACAATTATGGACCCCAAGGGATGCAAGTTGACTTCGCATGTGACACAAATGAAGCCAAGTTTTATTCGCCCGCTCAAACCAGGACAACTCCCTGCTCAAACAGTGGTAGCCTCGACGTGCAAGGTGTATTTATGGCTACCTTTTAACGTCAGGTTCTAACAGGTTAATATGCATGAGTTCACCGAGGGACTCGGGGTGACTGGTAACGACCTTTCACGGGTGTGAGCGTCTGTTCCAATCGAAAACCAATTTGTGACAGATATATGTAAATGACTTTAACAGTACGGTCGTACGCTGTCTCGTGGGAATAAACAAACTAAATATCACAACACCTCAAACGGAATAACTTTAAAAACAATATATCTTTTCAAAGGAAAAGAAAAGAAAATTAAAACCGGATGATCCTTTTAGGTGTTAAATGCTTTTTCATTTTCGGACATCGTTGGAGTAAAGATGACGTTTTTTTTATCAAAAAGTAAAATTTTGCTGTCTCCTTTTTTACACCGCACATCATACTATCAGAAATAGTTTGACGTGAACTTTTCAAGCATAACATAGAGAGGTTGTTCTTTTCTTCAAAGTTTTTCAGTATCTATGTCGTGTCCCATTTTGGGCCTCAGTAGGTAGCCTATGGGCTTGGAATTTTAAGTGGGCCTAACTGCATCATTTCCGAATAGAAAATGGACCTTTTTTCGGCCTTTTTATACTTCTTTAAAAATTGGAGAGTAAGAAAACAAAAACACATCAATTCATTACCTAGATACCTAGCTACCTAGATACGATAAAAAAAAAAACCATGAAGACGATTAAAATATCAACAAAAGCAATACAACAACAAAGTAACACAAGAAAGCAACACAGCCAACAGCAATACAACAACAGTATTGAACAGCAGTAATAGAAAAACAGAATTACCAAAACAGTTCATATTGTAACAATACAACAGCACAGCAATATCAGTAAAACAACAGCGGCAATAGCAGCAACACCAACATACAACAAAGGTAATAGCCTATATACAAAGCATTAACTCCACAACGATTAAAGGTGCCGCATAAGATCGGAAAAAAGTGCCCTTTTTGCCTTTTTTTGTGTGGGTGCTTCATGAAAAAAAATTCCAATTTCTGGAATTTGTTGCACGGAATGCAGATTTTCTATATTGTTGCAAAGTTGTGTATGAACTTTAAGGTACCGGTAGATCAACAAACACTTATTTAACACTGCCCCAACAAATTTTGACCCCACCCCCCCCCCCTCCCCCTCCAGATTGAATCCTCTTCCACCGAACATTGAAATCAACACAGCGAATCCCTGATGTAACAATTGCTTTAATATCAAACCAAAATATTAACATCAAAGTTATTTTAGTTTTTAGATAATTTTTGCTCGTGACTGTGCTTACAAAAATGTCCGGTTAAAAAGATGATAATCGGGTTTACCCTGTTCACTTAAAGGCATTGAAGACTCGCCCCAAACAGCGTGCCGCCATCTTTAAAAGATTAACTTTCTGCGCGAGTCTTCACACCTTTAAGGCCTTAACCTCTATAACACCCTACCGGCATCATAAGTTTGAACATCCTAGCCCTAATATATCGACATACTGCAGAGATTGTGGATTCCCACTTGCACTTTGCGCTCCTCCGACCGATAAATGTTTCTCACTAAACTTCGAGGAAAATGAAATGAGGATCCCTGCAGGAATAGCCAAGCAGAGAAGAACAGCTAGATCACTTTATTTTTATGCACGAAATTGTCAGGTTTCGTGGAATCCATGTGATGATCTCATTTAGTAGTCCAGCTGGTACTGTACCAATGATGATTACATGATTCCGTTAACTGATGAGTTATGCAACTATACAAATAGCTACAAATAGAACAAAGCAAAAAATAGCATCTATAGTATAGTGATACTACCACGCAGGGAATCAACTTTACATACAATTTGGTTTATTTGCCCTTTCTGGGTTTTGTACTATTTATATTATTTTCCTGCTTTTCAACAGGAATTAATTATAATACGCCCTCCTACGCAAGACATCATTGTGCATCAAACCGACGGTATAGAGAGAAATTGAAAAGAAGGAAAGAATTACAAGATTAAAAATCTAGCATGGTTTCCGATAAAGACAAGGTCGTGTCAAAAAAGAACAAATCCCACTTCAGGAACCGGTTTCGTCTATTTGGGACTCATGAGGCGAAAGTATAGGAACCGAAACCTCGGACAAGTCCGTACCACTTGACCACAGTGATTCTACCGTGGTTCTACTGGCTTTATATAACTGTCAACTAGCATTGTTCATATCATAAGCAGACGAAAATTTCGGTAGGCGTTACTTTCTTTAGAAGCAATTTTATTGAAATGAATTCGCTCGATTAGTCGAAACTTTTCGTAATTACTTACTGTCTGTAAGATGTGCATAGTATATATCGGACAGTACCGGTAACCAAGGAAAAACACACGTAACCAAGGAAGAAACACAGAGCTTTCATAATTCATCGACTCGGAATCCACGAAGTTATATATTATTTTTTGAACAACATTTCGCCCAACAGGAGGCCAAACATCACTTTTTGTTGTTGACTTTGAAAGATTCCGTAAATTTTTCTTTCATATATATATTTTTTATTGTACGGATGTATATTAAGACCAAAGTGTATGCCTATACATCGTTCTCAATAGGGGTAACAGCTGAACCTGCAATATTCGGCCATGTTTTACCGGCGTAATGGATAATCCGGTCGCAATTCAGACAGCGTTAGAATTCAAAATTAACGTCGGGTACAGCACCTGTATCGTCATTTTACAGTCCAGTAAGTCGAAATAAATTACCAATCCTGCAAATAAACCGGTGCTGTGGCTGAGTGGATAACTGAGGCGGTGGTATATGAAGCAATGAGGCTTAGCAATCGGGAGGTTCCGGGTTCGATTCCCGGCCGGGTCATAGTAAGGTGACTTTTTTCATTCATCCAAGAGTTTTTGACCTATTGACACCTTCAGACATCCCCATGCCTTTCCCCTTCTACATTCATCCACGCAATAGCAAACACCCCTGTTTCGTAAAATTTTGGATCCGTCTATAGCCCAACGATAAGGTTTTTCCATCTGAAATGACTTTCTAAATTGAAAAGATTCAAAGTTTGAGTTAAAATGTTGAATTGGAAGCCACCCGACGTGTAAGTTGTAATCCATAAGCCCTTGCGAGTTTGCCCACATTTGCGGTAACTTAAGCGTCGTAAAAATAACTGCCTGGTTATTAAATTTACAAACAGGATTGTAAGGAATGGGGTCGGTTAGATTGTATTAATGATGGAATGTGTTATGAGGCATTAGGAGTGTACATATATAATAACATTCCAACCCCCCCCCCCACCTTAAATGATTGATATTAACGAGTGATATCCAGAAATATTCTTCTTTATTAATCAATTGGATTAATTTGTTATAAACATAAGTATTCTAATTAGTAAATAACAATTTCAGCCCTAGGCCCCAATTTTTTATGCAAATATGATTAGAATTATGGTTCTTCTACTATATGCAAGGGATATGTACCCTGTCTAAATATTGATATTTTCTTTGAGAAATAAAGGAAATATCTTATAATACTATTGTAAACTACTAATGTAAACCACTATTGTATAATACTATTGTATAATACTATTATATAATACTATTGTAAAATACTATTGTATAATACTATTTGTTTAATACTGTTGTAAAATACTATTGTATAATACTATTGTAAAATACTATTGTAAAATATTATTGTAAAATACTATTGTAAAATACAATTGTAAAATACTATTGTAAAATACTATTGTATAATACTATTGTAAAATACTATTGTATAATACTATTGTTTTAATACTGTTGTAAAATACTATTGTATAATACTATTGTAAAATACAATTGTAAAATACTATTGTAAAATACTATTGTAAAATACAATTGTAAAATACTATTGTATAATACAATTGTATGATACTATTGTATAATACAATTGTAAAATACTATTGTAAAATACTATTGTAAAATACAATTGTAAAATACTATTGTAAAATACAATTGTAAAATACTATTGTAAAATACTATTGTAAAATACTATTGTATAATACTATTGTAAAATACTATTGTATAATACTATTGTTTTAATACTGTTGTAAAATACTATTGTATAATACTATTGTAAAATACAATTGTAAAATACTATTGTATAATACTATTGTAAAATATAATTGTAAAATACTATTGTAAAATACTATTGTATAATACTATTGTAAAATACAATTGTAAAATACTATTGTAAAATACTATTGTATAATACTATTGTATAATACTATTGTGAAACTTTTTGTTTTGATCATTTCTTTTGAGTGGTTGGGGCATATGTTACTTTGGAAATAAATACACATCTATTCTCCTTTCTACCCTCATTTCACTAATGAAAAGTTATATAGGTGCATGGTGTTTACATTACACGGGAGAGTGGAACCAGATAGAGAGGAGGGGAGGGGTGACGGTGTTACTGTTTAGAGTTGTGTATAGTTGTATGAAACAAATATTTTTATTGAATTGTTTGAAAATGTACGTTGAACACAAAGAGACAATTAGGCAATGATAAATACATTTTGTGATTAAGTATATATTTCAGATGACTTTATTTAATATTGCATCTTGCTACAAAAAGAAGATTAATTTCGTTCATTCGGCTTATTACTAAACAATATAAAACGAAGAAGATGAAATAAGTAATATATTTCGATATATCAGAAACGGATATGTTCCTTACGTATAAGATGAATAAACATAATAGCAATAACTTTAATACTCAAAAAATATATATTAAATTAAAATTTGCCTCTTTGAGAGAGAACACGAACATTCTATTAGGCATACATTTACTTTCCATTGGAAAACAATAGTTTGCTAGCAGTCTATAAAGTTTAAATACGAGAATCTGTTCAAACCTTTATCCCCTGTTTTATTTTTCGTGTTTTCTTTTTAAATATATATAGTTTTTTTTAAAGATTTATGATTGATTTCTTCCGAAATGGAGGCAGTACATGACATCAATTTTACCCACCCGGAGATAAGTTACAGTCGTAAAATTTTAGTGACGTCACTAAGTGCTTCTTGTGAAGTCTTAAGTAGGAATAATATTGAATTCATTTGCATTGCTAATATTGCTCTCCCGTCGTTGATTAACGACCCAGAGGTAATGCGATGACATCACGTGCATGTTGTATAGTCTTATGCAACTGCAGGCGGATAGTGGTTACTTAACATCAAAAATAAAATTAAGAAAATGCGAAAATGCCCAAACTGCACAGGAGAGTCTCGTGGTAATGTCAAGACTCCCATATAGGGTAACAAACCTTGGCATTTTGTTAAACATTTTTGACTAAATTGTTATAAAATATAAAATCATATTTTGTTTCTCTGTTCCATAATAATCGTTATTTGCACACAACGACGACTCTTGATACAATTACGAGTCTTATTTCTATCATTTCCCCCTAACAGTGACCTTTTTTTGTAAAGTTAATTTCAACATAACTTATAACACTGTCTCTAATTTCCTTCAAACGTGAACTAATAATATATCTATATATATATATGTATAATTCACGTTGATCAGAAATTTGTTGAATTGTACTTTACTATTCTCGCCGGAATTATATATATATATATATATATATATATATATATATATATATATATATATATATATATATATATATATATATATATATATATATAAATACACGAATGTAAGAGAATAGCTTTAATAATGTACACAGAAAACGTATAGAAGTTTGACATGATCCATCACGAAAGCAGAAAGTTATAACATAACAACTAACAGGATGTATACCATCACCCAAAACCGGTTAAAGGGAGAGTGAAACCCAAATAATGATCACGACAGCAACTCTTATCCCATATGAGGCTCAAGTATAAGCTTATCCTCTCGAAATCGCCCGATTTACTTCCGTGCCTTATAGGCCCCAACTTTAATAGCACTTACATACACTCGGTATCTCCTCATAGTCCCAAATATGTGTCTTTTAAGAATGAAAAAGACGTTGTTCCCCCTAGCAAACTACAATTCTCTATAATCACCCGATTGTTTCACAAACCTCCACCCCCCCCCCCCCCTCCTCGTCACATAACTATATTTGTTTTCAGTATTTTGTGATGAATTAAATTCATTATTTCAAAGTTAAATGCCCAAAAAATAGTAATAATATTTCGTAAATATTGTAGAGACTGGATTCCTTTAAGATCACCGGTTTTTTTGTTTTTTTTGGTGCCATTATGATTGGTTATTAAATAGTACAAAACAATATACCGTAAGCTTTATACCGTTTCCTGCTAACAGCCGAGACTTCCAGCTGACATTTAATGTCATACTCACTGGAATTACAACAGGAAAAGATATCGAGAAGTCCTTCCTCATGGTATCCGACAAACCTATATAATAGTTGTCTACAACTTTTCTACGGAAGCTGAAGATTTACGTGGTCAAAGATCCTTCTGCGTACAGATATCTACACATTTTACACACAAAAGTACGCAAAAATATCTATCTTTATCCTGATAATAATCTGATGAAATTTATACGTGTTTTGAGTGGTTATCTAGTGAACCACATGTACCATATTTTTTTTTATTTAACTGGTTAAAGCTAAGTGTAGATATAATGAGGATCTCAATAAACTATATATTTTTTTATATTTCTATTACTTTGTAACACATGATTTTCAAAATCATGTTTTTTTTACAATTTCGAGGATAATTTTTGAAAAGATATTTGGCACTGTTAGGCTAACCATATTAAATTTGACTACTTACAGTATTTTGTTGAATTTTTGCTTTAGAAAATAATTCTAAAAAAGAAGATTTTTTACGGCAACTTATAAAATGCCTCCAAAAAAGTGAATCTATCGAGTGACAACATCGCTACAAACAATGATGTGTTTTTAAAAGACAAAAACAACAACTATTAACTAGTTGACATATGAAACACATTAGAAATGAAACTATTTGCATAAATAAATACGTAATGGCGTTTAAACCGAAGTACGCAAAATACGTTGAAAAGAACGTTCATACAAAAGAAATTCACTTGCCACGTAGGCAAGATTTTTTTTTAAATATTATCCTTTTTTTTCTTTTTCTGAAAACTTGAAAAGAAAAGAATACAATAAATAATAACAAGTTCCTTCATGTTTTATAAACAAAGAGAAACTATGTAGCTCAAGATGTGATTGGCTTAGTACCGTAACTGGCGGATCAACTACTGAGACAACCATAACCCTGTGTAACCATGGCAACAACATGGGGTCAGGTGTCCGCGAACATAGCCTGTGAATCCATGAACAAGCTAGCGAATGACGTCATCATAATGTCATATATAAATATATATATATATATATATTTAACCAGTATCGTACCTCCAGTTATAATATCTGCCATATGGTACACGCCGCAGTCAGTCTTTATACCTCTATATTCTTTATTCATTTAATTTTCGTCATACCGTACTCTCCTTAGAGTTTAAAGTGCCGCTAGACACAGGTGATGACGTCGTATGACAGTCTGAAGTTAGCGGTGAAGTTTCGCAAACTTCATATTTCTCTGCACCAACATTCTCCATCTCGTTATTAGAAATGCTGTTAGGTTTCGTCGTGTCATTACCCTGTCAAGAGAGAGAGAAAGCAGAACGTTAGAAAATAAGAAAGCTTTTGTCAATAAAGACACTAATGCATATGTATACTTGTCATTGTTAGGTAAAGACGGGGTATTACAGCCCATTGGGGAAAAGCGGGGTGGCTTGGGGGTGGTGGTGGTGGGGGGGGGGTGAAGCCTCCCGTTGCTTGTCCATTTTTGTGAAATCTACTCTTCAAACGAGTGATCATCCTAGACACAAAAAAAGAAGCAGAAGAGTGAAATTCTCACCCTTCGAAATTAAGGGAGTATTTCTGGTGGGTCAAATATTACCCCAACCCTCCCCCCCCCCCACCCCTGTGAAATCCTTCATACGGGTCTTACATTTATCTATATAAAGCGGTAAAAAATACCGTTTATCTGATGGTTTACTTTGCTTACCTCTTGCCGAGACTGTTCTTGTGTTTTGGTGTTTTGATTGCTGTCAATTGAAAACGTTTCTTGATCAAGCGATTCCACATCTCCACTAAGCCTTGATGAGCCTTTGACCGTTTTCCTATATGATTGAAAATGAAATGGACTGTGTTATTTGCCGTCTATATTTTACTGTAATTCGTAAAAGGTAAAAGTTATGGTATTAAATTAGTTTCCCCAAAAATTATCCTCTTAATAAACAGAGCGGGATGGTTGGGGTGGAATTTGAGGTATAGACCATGAGCAAAAAGATATATAGAAAAGACTAATCATAAAAATAATAAGCATGCTTTGTTATATGGACAATGAACACATAATTTACTGGTCGGAACTCTCAAAGAAATCCACGTGGATTGAACTGCTACATTCAAATTGATCACGTTTCAGTCTAAATGATTGAAATTAGTAAGTAATTTATAACATAACTAAATTGAAAGTCTATATGCTCTCAATCAATTAGAAATTAAGATTATGATTATAAAAGATACCAAAGACTGAAAAGTATAAATCATTTAAACCTCAATGTGGTTGGACTTTTTAGTTAATTGGACCGACATACTTTGCATATAATATTTCAGTGAAATGTAAAATTGACATTAATATACAAAACATATAAAGCTGAAAGGGGGGGGGGTGGGCTGGTTCGAATCCCGGTGGAGGCTAGAAGTCTTTTCACTTTTGTGGAGTTTCCGACGCATGACAATTACAATTACACAAATATGATATAGATATATATAGATATATGTATATAGTATGTATATAGCACAATTATATGCAGAAAACTCAAAATTATCAAACAGAAATATTTGAAAAAGCAAACGAAACTGTCGAACAAAGTACACACTTAATTCCAACTTAGAGTGAGAATTCACTCTTAGAGAGTGTCGGGAATGATCACACCTACGAGGAGTGACTTCAATCTTCTCCTCAGAGTGAATACTTATAAATAACACTCTGTTGTAGATTGAAATGACTCTGCAACTCTTCGTTATGGAGTGAAAAACTGACGTGACGTCACTCTTTGTTTTAAGAATTGAATTTCAATCCTCTAAAGAGTGATCATGCTGGACACTTTCGCAAAGTGAATTCTTACTCTATGAAAAATCAAGTGTGTACATGAACTGTTCGTCCATGATCTTTGAACGTACCCTTTCCTGAGGTATAACACTACAACGATGACACAAAGAAAGAAAATGAATGCGAACATGCAACCAAGAATGACAAAGGGTGTGGGATCTCCGCTGTTATTTTGACCTGTTTGATACATGAATAATTCGCATCTTTTCCCCCAGTATTGGTCAGGACATCTGTACACAAAAAAGAAGGGAAAAACAAGTACATTACTACAAAATATCATGAAATTTACACCTCGGTGGATATATAGTTTCAGAATTTTATATCAGATGTTATTAATTGCAGATTGTTTATTTGAGCTTGAACTTTGATTGATAATCAATAAACCTTCTATAGACACTCGACACAGGATGAGACACGCCCCGTATACCCACCAGAACTGGCACCCCCTCAGATGAGACACGCCCCGTACCCACTAGTACCCGTATATACCTACCCTTCGGAATCGATGCTCAGAATGCATGGACTGAGCTATAGCTTGGCGGGCTATGGTATTAAGCGGTATGAAATATATTCGAATTGAAATCTCTATCGATATATTAGCAGTACTTATTGCAGTATATACTTACTCGCAAGAATCTTGGTTAAGCTCAATGATATGTATGCAGGTTCCGCCATGTTGACAGTAATAGGCTTGTGCGTGTGCACTGCATGGAGAGTAGTGATCGGCGTCTGATTGCGTGTCCATTGCCATTGTGGTAACTGTATAAAAGGAAGGGGAACAAGGAAAGGAAAACGATTATTTTTATACTCTTTTGTTAAAGTTAGAATTTCGAATTGCCTTCGTATTGTCCGTCTACATTCTCCACATAACAGTAAATAATAATAAAACAGAACATTGGTAAAGTTCAAATATATAACTAAACTGTTTTAAAACTATTGGCTATATATGAGTACTCTTTGTGCGCACTTTCTGCGCATTCTATAATTTGAATAGGCATGACCATAAACGTGACACTATAGTCGGCTAGACGGCAGTCTATACCGGGTTTGCGACTTGCTGGGATCGCTGTATCGTCGTTATAAGATCCGCTATTCGAGTTTGTTATGAGGTTTACACTCATTTATTCCTCAGTTGATCCGTATAGATTTAACAAATTTCTGGAAGCAGATTTTTGACATCTTTCTGGAATAATCGTAATTGTCAATGACAAGTCCCTTTATCTCATGACCACCTCCAAGTGTTTTGTAACTGCTATGCTGATTATTTCATTAAATTGTTGTGTTTTTTTTATCATACATTCGTTTTGCGTCGAGGTACTGTTACCTCTTGTTAAAAAAGAAAACAAACCAGGTGTCAGTTTGACTGTTCAGAACAACGCATTAATGCAAATTGCAAAGAATCCTCCCCACCACCCACCCCACCAACCCACACCATCCACACTCAAACGATATTAATATAAAATAGTTCTATCTTTAGGAAAACATTTACGTGTTATTATTATTGATCAAACCACTTTGCTCCATTTCATCTTTACTTCCTGGTGTGGTTTTGTTTTGACTTATTCTTTAGAGACATATATCATTTTGCAGGTAACATTATATCATCCATTTAGACACTCTTTTAAAGAATCATTGAATCACTAGATTATGCTGGATTTACTAGATATATTTCAATTATCTGTAAATTTACTGGAAACACAAAACCATGAATAATGTAATATATATAATTCAGTTCTTAAACTCCCAAGTTATACAAAGGACACCGTGACACACACATACATACACACACATATGTATAGTCCCATAATTATATCGTTAGCGTGCGTACCGGCTGGAGTAAAAATTTTGTCAGCATTGTAAAAAGTTGCACAATCCAATTGAGCGACCTAAGTCTCATTTATATAGTTCGGGCGAAGTTCACACATTGGCTATATGTTAGTAAGTTGACTGACTAAATACAAAGCTGTTAGCGGTGACAGACTTCCAGTATATATTGTCTACAAAGCACACACTCTATATATATACCGTAACAGGCAGGAATATATTACACGTTTGAAGTCAAAGGGATGATACTGCAAAATTCAATCATATATGTCAAACTAACAACAAGTGCTGTATAGCCATTTTTTCGCAAAACATGTGGCATTATTTATCAAATTTATACAGATTGTTAACGAACTGTTTTAGTACCCGGTATATAGATTTACGAATATTTTGTTTATCATTTTAATATCTGAAGAAAAAAGATGAACTACAACTTCCATTTAACCAATGATCGTTTCTGAATCCTATAGCATTATTCCCGGTCAACGTTATATAACGTATACAACGTTACATGACGTATATAATGCTTCAGACCTGTCTGTATTCGAAATTCATACATTTCAAAATAAAATAGAGAAACTTGAGAATAAATCCTTACCTTTTAGATGAATACACGAAGAAGAAGAAGAAGAAGTAGAATACAAGGTACAAAGTTAAATTCCTATCCAACAAAAATGGATTATTTTTCTTAAACCATGCAGTGGTGTTGCGAGGACTTGAGCAGTGCTTAGTGGTGTGTGATACTTTGTTCAGAAGTGCTGCTTCTTAAATTCCATTCACACAGGAAGCTTGTACATGGGTACTTCCTTTTGTAAGCCAAGGTTACCGAGGAATTGTTGTTAACTATAGACAATATAACACCTCAGAACTAACCGGCATGACATACCAAGTCTTGCACAACGGTAACCCTCATAATTATATAGTAGCGGAATTTGGTTACGGTTAAAGAACACCGGCATTTCTGTCACCGCCCCCGTTTAAGGCTGATTTACCCCAACCTTTGTTTTTCCTGTTCTCTCTTCTAAATCTGTGACCGAAATACATTTTCGGTGATCTGTCTATAGGCTACGATATATAGCTTATACGTATTGTCATAACTACACCCACTCACACACAGCCATCACACAGAATCAGGGCTATACTTATCAACGAGACAAGGTTCAAGTTAATTTAGAACGAACAAACCCATACATCATTTTAGACATCACGATTAAGACTGTACCTATACACATATGAGAGTGTAACGTATCTATATATCTATCTACATATATATATATATATATATATATATACATATATATATATATATATATATATATATATATATATATATATATACATATATATATATATATATATGTACATATACATATATATATATATATATATATATATATATCTACATATATATATATATACATATATATATACATCCCGGGGAGGGGGGGGTCGCCGGGTAAAATTCCAAATATACAAACTACTTTGATCTCACTGGATCCACTATACTCATCGATCGGGATCCTCACGCAGACGAGGGTTATACAATATGACCACTTTATAACGTCACAGGTTCAACGGAAGTGGAATACCACAATATTGTTATGACGTTACCATCAGGTAGAGCCTAACATTGAAGATCGCATACAAGACAGTGTCAGCGGTGTTCCCTATATATTAAACTGCGCTGTACATTTCAAAGAGCAGACAGAATACGGTATCATTGTTGAATAATCCAAACTTATGATTAAACAGTTTTACGATGCCTGCATATAGGCCTATTTGGTTAACCCGTCTCCAGCGGAAGGTGTAATGTTCCATTAAAAGTATAGACCCCCAAGATATTTAAATAAGCATACTAAGTTAAAACAAAAATGCATACTAATATATCGATAATTAAATAAACTCCTACTTGAATTCAAAACAGTTGTCGAGTCCATTCCACTGCAATGTTGTTGACTCCAAGGTGAACTGATTCAAGACGTTTAGATATGTCTATCAATGAATGCTATATATATATATATATATATATATAAAGTCGGTTAAGATCAGTGGCTTATATCTATATATAAATAGCTAATATACTGCAGCTGGATATCCCGACTGTTAGCCTCTTGTGTGTACGGTCTATCAGTCAACCTTAATCAAACAAATTTACACTGCACACGGTGGAGACATATGTAGGTAACTGCTACTGAATAGAGAAAATGTACTAGCTTTTATAGACGTTTTCCTCCATAAAAACCAGTCTGCAAATGATACTATTATTGTGGTAATAATATTTGGTATGACAATAGCAAAGGAAGTTGGCCAGTTTACTACGAAGAACGCATTATGGCGGGGTAGAAATCAACAAAGTACGTAATGTGTGGGACATCTGCTATTGTTATACGTATTACGATTCCTTTTGTTTGCTGTTGACTTTAAATCAAACAGACTTTGTTCAATACTGTTTCGCAATCGACATTCCAGAACGAACACCAAAGTACTAAAAGGGGTACTGTGAATCACAAAGGTATTTTTAAGGCAACAGCCATAAAAAAATCCCCAGAACAACCTGGTAACTGGTAAGAACCAACGTTGTACCCTGGTTACATGCGAATTATAGGTTTCCTGTTAACGTATAATACACGATCAAAAAACTTTGCCTAAGAGTGACAGTTAACTCTTTTTAATGAGTCTCAGTGAATGATGATGATGATGATGATGATGATGGAAAAATCATTTAGGAGAGAGAAAAGTCACCCTTTCGAGAGCGAGTCTACATGTCTGTAAAATGAAGATTCTTCACACTTAAGAATGAAAGCGCTGAGTCTATATAGCACATGATGTGTCTATAATGATGTGTCTATAATGATGTGTCTATAATGATGTGTCTATAATGATGTGTCTATAATGATGTGTCTATAATGATGTGTCTATAATGATGTGTCTATAATGATGTGTCTATAATGATGTGTCTATAATGATGTGTCTATAATGATGTGTCTATAATGATGTGTCTATAATGATGTGTCTATAATGATGTGTCTATAATGATGTGTCTATAATGATGTGTCTATAATGTTGTGTCTATAATGATGTGTCTATAATGATGTGTCTATAATGATGTGTCTATAATGATGTGTCTATAATGATGTGTCTATAATGATGTGTCTATAATGATGTGTCTATAATGATGTGTCTATAATGATGTGTCTATAATGATGTGTCTATAATGATGTGTCTATAATGATGTGTCTATAATGTTGTGTCTATAATGATGTGTCTATAATGATGTGTCTATAATGATGTGTCTATAATGATGTGTCTATAATGATGTGTCTATAATGATGTGTCTATAATGATGTGTCTATAATGATGTGTCTATAATGATGTGTCTATAATGATGTGTCTATAATGATGTGTCTATAATGATGTGTCTATAATGTTGTGTCTATAATGATGTGTCTATAATGATGTGTCTATAATGATGTGTCTATGATTTAAGTCTCAAGGTATAAGCCACCAGATGCACTTTGAAACCTTATCCATGTGGATGAATACCGGCTGATATCAAGCCTTTCTATGAACGATTAAGTGTAAAATGTATCTTTTGTAAATGTATTACTTCATATTCCAAACCCCTCTGGAGTCACGGATTTCAACTTCATACGATTGTGTTCAATTGGTCATGATCAATTGAAGTAAAAAAAAGGTGGCATTTATCTCTGAAATTCATGTATAATTTCTATGCAGAAACCATTATTTTACATTTTAACCCGTGATCTAATCATGACCTCCCCAAGATCTTGAACTCTCCCTATACACACACTTACAACCATTTTAACAGCAGATGATTAGCAAGGACGATGATGACCTATTTTGCATATGGCTACAGCCTCTGATTACTCATTACGTTTGTCTGCTATAGGTTATAATGCTTCGAACCAGTTTCACGAAAATACTACGGCTTCGAAAGGACGTACACGTTACAGTTACTTTGAATCTAAGCATGGTGGATAGTGGTGTGTTGTTGTGTATATTATTGTTGTCATGGAAACTGATAACCTACCGTTAAAATCGAGCACGCGCAGATATTCTTCACACCCTTGCAAATTCCTGCTCTGAATAAACATAACACCGATATGCATAAATGTGGTCAATGTATTGCAAATGACATACCAAAGGCTATTCAATATATAAATTTATTTCCTCTTTCGATATTTATAGAGTACGAAAGTACCTACAATACCCCGAACTTTTCCATAATATATGATGCACAATTATGGAAGCAAAAGGTAAAGTACCTACCGAACTGGTAACTCATTCTGTAATTTTGTCCAACCTTGAAAATCGAGCTTCGAGTTGACAGTTTGTGTTGTTTGCCGGCACTGTATTGTATACTGTTATTTACGTAATTAGGTCTATGTACATGTACCTAAGGGGAATGTTCTTATTTTTACCGGCTTGAACGAAACGATTGCAGTCAGTCATTTTTAAACTAGGATGTACATGGCACGCCAACTGGGTCATAAAACGAACGTCTATCATGCGTACTCCCAACCCAACCAGTGCAGCGTTTCACGCGTACGTGTGACACGTTTGTCGAACGCAACGTCGAAAATGCGTCGGATTTCAGCTAACTTAATGACTGGAATAAAGTTACTATAGTTAGTAGCTACGAGCACGTTGCCGCATATAGCATAATGGGAATTAGAATGATAAAATACCTCATTTTATTTGTAATATAGCTTACTGGACACAGTGCACGTAAATATCTGCACCTGCATTGCACAGCTAGGCTTTCGAGAAACGGGGTCCTCAGGCTTTCCATTACGCATATCACAATGAGTAAAACTTTGCACTGGGTGTTTGGTTGTTTTGAGCGCGCGTAATGCAGTCAATCGTGTTTACCCAATTGGCTAGCCATAGACGTTTATATATATATATATATATATATATATATATATATATATATATATATATATATATATATATATATATATATATATATATATATATATATATATATATATATATATATATATATATATATATAATCTATACTGTCTTAGGAAACCTCGAAATTACGCTATTAATTTCCCACGGAATATTCCCCAGCTGACTCATAAAGTTACTTCTATTGTGAAAAAAAATTTGACCCTAAGAAAAGAAAAAAAAAAACCTTTTCCATATTCGGCATGCACAACCGTCCTATAAAAAGAACAATTGAATGGAATTTCACACATTTCGATTTGGTTTTGTCTGTAATTTTAATACGTGGTGGGGCGAAGATAATTAACTATACTTTACTGGGGGTATAGTATACGCATGCTCAAGATTTTAGGCCGCGCTTCGAGTAATTAGATTGCCATCAATTGAAGCCACTTTTTTGGAATGTATATTATAAAATAGTTCGAATACTTGAAGCGATTGATAACAATAGCAAGAAAGCAGCTGGCATATCATACGGATATATACCTTTACCGAGGAAAAATAATAAATAAAATAAAACTGTTAGCAAACTGCTCATCCACTAAAGAGCATGTGTAAAAGAATGTGTAAAAGTAAGTTGCCCTGACGTTTCGATCCTAGCAGGATCTTCTTCAAAGGCTAAAACAAATGTGTAAAAAAAAAAAAATTTAAAAAGGAGATAAAATTAATTTGTGAACTTTCAAGATAGTCCTGTTATGTGTCAATTCAGCAAGTAACATCATCATGGGATCTTAGAAATTCTGAACTCTTTGACAACAATAAATTCCAAGCTATCCCAATTTTAACAGAATGTTACAAAGGAGGCGGTTAAATTGCCGAGAGGTAAATGTCCATTTTAGTTACTTTACGTTTTCTAGCCCGAATGACGTCATACTGGAAAGCAATGGGTTTATGCTTGTCATTTTAGATTGATGAAACTATTAGCATCACAGTTCCGCCCCATCTTCAACCCTACAAACCCTAACCTCCAAAGAGAATTGAGGGGGCCTGGGGGGGGGGCTATGATTAATTATTTAACGAACGTACAGCATAATGACAAATAATGGTTTTTAATGTTTAAAAAAAATTCATAACATCCACTCCCCTTTTTTTTTCTCCCTCACCTTTTCGTCCTCTCCCTTAACCACCCCCCCCCCCCCGCCCGGCATCTTTCGGCATATACGTCAGGTGACTGTTCCTCATTCACATCCCGTGCACGGGATAATCCGTAAATATTGTGAAATATTACTTACATACCGTATCATGATTCATGACTGAAATATTTTGTAACAGCGAACACATGAAATGTTGTAGTCATGATCTAACTACTTGTTCTGAACGCATTGAGTGTGCCTATAAATAGGTCTATATGTTTACAACATGTTTAGGAGATGACAACATTACTGATAAGACGATTTAAGTAATGCCAACTCATCCTTAGAAATTCGATTTACTTACAGCTGGTATTTTCACCATCTTCTTCTTCTTGTTCAGGCTTACTAGTGGTTTTCTGGCATTTGTTTACACTTTCTCGTCACTCTTATCTTCAATTCTATAGTTATTTCATCATCTTTCATTGCGCTTATAGTGCACTCTATTACCTCATACTTTATAATGACTTAGCACTTTCTAAGCAACCAGCTGCACGTGTGTTGTTGATAATAGTATGACGTCATTTCTATAACTTATAAGTCTTTCTATTACAACAAAATTGTAGTACAAACACGTAATGTAATTACGAGAAGAAAATCGCGATGAAGTAAGGAATGGATACGGTACTCTTCTTGAATATTTTAAGAAATTCAATTCCGAATGGATCCCGGTACAAGCCACAGTGGTGTACAATTTATTAATATACATCCCCTTAGACCCTTCAGTATTAGGGGAAAGGGCACAGAGGTGGGTGGGGGGGGGGACAACTGGAAGTTACTTTTCTTATTTTCTTCGATGTTTAAATATAGCTTTACATAACCCTAAATAGAACTGTAGATGAAGTAGTTGTTGGATCGTATTTTGTTTTGGAGAAAACCAAAACATATTTCTTGAAACTATTGTTCTAAACAAATTTAGACTGAAGTATGTACAGCGAAGAACAATTCTCGTCGCGTTTTAGTCTGTTTTTCTCTCCTATTAAGACGTCGACAAAAAAATTGTCGTGCGGCAGCTTAGCGGTGTTTTGACACTAGGTTCCCTGTACAGATTGTATAACCTGGGTGGGATTTGTGAACACCTGCTAAACCGGCTTGAATTTTGTGCCTTACCGTGGTTGCTACATTTTAGTCTTAGGTAATTCTATTGTCGTGGGGTGCGTAGTGGCGAGTGCACGCTGGTACACAGGGGTATAGCTATACCTTATAACAATTACAACTTCAGAGTTGTTGAAACGTTTGACTAAATGTAGGGTTATTCACCGTTACGATATTGGAACTAAATTTATGATTAAAAAAATGGGGGGGGGGGGTCTTCATATTGAAGATAGTCGAGGCAGAGGAAGCTTCAAAATATGCCTAGTGTCCAGGCGGTTAGGATTGCAATGTTGTGTAATGAAAAAAAAGCAGAAACAGACAAATATAAATATAAATATATATATATAAGGGTAAAGGGGAATCGAACTTCCAATACCAATATGAATAGGCAGAATTCTCGTTCAGTGCTAGTGTAGCCTATTTAACATGATGCATCTACTGCAGTAATAAGGAATATACTATTTTAAGCCGATAAAGGTGTTTTTGCGATCGTTTAAAGTTAACGGTATGTTACAATATTAAAAACGATAAGCCCGCTGGGCAAGTACAATTTTTTTCCTTGATTTTTCAAAGCCCCAACAGGTCAGTGAGGACTTCCGTGATTAAACGGAAGTATTTGTAATCCGGACGCGTGCATTTCATTAGATTTCAGAGGTTATTACAGACTAACACAATGGATCATCCTATCCAGGAAACAATACACCCACAGCATTAGCAAACGGTTATGTACTTTTATTTTCCATCCTTTTCCTATGACTTTCTGTGGAAAAGTTTATTACACTCCAAAACCTTGACGTCATATACAGATTCAAAGGGAAACGAGAATGTTCATATCTACCTTTGCGGCGCACTATTTATGCTTTGCGCGACTTTACGGATGTAGTTCCGCGAATGGTTTTAATGCGCGTTGGTTGTTTGAGAGTTGTGCATGCTGTGTATTGGAAGGCGTATGTAAAGACACGGGAACATCATGCAGGATAATGCGAGGATGTCCACTACTTAATTTCTTCGGGATTCGGGAGGACGGTGGGGGTGAGGGGGGGGCAGATACCATGGCCCGCTGACATTCCAACCTTATGAAATGGATATACAAGGTCTGCATATTATTGACCTCTAGCACGATCTTCTCATTCCCAGAAGAAGGTTGCCTCTCCCCTGCCCTCCCTTGGGAAAGTGATTCCCATTTGAAAGGAATTGATTGGATTTGAGAGGTATTGATATGCCCCACTGGAGGGAACCCTGCTTACTTTAAGCTCTTGACTCCACCCTCCACCCCCCCCCCCCCCACCACGCCCTCCACTCCGTGCCTAACGCATACGGCACACCACTAGAAAGAGTCTAGATGCTTTGATTCCTTCAGTTATATATATTAATACTAACACCGATGTCCACCCTTTGTCGATACCGGCGCCAAACCACTCTTTGACTTATGAAAAGACTCTCAAACGAAAGGTCATGTAACAGTGGTGACCAAATTTGGAGCAATTAATCTACTACTGACGCTCGTCATCAGAGCGCGTTTTTTGTCATTCGTTGGATAAATCCGTGAAAATATTTGTCTGGACCAAACCGAAAACACACCAACACTTACCTCCTTTCACATGAACTATTAAAGGTTACTGTAAAACTGTGTTAACTCTAACATTCCTGTGTGTGTCTGTCCGTCTCTCTCATTGTGTGTGTGCATGTGTGGATTACATTACTTGCAGACGGCTGGCTCACGAATGTGAAGTTCCGCTATTTGGGTTTACCACCAAATAACACAATATTTTTACATGAATAAAAGAAAAATATGATACTTTACGAGGGGGTTACCAATAATAGTCAATCAGTGTACATTGGTTACTAGTAGTATTTAGTAACATAATAATATTGACCCTCCTACACACTTACGGATCGCTAATGACTATTGTTGGTGTTTACATGTTCTTATCCTATACGACTTCCTGTATTGTTGACGTGGAGTCTCCAAACAGGTTTCACGCTGTTTATGGGTCATTATCCGAAAGAACATGAATGTTGACGATCCACTGTGTGAGTGTGAAAGGTCAATAACCAAGGACTGATGTTTTGAAAAGTTTTTTTTTACTGTTGCTACGCGCGGTACTCCCTCGTTCATCCAATGTTATAGGGTGCTGCTTTGTTTTTGTCATTTTACAAAGGGGGGGGGGGGTAGGCAAGGATGATGCTCTCCATACTTCGCTAATAAATGCGCGCACGTGTTCTTTAATGTGTACAATATAATGTTATGTAATGACGTGCGGACAATATGGGCCACAAAGGAAGATGGAAGGAAAACTCTTAAATATAAGAATTTACTATGACATGAAAAGTAATTAAATAGTCTTAATAAGGGAAATAAATTGAACAGTTGGAGAGAGTAAGAAGTTAGCGGTAAACAGCTCGATAAACGTTGCCCTAAATGTTATAAGGTAAAAAAAAAAAAAAAGAATTTAATTTAAACCACAAAGTATGAAAGCTTTAGAAAAGAAATATGACATTTATGTTAAGGTTTTGTAAAAACGAAATGTCACATACGTTTTCCCCTCCCACCCCTTCACTTGTTTCACCGTCCCCCTCCTCGCCGCACTAAAATACCATTTTTATAAAGGTCTGCTCCTTTCCTTTTCCCATCAGGGTGAACTGGAACGGTGCAGATGGGGTCAAACATTTTGTCAAGAACTACCATACACAACAGTGTCTTTGGTATATGCTGCACACAGTGTACCCGTTGCCATACTACAGTACGGAGAGCCAAACGTTCCATAAATGTCGAAAAAGAAAGTGAAGTGTCCAAGTTAATATATATATGTCCATATCGATATCAACATGTTACAATTCGATATCAGCATGTTACAATTCCATATGAACATGTCGAAACAAAATACAATATGCCATTGCGTCTATCAACATGTCAAATTCAGCACCAGCATGTCGAAAACTTGTAACAGCATGACACGTACTACACTGGTCATGTCAACATGCTATATTTACGTCGTGCTATAATTTTGGCACTTCGGCGCGCGCCAACGTTTCGTATATGTCGAGATTTATTTCAGTATGTCCAAAACTTGTGTCAGCATGGTGAGCGAAGAGTAGTGAAGTATTGCCATGACAACGTTGCACATGGTTCGTGTCGTTCACACGGTACTATGGTTGAATATACGTTTTAAACTGCTGCAGTAGGTGAAAAATATACCATTGAGAATATCTTCAAGCCCTTATTCGTACTAGTCGCGCCAAAGCTTTGTCCAAACAAAGCAGTTCATTTAATATAATCATTCATAATGAATGTTTTGCAAGAAACTTTTTCTTCCATACCGCGTTTGGTTGGAGAAATAAACCAATGCGTCAGAGAAAACCAGCTTTCGATAGCACCACGCCTCCGAACTCGTCTAGAGGCAACGTTAGAAATAAGAGTATGCATACCCTAAATTTAGCCTTAGTCTAGGCATTGCCTAACTTAGCATAGCTAAATACAAGTAGAACTTAGTTGAAGTAAATCCCAAAGACAGAGCACGGACTGGATCAAAGGGAGAAAGGGGCCTAGTGAAATTTCCCCAAGAATATTCTTACAAACTTTCAATTATTACCATGTTACTGTTAGTGTCCGCGTCCAATGACTCACGAATGCATCAACAAGGCATGTGGCGGCGTGTTTATCGGCAAATTTGAATGTAGCCTATTCTGAAATTGTAATTTGAGAAAGGGGGAACAGACTGACCAGTGAACGGATGTGTACGGTGTATTTAGCATCGATGGAACTGGAAATTAGCAGTTTTGTGGTATAGTTAACTAGCCTGTCAACTCCCCACCCTTGTCGGTATCGTTGCCGAACCTCCAGGCCGACTTTGTTCATAAAATTAATTCAACGCAAATTCTTACTCTGATGGTACTTGGGATGGTGTGCAAAGGTCCGGCAAATATTATCTCGCACAAAGTCATCAACGTGATCCCTTTGCATGGCTTGAATATTTTATTTCCTTCTCTCAACATGCTGACACAAGTTTTGGACATACTGAAATAAATCTCGACATATACGAAACGTTGGCGCGCGCCGAAGTGCCAAAATTATAGCACGACGTAAATATAGCATGTTGACATGGCCAGTGTAGTACGTGTCATGCTGTTACAAGTTTTCGACATGCTGATGCTGAATTTGACATGTTGATAGACGCAATGGCATATTGTTTTTTGTTTCGACATGTTCATATGGAGTTGTAACATGTTGATATCGAATTGTAACATGTTGATATCGAATTGGACATATATATATTAACTTGGACACTTCACTTTCTTTTTCGACATTTATGGAACGTTTGGCTCTCCGTACTACAGGTAGGAATTTATGGCGCGCAATCGCGTGGCGGATGGAAACGTCACACAGGGTAAACAAGATTATTGTATATTTTACAAGCGAAATCCAAATAGAGCTCAATGGGGTGTGACGTCACATCCGTGGACTGCAAGTTTGTACAGGATAGCCCATTCAAATACCGTATCTATTGTAAGCGCAGATGAGAACGACTGGTAAACTTCCGGTTAGATTCAATAGTTCAGTTCGACTATATAGTGCTAACGTATAGGCTGTTCCAAATAGGCCTAGTTCAGAGATAACTGTAACGTTTAATGGTTTAACTAGTAATGACTTGACGGTGAGGATAAGGGGAGGGGGAAGGAAGGGGAGGGGAAGGAGCTGGACAATGTCTGAGGGAATGGTTGGGTTTAGGGTTCTTTTCATCTCGTATATTTAACAAAGAAAAGGAAGAGCAAGTTTTAGCTCGTTTCAGCTGAATATATGCACATGATGAAGCCGCTCACTCTGGTGTTGCCAGGTAGAATAACACTTCACCGAAAAATCTCAAAATTTGTGTCTCAGTAATGTAACAAATTTAAAGCAAACACAACGCAGAATGTGTGTTTTTTTTTTTTTTTTTTTTACTTTCCTACCAGAAAATCATTTTTAATGAAAATATCCGCAATTGTCTTATATCTCTAAACACATCTTAGAAATCGGCGAGGATGTTTTTTTACTGTAACTTAATTTAAAAAATGCAAATTAGGAATAATTACGTAATTTAACTGAGCATCACTCGTTCCTCTCATCACATGTTACAGTTTTTATTCCTATCATGTTGCTTAGAAATCGTAAATAGTAAAAGTTCATCAGATATTTAAATTAAGAATCGTTTTGCTAAACATGACTAACTATTTCAGGGCTTTATATTTTATCTTTTCCTTTTCTCATTTTATTCATTAATTTTCCTTTGTTTAGAGGGAAGGAGAGTAAGCTTACCTGAATAATTCTGGTCAAAAACACTGGTATAACCGAATCCTTGTTAATATTGATATTACGTCATACTTTGATGGTTCTATTCATGGAACTATCAGATAATGTTTGCACTATTTGTGAACTGCCTCTCCTTCAAAACAATCGATTTCCGTAGAACGGTCGGATCAGCATTCTTTCGGTTTTATAGAGAACACCACCAAGAGCCTCTTAATGGTAACCAATATTCCAATATAGCAAACAGTTAGAGGAACAACCGTTTTAGCTTTGAGATCATAAGCAAGCTTTGCTCTTACCGTAACTTACCACGCTAATTCGTTAACTCTTTGGTGACATTTAATGGATCCAATTTTTACCCCCTCCCCCCCCCCCACTCCTCTACTCACACCAATACCACAGTTTGGTTATAACCTTAGCGAGTACATCAATTTTAGAAACATTAAATCAAACTTTGGTAATGTTTCAACATTTTCTATAAAAAAAAATGTTGGTAAAATATGAAACTCTCCGAGAGAGGAGTCGGGGAGGTGCTTGAATTCACATGTAGCTCAAAATTTAAAACGGTCATGGTACGGAAATTTGCAAGTACCATGATAGACCACACCATTAGCTATCATTATGTGGGGGTGATGCCTATTGAAATTTCTATATAGGCGTCACATTATAAACGGACGAATTTAAACGTCTAAGGTCAATGGAACAACATATTTTAACTTGTAAATTTACGTAGGTTCAAATATGACGTATGTTTAGTTATTCATTGAATGACTCAAGAAAGGGGAAATAATATTATTGTTTTCACCTCAAAAGAAAAACAAATTTCCACGATAGCGCAACTCTGATGAAATAAATAAATTGGGGAACCCCCATTATCAAATAAACTATAAACAATTATTAAAAATAAAAATTGCGTGATTAATTTGTTTCATCCGTCTGCCACAACTGGTAAAGATTCCTCCCCCGCATTTTAGTTCTATAATTTTATTATTTTCTAAAACAGAAAGTGACTAAAAAGAAACAAAATAGCGGTAAACCTGCACTTTGATTACGCGCAACATATTTACAAAAAGAAATATTTGGATCCATAGTTATCTTCGTTTGCGTGGGAAACAAATGATATTTTAACACCGCTAGTACCCCCACCCCCACCCTCCCCCACTCTTCTCTTAGACCTGTTTGTCATTCCAAATCTTCTTTCACTTTGCTTATACTGTTTGCTGATCTATTTTTAGTTTTGAAACTTTCTGTGTTAATTGACTTTCTCATTTATCACCAGCGTGAGAAGGTGACTCTAAATAAAGCATTCATTTTGGGGTTCAAATATTCCTTTAATTTTACGACCGGTGAAGAATATTTTGCAGGAGAATTGGGGCAAAGCCGACGTGGTAATTGTGTAGAAGATTACTTGAAATCGATATTAAGATTGTTGAATAGAATGATCGTGATATTCATTTACCGATCTGACGGATGGTTGGCCAAGACTCGGTCTCACACGGTATCTGACCCGGTTATCGCGGTTGAAGCATCACCACAAACTGAAGAAGATATTAACGTGTCTAGACTAAAATTCTGCATAAGTTCATCCTTTTAGTTTAAATTCAGATTTTCATAGATATTAATATCATCCTTTATAACGTAAAACCGTGATGTATTTCATAACTTTGACTTCTAGTTATTTTCATTACTTCTCAACTGGTTCGCTTTGAAGTATTTGTTCTTTTTCGTCTTTACTTTTTATTTTATTATTATTAGGTTTGTTTTGAAACAATAAGTTATGTTACCGTTAGGTCAAAGAATGCTGCCATCGTCCTTCTGTTTCTATAGAAAATGGCACTTATACAACTCCGTTCTTTTCACGGTTTTTTTTTTTTTTTTTTTAGGTTTTTTTTTGGAGGTCGATTTTGTTTGGGTTAGAGAGGGGTAAAGCTGAGTTCAAGTTTAACTAAGGCGGTCGTAAGTTTGTAAAGGACGGGAGCTCAAAGAAATTTAAATTCACATAGAAAGAAGAAGGCTTCTTGTACCCCCTGCAGGGTTAACGTATTAGAATAGTTTCAAATACAAATAGGTTATATCATCTTAGCTTTAAAGATGAAAAAGAGACTTGTTTCCAATAAGGAAAGTCAAACAAGCCAGGTCTCTGTTTGATTGTAGCGAAATTGTGGTAAATCGTGCACTTAAAACGGTATAAATACCGCTACATTCCTCGTCACAATAAAAGTTATTTGAGTCAAAAGAGATTGTAAAAGGAAAAAGAGAAAAACTGTAAAGATTTTTTTTTTTTAATTTTAATCGAAAGATTAAGTTACAAAGTAGATAATATTTTTGATATAGAAACTCAATGTCGAACGGTTTTCCTTTAAAAAAAAAACCGAACGCCGAAATGTCCAAAGAAGATCGACATAGAGTCCAGGAGCGGATCCAAGATGTTAACAAAAAAACGTGAGACCCCGAGGCCGTTGAAGCTAGCTCTCATGCAGGGGGTCCGTGGCCTTCTCCACGCCCCCCCCTCCCAGCTCCACCCTCGACTACCAAATGTGAAATTTAGACGTGAAATAGTGCATTATGAGACATGTTTTGCTATAAACTGTAGTTACACACGCAAGGTTGTGATTATACTACTTTTATGATTTTCCTTTGGAGGGGTTTGGGGGGGGGGGAAGCCCCTCGAAATATTTCAACACTTTCCAGTAACACTGTACCCAACCCCCCCCCCCCCCCTCTCTTCTCTTTTTAGCACATAACCTACTTTTTTTGCGTCTACCGAATCATATGTCCTATGAACTTGACACGAACGTCCTGAATACTAATAAGGAGTCCATTCAAATAAGATTATCTCGTCCAAACTTCTCTCTGGAAAGTATGATTTTTGAAAGGTCTTTTTTATATTATTTGATCACACTTAGATGGCTAGTCACCGTGGGGTCAAGTAATATATACATACCACAGGCTATTTATGAATAAACCCCACGCTGATGGGTTTCCAACCAAGTTTTCTACCAAAATAGGATTTTTAGTGGTTAATGCCGACCTGTTTGACTTTCAACCACCAATAATATCACAATTAAAATATTGTTGCTCAAAGCCGGCTTTTCTTTGGGTCCCCTTTCTGACAAATTGACCTCATACTGAGGTAGCTGATGGGGGTTGGAATAAAATAGCACTGCTGTGCAAATCATTATACCCCAAAAAAAAAGGAAGAAAAAGCTTTAAATAAAATAACAAATTGATATGATTAATATATAGTTAATATATATGTCAGACACATTCTACATCCATTAAAACGTCTGGAAATCAAATTAAAAACAGGCTTTTGGGGGACAAACTTTCTTTCATGTTTTGCTGTGACTCGCTCTGACAAATCTGAATATAACCATATATACAGTATGAATGGAAACAGAAGTCTGTTTGCACATAATTACTCATTTTTGAAACAATAGACCGTTTTAAAACACAGAGACATCTTGAATTAGAAACCGTTTTTTTGCGGGGGGGGGGGAAGGGGGGGTGAAATTTCGTATTACTTTTTGTCCAAATCCACGAAGCCATGCTGAAGGGATAAGGGAAAACGGGGCGTTTGTGGAAAGGCATAAATAATTTTTATGGAATAGAAATTATGGTCGGGTAAGACTTGTATGATCATTCTAGCAATATTCTGACTTAGACGCAGCGGAAGATTGGTTCAATCTAGGGGTACGTAGGGAGGGGTGAGTGGGGTATGTGATTTGAGTGGGGTAAACTTCCACAATTGTCAGTTATCAATTAAATGGTCCAGACAAAATGACCCGTTTGTACATTCTGTACCAAATATTCCAGTATTTAGATATTTTCAAGTTTTTCAACAAAAATCTTCAAATAACGAAAAGACACTTTTTCATAACAACAATGGAAAGTTGTAAATTTCGTTGATAAAAAGGGGCATTTATAATGTGTGTAACGATTTTTTTCACATAATAGGGTGAACGTGCCGCCTGTTCCCCTGTCTCTCCTGTCAGCCCCCCCCCCTACCCCACCGCTCCTTCCCCGGCTCCGCCGCATCCTGCGCCTGACGTATTTGACATTAATGTCGCTTCTAACAATGCATCAGAGAAGATCCAGACAGGCTGTAAATTTCGTCCGATTTGTACCTAACCTATTAAATGTATATGGATATTCCAGCATGCGGTATTTGATACACGGAATGCTGATAAAACGTCTCAAACATCTTATCGGAAACACTAAAGAATATTCCTCCCCAACGGGCAAAAGGTCCGTGAAAATATGAAAGTTACTGTCAGTTATAAAGCTCGAAATAGTTTTAAACTTTTTAACCTCATAAAATGTGTAGTCTTAGCTTTCAGGTGAATTTCTTCTCAAAGCAGTATGCAATAAGGTGTACGCAAGATGATATCATATTGGGAATTCTTGGTAGGGAGGGTGGGGATTGGGTAGGGTTGGGATGGGGTGGTATGTGTGTGGCGGACAGAATTTGATATCGCTATAATACGTGCTGTTGGTGGGGTTTGTGGAGATGTGACTGTTCTAGAGGGATATGCGTCGACGACTATGATATACCTCATACTAATAGACAACTTAAAAGATACAAGACCTCCCACCCACCCACCCTTCTTCCCTCTTCCATATCATTCCTTTTCCCCCACCCCTTCCCCACCCCCTCCCTCCGAGTCATTGGTTTCCACCACCATATGGGAGGAAATATTTTTCTATTTATACGTGTTAACGAACTGTACACTGTGTATATCAAAAAAAATCTTTCTCTTCAAATTATAAGGGTGTAGAGGGGTGGGGCGTAGAGGGGTAGGGCGTAGAGGTGGTGGGGCGTAAGTGGAAATCGACCGGTATTTCCCGTATTTATCCTCGTCTGATTAATCTCTTATTACTGATTAAATTGTTCGGATACTCTCATATACGATACAAACTGACTAAAATATATACATATTTTTGGGTCAAAAGACAACACCAGTATACATATAAGTGATGTACCTTCTAAGTACCAATCGTTGCATATGAAGCTATACCGGGCATATATAGCTTGTTAATAATACACAGTCTTCGTGTCTTCCTACTAGGTTCTATTAACACCAGCGGTTCCTCGTATACTGATGACAATGAACTTTTCAACATGTCCGGGTTATTGTAATTTATATTTAGAAAGGGGGTGATTGAATGAGGTAACATGTGTCTCAATTAAATAATATATTGGTAACGCCCCAAACCACGGATATGAAAATAGCCTGTGCTGCATGCACCACACCAGCCCCCGTCCCCCGCCCCACCCCTTCCTGTCCATTTTCCTGGTTGATAGGAAGGATTGTGTAGTTGTAAAAGCAAAAGGCTGTCAGGTGAGTTAACAGTGGAAAACAGAAGAATTGAATGGAAATATCCCCCGAGTAAAGGGTCAAAGGGTCGAGTAAAGGGTAAAGGGTCATGTGCTAAACTACATTCAAACATCTCATAACTGCTTAGTATATATGTACGGGGGGGGGGGGGGGTAGCATTTGCCACGCAGGCTGTAACACTTACATAGTTACAGCAATCAAGCTTGCTACATTTACGGGCCTTAACAGAGAATAGCTCTTTTTAACTATAGGAGAACAACAACAACAAATGGATGTCCTTTTTCGCGTTCCACGCTTACAGCAGCTTTTTATGTTTGGTTCATGTCAATTCATTTTTCGATGCCTATTTGCTGACAGTAAAATGCCATAACTATGTAGTTCATTATAGCTCGACTAGTCAAATTTCATATCAACTATAATGAAGTAAAACTGTTTCTTCGATCTTATAAATTTCCCAGTTTGATATAATGGCATGGGATTACTATTAATTGTATGAAGAAAAACTGTCTGGGCGACAATATGTTAATAATTGGATCAAACTTAACGGTAAAAAAAAAACATTCGCTCACTATAGTATTCAGTATAGCATAAAATATCTAGCCTGAAGGGGTGTCTTAGCTTGATCAATCGCAAATTTAGTTTGAATAAACCTCGGTAGGATTACTAAACTTTCTTATAAGGAGCAGGTAAAGAAAGACTGCTTTAAAGAGCGAGGACGCACATACAGTACCCGTCATATAAATGTCGGATTGACTGTGACATCGGGTATAGTTTTGAAAATGTCTCGATTAAATATTTATCTGAAGGTTCATAGACAAATGACAATCATCGAAAAACGTGTTTGCCTGTCAGTTTTTGATATGTTGCTTGGTAAATCTTTATATTTCTTTCACACCTCAATTTCATGGAGAAAACTGACTATTTTCCATGTAAAAGAAAGACCTAAAAGAAACCCCCGACCCTTTCATAGATATATTTTTATTTTGGGATGTTACAGGGGTGTAAGGGTTATCATCACAATATAAATCACAAAGATAGGCCGCCCCAGTTCTCGCGCATCATTATAAGTTCAATCGTAGTGCGAAGATTGGAGTTGTGAAAACCACTAAAGTTAGGAGGCGGGGAGGGGGGATGCTTCAGCAAACAAAGGAAACTGGATCGTTGGTTAGTTGGAAAAATATTACATTTGAATTACTACTGATGTTGAAAAGTTACAATATGTTGAGCCTTCGAAAAGAGGAATTTCAGAAACTTTCATAATGTCAGATGGAGTCCCGGGAACTTTAACCCCTCCCTTAACCCTTACCCCCTCCGCCACAAACCCACACATATATCCACAGACGTAATTTCATTCATAGCAGGGTGGGGGGGGGGGTACTCTTTGGTGTCTAGTCGGTTTGCCATGAGTGGACAGGGTGAGGGGACGAGAGAAAGAAAACGGGAAGTGGGAGATCAGAGAGGTACGGGAGGTGTAGTTAAAGGTGGACCAACACCTCAACGCAAGCTCAAACTCTGACAATATACGCTCGTCTATATACAACGATATGCCGATCACATATATATGGTGACGTTATTTAAATATTTTAAATATTTTCTTGTCATATATATATATATAAATATATATATATATATATATATATATATATATACATATATTCATATTTCCCTCGAGAACAAAGAAATTCAAGTCGTCACTCAAAAGTGGGATACCTCAAAAGTCCAGAAGGTCACAGAGATAATAAACCTTGTGTCAAAATAGAGATAATAAATGTAAACAACAGCAATTAAATGGGTTTCATTATTTAAAACTTACGGGATAAAATAGTTTAGGATAACGGATAAAGAAACATGCGGTGAAGTTGCTTACAATTACTGAAGCGAACGATGACCCATGCTAAGTCTATATGAATATGTATGACTATCGTCAACAATATTTCAACGACTTTAAACAAGTTGAACTGACGACATGAACTAACCAGAAAACTGGGACTTTTATTAGCAAAGACACGCGTCACCTTTGTACGGAGGAGTTCACGCTCCATTAATATACGCTCTTTGTAACCAAAATGTTTAGACAAAGTGGTCTATTTGGGAACTATGCACACACAAAAAACAATGAAAAATCACTTATATGCTTTGCAGAAAAAGAAGTTGAGAGTGCCGAAGATACAAAATTGTACTTGAAATAACATATTTTCCCATCAAAAGACTGTTCCGAATTGAGTAGATTATTTTAACACCTTTTCCAGGGTTTCGGAATTCAGATCCCCGTTACCACAAAATACTTCCCCAGGGCATTCAACTGAACTTGTTCATAGAATATAACGATGAAATCTAACGCTATTTGAAGACGTGATAAAGCCTAGATGATGGATGTGTCTCCCATGTAAAGTCAAAGATCTGTAAACTTTTATATTTATCCGTGGTTTTTGCTCTTGACCTAATTAATGTCCGTCGTGATTTTTTCCAGGAATTTTCATTTTATTTTCTTTAGAATATTTTTGGAATCTTTCAGCGGTTTGTTAAAGATTTTTTCCCATTAAAAGGTTACACTGAAAGCTTCATGGAACTTTGCAACTACACGGGAAAATAAATAAAATAAAAAGCATTTGAGAATCTTGTGTCGCCTCCCACCCTCCCTACAACCCCAACCCCCCCCCCCCCCACCCCACCCTATCACTCTCTCTCTCCCGTTTTACTTGGTAGATGCATGGGAATTTATTTTGCTTTATGGGCCAATGAGTGTACTGTCCAATGGGCTTGAATATATAGTCACGTGTTACAAGAAGACAGCAATCGTGATTCGATAACACCAGAAGGCTGTTATATGTGGTACACATTATAGTTTGCATTCGCATTCGCATTGGCAGAGGGCAGTGGCAGGGAGAGGCATGTGTTTAGTTGGAACTAACGTGGGAAGGGCCGGGGTCCATTGGGAATTTCAAGCGGGAGACCAAGTTTGTATCATCAGCCGATATGAACTAACTTCGGGACCCCACGGAGCACCCAGGATCAACAATCGTACACATACACAAAGACACATACGCACATACACACATACTCGTCTCTTGTTAAAAATTAAAGTTCTCATAGGTTAATTAACATCCCTTGTTAAAACGTATACACCCCACTTGGCTGGCACGCAACCCTCTGATCCATTGTATATAGTAACTGCTTGTGTAACAATGCCACCCCTATACCCTGGGAATCGGTGGGGCAGTCTGTGCTTTTACTTTTTGTTATCAGTAATTATTTCCATTTGACACGTTTTAGATGGTGCTTATAAATACAGTACTCATAAGAGACGGAAAGACAGCTGCGCATGCGTTCTAGTTGCTTATTTCAACCTCACGTTAAACTCCTTCAGGGTAAATATATATTTATTTCTTATATCAAGTTTTTTCGCCCTTTGTCCAAAGGTAATCCAGGTCCGTGACTATAATTTACAAAATTTCCCTAACTTTATTGTTAAACTTTGTAAAGAATAACGCGGTTTCGAAAGATTTAGTTACAACGTCACGTGACCTTGACAAAAGATTGTAATGCGGATGATAACAGGTCTAATAAGCAGCGACCTTGGATTAAATAAAAGTCAATATTTTCCGCAGTCTATGGACTTTTGATGGAAAAAAATGATTTTTTTTATAGAGTAAGAAATCACCGAGAGATATATTCTAATCGTTGTCCCAAGGAGGGAGTGTATGTTACCTCCAATGTTAAGTTAACTCCAAGAATGAAATAAATATCCCCGCGGAGTCACCGCAGTATAAACGATACGTATAGGTTTACAACCATTTATCAGTCCCCGTTAACCGAAAGGAGGAAAACATCAAATAAGCCATAGCTATATGGAAAGGGTTTTACGTATCCCCTAAACCTCCACCTCCCCTTGCAACCCTCTACCTCCTATCCCTCTAACCCCCCCCCCCTTCCCACTCCACATTTGGTCCCATCTATTCATTTGTACTACTTACGTGTGCTTATATATTCACACACAGAAAAAGTTTGCACCAAGTACTCAAACATAGCCAGTGTGCATTTTGAAATATTTATGCCCTATAAATGTATCCCCACGAATTTATAATATCTCTTTGTGTTGTACCTGATGATTACCAACACCCAATACGATAATCGCTTAAGGGGGGGGGGGGGCCTGGGAGTCTAACTTTGAGCCCACGGTGGGCCTGGACCGCTCGGTTTATTTTCTACGAGGTCCAGTAAAAAAACAGTCGTCAGCGGAAAGGGGCCAGGCATAATCAATATCTCACCATACCCTGATTGGGCATTATGCAGTATTTTACTCCGTCTACTGCCTTGCATTTTATCATCGTTACTATCTGGGCAGAGTGTGTGTTTAATACGGTAATCGTGCATTAAAGGGTTTTTTCAGTTGTCATACATGTTCATGTTATATGAAAGAGGACAATAAAAGAAACACAATGGTAAAAACTGTTCAAATATCTTTTTCGGTTCAAGAGATATTCAAGTGTAAAGTTTTATCAGATTGTGTAGAAAACTGCTGAAATCTGACTAGCTGTGATGTCACATCCTCACATTCATGAAAAGTCTTTGTTTTTTTCTCTAAATATTTTGTGAGATTTCATGACTTTCAACCAAAAGATATGTCAGGAGATCTCATATTTGTCAAAGGAAGTATTTGAGACTAAACATCTGAAGAATTTTTGATTATATTATTTTCAAATGTGTTAAAAAATGTAAATAATTTTTAAAGAAATATATTCACATATGTAAGGAAGTGAGGATGTGACATCACACCCTCACAGTAAGTCTTTCTACACCAATCGTTTTCAAAGAAATTTTGATATCTTCAAAGTGTCATATCTCCTTAACAGAGCATGCTATCATGGTAGTTTCTTCACTGTTCTTTTTGTCTTTTCATACAAAATAGACATGTCAAACACCTGAATCAATCCTATTAAGCATTTGTTCATTTCACCAATCATAGAACAGATGGGCCGGGCAAAGAGAAACGTCTCTTTCAGTCCAGTAGGATTGGACATATTGTCGAGAGCAAAAGCTGACATACCTGCGATCTGTGAAGTATTACTTCCTTAATTACATATACAAAAAAACAAAAAACACATTGTACAACACAATGCAAGGCCTACACTTACCTTATCACCATATATATAACACGCACACATACACAAACATTGGTATGTAGCCTATATAGGCCTATGTATAGGTTAGGAATGACATATACAATATAACTCTAATTTACATATATACGTGTGCTCTTTATGTACACGCTACGCATATACGGTGATTTTGATTTCGACGTCATATATCCTTTGACGATATGTTATTTACACGTTTAGTTGAATTGATTACCAATTTACCACCATTCATCACCATTCACCCTAAAGTCATAATAACGTTCTTGATTGTAAAAAAAAAGGAAAAAAGGAAAAAAAGAAGAACTTTTGAAGTGTGATCAATGTATACTTACAGAATTCGTTATTTTCTGTAACTAACTCCTCTTCTAGTTGTCTCATTGTCCTCGATGCACTCTTGGTAGCTAAATCTCCTTGATAGATTAAATAATAACCACTATCTGCATTTGGACTTTGTCTTTCGAGATAAAGAATGTATTTTTGACGGAGTACAGCAGACGACATACACACTGGGGATTCAGCTGATAGATATAATAAGCCATCGGGCCCCGATGAAGGAATATTTAAAATGTTCACATTTTCACCCTCGTATGAATCGTCTCCTTTATAAACGTTGATTACTTTCACGGTGAATGTGTTCCCTGAATTTCCTATCTCCATTATTTTACCTCGGACGACCAACTCAGAGTTTTGAAATTTATCGCGAATTTGTAATGCTGAATCCGGGTTACACATAGTGGAATCTGTCTGTGCCAAACAACTGAAAGAAAGTAACAGAATAAACCCAAATTTGTATAGACTCGTCGCTGTGCTTTTCAAGCTAGGATGAAGGTACCGACTCCAATTTGCTGTGACAAATTCCATGGTACAATGATTACCAAAGCCTTCTGCGTTATCCCCTATAATATACATATATATAGATATATGTATTAATATAGAAATATTTGTGTATATACTTTCTATATATATATTATATATTATATATGTATGTTTATGTCCAAGTAATGTCACTGCACCTTTTATATTATCGGCAAAGCTCCGTAAAATAATGTCTCCAAAATGTAAAGTCTCGACTGAAATAAATTCAAGATATATATCCACAATATGTATATATATATTTTGGAGCTCGTAATATACAACCAAGTTCTTGAAAATTCGATTTTTAGGTTTAAAAACCAACGAGAACAGCAACCTCTTGTCCAGTGGTAAAAATTCAAACTTTCCTCCTTTACTAAACGAGCGTGCTAGAGCGATAACCGGTCTCTGTTCATAGAACGTCTATATTTAGCACCTTGATGTCTACTGTAGATCTCAAACTTGTTTTTTTGTCTGATTATTTCCCAGTCAGGCACTCTTATTTTTATAGTCTCGGAGGTGCAGGGGCGAAAAATCTTTCACGCAAAATTTAACCACAAAAAAAAAAAAAAAAGTCGCCGACAATAATATTAAACTGTTCCGAGTCTTTTCCGGAGTTTAATTTCACTTGTTTCGCATTCCGCCCTCTATTTAAGATGTCATCATTTCCTTTGGACAGGTTGAATCTATGTAAGAGGTGAAACCTTTCCTTTTTGATGAACCGATTATGTTTGGAAATAGCAGTGGAGAAAGAGGGAGAAATTGTTCTATACGCACTGTGCATGTTGTTCTCACCATGCAGGGTTTAGATTATATGGAAGCCATGGTTTATTTTATAACCTGTTGCCTCTTACAAGTCGGACACCAATTATTGTTCCAAGGCGGTCAATTGTACACACATAATATCTGCATACTAGAGTCATATGCAAGTCTTGTATGATAAATCTGTTCAGGGGAGTCACCTATGAGGAAACTGTTGCCCAATAGTGTATGACAAGCACAAAAATAACTCTAAATAGACCATGCATATATAGTCTAACAAATAAATTTGAACGATTGACTGAATCCACAACGTTATGTTATACGTATAAAAAAAACCGTATTATTATAGCCATGAAAGGTCTGTAATAACACTTAACAGGTTTGGTCCATTTTCTGTGTAGGGGTGGGGGAAGTGTAGGTAGTGGGGTTGGGGGTTGTTCATTTCGTATGTTGACAAAGTACAGTATGCTTGCCCGTGTGTCTTATATTACATGTGCACTGTTTTAAACGTTACATTAGGCCGTCATTGAAATTAGACAAAAATGCCGAGCAAAATGGATTAATAAAAAAAAAATCGGCTGTTGAGGAAACCTTTTAAAGAATGGTTTATCGATTAATAGTACCTCGGGTATATATACGTTAGCTGGTGTCACTGGTTTGCCTTAGGCTATATAATAATTCGACATAATTGGTGGTAAAAATCAACGCTATTTTTGTCGGAGAGTATCAAGACAAACGGAATAGAATCAGCTTGCGATATATCTCATTTTGATCTTGAACAGTATTTTCTTATTTGCTGGCGATTTAATTTTTTTTTACGATATAGGCCTATATCTAAAGATGGCACATACGTAGGTGTCTCGTATAGGCATTTGGCCATGCTTTGGTGGTTTGTGTGCGTGTGTGTGTGTGTGTATAGCTATTGCAGCATATTATTGCGTATTGCAGCATATTTGGTAACTTGTTCGGGCTTGCCTGTATCGCAACATTTAATTTTGCTTTGTAAGATCACGAGAAGTACCTTTATGGGAGTGATGTCAAAATCACCCTTCCGTACTATAGCATTCATTAGCACCTCTCTATACTGAATACTGTGAACAAATTGAAGCAACAGTTTTGGAATATTTTAAATTCTTTCAGCACGTGGGAAGTATTGTCAGGTATTGTCAACAGACCAAGACAAAATGAACAGAACCTCAAAAGCCGAAGAGTTTAAATCAACATAGATACCACATACCATTTTCATTCTATTAATATTGTTAAGTTTATTTAAACGAAATATTTGCGGGTTGTTAAGAGTCCTTTATTGACTAACGAATGGCTTGTAAGTGTGTTTAAACTTTAAATGATAGCTAAAATGGGGTGCATTTTTACCCTCCCACGAAAAGTCTGTTACGTCTATATTAATACTAATTTATATATTTATATCGCGCTTTACGTAAAGTGATATCTCAAAGCTCTTCACATGGGACTATAGTAAAATCTAAAGAAGTACAAATATAAGATACATACAGAGTATAGTAAACGGAAATAATGTAGTCAAAGTACAACCAGGTTAAGACGAGGTTAAGGCAAATTAAACAAGATCAGCCATGAAAGTACACGATAGAAGGTTTTAACTTGGTACTTTAAAGAAGGTGGGTAAAAGACGAAGTGCCGGTGGCAGGGCGTTCCATAGACCTGTTGCACAAACATGAAACGCCCTAGCACCACATAACTTAGATTTACTCAATGGTTGGTAAAGAGTCGGGGCTTTCGAGACAAGAATGCGCCCACTATACAACGCCAAGTCAATAGTTCTCTCAAGTATAGATCGGCGGCGCCTTGAAAAGTTGGAAAATGATTCGCTGTTTTAATTGGCAGCCAATGCAGTACTCTCAATATTTGAGTGGCTTCTATGACGTCATCAGCTGTATATAAATCTTTGAGGGATGACGACATTTTGGGACAGCCTGAGCGCGGGATTCTTGAACAGCTCGTAATCCTGTTAGTTGTTTGCATATCCCACTCTGCAAAGCGAAGCGACAAATAAAACGACAAACATGTACACTTCCGTTCGCTCGCGTGCAGAGGTACCGACTGAGGTCACATGTGACTCCACCACTCTACGGTGCAGACCAGGGCTCAGAATAGCGCTGATGACCCCCCTTAAGGTACTATATTTGAAATTTGAAATTTGAAATTTGAAATTTGAAATTTGAAATAAGGTACTATATTTGAAATTTGAAATTTTGAAATTTGAAATATTTGAAATTTGAAATATTTGAAATTTGAAATTTGAAATCCAAGAAATTTGCATGGAAATACAATTGGACTACTGGATATATCACGGAATATTCCAACATATTTTTTAATTTAATCTATATACCCCTGCCTTTGAACGTCCATAACACGGGGTTAAAAAAACATTATCGATTCATCCACAGATTAATTCTACTGAGCATGCGCATGTGTGTGCGCATACCACAGAGAGGGAATACCGAACCGTGCTTGAACGATCGATGCGTGATGGTATATATATATATATATATATATATATATATATATATATATATATATATATATATATATATATATATATATATATATATACCATGGTATATCCCTCTATACCCTCCCCTCTGCATTAATTTTGTATAACCAACAAATAGTTTAATCAGAACGCATGGATTTTCTGGATTACATGTTCATAGTATATGTGTCTTTTATTGCGTGTCGCAAACCCAAGTTGTAGAGATCATTAACAATATTTACGCGATTCCTTTGGTCACAAGTTTACACCCACGTTCAATTGTTAATCGTCGACTGTTTTTCAATCGATCCGACCATTTCAAAGCCAGGAACCCTACAAATATTTTCACGTGTGTGACCAGTCATTTCCTTTCCAATAAATTGAAAGGAAATTCCGAAAACAGTTCCTGTTTTTTTTTTCAAATAACAGGTTGATTATTTTTTTTGCAATGATTTCTACTCGAATGAAGATCGAAAAAGAATGAATTTCTCCGTTCCTCAACTATCCCTAATTATTCTGTTTCCTTCATTTAAAGATATACTGCAGGCCCATATACCGCCTGTGTGTTCCAAACAATGGGCGTTAATATACATACCGTGTATATAAATATATATCTCAACGTGATAGTATTATCCCCTCGGCATATACACACGATCTATAAGTATATTCCAGTACGCATGCGTGAGCTTCTGAGATTCGTAGTAAACTGAGCTTTCGTAAAGCTGATAACATGAAATTAATGTAAACGAAACATTAACTGGAATTACAAAACTTCAAGAGCATATCTCGAACAAATATTGTCCATTTTCTTCATAGATATTATACAGTGACGCGAGTCAGTAAGGTAACCGACAGATGGACCGGCATAAATTACAATTATTAAGAGAGAGCAGCTTCCCCCAACCCTCCACCCTCCCCACCCCTCACCCTCCCCCCACCGGACCCTTTTCTTTTGGTGTGAATCGCTTCACACCAGGATTAGTACATACCTCGTACGAATGATATAAAGGGTATATGAGGAGGTCCGAGAGGACCAGCAGGGAGCATGCCAGTTCTACTTTTGAGTACTTTCCTTCATTAACACAGGGGCGTCGGAAGCTATTTGGGATTGGTACGGCAGATCAGAGTGTGGCCATCTATCATAATTATCGGGGGACGTTTTGTAGGTAAAACTACGCTACGCGCCACCATGGTTGGCGCGTAGCGTAATGGAGAAAATTTTGCAAAATGCCTTCCAGATTGCAGGAAATGGCACTTCCCGAGCTTGAAAACAAGACCTGCCAGAGTAGTCACATTTAGCCTACTGCCCGTCATCATTATTGAAAATTATTGAAAAATATACCTCCCAGATTATTTTTTGCCATTTTTTTTTTCTTAGTCCTACTTTTTTTTTTTTTTTTGCGCTGTGAATATTGGTCCGGCGTTCACCGGACCTGCCGTACCGGCTCCGACGCCCCTGAATACCACAGATAGGAATAAAAGAATCGACTCAACTCCAATCGGAAGCAACTGTAGAAGGGGTATATATGCAAAACACTGTGTGTTTCTAGATTTGCAAAGCATTCTTGGAAACGAAGAAGGGGATGGGGTAGCATGGAGAGGAGAGGAAGAGGGAGGGGGGGGGGGTCATCGAGAGATGAAGGAGGGAAGAAGTGAAGGAACTTTCCCTGCAGTTTGCATATCTGAATTTTCAACATATACCTTTAGCCAAACCTCATCGGAACAACCAAACTTCGGAAGTGTGTTTTATTTTCAGAGAATATATAATGAAAAAAGTACTAAATATTGTTGTTACTATAGATTTACAAGGAATACTGTGGGGAAGGGAGAGGCGGGGTGCAGTAACTTTACCTGCACTGCCAAGAAGTGCCCGTATAGCGAAACCTCACCGGAACGAATTCCGGAAGTATTCTGTTGAATATGTATGTATGTATGCATAAATATATTATTCGTTGCTAAGCAATGGTTTACATAGGGGCACTATATACCTTGAACTATTTCACCTGATCGACAGACAAGTGGTTAATGAACATCTAATCATTTCCTTTTTGAGATCTAAATAGCGACAGAACAATTAGAATAGACGGATCTTATTGCTGATTCATTATATATGAATATATACATGTCCATACTCAGAACGGAATAGTACTTCTAAAATCCGTAATTCAAACAATTACGTTATAATGTGATACCGGTTTCTAAGAAGAAGAAGAAAAATATACGTTTTGCGGTTCAATGGTCTTTCTGTGTTGTGGGTGTTATAGGTAACATGAAGCATTGTAGGGCGTTACGGCACGCATTACGCACAAGGGAGCATACGCGGTATCCTATATTTATAGATCGAATCAGTTTAGTGACTATAGTTCAAACATATATTCTTTAAAAACAAAACCAAGTCAATTGAGTATAAGCTTAAAATAAACTAAGCGTTACACAACTTTTGTCAGAATCGAAACTTTACAAACACCGATTTCATTCCGTGAATGGAGGAGGGAGCTGTCTAGAATGATAAAGGCTTAATCTACGAGGAAAAATGGGAAATGTTTCTTCATTTGTCCCAACCAAAGGAACTCATTGTCCATTAGTAGTAGTAGTAGTAGTAATAGTAGTAGTAGTAGAAGTAGTAGTAGTAACAGTAGTAGTAGTAGAAGTAGTAGTAGTAGTAGTAGTAATAGTAGTAGTAGTAGTAATAGTAGTAGTAGTAGTAGTAATAGTAGTAGTAGTAGTAGTAGTAATAGTAGTAGTCAGTAGTAGTAGTAGTAATAGTAGTAGTAGTAGTAGTAGTAATAGTAGTAGTAATAGTAGTAGTAATAGTAGTAGTAGTAGTAGTAGTAGTAGTAATAGTAGTAGTAGTAATAGTAGTAGTAGTAGTAGTAGTAGTAGTAGTAGTAGTAATAGTAGTAGTAGTAGTAGTAGTAGTAGTAGTAGTAATAGTAGTAGTAGTAGTAGTAGTAGTAGTAGTAGTAGTAATAGTAGTAGTAGTAATAGTAGTAGTAGTAGTAGTAGTAGTAGTAATAGTAGTAGTAATAGTAGTAGTAGTATAGTAGTAGTAGTAGTAGTAGTAGTAGTAGTAGTAGTAGTAATAGTAGTAGTAGTAGTAGTAGTAGTAGTAGTAGTAGTAGTAGTAGTAGTAGTAGTAGTAGTAGTAGTAGTAGTAGTAGTAGTAGTAGTAGTAGTAGTAGTAGTAGTAGTAGTAGTAGTAGTAGTAGTAGTAGTAGTAGTAGTAGTAGTAGTAGTAGTAGTAGTAGTAGTAGTAGTAATAGTAGTAGTAGTAGTAGTAGATACTAGTAGTAGTAGTAGTAGTAAGTTGAGTCTCGTCTATCCGACATGCTCAGTGATCAACCTCCGCCACGTATCACGATCTTGTGCAAGGTTTATTGCTTCATCGAAATTGTTAAATTGCGACTTTATTTTTCCAAGCAAGGTAGTCACGGGCCTTCCTACTGGTTAAGCAGTATGTCTCAATGTTTCACTTTAATGCAACCTTTGCTGGAGCGTCCTCCTGGAGTCTTGCTACATGACCGAAAAATCTCAATGCGACTATATGGATGACCAAGGTGTTTGGTTGGTTTCATTGTAGAGCTCATCGTTTGATAACCAATTGTTATTGGTCCATCTAATGTTGAGAATATTACGAAGTCGTCTCCTTTGAAAAGTGTCAATTTTTCGATCAAGAGCCTTCGTAGTGCCCCACAGTTCGCAATTGTACAAGAAAATATTCTTTAATAAAGCCTCGAAAATCCTAAACTTAATGTTTCGGCTTATGTTTTTGCTGATAATAATTTTTTTTTTTTTAAATGGCACGTTTGAAAGGTTGCAACAATCTGCTCTCTTTTAATTACATTTTTCTTAATTTCTCAACAAGAGGTCATTTGTTTTCAAAGTTGGTACACGTTCTCCCTGCGAAGACATCCCGACACTACTGCCCTGGGGGAGGGGATGGGTACATATCGTAATTTATTCTATTTAGCTCGAAATCCGTTACGTCTGAATGAACTTAAGTCCAACGTTCGTAACCGGACGAATATCATGGGTATATTTTTCCCCCGGCTGATTCTGGTCTAGTTAAGTGCTTCCATTCTGATCAAATGCTTGTCTACTTACTTGCCATTTACTCGTATTTTCCTCTTGTTTACTATTTTTGAAATTATTTTTATTATTGCTATTATAATTACAGCCCCATGCAAAGTGGTAAATGAACGCCCCTGCAGATATATTTGGTGAACAACAATTATGATGTCATCTTATTCAGTATATGAAAAGCTTACGACTCTCTGCCAAAATATTTTGAAAGGTTTATAAGGACTGTTATTAATCGGAGCACAAATAAATCTTACGTGGTTAGAATTTAAGCTCATTTGGCATTATAACTCTTATCACCCTACAACAAATTTGATGTCATATTTTTCCTTTATGACATCATCAGTAGGTGTATAAATTCTGCCCCATAAAACTGAATAATTTACCCCCCCCCCTTCTGATTACACTTTTAGCATTAATAAGACCATCAGTGTCGATAATCATCGGCTCAGAATAAACTATTAAAATCAGATAACAAAAATAAGCTAGCTTGCATAAGGATAAAAGCCTTCAAAAATATAAAACAAAAGTTGTATATTAAAACTCCCAAGAGTGACAAGGCGAGAAATTTCTACCTGAATTTCTTTAGTATTTCGTCGTTCGGGTAAACGAAGAAAAAAAGGTCAAAAGTTCACAACTTTTCAAAATTCCCCTTTCTTATCGTCTGGCGGAAATAAAAAGTTAATTGCTATTTTATAACCTTTTCTCATCTCAGCTTTGAGGTTGTCAAACTGAATTTCGAATTTCGCAATTAAAGACAAAAACATTCTCACGTAGGCTGCTGAGGTGACATAATGAAGAGAAGAATCTAGGAGCTAGAAACACCTGTAGTTTTATTTACCTTGCATGGGTTCAAAATTATTCTGCCGTCGAATTTTCTGAATATTTGTCAACCTTTGGTGATGTAGCAAAATCAAGGCCGGATGGTCTCCTTTGGAACTCCATTGGCTATATACAAGACTGTGCATGGTAGATGCAGTAAAGTGAAATATCAACCACCACTCCCCTCCCCCCCCCCCACCTCCCCGTCACTGCCTACGCCCTCCTGATAGATACGGTAGAATATGTTACACATAGCCATCATGCCTCCCGAACGCCTTCACATGAAACGTTTTTAGTACGTGTGTTCGTGTGTTCATAAATTAGTACGTGTCTTCTATAACCACCCGTAACGTTTTGTCCGCCCCAAATGGATATATGCTAGAGTACTCCCGTTTAATTTTCCTCCCTTGTAACCCCCACCCACACACCCCCCCTCTTTACCTTCGTCCTTCCGTCCCTACGCCGCATTTTCGCGAAAATCAAACCTGATCACGTATCACTCACATCTTCGCTGTTATAGAGTGTTAGAAACATTGATTAATTATACCAGGATCCGTTGTAAATTACATCATAACTTTAGCCTATAATCATACGATGTCTATTTCCACGGAATAGTTAGTAGTTCTAGTATGTCAGTATTACTTCCATGGTCCTAGCTTTCATTTTTCAAGGCGTTCTCAAGGCGTTCTCGGGTTATTCTTCCTTTTCTTTCTGATCTTTTCTCGAATAGTATAGTACCATTTTTTTACCAGTGCAATACTAATAATAATTTTGTTTACCAAAAGAGAATAGCCTACCTTGAATAACATGAACCGATTCCTTCATAGGTCATAAACTACGTCAAAAATGACTTGGGTGTTTTATTGTTAACAAGGAAACAATAAACGATTTCTTATTGTTTGAATCAAGCACCATATCAAATGAAATTATAAACGAAGACACGTATAGCATTGTCATCATGATATCTGAATTGTAAAGTAGATCGCTATAGTTCTGTTTCGTGTAGACACAGTGCATATCAAAACCGTGTCATTTTGAGTTTGAGTTTGATTTTTTTTATTATAGTCCATCAATGTGCTTAAAAAACGGCTTTCGTTGCACATCTTTAGTACCAAGGTTTGTTGGTTGGAAGTTGTAGAGGGATGTCCTGGGAACATTTTTCGCGATGTTGGATGATTGGAGAAGTGTTATTTTTCGAGTAAACAACAAACAAATGACGTCACTCTTATACGATGTACGACAATTACAACAAAGCAGTTCATTGTCACAGCAACATGAAAATGGCATTTAAATGCATTTGAACTTATTAGAACCAAGATTTTTTTGTTGACAGATAAAGAGGGATGTCCTGAGATTATCTTATAGGAGTTGTTGGATGCTTGGAGAGATGTTATCTTGCGGGTAAACAACAAATTACCTCACTATGAAGTGTGGGCTAAATTAAAAATCTGCAACGACTATTCACAGCAACATGATAATAGTTTTTAAATGTTACTAAACCTATTTAGAACCAAGGTTTGTTGGTTGGATGATGTGAAGAAATGTCCTAAGAATACTTGAAGAGTTGTTGGATGCTAAAAGAGGTAATAGTTTACGAGTAAACAATAAACATATGACGTCATATTACCACATAGTATAAATACAATGGTGAATAGTTAATATACAAGGAGGTGGGGAAGGACCGAAGATGCAGTACAGTTTTACGAGCAGTCCCGCTTTACAAAAACCAAAACAAAAGAATACAAAGGATAAGTAAGAGGAATAAGAAAAGACAAAAGAAAAGACAAAAGAAAAGAACAAAGAACAAAGTAAAAAAAGCAAGAAAGAAAGAATCACTGCTTAATGATCATAATCGTTAAGTAAAAGTGGATTTCATTTTTTGTTTGAAGTAATGAATGCTTTTAGAATTTTGTCATTGTGTTGTCCAAACTATTCCCGGTTGTAACTCCAGAATTGATTAAAAAAAGTCGATGATCCTCTCGGTAGAGATCAAATTTGTACGGAAGTTTGGACAAAAGTGTGTATTGTAGTTATATGAATGTCACAATGAAAAAGATAGTAATCAGCAAATTAGTTAGAAGGCACAAGTCCATTGACAAATTTATACATAAATAGAGCGACTTGAATTTTGTATGTGTCGAAGATATTTAAGTTAGAAAATATGATATTACTCTGAGCACGATAACTATATAATTTGTTATCAGTCTAATGGCTTTCTTCTGGAGAGTATAAACAGGCGATTAAGGTACGATGGGTAGGTTCCCCCCCCCCCACCCTCTCCCCCATTTTAGTTAAGTGTCCTACACAAACCATATTGCGTGTTGTGTATTTCTCTTTCTCTATCTCTCGTCCAAAACTGTTCTCTTATCTGGTAATTTACCTCAACATTTAATGACAAAAACCAATTTCAGCCCCGACCTTAATATGCAAAATTAAAAATTTATGCTTTTTGTCGACGTCCGTCTCAACGTATTCCTTTACAGCCTTTCCATAACAATTCAAATTGTCCGACTTGACTTCTGTCTGTCTGTCCGTCCGTCCGTCCGTCTTGTCTATCTTTCTTGCCAGAAGCGGAAAAACAACAGTGGCAACATTATATCGTTTTGCCTAGGGAAGGGAGGGGGCGGTGTAGATATGTGTCTTTCATCGGGGAGATAAAACCACTCTTTTCCTATTGAGACATGTCGCTGTCGGTAGAAGTATCTGAATCTATGTGTAAACATATGTACATATGATTCGACACCCACACAAACATGTGTGCATGCGCATGCGCATGACAAATTTTATTTTAAAAAAAGAAAAGAACCGACGACGACAGAGTGTAACGTCGAGACAACAGGTCAAAGGTTATAGAACGACATAAGGTTTGTAGCCTGCGGGTCTAAGGTATTAATTTCCAATGATCAAACCTGACTCTGTCGCTACTTATTAGATTTAACTGTATACCAGCACGACTAATCATATATTTTTTAGAACTATTATGAAATGCTTTGGTAGCATTTACCAATCAGATTAACTTACGAGATTAACCTCAACCATATGAGGAGCTTCAAAATGTCAGACAACGAACTGAGATATTTTCTGCTATTCCCCCAATTTCATGGCAGGGACACCCGACCACAAACCATCAGTATAATTGGGAACAAGAGCACGACCACCAGAATTCGACAGGGATAACCTAGTTGTAGGTTTACATCTGTGAACTGAGACACGTATGAACGATGATGAAGCCATCACGGTTTAATAATTATTACATGTAAGTATAGTGAAATCACCAGGCCCGCTGCCATCAGGATTGTCTGGTGGCGAATTAGAATTAGGAGAAGGTCACTTTTGTGTTCAATTGTGACATTTCACATCATTCTCACATTTTTTTAAAGTTAAGGATGATCTTGACAAAATTCAGTTTGATATGTAACAGACCATGAAACATATTGGCCATCAGATCAGATTACATTTCTAAACCACTTGTATATTTGAGAACTTAATTTAACCATTAAGACATTGGAGGCTCATCCATTCGAAGTGACTGGATTACCTAGTCTAGCAAATTAAACCATGAGATTAGCTTTACGGCAGCAACACACGATCTCGATATAGGGATGACTTCAAGCAGAACTTAGGTCATGCTATGTCATAATTCCAGAAAAATAAGAAAAATTGAACGCTGGTTATGTTTTCATATAGTTTTACCGTTTTTTATGGTTTTCAGCTTTAACATATGCTTCATCTCTAGAATGTTACTTTAAGGCTATATTGATATAGAAAATACCGGACAGATAATGATGTACATCACACGCATGCGCATAAAAATCAAAGAGTCACATTCAGTCCCCCCTTTAGTTAACCCTATGTCTTGACATAAACATACGGAAATATAACACAAAGGCGTCAAATGGAAGGAAATGGTTGGGAACCTTAAAACAATAGAAAGGAAATTGGTCGCATAAAGAACAATATTGACGACATCATATAGAACTCGCCTCCTTCCTGTGTATGTTACGACAGGTCATATTTGTCAATTTTCTCTTCATTAAATCTATTCGATGTTAAAGTTCAGCCGATTCATACAGAGATGACAGTAACTACTGTGAATCTTAAAACTTTGTAGCACATTAATCACTGGGTTTGCTTATAAATATGATAAATCGGTAGCATGTGCTAAACTATTGGATTACAGTAAGAGAACTGAGGATATGTGTAATCCCAACAAATGCATTATACTGGATTTGTTTGGATTGCACATATCCTCAGTTCTTACTGTAATCCTTAAAGCACATGCTACCGATTTATAGCACCATCCGGTTTTTACTTTGTAACAAAACTTGAAGATATACAGTAGTACCTATGTTCTTCATGTGTATCGGGTGCAAAGTTAGACGAATATTTCTCGAAAAGTTCTCAACATGAGCTCTGACACTGGCAGGCAACATCATGTGAGAAAATATTTTGTATTGAAAGGGTGGGACGAGGAGGCAGCATTGTCATGAACTGGGAGGATATTTCTTGTCCTCTCGTATCGATTTTCAAGCACAAAACATACAGACCATCATAAAAAATTACTCTGTCAGTTTTATTCCCTCAAAATGTATCCCAAACCTCCACTTCCGGCTCCTGCGCCCTTGATAAACTTAGTAAAAACTTTAGTTAAGCTATAAATAAAAAAATTACCACAGCAACATAGACCATTAGCTTATTTATTACAGGTTTGTTTCTATTAGAAAATAAATGAACATTGTGAAATTTCCCGTTTTGATTGTGTTTATAACACAAACAAAACGTTGGAAAGTGTATCGGCGACGAAATGGTGAAGATCCACCCAACGCCGGTAGTCAATGACGCAATTTACCTTCTGTTTGATATAATTGGAACTATATAGGCCTACCAAACATTACGTCACGTCATGAAGTAATAGACGACCGTTATGTGGCCAAAAATGTCTTAACAGGACACCTCCTTTAAGAAATAAATGTCAATTCACATATGAGGGTTTCCCCTTAAACCCCTCCTCCTTGAGGACATTTTGTGTCGGTAATGGGGCTTAGATGCATACTGGTGCTATCCCCAGTTAGGGGATTAACGCTTGTATTTATAGGATTTTTCCCCCCTTGTCCCTTGTCGCCTTGTCCCCTTGTCCATTCCTCAGCGAGCCACTTAGGAATTTCATTCCACGCGGCTTACATCATCTCATATATATATATATATATATATATATATATATATATATATATATATGTATATATATATATTTTTCGTACGTCAGGACAGGTGGCTTATACACAATATATATATATATATATATATATATATATATTGTGTATAAGCCACCTGTCCTGACGTACGAAAAAGAAAACAGTAGTTTCGGTTCCTTGGCAAATCAAAACTATAGTATAAAATGTTCCCCGAAAGGTTATGAGGGCGGTAATGAAGAACTTAGCATGCATAGACTCCGGATGTGGGACCTGATTAATTCACTTTGGCTTCGGCTTTGAGTACAACGTTTCTGTATGCTGCCGTGTTGGACGAATCTAACCTTTATAGTCATTGTCGACTTTGCAATCCGCGTTCCCCCTCACAAGTTTGAAGGTCGGTAAGAGTGACTCCAGATTTTTCCCTTTCCGTGGGGGGGGGGGGACTATAGTTATGTGAAATCAAATGCTTGGTGAAAACAAGTCTAGAAATGTGTCGAGAAGTGTGATCAATTGTTCCCAACCTTATGTTGAGGACCGTAAAATTTGAAGAAGAAGAAATAATTGTAGAAGAAATTTCAAATTGACGCTTTTAATAACACGTCTGAATTTGACGTCAAGGTTATAGTGTACACATTATTTGAATTCGTTAGAGTTTCCGTATTTTAGAAGAAATGTTATTTCACGGAATCCTTGGATTTCATCGACTTTACCTTGTTTATATATAAGGAAGTTTCTAAGTGGCATCCCTGGACGGCAATTTAGGATATTTGATCTACATATTAAGTGGAATTAACCGTCATATCGCGTGCCAGGTTCACAGGAAAGGGAAGTATGTATAATATGTGTGTTGTACATGTAGGTCTACAAGTTGACACGGTTAAGGAAGTCCCCTGCGTAGGAACGTAAAACAATCTTTTACCTCCGTTTCGTGGTCCGTGGTTGTTACACATCATTCAATTCTTACTGTCGAACTCTCGATGGCACAATAACCTACACTTTCTGATACAGACATCTGTTTTCGCCAGTTCACACCCCCCCCCCTCCCCTCATCCAATCTGTTTGCGCCATTTCTCACTCCCTCAAATGTTTTGCGCCATTCCCTCTGCATTACCTCATCTTGAACGACTGGTTATGGTTCGCAGTCAACCCGCAAGGCTCATATGTTAAATTTATCAATGGAGAGCCCCACTTGGATGTAGGGAGTTTGAACCATGTAAATTGTATTACTGCCACCACCGCCCCCCCCCCCCCCAAAAAAAAACCGTCGGTTCGTGAAAGGGGCATTGAGAATATCTGTATGAATTAATTTTCAAGTTACATGTATTGCAAAGCAGTGCTATGCAGCTACATGTACGTCGTTTACTAATTGTATTTTTATTATGAGTTCATTCACCCTCATCTTCCAATGTATACGTAAGATTTAAAGAGACTTCCGCCTCGCCGAACTATAAAGAGCGACACGACAACCAGGCTTTACGTCACGAATCTCGCCCCCGTCATCATACATTAATTACGTGTTATGCACAGTTTAGCGAATGTCTCAAATTTCATCCCAAACAGACATACATTATTTTGATCTTAATGAGACACATAGCTTGTTGTGTAACACTTCCTGGTCAGCCAGAACAGCAATTTTTTGCACCATTTCATAGTTAATGACTCTAAAATATAAATTCGATGATGACTTCGGCAGCTCTTCAACCCAGGCTTAAATGGTTATCTTGTTGCTTAAATTATAATAACGCAACCAAACAAACGTTCTTGTAACTCCTTTTGAACGATCGAGAATCCATAGAATACACCCAACACCAGTTGTTTTGGACCCATTGTAACAAAAAACATATCATTCGAGGTCGTAAGACTATCATAAAACTTTGTGTTGATTCAGCAGAAGAGCTGACGTAATGGTCTTTATGCTAGACTAACTAGTCCAGCCACTTTGAACGATGAGCCTCTGGTGTTTCAAGGGTTAATAAAAGGTCTTTTACAACATGTCGATATTAATATTGTGCCTTTAGTCCAAGGCTTTCTGTATAGGATTTGTATGTACCAGAAACGACAAGCTATCGTGCTACATAATAAAGTACAACTGGATACATGTAAGACTGCATATACAGATCATAGGGTGGTCCTTGATGGGGACTTGACTTTCCCTTCTAACCTTTTTTTCTCTCTACCAAACCAAACTAAGCCAACCGCGGGTTAAGTTTTGTCATCTAGCAAATGGCTCAGATGTGTTGATCAAACTTCTCGAAAAAAAAGAAGCCGTAAACATTTTGTCTTTACTCAGCTGTAAACGAATAAAATACCACACTAATTTAATGAGTTATAACACATTTTGACTGTTTTCCTACATTTTATATCTCTATTTTGTTTATGCCAAGCATACTCACTACTCAGTAGAAACGGCTGGTAACCTACAGTATCCGCTATTGCAAGTGATCGCCAAATACTCCATCTATTGTTCATTGTTCGTTAACACGGTTAATTAAAGAAATCATTTCGTTGTAAGAAGTACTCATTTTCACCTTTTTTTAATATTTATTTCCTTTAATATATTCACTCGATTGTTCGTCTGGTAAATCGTGTATCCGGGTCAGTTTCCTTGGGTAACCGCATCATTTTTTCTACTTCTGTTCTTCTGTTCTTACGTGGGGTTCCGGATTATAGTCGTGGGGGTTGAGCGATTCACCACACCTTAACAAGAGTGATCATTCATAGGTTTAATAAGTTCCAATAATAACTTTTATTATGATTTACTTTCAAATATAAATATATATATTCCGGTAGAATTAGTTCGAAATGATTCAACAAGTTTTTTCCCCCACAAATTGTTGTATACTTTGTTAACACGTAACATATGCGGAGGTGTGTAACAAAACCGATATATAGTAAAAAAACTCACAACACAAGCCCTACAGGCATTTTAACTAACCGCATCTATATGCGCCATATACGAGTCATGAAGCCATTTTGGGATTTTTTCCTTCTATTGTAAGAAAAGTCACCTTAGACTGTGTAGTCTGGGTACGCACACCAAGCGATGTTCACTGTACGGACCCACCCTCAGCACGAGGGACACGTGCCTCACCCTACCCCTCCCTCCCTTCCCTCTCCTTATATATATATATACATATATATACGAAGATATTCTTCTGATCTCGTGTACATCTTTGTACATCATATGGATGACATTAAATATGAAATTATTCGAGTATTAAGCATCTTATCACTATAGTTAAAGAATGCAGATCTAATCTTACGATCCGTGGAGATTTCGTGGGTGGATTTATGTGCATGATGATATCATTATTGATCGGTCCTTATGACTAGTGATAAAAAAGAAAAACAAAACAAAAAAAGAAAACAGATTATTCGGTATTTTGAACTCATGCTAATTTGCATATAATAAAATATACATTTGATGTTTGACGTCATAGCAAGTATTGTTCTCCCTCTTCTTCGATTTCGGTCTTTAACCAAACCTATACACCCAGACCAACTCATAATAAATAACTGGGGAAAAAATAAATGAAATTTTCGATTTTTCATGAAATAAATGTTACAAAATGAGGTTTCCTCTCGAATCTATTCTTCTCAATGTGAAACTGCATCGTGTCATATAGGTACATGCATGAAAAGAGCAAATTATAAAAATTCGAAACTTCTCGACAATATTGGACTCTTTCATTTTTTGGCTATAATCTAGCTAATTGCATTGTCGTGGACAACCTATACATAATATCAAACTTCCACACAAAAAAATGCAAAAAGTTATACTTCAAAACCGACTTATTTGTTCGTAGCTGTAGCACTCCAGTGTAGTTAGATAGGTAAACTACCAGTCGGACGGATCCAGGTTTTCTTGAAGGGAGCGGGGAAGCAAGTTATCAATATACATCGAAATTACTACCGAAACCATTGATAAATTTAAGGAATTGGAAATAAGAGGATATAAAAACTCTTGACTGAAATGAAATCATTATATACTTGTGGTATAACCACCGATGAATTGATCTGTAAGGGTGAATAACCCATTTCTGTTACATATATCGAATTGGTTGTTAAGCAGAAGACCTTTGACATCTCACCAGGTAGCCTAGTACTTGCAGTCGTTTCTCAGCGGGCATGTGATGTGAATAACTGTATATTGGTTCATAGCATGTAATACTGAGTGAACAGATTACACACATTGTGTTAACGTTTTTTGGAGTAAATCTGACCTTTGAAATTGAATATTTTTCTTCCTCTCGAACTACGTTCGTCCGAAGTAAACGGTTTCCTTAAATCTATCGCACACTGTATATTACCGTAAACGTGTACGTTAAAAGTGTCTTTAAGAAAATACACAGAGGTATCATTACACGAGTAGAAATCATAGCAATGACATTCACGGGGGAAGAGGTTACTTGGGGAGGGTCGGGGGGGGGGTACGGGGCGGTGGAGACACAACTTTGAAGGGCGCTTGAGACATGTGCCTTTCATAGGAGGGTGCATGCCACAAATTACTTTTTAACTTCTCGGCAATTTCTCAGCAATAGGGCATTTTCAAGGACGTCTCTCTTCATTTCTCTACAAGTACATTTTTTAATTTCCATATATATGGGAAAAGGGTGCTTTTCATGAGAAAAGGAGGCACTAATTTATGAAAATGGGCACTTTTAAGATTTTTTTAAAACACTGGGGTACTCATCTATGTGTTTCCTCTCCCTCCCCCCTCCCCCACCCCCCGTTAACCCGAGCCCATTTGTAATATTCTTCATTATGAGTAAGACTGCACTTAGAGCTGTTTATATTATGTATTACCGGCATCTTTAATTTATACACCGATCAGTACATAAGAAGTCTATTTAAAGTATGATAATAGTTGGTATATATGCTAAATAGCAAAATGGTCAGGTCTATCATCAGCGTGCAATCATTTTCTTTGAGTGTTTTTCCGTATGAACAGTTTACCTAAGTTGAGACATTCACTATATCCCTCTTTACGAGTCTGGATTTCATTTGGAGGCTCAGACCTTTCATCAATGTGATTTTGATCATTTTTACTTATTTTTTTAATTAATTTATTTTGTTTTTGGTGGGAGGGGTAACTTTTGGGTATGATCACTACTTTGTGGTCAATTCTATTTATATCATATTTGTATTATATATATGAATATATATATATATATATATATATATAATCATTGAAAACGGATGAGATACGCTTGCACAGAGTGTCGGACACGTGTCTCGAGTCAGACTGACACGTTTACAGTGGTAGTTCGTCACACCTCATGACGACATTCTTATGTAAGCTACGTGTTTGGCTTACGCTGGTGGAATGTATAAACCACATTATATTCATGGGAATGGGAAAATGCTTTATGGAAATTTTCTACATCACTCGATAAATGTAAGCAATAAACAACAGTAACTAGTGGCACCACCGAAATTAAATATAAAAAAAACTCTCGCATCTCACATGAACATGAAATATAGACTAGATTTCCACACTAATGTAGTCAAATGACGAAAAATTTATGTTTATTTATACTGCAAAATGACGCCATCGGCAGGACCACCGGACGCAGGAGGTGGAGGTGGGGGAATAGATAGGTGGGTGGAATAATCCTCCAAGGTGTTTGACATAAATTATTAACATTAAAGTTACACTATACCAATGCTACTGTCTCGGTGAGGAAATGTCTCTAGGGGTGGCAGAAGAAGAGGGGAAGTTAAAGGAGTGCGAATAGGTGAATGTTTCGACCTGATCTGCCTATGAAATGGCTGTCATCAGCCTACACGGTTGCAATTTTTAAGTTTAATGTCCTCTTCAAAACCCACGTTATAATACCTTTACTAATTTACATTTGACTTGTTATTTATAGGACGATGGAAGCAAAGGTGTTGACAGAGACGTAAAGGTGTTTATTCGCCTTTGAATTAATCAATTTTGTGAAAATTCAATTTAGCAACAACAAGTCGGTGGGTGGGAGCGGTGGGGGGGGGGCGATGCTGAATAGCGCTATAAATTGCAGACCATTGACATGTTAGGATTATCATTGAGCTGGATACAGATGACTTTTAACCTTATATTGAATAACCATTTTGCAGTGCAGGAATGGGAGGGGGGGGGGGGTAAAGGTCGTTCTACGTGCGTGAAAATGGTCCATTCTCACAGCTGATGTACCTAGCCCTCGCTTATAATTGCATACAAACTTGTGTAGAAGTATAGGATAAAGGCTAGGCTCCTACATGTCAGCCAATACTGAAATATATAAGACTCGACACGACGACGGGGTTAACGGGTGCGACAATAGCATTTTTTTTAAATCATGCGAAGATTATCAACTATATAGGGAAACCCTCTTGCACTTCCTCACACCCTTAGTCTGGTAGTCCCCCCACCCCCACCCCTCTCTCTCTCTCTCTTCGCCCTCAACAAACTAAGATCATACGTCAACTATTAATTATTACACATGTCTTGACAGCAACGATGCATTAGTTATATGAGTGAAAGAGAAATGGTTGGATTTGGTAAGAGAAGCACCAGAGTTGTGTAAATTAAGTAACGACGGACAACCCGAGCATTGATCAAGAAATACCTCATAAAGATCATATCTTAAATATTCGTATACCTTAAATATGTATCAATTATAAAAAAAATAATAATAATCTACGAAAGGTGAAGATTTACATAAAAAATTTCGCCTAAAGAAGGTTTGCGATTTTTTGTATAGTAGTCATCTCAATGCAGTTGCCCAGTGAACAGTGTAAAGGAAAAACCGAAATCAATATTTGCAAGGAGTTTGCATGCCCTCTTGTTCGGATTGTCGGAGGCAGATGTCTGCTAATCCTAAGGCAAAAAGATGTTAATTTTTTAATCTTAATCTCATAAACATGCTTAAACTTCGACGGTTCTTTAAATTTCATTATACTTTCATATTGTTTTGATATATTTATCATGGCATATTTTCTTATCATGAAATATACTGGATTAACCCACTTGTAGAATTCCTCCAGGTTTCCTTTATCCGGCCTGCACTATAAATATTATTAGCAACTCTTTCCATCTCTCTCCACCTCTGTCTGTCTCCGCCTCTCCCTTTCTCTCACTTTCTCTCTCTCTTTCTTTCTGACATTGTCTTAATGTTATTCCTCTTGGAAAGTTATCGTGTTTTCAACTGACCTGCTTTTGACTGACGCCCCCAGCGACCAAATAACTATATATGGATCACCAAAAAATGTTAAGATTATATTTTAAGTTGAAATAGAGGACAGGGTTTGCAATCCTGCAGAAAGCCACTGGTTCCAATTCAACTTTCTAGCCACACCAAGCTTGTACGTTATATTCAAATTGTAAATAATGAAGGTGACATCTCCGTCCCAATACTTATATGTAAATTATTATATTACATTGAAATATGAAAGTAGTGTACATTCCTATATTGGCTAATATTGTCGATATTCATTTTGAAGTTTAACCACCCTTTAAACTCGTTCTTATTTCGATTAAATCGACATTTTAAACGTTACTGTATAACATACCCCATGATGAATTTAAATACTACGTGACGTTTTTATTTATACCAAACTCTCTTAATATAGCCAGACAAATTTTGGGCGGTATTTATGCATTCGTCACATATATATCGCTTGATCTTAAATGTTCTAATAAGTATTATCTATTATAAATTTAAGAAAATTTGTAACGTGAGGTGGGAGTGGAGAGAGAGAGAGAGTGTGGGGTTGTTAATTTCGTAGTCCTGTCAGCCGGTCGAAGGCCAAACGTGACGTCACAATAGAGTCCGCCAATCATGCCGCAAGCAAAATGATCGTGCATATCTGATAGTCTGCGTGAAGACTGCACAGCTGCAGATTGACGTGTGCATAGCACAATCACAAACTATTATAATAACCAATTGTTGTTGTTTTGTAATTTTAAATACTAAAAAATATCAAAACAAGATTCGTCACTGATTTACAGTCACGCCACTGAGGACAATAAAGAGTTGAAACCTCCTATTTTTCAAATGTTGTTGTCCTAGTCAAACTTCAACCCACGTATCCTCATTTCAGTTATTAGAAAATCAAATGGTGAACTAGTTTATATGAAACAAATAAAATACATTACTGGGCCTATAGGAAAATGTCTTTAATATGTCATATCCAAGGGTTTTGACACATATGAGGGACCGGAGATGGAATTGTAAACTGACGGTAATTCATTGATCTCGTTCTCCTATAAATAGAACATTAAATTTTCTGGCTGTACATCAACCCCAATCCCCCCCCCCCGTCCCCACTCCGCCATCCCACCCAAACTTCCTCTCGATGACCCCATCCCTGCTCTCTTGATGAAAAAACCACGTGGAAAGAAAATGAGACAAGTAATAGGCTAGATTATAGGCTTAACGTCCAGTATTGTATTCGAAGCTTTGAAAGAGAGTCAACCTGCAGGCACGAAAACGAAACAACTTGATCCACTCTAAACCCCAGTCCCCCCCCCCCCCCTCTTCATTGAGACTATATGATAATGACGTTTTGCACATATGCACATGTGTTAACCACTGTCGTCAAAATTGTCATATGTTTTCAATTCTACTATATTATTTATTTTAATAACGTGATTATAGGATTTTAAAGAATCGATTCATTTAAACCGTCCACGAAAACTTGAATTATATATATATATATATATAAATATATATATATATCTATATCAATTACACAGCAGACAGAGACCAGTAAGTGATTAGAGATTATTTGTATTATAATAACAGCTTAAATTGATTCGGTGACGAATTCAACCGCCTACAACAGTCGTAAACTTGCAGTATATGCCATGAGAACGGAACTGTAACGGAAATCCCTATACACTAACAATCGCCTTCGTAAACGAGTCAGGAAACTAGGGATTTTTTCGTCGTTCTATATAAGTTTATTAAAGGAGCTTTCTGTTATTTTAAATCCTTCTTTAATGTGTTAAGAAAAAATCATGCACTATAATTTACTTTACTTTAATATCTGTAATGTGTATGAGTGGGGGGGGGGGGCAGAGTAAAAATTACTGTCATTTGTGTATGTATGTGCATGTGTGTGTGTGCACGTGTGATAGTAGCCTATTCTCTAAGTCTTAGAAGGGGTTTAGACAAGGAGCTTGAAGACTCTCCAGATTCGTTGGATAATTAATTAGTTAACGTGTCGGGACACTGTTTTGGCACATGTTGAACAACGACCAGTTTAGGAATTTTTAGCTGGTTTGAACAAGAATATCAATATATTTTTCACTAAAAGGTCATTCCACTAAAATGTACAGTGTCCATGTTACACACATGGCCGAATAGATTTCAACTGTTGTATGTATGGCTGTTTGTGTATGTTTTTTTCATTCATTCATTCATCCATTCATTCTTCCGTTCATCCATTCATTCATGTATTGTTTTTTTCAACAACAGCAATACAAAGTATAAAGAACATACAATTTAAAAAGTTCAGCAAGTTTAACGTTATGAGTGAGAAGTATGCTGGATATACCCATTTTGGGCGTGACAGAAGTGTATTCCTTCAAGACTTGTGTTCTCTATGTGGCTGCAATCAGGTCGAAATTTGAGACGTTGGCAAATTCTATTTTGATATGGAACCATTGTCATTTATTCGAAGGGGTACACTTCTTTAAATTGACGTACTGACACCAACAATATAGTCTTCCTTTTCCAGGCATTGTTTTTGTTGTTTTTTCAAGCCGGTAATAGCGATTATTCTTGGGATGCATGACGATAGGCCATACGTTTACTTAAAATAATCGACAAACATCCGAACAGGATATTTGCGTGGTTGAACTGGGCGATCGTCATTCCAAATGCACTTTATACAGTTTACACTTGTTTTTTGTTGTCTGTTTTGATTTTTCACCGCTCCTTCCTTTGACGTTAATAAAAACGACATCATGATTCACTTTAGACGGAGAGGAAGGATTTCCTTTCTTAAACCAATTTCATAACTAAAAATTACGATACCGTAGGTAACATATCCGCAATGGCGTAACCATGTACTGAGGATCTTCCATCGGGGGGGGGGGCGGAGCTAATGGGAGTGGGGGCAGTTGAGGGGGCGGTGACAGTTGGGACGGGGGATTAGTTTGTTTTACAAATAGCCTATTTCATATCACAAGGATAAATGTCTGCATCATACTGCTATCCAGAACGAGAGTATAGATGTTAGGTCTTTACAACAGTTTGGCAGTGTGTGCCTATACAATCTTCTTGCATTGCACTTATGTGGACACATTTTTCAATATTAATAATGAAAATGTCTTCGGTGATTCTTGTTAACACAACAGCTTTGTTGAATACGTTACCGGTTGTTGATTTAAGATTGCTCCCATGCTTGTGTAAATACATAATTCTTTTTTAACATATTTTAAATTCACTTATTCTATGGTGAATAAGGCTCATAATATTCTATCATTTTCTTGCATACCATGTCCTACCCAACATATACGATAGCTCATAATGGCTTGGACTATCATTGCATCTGTAAATGTCCATACCACGAATATTTATATTGAGAGCTGTAAGATAAACACGTGCATCAAAATACACTCTCCCAGACTCAATATATGTCCAGAAGAAACGTGCAGGACTGAGTCCTGTTACGTATACTTAGTGGAGAGTCGACTAAGTTTATGTACGCGACTTAGTGATCTATGTTAAACCGGCACTCAGTCCTATCCACTGACACGCGTCTTAAGACCACTATAAGACGCGACTTAGTGCTTTGTGAAACAGGCCCCCCTGGTCTCCTTGCATGAGGTTTCTGATTTCACCATTGACCTTCTCATCAAACAGATAAATCATCTTCAATCTTTTTTGACACCTTCATTAGTTTAATCTGCACCATTCCTGCATGGATAACGATACTGATAACCTCACTAGATTCACTTTTAGCCACGTTTAACCTTTCTTGGGGGTAATGTCCGTTACTGTATACTACTTAAAACAGTGACATATAGTTAATACCATAAAGATGCTTATTTGCAATACCACACGGATCCAACTATATAACACATTAACACACCTATACAATACCGTACTAAAACAGTCTCAGAGAAGTTTCTTGTTATTATTTACCAATTAAGGCTTCCATCCATCAGTTTCGTGCAAATATGGCTACAAAGATATCAATTTTTTTAAGCCCAATTAATGAAATTTTCTCATATTCTCTATGTTCATTTTTTTTTTAAATTGCCGCTTTGTACCACGCGCGAACATGGCGGTTTCGCTTTCAATACCTTTATTTTCTAGCAAAAGCAAACTAGACATTGCTATTCGCTTCAAATTTAAAGAAATATATATATAAAAACACCCATAAAAGTTTCGCGTTCCTTGGAAGCTCTCAGTCAGATATGTTAAGATGGCTTAAATTAATTTGATTCTGCTGTGTTGTACTATTATGCAGGATTCCATAACAACTCCCTGATAATACTATCCTATACCATTCTTTACGAGTTTTATGTTTATCTTAATCTGTTTATTTGCTTGTTTTTCCTGACTGTCTTTTGTATACTTTGTTCATTTTACCTGATATGTAAACATTTGTTTGTTGAGTGTCCGCCGCCATTTTGATTGTTGTATTAGTTGTATTATGCAGAACAGAAAATGTAGTTGTGATACCTTCAAATCGTGTATGAATCAAATCAATTAAATGATTCAATTTATGCACTCTTCACATAAATTAATATAGTAGAAAAAGAAAAGAAAGACTGGTATACCAAAATGACTTCAAAATTTGTCGCAATGTTACATTAATGTGACTTTCCAGCGGTGGACTTCTTTCGGGGTTATGGTGGGTTGAGATGTCACCGTTAGATTTGTTAATTAAAGGTCCAGAGCTAGATGGCCAATTTGACTATCAATCTACTTCAAGACACCCTGCCCGAGGCCCTCTGTTACTTTGTAAAGACTGTAACCACACTGGTACGATGGTAATATCCATACAGCGGGTTTCCAAAATTCAGATTCAGAACAGCACATAAATATCACCATTTTATCCCAACTTTGTTATAGAAATCGATTCGAGACGAAACAAGACAAAACACACGCCGGAAATCTGGAACTTTGGCTTAGTTAGAACGAACGCAGACTGCCGCGAATAGAGGGCGCTAAAGCACAAAACACACCAATCAGTTTCAACAAAATATAACTATTATTACTAATACTAATATTAATTAATACGTATGCGATCCGTATTTTCATTACAAAGAAGGAAGCCAATGATTTTCTGTTAATAACCAAAAAATCAGAAATAATGAAATACAAATGTAACAAAAAGAGACCTGTCCATTGTATTGTTTTTATGATGTCTTCCCAAAATTAGGTCTCATATGGCTTGCTACAAATTTACCTTATGCTAGCATACTTGAATTACCACATTGACTTACTTCTAAGTCCTGGTGAAAGTTCTCACTAGCTACACCCATACCACCTCCCTGGATAGCTGACACGTAGGCCATGGCATCTTGAATTTTGAAGCAAAATTGAAAGTCCGTTCCGATGACATCATGAAACGTCATAATTTACAGTATATCGTCATCTTTAGACCTTTCAAGTGATTCGTGGTTTAAGAGATTTTTTTTTGCAACTCCCAAGTTGATCACAGCGAGTAGGTGGAATATAAATAGATGGGAAAAGGTTATTTTCAGGGACCAAGTATTTACCTGAGATTTTAAGACTTCAAGAAAGGAATAATGCAAAGAAGTGTTAAGAAGGTTTTGCATATCCGTTAAAATAACGACGAATATATATTCTGGAGTGGGAGAGAAAATGGGACCATCCATCAGGTGAGTTAATAATAAAACCTGACAGGAGATATTTATTAGACAGGGAGGAAAGCGGATTTCATGAAACGGAACTGCTTTAATAAAAAATCGATTTAAGGAAAATATGAAACATTTCACGTCAGAAGTTTATTAAGATAAAACTGTGAATATTAAAGATTGTGAAAGATTGGTAAGTATTGAGTGGGTGTAGTAATCTTGCAAAATTTGCACAAGTTTAAAGTTACCTATAGCTCATCATCTGTCAACGTCTTCGCTGATAAATAAATATAAATGCCACAAAAGTTCCAAAACTTATCAAAACAGGATTAAAGTATAACAACTTAACCAACAATTCGTCAGTAGAAAGAAGAGAAGAGAACTATTCTGTATGGGTGGTACTAGTGAACGGGGTGGAGGGGGGGGGGGGCGAGGGGGGTAGTTAACAAATGGTGCTTTAACTTTTTATAAACGAAATAGTAGAAAGAAGTTTGCAAGTCTATATGTGGTTCAATTTGAAGTATTTATTGTTTTTGAGCTCAGGGAGTATAGGTAGGATTTGGAGAGAGGCATGTATGCAGTGCTCATCGCTTTTTTACCATGTGTATCAGATAATGTCCCAAGCACCCCCTTACCTCCTCTCTCCGTCCATCCAAACCGTTGTCATGTTCACCAAGAGTGAGGCTGTTTAACTCGACCCTTTTTTTTGTCTACACAACCCAGCCTTCCGTGAGGAGTGGATAAAACAGCCACGCTATTTAATCGCCCTAAAGCTGTTTTATTCTTCTTTTAACTATATATACTCGAGGAGTAAATGAAACATCCTCCTTTATAACATATATAATGACAACACAGTGTCTCTCACGAGGGTACAGTTTAATATTCCTTTAAAGAGGATTGAAAGATCCAGCAAGTGGAACATATGCAGAACTTTTAAAATGAAGTGACTACTGCATTTTCCTGCAAATACGCAGTATTGTAGTGCGCGTGGAGTGCTTGCAGTATCAGGAAGACCTTTTCGGTTTTTCATGGTGTTATGTTTTGGTCGGACAACACACCAGTGAGTATAGTCATATTGTAGGTACCTACAAAGTGAGGGCGCGTGTGAGCGCCGCGACAGGCTCAGAATAAGTTGAATACTAGGCTAGCCTCTGAACTGCAAATGTACAGAGACTATATGAAACTTGAAGTTTCAACGTCTAGTCGTGTAGATATCATTCACTTGTCAAGTAATGCCAATATTGCAGCGCGCACGCGCACTACAATAATGAGGCGTGTACCTTCAGAAACGCACCGTCATGTCCCCCCCCCCCCCCCCAAAGCTCACGGCATGCTTTTTGCTAGCATGCATTAACCTTTCGTCTTGCTCTCGGAAAAATCAGTGAACGGTGTAGGTGGAAATGGCTTCATTACCATTTTCAAAATAGTCTCGGTCAAGACGTTCGTTCTATATATATATATATATATATATATATATATATATATATATATATATTTTGACATAGATATAGATGTATATATATATATATATATATTTTGACATAGATATAGATGTATATATATATATATATATATATATATATATATATATATATATATATATATATATATATATATATAGGAATTGAGACAGAGAGAGACAAAAACAAGAACAGCGAGTATAAGCAGGCTTTCATTGAGTAAACTTGTGAGTTACATTTTAGATGTGTGACAAAAGTAAGGAGTGATGAAAGTGGGGGCGGTAACGGCTTCGTTGTCAACAAGTCTCTGAATATGAGACAGGGAAAAGACTTTAAATATCATAATTTACAATTTTTTCCAATTATAAAGCTTAAATCAATGGATGTTCACTAAAATGGAATTGACAGCTAGGTTTTTAAATATAGCAAGTTTGTATTCCCTAAAAGGTCGTGCCTTAATAAAAAAAAATAAAAAAAATAAAAAAATATTCGTATTTTCAATATCTCTTTTTATCTTATCTTATCCTGGTAAGAAGATGGTACATATATTCATTCGTTAGATGATATTATGTCTGGAAAGCAGGAATATCATAACGATTTTAGGTGAATTTTTTAAACGTTTTAAAAAACTGATCCAGATGAATGACCCTAAATCTGGGATGGGGCGGTGGGGGATGAAACGAAAAGTATAATAGAAAATGTTATCTCGCTATGAAAATGTCGTTCTCATCCGATTTCTTTTCTCCTGTAGGGGATGTTGAGTTTATGTGGTTTTTTGTGGATGTTGATGGTCACAAAAATAAAAATTCACGATCCTTGGTGATGATTTCAAGCTACTAAGCAACTTCCCATCAAGTATGTTTTCATTCCCGGCTCTTCCTCATACCAACGACTGTGTGTTCACATTACCTCACCCGTGAAAAGGACGTCTTTACATAATATATATATATATATATTTTTTTTAAAAAGAAGAAGAATTTTGTCTTTGCTATATCATACAAAACAAAACAAAAACAATAGATGTATGCTAGTAATGTGTGAAAGATTGTAACCTTTTAAAATGCGCTATAAATCTCTTGGTAAGCTCCTTTAATGCATGATAAGTTCATGATAACATCGGCTTCTCAGTACAGGCCTAAATGTAAATTTTCATCGATTGTTGTATTTAAATCTAATAACTCAACCAAAACATGTTAGTTTTTTTAAACAATATATGAACAACATAACACTTTATATGTTATCCAACACCATTAGTGGTTCATATTTGTAGTACATTGTAATTCATGGTATTGGAAGCCATAAAAATATGTTTTCCACATTGAGGTTTTAGTTGCATATGGCATTTGGAACTGTTTGTCGCTTTTACATTTTCGGCATCCCAACCTATCCTTGCATGGTCCTCGTTTGTATACTAACTTCACAGGCGTTACCTCAAAGCTATTGTCCTGATCTAATGAAGCAAAGCAACGTCAAATTTCAAACATACCGCCACATAGCCGTATATAGGCATTCGGCGTTGGAAGAACTTGGGGAGGATGGTAAGTCCATGATAGGCAACAACAACCCTGCCATAGCAGACACTCAACACCTAGCGCAGGGAAGGGGGGGGGGGAGATACGAAAGGGACAAGGACAAACAGAGACAGAGACAGAGTATCCACGGTTGGATACATCTTAGGTGTGGGCATGACATTCAAGATGCTCTTCTAAGGGTCACCGTGGTGGACTATTTAGTTGGAGAGTTCTGTATGCTGTTTTCTTTCATTTTTTTTTTTTGTATGCATTTTACTGGCACGTTCAGTTATCATCGTTTTGTGTTTTCTTTCATGGTGCCAATGGTTGAGGCAAAACAACTCACTGATGCACGTCATGAACCGGACCGGCAACACTTCACAAAGATGCCCTTTGAACCCTAGCCGTTGACTTTCGTTACGCTTACATCTAGCATGACTTTATACATTTCATATACATTTCATAACTTTATACATTTTATACATTTCATACTTTATACATGTCATAGCATGACTTTATACATATTTGATATGTGACTTGGCGTGTATTAAAATGAAATGACTTGCGATTTGACATGACTTGAGAAAAGACAAAATGACTGATTTACAACACTGTAACTTTGATATTTTTAACGATTTAGTTTGTAATTTCATTGAAATAGGTACTGACATTAAGTATGATAAATGCAACAGTCACCCGCTGATTAGATGGCGCTAGACGGCTATACTCGCATTCCTTCTGGGTAGTTGCGGTCTCTGAAAATTGTCCAATTTTGTTTTAACGTAAACCGAATGATATTCCCTGATATGATCTAGCACACAATAACGACCCTATTATATAGATGAAGGGAGAGTGAACCCAAAGTTCCTAACTCGTAAATATTCAATATGGAGCGATAATTTAATGTTTTACTTATGTTGATACTTCTTCGCGAGCTTTGACTCGTAAATCAAACAGTTTGGCCAAAGTTTCTCTTTATTAAATTGATTCTACATACCGCCCTCCTTTATTGCTTATTTCTGTACAATGACATAGGATTTATGACATGATATATTTTATCGATGGAGTTGGTGCGCCTGTGTGTGTAGGAATGCAGCTCCCTGAGGTTGGGAAACGTTAATTACTAAAGCCGATAAATTAAACTAAAAGAATAGTAGCATTGAGAGAAGGCCACAACGATGGAAGACAGCATCTTTCAACAGATGAAAACAGTTGGCCAAACGACAAGTAAAACCAGACAGCTTGACTGCAATGTTGGGGGGGGGGGGGTGTGGGAGCCTCAGACCTGGTACCACCATCCCATGGGATACCCTTCTAAACTAGAACCCAACCCTGTTAGAGGGTTCCTAACGTAGGGTGCCCTCCTGTACCCCATTGTCATACCCAGCGCCTTGGGTGCCATAAGTCCTAATATTTACCAATATCGAATTAAATTGGCATATTTCAGCTTCTCGTGCTCTCATTGGACAAAATCTTCTTATGTACGAGAAATCGACAACTGACAATTTCCCCAGAAATGAAAGTTTGTTGTGTTTTCACTGAAACTGTAGTATTCTGATTGGACTAGAAATCGGCATATGTCGAATAAAGTTGGCATATGTCAGTTTCTCACTCTCATTGGAGGACTTTGTCACATGTCAATCCATAACACTCTTGATTGGAAGAAGCTGTCATGATGATGCCGATTGCGGGAACTGACAGATGCCAATTTAATTCGACATTCAAGATATTCTAGATAAAAATAGCTATTAATCTCTGCAATTTTCCTGTAAGTCTAAATTTGTGATGATGTCGGCTCGTCAATGCATTCCTTAATGTTAATATTAATCCACTGTTTGAAAAATTTCTTATTCTAAAAAAACGGAAACTTCCCAATTTTAACTTCGGTAAATTTGAGTCCCGTTACTATCACCTATATACTTTCATGCAATTTTAGTTTCGAATCAAATGAAATAGACTATTAAATCAACTCGGAAAGGTCGTATAATAGAGACCTAAAACACCAGTATTAAACAAAGCAGTAACAATTCATCATTTATACCATTTTTGCCTCGTATTTAACGTAATTCTGCAAGTACCAGAATAGAGTGATCAAATCCCGAATCTTATCCGTACTCTGATCAATAAACGCCGTGTTTGTTATAGGGCTCTCAATGGAGAAAGATCTGTGAGAAGGCTCCCAAAGCCACCCTTTCCCCTTCCTCCCACTCCTGTAAGTCTCAACTAAGCCAGTAAAGCGTGCGCAAAGGAGAGTGTGGCACCCTCTTCATTATATAATCCTACATTCACCTCTGGCCCTACCATAACGATTCAGGCCCATCATTAATCAGTCGGAGAAAACTTACACCAACCCCCCCCCCCCCCGTGCGCGCCACTCAACTAGGCACCATTTAAGGAATGGTATTCACACGGAACAGGGTCAAAGTTGACATGACGTGGTTGTCATTCGTCCATAGTTTATTTTGACATACTTGAGTTTGTATGTATATTTGATAATACAGGCTATAGAAACGTCTCTCTGAGAAACAAAACATCGTAATCTTCAGTCTTGATAACTTTAATCGCAATCGTTGAGACGTAATACTTCCGTGATTAAGTCATAGTAAGTCAATACAATTCAGTCCGTTAACTTGCAAGAGCGCCCTCGATTATTTACCTGTAGCGAGAATCAGTGGCGTAGGAAGGTACTTTTGAGTGGGGGGGGGGGGTGAAGACTGATAGCCGGCCTGGGGGAAGGGTCTAAGGGGAGCGGGTGTCCCCCTCCCCTTTTTTTTGCATTTCCAGGTGGCCTCAGATGCAATTTGGTGCAATATAGCACACTTCAACACCAACTCCATTTTATAAATAATTTTGCATTTTCACCTGGCCTTAGATGCAATTTGGTGCTCCAAATGAGTTTTTTTTCTCATTTGGAAATGAAAAAGGGGTTTTCTGACTTGCGAAGCGGGGGGGGAATGATACTTCCGCCCCTCCATATTTTTCACTGGGGGGCTGGCGCCCTCAGCCCACCGGTTCCTACGCCATTGGCGACAATGCAATGCACACAATATACAGTTGTGGGTAAAATGTGACCCGCGGGCAATTTTTCTGCGGCGGCCCACGCTATCAGTAAAGGGAGGGGGATCCAAAGTTCATTATGACGAATTAAGAATATTCATCAATTTTCCCTCCATTGTTGTCTTACTCTAAAAATCTACGAGAAATACTACTGCGTCATCAATATTAATGTTATTGATATTAATAAATATTCAATAAACACTAATATTAATGAATATTCACTAATATTAATGAATATTCAATAAACACTATTGGCTAATATAGCAATAATATTTACTCAATTCATTTTAGAATTAATTTTCAATTCGAACCATTCTAATTCACGACATACACGGTTGTATCTCTATGCAACATGTTGAAATAATCCTGTTGTTTTCCCTAAAAACAAAGGAAAAGAACAATATTGACAAAGGGTATAAATGCATTATATCATGTCGTAACTTGAAAACACTAATAAAAGCTTTAAAAAAAAGACACAAGTCTAGTACGGTACATCATGAGAGCTATCCCGCTTTTCCAATTCACTCTTCCACTTTTAAAAAATTAATATTCGACGAAAGTTACGACGTTTTGTGGATATGATAAGATCAGCTAGGTCTATACTGCCTACCGTTTATAATGAGCACATTTTGTGTGCACATAAACTGTGTTTATGAACTTTGACTGGTTTTAAAGGTTCTATTTCTTTTTAGATTTCTTTGAATTGGCGCCTTTGATCGTTTTTGTAGAATTGCTCATTATATCAAAATGTATATAATATTCTAATATTTTTTTAATTATTTTTACAATTTTGTGCAATCTGTATCGTGATTGATCTTGATTTCAGCTTCCGAACTGCGCATGACAATAGTGACGTAATTAAGCCTTCTAACGACGAAAGACGCATATAGGATTGCGTAATCGTCACAGCTGCTTTTTGATGTGAACAGATGGACACAGTCTGGTAATACCATACTCGACGTTCAAGGACATCGATAAAGATAAAACTTCATATGTTATTTAGCCTACATTATAGTTCAACAAGATCCCCACAGGAGTTATGAAACTTTGGCATATACTTAATAGATACGCAAATAAAACAATAAAAAATTACATTAAATTTGTTGGACAGATAGAACAATTCGAATCAATGATACCTCATACTAACCACTATCCCCGTCCCCTCCTCCACCCACCGACTGTTCCTTCCCACCCCCTCTTTTTGACCACTAAGACAGTGGACACGCTGCTAATGGCAATTACGCAGGGAGCGGGTGATGTCCATAGAACAGCTGTAGTGTCTCTACTTTAGGTGGACATTGATACTGTACTACTGCACTGTACTGAACTCATCATGCAGTCATTATAGTAAACTTGAACTAAATCGAACTGAATGTTCGTCCCCAGTTCAGAAGATTTTAATCCGGTCACTGTAACAGATCATATGTAGAGGGGGTATTCATGTGATTTGTCCCCAGAGATAACATACTCCATATATGTATATATAGATACGAGATGCCTGATAACCATGCATATATAGATATGAAGGTTTTCGGTGTCCGTTTGGCGCAATTTTTAACACTAACAGAATAGTACAGCGCTGCTCGATGAGCACCAAACGCGTTAGGTGGAGGAGAGAGAGAAAACGAGGTCAAATACGTCTGCTCTATACATGCGATCGGAATGTACCCTGAAGTTAGCCGATTACGTAACCTCATATAAGACCGATGTGAAAGTATGGAATGGAGGTAGAAATCACATATATAAATACCCCATTGACTTACAAACATCAAAGTAGTTGTTTTCATTATCTAAGTCATATACCCCCTCACTGAATATCTGACACGATGGCCAATTACGACACCTTCAATATTCCGTATCATGACCATGTATGTTTTTAGCTATGAGAGCTCAATGTTTTCGTCACTGTCTTGTATAAATGAATATTTTTCGTAGGCTGCTTCTTGGGAGGCCTCAAGTGGTCTAAAATTGCCTCAATTTCTCCAATTTTGGCATCACATGTACTTTCATTCATGCTCTTCAACATCCAAGCCACACAATAAAAAAAAAAGAAAATAAATAAAGATCCTGTTTGATAACATAAAGATGAATCTGCTGTTGTTTTTCGCCCATTTTCGTGATCGATACAGACTATATATGGAGTAGTATGCCACATAGAGTCAGTCGCATATATTGTTATCGGTCTACAACTCTGTACTGATGTTTATTTCTCTACTATCTCCACCATCCTTCAATAATTGGTGAATGATTGATGGTCTTTATTCTCCCTCGCAAATTTTCGAAGAAGTCAGTCGTTACACTGCAGTCAATGCTTGTTGCCACCTAATTTCTACCATGACGTAGCGAGTCATAACTTCGTACCTTCCCCCTCCCTTCAGCCTTCCTTCCCCGTCCCTCCTATTCCCGAGTCCGTAGGTAGATATATTCGCCCTTTTTAGTTCACCATCATTCCTCTGCATAGTGGAATCACTCGCTCTTCTCCCTTTGCCCGTGAGTTATTGCTTTGACATAGGGGTCTATGATCAGCGGCCAGCTTTTTATTTGGTGAGGGGGTAGGAGGGGGTTATAAAGCATCAGATGGGCCGCGGAACTTAGGAACAGGATCAGAGAGTGAGGAGAGCAGACCAACGTTAGCAGATCAAGTTTTGTTTCAAGAAAAATATCCATACCCGTGCCCTCCTTCCTCTTTCTCCCGTCCTTCTCCCACCCAGACCCTCGGCCACCGCCACCCCTCATCTTTATTCACGCCTCCCATGCCTGATTTATTTACACCCCGAGACCAAGATATGAAAACGTGTGGCCTGCCTATATCCTATGAAGAAGTTTTGACTCGTCTGTTAGTAAAATGTTTTTTTACTAACACAAAAATGCTTCAAAAATATGCATTTTTCTTCTATTTTTTATTTTTATTTTTACATTCTCTTGCACGGTATTTAAGAAATGTTCAATGTGGTTGAACTCTCGTTGTCTAGCGGGTTTCGCATTAATCAAGGAAAGACCGATCTTATTAAAAGATTAGGTGCAAAGCATGCGAAGATAATTAAACTTGCCAAGTGTAAGTGACAACTTCCTTTGAACATACCATCTTCACAGCAGGCGACTCATCACTATACATGATCACTGAGCATTGATATGAACATGATGTTGTGTTTAGTACTATACAAGAACGATATCTACTCCACACCACACAGGTAAAACCAGGCACAAGATTTGCTGTTGAAAATATCATATTTGAGTGTGAAAAAAATACATTGATATATTACACTCTATGATAACAAACCCCTCGTATATATAGCTTTATGTCAATATTTGTCATTGCTATTCATGCATGGAGGTGACTCAATAAGTGCCACGAAATGACATTATAATAGTAATATATAATGTTATAATAATGGAGAACTCAAAGTCTACTTTCTACTATCCTGCGTTTTAAGGTATGCCGTATTGGCCCCAAATATGCTAGATATTCCAAATATGGTCACCTTTGGACACAATTCTTAAACTGTTTTAATTACACAACCTTCGAGGAAATTTGTCCTCACTGGGACATTCAGTCATCTTGCGTGTTCCTTAAAAATGTCTGAGAACAATTTGGAGAGTTACAGACCTCCAGGAATGCATTTATTAAAAACTTCTAGCAATTGCAGCGTGCTGTAATTTTTGGCCTATACTTACTACCTTAAATGCTGATGAGTCCATATAAAGGGTTTAAAAAAAAAATCAAATTCCCGAATGGATGGAATGGGGTTTGGAAGACGGCTGGGGAGTAGGCACTATGGTGGGTACAGTGCGTTCACGTTGGGGGGACATGCCATTTCCTTTTATCAGAAGGCGCCATGGTATAAAGGCTAACAATATACATCAATATTTGAATCTCCATTACTTTGCTATTTGTATTTCATCAGAAACTTTCTCACAACACGTCCATCATTCTTACTGTTAATTGAAGTTAGACGCATAACTTAATGCTAAAATTGTATTCATATAACTGAACCATAATTTAGATACAGCAGTTCAGTTCAGTGAATATATATATATATATATATAGACATACAAAACATCAGTGAGTTCATGCCCTGGATACAGTAACAGAATAGCTGCAACGTTTGTGTAGTCAGTAGCAAGTCGAACTTTTCAATTATTGGGTATCGAGGTCGTTTTCTATCATCTATACGAGTCAGTTTCGTGTAACTGAAGAACTCGCCTAATCCACGCAAAATATTTCCATTCTTGAAGCCCTCCATGCATGTCCTCAGCTTCTGGCAATTCAAGTTAGCCAATATAACTACAGAAATATCAAATCACATTCAACAATCGACATGAGGTTTTCATTCGTCACCTTTTAGGATAGGTCCCCTCATCAGAAACTTGTGTCTTTTCTACCTGTCGCTTTTTGACCTCAAATATGTCCCTATTATTGTTGTTGAACGTTCCATTTAAATTAAAGGGCGTAAGAGATTTCTTACATCTGTAAAGAATCTGAGATTCGACACCAAACACGCATATTCACAGTAGTTCCAACCTTTCATTTTCGAAGCCATTCCTCCTAACGGGTCTATTAGTGGTTAAGTCATTAGCTTTTATTAGTTTATATTTGATTTAATTAAGCACATCGGAAGATTGTACATTAATTGCAGTACTGACTGTTTTTGAAAGTTAATGAACGCGAGAGTTCGGAGACGGTTATATGTAATCTTAACTCCTAGCATACTCCAGAATCCTTCAAGTATCAACCCCTTGGAGATTAATAGGCTAGAGATTTGCACTGTTCCTTCAAAATAGCGATTTGTTAGTGACATTGAAAATCCTTCACATTTCTCGAAAATCGATGAAAAACTACAAGGTATTTCAAAGAGAATGAAATAAATTTTCCCTCTACGATAATAGAGTAGCTCTAAGTGACGTCAGGAGGTGTCATTTGCCTCAAGGCAACTGTGTGCATTGAAGATTTACACACAGTGCATTTGTGTATAGGTAAACGTTACCTGCTTACATACGTAGATATACGTACACTTTACCTTACAGCAGAACGTATACACACATAATGCGATGGCGAAAGGGGACTCAGAAGATCACGGTACGTTGAGGAATTTGTACTCTATTAATTTCATTTGATCATAAGCTTCTAAGTTATAGTATCTGATTTGAAGTAGAGGTTCTTCAAGACATATATCATGAAAATAGAGGATAGGGACAGCTGCATGAATGTATTTGACCTTGTCAGTTGTGTTTGAACCAAGGATCAGCTCTAGCCTAAGCTGTCTTGAACTTAGAGAGATAGGCACCGTATCCTACGCAACTGAATATATTGCGTTTACAGTATACGTTCCTATGTTGGCTGGGTTGCTATCTTTACGCTTAGGAGACCAACCTATGTTAGATATCCTACTTGTTAAGATAATGCATGCTTTTGAAAATATTAAACCTCTGCCTGCCATATGAAATAATTTGAAATAATTTAACCAAGTGCTGTGTTGACCTGGTCCTGATCAATTATCAAGCCCTAGGTACCAGGTCGGGGTTCCCACTTGGGCTATGGTGTGGTAGATGTAACTCAGGCCAAGGTCTCTTTTGATGCAGGTAGCTTAAAACAATATTAAATATTCCTGCATATTAAGATTGAGAGAAATAATGTCACTTGGTTTATATGTATTTTGGTCTTCATTTCATGTTAAAAATATGACTGAATTGTTTTGATGTAAATATTGTAACCATTATAAATGAATGCAGTATAGTCTACATGATAACAATCTTAGGGCTTTCAGGCTGGATATTTCGGTCTGTTGTGTGGGCTATATTGAACATTGTATTAGTGTTCAGAGGTGTTACTTTGGATTACAAGATAAAAAATCACTTAGTGGTAGAGATATTTATTGTAATTAGTTGGTTAGGTTACATATCAACTAAGGTGAACATTAAATAAACAAGAGCCATTTGTCAATGCTACTTACACTTTGAAAACAAATTTAAATCTCTAGCAAAGCTAACATTGTACAATATATCTATGGTATATGGAGAGAAGTGTGTAAACCCCATACAGTTTCAATTTGGACTTGGGTTAGTGAAAATTTATTAGCTCCCTACTAGCCAACCTCAGTGTCCATAGGGCTGTGTTGAACATTATCAGACATTAATTACATGACAATTAGGCTTATTTATGTTGAAAACTGAGCAAAAAAGCATACTTCATTTGTGTGTCTAGTGCTTTGTTTCCAAATGTATTGTATGAAACATAGAACTCTGTCTTTAGTTACCACATACTGTAACTGTGAAACACCAAATATTATATACATCCACATGTGAGACATGTGGCATTGATAGGTTGCTGTTCAACGTGCACAGATATAACATCACTACAAAGATTATTGTCTCAAACCACATTGATCACAGCACCATCCCCCCAACCCATCTCCTCACCCCTAAAAAAAACCTGCAATAGACAAAATTGCAACTAATGTTTGTTGCAGTTTGAAATTGTATTTTCCATATCCTGTCCAAAAGATACTGTGGTATGTATGTGTGTAGTATTTTGATGTAATATGATATAATATGTGTATGATATATGTAATATGTATTTTTGATGTAATATGTGTCTTGCATTTGACACCATCCACGCAAATTATAAAATGTATATAGGTAAAATTAAGTTAGAAATTGCTAATAGACATACCCGTTGCTTAGTTTTGTTTGCATCACTTAAGCTGGCATGATATGCAATGTTTTAAGAGTAAGGACAGCAATATACAGTATAGGTATTGTAATAGTTCAGTGAGGGAGACAGAGTTCTTTAAATCCATGATCTCACTTTACATTAGTGTATAAATTTGATGGATTATATAATTTTAGTGATTCTGTTCAGTGAAGGAATCTTGCTATGATTAAACACAAGATTGAGGTCATCTCTCTTCCTGCATAGAAAACAACATTTTATATTCATTTGTATTATGAAAAAATATATATGAACAATTTTGTGATGAGTAAAAACATGACATTTTGAGTCGTGAGATTAAAATAAAGTGCAAGTAAAGAAGATATACCAAATATTAATTTAGAAGTAACTTCCTTTAAATTGAACATCAGATTTTGTCAGTTCATGATCTATATTGTAGGACGATAATATACGAACACTAAATTAATCCTTTTTATCATCTCCTGTGCTCAGAGTTTACACAGATTTGCATATAAGAAAACAGCACTTTTATTTGATGATGTAAGGAATCATGCTCTTGAGAGTTCAGGGCTGATATAATTTAAGGTTTTTTTCAGTGGCCTATATTGGTTAAAGTTTCTAGTTGGATACCCAAACTTTTTCATTGAGGTTTTCCCAGTTTATTAACAGTAAGTTTTTTGGTCATTCCTTCCATTGTTTTTTATTCTTCTTGGGTGATCTACCTAAAGATGAGGTTTAAAGAAACTCTTTAAAATACAGCTTTCATAATTATAATAATAATAATGGTGATTTATAATGTGTGCATATATCCACAAAAAAAAATAAAAAAATACAGTTTTGAAAATCTGTATTTTTTTTCCTGTTTGCATGAACCTGTGCATTTGCTGCGGGTCAATATGTTGTAAATGTGAAGCTTCTACAGGTTTTAACATGTCGTTGACACCGGTCAGTAAATTTAGAGGAAGGAAATTTAATGTCTTTCCCTAGGTTTTGCAGTAAATAGTCTAGTGGTAACTTTGAAACAACATCTTAAAAAGGATCACTGCAATTCATTGAAGCAAAAGAGGGATCAAACATGGAACTTGCTTGAAAAAGATATATTTCTTCCTTCCACTTAACCATGTATCGGATGATGGTGATGCCTGGTACAACATGTTTCCACAAATTTTGTGATCTGTCATTTTAGTTCTAAGCCCCATGCATCACCCTTGGTACTACATTAGTGGGTCACTGCTTGCTACTCTCCATGTCAACTCAACCTGCGATTCTACATGATATCCCTGAAGGCTTCCAACTTGTTGAATCTTTTACTGTATTTTTTTTTCATTCAAATTAATATTTCATTTGATCCATCTGGCATAGATCTGAGAGAGGAATGACTGTACCTGTCAATGTTATTTGGATAGTTTTGAAAATCATAATTTTTCCCTTGGCCATAAATTTTGTTAAGCCTTGACGGTTAGACAGTCTTTTCGTGGATACGTTGTAGAGTTTTCTTCTAAATAGGAAAGAGAAATTTATGTACTCTGTACAGTACTGCTTGTTTTGAATATTCTTGAGCAATAGATTGTACCTTGGCTTAATAGGGACTTGGGGGAGAAAAGTGTCCCCAAATCTCAAAATATTGACTTTTTATCTCAAAATATTGACACAAGAGGTAAAAAAAAAAAAAGGAAATATTTTGACTTTTTATCTCAAATTTTTTTTTTTTCCTATGTCCCTATTAAGCCACTGTAGATTCTTGAGTGAATCAGGGATATTTTCTTCAACTCTCTCAAACCAACTTCATCCTACACACACTGATCTACAGGTCTAGCCTTAACACATTGGGGACAGTTTAAGCAGTGCACACCCAACGTCCCCACACTGTGGGCTATCGACTATTTCCTCGTCCTTCCAAATGCACCATTCTGAAGTCCTACAGTGGGTTTTCTTGTGTATTCTTTATATCCTTCTTTTAGGGCTTGTCAATAGTTGGTCTGAGGGATCAGTCCAGGCCTGCATAAGATTTCAAACGAGCCCGCAAACAGAAATGTATGTCCCACAGTCATGCATATATAGGGTGTACTTGTGCACAGTATATTATGGGGCCTTAGGCTTGAACACCTTACCATATAGTGAAATTTTGGTTCCCTATGGCCCTTATGGCCCTCTTAACTCTGGCCCCACACGTTTATAACCCTGTACACACTCTAGTGCCACGGCAACAGTAGGAAAGCATTTAAAGAGTACAATATCTCACTAGGTCAATGCGGTAGTAAGCTACTGTATATATATCCTAATCAGCAACAGGACAAAACAACATAGTTAAAGTAGGCTACACCATTAAGGTCCATGGTTAGCCTACAGTGTAATCAGCAATAGGAAGTCTAGATCAGTAGTAATCCCAGAAGGTCCATACAATGCTTAGCTATACAGTATATTGTATGAAAGGACACATCAACTGTAATTTTCTGTGGCTGCGCAAAGATTATGGACTTAAAATTCTCACTCTCACTCTAGATATAATAACTAGTTATAGTTACAGGGAAAACAAATTAAAACCATGCACCATTTGAAGCAAGTGTGAGTATGTACTGTAATTCTTTATTGATAATTAAATGTGTTAATGTGAAAAATTGGGCCTTAAAGTGGAATACAATGTATGCTAACTCTTTTTTTCCATCCACATAGTAGTAAACTCACCGTTAGGTTTCTTTTCTACCAAGTTCATCCACTGAACTAGTTTTAAGGTACTGTATAGTGTGAGAAAGCTCTTTGCTTCAAGTTCCTCCTCTCCTTTCTTCAATCTAGTATTTAGGAAGCTAATACAATAAATCTGTGAAAGGAGTACGTTGCTCCTAGTTTCTCCGAGCAGTTCAATTATAGTGCATGTATTACAACACTGCAGCTCTCTGATTATAGAATCTTTTAATTTCCTAGCTGATCATAGCAAGTCAGATTAAAAGGAAAAACTGGAATTCTGAACCGGCAGCCTCTCTCCCTCTCTCTGCAGTCTAAATTGATTAAAAGTATTGGGTAAAGCGTATTCTTTGAAACTTGACAAAAAAAAAGTTGTCCATCTGGGGTAATAAATTGCCTTGGACTGACAGACATTTTTTTTACCTTCTTATTATATATCTTGACTTCTGTATTTTACACTGTACGGCTGATTATTTAAAGAAATTTCAGAGGTTACCCATCAATCCTAATTTCAAACTCTACAGTTTGAAAAGTGAAGTTGTTTTGTCTGGACAGTAAGAGTTCATAAACTTGTAATAAAAATGTTTGACGGTTACAGGAATTTTGTTTAATGGTGAATCCTTCCTTAAAGTACTTCTGGACAATAATAGTTTCAACTTTCTGAACATGAGGTAATTAAGCTTTAGCTATCTCAGATAGTAATCACAAAATTAATAATAATCATTAGTACCATGTTTGTAAATCCTCTATCCACAGTATTCATAATATTCATTTATTCCCAGTACTAAGGTTTTGAAATTGAAAAAAATACTGAAAACTATTTGTTAGGTATCAGACTTAGGTACTAATGAATGGGGGGGGGGATGGGAGGGGAGGGGGATAAAATTCCCATTAGTATTTTCTTGTGGGATGGTATCTATTCTTCAGCAGGCCTACCACAAACTTAGATTAGTATTGTCTAATTCTCTATGTAAGACCTTGCATAATAAAGTTATGGATACTTTGCATCTTAAGCAATTAAGGGTTTTGTCAAATAATGCAAGACTACAGTAGGATCTAAAGCACCGAACCTGACCAACAAAACTCTTCTTTGAGATCAAAGTACAGTACTTACTTAGCTCAACAGAGACTAATGACTTATCAGAGACTATGCATTTTCTGTGTGGGTTACTGTAGCAATTCACTTGTCTCTTCTAAGTTCATCATCTTTCTGCTGCCACAGTTCAGCAGCAGCCAGAGATGAAGACGAGGGCTCCTGTTTCTGTCAGGAGACCTCCACTGTTAGTTTACAGCTGTAATGATATTGAATGCCACTCTGCCAGTGATGCAAACAGAGAAATTTGCGGCCTATTCATCAAGGAATTGATTCATGCTCGGTTGACTGTCTGGCCCATTCCAATTGAGTAGCCATTATTCAAGAATTTCTCTCCTTTTGTTGAGGTAATCTTGTCAGCAAAAAGGGGTTGTTTTGCTTAACATGGGGATAATCCTAGCACTTGTCAGAAGATACCATGCGAATAGGCCTATGGGGAAGATCAATAAGTTTTCTGTGTGTATGTGTGTGTGTACGGGAAAACCTCCTAAAGCCCGGCACCAACTTGTCCTTTGTTAGTCTTGGGCTTCAAAGAATAGTTGTGTGGTTTTTAATTGTGGTGTTGCACAGGATAAGTAAGGATCTTTTTTTTCTTCTCCCTTTTTTGGGGGCTTTGAAAGGTTTTCCTTTTTTCCAAGTTTTGGAGGATTGTGAGGGGGACCGAGGGGGATACCATAGGCAATGAACAAGTACTGGGGAAATTCTTATTATTGAGTTAATAAACTGCAGAGGGAAGATGCCAAAGTTATGCAGGATTTCTATGTTACTGTGTATGTAGCTTTGTTATTTTTGGAGAAATATGAAAGAACATAGGGAGAATTTTTTTCAAGTTGGAAATTGGAATTATGCAAGCACAGTATGAGATAATATGTGAAATTTACAACTTTGCTGAAAAGAAAGATATATGTTATAAAGTGGCTCACATTACGAGAGTAACAGAGACCTAAGTCTGTACATTTGCAGCACTTGAGTAGCGTAGCTCATCATTTTTATAAAAATTTCAAAATTGGAAATATGGCAGAAATTCAATCTCAGTGGTAATTTCATAAAATTTCATAAAATTCAGCCGAAAACGTTCCGTCAAGTTCTGGTCATTATTGAGTCGCACAATCCATTCCTTTTTCAAATGTAACAGAAAGTCTGGATTATGTAACTTATTTCCAACTTTGTGCAATTCTTATATTTCAAGACTTACGATATCTTTCTGGCTGTTTTACGTTTCAGAGTTCTCATATTAAAGTTTAATAGTTGCGTAAATGATACTTCAGAGATGGTAATTCCACTACGACGCCGTAATGGATGCACTTACGTTACTGGAGGCATCAGCATATATCAAAGTTACCCGATCAACGTAACTTAACATTCAATTTGGATGTTCGGCATTCAGTTCAAAACAATGGTGAACTGTTATTATAAATGTATAGACTCAAAACCAGAAAGAAATGTTAAAAAAAAAGAGGAAAAAAGTAATTAAAAAAGTTTTCGCCTGCAGCTGTTTCATGTATGATGGTGTGTCTATTGAGAAATTATGAATTTTGTTGCGTGGATTCTGGAGTCTGTGCAAGCTAAAAGTGTGTCCATTGGGAGAGATACTGTATTTGAAGCTGAAGTGTTCTTGATGAAAGAAATTAAAAATATTAGAGGAGAAGTGGTCGCCTACAGGGAAAGACACACCCTGCTTCAGTGAGTAGAAAATGAGACAATTTCATCGACTTTGCAGCATTTTTGGAATCGAGGATAAACCTCATGTGGCTTAAAACAGTACCGTCGTTGTTTATGAATTTGATGCAAGTTTATTGACTCCCTTCCGATAATTGCTAAAGAGTAAAATGTCTGTCTGGTAATAATTCCTTTCCCAGCAGAGTGAACCTAAAAGTTGTCAAGCACAAGTTTTGGTATAACCTGTAAAAATATGGCCTAGAAAAATTCTAAAGTTTCAACTTTGAAAAGTTTGTGACTAACATACAGTATGATCCCCGTTAAAACCATTTAAAAGCAGAATGCATGGAATTTTCTTTGGTATCAAAATTTACCTCACTTCCTCCCTTACTTGTCTCCACTCAAATCATGCAGTTTTCACACCTACCTTACCTACACCCCTGCTAACCATCTAGAGATCATCTCTGGATCATCCACTTCCCCTGCCTTCCAAATCTACCATTTTGAAGTGTTTTTTGGTTCTGCTTTTCAATTGAAAGAAATATAAATTGCTGGTACAAAGTACAATCCCCGTAGTATGATCCATGTTATAAAATAATTTGTAAACTGTATAGAACCAAAATTACAGTACGAAACAAAGACTTCCTAAGAGATTTTTTTCACAGTATGCAAATTTTTCAGTTTCGGAGTCATTAACAGATTTTATTCGTTTCCTGAAAACTTTTTTGCCATTCAGACCCATAGCTCTGCAAATTTATTTAAAGTTTTGGCCCTTTAATTTTATATGTATAATTTTGTATCAATCAATACTGTCCACCGTTCCTTCATCTTAGTACGTGGTACTTCTTGAACTGAAGTGACTGTGGAACTATTAGGTTGGTTATATATAGTATCAAAGATTTATAATGGTTAATGAAGAAGAAAGCTGCCCGAAAGTTAGAAAACATTGAGAGCATCTTTAAAGGTTGCGACCATTAAAGATTAACTGTGGGTTATCGAGGTAATCTACACCGACAACTCTAGTACTCAAATAGTGTGTAGTAACAGGAAATCATATTGTGTTCTGAGCTTATATGTCTACGGCCGACGAAATTACATTGCCAGATAGAAAAGTCCCAAGAAGATTCGATTGTTTCCTAGTTTCGACCATGGTGATTGATCTAATACACATTACAGTCACATTGCAATTTTAAGATGAAGTAGTGTTTGCTGAAAATCGATTCCATCGATTTTGTACTTTTGTAGACAAAATACCCACCAACTAAAATGTTTATTGTGGTAAATATAGACTTTGCAAAAGATTTATTGTGAAAATACTGTCAGGGGTAAGACACCGGGATACTTGGATCGACTTTCCAGCAGCAACAACAAGTACTGTGGAATGTCGACTGCCCAAGGTTTCCCATGGTTAGCGGTTACATTGTGAAATATTTCCCTGTCAGAGACTTCCAACGAGGAGGATCTTTACCTGTTTTCGTTTAGGCCTCTTCCAGACGGGGCTTATTCCCTTACAAAGCTCTGGAGCCTGCCTAAAGTGGAACAGTACTCAAATTACTGAGACCCATCTTCTATTTTATTGACAGAGTAAATAATTTGGAGGCATGTTTTACAAAGTAAGCGCATTGATAAAGGCTCAGTTTGGGGTCTGTGCCCTTTACGCTTGTGTCAATACAGCTTTTCAGCAGGACATTATCTCCAATAATTGATGCGACGACATAGGGCTTCCCTTCACAATGTCTGCCCTGAGCACTCCTGGTGCACACACACACACACACCCACCCACCTCCCGTGTGCACATTACCTTCAAAACTGTATGTAGAGGCTACGGACGTTTTTTTTTTCCAAACCAAACACATCTGGCAAGTTTATATCAAGTTTGTAGCACGAAATAGGCCAAGCCATTGATAAGGCTGCAAGAAAAGAAAGGTTTTCACACTTTGCATAGAGGTAATATTCTTTCTTAAACTGTCAATCAGCATCAATGATGTCCTCTACACCATTTCATGCTCTTCCAAAATACACAGTTTGGCGAAGCACCCCACAAAGAGGTATTTCATTGTGTTGAATGTGTCATTTGTACACCCTGGTGTTAGTTTATTGCAGTACTCTGAAAGCAGGGAACACCTTGAGGGGGGCAGCTCTACCAAATGTGCCAAATGGACGCACCCAAGGTACACAATATTACACTCACATCAAGGTATCGTTGTGCTGTGTGTGTTTTGTATTGTATCCAAGGGCAAAGGACTATTGCGTAGTAGATTTTATAGTGCAGTGATCACGGAGTAGACATTGTTTGTCTTGGTTTTGATCAATCTTTTTGTACTGTATTCAATATTAAAATCATATCACAATGTGTAGTTCATCAGCTTTAATTCATAGTCATGTTCATATTTGGTCTTAAACTTTTAAGAAAATTTTGGATAAATTTGCTATTTGCAAGTCAAGTGTTCTTTATGAAGAAACCATTCTGATCATATAAATCAGTAGATTAAAAAATACCATCATTACTTTAACATTCGTGGATTTGATGCACACCAGTTGAAATAGGTAGAGTAAGTTTTTTTAAATCTGAAACCTCCCAGATATTCGGTTTCATTGCTTGTTATGCCACCACCTTTTACTCACTGGTCCATTGAATATTGAATGATAGTGAAAGATAGGTCCAAACTTTGAAAGCTGAGACCATATAAACTCTGATATCTGACTGATATGAAAAAATAAAAAGCGTTGCTGGCATGTTATAAAGTACTTAGTATTCGTTTATAAACATTTGTTGGAGAACTTTAAAACATCCAATTTGTCAAGTTTCCATGTCACCCACCATTTGTACAGTATATGGTATTGAGAGAGTTTCATGTGTCACCATAGTTACAGTATATGGTGTTGAGAGAGATTCACGTGTCACCATATTTACATTATATATACAGTGTTAAGAGAGATTCATTTGTACAATAAATTTATGCTTTTCAAACATGTGGGAAGTGTCTTTTACATCATGACACTGCAATGTAATCACACCCTGATATGTCAGCCTCTTATCAATTCATGAAATGGATGAGTTTTTATGGGTTTTTTGTTGTTGTTGTTTATTTCAAGATGTATGGAAAACCATGAATACTTTATACTTCTGTACCAAGCCAGTGAGTTCATACACATACATACTGTACATACACATACACAACTAGGCCTTCACACATGATACACACACATGCTATGGGGTTTGAATAGGGGCAGCTGAGGATGTTGGCCATCTCTGATTGTTTTGTAAGAAAACATCTCCATCACTGATTTGTCTGTGTGGGTCCTCCTCTGTGCTACAAATACCATGAAAACTTGTAGTGCAATATTTATGAATATTCAGTAGTGCAATATTCATGGATATTCAGTAGGGCAATGTTCATGAATATTTAGTTTGCCTCCACCAACACACCACCGGTGTATCCACTGTATGTTACTGTAATTAGATTGCATCAATTTTTCGTTAGAAACAGGAATGGAAATTCAGCAGCTCTTGCGGCAGACTCAATTTTTCCTCTGGATGGATGGAGGGGAAAACCCAAGTATTCTTATTGGGGGTGAGGGGGGGGGGGATTGTCTTCTCTTTGGAATTTAAATAATGCTCAAATGAGTTTTTATGACTGCATTTTATCGTTTTCTTTACCAAAAGTTTGTTGAAACTGGCAGTTGCTTAAAAATGCACTTTACAGTGAAGCACAAAATAATAAGCATGGTTGATGATGGCACAGGTCTTATAATGTTGTTCTTGAGCAACATTCTGTAGGTGTTCACTCAAGTCCTCACTAGTTGGCAACCAAATACTTGTTGTGAAAGGCACTTTTGAATATGATTATGACCCTTGACATGATGTATGCAGTTTGAGGAACAATTTGCTATTCTGATCGGTAGTAAAACTCCTTTGCAACCTAACGACTAGATCTGGAGATCAAAACACTTTGTGTGTATCCCTTTTCCCACTCCCCTACTAAACCATTTGAAATATGTGCCAAGAAGTTTGGATAATAGAAATCCTGCAACTGTTAAGCAGGCTGCAACTATCTATACAGATCTGTAGTACTGTCAATGGTTCCAAATTTTGCCTATTAAAGGTGTTTTCTTGAGAGAAAACTTCTCCATCTTAAAATGTTAACAACATCTGAGGTCACCAGCATCTGTGGGGAATACTCTAATAAAAAAAAAAATTTCCCCCAATAATTTTTTTTTTTTCATTAGTGTCCCTCCAAGGTTAATATAGAGATTGCCTGGCTTGACCTATGACCATCAAATTGTGATGTCATTCCATCATGGGCACGATTCTAATTTGCAATTAACAGCCAATATCACTTCCAATTGTAGTTGTTTCATCTTTCCTTATTGCCCTAATGAAGTGGAAATTATCTTCTGATTAAACAAGCAATCAGGTGTAACAATTGGTTAGTGAACTACCCTTTGTATTTACAATTAGATTACTAGAAACAATTAACTGAAATGCTCTCAAGTGGCGGTATCAAAGATTTTACAATAGGGAACTTCTGAAGTCCAGAGGATTTGATAGTTTTAAGGATTTGATTTTAGTAACAGGATTAAAGATAATTAGGGTACTCTTAAAATAGAAATAATTCTGAACACAGTTGTTGAAAACTATAATATAACTGTTGTGTATCATTTAAGACCTTAAAAGCAATGTTACCAGTGCACTAACCTCTGAGCCTTGGATCAAACCAAGAAAAGAGTGAAAAAAAGGCCCACTGTTTTGAAATAAAAGTATATATACCACAACATTATGTCCCTTCATTCTGTTGCCATGTAGGGAATCATTTATCCGGTAACTCATTGCAAATTGCTATGTAGGCAGAAAGATGTACTCCCTGCAATGTCAAGGAAGGTTGTGATAAACAGGAGTAGATAAGAATCAGAAGGACATGGGGGGGGGGGGGGTGGAGGGGGTAGATAAGATAATTTTCTGGGTTTGAGCTTTGTTGGAAATTTGTGCTAATCTCTTGTAAAGAGTAAAAGAAGGTAAACGGTCAGTTAATACTTGACCCTCAAACAGCCTGGATAGCATGATACCAATTGCGTAGGAAGTTCAAATATTAATTTGGTCAATATTTAAAGGATAAACATAACCAAAAGCTCTGTTAGAAATACAGTAGAGAAAGTAGAAGAACAGAACATTTGATTGTGTGACCTGAAGCGTGGCAGTATGTTTGATATAGAAATCTGCAGCGCTCTATCCTGCAACCCGTCAAGCTGTCCGGTAAATGACGACTGGATGAGTAGAAGGATGGGCCGTCTCTGGACAGAGCCCTCATGCAGGGATCTCAATTTTATTATGCGATGTAGTGTCTCACACAGCAACTCCTACAAGTTTACGATTGACTCAACAGAAATGAAACATTAAATTATATTAATTGGAAGTATCGAGATAAAGTATTTCCATACAGTAGAACTTGGAAGTCATCACTGGTTGGAGCGTCAATGGAACTTGGAAGTCACCACTGGTTGGAGTATCAATGGAAATTATAGTTAAGTATTAAAAGGGAGTACAGTACAAATAATTGTGTGTCCTGGTTGACAAGACAAGCAAACGTTTGTACTGTAATCCATCAGATATTTTCCAATTCTTTTCAATTCAAACGGCTATTGTGAACGAACCTCAATTGGAACTATTGTGCTGTATATATGCAGTACATACAGTAGTATTAAAGGTAGGATATTGTCAAGAGCTCATAGAGGACCTAAAAAATTGAAGCAATTTACTGGCTAAATAATTGCCAATGCATTTCTCCCTTTGTCAGTAGAATAAAGAAGGCACTTGCATTTTTCAGTGCAAAATTTACATTGCTTCTGTGTGTTTAATACATGGAAAAGGGCAACTTAAAGTGGGAATTTGATTCAGACCAGTGGTTGTCTTACGCACTGGCAGTGGTTAAAATGGTGAAATTCTGTTGTGTCTGTTTATATCTATAGTGTCAAAAAGAGTGTGATACACTGTATATGATAGTGCAGTATGTGTGAGAAGACATGTAAGTGATTACTCATATATATGCAAATTAGGCTGTGCAGAAGCCAAAGATGACACACAACAATGACATTTGGTAATTGGTGCACAGAAAATTATCAATCTAGGGTGCTCCCTTAAGAGACTGAAGAAAAAAAAAGGCTGTGACATGTTTAAATTAATGCAATGCCACAATTAATTTCTTGAAAGATTTTTTTCCAGTATTCTGATGCTGTTTTCTCTTTTTTTATTTTTTTATTCGGTGCCAGTAATCATCCTCTTGCAAGGTTAATTTATAGCCTCTTTTGGTCTCTCTCCTTTTTAATTGCAAATTTTTGGAGGATGTGGACGACATTTGTCTTTTGATTTGTTGAGAAAGTCCAAATTAAATTACCAGAAATGGTGAAGATGATGACCTCTTTGTTTGCCTATTTTGTGGGCAATTGTTTAAGATTTTATTCAATTTTTATTTTGTGTTTTTATTCAATTTTGATTGAACCTTGTGTTATCTTGCACAGGAGGAAATTAAACAAATTAAACTAAATTATTGCTCTGCTTTCTTTAAAAAAAGAAAGGTGAATGGAAGGAAATAATTGTTCAGTTTTCTGCTTTGGTTTTAAAGGAGACACAAATCAAACCATCACCATTGGTCCGTGTGATCAAGATTAGTGTCATGAACAATTCCCCAAAAAGCTAAAAAAGAATTTTTTTTTCCGTTTGGGAGATGTCATAGCTTTAATATACCTCCACAGTACTGGGCAAGACTTGAGCAGTCTAAAATTGTCGTCGATCATCAAGTGCACAATGTTTTACTTTTTCTTGATTTTTTATTTTTCTTGATTTTCTTACTTAAATAATAATCAGGTTGTGTAACGGAGATCTGAGTTTTGCAAATGTTGAATCGAACATGTTGAACCTCTTACCATGAGCTAATAATATGGACATTGGTTCATATCAGCATTGTTTAATTTTCTGAATTGTTTAATTTATTGTCTTGAATATATGAGAGAGAAAAGTAAAAAAATAACAGATCCTAGTGGCACTATGACATCACAGATTTACAAAGTGACAATCCCCAGACACGGACATTAAAATTAGGATTTCTTCCAAACAGGAGTAAGATATGTCTTTATAGATTGTTTTTTGGGGGGGAGTCTCTTTATTTCCAAAATATTTGTCATAGAGTGTGAAGATGACAGTTGTGTTTGGTTTTCTTTTAAATCTGTTATTCACTATTATTTCAATACCAAATTTTCATGCAGTATGTTAAACTTGACTCCTTGAGTTTTATTTCACATGAAGACAGTAATTGACAAAAGCATTTGACAAGCCGAAACTTTGCTATGTGTTTGTGATAAATAGGTGCCATTGTCTGGGTGAGGCAATTTTTCTCTGACTTGGTGAAAAAAAAATTAAAATTATTTTCTTGTAGTTTGAGTAATTATTTGAAGTTTAATTACAATTATTAACTAACTCAAGAAGCTGCTTTAAATGTGAGATAATTAAAAATAAAATGAAATTGTTCCTACTGTAGGATACATCCATCTGTAGTTTTACAACATTTTAAATAATGCTTGAGATATATCTCACTTTACAAATTCATTTGAATAGCTTAAATAGGATTTTACAAACTCCAATGTTCTGAAAGAGGCTTTCTAGTTAACCTGAGAACATAAATATCCAAAAAGGTTGACTGAAGCCATAACAAAAAGTTCAGATGTAGTTTTACAACATTTTAAATAATGCTTGATAGAAATCTCACTTTACAAATTCATTTGAATTAGCTTAATAGGATGTTACAAACTCCAATATTCTGAAAGAGGCCTTCAAGTTATCCTGAGAACATATATCCAAAAAGTTGACTGAAGCCGTAAAAAAAAGTTCAGATGCACTTTTTCTGGGGAAAAAACCAAAACAAACGATTACTTTGAAAAGCGGGGGAAAAAAGTGTAAATCCTCAGTGCTCTACTGTACCCCGTGGGATAAATAATCCTTTTATCCCATCATTGGAAGGATCTCTTTGACACACCCTCTGCTCAGTCTCTTCATCCCTATCAAAGTATTTTTAAATCCTCTCTTCCAGTTCCGTGCAAACATTCTCTTGCACGCAACCAACCCCCTCCGAATCCTCCATACAGTGCTCGCCATTATGAAAAGCACAAAGATTGTGAGCTACAGCTATGGCATTTTTTCTTCCCCCTTATTTTTTTTGTCCAATTGCGGGACTCAGGGGAGATCAGTGGCGGGTAATGTGCCTCTTCATGTTATGCCCTCCAGTGGGCTGGCCGGCCTGGTGCGTGCCTGATTAGATAATTACATTTCTGCCGAAAAAGTTTAATATCTCTGGCGCCTGGAACTGAAGGTATGAAAGAGGCTAATTTACACTCTCTTTGGATGTTGGTTTGCACACAGTGTATTAAGCTAAAACCTAGTCAGTCAGACACCCCCAATAGGGCGAGGGGTGACAGGTGAGCTTGTCTGTATCTTGCAAGCTGTACAGAACATATAGGTATGGACCGAATGTTAAAAAAAGAGAAATCCATGCTTTACAAATTCATATACCAGACCACAGAAAAAAAAAAAAAGAAGGGAAATTAAAATGGTTTGGCATGACTGTCAGAGGCAAAGCGATAGCAATGAAGGATTCGTCTAATTGACAGGTTGAGAGAGGGACGGTGCTGATCACTCAACCGAAAGAGGTTAAGCCTCTAAGTAGATATGTTATAACAAGCTCTTGTGTCATTCAAAAATCCCTTCAATAAGTAGATGGCATTGTTGGGAGTAAATGTTCTTGAGGTGACTGACAAGCAGGTGCTAATAACGCGCGAGGGAACTGCTGCAGTGCGGTACGTGAAACACCACATGACTAGTACTGCTGCTGAAATGTTTAACAGCTCACGTACATGTATAGTATGTATGTAGTGTAGAATTCCATGGGGCACAGTTATCATAGAGGGAGAAGACCATTTTCTATTCTCACAACTCATTATTTACACATGGTGTGTTTTTTTTCTTTTTCAAGCTTCATAGAATACCATCTTCACCACACAAGGGCATAAAAATTGTGATAGATATAGTCAAATTTGACTATTCAGTTGGATTTAGGGTACTTGGTGATGTACTTAATTAAACAGGAAGCTTCAACGTTTTTTCTAAGCAAGGGTCGGGATATCTTATCACATCTGTACATTCTGTTAATGTAAATACCGTTCATCCGATACATTTCACATTTTAACTAAAATATGTTTCAGTTAATGTTCGTTTGTACAGTAGCACCAAGCACTTCATAATTAGTAAGTATAAATTTTACCATCTCGCTCCATGGTATAACTCTCGGGAGCAATGATGGAACTCGCTTCAAAATTTAAAACATATATGTAATAAAACGTGAAAACTTAATACAGAAAGGTTTGAGTGACTGAATATCTGCTTTGCCTGCTCAATTTTCCTACCATTTTATCTAACCTGACTGAGTATTATTCCATAAAATGATATAAGGAGATTGATCAAACAGGTACATCCCTCTTTTAATTCCAATCTCCGTGGATCTGTAGTGGAATTCTCTCAATGATGTGTTGTCCTGACTCCTCAAAGATTTTACATACATGTACTTTTAAGCAGCATTTTGATTTAATTTTGTTCAAAATTTTCATTACTTTCCCATAATAATAATAATCATAACAACAATAATAATAATAATAATAAAAATTTAAAAAAGCTTAGTTAGAAGCTTGCAAAATTCTCGAATAGCTGGTCAGCAAAATGTGAACATAAAAGCCAAAGGTTTCTAACTAAGTTTTATTATTATTATTAGTATTATTATTATTATTGTTATAATTTTTATTATTATTATTACGTAGGATTAATGCAACATTTGGCAACAAATTTGTCTGGACGACGAAGTGTTGGAGATTGACTCCTAATTCCATAATCTCTTTGCTCGTTAAGCATCGTTTAATAAGTTATATCTAGGTAATTCACTTTAATCTTCAATGAATCTTTTATTAAGTTTAACATTGTGGATCTAGGTTTGGTAAAAATGTACCGACCAAAACACTGTGCTTAATTGCGGGCGGTGCTGCACATGTGGTCATTAACCTCCAGCCACACAGAAATGAAAGTACATGAACAAACAGCTCAGTTTTGTTTATGTTAGAAATCAAACAGATGGTTTATATCTCAAGAAAAGTCTGTTGATTTTAGACTGAATACGAGATTAAAGATGTTTAGCCTCGGCTATCCAAACATCCATATTATACGTACCCTTAGGCCAATAGGCCCAGTCAAATATTAGACACAAGGGAAGTGGAAATTGTAATCATCTATAATTAAATACCGATTAATTGCTCCATTCCATTCTACGTTGCAATATATCGTTCGTACAGCGAATGCATCGATAACTAGTCAGTAAATATTCATGTTTGTCTTAAAATACAGCTGGATCCTGTAGGAAAATTACATTTAAGGGTGTCAATAGTACAACTTCAGTTGATGAGATTTGCAACGCAGAGTCTCCTTTTAATCGATAAAATATTTCTAAAATTTGGGTTTGTGATTTGCGGATGGTGAAATTGGGTGGAGTAGGGAAGGGGGGGGCGGGGCGGTGACAGAAAAGATTTCAAATTTCTCCAGTAAACATATTTAGTAAGGTTAATGCCTTGTTTCAGTCAGATCTGTAATTAATATGCTTGTATCAAAGTGCAGAATCCTATGTAAAAGGTCAAGTTGCTGTACAAGTCCCAAGTTGTGCACATGTAGCAGTTTTCTTTACACAGGGACCACGTAGTATTTATTGTATAAGAGGCAAAGAACAAAGCCTTCCAAACTCATGATGTCATACTTTAGACTTGATCAAGTCTTCAGCTTTGTGTGTGAAAGGAACATGAAGCATTTGGATATCTCCCAAATCGAATGAGATATTTCTTAGCAGTTTTGTGACAGTTTAACACACACTGTAAACTAATGATGATTCTTGGGTTTCTGCCTCCTTTAAGTTCATCATGCTATCTCTAAGCTAATTGAACTAGTACAGTTCAACTGCATGTACATTATTGTGGCAATTAAGTGTGGAATAGCCTCAACAAATTTGAAACCAAATAAAAAAAAAAGAAGATTTCCTTCAACACTTCAATAATTACATTAATAATTCTGATCTAGGAAACCCTGTGAATTTTCAAACAGTATAAACTCTACATGTTATCATATTTACCAACAGGTCTATTTTGACTTTTTTTAACCTCCACCTTGTTTTGGAGCTTCTTTTCCTCCATACTTTTTCTTTGTGTTTCAAAAACAAAACAAAAAATGCTTGGTTTGTAGCCGTGACACGTAGCAATCCCTGAGAAGTGACAGATTCTGTTGCTTTAATTATTAATTATTTTCATCTTCAATTTCAGCAGAACTCTCCTATTCTGTGTTTTGTATACTATATATGCATGGACCACACAATACTACAAAACTTCTCGCAACTAAAGATTACTGATTATTTCGCTCAGAGTCACTTCGTCAGTGAACCGTAGCACGACGACAGCACTCCGATACTATTCAGGGGTTTGTCTAAGTTTAATCACTCTCAGAGACAGCCAGACTTGACTTTGGAATTTAGATAATTTGTACATTCCTTTCCTTCTATTATTGTTTAACTGTGTACTTATTGAGAATTTTTTTTTTAGAAAAGCTGTATTTGTCCTTATTTAATGCACTGCATGAAAATAAAACTTGTAGGCTATTACACCCTCAATGACCCCATTTTTGCACTCAAGCAACCTATTACGTTTTTTTTTTACTGCCTAAAAGGTTTGGAGCAGATTTTGTGGCCTACACTCAGTTCATGTATGACATGCTCACTGACGATAATGGATTCAACAGTTACTGTACAGTACTTCATGCCATGACTTCAGTCATACCATGAAGTGGCACACTAAGCACACTATGATGTCACAAACAGAACCCTTTGTTTCAAAGTACTTTTGATTCTTTTCTGAAGGGAAACATCATTATTTAATTCCTTGTAGCGAGTTCATATCAACAGAAACAGGACAATCGAACATCTGGTCCCATACTCCCATTGTCACAGAACTTTTTCCGTTGGTTTCACTTTCTATTTTTTTTGTGAAAAGTAGTTTAATGCTTGTAAATTATGTAGCTACTTGCAATTTTTGTTTTCTCCATAAAATTTTGGGTACTAATCAATGTCTTTATCGTATCAATAAAAAGGATATTGTTCTCTGTTCAATTTGTGGGAGATTTGAAAAAAAAACCTCAGAGCATTGTTTTTGAGATTGTGAAGTAAAGTTCTGCTAATTTCTTGTTTGATGGCGAAAGTGCTAATTTGGGCCGAATTTTTCTTTTTTTCAACAAACAATTTTTATGATCATCCTTATTAACTTCCCTATTTTCAACATAAGCACTTTTTAGTAAAAAACAATCTCTGAGCAGCGACCATATCGTTAATGAGCCTTTGCACAAATTTAGGCTTATAATAAAAGGAGAAAGAGCTATTGTATTACTCCGAGCGATGCTCATATATAGTATGAGGAGTCGACACTGGTTACCGAGTCTTCTTCTGCAATTAAAAGTAAAGTGGTATCTATTTTGCCTTCTTTTGCCTGTCTGTTTTATTTTGTTAATTACAATATTATGCAAAAAGCCTTTAACAAGATTAAATATGCAAAAAACCCTGCAAGATTAAATATGTAAATAAACTTTCCAGATGAGCAAATATACTTTCAATATTATTATATACATGCAAATATTACCTTACAAGATCACATACATGCAAACCTCCCTACAAGATCATAATGCAATTAACAAAACATATTTCTCATCTTGTTCAAATAAACTGAACCTGCGAATCCATCATTTCCTCCACAAATTACCTCGTCTTTCTCAAGAGCTCAAAGATTTGCATCTGTTGTCATAAATTATGTAAACTTTGAAATGTAAGAAGTGTCTCAGAACTCATCCATTAGCCTGTACCATTAATGTACTGCAGTAGTATATACTGTTTCAAACGATCGTAAGATCTGTTTATTAATACTGTATACACATAAGAAATGACGATTTACTACACTCGGCTCTTTCACAGTACCACGTCCTACAGGTCTCAATGCTACTAACATTGCATTTTGTCATCAACAGTAGCTAGCCTAGAAAGTCGTAACGTTTTTGGGCTCTTTTTGTTGTGGTTGTTAGCTTCTATTTCCTCATTCTCGGTAATTCTCTTTGATCAGAATTCCCTTTCCCCCCCCCCACCCTACCAAAAAAAAAGGAAAAATTTTGTACAGTGAAGTGAATATGAACTACAACCAAACATTTTGTAGAACTTTTCTTTTCAACATGAAGTAAGAATTGAAATGTTAAAGGGGAAGACAAACTTAATAAAAGTGATGTCAAATTGAAGAATGATAAACTAGGGGTGCCATCTTCATCAGTATTACTTTTTGGCCGGTTCAACCCGAATTGACCCACTCTGTGGCTCGCCTCCCACTCCGTCTTGTGCCTGAGTCAACTGTTTACTCAGCCATTTAGAAACTTGTTCAGTATTTTAACAAGGGTTTCCAACAAGGGGTATTTTAACAAGGGTTTAACAAGGGTTCATGGGTAGTAAATTAATACTCAAGTGATGTAATCGATACACATCTTAGCTACATGCTGGTCTTCTCCCTTCCCTAACCATTCCCAACTTACCAAAAACTACCCTTTAATCTCTCCCTCTAGATATGAATTTCTCAAATCTTTTACGAGTTACATATCTTCCATTCTTTATCTCAATGCATTGTAATACTGCACAGCATGCCGTGAAAGTACAAAAACACCAACAACAACAACAAAAAGGGGGAGAAAGAAAGAAAAACAGTGAAAGTTCCTCCAGGAAGAAAATGACCAATATGAATATTGCAACTTAAGTTTTGGTTAGAATCTGTGATATCCTGTCATCTACCTGTACATAAGGAGCAATTCCCTATAGCTCGCAAGTCCAAATAAATTGAACAGTTTGCTGTGTACTGTATGTGACTGTATTTCTACCCCTCAGAACATGAAACAATTTAGAGCTTAGCTGCAGTCTTTTTTACACGTTTTTCGTCATAAACTCTCCGTCTCGTTCAGAATAACTCCCTGGATGAATCCTCAAACTTTAAATGGCATCTTCTTCACATGACGAAACTTTTTGATTTGTCTAAGTGGAGGTAGTGTGTCTAAATAAATGGAATATTAATCAAAAAGAAAAAGAGAGGAGAAGGGGGGAGAAAAAAAACATGCAACGGGAGACAACGAAAAAAAGAGAGAGAGAGAGATAGAGAAGAAAAAAAAACTTGGAAAAACTTGAAGCAAAACAGAAAAGACAAACATGATGTTACAAGGGTTTTTGAGCTGAGTGATCGGAGGGGACTGGTGATGGTTGAGGAAGATGTGGCGTACTTGAGCCGTCAGCAGGGCTCTCCGTTCACTCTTTCACCGTTCCGCTCGATTTCAAGTGAGGTGGGGAAATCTGAGCTTACTCCTGCTTGATGAAGCTTGAAACAACAACATTGCTTACTCTACGAATATTCATGAAGTCAAGAAACTCTATCGTGGTGGTACTACGGCAAAAAGAATGTTGTTTCTCACAAAAACTTAAGTGATGTTCTGCAGTGCGATGCTACCGCTGCTGAGGAGGAGTAAGAGGAAGAGAGATTGGCTTTCTTGAGAGGTGGAAGAAACCAACAGAGAAAATCGAGAAGAGAAATACGGCACTCGGAAAGTAAATTAAAGCGGAAAAAATTAGTGCTTTATATTGGTTTAGTAACGACTTTGACGTATTTGTGGCATGCATATATATATGTTGGAGTAGGTATAGATTGATAATGCCTTTGGAAGTCAATAGCTTAGCATGTATGTAATTAAATAGTAGTTATTGTAAAGTGTTTAAGTAGAGTTGCATGTACATGTGTGATTTTTTTTTTAAATACATTGTTCTAGAGCGTTGTTATGTACAGTATGGGGAGCATGCATGGCTTATTCATTTTCACATTAAAAAACTGTAGAAATAAAAACGGATGTTGAGTACAGTACGAATTATGTCTGAAACCAAAATTTACGACATTGTCGAAAAATAGAATTGTACCTACTACAGGAGAAAATGTTCACAAGGCCCTGCCTTTTACCGTTAATACCCTGTTATGTAACACCATGCATCTGCGTAACTTTTAAGTAGAAAATATCAATATTGTAGTTTTGTACTGTAATACATATGTACAGTACAGTACAGTACATTGAGACTTAAACATATCGCCAATGGTAGCGAGTGAATGTTGCGTATGGCAAGTAGATTTTTAGGTCACGCTTACCTAAACATTTACCTGCCTTATACCTTAATACCCCCCTCCCCTTACATCTTTCCCCTTACCTGTCACCAAAAAAAGTACTTCAAGTATCTCATTAAAATAGTCCTCTAATGAAAAGGGATGGAGAACCTCACAGTTTTCTCCAACCAACAATACAATAGTTTCTGCCAATCAAATTGCCAACATTGCCAACACAGAATTGTACTAACCTACAGTACCTACCTACAATACAGTATAATACCAAATTTTCACAGGGCCTGTCTTAAGTCATTGACACCTCATTTTGCATAATTATTCGTACATCATTTACATCTTTCCACCTATTGTACCTCTCTCTACAAAACTTTCCCATCTGTTTACCCAACATGAAAAAGCAAAAGAAAAAATAGGAAAAAAAAATATTGGTATAGATCTATGAATAACTGTACAGTATAGGAGGATTGAATTTAGTGCTGGCATATGAAGGTATTTATACATACAGTACTATAGTTAAATAACTGTACTAAACAGCATGTAATAAAAGGAACACTAGGGAAAAGTTAATTCAAAAATGTGATACCTGAGCGAGACGCTGTAACTAAATGCATGACAAGACAAGTTCATGTTTTGTCCATAATAAGGATTGGTAAAAATTGGGAAGTTGGTAGCTCAGGGACTTTTTGCTTGATTCATGGTAAAATAATACTCTTCTCTTGAGGCAGCTGACACTATCCCACTCCCACCCCCACTCCCACTCCCCCCCCCCCATCATGGAGAGATGAAGCTGTGACATAGCTTTGGATGGTACGCAAGGTAATTTTCCAAGACCAAAAACTCCTACTGTATGTAGTATCTATAGGTACGTTACAAATGTTTACAACCGGTCAAATTATGTTTACAACGGGTCAAATTATGTTTCGGTGGTACGTTGTTACCCTTCGGTCTAACCTCCTCCTATGTTTTTTTTTTCATTCCTGCTGACGTCTGTTCGGCTCCTCGATTTGTTATTACTCTACCAAACATCGTATACCCGTTAAGATGGCAAAGTTATTAATGCTAACGTCTGACAATGACGATTTTATTGTAAACATTCTTCCCATTTTCACACAACATAAAAAAAAGTTTTGATGGTCTCCTACCGAGCCGTGTCTGTCTGTCTGCATTTTTCCTATCAGTGCGCATCACTCTGTGTGTGTGTGTCTCTCTCTCTGTCTCTCTACATATATATATATATATATGGCCTGTCTGACATTTTCACCATCCTTTGCCAAACATGCCATCGAATTTTCTCCGAGTTTCTAACCATTTTATGATCAGGAATGTCTCAAAATCAATATTTCTTGAGGTTTGCCGAGATCACCACCCGGCAGGTTTGTTTACTGTGCAAGTCATTTCGTACGAGGGAAAAACGTGAAAATTAGCGCGGTCGTTCCGTTGAAGTGAAGACATGGACCGTGAAAAGGAAATGGGTTAGTTGACGATATAATGGGCATGGTGTAATTGAAAAAGGTTAGGAGCAGAGAGAGAGAGAGTGCCTTTGCAACATTTTATTGGAAATCGCTAATTCATTTTATTCTGCCTATCATTTACAGAGAGCAAATAATTGATAACGTTTTTTGTTGTTTGTCTTTTTGGTTTGTTCAATTTCACATATTTGGAAGGGTTTAACGGAATGCCGTGGATTTCAAAATTTATTGCATTATGAAAGAATTGTAGCTTTTCTGTTTTTTTGGGGGCGATTTTATGACGATAACAGTGCATTTGTTAGTATTATACTGTGTACCGTATTTATGACTGTGTTTATTTAGAAAAGGATAATAATAGCGTTGCATGGTATGAGTCATCAGAAGTTTTGTCCGTTTTATATACAAAGTTTCAGTTTATTGACATTTCTATTCGTCAATGGTTTGACTTTTTGGTAAAGTTACTTAGCCAGTTGGTAATTCAAGTTAAAAAATAATGTTGTGTGTATATTGGTTCATTGGTTATGCATGGGTGGTGAAACAAAGAAAGAAAAAAGAATGTTACATTGTTTCAAATTTCTCTGCTGCAGTTGCGATTTTATCGTAGACGTCAGTCGATATTATAGTTAAAAAGACAGTGGTAGCTGTTGATTGGACTATGGCCCCAAAGTTGCTTTTTTGATTCCTGTTCAGCTTTAAAAGTTTCATTGGAACCTTGGATCTGTGGTCATATAATTATTCAAATGCAAAAACCTGACACAAAGTTAATATCTCCACGAAGACAACACTTGTCAACAATGGAAACACTTGACGTTTTCAAAATTTAACAGTAATACATTGTTCTTTAAAAGAACAAGTAGATTTTCTTCCCTGTGATATTGCAACCTGAAAGGGCTATGTAATACTTTATGCTGTGAGTGACATACAAACTATGTACATATTAGTAAGGTATGGGATTTCAATGGGTATAACAACACATTTTTGTGAATTTGTAACATTGCATGAAGACAGAAAAGCTATAGTATTACCCATTTTTCCAGAAAAGCTATAGTATTACCCATTTTTCTCACTTTTTTTTTTTAATTGTGAAAATAAACGGATTTTGAAATAGCAAAAAAGAAGAAGGGGTTCCTTGGAACCATTTGTAATCACAAGGTTCAGTCACTTGGGTTTGTACAGTAGATGTACCCATTTCCTTTTCATATGAAAATGATTTAAGTGACTATTTTTGATTTGCATCTGTCTGGCCTTTGACAGAGTCACTTATTCATGACACACCTTTACAGCATTTGTCAGTATTTCTATCTGACTAAAATCCTACCTTCTACACCCCCCCCCCCCCTTCCCCATGCAAGTAACTATATAGAAGCAAAAAATATTGAATTTTTTTCTTAAATGCAGGTCTAATGTATATAATGTCCAGCATTAGTTTGATTATACCTTGGGCAATTCATTTTGTAATGTTTGTACGTATGCACACTTGCCTTTTTGTGCCACATTATGGCATTATTGGGCTAACAATTTCTGATTCACAGCCCAAAAAAATATGAGTCTTTATATTTAATAAGGCTGGCTCACAATGTAATTGTGTCCTCGTACTGCTGGCCCTCTTTATAGCATACCGTAATCAAATTAAAAGTTGTCCTACATTGTCAAAAGCAAATATGTTTTCTTTCTGTGTCAGGTAGTGTGCACAGGTTTTGTGTGTACATGTATGTGTATAATGGTAAATATCTGGTTGCAGTGTGCAATTCTATAATGCTCGTTCAAATTAATGGGCTAAATTCGGTGATGTTCTGCTAGTACTGTTTCGTACATTATTGGTGTGAGGAAAAATGGACTGCTTTCTGTACTTGGTTTAAACTAGCTAAATACTTACCATTGGTTGTAAAACACCTTACAAAATATGTACACAAAGAAATTCCCATCCCGTCTCCATTGAACTCAAGGTTTTACAGTTAGTACACATTGAGGGCATTAAATCTAAGTGAGTTTTCCTGACATTTCATATTTCCATATTTGTCATTAAACATGCATAGAAAATTGGTATCATCAATAATCTGATCGTTTTTTCATCCACATGTTTTGGATCGGTCTACATGAATCATTAATCTATAATGTTGTCTTCTTTTTCCTTCTTTTTTCTCCACAAATTTGTGAGCTTTTTTGCATCAATTTGTTTTTAGGCTGGTGAAACAGGAAACTGCCTTATATGTTATTTTTGGGGGGGGGGGAAGCGGGGATAGGGGGATTGGACTGCTTCACACATTATGAGCATTCAGGCCAGATTTGCATACGGCCTGGTGTTTCTAACTAAACACTCAAACTTTCCGGGGCAACTTGTAAAAGTTTCTAAAGATCGGCCCTAAGTGTCGACCGTAAGTGTCGGCCCTAAATGGTTAGCATGCTAATCATTGCTCCAGAGAAGTTTTCAAAAAATATTTTCCTCGAGCCTCTGATCCTTCATATTAATTCCAGACATAAGAGGAAGGGTTCAATTAGGTATAATTTACCTACATGTCTCAATAATGCTCACAGCTTGTGAGGGTGACAACTAAGTGCTTGTTAAAAATCTGAGCATTAGTGACCATTATTTGTCTATATCTAGCATACAGTATATCTAGGGACAATACAGATGCCTTTCAGACATATTGAAGTGGAAACAAAAATCAACTGATAGGATTTTTATCTGGGAGATGACACACCGTGCTACAGCTCTTGTTTAGACTACCCTAGATTTCCCCTGGTACCCTCTTACCTGTCTTCTCACAACAGCTTCACTTTACAGTACCATGACCAAACTAAGATTTGATGACTACAGTAGTTTAGCACTGTATATATATAGAACCATAGTATTATCACCATTTTATGGTAACACAATATCCTTTGTCAAAGTAAAAAACTGTCTGACAAATGTTTCAACAATAAAATTTGAAAAAAAGAAAATGTCTCAGGATAATTTTGGTTAATCTCAGCACATTAATGATATGACGGTATTTGCCTAGCTCCTTAAGCAAACATTGTCACAAGTGACCTTGCACATGAACACATGGTAAATGCATGAATGGGGGTCCCGTGAAAGAGATCATCGGGCACCCCATCAAAGGCATGCACGATCACCACAAGTTGAGTGGACTTTTCAGAACATTCGGTATTAGGTTCCCAGGTATTAGTATAAGAACCACTGTCAAAACAAACAATTTATTACAGATTTTGACAGAAAGAAAAACAAATCTAAGGAAACCTGGATAGATAACGTATCCGTCTCTAATCCAATTGGTTGCCATGATATGTTTAAAGTGGGGTAATGAACCCTCCTCCTCTCCAATTCATTTGCTTCTTGAACTGTAAGTAACAAATTAGATGATTAGGTTTTGATAAGTGTGCTGTAGTATCTTCAGATGAATGATGGAAATGACATTATTATGATAGCAGTTATCTGATTCCCCTTCTTTTCTTTATTATATAAATACATTGGTAGCATCCAAGGTTTATGTTTTTATCTGAAGAAAAACTCATTATAAAGTGAGTTTAATAGTCTGGATAGTATGTACATGTAGTAAATGTACCTGTTGCTGGGCTTCATTTCATTTCTGTTTTTTCCCCCCTCTGTCTATATGGAGGTCATTATGGAGTTTGAGATTAGATGTCATCTATCATTTCCTTCGATAGGTACATCAGGAAGCATAGATGATCGGTTCCAGATTGGCCTACCTGTCGAGAGGTCAAAAACCATGCAGCCTATGCACAGTCATGTACATAATTGTGTTGTCCCATTGTCGTGAATATTAGTACTGTACATAAAAAAAATAGTGTCATCTCCCCTCCAGTATGGAGGTAAATGTACAATATATATATATATATATGTATATATATATATATATATGCATATATATATTTTCAGTATATATACTGTATACTGTATGTACAGTATATCTAATGACTGTACATAAAAAGATGTTATCTCCCCTCCAGTATGGATATACATGTACAATATATAATATATGTACAGTATATATATGTAGCTGATGTGCATCTTGGCTATCCCCATTTTCTGGTACTCTATATGTAATTACTTGTTCTAAATATACTACCACGTTGAGCTCTGTACGCTTACAGAAAAAAATCCTTTCTTTTGCAAGGAAGGGAAGTGAGACTGTTTGAAAGAGCAAATGTATAGGCACAGTAGTAATATATAATTTTGACAGATAACTACATTTAAACTCTGATTATCAGAACCCCTACTATCGGAAACCCCCGACTTTCTGAACCGGCCATCTGTTCATTCATAAAAAGGTCTAGAGGCCTAGTTTTATTGATTTCAAGTACTGTACTGTACTCATAATATGTAGGCTACAACGTAAATTTATTAATCACTTACGTAACGATTAGCTTTCAAATTCTTCTGATAATAATAATAATTATTCGTCCATTGCGTTACATATCTAATAGGTTATCTTCCCTACTACATAAAGGATATGATTGTTATTTGTATCAAGATTGTTACCGCTTTACGAAAGAGTTGTTATTTTCCGATCACACATTCACAACAAGAAATGTTCATTAGGCTAGCTCTTGTGTGCCTAGTATGCAGGCTGTGGCCTTTTATTACTTGAGGCCTTTTATTACCTGGTGGATGGTATCGGATGTGAGCCATTGACACCTTTCTACTCCCCAGGAAGATTTATACAACCAGTTGAAATTCTAGCTGCGGCAAAAACGTTCGATGATAGTGTGTTAAAGGCTCACTGTATGAGTAGCAATTACAAATTATGATCTTTCACACTTCGTTACAATGCCGGGATTATTTACGTCGCAGTGTTTGCATCATTTTTAGATTTTTCAATTTTCAGAATACCCCTAATCCACGATTGTGACTAGGAAAGTTTATGACAAATGAGGTCATCGCATTAACCAATGATAACTAGGGGGAACCAGTCAGTTTGAAATTGCTTTAAAACTGATTGGAACTTAATAGACGGGCACCTTAGGGGCGGTACAATAAAACACCGATCTTAAATAAAATGCGAGACATTTGGTAAAGCCTCTTCCCTTGTGATCTAGATAGAGATATCAATGCACGTGTGCGTTCTCGATCTTTCGGCGTACATCAATGCCGCTTACCTCAAGATAAATTATTCAAACATGAAAGAGCTTTATTAGGCCCAAGTTAAGTACTTTCTCCCTTTCTTGATAAGAACCTCTAAAGCTGTCAGTGAAATTTCAGCTTATTATGTGAATCAGTATTAGGCTAGGATAAACTGACACTAGTGTTTAGTGTACTATAGTAAGAGGCCTATACAGCGGTAATATATAGACTACTGAATGTGTATGTGGTCAGAGTGGTGAAAGTACACGGAAAATCCACCTTCCCCAAGATCGGGAAATGAAACAAATGCTTTTTGATATTTTATTTCTGAACACAATCGTGAAATATTCAAGTCATAAACATGGTAAATAATATATACAATCATTTCAAAGGCATAATATCACATTACAAGGGTGGGTGGGTGTCTTATAGTCAAGAATTAGTTAATTGATGAAATTTTAATTTTCTGAATTTTTCAATTATCCAAACTGCCTTTCGGATAAACATTTTACTATATAAGAAAATGGGACTTTTGATGATAATTTGATTAATCCCATATTTTTTATAATTGTATTAACAGTACAATACAGAGTACAAATTAAAATACTTTTTGCCAATCGGGGAAGGGAGTCGGAAGGGAGGACCATGCTAGTATAAAAAAATGTTACTTTGATAAGCATTTAGTGCACTAAACAGTTACTTTGGACTACCCCCTGTATGGTTTGGATGACGTTCTTATTAGCTGATTTACTTTATACTGACTGACTGTTCCAAAGAAGCACAAAGAATTGTGGGACCAATTTATCCAATGCCTGGATTCAATCACTTTGTTAGTTTGTCCATTATCTGTCAATCAATATATACATTATTGATTATTAGTGATATAATTTGAGGATAAGGGTTCTTGTGGCTTACTGTGGTATATATGGTTTATCCAACGACTTTGGTAGTTTCATTCTTTCCCATAAGTTCAGTAACTCCAGTAGCTAACTTGAGGACATCACAATAAGTCAAGGTGACTTGATATAGATTTTGTGCTTTATGCTTCTGTCACCATGAACTTCGAGTTTAGCTTGATGCATTGAGAGTTGTTGTTTCATTTTTTTGTCTGATCAGGGAAACTTTGGCCTTGTAAGTGTATTTAGTTAATGAAAATTTGCTTGTTTAATAATATTTCAGTTGTTTATATATATGTACAGTATTTTTTTTTTGTCTGTATCATGGAATCTTACGGTAACTTAGTTTATGTAATTGTTATATTTAATATTGCATGAATACCTGTGAGGAATCAAACTTGAGGTCAAAGAGAGAGAAATTTTTGTTGTTTGTGAAACAGCAACTCATGCGGCATTCATTCAGCTACAGTAACTGTATGGTTTTGACTTGGGAAGTAACATTTCTGGTCATACAAGTGCACAAAATGTACTGTACAAAATATGTTCTGCAGACTTACTTATTCATATTCCAGTGTCTTTACCTGTATTCTTTTCAACCCAGGTTGATTTGTACTCGCCCGGGTTGATTTGTACTCGCCCGGGTTGATTTGTACTCGCCCGGGTTGATTTGTACTCGCCCGGGTTGATTTGTACTCGCCCGGGTTGATTTGTACTCGTCCGGGTTGATTTGTACTCGTCCGGGTTGATTTGTACTCGTCCGGGTTGATTTGTACTCGTCCGGGTTGATTTGTACTCGTCCGGGTTGATTTGTACTCGTCCGGGTTGATTTGTACTCGTCCGGGTTGATTTGTACTCGTCCGGGTTGATTTGTACTCGTCCGGGTTGATTTGTACTCGCCCGGGTTGAGTTGTACACGCCCGGGTTGATTTGTACTCGCCCGGGTTGATTTGTACTCGCCCGGGTTGATTTGTACACGCCCGGGTTGATTTGTACTCCCCCGGGTTGATTTGTACTCGCCCGGGTTGATTTGTACTCCCCTGGGTTGATATTTACTCGCCCGGGTTGATTTTTACTCGCCCGGGTTGATTTGTTCTCGCCCGGGTTGATTTGTACTCGCCCGGGTTGATTTGTACTCGTCCCGGTTGATTTGTACTCGCCAGGTCGATGTGTACTCGCCCAGGTCGATGTGTACTCGCCCAGGTCGATGTGTACAATACTCGCCCTGGTTGCTGTGTACTCTTAAGTTCATTTGTACTCGCCCCAGGATAATGTGTACTCGCCCAGGTTGATTTGTATGCCCCGTGGTCGATTTGTACTCGTACTGGGGTCATTTTGCACGGTGGTATACGTGCTAGTGCAAAATTTGTAATTGTTCTCATGTTTAGAGGTCATTCCAGAATGAGATATTTTATAGTTTGTACTTGCACTAGTACTGCTGTTCTCGTACTAAAATACTGGAAGTTGTCACCTTTGATAATCTAGTTTTGCCCCAAATTATTATGACTAGCGTACGTAGCAGAATTTAAGAATAAAGATCTGGACAGATTTTGACTTACTTGTTATCACGGTACAGTATTATCCTGTGTGATTGCATTGTTTGCAGTAAGTTACGAATATCTCATCCACATAGCATAACTCAGAACCATAAACGACACAAGAAAACAAAGTGAAACACAAACTCAACCATCTCTCTTATAATTAGTTTCATAATTTAATTACTTTAGGGCTTTCCTCAGTCTTTTGTTTTTTTTGCATCATAGGGGAGTGTGATTGACAGCTAAAGAATAATACCAGTGTTTAAAATTTGTTTAAGTTTATCAAGGGAGTAATCGTGAATGTGTTTCAATCATAAAGACAAGTGAGTTTCAACACGTTTCTATTACAGTAACATCGGTTTATGAAGGTATTAATGAAAGTCCCTATCATGAAATGGTTAGGTTTTTTATTTACCATTTATATGAGGATACTCTGTTTTTTGTTACAAAACAGCTGTTTTGTTGAGTTGTGTTTACCTAATCAAAGTATGAGTAGTCGAGCACTTTAATTACTAGGCTCCTAGATGGCAAAAGTGCCAACTTGCTCAATTTTGTTTAAATACAATCATTCTTAATATGTTGTTTGTTTAGATAAAGGTGTACACATTGCAAAGTGTGAATTACCTCCAGTCAAATTTACCTTGTAATCATTAAAAAAAAACTATAAAACCGTTGAGAACACCTGACACTGAAACAGCTTTTTAATCTAAATTCGTCGTTCCAATTATTGTTGTACAGTTTGATATTAAACTGCAGAATTTTTAATTTATCGTTGCTTTATCATGGAAAAACTTACATAGGGGGGGGGAGGGAGCCTGCATGCACATCAAAGGTTAAATCCAAGATAATCTTGCACACAATTTGTGACTGAAGAATGTCAGAATTAATGCTGTTTCTTTCGGACATTTACAGTCCTACCTTCCTATGAATTCGGTGGAAACCTGACAAAAACCCTTTCCAATCGTTTTTTTTTTTTTACAAAGTGCAATTGGGACAATAAAAATTCTTTGTGACATTACATTACTGTACCTTAATTCCGTACCCTTCCATATCTCCTGTCTCTCTCTCCTGAAACAAAGGTCTTCCTATTCAAGATTATAGTAATTGACTGCACTGTTTACATGATTCAAACTTTTATCTATAAAAGCATTGAAAAATTTACGAAAACCAAATGCCACCAAATATAAATTCTTTAAAATTTTTCACCAGTTTAAGTCTTGTTTCCTTCCAAGGTTTTCATACATTTACTACTGTTTCTATTCACCGTAACTAAACCAGAGAATCGGAAGAACTTTCAAGGAGGGTACTGAATACTAAATATTACATACATATATATACCATCACATATTGGATTATTATCAGAGAGTTGTATATACAGATCTACCCGGACGACTAGGAGGAGATTGTGGCGGTCATTCGATTCATGCGATGCATTTAAAGTGTTTACTTGGCCATTTCATTGATATGATGATCTCTGTTCTGTTGTTCTTATATAATATTCATATCACAGGCATCATTGAACAAGCCATCATTATCAGGTGACGACATCTGAGTCACAAGCCACACACTAAACAGGCCTGCCTCTATGACATTTATACCTTGATGTAGCGAGTGTTAAATTTCAAACGATGCTCTTTCTCGAAGGAATGGCTTACCTGCTTCCGAGTACACCTCGGCAACTTTCGTATCGTGTATATATACGAACAAAGTTTTTGCAAGGAATAATTTATCTGGTATCCCATAGCAAAATGCTATGCAAAAATGGGCAATTGCTACAGAAGTTATGCAGACACATAAATAGCAGGTTATGTACGCACTTAACCATCTTCAATATTGTACGAATCCAAACCAAACTTCTTAAAACGGTGCACACAGCAAAAATGAGTATTAAATTACTTCCTGTGTTCTGTATTTTTTAGTAACCAGGAAATAACATCATACATGTAGTAGATTCACCTCAGTCCATGGGACCATCATATATATAATTGACAAGTTCTAAAAATAAACTAGAACAAAAACAAGTTTATTTGCTTGCTTCTTTGCTTCTTCACTTACCTGTCCCCTCATAATATCTGCACTCTGGAACTACCCTGCCTAAGAGTGACCTGGGTATTAACCTTTGACACAGACCTCCCATGGTGACTAGTCACCATTTTAGCTTTGTGCATGCCACTATAATATCACACGTGATTTATAACCTTCTACTTATAGTACCACATGTGCATTGGACAACTGACATGTATGACAATCATCTGTAGATGTGTTACGATGAAGTTGGTGGTTTGGTTTGTTTCGCCGTGATCATTTAGCTAGTTATCACGATGCTCACTGTGAAGTTTATCAATCCCTCAATTCCCCTCCTCTACCCTCCCCCCCTCCCATCTTCATACGGTAAAACAAAATTCTACTTTGAACTATAATAAGAAACAGGATTTGCTCTCTGTTATTTACAATTGATGCACACGGTCTGTGAGTTTAAGTATGTGGTTTGGTTATAATTGTCTCCCATGTTTTAAAACAATATCATTTTTACGTCGCAGTTTTTTGACACAAGCCATTCTCAGTGACAGTGTTATTGCCGTATACGTGTATGCTAATCTGCTGAACATCATTGCCCACTGTGGCAGAAGCCGACAACTTCTGAAATAAGTTAATGATTTAATTAAATTAGTAATCCTCTGGCTGTAACTCTCGGTCATTCTGACCAGACTGTGTAACGTTGGTTAATAATTGGACGATAGCCCTCTATGTAACAAACTTTTAGGGGATGAGCAGCAATACACGTAAGTGGTTACAACCATATTGATGGTAACTCTCTAGCAACTTACAAACGGTTATTTCCACTAAAACAAATTCTTGTGTCCAATAACTTAAATTATGTAATGCTATACTGTAGATATATTTTCTTTCACTGGCAAACCTTTGAAAGTTTTGCTGCCTTCCTTTTGTTGTACTTTGTGAGATATTGGTGAACTACTGTAAAGTTAAAACCTTGAAATCATGTCGTCTACTGTTAGTAAAGTACAATTAGTTGTGAGGTACAGTGCAGTACATATATACAAGGTACAAAACTTGACTTTGTAATAATTAAACACAATCTCTCAAAATTGTACAAAAAGGTTGGGGAGGGGATGGGGGGTTGGTGGGGAGGAAGGTGTATGGATTTCCATCCTCTGATATTGTTATAGTAAGAGTATGGATCGAACACAGTTTGTGAAAAGTGTGAAAATGAAAAAAATATGGCCATTGAGTTGTGGCAGATGGTATCAACCCTGCTTTGATTGAAATGTTGGTTCCAAATTTTGTTGTTTAATGTTTGTTCTGTTGTTGCTTTGACCTGAATGGTATGCCATCCATGAGAAAAGGAAAAAAAGGAACACATACAGGGTACATCAAATATCTCATGAATGTTGTTTCATACAGGTCTGGGAAGCACACTGGTTATGTTGGAAATTTGGTAACATGGATTGTGTAACATGAATAATCAAAGTTGCTTGTCTAACAGTAAGTGTCTCACAGTGTGTGTGCACCGTTGGAATGTTGACAGCTCGATCTCTTTCTCTCTCTCTGTCTCTCTCATCCAAGTGATGGTGAAGGATCTCAGTTGATGTTGCCCTCTACATTACAGTACTCACTTTACCATCAGTGACAGGTTTATTCTTAGAATTAAAAATGTTTATTTTAGTTGAAAGTGCTGAAAGGTCGTCGTAGTCGTCGGTCCTGGATCGGGTTGGTTGTGACTTTTTTTTTAATTTTTAAAGGTGGTAAGAATACTACCGATCCATTGCAATTATAGCCAATGCACCACATTTCATGTTTGTCTCGGTCTTGTCTTTACAGTCGTCGCTGATGTGCGAGGGCTTGAGTGCTACTGTCAAGAACATTGCCCGAAAGATTCAACCAATAACACATGCTGGGTGAGACCGGGCGGCTGGTGCTTCAAGCAGATTCAATTGTCAGAAGAAGGTGTTTCTCATGATGAACCTATCGTGTAAGTCTTTCATTCGTTGCAGTCGTCCATTGTGGAAAACTTTTACATCCGTCCTACATTCCTCTACCTTATCTTTGATTAGCAGATCTATCTATTTTAAAGGTAGCCAACCCTTCTGGCCATGGGACAAAGAAGATATGATTATAAAGAGTGTAGTTATGCACTCATTCAAAATAAATGGGGGTGGGAGGGGGGGGGGGGTGGAGAGGGCAGGTTTACCATATGGTGAATAGACAGAAAGTAACAAACTTTCATGAGAATTTTGAGATGAAAGTTCATTCAAGGACATTTCACTTCACTCCTTCATCTAGACATGTCATGCTCTGTATACTGTGCCTGAAGCGATGTGGTAACCATTTAAGGGCTGACCACTATTAAGCCTGGGGTCCCCCTACTGCCCTTCATTCTATTCCAGCCGTCGGTCCAGTAGAGCTTTATCCTCCTCCCCCTCCCCAGTCCCCCCTCTCCATGAGAGAATGATGTCTTATCAAAGTGTCATGGCTGCTCTTTGAAATCTATAAAAGCATTGTTCCCTTTTGAGAACACAAGGTGGATTTCGATACCCAAGGTGATTTTGATACCTACGTGGGGTGATCTTATACCACAAGGGCAATCAACTAGGTACTTCTCAAATGTGAACAAAGCCTAAAATCATCCATGTATCATAGGACACAGGAATAAGGGCAGTCTCCATCCAGGAGATCTGTTATCAATTGATACTGCATGCTACTTTGTGCAAACTGTTTAGAGTGTCAGGGAGGCCTTGTTGTTTCCTTAATTTTTGATATGTCAGGTAGGTTTGTGTTTCTTTAGGATTCAAATAGAAGAGGATATTTATGCAGAGTAGTGCCTTACACTTAAAAGTTCTTCCGACCATGTTAAGGGTGGTCATCGGCTTACATAGATGTTTGGACAACATAGACTTCTAACTCAGTGAGTTGGAAATTTAGAACAGGTTTACAGTTTCTGATACAAAGGCAAAGAGAAAGATAACATTTTTTATCTTGTTGTTAGCCTGTTCAGGTAATGCATTATTCCCCCCCCCCCCCATTTTAGTTGAAATATATCATTTACCTCTTACCTGCCTCCTCTCTTCAAATGCACTTTCCTGTCTGTACTTTCTAATCCAACAAATCGCTTCAGTTTGGCACTGTACCCCCCCCCCTTCCCATTGGTAATCGGAAACCATGTACGTAAACAGTGGTTGAAGAAGATGTCTGTATCATATCATAATCACTGCATTTTTAATCCGTACGATTTAGTGCTAGGCTTCAAGCATTGTAAACAGCATTTTGATATATTGTCATTGAAGTGTACTGTGGTAGGATTTGGACAAAATTGGATAAAGGACTAAGTTACAAATCAATTTCGTAGAGGATTTTCAAAATAATGACTGTCACTGACATCTCTCAGGATATGTATTAAAATTGCCATGTTGCACTAAGCATTCATTTCATACCAAATTCATCCCACATTTTGACGAGAGCCTCACCGCATTCGTTTAACGGGACATTGAATTCAATATCATCGTTAGACAGTGTGAAATTGAAAATGAAAAAGAAAAAAAAAAGAATAATAAAAAAATTGGGTCAATATAGTGATTTGGTATCAGTTATTAAAAGTACACATTGATAGATGAGTTATGACACATTGAGGTGTTATTCCTAAGTGTTAATAAGTTCAGTAACCTGTTTAATGCCTCTGTGGGGATTAAGGGACGGATATTCAGTACTTGTTAATCATTTCCATGAGATAAACCTTGGGAGAATTATTCAACAGCTCATGAATTTTATTATTAACCTGTGAAAGAGGTCATGCAGAGAGCGTTTTTAACTCACACAGATGTAGGTCAGTGTCAAGTCAAATGTACTGTTAGGCCCAATTCTCCCACAAAATATGCTTTACAGACCTGTCTGTTTACAATAAATCATCAGAAGTTTCTGCCTATCTATGGGAGGATTGCCCATTATGGGGGTGCTGTTAAACAGAAAGCTCGATCACTCCGTGGTGGTGGCCGTTGTGACTTCCTCCTGATCATTGACTGATTACCCACGGCTCTGTACAGCAATTTGTAACAGTTCAATGAAAGCAGAGAAATTCACACAAATTAATCTTGTGTATTATTTAGAGAACAGCGTCTAACTTGGTTGCAGTTGCAAGGAGGATGATGGTACACAGTACCTTCCCTTTGCTCTAGATGGGTACGGATGTTCTTTTTAGAAGGACACGGTGATGGCATTCTCTATCACGTTGCTCAGTGGTTAAGCAGTTCTGTCCTTCAACTGTGTCGTCGATGGTTTGATCAGATTTCGCCAGGATGAGATAGATTTTAGCCTGGAAATACTCGAACACAAGGAAAACATTTCCCAAACTACACTGTGCATGCTTTAAGCTTTACGGTATGATTACGGTAAATGGTTGAAATAATTCCCGAAAATTAACTAATTTTTTGCCTTCTTTAAACTGAGTTTAAAGTGTATCAATTTTAGCCAGTTCTCGTCGACATCTTATATATAAAATTGCTTTAAAAATAGTGGCCTGTAGCAACCATCAGCCAAACTTTTGCACTCATAAAGCCGGTCAAGTGTAGAGTGTTCTAACCATAAAGCCCCCCATTCATTCATTATCCTCTATGGGGTGTACCATACAACTTCATCACAACTCTTTATAAATTCCACATTCTTATTTTGTGTGGCAAGTGAAAGCCTTGTTTACTGTACTTTACTTAAAAAACTTTTTGTGGTTTTTGTCAGAGGGCACCAGGGGTATTTATAGGGCACTTGGATAATGGGATCAAGCAGAGTAGTAAAAAAGGCCGGCTTTAGTAGTATCTAAGGAAATCCTTTGAGACTGGTAGTTAGGTAATAGGATTACTCCAGCTTTGTCAGGTTTATTGGAAACTTGAATTGCCAATGGAAATATTGACTGGGACTGTAAATGGTTCGCTAGTAATCATTCTCCCTTGCGCATGTGACGGGCATAGACATTTCTATAGTTTTTGTAAGCTGTACCTGGATTTACTGAATTGCAATCATTTTAGCTGCCTGCTGTATGTTATGTGATCTACCGTGCAGCAATGTTTATATAATTTGATAGTTTAGAACCTTTATTATAGTTTCAGTAATGACTATTTCATCATTTTATGTTTAAACCATTTAACAATCTTATTTCTTTCACTTACCCATTTACCATATCATTTGTTTAATCTTAACAAGAACTGTTTTTTTGATGTACGCCTATTTATAAATATTTTATATTTATACTGACCAGTTTAAAATAAACCGAAATCGAAATCTAATGTTATAAAACTATACCCAATATTACATGTGATATATTTTAAATGTACACAACATGCCATAGTCGACCGCAAATTTACAAAAACAGGATGCTTACATTCGGAATGTAAGTAAGTTTATATTATGTAGCACTTGACAGGCAGCATTCAAGAATGACTCCAGACAGAAGCTGAAAATATTTGGAAATGTCACAGAATATTTAAAACTGAGCAATCAATACAAGAGCCTGCCATTCATAATTCTTAAAAAAAAAATTGAAAATTTTCCTCTTTTTCACTTTGAAATTTTTAAAATGTCAGTGCCCTCTAACTTTAATACAATTATTTATGAGGGCTATTTGTCAGAAGTAGATGTAAAGCAGTTTGTTAAAAAGAACTTCAGTTTCTTGGTGAACCTGAGGAGTGTCTTGAACCACAAATACTGTAGGGAAGGAAATCACAAATATCTTTTCATGAACATTATTATTGTACAAATATTGTTGTTGTATTTGCTTTGTCTCTCTATTGAATGGAATCAAGATACAACATCCCATGTCCAGATCAAACTTTAGAGACCTTTTGACCTAGAGTTTGTAATATTGTTCCATTTGTGACATATGAAATTATAATATTTGCATTTAATAGGTTGCCAACACAAACACAAACACTGCAGCAATGTTTATACAATTTGATAGTCTAGAACCTTTATTATAGTTTCAGTAATGACTGTTTCATCATTCTATGTTTAAACCATTTAACAATCTTATTTCTTTCACTTACCATTTACCATATCATTTGTTTAATCTTAACAAGAACTGTTTTTTTGATGTACGCCTATTTATAAATATTTTATATTTATACTGACCAGTTTAAAATAAATCAAAATCGAAATCTAATGTTATAAAACTATACCCAATATTACATGTGATATATTTTAAAGGTACACAACATGCCATAGTCGACCGCAAATTTACAAAAACAGGATGCTTACATGTATTCGGAATGTTAGTAAGTTTATATTATGTAGCACTTGACAGGCAGCATTCAAGAATGACTCCAGACAGAAGCTGAAAATATTTGGAAATGTCACAGAATATTTAAAACTGAGCAATCAATACAAGAGCCTGCCATTCATAAGTCTTATAAAGTTTTTTAAAAATTATCCTCTTTTTCACTTTGAAATTTTTAAAATGTCAGTGCCCTCTAACATTAATACAATTATTTATAAGGGCTGTTTGCAGAAGTAGATGTAAAGCAGTTTGTTTAAAAAGAACTTGAGTTTCTTGGTGAACCTGAGGAGTGTCTTGAACCACAAATACTGTAGGGAAGGAAATCACAAATATCTTTTCATGAACATTATTATTGTACAAATATTGTTGTTTTATTTGCTTTGTCTCTCTATTGAATGGAATCAAGATACAACATCCCATGTCCAGATCAAACTTTAGAGACCTTTTGACCTAGAGTTTGTAATATTGTTCCATTTGTGACATATGAAATTATAATATTTGCATTTAATAGGTTGCCAACACAAACACTTTACAAAACTGGGTCACTGATAGTTTTCTGAAACTCTGGAAATATTTGACAAGTGTCTTCAGTATCAACCATAAAACATAAGAGTTCTTAAAGGGATATTCCGGTGGCAGAAGTCGATTGCTTAAAATTACAATGTTTCCTGGAAGTTTTCTCATTTCTGCACATCAAAACCACATCTTCATATCATGTTGTATGATGAAAATATGAGTTTTTTCAAATTTGGAGGGTTTTTAGTGTGAATGCATTCAGGCACACAGGTATGGAATGTTTTAAAAGAGTGGGGAATTTATTTGACTTTACATCTTACATTCATGTCCTAAGCATACATTTACAGACATTTTGCCCTGTTTGTCTGCATCAGGTCTTATTTACTGAAACTTTCTAACACTTTGGAGTTTTATAAAATTCCCAAAGTTCTGCAAATTGTAGGGACCAAGAACAAAATGGTGGAACAAATCCAACTGGAAACATGATCATTTCTCATGCAAGTCTGTAATCAGAGCCATCTGTTATAATAACATTAAATCTGATAGTGGAAAACCTCTTGCATTGTCGTGGCACATGTGTGTCAGGTTCTTATCTCTCGAAATGCTTACAGAAATACTATCTGGTCTGTCTTTTAACAAATATGTTTCAGATCAAATGACTACATTTGTGTGGCAAATGGGTTTTTTCAAATGTGCTGTTACCGACGAGACCATGGCGTAGTCTGCTAATAAGCCGTAGAATGCCGACTATTTTCTTAACGGCCCATATTGCTCTTTGTATCCTTCTGGGGGGAGGGTTTCTTCGGTCACCATCCATTAACTCTGTAAAATTAACAGAGGGAAGTCTGGAAGGAATATCTTTAACCTGTCTGAAACATTCGTGAAATGTTTCTAAAAATAAAGATGAAGAATCTACGAAATGATTTGTTAAAAGTTTTCTCTTCCTCGCCGGCGGTGATGGGCAAGACTTGACAACCAGGTGTATTTTTCTTCATAATATTTATGTGAACGGCTCATTACCTTTCGAAGAAAAAGGAGACTGAAAGTTAATGGTCCGAGTTTTTTATGTTGTCAATCGTTTCTTCTCTTTAGCTCAGGAAGGAAACCGAGGATTTAGTCGGGAGTGATCTCGTCGTAATTTAGTTCCGTCCGGAAGTCCTGTCTTGGCCATAACGTAGGGTGTTTCCCAGGTTGAACCGTGCTATGTTTTGAAAAGGAATATAGGAACAATGAAGATATTAAGTACATAGTTTTATTCCTGAACGAGGACTTTTGTTTTAATTAGTCGACCATCAATTCAAGTGGTTAAGTGATTCCAACTCCTGACCTACTGTAGCCCAATGACCTAATACTTTCGCTCAGAAAATAAAAAAATGACAACATCTAAAATTGTTTATACTGGTTGCCGCTGCCGGTCTGAAAATATGAACGCCCACTGTTCTTAGCTGGTCTACAGTAGAGCTATAATATGAAAATACACAGATACGGTTTATGATTATCAATATTTGCTTTTAAAAAACTGCAATATTTTGCCGAGGTTTTGCCGGTATTAGAGGTAATGTAGAAACCTCCATGTACATTAGTGGCACTCCAAATCTAATTATTTTGTTTTGTTTCTTTACAAAAACAATTTTTAATGGTGATATTTGACTTTTTACCAAATTCTCTCAAGCTGCTTTTTAAACAGTGGTCAGTGCAAAGTGTATAAAGTTAAAAAATTCTCTTTTGATCCAAGTGTTAATTAACCTGGTGATTAGTTCATCAATTTCTTTAAGTCTATTTATTTTGTTAATGATCTTCCTGTTGCTTGGGAGGAGAAATTGACTTCTTAATGGGGCTGTGCACTAAACTTACCTGTGGGATAGTCTAGCCACTGTTGCTTGATAAATCCCTCAGTTGTTTTAAGGGGTCATACTACAGTACCGTGAGCAATTACAAGCACTCGGTATTGAAATGTACATTCTGAGCTGCTAGGAGTTTTTTATTTTTTATATCAAACTTAAAAATGATGCCTAATTGAGTCATTCTGAAATAGTGTAATATGAATTAAATGCACAAACTTTTGAAACCAAATTTTTACCCAAGGAGTACGTTCAGCACAATTGCAGACACACATGTATACCACCACGTTTTTTTTTAAGAAAACCTCCGGTTCTCGACGCTTCTAATTTTACCACAATCACTATGTCACAGTTTGCTTTGGTTGCGTAAAACCAACTGTGATCCGAAACTGTAATTTAATTCTCAAACTTGAGGGAGAATTTGTTTTCAAAAGACTCGGCCATTGCTTAAATTTTTGAAATAGGATTAGATTCTGAGAAGCCCTTAAGGAAAGGCAAGAATCGATAGCAAGGAGACACCATATTGGCTGAATGTGATGGTGGTGGGAATACTGTACATACACAACAGAGACGACACATATGTGTGTATGTATGTATGTATAAATACAAGTCCAGACAATGTCACCCAGAGAGCAAAGTCGTAGTACGTAAGTGTTTGCAATAGTTGATTAACGGAATTTACATAGCTGCATATTTGGGCAGGTGCTCTCTTCGCCATGAGTCGTCACATGCCGTGTTTACATTAATGCTAAAGGACTAGTCTAGAGTAAAGTTTAACATCAGAGCGAGAGCTATGATTAATCACATAGAGTATGATATCCATGTGTATTTGTATTCTATCATTCACCCCCACACTGGAAAAAAAAAAAAAAAAAACCTTGTGTAATCAATTGATGTTGTACAATATAAATATATATATGATGAATGCAGAATTGAAATGAATGTGCAAGAGTTTGATACTAATATTACAAAATCGAGATCATCCATAAACTTGCTGAAAATGATTAAACCTGACATGTGTTTTCGACTGGGGTATGGAGACAGAATGAGCTTTGCTTAGCATGTTTGCAGTTCTGTTGTGTCCTGCGTGTTTAGAACGAGACCGACGCTGATAATATGTGCGGACAGTACATGTATGGTCCGATGAATGAAAGCTTTCATGTGATTTACAATATGTGGGCCTGATTGTGTTTTTCTTGTATTTTTTTTTAATGTTTTTATTGTCTTTTTTATTAATGCATATGTGTACAGAAGCCTACATATTGAAGACTGCCACTGATCAAAAGTAACTATTATCCAATTCAGTGCCAAAATTTACTGAGCATATATCTGAATTCATAACAAAATGAAATAGTTATGGAAATTTTATGTGGAAAGTAATATTGAAATTGACTAATCATACTTTTAAATAGATTACTTACGTAGTACAGAGCGTGGTGTTTTCCAAGACAACTGAAGTTAGGCCTGATCAGTTGTTGGTCACCCTTAACTTTGATTCAAGTTACGTATATTGAATATCAAATTTGATTTGTCTGCAGAAACAACTAGATATCACAAGTTTGGAAACTTTTGATACAAGAACACATTACAGTACATCTCCCTTCCTCTCTCCCTCCCACCCCACCCCCTCTTCCCCCTATTCTATGTTACCTTCTTCTCTCTCCTTTCACACACCCCTCTGGGCTTTACCCATTCCCAGTTAAGTTACATAATTTCTTAACTGTCAGAGAAAATGTGCCCTTCTACAATTTATTTAGACACAATTAATTATGCGAATGGTATCTATGTGGCCTTTGTTGGATATCAACATGAATTTTTTCCAAACACATTTGTCTTGTCTGGTAGAGGGAGTCTTCTGTAGTTAATGTTCAAACCAAAGCATTGGTAAAGATTGATAACAAATGACAACTTGTCAGTACAAAACAAAGAACATTCTTTTTTTCCCGCTGCAATTGTAATTGCCCACATGTTTATGTTAGAACTTCTAGGTTTTTTTATTACACACACTGATTTTAGTATCGCTTTGTTGGTGTGTTTGATAGAGAAGAATGGTTGATAGATTTATTTTACCCTCACATGTGCCTGTTAAAGGTACTCTGCATTCCTCCCTCCCCTCCCCCCCCCCCACCCTCCCTTACCGAATCTGCTGGAAAGTTAAAGAATGGTCATTTATGCTCTAAATTCAACAAACGTGTTATTGTCTGTTGCTAGGCCTTTTAAATTTGGTATGGAGAGGGTAGAGATTATTGATAACCTTAAAAAGTAGATTTTTTGTGTTTGTTTTATAGTTAAAATGTAGCAAATTTTTGTTTAAAATGAAAAGAATTTACTTTTTAAATTTTTTTTAACTCTACTGACCGCCATATTGATATCTTTTCCCCTTCCCAAGCCCACAACTTGCCCATCCCCTGCCCACTCCTATCACTTATATCTTTCCACAAGCATCTTACTCCTTGCCAGCATCTCTCTTACCTCCTCCCCATCCATCTCCCCCTCTCTCTCCCTCTCCCCCTCCCCTCCCCATCTCCCCTCTCATCCCTCCCCCTCATCCCCTCCCCATCTCCCCCTCTCATCCCTCTCCCAGACAACCCAGAGAGCTATGTCAACAAGAGTAAAATTTAGCATGCCATTCAAGGGTAGGACAACCACTTTGGTATCGATTCCATTTGGCAATAGATTACAAAACCGTCGTCTCCAGTCACACTGCGCCTCGTACTCTCCGGATAATGGAAGACTCTGTACACGATATCCTTTGAGATTACTGCTAATGGTAGTGGTAAGCCATCCTCTAACCAGCACACTAAATCCCCTCCTCTTTGCCTCTCCTCCTTAGTCTTCTGCTGCAAGTCTCTCCCATCAGAGGTTGGAAAACTTGCTAGATCCCAGTCCTCTCCCATCTTTTGTTTATTTGCACAGGGTTTGTACTAATGGAAGCCTGACTAGTGGTTTTGATATTTGACTTCCGTACTTTATTGCATGTGCAAGCCATGTTTGACTGTCAGCGCCCAAATAGATAGATCGTAACTTTCTCCAGAAAAGGAAACACTTTTTAGCCTTTTTCGTCCAAACGGATGACGCCAGGATCACTGGAATGTCTCTGATGTATTATTTTTTAGTGAAAATAACAGTATATCTCTTGTCATATTCAGCCAAAATGTATACATGTTTCCATATTCTGGCGAGTCTGCCAAGAACCTCAGCAGGTATCTGTATAATGTTACTGTCTGTGAGCAACATGAGGGCAAATGAATATACATGTATATTTAGAAAGAAAGAAAGAATAGACAAGAATCAGGATTTCACTCGGCTTCAGTATTCATGTCAAGATGCACACCTGTACAATAGTACTTGTGCAAAAGCATTTAGTGCGTGTGCAAAATTATTAGTACGTGTGCAAATTAGAATTTCACCTAGGTATGTACAGTGAGTATGGGTATGAGCTAGTCCAGGGCTGTAACAACTAGTAGGAGTACATAACTCTGCATTAGTATTCAGCACTACTCTGGGAATGATCTTCTCAGGATCTCATAGCAACATGCAATGCAAAGTTGGCCAGTACAAATATAGTTTGTAAATAGCAGTTTTTGTACTCAGGAACCATTGTATTCCATATTCCTTAGGAAAATTAAAAAAAAAAAAAAAAATATTTATTGCTTCTATTATAATAAATTCCACTCCCCTCCCCCCCCCTCCCCAAGTATGAGTACAATCCACCGGGCGAGTACATTAAAAGCCTCTTCACAACTGTAAACCACCAAGTTATTACTGCTTCTATTTAAAATCTGCGTAACAGTACAAATTTAACCGGCAGCTACAAAAACAAATCCATCGGAGCGAGGTACAGGTAAATCGGCCAGTTTTTGGGGGTACACAAAGATGTCACCAATATCAAACAATAATGAACGCTTTTCCTTTTTCAAGTAACGCTTTTGGAATATGATCACGGAAACATCTTGCATTGATTCAACTTAATGTTTAGTCAAATGTAAACTTTTAAAAATTTATTAAGGCATGGGAATGACTGGAGGTGCCAGTCAGTGTGTAATTACTTTACTGGGCTCTCATCCCGCAATTTCATTTGAGACCTCGTAAAAATTGGTCTTCGAAGGAAAATAAACAGTTTGAAACGACAGTCGAAGGTTTATTACTGTAGCTGAAACCACAAAAATCTGTAACCCAAAATGTATTTCCAGACATGGATAACTTGGTTCAAAAGTTACCAAAATGGTCGATATTTATAAAAGCCGTCTTGATGAAGTACTAAAAGAGTCCCAGAGAGAAGCAAATGATAGGCTATGGAATTAATTATTTGACAATTTCAGCTATTTGGTGATTAGACTAAACTAAATGTTAGTTTACTGTATATAAAACCATCCAATGCCTGGCAGTGACCTTTTAATTTCTCCTATCTAAATGCCACTCACGTATTGTTAGTACCGGTACGCATTGCCAAACTTGCATGACGTTGACAAGAATTTGAATTTGATATTCATACAGAGAAGGATTAAATTAAATCCAGTTTATTAAGTAGTCCATAGCATTAATTGCCTGGCAAATGTCACAGTTTTTCATTTATCATACCTGTAGCTTTATGGATTTACAGCTGATGTAATTAAAAGATTCCTCGTCGCAATTAACACATCCACTGCAGGAAATTGGCATTACAGGCTCTCATATTAATAATGTCATGCTCATTGTTTTGCTTCTCTAGTTAATCATGTGCAAGAAATTGTCTAATTATGAAAAGGGGGGGGGGGGAGGGTGAACAAATTCAATTTGAAAAAAAAAAATTGAAAATAAACTAGACTTAGTCTTGAAAAGAAGGGAAAAATAGGATTTTTACAATTATTTTGGAGAAAACTTACGCTCAAAAGAGATATCCTTTGATAATTTGTAGTTCTGTCTGATTTTACACAATATTATCTTGTACTGTACATACGTTCCTTAGGTTTTTGACGGATTAGGTATATATAGCTAAACATTGTGTGTACTGTGTGTTAGATTTACACTCATCAATTATTCTCAGAGCACTCCATAATCTTCACTGTTGTCATGACTTCGTGTAAATCATCATCGGCTTTTCTCCCTGTTCTCTTTTCCTTTTTTTGATTCAAATAGTTCAGGTTAGAGAGAGATAGAAAGAAAGAAAAAAAAGAGAGGACAAAAAAAGAGAGAGAGAGAGAGAGATGAAAATTTTTGGAGTAACTAGCCCCAAAACAAACAATGCCATGCATCATTCCTTGTCTGCAGTCACAAGGAAAACAATCCCAGCTTTTGCATCTCCGCCACAAGGCTGTTAGACCGTGCTGCTTTTTCCCACATTGTGGGGGAAGGAGTGTCTTGTCGTAAACATGCCTCTGGTTGACCCGCTAACAAATCATTGCCGGGTCGTAAAAGTCCTGTGGTGACAGTGGCAGATTAATAGGAATCAGACGAAGGAGAGTTTCCTCCTCCTTCGCTGCTGCTGCTGACGATGTCGATCGCTGATAGAGGCAGGCAGATCGTGATTGTCAGCAGAGGAGGCTACCTTTTCACGATAAAATGATGATCACATCGAAAACGATGGCAAAAATTCCCCTCTCTCCTTCCTCTACCTGCAATCTTGTAGTCTATAAGACGTTGAGGGCTATAATTATGTAGTGGCTGTCACGTATCACAGAGCTTGATAGGCTGTAGGGACAGATGGAAGAAAATTTACCTGTTCAAAAAAATTTGGGGGTGAATTAGTCATTTAATTTGTAAAGCAAAAGTTTGCGTGCGATAACCTGTCACGTCCAGCGATGGTCATGTTAAGGACGGTAATTGGACTTTGCGTTTAATTATATGTGTCAGATTATTCAACTGTGGTAATTCTGTCATCAAGGTGTAAGAATTTGTAGCTGCTCTCATTAGCAGTCAAGGTGCAAGATTTTGATAGAGTGTATGTGTGGGGTTAAGGTGGGGGTGGGGGGAGTGTGTTTGGGGATAGGGTGGTTTGGACTTTGTGAGAAGTGGGAAAAGATAATCATAGAGTAGCTGTAGGATCTTCAACGATATGGGAAGCCAGTGTTGACCCGTGAAAATTGGTTTGTGAGGTTATGTGTCCAAGTTTTGTTGGCTAGGTGTATTGGAGTGTATACTGTATGTTATGGTGGAGACATGTTAGTTGTTGCTGTTGGTGGTTGAAGCTACTGAATTCTCCAAAGCTTCTAAACTGGAGAAGTAATCAATCAATTTTCTCCAACAGAACTTCAATCCTCACACCCCCCCCAATCAACCCCTCCCCATCAACCTGCCGTCTCCCAAGCAACAAAGCTATTTAAACAAATACTCTGCATTGTAAAGATGATAATGTATTCCTATAATGATGAATTCAAAAGAGGCAAAATGAGACGTATAAAAATTGCTTGGATTTTCCCCGTTGCAATAAAACATGTCCCTAAAAATTGAAAATATGAAATTTTGGTTGCTTTATGACGATGACAAAAAGCAAACACAGGATGAGATGAAAAGACAATCAATTGAAAAATGCTTGCTTGCTTAATTGAGATAATTGTTAGGAACGGAAGAAGGAAATGACAGTGAAACAGTGCTCCACAGACATCATCAACCTGCAAAGGTTTAATTAAAGTCAGAAGTGCCCAGTTGATGAACACTGGACGGTTTTATATAAACAAAGGGAATTCCAGGCAGAGGGAGCAGGTGAGGCAGGGGGAGGAGGGATGAGGCATGGGGAGGGGTGAGGCATGGGGAGGGGTGAGGCAGGGGGTGAGATGGGAGGGGTGAGGCAGGGGAAGGGTTAGGCATGGGGAGGGAGAAGGCATGGGAGGGGTGAGGCATGGGGAGGGGTGAGGCATGGGGAGGAGTGAGGCATGGGAAGGGGTGAGGCATGGGGAGGGATGAGGCATGGGGAGGGGTGAGGCATGGGAAGGAGTGAGGCATGGGAGGGGTGAGGCAGGGGGTGAGAGGGGAAAGGGGTGAGATGGGAGGGGTGAGATAGGTTGAGACAGGGGGTGAGAGGAGAAGTGCCAGCATGACAAATCTGGGTGGAAACAAAATGTTTTGCTTGTCAGTGTGCAATTATGACATTACACCTGTTTGCTTCACGTTCACTTATGGTACAAGCTGTGACTGTAATTTCAATTATCAAATATCCTGAGAGAGCCATGTAGAAATTGTTTGCAAATTTCATCACGTTGATGAGAACTTATATTTCTCTTTCATCAGTGATTTTTTTTTTCCTTCTCAGGATTAACCTTTTAAAAGTTATATAAAAAGCCTACTTATTTCCAAGCCTTTTTAAGCCTCTCAAAATTAAAAGTCAGTCTTTTCTTGCTCTTTTTTTTAACCCCATACAAAATATAGTACAAGTACTGAACTGTGTGTAGTATTGTTTACACAGTTCATTGAACAGTTTTGGTATATCTTTTATTCTTAATACACAATAAACGAAGAAAGGATTGTGACCTCTTGTGCAGTTAAATAGGGAGTTTGTTGTTTGTACCCTCCCCACTGTAACCCTTTGTACAGTAGGACCAGAATGTGTGAAATGGTTTTTTTTTTCGAGTCAATATTTGATGGACGATTGGTTCAGTGGTACACCATCCCTTAAATTTGTTTTTCTTACCACTTCTTTGGCCGAAAGGAAAACAAAGAGAATACCATGTAATGTTTGTTTGAAGCAGCATGTACTGTTTTTGTAACCTCTTGTAAAACTGTGTTGTTGATACAGAACAAAACAAGAAATTCTTTGGGTCCTTGGTGTACTTTTTAAGAATTCCTAAAAGTTCAAGTGCATTCAGTTGTGTATAATGTATATATACAGTGTAGTAATTGTTAAGTCACCTAGATAGCAATACAAGTTTGATGTAAAAAAAAATGGAGAAACTTCCAAAAATTTGTCAGTTTTGTCAGTCTTTTTTGGCATTAATGTCATACACTCTTGGGAAGATGTTTGTTTAAACTCACCTGAGTATGAATAATTAATCTTGTTATGTAAATAATATGAACGATTTTCAAACCTTCGGTCGGTTTCCGTATCAAGTTAAAGGGATGTCCCAGTTGCTGAATTTGTTATAGAATATATCAAACTCACATCCTCTGTACATAGGATCTTGTATGACAAAGAATTTTTCAATTGACTGTTTAGTGGTATTTTGTGAATTTACTTCGCTCCTCGCTTACCTGTCTCCTCACAACCTTAGCACCTCATTCTACCGTGCCTATAAAGTCCTGGTAAAATAATAACACTGTGCGCCCTCTATGACCGAACCCCCCCTCGGTCACTCCTCACTACTCATTCTACCATTAAAAGTGTCTTCACGTGAATTTCTTGTGGATATATTTCCCTTGGATTTCGTCTTGGTTTTCTTTAGCGATCTTTGGAAGTTTCTTTCCTCGGATTCTTAGGAGTATTGCAGCCCTTTCCAGCCCGATAAGTATCCTTTTTTGTTGAAAGGGAGGGTTTTGGGGACTGTTTTTATTCCTAGTGCGTTTCCACCCTTAGGTTTTTGCGGGGGTAGCAGTTCCGCGAACTGCCTAGGTTTCCCGCCAATTTCCCTTCCCCACGCTATAGGCGTGTCGTTGTATTTTCATGTTCATAGCATGTCTACATTGTATTTCTATTCACGATTTCTTCTTCTATATTTCGCTCTCTCATGTTCTTTTTCAGCTTGTGTTGATTTTGTTAGGCCACTTCGTAGCGTTTTTCGTATTTTGCCGTTGCTAGGTTACGCTACGTACCTCTACTCACCGTTATGTACCTCCCGTTCTCTCCCGTTCTCTTGTTAGTTTGCATTTTTCCGTAAGCTTAAGAGTTAGTCTTTCCTTAATTCGAGCGTTTTAGTTTGTCTCGTAACCAGCTGAAGTTTTTTTTTTTAACTTTCGATGTTTCGGCCAGGCAGAACCTGGGTGGAACACGATTTGTGTCTTAAGTGTAGAACCTACACCAGACGGGACCCATGCCTGGTCTGCATAAATTTTTCGCCAGCCCAGTGGCACTAGATAGACCAGTGGCTTACGAGTCTAAGAAGTCGAGTCGACGTCGACTACGAGTCGACTACGTGAGCGATCCTATGGAATAAGCCTTTCTTCCTATTTCTTTGGTGAATTACCAAGACAAACGCGTTAGTAAGTTGAAAATGGGGTAGGATACAACCCCAGCAAGTTACAAGCGCTAACACGCTCCGAACATACAGCATGCGCTTCATGAACAATGTTCGATGTTCCGACATCTTAAGCAGAGTTGCATTTCGTAGCACCTGATGGCCTAGTCTTGACTAGCCTAGGCGCTAGGTGGTTTCAATAGGAAGCTGGAAACCTTTACTGCACTACGTAAGTAAGTTTTGGAATTTGCATCTGGCACAGGCGCTTAGCCAAGGGGGGGCAAAGGGGCGACCGCTCCCCCCCTTGAGCATATTTTTTTTTATGATATCGCTAGTAATTTCAAAATAGAAAATGCAACTTACAAGGCCTGGGAAGTGTCATTTCCAGCGATCTGGAAGGCATTTTCAGCCAAAATTTTCTTGTACGCGTCACGGCAACCCACGGTCTTGGGAAGTGCCATATCCAGCGATCTGGGAGGCATTTTGGACATAATTTTCTTGTAGGCTTCTCGCCAACTCATGGTGGCGCTACGCTTAGATATTTTGCCTACAGGCTTCGCCCCTCCCTTGGCAAATTCCTCGCTATGCGCCTGATCTGGCACCAGCAGAGTTTAATAGGGATGACATCATTGCAAGTTCGGCTGAAAGTGTTTTAGTTTATAATATTTAACTCAGTTACCCACAGAGGACATTAAAATTTCTACAAATAAATTGCATTTTGATGGAATTTTAATATAGTGCAGAGAATATTTACAGCTTAAAAAAGGATTCCAAATGGTTGTCATTTTCAAGGATAAACCAGCAGCAAGATATAATACTGTAGCCTTAGTAAAGCTATCATGATGACATGTAGTCAAAATAGGTTAATAGTTTAGTTCATAGTTTAGTTTAGTTTAGAGACCCAAGGATCAGGAAGCCTTACAGTAGCTTATTTGAGACCCTATCCGTGTTAGATCATCAAAATAGGTTCCATTCAATGAACCATATCTTTGAGTCCAAAGTAAGATCTTGAGATGGAATCTTTCAACTATATTTATATTTTTCTTTTCCATCTATTCAATTAAGTGTCACGTTGTCTTTAATATACAATTTGAATAAAACTAAGTTCTTGCTAATCACAATTTTTCTTGGGGGAGGGGGGGGGCGTGGAGAAGAGGGGAGGGGTTGCGCTATAGGATACAGCATATACTTCATGTTAGTTCATACAGTAAAATTCTTACTTGGACTAATAGTACAGAGAATGGCTAAAGAACATATCAGCACTGTATAGAATGGAATTTGTAACCAACAATTTACGGTCATAAAATTTTTATTGTGTGCCAACTTCTGTGATGGAATGTGTATTGCATTTTATAGCTCATTCACTTGATTAGCTTCAGTCTAGTCAATATTAATGAACCATAACATTGTTTTTTCAGTTGTAGGTTTGGCCTAGCTGCCCTTTACGAAGTATACCCAAGCTTATGCAGTCAATCAAACTTCTTTCTTATCTAGTACTGTATTATCTGTATATATAGTATGTTAAAGCTGCTGCAGGGATCTCCCCTTTTTTTTTGGGGGGGGGAAAGGGGGTTTTGGGTCATACTTTGGTTAACAAAGAAGAATTGTGATTGTTTTTGATACAGTAGGTGCTCTTTTGTGTATTGACATCTGGTGCTACTGCCCTGCACCAGTTTATGTGGCCCTTGAGCTTACGATTCTTTACCTACATACAGTCATGTTGGTCAGATCAATGTGTTGAAGTGGTAGCTGGGCTCATGTAATTGGTATTTCACAGATCACAGAAGATGCCTAAATACTCATCATTTACAGTACAGAATGTTCATGTACTGAAGGAAGTAGGCAATGTTCTGTATGTTATTAACATACATTTTAACATGATATGTTCATGTTCTCTAAGACTTGACCCTTGAAATTGGGACTATTTACTGCCTAAATGCCAGTTAAGTTTGTCCTTTGCAAGTAGACAGGAGAAAAAAAAGATACCGGCAGTTTTCTGCCATTAGATATTAACAAATTCAACACATGGTAAGTCGATGAACTTGTTGTCAGTCAAAGAATCTCTAGGATTTTGGTGTACACGTAACGTAAGCCCGGTATTACTACTTTATTATCTGCAAATATTATTGGGGCCGCTCTCAAATGCCTGTACGGCATAAACTGGAAAATAAAAATGAAAAAAAAACATTTTTAGCCAGTAGATTTTTCTTAAATACGGGCACAATTTTTTAGCAAATACTAGTTAAAATTGTGAAATTGTATGCCTGAAGTCTGACAGTAATGTTAACTGATAACATTATGTGACTGCTGTAAGATACCGTGTAGTGGATGTTCATTAATTGCATTTAGTTCTGAAAATTGATGACATGCCGAGCATTGTTTAACAGTGTATTGAACTGTTTTGTGATCTTTATAGCTGCAGGTCTTACAAAACCTTCTTTGAGGCTTATGAAAATATGACATTTGCTCTGGAAAGATTTGTACTATGTACAGTAGCTCTCAACCATTTCATGTTCATATTGTTCCATATACTGCTGTGCATGCATACCCCCCCCCCCCCCCCATCCTCCACAGCAACAATTTAAAGATAATTTTTAAGCATAAATGTCTAAATTTTAGGACCAAGATGGATGAACACTACTATGTAAGACTCTTTTCTTAAAGCATCTTTGCTGTATCTCTACTGGTAGTTTAAGGTTACAATGGTTTGTATCACGTTGGACTATATCAGTGCATATTAAACATACCATGCTACTTGCTACAGTGTGCTCCAACATAATGGGTTGTGATTTTATATTTCTTAATCTGAGAGATGTATGCAGCTTGCAATCCTTTTGACTACAGTATCTTAAAATTAGCCTTTAATGCAATCTGACAGAAAATTTTGTGTCCCACGACTTTAATGTAATATGCTTCAATGTCATGTTTTGTCAGCAACAAACTCAAATTTTTACTTTCATCGTTGCTGACATAGTGAACTTTGGCGGTTGAAAGTAAAAAGTTTACGTTATAGGTGTACAGGATCTAACTATATTCTGCTTAGAGCCACCAGTTTGTGGTAAAGTCAGTTACAAAATGAAGATTTATATACTCTTAAATTTGTACATCTGTGGAATAATTAATCCAGTGTCACATCACAAAATGCGATGCAAAATGGTCAAATATATTATTTATTTTCTTGACCTGTATGTTTCATTGTAAAACGCCTTAGAGCGATTTTATATTGGATTAAGCACTATATAAATTCTGTAAAATAAATAAATAAATATATATATAAATTGCTAGACAAGTGCAAAGATGTGACATACAGTTTTTTTTTTGTACACAGGAACCATAGTAATTTATAAGAACTAAAGTTCAGTGTTTCAAAACTGCTATTGTGCTATGTACACAAAACTTTGAACACTAAATTATTCCCTGATGTCTGCTTACTCTGTATAAAATGTTACATCTTACAGTACATATACTGTATTACATACCCCAATGGTATATATTCCCATGATGAAGTACTACAGCAGATTACTATTACTTATGTCTCATTTGGAAGTAAACTGCCATCCCACTTTTCTTTCTTCTTCTTCTTTCGAAAGATTGTCATTAGAGATAAGATGACAAATAGACATGGATCATTTATTTGTTGGAACCAAAAAAAAAAAGTCAGAATTATTAGACAGTTATTATCGGTTTGTAAATTGATGTGAGTTATGAAGGTTTAGTCCTCATCTAAATGGTGATTGATGGACTGATGTTGACAGAGAGAACTGTTATCTATAATTGTTTCCTTCCTCCCCATAAAAAAAATCTGTCTGTATGAATCATGGCGTAAACTTGTTTTTCCCTTGTTTTTTTTTTTAAGTGTATCATGAAAAATGATTACCTTCTTTTATTGCTGGGTAGATAACTGAAACATTTTCAAGGTCAACAGGTTTGGAGAACTGTCTTCTTTTTTCCCTTTTTTTTTTATATCCTTTTTTGTTATCCTGTTCTCCTTTGATTTTAATGACGATATATATCGTCGGAGCGAGAAGGTTGCCTTGGGCTGTTGTCACAAGTCATAATCTGTTATGGGTTATGACTTTGAGAATGCGATATTTACAACAACTACTTTTAACTCCCTGGCATTCAGTGACTTATAGTTTTCCTTTTTTGAGCCAAAAGTTAGCATCATTTTCATCCGGTAAAATTTAATGGCATTTACAAGTCAGGACATTGTGGTACTGTATGTTCGGCAGAGAGGACATTGTGGTATGAAATTACATGTTAATTAGTTTTGTCCATCAAAAGAGACATGTCTTCAATAAGAGAGACATCGTCATCGCACATAGTCATACCTGCTTCCTCTACAGCAGTTCTGTAGCCAGCACTGGTTTGTGACTTTGTGTCTATTTTGAGTCCCTGTTAATAAACAGTCTCCATCAAGACAACTTTGGGTGTTCACTTTGGTGGGTGTCGCACTATTTACTTCGTTCCTCGCTTGCCTGTCTCCCCACAACCTTAACACCTCCTATCATGCCTAGACCTTTTAACACTGTGCGTCCTCTATGACTGGCTATGTACAGTACCTGTACATGCGTCCCGATAGCTCTTTTTTTGTGTTGGCATGTTCGTTCAGAGGCAGGGTTTACTTTCTGAATTTGCCTGCTTAGGTCTATTCCTATTACTGATTGTGTACAGCAGAAGAAATGACTGACAAAATTGAAAAAATTAGCTTCACTCCTTTCTTAATCTGTCTTTACAATCAAGGTGCCCCAAGATTTCCCTTCTACTGTACATACTTAATCTACAGACTGCCAAAAACTTATAATAAACAGAATTTTCCCAAATAAATCAGATGGAAACATTTTCTCCAACTTTTCTATGGAAACATCCTAAATGCAAACAAACTGAGATGGAAGAACTTTGTTGAGAATCTTAAACATGTGCTTGAGAATCTCTCAACAAATATTGTGTATCTTGTTTTTGCTGGAGACCACTCGAATTGTTTTACTCTGTCGTTGACCTGTCATCAAATTTCATTTGCAAACACACTACACCAAGAGTCTCAGCGTACCCGCAATATTACATCAAGCTTCAATTGATTTTATTTTAAAAAAAAATGAGAATATAGAATCGAGCGAGTGTACTGTATATCAATTATTTTTTTTTGCCGTAGATTTATTATCCTAATTATTTTCTCTCATTATCTCATAGTTTGGAGATAATTATTTTCTCTCGTTATCTTATAGTTTGGAGTTTGTTTTCGTCATAATTGTTGTCGGTTGTTACCGAACGTGGTATTATTAATTCAGTAGCGTCCTTTAGATTTCTCACCATATATTGTTACATCATGTTGGACATAATAAAACATACATGTTTACTTCGTTCCTCACTTACCTGTCTCCTCACAACCTTAGCAACTCCTTCTACTGTGCCTAGAATGTACTGGTAACCTTTTAACACTGTGCGCCCTCTATGACCAGAACCCCCCCTGCCCCCGGTCTGTGCCCTTCATTCTCATTCTACCATCCAAAGTGTCAACATCGTGCGTTTTGTTGTCCGGATTTCCTACAGCGATTTTTTGTATGGAATTGGAACCTATGTTCTTGGTCTTTTCCATAATTTGGATACTGAATTAGTAAGTTTTTGAATTAACATTCTGTGACTTTTTTCTTTGTCTACTTGCAGGTCACTCGGTTGTTTACCTCCGACTGGAGATGGCGGCCTTATGCTTTGTAAAGCCCAAAAGCACCACATCCCCAGAGCGATGAGATGTTGTAATGACAAGCCCTTTTGCAACCTTTATCTCAACACAACACTCCCTCCAATTACCACAACAAGTATTCCAGGTGAGGTTTATGTAGACATGGTTGTTTTGCATGGTTAAGAAAACTCTGTGGGAAAAAGAGCAATCTGATGATTAGATTTACTGTGCTCCTCCTCTCTGACTGGTAGATGTGGAAGAATGACATGGCAGTGGGTCATGAGAAGGGCAAAGATTATGATACCAAATGTTTGATAAGTTTAGTGTCGTTAGTTGTAATGCATGCCCAAACCACTAAGTTTTGGGGGGATTAGTTGGGTGTTTCACAACCTTTTTGAGGGTTATTTGGGTGTTTCACAATGTTTCGGGTGTTAGTTGGGTGTTTCACTAAGTTTCAGGTGGTAGTAGGGTGTTTCACTAAGTTTTGGGTGTTACACTAAGTTTAGGGTGTTGGTTGGGTGTTTCACTGAGTTCCGGGTGTTATTTGGGCGTTACACTAAGTTTTGGGGGTTAGTTGGGTGTTTCACAGAGTTTCGGGTTTAGTTGGTTGTTTCACTAAGTTTCAGGTGTCGGGTGTTTCACTAAGTTTTGGCTGTTACACTTAGTTTCGGGTGTTGGTTTGATGTTTCACTGAGTTCCGGGTGTTAGTTGGGTGTTTCACTGAGTTCCGAGTGTTATTGGGGTGTTTCACTGAGTTCAGAGTGTTAGTTGGGTGTTTCCTTGAGGTTTGGGTGTTAGTTTGGTGTTTCACTGAGTTTCGGGTGTTGGTTGGGTGTTTCACTGAGTTCCGGGTGTTGGTTGGGTGTTTCACTGAGTTTTGGGTGTTAGTTGGGTGTTTCACTAAATTTTGGGGGTTAGATGGGTGTTTCACTGAGTTTTGTGGGTTTAGTTGGGTGTTTTCGTTTATCCCGTTTCCTCTCCACTGGAGAGCTTGCCAGATTCTTCAATGATATATTCATCGATATCGGACGTCGGCAGTTACAAGCCAACAGTGGGTGTGCAGTTGATTTTGCTGACCTGTACATACTGTAGGCTTGAAAGTGTAAGCAAGGAGAGCTTTGTTACAATGTGGAATTTGTTTTAGAAAGTACTCTCAATGAAATAGGCACAACTTTGGATGGTAGTAGTTCATTTAATTATGCTACTGAATAACCTTCTCAAGCCAAGGCCTATAACACAGATGATGGTGCCTGTTGTTGGTCTTCAAGGATTTTATGAATTCCCAATTCATCTCAGCAACCAGCTTTTTATTCCCCAAAAGGTCACCATCAAATTAGACCACTGACTGTACACTGTATGGTATAGCAATTACTTACTACAATTTGTTTTTCTCTTCTGCTCACAGTAGGAAAAACAAAATAAAACCAGCAGGTTACAAAATATCCTTGAAAGGGAGAAAAACAAGAAAATTTTTAAGAAGATTCTGCTAGTTTTTGAAACATCAGGCTCTTTTAACTTTTCTATATAAGAAAGTAGACTGTGTAGCATCCGCCTCACAGATTTACTCAATAAAGTCAGTTGGCTTGTGACATGTCCCCTTTAAAGCCATTGAAGACTCGCCCTAAACCGCGTGCGGCCATCTGAAAAAGTTAACTTTCTGTTGCTTGCAAGTGACGTTTTGTTTGTGTCGCTACAAAATGCAGACAGTAATGAAACGTGATACCTTGTTATCTTTAGCTGGACCTGAGATATCCATCGCTGTATCGTTTGTATACTGTGCTGTGGGTATTGACCGCAGCTGTATGTACTGACTGTACAGTAGTGTCTAATTACCGATGGTAGCAAGCTGTGTGTGTATTTTCTGGGATCGATGGTCGTGTTTAACACTTCTGTTACACCTCATTCGAAACTAGGTCAAATTACCGGCATCAGACGTTTCTTTTTGCGCGAGTCTTCACACCCTTTAAGCTTCTGTGCTAGTTGGCAAAACATTTCCCCTGTAAAATGAGATCATTCTATCTATAACTTTCAAGCACTCAACAATATTTGAGAATAATTTGGAAGACCAGAACCATAGAAAGGCTCTCAGGAAAAATGTTTAACCATGACAGAATTGGGAGCAACGATTGTCGACCTGTGATTTTGCCAGTTTTGCCAAGCTTCATGGAGAAATTTCGTGTTAATTAGCGATAATGTCAAGTGCGATGTTATTAAATTTGATTGATGGTAAAAGTACATCAACATATACGAGAAGAGGGGGAAGGGGATGGGGGGTTTGAGAAATAGGACAATCGCGCCAAAATTTCGAACTATACGTTTTAAAAACTTTCTTTCGTTTATAGGGCTGCTATATTTATTCAGGGTGTTGTTCCACAAAACCTACTTTAATCATTTGCTATTAACTTTTGATTTATTATTTGTACATATAGTACATGCTATTTCAAGCTTTATAACTCTTTAAAATGTTTTAAGTATCCTATTTATAAATATGTACTTTCATGTATTTATACTGGATTTTAATAAACTTGAAGGGAAATCTGAAGAACGGGTAAGTCATAAAGACCTGAGTTTTTGAGTTATTGTACATCCATACGATGAATGCTTCAGTGGAACTGAATTTTACATTGTGTTGTAACTTAGGAAGGACTGTTACCTTTCATTTAAAACTGATGAGTTTATGGGAAGTAAGTTATAGGAAAGTAAGGATAAAGGAAAAAGGTGAGAAAGTTAAAGAGGAAAAAAGGGTCTGTGATTGCTTAAAATGAAAAATAGTTACCAAGATTTCTACCAAAATGTTGTTTTTCCTTTGTTTTCTATAGGTGGTATACCAGAACCTTCAAACCAACCACACATGCTACACCAAATAGTACTGTTATTCTCGGTAACAGTGTTTGCTGCTGCCTTCATTCTTATTCTCACCTTTTTTTACCTCAGGTAAGAACTTTTCTATGAACAGAATTCCTGTCCTTCTTCCCGCCGCCCCCCCCCCCCCTTCCAAGCCCACTTTCTTCAGCCTGACCTGTTCTCACTATACCATCTCATTGGTCTGTATGATCGTGATACTTGAAAACTTTCCCAAACAGCTAAGCAAAATTGTTATTCATTTAGGAGATATATTCCTCAGCTTCGAAGACTGAAGACAACAAAGAGAATGCATAAAAGCTTACACTTCCCAGTGGTAATACCACATCACAGGTGGACAATAGGGCAGCCTGGTGACACAAACATTTGAATCTATATATATTCCAAATGGAGAAGCAAAATTTTCTTCTCTTTGGGGAGTTTGTCAAATCACAAAGATCTCTATTATATAAGGTTAACATGATGATTTGGTTTTCGTCTCCTGTAATAAGCAAACTGGGATCTAGTTGTAGCTTAGGAGGCTAGCAACCCTAAAAAAATATATTTAAAAAAATAGATGTATGTATTGCTATATATATATATATATATATATATATAGATAGCCGTCATTTTCAGTATTCCAGATTTTTTTAAGGGTCCCGAGGAGCAAATGCAAAAGCATAGGATATGAAGTACCCCTGGATTTACCACAGTAGGATAGTTTCACTAACCCGAGTTCATCCGTCCTTATGTCACACATGTTCCAACTTGTAACTACTATCATTGTAAACATGGCCCAATAAATACATCAATTTCATTGGCTGTAGTACTTACTAACATACATATATGTATAGATCTATTTGTAATGTTGCTTTCATCCAGATGTGATACATGTACATATAAGGTTGACACCCAACTCATAAATATCCGGTACACCCTCCCCCTACTATCTCACACCCATCAAAACCTCTCTTATCTTTGATATGTTTTTGTTACCCTCAATCATGAGACCCAGGTGCTCAAAAATTCCAAGATAGTTCAGATAATCTCAAACCTGGCCAGACAGGCTGGAACCGAGAGAGAGGGAGAGGGGGAGAGATTGTATATATAGGCCTATATCTACCAGTCTTCTCCCGGAATAGTGTTGGTGACATTTACCCCTTGGGCTTGTACTGTTTGTTATTGGTGTAAAGATTATGATATTTTGTAATTCATTGCTTTTAGCATTAATTTCAAGGGCATAACCCCCCCCCCCCCATCCCATTCTTGTTGGATGTTAAAGGGTATCCTAGATTTAAGGAAGATAAAAGATAAGAACAATAGAATGTTTGAGATGGGTTTATGTTGTGTCATTTCCTTGTTGGTGATTTACAGTTTTGATCTGTTTTTAAGCAACTCAATGAGTTTGCTTGTCAATGTTTCCAAACCTACCGAATGGTACTGACAAGAGAACGAAATTGCAGTGGGTTAAGAAGGTGACACTTCTCCTAGATTTTATGACCAAAATGGATGTGAGTAATAAAGGGAGGGTAAGCTAGAGATTTTGATTGGATCCTCAACGTTTAGTCTCCTGACAGTTACGGTAGCAGCATTTAAGTACACTCAAATTGGGAACTGTTTAAAAGCTTTGAGCATTCTACGTTACAAGGTGAAATAGAATTTGACTGGTCAAGTTTATCGACCTACTTTGTTGTGGAAGTGTGGTATCCGACGGCTTGAAATATTTTAAAACTTAGGATTAACTCAAAAAAGCTGGTGTAATTGAGAGATTGGTTGAGAGGTTAGGAGTTTTGATGTCAATATTTGATCTTTGTTGGGGGTGGTGAAAGTCAGGATGGAGGGGGGGTGCAGTGAGGGAGGGGGGAGAGATTGCCATTTACAATAGAAGTTGATTGTGTGTTGCTCTGTGTAGAATGTAACTGGTTATCCATACTTCCAATCCTGTCGTTTGTGAAAGATTATCAAAATCCTCCTTCTTTTACATTTGCTCTATGAATTTTCAGACATAATGATTCTCGAATGGTTCAGAGTAGGAGGGGGATGCTGGGAAGTTTCAGATCCACGATTATTTAAGGATAATTTTACAGTCACTGAAGTTTGGAAAATAGGCCTCTCTGAGAGAAATACTTTAGACATGGACCAAAGTTACTCATAACTATTGTTGAGTGTTGAATCATTTTGAGAGTTCTGGAAGGAACTTATAGGTCACTAATCCTTGTAAAGAAAAAAGCAGAAAAATGAGTTTACTTCTCTCCTCACTTACCGGTCTCCTCATAACCTTAAGCACTCTTGTTCTACCGTACCTAGAATGAACTGGTAACCTTTTAACAATGTGCGCCCTCTAAGTTAGCGACTAAGCACAGTATTTAATTTATGTCAAAAGTGCTGGTGATATTTTATTCTTTTGAAGATTTTTTTTCCAACTTTTTTTCTTCACTCTTCTTTTACCTGTCTAAGCTGTTCGTATGCACTCTGATTACCTAGCTAACAAAAATGGTAGTATCAAAGTACTGCACCCCTGTTGACCCACTTAAGGGGGTATACTGCTTTATGAACAGGGAACTAAGGAGCTACATGGCTGGGCAGGATAGGGTAAGGGATGGGTGTAGTTGTAAGGCATGGTTGTTGCTTTGGGTGATAGGACTGACTCTATATTATTTACTTCCTGTAAGCTACAGACAGGTAGGGTTATTACAAGCCCCAAAACGGGTTCCTTTGTACTCCTCCTTTGGTACTGAAGTTATACTTCATGTTAGTTTACTCTTGTCGTTCCATAGTGAGTATTGACAACCGAATAATCGAAGCGAAACAGACAAAGCTAGTTCAGTGGAATGAGACCATTTTTATGATATCAGTTATCCAAAAAATACTTCCAATAATGTTTTGCTCAGATAGTCTGATAGTTCTGTAAAGTGTTCCAGTATAGCTGATGGTGTCTGTTTGGGGCAGTAGACTGTGTTATCAATAAACAGAAATGTGACAAAAGAAACCATTATAGAAGAATATGGTACATAAAATGCAAAGAATTTGCTTTTAAAAGCCGTTATTATCAAAGTTTCTTTACTTGTTTTTCGTTTTAAAAGTCGAACCAGCATGGTTTATATTAAAACAGAATGTGCAGAACAGTTGTAAGGTGAATGACATGCCCTCACAATGGAACCTATAGAACAGACAAAATGCCCAGAAGAGTTGAAGTCATATGAATTCCTGGATTTGTTATGTTGCTATGGAAACAACATTTTTTAACATTTTAAGTTACTTTTGGTTACATTTTTAAGGATACAATGAGGTCAGCTCAGCATAGTTTTTTCATAATATATTTGTTTTCCATAATTTTATTTTTTTCAATTTTTTTTCTTAATTTATTTTTAATACTGGTTTATATCAAAATCCCATATAAATGCAGTTCATAAGCATGACTAGTCGTATACCACTTCAAATAATGAAATTTGAAATAGTTGGAACGTTTCCCATATTTCGTTGATGGGATGAAATTTTATTATTGAGAGGGATCATCAAACACCATAAAATATGTTTTTTATTTTTATTTTGTGTCATTTATTTCATAATGTAAAAAGGGGAAAGCACCTTGACACTATGTGGGTAGTAATGTTCAGAACAAAGGCAACATTTACCTTAGACCTTTCTAAGAATTTTTTGATCCTCTTTACAGAATTGTTTATCCTTCATTGAACAGCAAACAGTGTTTTCCAACCTTTTATTTTGATGATTAAAATCTCTTAATGACATTTACTGCAGAATATGAACATGAACACTACCCAGATGTAACACTGAGACAATTAGGTTTACTGTCTTTTATACTTGCCAACTGTTAGAGACTTCAAATGCTTCTCTAATGGTTGTCAAATTTTGACCTCAAATCTTAGTTTAACCTCCTTCCCGACCGACGGTGCAGTCACTGGTCAGCCCAGGTTAAACACGAATCTATGTTCTGATAAGATCAGATGTAAAAAGGTGCAGGAATGCACAAACTGAAAAGTTTTTGGATATTTTGATAGAACCGACCGACAATGTGATGTTGAACTGTTTGGACTGTCTTTGTGGACCCCTGGGGGGGGGAGGCTCGATATTGACCACTTTTGGGACCTCTGCCATGGGACTTTCCCTAAGCTAGCCTGCTTTGGATACAGTGATCAGGGCTGAAGCTAAAACACCCCTCTAAAATTAATCTGTGTCGGCCACAGATCTTAACAATTGCTAGAAGTTTTCAAAAGTACACATTGTATACATTTTCACAAGTGTCTTTAAACAGGAACATTAAATGCCTTAGATATTGGGATGGCAACATTTATAGTGACAGCGAAGAAAATGTCTGTTGAAATTTGATCACTGGTGACCATTAAGTGAATTTCTAGCATATTTTGGGGTCAATGCTGGTGACCTCTAAATTCTCTCTCATCCACAGACACAAGAAGAGAGTTATCAGAAGGCGGTACCAAGAGACGGAATCAGGGAGGGACGATGAGTCTTTTATAGGTCCAGGGGAAACACTGACAGATATATTGACCAAATCTGAGACATCAGGGAGTGGGTCAGGTCTTCCATTGTTGGTGAGTAAACTGTGGGTAACAGAGAGCAAGTTGAAAGAAAGGGGTTAAATGTTTTGTAGGCGAAAGACATCATCCATCCTCAGTGACATGGTCTAGGTATGCTCACAGACGGAAGTGATAATATGCATAAAAGGTAGAAGGACTTTAAAAAAAAAAAATTATTAAGGTTGCAAGAATTTAAAAAAAAAAATTTAACTGAAGGATATTTTTCCATTGGTTTGGAAACTGTTTTGGTTTTGATTTCAGTTGTAACTAGTGCAATCAATCCTTGTCAACATGTGTTATGCTGCAATGTGTATGCCTTTGTAATCTGGTGAAGGGTACACTAATATATTTGTAAATCTGACTGAAAAAGACCAAACGTTGAAAGTGAGATTCGAAAATGACACACTGCCGTAAAGTCATAAGAACTGCAAAGCATGTTTGCATTCTGGTTGTAGTCTAGTTTTTCCTCACTTTGTTTTATATTTTTTTAAATATTTTTTAAAATATTTAAAAAAAAAAAATTATATTTCTTTTAAAAGAAATTTAAGTACTGTTGAGTAATTTCAGTACTGTTGGAAGTCACTTGGGTAGATGTACTGCTGATATGACAACTATGAACATACTGAGACTGTTGACTACGGCATGCTTCTCACTCAACAAAGTAGAAATTCTGGAAAGAAAAAAACAAATGGACCATAATACTCACAATAAGTAGTTTGGTCAACAAACATCATAATAAAGATAAGACTGGTGATAAAGAAGTGTCACCTTGTTTTTCGCTTCAAGTTCCAAAGTCCCCCCCTCCCCCTTATCTATCGTATTTCTATATTTTTGATCATTTCCTTGAGTGGTGGCACATTTTATCAATTGGTGTCCATTTTCTGTTCTCTCCTCCAATTGATTGATGCCCTATTTAATTGATGTTCCTTTCCTCCTTGAAAAAAGTCCCCGGGTCTTAAAATATTAGAAGCGTCTGCTCTAGTTGAAATGTGTGGTTGATCTACGAGCCATTTGTCACTCACGCCGACTAAAGTACTTGCGCTACAATGTGTACCCTTCGCCCCCGCCATTCAATCGCCTGCCTGCGTGTGCCTCTTTACCTTTGCGGTGGAACTATAAATCAAACAATCATTTTCTCACTTCTTTCTTGTTCAAGACCCTTTTTGTTGAGTGCTTTAACTCTGACTGCAATCCAGCATTTACCTGGATTTAAGGAAGATTTGTACCACTTGCTCACTCCACTCCAAAGCAATTGAAGCCATCGAAGATATATATTTTTTTATGTGTCTCAATTTGGTTTGCTTCAAAGACATTACGGTTCAGATTTGGAGGGGGGGAGGCAGGGGGTGGGGTGAGGTGAGGATTAGCTAAGAGGGCCGGTTGAAATCTAAAGACATCTTTTTCATGATTTACTGAAGGTTCATGGTACTGTTAGAGTTTAAATCTTTGGATGTCTCTTGTTTACGATTCTGATTTTTTTCTTCTTTTTCTGCTGAGCTGCTGCTTCTTCTCCTTCCAAAGCAAGAGATTTTAAACTGAGCTATCTTTATGCATCGTTTACAAATCAATAAATAAATGTATGCCTGGTACAATTTATGAGTAATCATGAGTACAATTCTTAGAGTATTTCCTATAAAGTGGCTTCGTGAATTCTGAAGAGGCCAGAGCATTGAGAGGAAAATTAAGGAGGGCACATGTTTCCATGGTTTCGGTAGGCAAACCTGTTCAGTATGATTTATGACTGGAAGTAACATTGGTGCTTACCTACCTGTCGAAGTCTGGCTGTCAAGCAAAATCATTGTTGACAAAAAAAGTCTGTTTAGATTTTTCGAGTTTGCTGTCTATAAACTGGGACAACCATAAATGTATATGCTGTGCTCATGTGTCCATCCATGTACATGGTGTAACACTTCTATCTTGTGTGTTTGTGGAGGATGGGGGGGAGAGGACATGGGGTTGTTTATTTCAAACCCCACCAGAGAATGGGGGTCTTGGTGGGTTTTATTTCATTCATAACTTTATCGGAATCATGTGACCAGAAATCATATTCTGCAATGTTAAAGAATATTTATCAGAAAAGTTTGACCATGTTAGGCAATAACACATGTTGTAGAAACTATGAGATTTATTAATGTTATAGTTGGTGGGAACCACACAGGGGTTACTAAATCATTTCTAATATTTAATACCGCATCGTCAAGTCTGGTACTACTTTCCTGTCAAAGTTCTCGGATTTCAAGGCATCGTAAAAGTTCTACTTATTTCTAAGAATATTATCTTCCTTCGTGGATAAATTGTTTGAACTTTACAAAGCAAAAACATGGCATTTTTTATCCCTACACCCTTGATCAAGTTTTACTGTGTCGTTGCCAGATAAAAAGTCAAAATCTCATACAGCAAAATATGCTATGGTTTTCAACTGGTGGTACAGAGCATTTTTACATGCAAACACTCGACACAATCGAGTTACACTTCAGATAACATAGTTTTATGTAAAGGTAAAGTCAGTTGTTCAACTTGGTCATATAACCAACCATTGTACACCATCATAATTTACTACAGGTTCTTGCTTCTTCAAACATGCATCATATATGCTCAGTTTTTAAATCAGTATAGATCATGTAAGTATCACTGTAACGTATGCAAAAATTGCCATTATTTTTGTGGAGGTCAATGGTCATTTTGAGGTCAATAGAGGTTTGAATAAGCTGAAAGAAGAAGTGTAGACATGATGATTTCAAACCTTGGGATAAACCAAATATGTGGTTGTACATATATGACATCCAATGACAACCATATTGTCTTTGTGGGAGTCAAAGGTCAGTTGAGGTCATTAGAGATAAAAGTAAAAGTGTAAATACAGTGACTCCAAAACTAAACTATGCGTGGCTTACCAATTCACATTAAAACCTTGTTTCCTGTGGAGGTTCAAAGTTCAACAGATATCTGAAAGCTTTGTCAACATGATAACTTCAAAAGTAAAAGCTTGGATGAAGTCCTTACTTGATATGTAGGTCCACATTTGTGCAAGAAGCTTACCGTGAATAAATGCCCAAAATTTGATATTTATGTATATGTATACATGCGTAGAACTATATTACATGCCCTCACATATAATGTGTCTGGTCTGTCGTCTTTCTGGTTACAGGTTCAACGAACCATTGCCAAACAGGTTCAGCTGATAAGATGCGTAGGTAAAGGAAGGTTTGGTGAGGTGTGGAAAGCAAGGTGGAGGGGAGAAAATGTAGCGGTTAAAATCTATCAAAACGCAGAAGAAGACAGCTGGTTTAGGGAGACGGAGATCTACCAGACAGTGCTGATGAGACACGAAAGCATCATGCGTAAGTTGTGCAATTACCCATCATGCATTGGTCTAATATGAGTTAAGATAGTCATGCAAAACAATCGTTCCACCAAGAAATGTAACGTTTTACGTCATCTGATCGTATTGAAAACATCATGCGTAAGTTTTGTAGAATGTTCATAAATAAGCATGTGTGGATCATGCAGAAAACATGCATGTGTCATGTGTAACTCTGACCTGTAAAGAGATGTGAATCAGTCCAAGACAATGTTGTGACTATTGTAAGCCGTTTCAAAACGTGCCTGTCTTCTCTGCATCAAGGTGTCATGGATTGGTTCTAGATAGAAAGTCATGCACTGATACTGTGAAATTTCATGCTTTGGTACAAGTTTCTCTTCGAGAATGTCATGCATTTGTTTTAAATTCTGTCTGTATCGGTTATACAGAAAACACACCGCCCTCTCAATTCATTGCGTATATGTTTTTCTGTTGAAGATATCTCTTGATTTTTAACAGGTTTACAATAAATCTCTTGAGGGAATAATTTAAGGTTCAAATATTTTGTAAATTAGTTTTTGAAGGTTCTAAATTTTGTCTATGATAAAATACTAAGGTTCCTGTGTGCAAAAATTGCTATACATCTTTACACACTTTTGTAGCACTTTACCATGCGAGACTGGAAAAATCATTTCGTCATAATTTTGTTTTTGTTAAGATCGTATCTTAATCCGCCAGGGCAAACGACATAGTTTATAAGTTTGAAAGGGAACAGTTTCAGGGCATTGAATATTTGTAAGGGTAAGCTTTTATTAAGCCTTACCATTTTAATAGAAAATAATTGGAGGAAAGTTCATCTTTGAATACAATTTTGTGTGAATCTTTATTTACTGGTTAAGTACGAGCGTAGAAGTCCTTACACTTATCCGAAGGATGTATTGTCCAAATCCTATCAATTTGAAATGGCTTTCCTAAGCCACACTTTAAGCAATGAATCTCATCAACTTTAGTTAATCTTTATTTAAAATCTTTGTCATTCTTTAAGGGGTATATGGGTAAACTCCCAATGGGGATTGTGGGTTTGGAAACATACCTCTGCCAAACTGTGACATGTAGAAATATATTTCGCATCCACCGTGGTTCGGGGGAGGGGGTTTTGATACCTGTTTTCCCTGAGACAAGATTTTTTTTTGATGAATGTTAATCCATTTTTAACATTCTCTCCTCATAAGGTAGTATGTTGCCTCCAGTTATGTATATTTATTGATCTGGGGGGATAGTATAAACGTTAAATTATAATCCTGCGTCCCCCATCCAATCTTAACAAGACTCATTGGGAATCCCATGGTAGGCTGGTATCACACACATGTGTGTCCTGTAATTCCCAGAATTTCTTCGTCGTGGTCGTCGGCCAGGTTTTTAGCCTATAAGTTTTGAGTTTGTTATTATTATTTCAGAACTGGCTCTGCATGAAGGAAGTATCAAATTTTGATCACTTTCCTGAAGAGAGGAATCTCTTGTTTTTATAGACTGACCTTATCTCGTAATAAGCCCTGTCCTCCTAAGAGTAAAACAAATAAAAAGGGGGGGAAAAGCAAGAAGCAAGGAACAGGGAATTAATTTAGGGCTTTTAATGGTTGTTTTCATATTCCCAAAATTGCAGCATGTGGTCTAAACTTTTGGAACATTAGTTCACCTGTAAAAACACCTTCTCTTCCCTTAAGTTATCTACCTTTGCTTTTATAAGCCGTTTCCATCAACAGATTGTTGAATGTACATAGTCAATAACGAGCTATAATAATAGCTGTCCGTTATTTCATCGGCAAAGTGTTTTTTTTTTTTCTAAGTTTCTTAAAAAAGAACGGAGTAATATTATTTCAAGTTGGATGAAAGATTGTATTCGACCATTTTAGAAAATCAAAATAGGATTTGGGGAAGTATTTGTTTGACAGGATTAGTTCAATTAATCTATTGCAGTGTTATTTGAATATTGAGGCAATCCAAAGGTTATTAGAGGATAGTATCCAATGTGAAATTCTTATAAAATATCCTTTGTAGAGAGTTCCTCTTCTAAACCATCTAGGCTCTCTCTTTTCCACTCACGTCTTGCTCGCAATCTGTTTCTTTGTGATTTTGATTTACCTCTTTACTCACTTAAGGAAGGCAGGATGTGGGGGGGTGGGGGGCACAGGGTAGACCTGTGGGGTTTGGGATTTTGTCAAGACTGAGATTGAGTAAATGAACAGTGGAAATAAACCCTGACTGGGATATTACAAACATGCAGGAAAAGAGCAAACAACGTTTTGGCTATATAACAAAGATAATGTATCCCATCAAACCAAACTCTGGAGGATACAGGTTAAAATATTCATCCTCCAACCCTTTCAAAAGAAAATCTTTATTTTCTTATTTTTTTATTTATTTTTGACAGGTTTTGTAGCAGCTGACATCAGAGGGACTGGTACTTACACACAGCTGTATCTCATCACAGAATATCACGAGTACGGTTCCCTTTACAACTTTCTCGGGAAGAATGTACTCCGGAATTCTGTCATGGTACGCCTTGCGTTCTCTGCCGCAAACGGTCTGACCCACCTGCATACAGAGATATGCGGTATGAAGGGAAAGCCGTCCATCGCTCATCGAGATATCACCAGCTCTAACATATTAGTGAGGAATAACGGCCAATGTGTGATTGGTGATCTGGCACTTTCAGCTCGTTACTTAAGGTAAAAAGACACTGACATTCCATGACATTCATCGCTAATGAGACATTCTCACTCCTTCCCAACCCCTCACCCGGCCCACCTGGTCCGTCGCCTCATTGCCCGGGCTGTGAAACAAAGCTAAATAAATTGGAACACCTGACATATCCATCACTGTACTGCAAATAGCATGGATCACATGTGTAACTTGGGAAAATCTCTAGTTTTCTCAGTTTTGTGCCCATAAAAAGTAATAATGTAAGAGATTTCAATCACTGAAAGCCTATTTAGGATTTGAAAGTTCTTTGATATTGTTTTCATTAATTATTCTGTTTTGATTCTAATACATTAGTACTATAATCGTATCCCATACAGGTGTCTAAAAATCCCTTACAAGTTTCTAAAACAGTGTCTAAAATCTGTTGTCCAAATCATGAACATAGTAAATTATTATGTTAGCATGGAATCAGGAAGCTATTTTGGGGGGGGGGGGGGGGAGATGCTTTGGTATTTGTCTTATTGTTGTTTTATGGTTATGATATTACAATTTTTATGTTTAGTCTTTTGTGAAGTTGGTATCACCAGCATTTTGTTCTCTTCCTTATTGTACTTCGACATTTTAGTGATTCAGACGAGATTGAATTGCCTCAGAGCAAGAGAGTCGGAACAAGGCGTTACCTAGCTCCAGAAATCCTTGATAATACGATAGCGTCAAATTCATTTGAGGCGTACAAGCTGGTTGACATCTATGCATTCGGACTGGTTCTGTGGGAAATAGCAAGAAGATGTGTCACCAAAGGTGAGATATTCGTCTACGGGCTTCAGATAGAATCGGTTCTCTCTGTCGACTGTCACCAGGTCTGAGTGAAGCATAGGGTTAAAAAAATTCATCCTCGGCTTGTAATTCTCCATTTTTTATGAAAAATTCATCCAAAGTGGCATCTGAGAAGGTTTAACATAAATGTTTTCCCTCTCAATTGACCCACTCAAGGGTTGTTAATGTACTATCCTCGAAGCATGACAGGAAACCAAATCTTGAAACATCCTATTTAAGAAACGGCAGAAGTGTCCAACTATTTATGGCTATCCTTTCATTATAGCAGTCCATTAAGCATCATTGGGTTTTCTCGATATCTGACATCAATCCTGTCGACGGGGTAAGCAACGGCTACTTGCTACGAATGTTGATTTCTTCTGTGCGAGAGATTTGACAGGCTTGTGAAACTTGAGTATCAACAGGTCCATGGATTGCTCATAAAATAAATAATATATCCATCGTTTAAAAACTCCCATTTGTGTTCCGTTGTGAACATGTTTCATTCCAGTACATATATCTCTCTCTCTCTATTAAATCATGTTCCGTTGTCGATAGATAGGGTTTATTAACACCCGTGGGGGGTACCCATGCCCTCAAACTTTTGGCTCATAGAGAAAAAAAAACTTTTAGGAATGTCTTCATCAGAGTGTAAACCTTTGACGTCCCAATGTCGCTTATAAAGTCTGGCTTGTAGTTTCCAATTTCATACCTCGGCGCTGGCCATGATTGCCGACTTATAAAGTATGTGGGTATCAGTGGAGGTGTGATAAGTAACACTAAACTTGTAAACTTGGAATTGTTTCTAACCTATGAAGTAATCATGCCTTGGGGGTGGGTGATGTTAGAAACAGGACCCATAACACTGTATAGACCAGCAGAAGAATATCTGATATAAATCGAAAATGGTGTGTGTGAAAGGAGGGGGGATGAAAAAAAAACAGAACTGTTGCATTTAAAAGATACATTTGTTCAAATTTTAAGCTACTGTGTTGCCTTGAAATTATTAAAACTATATATATATATTTATCAATCAGCGTCCATAGACTAGTGGTTAGGGTGTCTGCATATAAAGCAGGAGGCCCGGGTTCGAATCCCTGTGGAGGCTGAAAGTTTTTTCACTGTTCTGGATTTTACAACTCATTATGATTTCAATTATATATATATATATATATATATATATATATATATATATATATATATATATATATATATATATATATACATACATATATATATATATATACCATATATAAAAAACAAGTAGAAAGGCCTGCCCCAATTCTTACATGCAAAGTAGGCTAGTCTTAGTTACTTTCACTGTGACAGTGCTGTATATTTTGTTGTGCTGATTCTGATATGTAACTGCTAATAAACAGAGTCAGCTCAATGGTTTTGGAGTAATCTGAAAGATGTTACACTTACCAGCAAACTTGATGGATAGTAAACACAGCTTGGAGATGACGCCAATAGTCATTCGATAGAGATCCCACCCCCCCTCCCCCTTTCTCTTAGGATCTGTGACTGTTCTGTTATCTCAGTTAGACTCAGAGTTGGCTTTTGTCTGACTTTGTGCAGTACAGTGTCCATCCAGGCATCTTTAGAAATAATGGGTTTGCCCTTAAAAGGTGCATTCTTTTGTTCTTTCATTTATCCTTCCTTGTTTGTAGCATTTAGAGAATTCGGAACCTTTTCTTTCTTTGGCCGACATTGTTACAGCTGTTCAAGCCTTTCGGGAGGGTTTCTTCAGAGCGATATGAAAATCGTGAATTTTCTTGTTATGAGAGCAAAAAAATGAATTTGGTTGTATGCCAACTTGCGGGGTATGATGCATGTGACCCAATTACCATACCCCAATGTTTGCAGACTAGACAATCCACTCAGGGCATTATGTGTACTAAAAATTGTTTAAACCCTCTCCCACATTGTCACTTGATAATCTTAACTTTTTTCGTGACAATTGTATTTGCATTCTGGTTTACAAATAGACAGAAAAATTTCTCCTTCCTGCCCGGAGGCATTCTTGTATAATATATATCTTCAGCATATATTTAGGAGACACAATGCACGAGACCCAATGAGGTTTACCCAATTATTAGAGCGGAAGCCAAGTGTCTCGTTGCAGGGAAAAAAAGTCTTTCACAAGAAAGGGAGGAAAAAAGCAGAAAATTTTCTCTTGAATGGATCTTTTGGTCGTCCCTTTTGTCATAGGAACATGCGACGCGACACACAAGGGCTTCTTTGATCATTATCGATGCAGTAAGCTATTTCCGTCAAGTCTCCGAAAAGCAAACAAACATTATTGGTGGGATGTTTTAGGCAAAAAGGGCAGTTTTGGCTTATATTGACAATAACAACAAAAGATTTCATTTTGCAAACTTAATAAATATCGAACCTGTAAGAGTAAAAATGTTTCATGTAAGTCTAGACTCCCGTTTGGAAGTTTTGTTATATTTCAAAGTTTTCGTGAAAAAAGATGAAGTCATGGTAGGTTAACTTTGTGATCAACATAGTCCCATAGGTCAAAGGGTACCTGGAGATTTACCTTCAAGGCGATAATGTATGTATTTGTATGTATTTTAGATCCTCAAGCAGGAACTCGCGAAGAAGCCACATTGGCTTATCAAAGCCGCAAGCTGACCGAAGTCATCTCTTAGATTCATATTTAACGTCCATGGTTATGAATTGTCAATTGTCAACAACTCTGTAACTTGATGACATACATTAATCTTGGAGTGACTCGAACCGGAACCTTATGATTGGAAGGCACCGGCGTTAACCACGAGCTAACACTCCTAAAATAATACTTCAAGAGACTCCTCAGCCTATAGGTTGTAACTCGTATCGGAGGGAAGGTTTCATCTCTGCTGCACATCTCTGTAGATTACTCTCTGCTTTATGAAATTATTCTCTTTGATGTTTGCCTTCAGAAAAGAACACTTGTACCAGGTATCCCATTACTGTCATCCAAAGACTGCTGTCATCCCCATATTGGACATTTCTGCTGAAAACTAAGAATTAGGATGAAAATATCCATGCCATACAAAAGGAAAGTTTTGTGTGGATTTTCACTGTTCTCTCATCGATTCATAGAGAATTTGTAACCTGTTTTCTGATTGTCCTCGACAGTGTGCACCAGACGAACGAATCATTCTGTAACCTTGTATTAAACCGGCGTGCTAGTAGATATATGTAATCAAAATAATCAAAATAAAATAAAACTGCAAGCAAACTGCTTATCCACTGGAGAGCCTGTGTAGTAGAATGTGTAAAAGTAAGTTGGCCTGACGTTTCGATCCTAGCAGGATCTTCTTCAAAGGCTAAAAAAAAAAAATTGAAAAAACAAATAATAATAATAATAAACATAATATAATAAAAAATAGCAATGAATCATTGCTGACTATTGTTTCTAATGTAATTACTCCATTTTTTTATCTTCGATTAAGCCGATACAGGTCACTAACTAGAAGAAGTATTTACCGTTTCTGTTTATTATAAAGACAGTATACACTTGTGTCTGGATAATCGTCAGCACTCTCTCAAAGGCAGATAACAATGCTTCCATTGTTTTTTGTGTCTGATAATATGTTTACAATTAAATGTGGTAATTGCCACCCCTTGATAAAATTAATAAACAAAACTAACAAACAGAGATAATTTTGTTGGTCCTTTTAGCATTTGACGAAACACAAAAGACACAAATCAAGGAGAGGCCTGTTCTAATATTAACGAAGCCCCCTTGTTTTATCAGATTCATCAACTCGAAGAGAGTAAGTACCCCTCGCAGAGAAGAAAATTTGATTAACTCTCTCAACGCTCAAGGTGTGAATGTTAGGAAATTGTTCGTTACCATTACAGAGCAGGCTAACATAACGAATCCATGCAAATTAAATCTTCTGAGAGCTGTTAAACCTTATCACCTTTTATTATAGGTAATTGTGATCGATGTGTATTGTCATTGTTTTAGGCAAAAGGATATATGGTAATTTGTTAAGTAGCGTCGTAATTAAAGCTTTAAGCGCTTACTCACTGTACTTTAAAGAAAAAATACCTGCGAGGCGTCCAGGTCTTTGTACTTACTGTACTTCTCAAGTTTTCACGAAGACGGAAAAAAAAAAAATAAGTAACAACGAAAATATATTTTACCTTTTGTGATTTGAACTTTAATATGAGGGTTAGATTGTATTATGATTTGTGGGTGAAAGCACTTTGGTGCCTGGAGATTTTTTCCCTGTTATTTGACCGTCTGTGACCTAGAAGGTTGTTCAGATCAAATCTCTGAATCCTAAGATACTGGTGAAAGAAAAAGCAATGTCTGTCATGGCAGAGGGAATATTTTTTTTTTTAAACTTGATGGGGCAGGTAAAATTGAATCTCTTATGTATAAATTTTGATAACACGTAAAAGTAGGTCCTCATCTCTGCTTCTTCAAGGATTCTGTTTCTCCTTAATGTTGTTACATAATACCAACAAAATGGCTCTTCAGATTCTTGTAGTACCCACATAGTATAGAGTTACAGTTTGCATCCAAATCGCTCGCCCACTTTTCTCTTCAGATCTGATTGCAACGGGAAATTCTCCAAAGGCAGCTGATCTTGATTACTTTAATACTCTTCAATTCCGTAAAAGACGCTTAAGTAGAAACCTGTCACGTTAGTTTAATAGTTGCATTAGTCTCCTCCTGGTTCCCTGCTCGGTAGGGAAAGTGAGGAAAAGTAGGGATTATGAAAAAGCCTCTCTTTTGGGTATCCGAAAGTCTTTGCACTTTAAAGATCTCTCTGAAACAGTGAGGAGAAAACATTCCTCATTTGATGAACTCTGTTCATATGGATCTATTTTTTTGACCACGTAGTGAAAGGGTTTTTTTCTTCCGGTAAAAAAGAACATTTTTGTCTGGAGTGGGTTGAGCTTAGATGGACACTTACCTGTGATAATTTGCTATTTTAACATCCTAGCCCTCCACAAAACAATGCTAGCAGTTGTCATACAATAAGCAAGATTTACAATCGTCAGTACTACTAACTGTAGTAAGCCTATCATTAGGTCATCATTAGTGTGTAGGCCGCACAGTAACCTGTACAACTGGTTTTGGTTTTTTGAAACATTTGGAATTTCATTTGGATAAAACTGTCATAAGAACACTAGACGAAAGATAGCCTTGACCCACAACTTTATAGCATACAGTACCTAGCCTAAATTTGCATATTAGAATCAGGGTGAATCATTATAGCAGTTAACCCACCAGACGCCGTAAACTAACGTTAAAAGCGCGACTTTGGGGACGGAAGCTAAGACTGTGTGTTCTTTGCATGGGACATTTCTGTAGTTCAGCGGATTTGGTGAGCAGTGGACTACAGGTACTAAAACCAAACAGCTGGTTTTTTAAGTTTGTGTAAAAGCTAGCAAATGTTCGCCATGCCTTATAACGTAAAACAGGAGTGATTGTAAATGGTGTATTCTGGGAAATGAGCTCTTCAGCCCAAGGTAGTAGGTGCTGCTAGCCGTCGACCACAGTTGTAACGAATCATGACTTATGTCCCGTAATTTGTTAAGTGAACTGGTTGGAAGACGTTTGTCACCGCTCTTCCCATATATAGAGAAAATATTATTAAGATAACTGGCAGGGCCTGACCCAACCTTAACATTGAGGTGATTTGTATACAACTCTCGCTGTTGACTGTTATTTTGCTATGAGTTGATATATCAATAGCTATACCTCCATGTATACATATCATATGACCAAGGACACTAACCTTTCGCATCGTGTAAAATCTTTGACAATGCAAGAGGGAGATATTTCCGGGGAAATGTGGTTGAATACAGGATAATATGAAACCAACTTTTTTTGTCCGGTAGAGTACAAGCCTCCCCAACGAAAATACTTGATCCGTTGTTTCCGGCTCGACGTTTGTCCGATTGATCAGAAGTGGTTTATTTAAGACATAAAGGAGTGTCTCGTACTTAATATGTACATGTTTTTACATGTTTCAGGTATAGTCGAAGAGTGCCAACTTCCGTATTTTGACTGTGTTTCCAGTGATCCAAGTTTTGAGGATATGAGAAGAACAGTCGCCCTTGAGAGAAAGAGGCCCAGTATTCCCAACAGATGGTGTGGAGATGAGGTAAGGAAGTTTAAAGTTTGGAAATGGTCAGTCGAAGGCTCACGATGAGATATGTACACTAAATATTTGTACGTGACGTTAAATATATTGTATTTAAGCAAAATTTGTTCAGATGCCATTTTGTATCTTGTATGCGGACTAAATTGTATCATTAGTTAACTTTGTGTTTCGGTGAAAAGTGGGTCAATACAAGAACCTGTGATGTCACTTCAGATCTTACACAAACAACAGTTTTCACCACAAGGAAGTCACAACTGATGACACCAGATGTAATGAATTGTTTTTATGTGACATGTGAGCATATCATATCATTTTGAATGAAATGTCAGCATGTTCTATTTGACTGCTAGCAATACAATGTTTCACTTCTGATGCCTGATTGGTGAGTTCTTTACGTGACACTGACTGTCATCCCACTGCCGACACCAGATGTAGTGAATTGCTTTTATGTGACATGTGAGCATATCATATCATTTTAAATGAAATGTCAGCATGGTCTACTTGACTGCTAACAATACAATGTTTCACTTCTGACGCCTGATTGGTGGGTTCTTTTATGTGACACTGGCTGTCATCCCACTGCTGACACCAGATGTAGTGAATTGTTTTGATGTGACATGTGAGCATATCATGTCATTTTAAATGAAATGTCAGCATACTCTATTTGAATGCTAACAATACAATGTTTCACTTTTGACACCTGATTGGCTGGTGACACCGGATTTTGTGGTATAATTTGTGGCACAATTTTAAGTGTAGCCATTCTTGCACTTTTCCTTCTAACAGAGATGCCATCTTTCTTCTTTGTTTGATTATCTTTAACCTGGTAAATCTCTTTTGTCACCACATTCCCATGTCACATTGTCCTTTTATATCAATAAATTCAGAAACCTTTCTTTCTTTCAAACAAACCAAACCTGCACAAAGTCAACATTAATCAACCACAGGGTACATAAGTCCTACTTAAACCAGCTTGTTTTAACACAGTGAGATTCATATCCTATGGTACTGTCTTATAGGTCTCCATTGATCACTACAAAGAGCAACCAAAAAATGAAACCTAATGCCAAACTTGCAAAATTTCACACAACCATTTGATCACTTGTCAGTGTGTACACAACCAGCAATTAACCTGTTAACTGTAAGTGGGATGCATATTGTGGAATCTTGCACCCTTCGTATTGCAGAATTCAAAAATGTCTCTTAACTGTCAGAATAAGCAGAAATGACGATATCAAAAGAGAAGCGAAGGAAAAATTTCAATGGAGCTGGGCCTTAATAGCAAAGAGACAAAATCACGATGATTTTACTCCACACATGTGTCATCCGGGGCAAAAATATTGATCTGTCAGGTATAGCAAACTCTATAGGCTAGGCCTAACACTAGTGACAGCACTACTACTACTTTAATAAGTATAACAGTGCCAATCTTAGTTATTATGTGTAAAGCCTATCATTATGGTCTAACGTTAGGCTGCTGAGATTATCCTAGCCTACGTTTGACATAAGAGGATAGTGTTCCAGATTTGGAAACAAAGTTTGGTATGAAAGCAATGTGAACGACAGTTTCAAAAGTGGTCAGTGATTTGCATTAGTATTTTAAAACTATGCAGGTACATTAGTATTATCAAATTAGCATGGTAGGATAGTAGCATGTGTTTATGTGTGCAAGTGTTAATGAACTTTTGGGCCTAACAGTAAGACTAGGTTAAGTTTTTTTTTTTGTGTGTATGTGTGTACACCATGTAAGTTTGGTATTCTTTGGCCTCTCTTTGCCAGACGCTGACCTGCGGCCAATTTCAGGTTCTTTTTTTCAATTTGCTAGTGGCGTCTCTAGTCGTAACTTTCTTACAGATGACATGGCTCCAAGTTACCTTTCTCAGTAATATTGAAGGATTTAACCTTTTTGGTATACAGCTCTCCTGACATTTCCTTGCCCTATGATAACCATTTACAAAATCACATTTTGGAGACAACACTTTTGAAATTTATTTGTGAATGATATTTGTTATTTATATTTCCAACACCAGGTTTTGAGTGCAGTCGCCAAGATCATTTCAGAGTGTTGGCATCCGAACCCTGCAGCTAGACTCACGTCACTCCGGGTCAAGAAAAGTTTGGCCAAATTGCAGGAGAATGCCCACAAAGTATGAACTCGGGATAAGGAATGAGTAGCTTTACGGAGCATTTGAGGAACTTTAGCTGTTGACCTCCCGAGTTACAGGGAGAAAAAGTCTCAATTCCCGCCGCAGGAAGTAACGACTTTTGCAAGATCCACGCGATCATACCAGGAAATGCATATATGCATAGACGATGAGTTCTTCCAAGAGAATCAACTCTAGTTTTTATGGAGCATGAGTGAAGAAAATGAGAAAGGGAAACACTTGCAGATCGATTGAATTCATTGGGGAGATGGGAAGAAGATGCCGGAGAAACGAACAACAAATCAAAGTGATTTCATGTTTTATATCTATTCTCAAGACAGGTGTGCTTGGTATTGATTCGACTCCAAGCAAAATTCCTCGGACCTTGAGACGGTGTTCTTTTGTAGTTGTCACGGAAACCTTCCAGGTGCGCTAGGAACGTGTTTTGGGTTTTATTTCGTTTTGCTCTTGATGAGCGTCACCAGATGTACAACCTCTTCTTCAGACTAGCCTGGAGTTAGCCCCAAACACGGTTACTTCTTAATGGATTTAATCTTGGAGATCTTCTTGAGCTATGTGCCAACTCGTGTCGTCGGTCCCAGTTGTCCCCCTTCCCCCCTCATCCTCCTCTGTAAGATAATGTTAACATACAACTCCTCATTAAGTATTTATTGCTGTAAACATTAACCTGTTTTTTTCTTTATCATGTAAATGTTATTTAACCAAGAATGAGATTGTTTTTGGTATCCTGTGCTTCAAAGCAAAAAACTTTCACCCAGTTTCATATTTAAGGGAAATATTCTATGCAAGTAACAGTTTGAAGTACCATAATCGATGTTTGGTGTCCAATTTTAGCCCGGGGTTAGACTGTCTAATCAGAAACTATGTTAATCCAGAAAAGACTTTCTCTTTAATATGTAGTACTGAGCAGAGAAAGGGTTAAAATGCCAGTTGCTCATACACATGCAAATGTGAGCAGATAAAGGAAAGTGAAATGAAGGAGTAAAGGATGTTTAAATATTAACAATTACTTTCTTAGTTGGAGCTAATAAACCTTAACCTGATACCTTAAGCTCAAGACCCATTACCAATAAGGAGGTAATAATTTAGTGTTTACATTTGTGCAGCAGTTCTGATGGCTCTGAATAGTATCATCTTTTCAAAGTACAATTTGAACATTTTGCATAGCACTTACCATGCGATACTGGACTAACTATTTCCTGAATAAGATTAGTTCAAGGAACTGCTGCCTCACTGTGTTCATCTAAAGTTGGCCAATAAACACCAAATGTGGGGGTTTCTTCTAAGACGTTTGCTGCTCAAAACACTTTTCCTTGAAGTCTAGGTGAAGATTAACGATAACCTAACACACTATCCCATAGGAGGAAATCCAGCCTATGCTTACAGGTTTATTTCCCTTTGCATATTAAGATATGGCATAAGCTGGGCCCTCTAGGTGGGGTTTATTCGGATTACTCGGGCATTGTTTACCAGATGCTCTCTATGTGTACAAAATTGTATCAATCATTTAATTGTGATGTATTTATCCATATGTAGATAGCTGATGTGGCTTCCTATTGCTCATACTGAAATGTGTAGTTGCTTCCTTCCGTCCATGCTTCGTGAGCATTATTTAAGAAAAGAATTGTGATAGATTGGTGGGCTGGATGACAAAGAAAAGGGGGTGGGGGGGGGATGTTAAGCATGTAAATTATTACATCAAGGACACATTGCAAACAAGGCACTTCACTTAATCTTGAATTTTTTAAACAGTAAATGTGAAATGAAAAAAGGAGATGTCTATAGTAAATTTTATGTTTCTAGTTGAAATTTTGCTTTCATAAATTGTCATTATCGTTCTATATATGTTCGTGGCTGTGGAAGGGAGGGGTGGGGCTATATTTGGAATAGAAGAACAGGTCACAAACTATAAAGAAGGACAGGAGAACAGTAAATTGATGGGAACTTAAAAAGGGATGGTCCATAAATATTCTGCTGCTTTGAAATTCAAAATAAGTATTACTTTGGGTTTACAAATTTGTTCCAACCATTCTCTTAGTTCTTTTCTCACTTTTGCGATTAAAGTTTTGCCCCCAATTTTTTTGTAAAACAGCCCTTCTGTACTAACTTTACAGGAATTTTTGGTTCCTCTGCTTTGCACTCCCTCCTGTTGTTATCTAACTCGAGAGAAAGGAAAAGGTTACAATGAATAGAAAGACATTCTTATTATTATCAATAAATTAATTATTACAGTAAACAACAGTGTACTCAACAGAAGGTTAAATTCTCCTGCCAATTTTAATTCAAAATGTGTCTATTTTTAGTAGTTTCATTTATCAGCCGCTTAATTTTTTTATGTTTGTTTGTTTTGTTTTTTTGCCTTAAATCCTTTTCTCATCCAACATTGCATTATGTTTCTATGCATGTCTTACTCAAGGAGGCTTTGCAGACTTTATTGAATATCAGTTTTTGTTTTCCTTTTTTTTTTTGAATCATCGCTTATACTTTGTTTTGCCTTCCTTGCAGGGTTGCTAGGCCATCTCACAAGTGTTAGTTTGTGCAAGAATTCCAGCTATTTTGTCAATGAATTAGTTAAAGTCTGATGTTCATTATACATAAAGGCCTCTATCATATGACAAAATTGATCTGTGTTGCTAGTGGTGTGGTTGAGTGACGTTTACAAAACAACTTAGGTGTGCATTTACTACTTACGTTATCATGTCCATACAATGGTCACAAGATTCTTTTCAGTCGGTGTGTGAGAGTTACAAAAACTTCCAAGATGATGTTCCATCCTACTGTATCTTAAAGCAAAGCAGTAAATTTCGGTCAAAAGGAATGATTTTATCGAGCAGGAACTTTGGTGATGGTTTCGATCTGTCAATACTTCATTCATTCATGTCCCACATTTCACAGAAGAATATCAGATGTGAATATTTTAACCCGGAGAAAAATATAAATATAAATAGTGTCTGGGTGAGGAACAATTGTTTCCAGTCACAACAAGAATCAAGGCACTCTGTATTTCATACACAGGGAATCATATAGTCAGTGATATCTTAATTTCCCCCGCATAGTAAATCCATGGTTCCTTCTCAGCGACAAGTTCTTTTGGCCTCTGTCATTTAAATAAAAAACACACTTTTTTTTTTTTCTTCTCAAAATCCATATATTTGCTTTTTCTGTTGATATTAGAATGCTAGCAATAGTAATGTTAATAAGCTTCTTCTTTTTTTTTCTTTTTTTTTCTAGATCCATTGTCTCTTCCATAAATACCAAACTTTTCTTCCACCAGTTAGCTTCTATTTGCCATGTTCTAGTAAATTTCTGTCTTGTAGAGCTCTAGTTTTATGTCTAGTTTTATGCAATTAATAGTAGTTAAATCATCTGCTGCATTTTTCTTTTCTTCCTCTTCAACCTCTCTTTTTTTCTTTTTTTTGGTGTAAAATTGTGAAAAGCAGTCTTTTGAGTTTGTAAACACAAAAACACACTTCATTCTTTTGTTATAACGATGCAGTCGTGAAAGTCCCGGTTAAATAATTGAAAGAATTGAATTATTTTCAAAGTTTTGGTTTGTGACCAAAAGTGTCAACCAAATAATTCCAGAAAGGAGTTACAGTGACCAGGTCATATTTATATGAGTTGGAAATTAAAATTTAAAGTTTTGAAAAAATGGTAAAATGTAGAATAAGTTTGTAACAATGTACGACACTTTTGCCAAGCAATTCTTGATTGCACGAAAAAAGTAACAGTCACTTTGATCCCGAAAATGTACGAAGTAGGAAGTTCTTTCCTGTTGTCATGAATTGACAGTTCCAAATGTAGCAAAAGCAAAGTATATCACATCATTGAGATAAGTTACGTCCGCTAAAGCCACCATTCCTACAAGTTGGGAAGGGTCACACCCTCTTTTTCTTACATCACTTTAAGCAACTTTCAGTAGGAAGGTTAATACATTTACTATATGTTACTGACTGAAGTGACTGAAAGTGACATTAGAAGAGAGGGGGATCCCTGGTGGAAGAGTATTATCTGTTTTACGTCCTCATTTCGTTACAGGGTACTATTTGACGAGATAATGCCTTAATGTGGTCCATGTTGTCTAACTGGCTGGGGAAACTATAACTTCAAAAATATGAGGTTTTTATCATCTATTTACTATATCCGAAAGAATTTTTGATATTTTATTGATTTATTTAGAATGTTTGTTTGTTTATTTTGGATTTGTGAGTCGTCCAGGTATTTTACGACCGTTTTACCAGTGAGGGGTTTTAAGTGGGTATAAGGCTTGGTATGTGGTAGAGTACACAGCTATTTTTGTATTCACTTTTTTTTTTTGATTGTTATTTATGTTCATAGATTCAAATTTTGAAACAGATTAGTTTTCTTTGTATCAACGAAAATTATCAAGTATGCTTAGAGAAAAAAATCAGTAAAGGTTGAGAAATATGATGTCAGCCCACGGTGTCCGTAAAATTGTTGGTCAAGTGGCTTTGGAACTTTGCACTTTTCCTCAGCGACCAAAGAATTGTTACCTCGTGACAAAGTCATAGCCGAAAACGATTCAACAGAAATGGTACAAAAATTCTTCATTTACAAACTATAGGCTCAATCCACAGACTAGACACCTATCTCACAGACCAAAAGTGAAAATTTGCCACTTTCAAGGCTGCCAAATGACCCTGTGACACTGTTGGGTTATACCAGTAACCTTTGACCCAATATAGAAGAGATGCTGAAGAAAGGGCGTCGACTCTATCGGAAGAAACATCTCTGTCACTGTCTGTGTCAGTCCGTCTGTGTGTATAATCCCACTGCCGTTCCAACTCGCACTTTGCTGAAAGAATAGTTTGTGCGGGTTGGATTCTTAAATTAGACACAAATTGAAACAAAACAAAAACAAACAACAAAATATAGTCAATCATATTGCAAGAAAATCGATATAATTTTTGTAAAACTCATTCTTCAAACTAAAAGTAGAAAGTTCTTTTTCGTTAATTTTGATTTATTTTTTTTAATTATCATTTTATTCGATTGTTTTGGGTTTTTTTTCCTTTTAACCTTTTTCTACGTGATCTGAAGGTTTAAATTAAATCTAAACTCATAGATCTATTTGTACATATAGGTATTGTACTTAGAGCACAGGAACGAGAACCTTCTTCAGTTTTTGGTCAATTCTTTCTTATGAATAATCATAACTTATGTAAATATGTAAATATAATGATCACTTTTTTCCTCTCTACTCTCTAAGTACTTAAGTACTATCATTAACAAGTTTATAACCGACTTACAATTGAAACATTTTACCAATGGATGATACGCTGCTATTTATTGAACCATTATGTCACATTGTTTTATAAACTCCTCGTCACAAGTTTCTCGTGAGGACTTTGTCGACTAAGTGCACACCGTGTGTAGAGGTGTATGACTGCTACTGCCTTCGACATTGGTCTTGTCTGTGCGGTGCGAAGGCCGGTTTAGTAACCGCTACTCTGATGTAGAAATGAATTTATTTGAAATATTCCGTAGACTCATATTGAGTCTCTCCTTCTAACATTTTTTTTCTTCTATTTTTTGTTCGCAAGATCAATCGACTTTGCGGGCTAGCATTGTAACCGAGACATTCTTCACATGTTGCATTTGTTGTATCTTTCAAGAAAATGGGTTTTTTTTTTATAGAGAGAGAGCAACTTTTTTCTTGTAAGCAAATATTAAGACTCTCCAAAATTCAGTCCACATTTTCAGAATTAAATGGTCATCCAAGAATGTATAAAATGAGACATGCTGCTGCTTTTGAAGTGATGCGACTATGGTATACTTATGACATCACTGGGGGGAAGGTTTCCAAAGACCCCCCCCCCGATGCATTCACCCCATGCGATCTCTTCAATGATTTGATGAAATGACTCTGGGAATGTGATCTGGATTATTTCTGACCTCTGACCCCATCATGCTATGATTCTAAATGCAAGCACAGCAACCAACAAAAAATGGTATCTAGGTCAACTTTGAAGGTTATCTTTGAAGTTTTTGTTCAGAAAGTGTATTTTTGGGTGATGTGGTATGTTGGGGGCTTTGAAACAGGAACAAACCTAAGAAGAATTTATCTGATGAGAAGTGATAGAGAATGAAGAATGGTATTTGGCCATCGTTTGCTTGTCAACGTAAAAAAAGTCTAACTTGACAGTGAATTGGTACCCCAATGCATGATGGGATATTTATTTGTTATGAGTTACCCTATTAGTTAAGTGTTATCTGTGTTTTCATTGATAACTATCATACTGCACACTAGAGGTATAAACTTCATCCTGGTCACATGACCACAATCCCGATGTAAGAGGTCTAGATCCCAAACTGGCTGAAGTTAAGTCAGTGATGGTTGCTATCACATTAAAGTTTCTCTATTTGTAAGGGAGCGCTTTGTAGTATTTATTGCATACAAACAATCATGTGTATGAACAACTGTATCTCGCTATTTGCTGGTTTTAATAAAAGTGATGGGGCTATTCTATTATGGGTCTCAGAGTTTGACAGAGAGGAGCCCCTGAAGCTGTCCATTGTTGGCTTGCTTGTACTTAATGGTTAATGGATTTGATCAATTAGTCTGATTAATACGCCTAATTAAGACAGTAAGTATTGTGACTATGGCAAATCTGATACCCTGCTAAACAATTTAATTAAAATTAACAAGAAAAATTCTTCATCTTGAGGATGCCAAAATTGCTCTGTCCTTTTTCACGATGGCATACATATCAAAGGGAGCCCTCATCGTTTGAGACCATGTTGAAGTTAACACTCAGGCTCAGTGACTTAATGTAAAAGCCTCTTAATACCATAAATGAAATGTAAACCAATGTATTCATAAGTCTTTACAATGGCTTTTCTGTTATAAATAACAAGAATGGAAATCTTTTATTTTTCTTTGATTTATCGTAAACATTTTATTTTTTATTTTCTCTCTCTATTTTGTCCTGGTACAATGGGATAACCTTTGAACAAAATTCTTGAAAGGGAGTCATTGATTAGTTATAATCTTAACATTTGTTTACTCATTTCATATTAAATTTGCATATTCATATATTTGCACAGTATGGAAGCATCCTGATGTAACAAGTTTGTCGTAAGGGTGTTCTTCGACTGTCTTGGTATGAGCTCAGTTGAAATAAGTCCAGTTACTTTTACCTTTTTATTTTTGTTGCCTTTTTTCATGTGCCAATACGAAAAACAAACAACCCAGTATTCATGTAATTTAAATGACACTGCCATTTGTTAACGGGGATCAAAGGTTACATACTGACTTAAGTAGAATGACCCAATTGCATAAATGGTTTGCTGGAATAGTTTAACCCTACTTCTGTTTTGTTCATGTGAGGTCACGTGTTGATAATGCTTAACGAGTTCCACGGTAGAAGATGCCTCTTAAAGAGATGGGCACACGACCACTTAATTATACGACGCATAAATTAGGGGTACAGTTAGTCTATCCATTGGAGCTGGGTTCACCCATGCCTCTCCTGTATTAGTCATTTTTGGTCCCGACTTTACGCATCATAATTCTCATGGGGCTATTAGATTTCAGCATTGCTTAGACCATAACTTCTTTTAATGTTAATTCACAGTAAAAATCCATGGTCCATCCCCATAAGTTAATTCACACAGTATCAAGTTCAGCAGGGTTTTAGCAGCCATGGTTCTCAGTATTATGCCTATGATCACCTGTAGTGGTATCTGTGTTCTCTACAGATGCTCCACAGTGTCCCTCGATCCTCACCCGTTGTCCATGATCATGTTGTAGTACCTACTCCCTCTCAAAGGGACTCGTGGCACTAACTTGACGGAACACGATCGCGATCACATGGTTTACATTCTCAGTATTCAGAGATGTGGGTAGGAGCGGATCAGGTTGTGTGGTGTGTTTTATTTTTGTCATGCCTAGACTCTGTCTCTAGTAACTTGTCTTAAAGTATTGCAGGGTTTAAGTCATGCCCCCCCCCCATTCCCCCCTTAGTTGGGTTGTTGGTGCTGATTTATCCACCACTTTTTAAAAGAGAGTAAAATTCATGTGTCATTGGTTTCGTTCAATCATGTACGGTCATATTACTACAGAATTTATTGTGTTAAGGTATACCACATATTTAGTAACCAGGAACAGCTCAGTATATATCATTGTCTATGTGATGTCCATGCTCTTCCTGGTAACGCATATTCTGTCCATTCACATTCTTGTCTACAAACTACTTAATATGTACTGCAAAGGCCTGTCTAGAGTAAATATTTGTAAAAGTAAGTGGGCTTGACATTTCAATCCTACCAGGATCTTCTTCAGAGGCTAACTGAAATGAAAACTAAGGACATATTTAAAGACTAAGGACATATTTGAAGACTAAGGACATATTTGAAAGACTAAGGACATATTTGAAGACTAACGACATATTTGAAGACTAACGACATATTTGAAGACTGAGGACATATTTGATGACTAAGGACATATTTGAAGAGTAAGGACATATTTGAAGAGTAAGGACATATTTGAAGACTGAGGACATATTTGAAGACTGAGGACATATTTGAAGACTAGGGACATATTTGAAGACTAAGGACATATTTGAAGACTAAGGACATATTTGAAAGAGACAGATAGCTAGCTAAATTAGACAATTGAACAATGTATAGAGCAAATTAAGACACCTCTCCTTTGTTCTGTCTAACTTTGCTCTATTCATTGTTCAGTTGTCCACTGTAGCTGTCTGTTCGTCTGTCCCTCATTAAGTGAAGTCTGTTGTCATTTCAGTAAGCCCCCCCCCCCCCAAGAAGATCCTGCCATGATCGAAATGTCATGTTTTTAATCATCAAAGGTTTGTCCTGTTTTATTGTGTTGTAGTTATGGTGTACATATCTTGGTATAATATCTGCTTGGTAGTTTTTTTTATGTTCAGGTCACACTTGCCCTGAAATATGGAATGCCATATAGCTCACCATATATGGTGTGAGTTCTGAGCATTATGTCCGTTGCTGATGTTGCTCGATCAAAGTGTTGCTAAGTTGCAAAGCTACATCGGCCACACCCCTAAGCACCATGAATTTGAGACATACGAAGATGGGTGATAGGGCCGTGTTATTTATTGGCAAAGAAAGTTTCTAAGCTCATAGCCATAAATCAACATCTTAATGAGTTAACACAGCTACATGGTCACCACATTATGTATGACCTTGTGTGTATTAACATGTACATTTTTGTAGCTGTTTGTCTGTCAAATTTATAGCTGCATTCTCAGCTTGTTGAGTTATAGCTACAAGGATGTATAAACAAGAGTAGATTTTCATCTGGATGCAAGTGGTGATTCAGACATTTCAGATACATAGCTGCAAAGTTGTATAGCTGCATCGTACAGATTCATATTACTTCATTAATATGATTTAATTGCAAGTTATGTATTACAATGACAGGGATAAATTAATTTCCACTACAAAACAATAGCATCCCATTGTTTCAAGCAAATAGTAAAAAAATATAACACTCCCATGTTTAGTTATAAAATATAAAAAAATGCCCATACTGGGTTTGGTTTGGTCTAGTTCCACCTTCCCTATCCCTTTCCACTCGGTTGTTAAGTTCTGGCTACAGAAACCCCCTCCTCCATGCCCCCCCCACCCCCTTCTCCATCCACCCTTCTCCCTGCACTTATCTATGAGTACCTCTAAATCAGTGGGAGGTGATTTTTTTTTTTTTTCAAGTTGTACATATACATATATATATATATTTACATTGTTATGTTTTGTGTTCTTCCTTTAATCAGCTTTAGTATTTCCACTTGTTACCAAATAGTCTTCTATTATGTTGTATTCAAAAGAACCTTGAAGTTCTCCTATGCCCCCATGGATGGGGGTAAAGGGCGGGCCGTCATTTGTTCAGCTGCAAGGCATAAACTCCGTAAACAGTGGTCATGGGGTTATGCTTTTCATCTTTAATGATAAAAATACAGGTTCCTACCGTTGAAATAAAATTAGAATTCATAGCTACCACTCTTTTGTATTTTTTTGTATTTCATTTTCTATTTTAATTATCTACATTAATTGATTTATGAATTCATGATCTATATTTTTCATGAAATCTAAATGACATTTGTATTACAAGTATTCAAAAGGCTACTCCCTAGTACTCACAGCAGGCATGGAGGGGGAGGGGGGTTGTGGAGTGTACACCCCTCCTCTCCTTTTCAACTCCACAGAAACAAACTTAAGTAGTTGTTAGCACAGACTTATTGTTTAGACCTAATTAAAGACCAAATTTATGACCTAGCTTTGCCTCAGAATGCACCATTTACTATTAAACAATTATTTTTCTGGTGGAGTACCTCAACCCCTTGGCCCACACCTCTTTCAAAGATCTTGGATCTGCCCCTGCACAGTGTCAGAGTACTCCATCCCCCTTCTCCCCCCCCCCCCCCCGCAAAGAAAGTCTTGAACAAAGGGAGCCGAAAGATATTTTAATGAACTGGCTAATGCCAATAAATACTTAAATGGAGACTAATTTTTTTGTGTTGTTAATTATCATCTTAAATTGTCGGAATTTATTCTGAATAAGAAATGATTAATTAATCATTATTGGCCCAAAATGTGCTAGAATATCAAATAATGGTCACTTGTGTTTAAACTTCAAAAGGTCTTTGTTTCCTCTATCAAAGCAGTTTACCTTCACCGTGACATTTCGTGTCGTATTTTTTACCCCTCCCTAAAAAATCTGTGCCAACCCCCACCCCCTCCCCCCCCCCCCGTAAGGTCTGGTATACCTACGTCAAATGAAAGAAGAAGCTAAAACATTGAAAATAATGGAATAATAAAAGGCAGGCTAAACATAGCGATACGATATCACAGAAAACATTGTTGGAATGCACTAAAAATATTCCATCCGGGAACTGAATTATTGTTGCTATGGACTGTGAGCAGTAAGACCCTTTTTCTTTCTGTTTTTCGCCAGGTATTTGATAGCCCCCCTTTCCGTCAGTGAAGTCGGCATTCCTTTTCTCATTTTTTTTTTTTTTTTTTTGTCTCTGGTTTTGCCTTCAGTGGTTTCAGGGCTTCCAATCTGTAGAAATAATCTCTTTACGGCCCCTTTTTTTCCTATTAGTAAATCACAATCTAATTCATGGAAGTAGGAATCGTTGGTTTATTTTTCTATCGCGAATAAGCTACTGCCTCGTTCCCGTAAATAAGTCAAGACTTAACAACACAATAGACTAGCATTTATCGCCGTGACGTGGCCGTTGAGTATATAAAGAAGGGAACATCTCTAGTATCATCGTTTAATATGAAAGTGTCTGGAAACATTAACTATTTCCCACGTATTTGTGTTTCTGTCTCGTCATAAACGCAAAAAGTAAGAATGTTCCATAATATATTAAGTATCACAGTTTGGCGGTGAATCACGTGTTATATCTTGGTATCTATGGCTCTCCCTTGGCGCGGATCCGGTGAGTGTGGGTTGCCTCCCTCCCCCCCTCCCCCCTCCCCCCTCCCTTTTCAATCCCACACACAAAAAACTTAAAAGTAGTTAGCACAACATTCATCTAACGACCCCAGGGCCACACTACTTCTTTTGTAAAATCATGTATCCGCTATTGCCCCCCCTTCCCTCCCCCACCCACCCCATCCCGTAAATTCTCTCTCCTTTCCAAGGGCGGCGGAACCGGGGGGGCACAGGGGGCACGTGCCCCCCACTTTTCCTCAGGTTAAACATGTGCCCTTTTTCTACATAAAAATTGAGGTGTCTCAAGTTAGCAAGAGGCCATGTAACCAGAATGAACACTGGGGAAGGGCCGTTTCCGACCATCTGAGGGGTTTGTCAAACCAAAAATTTTCTTGTACGCTCCGCGCCAACCGATGGTGGCGCTCCGCTCAGATAGCCGTGCATACAACTTTGCAAATCCTGGCTACGCCCCTGACTTTTAATGAATTTCTTTGGGTCAAACTCAAATGCTATTTCGAATGGAAAAAATTTGTTAAGATATTAACCAGAAATTAACTCTAATTCGAAAGATTCCTACATTAGCAACTAGCATGATTTCACCTCATTTTGTCTCAAAAGAAATCTTGTTCCTTGTTTCCCAATTTGCACATTGGATATTGCAGTGCTAGTATGCATATTTTCCTTGAGGGGGGGGGGGGCGTTGATGGAGTGATGTGTATACGCAAATAAGACAATACAAGTAGAGTTATAAAAGGTACTAAATATAAGGCTGCATCAGTCCAATCGAATTTCTGCAAAGTGCCCTTTGATGTCGGTGCCCCCCCAGATTAAAAGTGCTTCCGCCGCCCTTGCTCCTTTCCCTGTGCCAGGTCTCATAAAATCATAAAATAAAGATTCGTCTACGCATGTATGGAAGTCTTCCTGAAGTTAAAATACAGCTGAGAACAGTGAAGCAACTCGAATATGTTATTGGTAAGTCCATTACCCCCACCACTACCCCCTTCCCCCCCCCCCCCCCCCGCCACTTCCCTGATTTTAAACTTCGGATACGACCGATTCAAAGTTTGAAAAAAATATACTTGGTTATTATAGCGAAAGACTGGACACACGCACCTTACTTACCCTGCTGGCCCCTGGAATTGATCACTGAATGCCGACGTAACCAAAGTTTGCTGGTTTGTTTGATGTGGTTTTGTCTACATGTTACTGACTCAATACGCCATCAATAAAACGCATTAGATTTATCATTTATCATTATGACTCGGAAAAAAAAAGTTTTTACAGTTTTCACTTACGCGATGGCCAAAGTTTTAATTTTACCGAGAAAGGGCTCTTTGTCTTGTGATGTCATTATTATTTTTAAGTGTTTTTATCAATAAAGACAACGATGTTTTGGAATCATTTGTCTTTTTTTCTTCTTCAAGCGAAGCCACAATTTATTTTCGAATGATTTATCAAACCAAAATATCAGCACATTTCAATGAAAAAAAAAACTCGTAAGCTGACTTGAAAACATGTACTTTCTTTTGCAAACTATCATCTTGAACATTCGTCTTGGCGGGATTATTTTGGTTACGAAACTCAAACCAAAATTAAATCAGATATGTTAGTGACGTGGTAAACAGACGTTTTCCTTTGATGCTACCGATAAACTATCAATCAACGAGGATTTACGGGAAAGATTATCTACTAAGTTCACAGTTATATACCAATCGGCACAAATCGGAAAATATTCCGTAGTCATGTTGACTCACTCGATGTTCCGGGACATTTCTTAAGAAACATTCAAATTCTCCAATTTTTTCCCTTCTATTTCGCTTGCTTTATAACCTTCCACAAGAGGCAGTGTTCCCGGGCGGGGGAGTAGGGGAGGGGAAATATGTCAACAGGGGCGTCGAGATCCTGGTGTGGTCAAGAACACCATTATGACACAGTTCCTCCTTTTCAAGTCGTTCATCTTCTAGTATTTTATCAAAATTGAAAATACATTATTCGTTGTCCTATATTTCCCCGGCCCCATATTTTACCCCTTCCTTCCCTCTCCCTTCTCCCTCTCGTCCGGCCTGATTCCGGTTGTAGCTGCACTATTATTTGTTTCTTTGGTTTTCACCTCTTTTCCACCACTCTGACGCGCTTCTAAGGTGACTGTGAAACCCTTCTTCTGAAGTTAGTCTAAATAAAAAGATGAAGACATTAGTCCTTTTGTCCATGAACTTTCCATCTCCCCTCGTCCTTTCAACCCCCATACCTCCCCCTCCCCTACCCCTTCCTTCTTGTCTCACCTTCCAAACCCTTTATTTGTTGTTGTCATAAATTTCCTATGAGAGGGGAAGGCTGGGTGGGGGGGTCCCCAGCCGAGTGGATCACTTTTTTTTACGTATGAAGTTTGTGAACTATCGTACTACCTCGCTGACTTTGCTCTTCAATTTAATGTAATACATGTACGAAGCTCTTTCACCAGTTACTGACACGCCACGCAGGCTGTGTCAGCCTGCAACTCCGCCCGATTTATCGCCTTTGAGGGTTTATCTGCAATTAGGTCGAGCGTGTTTCAAAAATTAGGTCGAGCAGGAAAGATGTTAGTTTTTTTATGGGCAAGAAGACGCACGATGGCGTCGATAATAATTGCGTTACTCTTTCTGGGCTTAAAGTTTCTCACCAGAGCGTCAGGTAAAATCTTTTAGGGCGTGACATTGTATTAGTCTAACTTGTTTACGTCCATTTAACAGCCCAAACTTCACGGGACAAAATAACATTTAGGTTCACTGTGGGTCAATGAAATTGGCGTAGATTTGATAATAAACCACTGGGATGAAATCCCGGCGTTTGGTCGTGGAATGGTAAATATAGTAAAGTTCTTTGACTTTTTTTATTTTTCAATTCGAAGAATAAAAGATCAGTTTAATTCAATATTGTTATGTGCGCAGTCAACAAAATTTACGGACGTTGCATGAGATTGTATTGCCTCCGTAAAAAGGTTAATCTATTGTGTATGTGTGTATATATAGCCCTATGAGAAATTTTTACTTTTCTGAACAAATTTTCTAAGAGCTTGTACCGATGGCATAGTGAGAAGTGTTTGGTACATTTAATGGAGACACACTCAAAACGAGACCATCAAAACCAGCCTATGTGATAGAGAAAACTATCATGAACGACTATCCCGTGCAGCTAAGAAAATATCACTCCGTTTGGGAGATATCACAGATTTAATGTTCCATTTCACATAGATGGCGTAAGACTTGATCAAGTCTAAAAGTGACATCATCGAGCCACATGGGCTTCATTTTTCTTATATTTTTCATCATTTTATTACAATGTTTAATTTCTGAAATGGAGATGGGTTTTGCAAAATGCTGAATCTAAAATATTGAAGCTGTTAATACAACTTAACGATGTTAATGGTTTCAGTGTCGACACTGTTGCCATTTTATCTTGGGAATTATGAAAAGTAAAAGGCTTCAGAGATCCTAGTAGCACTATGACGTCACAGAGTTGCATAAATTATAGCTTCAGACTGGACATGTAAACTAGGATATCTCCCATACGGTAAAGTAAAATTCTCTTAGCTGTTAGGGGAGAGTTGTTCTTCACAAAGATCGGTGTCTTATAAGCGAAAGCTGATGAATGTTGTGTTCACTTAAAACACAGAAATGGCAACATATAAGTGAAAGAAAATGTCCATACTACAGGTTAGATTAGGTTCATCAATTAAAGTGGCTGGACCACTTAGTCTAGTACACGAACCATTTGATCAGCTTCTCAGAAGCAACATAAACAGTTAATATGAAGACTTAAGATTCATAATGGCGTCAGAAAGGTACATACGTGAAGCAGGAAAGGTTATTGGTTGGTCTGTTGTTTATAAGAAGGTAAACAAAGAATCTTGTTGTTTTAGTTGATTTTGCTACACTTAACAAAACAATAAACTAACAATAACAAGTAAGCTCGAGTATGATACTGACGTCATCACCGATTTGTTTTTCTTGACAGAGCATATCTCGATCATTTAATCATATTTTATCGTTGAAGGTCTTCAACACTATAGAGACTGTTGACACGTCAGATGCACTATTCTTCTTCTTTGTATCAATACACCTGCGCATCAGCTGTGCTTCATTTAAATGTTTTCTTGGCATAATATTGCCAAAAGACATGACTTTTTGTGTTCTCCCTCCTCGACTTTCAAAAATCCTTTGACTTGCGGTAAAGTTCAAAATCTAAAGATTTTGTTCCTAACATTACCTTTCGCTTTCTTATTCCGTGTTTTACTTTTTTATTATTTTTCATTCTTTCTTTCTTTCTTTTTCGTCCGTCCATCGAATCCTTTCTCTTTTGTCCCCGTTCTTTCAAAGTTATACTTCATCATTATGACTTTAATTATGATAAAGAGCCTCGGGTAAAATGAGCTATTAAAGTGTTAGACCGTATACTAGACTATACCATGAAATAACTCGGGTGTTTGTCAAGAAGTATATATAATTCAACATGAATGATGTATAACAAACATTTTGTTGGTTTGTTCAAAACTGTCTGTCACGTGATCGTTTTAGACTACGCGTCATTAATTATGCATGACGTAAGTAGAGAGATGTAGGTCTTTTTCTTATGTTGTCTGGCTCCGATAACCTGGAGGGTGTTAAGTAGAAGTCACCATATAACAATAAGGTTAGTATAGCATCAGAAATTGATTAGATCAATGGATGGGTTTTTCATCTTTTTTTTCGACCACGTTTTCATACATGTCATTGATCTCGGTTATGATAAGATTCGGTAAATGGCGTTCGCATTCTATATGCATCGCAAACTGAATACATTTGTTATCAACATTTTCGTGTGCGTCCATTACTTATCTTGTTGAGATTGAAAGGACGAAACTTTGACCGAATATTCTGAATTTGAAATGAAAAACCTATCGATCCTTCTTCCTCCATGGAAGACTACAATCATGGGTGAAAAAAAACCCAACCTCATCTGATGTCCCTCTTGAATCTTGTTCTCGGGTTTTCCTTGTAACCAGAGGTACAGCCACAAGTTTTGTAATGGGTTGGAGGGTTGAGGGTAGCGAAAATGTGTCTTCCGGTTGAGGGGTAAAGGGAAGGGATGGCTCCTCCTCCGTTGAGAAGCTTTGGTTAAAATGGAGGGTTCTTATATGCAAACTGGTGCTACGTTGTGCAATCTTTGTAACGATGATGCATAATTTTTGAGACTGTTTACGTTTTATCGAACACACATGTTATATTATTATGTGCAATGTACGGTAGGATTTTTCGTTACATTCTGCCTGCCATGGAGGAGGGGGGAGGCGGAGTCATTGCTGGATTTATTCGGAGGCTAAATCCACCCGCCCCTACCCCTCCCCCCCCCCACCCCCGTCGCCCAGAAGTATACGTGGTTACGCCCCGCTTGAAAAGTAATATAGTAATACACACCAGAAAAAAAATTATTATACCTTTGTCCATTGCAATGCCGAACAAAATGGATATTTGTTGTCTGTTTCATTTGTTTCGTTGTTAGCATTCCTCCCCCCCCCCCCCTCTTGTTAGGAACCCTGTTAGAAACAGTTTAGTTTTATTCACATGTGTGTAAACGATATATGCATTACAAAGATAACGACATACATTTGCAATTCAGCATTTGCCATGGTCACTTCACACACCCTGCTGTTGCCAGATACATACAAAAAACGACTTGATCAAGCCTTAACATGACATCATCGAGCCACAGATTCTTCATTTCTTTATGTTAAGTTTTTTCTTTTGTTATTACGATGTTTATTTTCTGTAATAGAGATTTGATTTTTCAAATACTGAATCTAAAAATATTGAACATTTCAACCTGACTATTGGTTACAGTGTTAAAACTGTAAACATTGTATACCTTGAAAATATGAAGAGAAAAAATAAAGAGAAATAAAAAGCTTTGAGAACCTAGCGGCGCTATGACATCACAGATTTACAAAGCGAAAGCTCCCAGACGTGACTTTTAAACTAAGATACATCCCAATCGGAACAAAATATTCTCTTAGCTGTACTTGGGAGTTGTTTCTCACAAAGATCTCTGTCATATCAACCAAAGAGTATCATAAGTTTGTGCCACCTTGAAGACCAGTCTTCACTACATTTTGATATACCGCCCTCTTATTAACTGGCTTCGTCTTCTCGTCGAGCGCAATTCCGATTTGGGAAAGGGAATAGTGCTTTGACCTCTCATAAAATACCGTTTTACGAGAGTGAGTAAGATCTAAGATATAAAACTGTAAAGAGGAGGGACAGCGATATTAAAAGATAAATGTCACATTTGCGATTCGAAAAGGGGTATGAGTAACGCTGAAATGAAATACTGCACAAATTCTACTGGGCATAAATAAGCTTTATGCAACAGTCGCACTATACATATATATGTACGTGTGTATAGACATATATTTCAACGGAAGTCAAATTTACATTCCGCTATGCTAAATCATCGTCTGCGCAGGAAAGATGGGAAAACTGAAGCAGATTCGTTTAGTTCGAATTATATTTGAATAATAATGATGACGCAGCGATGAAAATCCCTTAAGTGTTACAAAGAGGCGAAATGCTAAAACTCGGGATTTGTTTGTATAGAGAGGTATATAGATTACGTTAGGCTACTGATATTTTAGGCAAACAAAAACATTGGCCACTGGGAAATTGTTAACTGAATAGAAATCGTGTCGAGTCGAATATGTATTATTGCCGTTGGTTATCTCTGGGCCTTACGTCATCACCGTGGGTCTTACGTCATTAACGTGCATAAAGAGAGCTAATTAAATCATTTACATGCTGCACGATCGAGGCAATTCGGAGAATGAATGCATATTAATGTCACCTCACATTGACATTCTGTATGAGAAAGGTGGTGAGGGCAGTAGAAGGGGGAGGGGAAGGGTGAGGGCCGTAGAAGGGGAGGGGAGGGGGAGGGGAGGGAAGGTGCCCGACTGTCTTCATCGGCCATATGGTTGTTGGCAATCTTAAATCAGCGTTAAGTGTTTGATTAACAATTTGACCACAAACTACAGGGTTTTACTGTCCAAAATAAGGTTGTAATTAATCAAACTAACACGCCCACCTAACTATTTGCATTTAATGAAGCTTAAAGGCAGCCTCGTTGATCCAGTTTTAAACATACACATTTGCATGTTAATATAATTATGTATAAAAAAAGGAAAATGACTTTTGCTGCGGTTATCATTTTTGAGCATACAAGTGAAATACAGACAAGATAAATGAAACGCATTGTTACAGGATTTTAATATTGAAAGAAGCCTCGTTTCTCTAAATCAACTCGCTAATTTGCTAGAACTTCCATAATTCCTTGTTTTGTTTTGTTCTTTTGGCAGTCTATAATTCTTGAAATCATTATTACTCAATTTAACCATACGCCCATTTGTGAATACACAGACAACTGCTAGTAGCCTATAAGTAATGTATGCCTTCGGTCAATCGAACTTGAATCGAATCAATTAATAAATTAATTCATTAATTCATGCATATATTACTCACTCATTAACGCAGTAAGGTGGTCTATAGTTGCCGAATGAACTACAAGTTTGATCAAATTGTCGTCTAAATGAGAAAAGCAGATTTAACTATCAAAGTCTTATATTCCACTGATATAATTAAATAAAAAGGACCATTGGTATAGACAATTGACTGGGTGACAAACGTTACAGATTTCAACCGAATTTTAATTAATTACAATAGATTATTTCATTTTTGTTTAAATCGATAAGGGATTGTTTAAGACCTGATCGATAATCAAATTTTAAACAATAGCAGGTAGATTTGAGAAAAAAAAATGCAAAATATCCACAAAGTATGTTGCTTATTAGGAAAATAGCACTATAAGTATACAATGCATTCTTCGAAACAACGTATTTAGCCTATTTCATGTGAAAGTCGATCTGGCTTTGTCGAGAATGAATTCTTCCATTGTGACACACAGGTTGTAAAGTTCCAACGTGTGACGTCATAACACCAAACGACCTTCCATCGTTAAAATATTTTATATTCGCAATCGAAATTTGTAATAAATAAATAAATAAAAAGAGGCTGAATCTGCTATCGACTTTGACGTCTTAGAAACAGACTGACAAATTTCAAATTTAGCGGATGATCTATTTATATTATCAAAATGGTTGAAGCAGTGAAAACAATGTATAAGCATTGTCAACACACACTCACACACCCTGAAACACATTCGTCAATATTTGTATAAATGCGTGGGTTTTTGTTCTCAGCCATAATTGATTTAATATTCTCATCCCAAGATACAGTTGATGATAATATTTCTCTATTTTCATTTTCATTGAATTTATTATGATCCTGTTCTCTTAGATATCTCATTTTGTGCTGCTGCTGCTGCTATATTTTAATTAGCTTCTCTCAGCTCTCGCTTATATATATATATATATATATATATATATATATATATATATATATATATATATATATCCATATATAAGTAGGCCGACAATTTATATAGAAGTACGTATAGATAGGATTATCCCCTTTCTTTTTAACAAAGTCCATGTATTCACCTGTCGATAATAAAGTGAGTATAGGCCTATGTAGTAGAAGTCAAGCCTCAAGTTTAGGTGAAGGAGTGAATGTCCGCTGTGAAGCCCTTCCCTTATAACATCTGCGGATAGGCAGACTCTGGTTTTCTGGGTCACAAGTAAAGTCTGATAGCGAAATCACTTTCCTCCGGGGCTACCATGGTATTTACGCCACTGCCGAGACTTTTCTCGTCGGTGCCTTTGATCTTCGATCTAATTATACCTCGGACGCAAGCGGCGAGCCTTTGTGGTACCATATTTGGCAGCTAGTTTCGTGGTAAGTTGGAACGTGATTGGACGGCTGAGCTGGTCGTGACCTCAAGTTTGAAAGATAACAAAGCTGATTGGAGGGACTGTTGAATATTCATCTTGTATATTGCTTTAAGAAGAAGAAGAAGAGGAAATAAGAAGGAAAAAAAGAAATATTCGGAGATGTTTGGAAATGAATTATTATTTTGTGTCTAAAATGAATGTCGTTTATTGGGAGGGACAAATAAATTACATCTTTAAAAAGTTGGAGAATGAAGAATAGAGCGATTCCGAACGGTTGAGAGCTTATGATATGATGGACTGATATAACAGTCTAGTGCAGTGCTAGTATAGTAGTAATGAACTGTTAGGATATTTGCTTGTAATAAAACGCAACGAAGAAGACAGATTAAGGTATGTCACCCTCAGCTGACATTTAGATGAGGGGGAGGGGTGGGGTGGGGGGGGGCAAAGAAGAAAAAGAAATATTAAGGTTTGTCACCCTCAGCTGACATTTAGATGAGGGGGATGGGTGAGGGGGCGAAGAAGAAAAAGAAAGATTAAGGTTTGTCACCCTCAGCTGACATTTAGATGAGAAGGAGGGGTGGGGGCGAAGAAGAAAAAGAAAGATTAAGGTTTGTCACCCTCAGCTGACATTTAGATGAGGGGAGGGGTGGGGGGACGGAGAAGGAGAAGAAGGAAATGAAAAGGAAATGAATAAAGTAGAGAGGAAGAGACGAAATTTTTAAAGGGGTTGGTTCCTCGCCGAGTGATGAAATTAATGTTTGTTGATGGAGTTAGAGGAATAACCATCGCATTGTTGCAAGTAATTATGGAACTACCCATCCTAGTACCTCAAAAGGCTTCTCGGCCTTTTGGCTAAGATCATGTGTAGTATCTGCTCCCTTTCGAGGGGAATGGTGATGCACACCCGACGATGATCACACAGTCACAGTCCCGATGCAAGGGGACTGGGGTTGAGAGCGGATCAGTCGTTTGGTAGTTTGGTTTTCGTGCCCAGGTTCTTTCGTGGGCGACTTTTCCTTAAAAAAGTGTACAGTATCGGGTCCAGTGTTTTTAAAGGGGATAGCCGTGGGGGTCGTTGAAGTGGAACTCCCATGCAGTAGAGGGTTGGTCTTGGAGCATCACCCAACCCCCCCCACCCCCCCCCCCCCCCGCCTCCACCGAAATATTAAGTCGTCAAAATACTTTTCAATTTTTGTGTTACTTATCTTGAAGGGGGAGCGGGGGTGGGGGGAGGTAAAAAAAAAATTTCAGTTTTTGGAGTATCGCTGTATATTTGTTCATTTCGTAATTTGATCCAATCTTTATTTTCATGAGATCTCATTGTGACAGAAACTGAGCAAGGTACAATGTATCTTCTTTGAAGTTTGGTATGAATAGCAAACGAGACGTTCAAGTTTTTTGCTTCAGTTTATAGTCACTTGCTCAATATTCAATATTTGACAAAATTGCTAAAAAGGTTTCCGAATCTTTAGGTCTGAACCCACATCCTTATACTAAGCATATTTCTTACAGTAGTTTGGCTATTGGAACAGCCGTGTTAGTGATGCCATCATGACTATTGCACGAGCTGAAAAAAAGGTCTTTGTTTGGTTTTTGTCTCCATTCTGTGCTTATTATTTATCCACTGAGGAAAGTTATACGCCTACAAACAAATTTTATATTGATGGATTCTAAATTCAGCCAACATTGACAACTAAACAAATATTCCATCTGTTTCATATTTCGATGATAAATCAACAACAATATTATGATATGAAAAGTGCAGATTTTGGAGACCATCTGTCAGGATATCACAAACCACTTACACTTACTTTGATCCACTTCCTGAAAACATGGGACGGGATTATCTGGTACAAAATAGAATTTACATTCAAACAACCAAACCATATATAGATGTAAAGACATTATCTTGAGGTACGGGATGTTCAACCAGCCTTGTAGATTGTTTTACTTCTTCTTTCACTTAAAAGGTCACATATAGCCGGCCACCGGAATATATCCCTTTAAATGGTGATTATAACTGTTTTTCACCAGAATCTATACATTCACCACAAGATTCAAATCACAATACATCGGCATATTTCTAAACAATCAGCAATACCAGTGAATCCGGGTTTCATAAGCGATTTTCTGTTTTACAACGACTGAGTAAAAAGTTGGCATGTGAAGGTGGTACAAACCTCCCATCGCGTTGCTTCAGTATGTGTGTATGAAACGAATTCAGTATCGAAAGTTGGATATAAAATGCATTTCTTCTCCTTACCCAACCCTCTCCCCCCCCCCCCGCCCAGCTTCAAAATTCCCCATTACCCCCCTCCTCCACACCCCGTCTCTGTCCACCACGTGGCCCAAGTGTATACTCTGAAAACGTATACCTTGATGTTCTTTGCCGACGCCTGCTAGAAATCTGAAACATGCCTTTTTTTTCCATCACTGGGCAAATATATCTGTCTGTTTGCGGATGAGAGGTATAGGAGCAGGAGCCTTACTGAAGAACTAAACCAAAAAGAGATCGGAATGCATTTGTAAATATTTTCACAATATAATGTATGTCTCGTCTTAAAAATAAAAAGAAACTTTGCATGGTTTGGTTGGTAACGAAACAAGTGTTTCGGAGGATCTGGGGGATGGGGGGAGGAGAGGAAAGGAGAGGAGACGGAAGGAGACGAGAGGAGACGAGAGGAGACGAGAGGAGACGAGGGGAGAGGAGGGGCGTGGAATGGTGTGGTTATGGGTAAACTAGTATAGTTTTATTTTTTTATTTATTTTTTGTGCTGTGTACTAATGTTGTCTGTGCAAAGTTAAAAATAGGAGTTACCATTGCATGATCTTTTTTAGACAAATATAATATTACTGACAGAGTTTCATTTTACAATATTTAATGGTCCATGTCTAATTTTCCATGATTCATGTCTGTTCTTTAAAAGAAAAAAATATATATATAACAACAAAAAACATGAATCATTATACAAATTACACGCAATGATGCAATAGAAATCCAAACTTTCTCCCAACTTTTGCATATTATACATCCCAACGTTGTATATAGTTAGCACACTATCGTCACTCAATGTGTGATGCTATTCCACGATAAAGTATTTACCTATAGCTCCACGAGTCTATTGCCCTGTGAATTAAGATTAAAGTACGCTGAACTAATACGATACTAGCAAAAGTCATTGACTCTTTCAGGTTACTAACACTCTGAACTACATTGCAGGCCGCCGACCTATTCCTAGTAAGGCTAGGCTTCCGTATACCGACACGGTAGGATAGGAGACACATGTTAATTGAACGGATCATTTGCTACAGTACCTCGGCCATGGTATGTTAAATGGCGCCGATCTAATAATACCCACTACTTACTTATATGATCTTTCCGTCTTTGCTAATGAAAAAATCAGTTAATTGCAAAAGCAGATACTTTAATCTGTTTACGGCGTGTCTTGTGCAACCAATGGCTCGATTGAGAGTCTTGTTGTGACGTCACCTAACATTTTAATATTATTCATATTCGTTTAATCTCACAACGAAAGTTTGACAAACAAGTTTTGTTCTTAATTTGTCGTTCGGGATTTCAATTTTTGATGAAATACTTGCAGGAAATGTTTAAAACACTTGTTTGTGTTTTTCTCACCAGTTTTTATGACTATTTTAGCAAAAATTAATAGATAAACTAATTGATAAAAAACACCTTTTCTAATTTTGATACTAATTACAGAGCAATTAATCATCCCGTCCACCCAGATACTTTCTCAGATAACTGATTTCATTAGACTTTATACTTGTAAAAGCAATAGCGGAAATTTTCGATGAAAGTTTAAATATTTGAAAACTAATACACTCATGGGTGGTTATGGGATGTTGATATGTAGAGTAGTTGAAACAAAAACATAATAACCAAAATCATCGCAAACGTGCTGTTTTGTTGTGTCACAGCACATTGTATAAAATTATTGTACTAATTGTACTAAATGATATTAATACATGATTTGTGACGATAAATAAGTGAATTATTGTTCCGTCTGTTTGTAACTCGTGGACTTTTAGTATGATGAGTGTATATATATATATATATATATATATATATATATATATATATATATATATATATATATATATATAAATATATATATATATATATATATATATATTTATATATATATTAAATAGAAATAATAAATATATGAATAAAAAAATTCAAATATTAAATAATCGACACTTTCTTCATTATTTCATATAAACTAGACTATTCATGCTATGATGAATTCTGTTTTTATTAACGTTTTTATCATAAAATCTTAATAATCGAAATCAACACAACAAAATCTGCAATTAGGCCTATTCCCAGGTCTTTATAGCTTAAAGTTATTATTTTCTTTTCGAAGATTGTAATAGAAAAAAAAAATTCCCCTGTCAGACGTCTGACACCATAGACCAAAACAGGTCCGTATGTTTATGTGATTTGTGACAAGCTATATACGATCCCTCAAATCTTTTGCGGGATTTTCTTTCACGTTGATAAGTTAATTGCATTTTTATTATGTGACATTATTTCACAAAAGCATGAACGTTCGTAAAATTTTAAATTAATATAAATGTGTGTATATATACAGGATTGAATTACAGGGGGAGGTTTTTTTTTTACAAACTTCGAGGGGCAGTGGGATATGTGAACTTTATTTGAGTGGCGGCACGGGAAGGGGGGAGGGGCACAAAATGATCCCAAACCTTCCCTATAAAATGAATTCTTTGTCTGTCTAAATCATTACGTCCCATTCATAAATTCTAGTATTTGAATATTTAATTTATGAAAAGGGCACTTTTTAATAATACAAAATACAAACCACAACAAATGGTACAACTTAATAATGCCATTCATATCAGAAGTGGAGTAATATTAGATATTAGAACAAGTATACCTGTATCCGCAAAATGATACTTTCCCCATCGATACATGGAGACTTTCGTTTGCTTGTCATAAGAAAACATTATACTCCATATAGTTACAAAAAGGTACTGGTGTGTACTGAGCCCCTCCCGTCCCCCATCTGCGCCCACCCCACCCACCACCCGACCTCCCGGGTTTATAGCTCCATGCTTAAACCAAGTATGCTGATTGGTAAACGATAAAGATATTGTCCTTTCTTGAGGTCAAAGGATCCCGTCGGGTAGCTATTAAGAGAAGAAAAATGTTCATCTCCAAACTAGACATATTATTTTTTTGTGCCTTTCATCCATGGCTTCCATAAAGAGCCTACCATATGCACCACATGTACACAAAAATGGATGAAAAAGGATTAAAAAAGGAGGCAGGTACATCAAAAGAACCAACTTCCTACCGATGAAAAAGAACATCTGCATATTATTCACATAGACAATAAGCTAAGAATGTTGTGAGCTCAATTAGCGTATTATGTATGCCTACACAGCACTAATCTCTTTCGCATGTCAAGTAATATCGCTTTGTCTTTTATATACGAGACGTGTATATATAAATATATATATATATATATATATATATATATATATATATATATATATATATATATATATATATAGTTGTTTTTTTTGACAGTCTGACAAAAATATCTGATACCAAAACAAAATTAACGTTTATTTATTTGTTATCATAATTACCTCTTTATTTCTTCATTCCACCCCCCCCCCCCTCTTCCACTCCTCTTCACGTTCTAAATCGATATAGTCCCTTTAACATTAATTTCTATCATGATATTTCTATTGTTGTATTATCAACCGTGCACTTTCCACTCCCTGTTGTGACATTATAGCCCCCCGAGCTATAAGAGTTCAATTGCGACCATATCTGACTCTGAAAAAAAAGCTCTATAACAAAATGGTTGGGCGTTTAATTGCAATCGTGATCCGTGAATTATTGGGTCTGGGCCATTCACTCCCAGAGCTTGAATAATTGAGTGTTAGTATGGAATTTTACAGCTTATTATAGAGGACAGGAAAACGAAAGAGAAAATAGCGAGAATTTCTTTTATTCTGAAAGAACGCCAACAGCAAAAGAAGAAGAAAAGTTTAACGAACGCCTGTACTTTTATCTCAAGTTTGATATCTCCTATGTAATATGTATTAAAGATATATTACGTTATTTATAAAACTACATATTATTTATACATATTTCGTGTAGGTTTGAATATTCACGTTCAAATGATTTAGTCAATAATGTCGCACATTTTTGGCAAAATCTACAGGAAGTTAATGTACTATATGCTTTACCTACGCGTTATTTACTTTCGTTGACAGGTGTAAGAATGTAAGCAAATTGTGTCGTCATCCCTCTGTGCTAGTCTCTTACAATAAATATCACAGCAAATATGAAGAAGAAAAAATATATATTTGGAAATGTGTTGCATTTGAAAAAGCAAGCAAACATTAAACAGACTAATTCGATAAATCTATCACATTTCATTAACGTTTATGCCTAGATAGCCTAGACTACTAAGAAACGGGATGAGGTTGTTCTTAGTCGTTATAACTGTTTCATTCTACTTGCCAGCAATTTGCAACTTTATGTTGTATGAGAACAGAAACTCTAAAGATATCGCATACGAAAAACTGCACCGAAACCTTGAGAAGATCTCTTCATGAAGTAAAATTAGATTTCTTCAGTCCCACCAATAATTCCGTCCACCATTCCCTCCTATGATACCTGTCCCGTGCAGCCCATCCAGGCATCTACCATTATTTCACTGCTGAGTATGCAACATGGAACATCGACACATCGAAATCCAACTGTCAAGCCAGGAAAGGGTTACCGGTATATTCTGCTAATTATAAGCTTATTTTAATCCCTTCCCTGTCGCGTGCAACCCTCACCCAATCCTCGACCCCATCTAGTTAACCCTTTACCCTTACTCCTACTCTTACCAGGCTTACCCTTTCACGTAATTCTAAAACGTATAACCCTTTTCCAGGGGTGATGAGTGCAGAAGCAGATGAATAACGTGCTCCCCAACCCCCCACCTACCAGTTTTATGAAATATCGAGGGTGCCCTTTTTTCATAAATTTGATTTTCCCATATTTGTTTATGCAAGTTCCCACTGTTGCATGTTTGTAATTAAGAGATGCAAATGCTAGAGTTTGTTATAAAAGAAGGGAACATTTGGTAATGTTGTGTTTTGTTCTTTCAAGTCAATATATATATATATATATATATATATATATATATATATATATATATATATATATATATATATAGATATAGATATATATATATATATATATATATATATATATATATATATATATATATATATATATATATATATATATATATATATATATATCTATACATAAACACGTAAACCGAAATCAGGTTACCAAACAGACATTTTGCACGTAAACGTCGAATCTAGAAAACTAAAACCACATGATTTGTTCAGTATAATCGATTTAACTGATGGCTAATCGAATCCTAAACGGTATTATGTCCTTTGAAGTCACCAACGTCGCCTTTAGGCAAGAAAAAAAAAGAGAGAGGGTGAGAGAAACGATGGACAATATTTAGAACAGATATTAAGAAATGAAAGTCGGGTAAGGAAATAACTTAATCAAGATTCTAGATTGACACCATTCTTCGTTTAATCCATATAAAAACGATTTAGGGTACATTTATTTTAGCCCCCTTTTTATTTATCGTCTTTCAGATGACGTTCTCCTTAATATCGTTTTCAGGTTCATTAAAAGTGCCCACAAATTTACTTTACAAAGCTACGTAAGGTGAGTCAGTATTTATATAGAAGTTAGGATATACCATATATATAGTCGAATTAAGGATATGGTAATGAAGCGTTTATTTACTTGCGGGAGTTCATTTCGGATTCCTTGAGTGCATGATTAACGCTGTCCCACGAGGGACTAGGCAATGTACTGTACTTGATTACAGTACCAATGTCCTTTCGGGGCTACCGTACAACCATTCGATATTTGCCATGACGTAACAGAAACATATTTGCCTAGTGAAATTATTTTAGGCAGAATTTTGGACTTTATACGTCATAGCAAGTAAAAAGCAAACCTAGAGTGCTAGAAAAGTTTCTATAGTTGTTCGGAATTTCCAGATATTTTGTTAAAAATCCGAAATGATCCTTTTTAAGCTAGTTTGATAATGACGTCATCAATTCGGGGCAGACCTAAATGTTAAAAGTTAATTTTTAATGCATTGTATACATTTCGTAAGACAGCACAGAAGTCATATATGGTTGCCATTGAGTCCTGTGTTACACCCGAGGACTTGACCGAATGGTCTGTGTGCGTTAGGCTCAATAGTCCAGTCACTTTAACTGATATACCTCATCTGAAGGCAGTAGAATAGAAATACAACCCGTGATTCTATAGCAGTGTTTTATAGCGGTCTAAAATGGCATATCAAAATTAAGCCATTCTCTAATGGGATATACGTCAGTTAGTTCTCAATGTCTGTGGCTGAGCGGCTGCCAATAGACCCAACGTGGGTAAACATTAGCACAGAGTGACAAATAACTTAGACAATAATCTAAAATTTGCTAATGGAGAAATCTACAAAGATGTCTTAATTTATTCGATTCCTTATTTTCTTATTTTGAGAGGTACCCGGTGGGTTTTGTAAAATATGTTCATACACTGCCAGAATGTTATTTTGTGACTTCAATTTTTTTTCCTGAAATTTTGTGTAGCTTCTGAAGTGCTAACCTAATAGTACACATTTGCTAGACTAAGTAGCCCAGCGGTTTGATTGATGAGCCTTCTATACGTTTAGAAGATATTTTCTCAAAAAGTTAAAAGGGTCGTAGAAATGCTACCTTCCACTCGTGAAAGTTGCTACTAATGATCCGTAAACATTATCAAACATAATTACGTGCCTTAAGTCGTCAATTAAACGTCTTTTAGTCAGTATTTTACGATCAATGTTTACAAGAAAAATGTTGCCATCCTCACAACAACTTTGATAGCGGTGTGTTAGTATATATCACGCTAAAAACAATATACCTTAATTCATAAGCTTGAAACCTATAGGGCAAAGCTGAATATATCAAAATGTATACACTTCTATCTATATACTATCTTGTGCTGATCTGTGGAATGATACAATTTAAATTTCTTCTAGAGACGATCAATTCTTTCAATTCTTACTAATCACAGCTGTATACGTATGTGCTTCTTTGTTCAGTTTTGTATGTCACTGCTTTGATTGTCTTCTTGTTCTTTTGTTGTTTATTTCCCCTAATTCCTTTTCTCTTTCTTTGGGGTTTCTTTAGGTAGCCAGAATTTACATACACTACTCTCAAACTTCCTCTCTGGTTTCATTTCAGTGACAAAGTTATGTTTCTGTATTCTCAGATATGATATGGTTTTCTACCGTTATTATTAATATTATTATTATTATATTATTATTGTTGTTGTTGTTATTTACTATTATTATTGTTATTATTATTATTATATTAAAATTCCTTTTAATCATTTGTATACGTAGCATACATGACCAAGTGCTCGTTTACTATTGAGCCAACTTTTGAAATATTTTGCTTAGATAATTTCATATTCCCGTCAAACATTCTTGCTTATAATTTCCCACACGTTGGTCCCAGCGAAACATGCTCTAGAGATATCGAAATTCTCTCAAATTTATTTTTAACATGTGGTGAATCAATTCAGTAAAGGTAAAATTTATTTCTTATAATTTTTTTTATGTCTGTAGAATTACACTGCAGGAATAACAGTCTACAACATGCCAGTAGATTCAAAAATTCATTCTTCCTTTCTGTATGAAACATGACGTAGATCGACTCCGTACACGCCACAGATCCGTGTGCATTTCAGCAGCCGATTCCGCATACAGAATTGATCTGTGACTATATAATGACGTCATACATCAAACAGCAGATGGGCGGATACAGGTTTGTGTATAACCGACGCGTTAAAAACAAAGAGACATACAGACAAACACACAGGCCAACAGACAAAAAACCAACAGATATACAGACAAAGCACAAACAGAGATATAGACAAACGGATAACAAGACAACCAGACAGATAGACAGACAGGCAGACAGACAGACAGACAGACAAATGAACCGCGTAGTGAAGAAGCAGAAAGTTACCGAAGAAATATGAAATCCATATCAATATCAAACAATGTTTGTAAATTATATTTTGAATCTATTTAATATGTGATTTTGTAATGGCTTGGTCAAGGTCACACACAACTCATTCTCCAACTCAACATGCCATGCCGTTGAATATATGATTACTTGTATTTTCATACATTGGAAGTGGCTAGTTGCCTCACAAAAGCCTCGCATATTATCCTGTCGACAATAAGTCAACGATATTCCTTCTTCTTTCATTTTCCTTATTGCGAAGATTTCAGTAATCCTTTTTTATAGTGGTTATTATATTTTTGAATGACAACATAAACTACACTGCAGCCAGACTGTATAACCCCGCCCTACAAACTACAAAACCTTGGTATATTTATATGACAAAGAAAAAAACAAGAAGTGAAGAATAAAATTGACCGGTCTGGAATAAGTGATGATAAGAAATTTCCTGTTTCTTTTCTTCTTCTTCAACTCTTTACAAAACTATATCAAAGGGAACAAGATATTTCAAGGATAATTCAAACTCTTGTATAGTTCCCGTAGGCATTGTTTCGCATCAAACAAAACATATACATGCTGCCTGTACCTTCATCTCTCTTTCTGCTTTTGTCGTCACCCCCCCCCCCCCCAATGATTTAAACTCGGCAGTGACCTTTGAATTTTGTTTTTCTTTCCTTTTTTTAGTGAAAAGTTTCGATCAATCCTTCTTATAACAAATATCAAAAAAATAAATAAAAAAAGGAGAAAAAAGAGATGGATATATAGTTTGGCCTTCACTTGTGGTTTAGGATTGTAATCTGTATTTATGGTAATGAGGATAACTAACAACCTGTGTTTTGACTTATAGAATAATATTCGTAGCTTTTTTTCATTTTGACATTTTCGGGGGAAATCGAATACTTTGATCGTTTTGCTATACTTAACCTATATATACCTGTTTTGTTTTTCTGTGTTTGTTATCTGAATATTAATATCAGTTTTATATAACATAATATTTTTAATAAGTAATGTTATGTATTTTATATTAAATAATACGAAATTAAGATAAAATATCGATGCAACTTGTTACAACAGGCACGATTTATTTTAAGTAAATGGAGAAAAAAATCAGGAGTGTCCATAACGATTTATTAATGCGAAAAATAATATCTGGATAGGGAGATCAGAAGACACAGTTCGCTAAATGAACTTTGTTTTTTGTTGATATACTAACTCAAATGTAAGATCGGCTTTAGTGTGCTAAATTTGTATTCTTAATTTGAGTAATGCTACAATAAAGGTTTGGTAAACTCAACGGAAACGTGTCGGTGAACTAAACGTCACGGTATTTTAATGTGTTAAAAAATTGTTATCTTATTTCGTGTCTTTTCATTTAATATGTATATAATAACAGAATAGTAGAATCGTATAAATAGAAGGGTAAACAACAGTAAAGAAATTAAAGATATAAGTCAAACCTTAGATCAGCCAAGTATATAATAATTCATAAAATAAAACAAAACAACAGAACAGGTTTAAAAAAATGAAAGTTTAATATTTTTTAAGGATAATGAAATAATTTGATAAGATCGGTAGTCTGATTTATTAACAATTTCCTAATGGCAAAATTTCTCCAATTGGTCCGTATAGAGTAATGCTACGTTGTACAGAGTTTTTATAACTGAATCACTACGCGGGGAGACTGCACTGTACAATCTTAAATGACCGAGGAAGTTTCAAACGATATGTGTCAGAAGATGACTACAGACAGAGGAGTAAGGAGAGGGATGTGTTTTCATGGGGTCGTTTGGTGAATTGACTGGTCAAACCCACCCCACCCCACACACCCTTCCCGTACTAGAAAAAAAAATAGACGTGAATTGGTGCCTTCTGAGTCATATTTACATATGAGATATATAATTAATGTGTAATTAATTCTACACGCGAGATACAGTGCTAATTACGACTGTGAATTTGTTTGTGTGTGTGGGGGGGGGGGGGAAGTCGCACCCCACCCCTAGGTCAGCACCTGGGTAGGAATTTGTTGTTGTTGATATTTTCTAAAGGCTGTCAAAAAAAATAACATTGGTATACTAGTGTAGGTTGCATGTAGGCGTATTCCTATACCACGGTTTTATTTTGTTGTTGGGAAATGACCATTTAACATCAGAGTCTGATCCATAAAAGTGACTGGAAAATTAAGTCTATAACACACAGGTCATTAGGTCAGCTCTTCAGAGGTAACACCAAACTCATTAGAAAAACTAACGAGTTATATGGCCATCAATATCATATTTACCATGAATTCCAGATTTGTTTCCTCAAGAAAATTGGATATAATTCAAGAGTACTCTTTTATCTCTTTGATTTTGTTTGTGGAGGGGGGGAGGGGGGGAGGGGGGTTCTAATTTATAAACAGTTTAGGACTGGATTGGAGAGTCGATGTCGTCATTGATTTGCGTCTCGCATGGAGGGGACCGAGAAAATATGGGATAAAAAAAATTTCCACAGCATACTTAATCTTCAGAAAGGTGTCCCGGTGGCAATACATTTTTACCTGGCCCGGCCGGGCTCTCGGTGCCCCTGATTCCACATTTTAATTGTGTAGCGTGTTTTATTAATGGATAACTTGAGAACCGGGTCAGATTTTGAAACTATATACAAGAACGCCAATTTTCTTTTCGTTATGTTGTTCCGTTCTTGTTACACTATTTTATATGAACGTGAAACTAAGGTGTTGTCAAACGTCATCAGTCAAACGTCTCAGTTCCCGATAATATCTCGGTAACTTGACAAGTTTATGCAAATTGGTGTTTTACATCAAATAAAATACATCTATTTATACTTACATGACCCTTGACCTCCCAATGGATCATTTTCTGCTGCCGAGTGGACATATTATCGCGAAACGCACCAGTTATAGTTGTCATGGAAACTAATTATTTGGGTAATGTCTGCTGTCTTGGAAATCATTTAATTTCCCTACTATTCTTGAAAGAAACTAGATACGTAAACCCTAAGAGCCAATGCATACACATTATAAAGAACAATGAAATCGTAGAAACCCCATGCGCCATAAAACTTAAAGTACCCCCTCAATTTATTGCCAAGTTCGGTATGCAGGAAAAACATTTTAAAATCTTTCTTTATATTGCTTTTCGAACTGACCATGAGCCAAACAGTTACGATGTTATTGTTAGTTTCAACATCAAATTTATTGGTTACACGACCTTTTAGAGAAAAGCGTTTCGCATTGTAATGTGTATCTGAACAGTTGCATGAGTCATCCTGCCCGACCATCCAATAAAATGTCTTCACAAGTTTGATCTGAAGAGGGCCCCATTAACTCAAAACGTTGTTACGGAGATCTTCGTAATGCATGAAGCAGTGGCGTAGCTAGAGGTTTTGGCGCCCGGGTGCAAGAGTAGAAAATTGCCCCCCCCCCCAATTATAATTATAATATTGTGAAATAAATTGATATTGGTTGTATAGGCTTTTAGGCTTTAAATATTCATACATCAATTTCGTCATGTTTCTCTAAAACGTGCTTATTTAATTTACTCTCATTTTCACGCCCCCCTTCAAAACCCGGCGCCCTGCGTCCGGGCACGTGTCCCCCCCCCCCCCTTGACTCCGCTAGCTACGTCACTGGCATGAATGGGTTGCAAAATACAACACCAAATCAAGCAACAAATCGAAACAAGACTAGACAAAACACAAACAGAACAGATACACAATTTCTGTCCAAATTCATTCTTGGATGTTTTCTATTTTAGTATATGTATATAAGTTTCTATATATATAAGAGAATGTTTTTTGTTTTTGCATATTGTGAATTTATCTTCAAATTTAAGAAAAATTAAATATCATTTAGGCCCGGAATGAGGATACGTCCTTCGTTAAAGGAACATTCCAGACTATTTAAACACAAGTTAAAGGAAAATATCATTAAACCATCATAGGAAGATGTCACACACTCAGTATTTTGTATTTCATACAACGACACATGTTTCAGAAGTTGAGGACAACACGCCTGCCACGCCCTATCCCTAGTGTCAGGGGGTAGGAGCCGGGGAAGGAGGGGGAGGAATGGGGGCCCCCATTTCCCCTCCAAAATATCAAATGTGCCCCTTTGATGAAGAATTGTCATTTGGATATCTTAAGCCTTTGTTAATTTTCATATTTTATTTGAAATTATTTATTATTAGTCTGTACATGCTACTTTAAAAAAAGCATCTCATATCTTTTTGCAGCACGGTTAACAATAAACGATCTCAATAAATAGTATTGATAGCATACTAACACATCATATATATTTAAGTGATATGGCCGGTGCATATCGGTTTATAGCATAACGAGTGGTGGTTTTGGAATGAGAAAGTGCCCCTCTGATGTTGTGCCCCCCCCCACTTTTTGGAAGCTTCCTACCCCCCTGCCTAGTGTCTAAGTTTGGACAAGATTAGGTGGATTATCATTAATGTAAGCAATGTACATAATACCAGCCCACCCCCACCCCTTCCTCCTCCAACTCCTGGACAATAATATTATACCTATAATATACTCGTTGGAGAGAAGGTTAATGGCGACATACCGTACATCACCAGACAGGGAGGTATGACGAAATCCCCTCTCCGAGATGGCAAACTCTCATTAAGTGTTTATGCTTGTCTTTTTGTTGTTGTTATTTTAGGAACTTTCCGATATTTCTTGCCTTTGCTACAACCTGATAGTTTAAAAAATATATAATAAAGTACTGGAAAATAATTAAGTATTGGACAACCAAACTGTTAAGTTTAGTCCGCCCAAAGTCACACCAGGAAAGTTTAAATTGTGCAAAACCTCAAAGGTTTGTTAAAAAATGGGGAGGGTGGGGGGGGGGGGGTGGCAGCAATACATAGACACCCGAAGTCATTGGAGGTCGAGATACAAAAACAAAACATGGAATCCTAAAATTCCTCCGAAAAAAAGAGAAAGAAGTTTAGTACCAAAAATAGGCAAACAATATTAAATCTACGCGTTTACACATAAAAATTACACAATTTAACATAAATTATCATTTTGTAAGTAAAGGAGTATTAAAAACGAGAAAAAGCAAGATTACCAGGAAAATTGAAGGGAAAAAATTCTTTTAATTCCAACGCCATCTATCATCATCACGAGTTAAGCTTTTATTTAATACAGACAATCTAGCCTCTTTATGTTTTTTTTCCTTCTTTTTTTAACTTGTTATCATTAATCCATCCGTCGACGTTCCAAGAAAAACCTATGTCACTTAAGCCGTTGAGGAAATACACTACAAGAGATTTTGTATTATATATATAGTGTGTGCTGTATTGACCGACTCTTCGTTAAAGAGGGGCTTAAATATTATTGTAAAGAGACGCCCGCCTCTTCCTTACAATTCCCTAACGACACCCACTGTTATAGTACAATATACTTCCTACGTTAAGTCGTCTCCGGTCAGTACGTCCCACTTTTGTAAAAGCTACTGAACGCCACACAATGATGTGATCACTGCTTGACTTGCTTGTACTGTAAAGAGCATATAATATAACGTTAATAGGCTAACTATTGTGTGTTATGCGTATCGGCTATCTTAAACAATCTACCCTATGATTACTATCCCCCATTCTGACTCACAAAGCAACTACGATCAGGCTTCGCTAAATGTTTATTGTCCAAAAATCAATAAAACACATAATTCTCCAAGAAAAGTTCGTGACCGGATTATTTGACCAATTCATTGAGAGGCCGTTGTTTACTTGCGTCTCCACCATTAGCACCTCACAGTTGGTCATTGTGAAAAACCGAATGGAATGCTATGAATATTCATAAGGGTACTGCCTCTCGCGCCTCGTTGTGTATGCAGATTCGACTTTGAAGTTTTCGTGCATCAGAGGGGAGAACTCGTAAGTTTAAATTAAACACAGAAGGCGTAGAGAGCTACCATATAACATTTAATTCAGCGTCAAACACCTGCGCAAACCACTCTTAGAAAACAAATATACAGGGGGTATTCAACATCACTAATTTACTGTACTTGTAAAGTAGGACACAGTCTCTTACTTATTGTCAAAGCCAGAGGCAAATATTGAAATTAGTTTGATTGTTCCAACTTGTTTTGATTTTCATACCTGCTGAGAAGAAGCTACCAATGTGAACATTTAAAAAAAAAATATTTGAGATAAAAAGCCTTCCACCACGATATCAGAAATTCTAAAAAATTGGATATTTTCTAATTTCTTTTCCAAAATTCAAGATTAAGTACAGTGTTACAGAAATGAATGGAAGCAACACGTCAGTGGCTTTATTAGTTTACATTATTAATATTTGGAAAAATAATGTTAAAAGATGTATTTAAAATATTTAAAAAAACTACCAACAAAAAAGCTAATCGAAATGCTTTTTTTTATGACTAAGCTGCTTTTGATTGCATTTTAATAACTCTAGTTTATCGCATGATTTCAAATATGACATTCTTTGACATTGGGCACATCTTTTTCATTTATCGCGCATGAACTCTCCATCACAAGTTCTAAAATTTTCTGTAATTCAGTTATTTATAATTCTGTCTTATACTCTCCTTTCTTAACTGGAACAGAGATCGACAATAAAATAACCATGCAAGAAAAAAAATCAAATTTAAAACTTGTGGTACCTAGTTAAAAATAAGCGTGGAAGTTGAATTAACATGCATATTCAATAGGATGAATGACATCACATTATCATGGTATTATTGATTGGTCCTTTGTGCCCCCGCTGACAGCCGGACCTGTCAATCAAACGTGCGGTGAATGCTTTGATCTTACCCAGACACAGTGCCGTTCACTACATAGTATGCAATTGGATGCATGTGTACATTACACCTTACGAACGGCTTTGGCTCGCGTAACTTTATCGTAAGAATTTTAAATTTTTCGATGTTTTTCATGCATTTTGAAGGATGCCACAGGAACCTAGTCGTGGCGGATTAGATGACGCTGCCGAAGAAGAAGTCAAAACTTTCCGAACCGAAGGAGACGGGGAGGAAAGAGTGATCGAAAATGGACCCGCTTCAGTTCAAGACTCGTACGGATTCGCTAACCCAGATGATCTGAATGACGTGAAATCGAGCTTGGTGATTGAGGGGGATCCCACATCACTGAAAGGGGCTAATTCTCAGGTAATTGTCTTGTGTCGATCAAAGGCGGTGTGTTTGAAGTATGAAATATATTACCAGTCATTGCCATTACTGTAATTCGTAATGTCAAAACATCGTTTAAGCCAAATCAAATTTTACAACCAATACTCATCAAGTTCTACAAGCCATAGCGCTACTACTACTACTATTACTAGGCCTATTTAGGGTATGCGTACTTGCACGGTGTGTTATGAGTTGCATAGGCTACAGAGGTCACGTCGTTCTCACAACAAGTTTAACGTTACAGCACTGTACCTTGTAAGTTGAAAGTTAGAAATTGGATAGGACGTGAAAATCGAAAGGTCTTGGGTGGTTTACAATAAATAGTACTACATCGCAGTGAGCAATAGGCAGAAGTTCAATGTTTTTTGTCGCTTAAACTTGTCTACAGGGGCCTTGTCCTTATCTGTAAACTGTAGTACTAGTAATGGCAGGGGTAGCCTAGCCTAATTGTAGGTCTAATTCCTGTTTGTTGTTGTCAGTCTGTATAGTAGGCATTTAAATTATTCTGGTATGTGAAGGTTCTATTGTTCTAGTTAAATAAAGGCATGTTGTAAACATGAGAAGAAATACATTTACTCATATAACTACTTAGTAGTAATGGTAAAACATATCAAAAGTAAGGTAAACAATGAAGAATTTGGTTACTTCTAAGTTCTAGGTAAAAACGTTCTACAGACACAATACATTAAAAACAGAGAACTTGGTCTTAACAAGGTAACATAAATTTTACCCTAAATCGGTGGTAATCTATAAAATAAGGCATGCAGGCTTAACTGTGTCATGCTATGAGAGTTAACGCCACTATGTCATGCAGGGTTAACAGTTAGCACATGGACGGGTCATTTCTTTTCAGTAATTGTGTGGATTAGGCCCAAGCACAGAGCAAGAAACCTAGCATTAGACTACAACTTACAAGAATAAAGTCTATAGTTGGATGAAAATTCATTTCTGTTTTGACAAACACATGTCATGTTAGAAAGTTTAGTATGTAACTTATTCATGAGTATTTGATACAGTAGTTTACTTATTTAAAAAAATTGCATGCAGTCTGGATCATATCCCATATTCCATAGCAACTAAAAATTGGTTACAAGGCCAAAAAACAGACCTGTATTAATATATAAATTTATTAGAAGATGGATTAAGTCATCAAAACATTCCGTAATGTCAGAATCAAATTGTTGCATAGTGCTCAGACTTGAACATTCACGCTACAAGATGAGTGAGATTTTATCCGTTCAGCTTACATTGATTCTATAAATGTGTGCAAGGTCGTAAAATTTGCAAGCACATGTATGCATTTTGGGAAAATGACACTGGTGTATGCTTTTAACAGTATTCATGTACCGTATATAACTGTGTGGTGTGATGCTCTTCGAAATGTGGATTGTAAAATGACACACACACACAGATTAGTGTTATGAAAAGTTTCAAAACAACAATTGCACAAATGTGTATAATTACGTTTCTTTGTTAGAAGTAGATTTCATTTTCATACACAAATTGTTACGTACTGTTAATGATGTGTCAGCTAAATTGTTGGACTCGGTACTGCCTGGCACAGTTTCGCCCTCAAACGGGATTAGTACTGGAATTTCAATAACAAAGTGGTAATTGTGGGATGAACATGCAGTCATAGTTAGATATACAGTACCTATTCTGAGAGTATGAGTGCTGTTTTCAATACAATAAAAATATTGTTAAGTGTCTCCATTTGTCAAGTGTCTTGTGTTTCCTACGATTTGAGTTTAAGCCATATACCGCAACATAATTTTGTGACAACATAAATCATAACTAGTATTTAATCTAAATCTTTGAGGGATCAACGAAATTATAACAGACTTTTTGTCCATTTTCTATGAAATAAAAATTAACAAAACTTATAAAAAAACTTGTCTTTCCAATGGATTTTCAGTTAAGTACAAATAATAGCAGGAAAAAAATCAAAAAGTAGAATAACCAAGTTTACGTTATCGTAAGATGTCAATTTCATTTGTGTAAATTTGACTTGGTACAGATTCTTCTAAATTTTAATCGTAGTTTGGATGTACTATTACTGTGTCTTGTCTTCAAACTGAACTTAGTTTGCTAACAATTCTAAAATCAATTTGTATTTTTATTCGATTTTTATTGATATCTGTTTTGGGTATGCTGACCTCATTATCGTATCTCTTCAGTGTGTATCTAACAAGAACATGCTGGTATGAACCGGTACGAAATGCTTCATTCCATTGCTGTGATACAGTTTTTTGGGGTAAACAATTAGCAATTTGTTGTTATCCTTGGTTTGCAACTTTGTTAGTTTCACATCAGTTAAAACACTGGAAGTGTAGTTCGTGTCGAGAAAAAAAATTGCTTACCAAATAAGGAACAAGGGGAAAAAATACAAAAGTAGTGTGAAGAGGGCCATGTGAGATCCCATTATAGTTCTGACAATACCCATTGTAAAGCTCTGATCTTTCTGCAAACATTTGCCTGTGATCTCATATGTTGGTTTCTTTGATATAGTGTAGATGTAGCGATGGTCCTTAAGCTTGCCTGCCTTCCACATTAACCCATATACATGTATGCTTTAGACAGAGAACTTGCAAACCTCACACCCCACTACTCGTGATCCAGTTCTTGTTTTGTTTGGTGTGAAAAAAGAGAAAATTTCAGGTCACAAACAAGAAGAGACCTCTTCTTATTAACTACGTAGTCAATCCAGCCCAAATTTGACAATACTTGGGACAGAGCTGGAGACAAACTAGAAATGTCATTGATGTTTATTAGCATCTGATTATCTGACCTGTGATCATTATCAACACTCCAGAGTCAGGTCCTGTTGTAACACATTCAAAGCAGCAAAATGTTTTGTAAACAAGCAGAATGTTTTGTAAACAAACAAAATGTTTTGTAAACAAGCAAAATCATTTTAAAGATACAATTTGTGTAAAGACTGTATCACTGATTATTGTAAACTTTATTGTGTAAAAACTTTTAACCAAAGTCTGCCTCTCAATGCTACTCTAGTTCCTTTTCATTGCCAAAGTAATATCGATTTTGAATTTAAGTCATAATTATACTTGTAAAAAAAACATGTCTTACTATGAAAGAAATAAAAGATGCATCTATTCTAAATATCCAAAAAATTGTTTCCAACCATGTGCTCAGGATTTCGTTTTTTTTTTCGTTTTTGTAATATCAAGTCGATTACAGATTGTCAGTTTTGGAAAGAGATTCCTGATGGTGTATTAGTTCCACATAGTAGTAGTAAGGTATACATGGTCAATGTTGAAAACGTTATTGTCGAACAGACCTTTGCCATGGGAATGTTTGAGCGAAACGTGAGCGATAAACGAACGTGCTGCGGCAATCTTTCAGTCACACATTAATTCATTTATTCAGTTTTGATATTCAGTTTGTACCTAAATTTTGGTTTAGTCTTCAACACTGTAGAAAATCGGCTACAGTGGAGAGAAAATTACTGAAAAAGTCCAGATGTGGCTGTTTTAAAATTTGCATTTTGATGGGTTACTAACCATGGTTTGGTTTGTTACCCAAAGAAATGGAGACAAAGATTTTCGTTTCTGATCAGGGAATTGTTACAGGGAACACAGCTTTAAATTTAAGTCACCTTTTCCGTAATTCAATTCATCCCTCCTCTCCTTCTTCCAACAAGAAAATAAGAAATTCCCCACCCACTGTGCTAAATTTGAGCAGCTGTTATTGCCCCAAAAAAGAACACACATAATAGACAATGGGCACTTTGATCTATTGTTTAATACAGGAAGAAGAAGTGATACAAAGTTCTCAAATAAATACCTTTTCCTGGCTCAGGTTTTGTTTACACCTCTACCATGCATGTACCACTTTATTTATAGAAATTCTCTTACCATCATCCTTGTTACCAGTTTCAAGGGGGGTCAGCCCCGTTGTCTAACCTACTGTACTTTCACACACATGCAGTTGATTGTATGTTGAGCTATTGTTAGTACTTTACCGTGTGTCTCAACAATATGACATTATTGCCAGGAATTGGATGAATGTTCACTTTGACAAGGAATGTCACTTAGAAGCTATATATCTATATATAAATATATATATATTTTTTTATAGTCAAATTTGAAAAATGCCAAGTCTGAAATAATAATGAAGTGAATATAAAGATGCCATTTTTGCAGGCTCTTATTGTCTGCGATTGCTATGAATACACATGAGTGGTGAACTAGTGCCATCATTCCTCGGTATCGTGTCACTCTTCTTCTTACGAAACTATCGTATAGCTACGACGACAGCACTTACGATTCTGTCCGCCATTTAATCTTAAGAAACAGCTCTTTATGAAGCTGTTTTTTTTTTTATTGGCAGAAGCATTCATATGGGGTAATTAAGTCTCTGTGAGGGAAGGAGCATTTAACTGTTTGCCCATAGACTCCAATTAGCATTAAACTAACAATCTATACACGACTCGGAGATGTAGAGCCCACTCGATGTAATTTACCTATTACTCTCCATTTGCAGAGAAACAAGAGGTTGAATGGCGGCGAGACGTACGAGCCTCCAAAAGATGCCCACAATAAAAAGATTAGGACGCCAAACTTACACGAGGGTAAGTATCCCTGCCGTAAATTACTCGGGAGTTCTATATTTGATCCTGGCAGCCAATATGCAAATATGTTAGGCCTACTGCGCGATTATTGTTATTGGCCTTGTGAAGATATTCGGGTGTATTAAAATCAAATGTCCTGCGATGGTCTCTTCAGATGATATGCATGAAGGTCAAACTAATATTCCTTTTAAACTCCTTTCATGCTCAAGAATTTTTGCAGTTTCAAAAGTTTGAAAAGTCACATGAAAAAAAAAATAGTGTAAAGGGACCTGTAATTAATGCGAATCATTTCAGATTTTTGTATCCACTCGTAGTTAGTTGGTTTTGGTGACAAAATGGTCCTCAAGAATTCCATAAATAATTGAGAGATATTTAATGGAATATTTGGCATAGGTATGCATGTCCCATACAGAATGTAAGTAATAAGTATGTGGCTTTTAGTAAAGGTCAAAGGTCATTTGACATCTGCAAAAGGGTGAAAAGTGGTTTACATATATATGTTATCTCAAAAGAATCAATCTGGACAGTTTTCAAAATTGACATATGTGCAGTTTGGGTTGTCACATCCAGTAAGTTTTTGGTAGACCGTAGCTGAGATCAAAAGTCACATTGAGGTCTGAATGTTAAACGTTTGAAATAGATATATAGAAGGTTCAGTAAATGTAAATGTAAAAGGTGGCATTTGGATGTTGATTAATTGACCCAATTGTAACTAACGTACTGTATTAATATTAATATGCTACAAGGTCCAATATATGACAGTGGCACGGTAGCCTGATCCGTGTATTTAACGATCAGGGCACTATATCATCTTTAGTGAGGTACATCAGAAAACGATCAAAATGAAAAAAATATCTAGTTCCTGATATCAGCCTAATGCCATACGAAAAGCAGAAAACAAAAACAAAGAAAGGTCTTATGTCAGCAGTCCTCCTCCAACTCTTCACGTCCTCATACCATGATTCGATTCAAACTCACTCTTGACCATTAACGACATCACTCTAATTTAAACCCACGAACTTCAAGAACACCATCGCATCTCAATGTCACAGCTGAAATGTTTCGGTAGTAAAAAAATAAAGTTTCAAGAGACAAAGGTATAATAATAAATAATGCTTAGTAGATTTATAGCTGGCTTTCTCTGTCATATATAAATTCCATTCTCCCTGATAGATATTCTCAAGCATCTCTTACTTCTGAGTCTTCTCAGACCTATAAAGGCAGAACTTACAATCGATGGGTTTTAAATCTTGTAACATCGTGAGGTTTAGGATGCACTTTCCTCAAGAGATTGCCGTATTCATCTCTGGTTCACTTTCCGACGATTCTCTACGTTGTAAAACAAAGGAAAAATGAATGTAATGGTCTTTTTCATCGCGGTGATTTGCAAATTTACAACAAACGATAAATTATGTTCACTCTGCAACAACAACAAATTTTGCAGTTTGAGGAGATTTGTCAATGTGCACATTTGTAAACAGCATGCAGAGACACAAATGCAAGCACTGGCTTAAAATAAGGATGCTTCTAGCGTCCACACTCCACACTGCCAAAAATGTTCAAAATCATGGCAATTTGTGTTTTTTTTCTCGTTAGGTAGAATGTGGTATTGCTGTCAGGCTTGGGTTTATTGTACAAAGTCCTTTATTTAGAAAAAGTGGAAACAAAAACTGCAATTTTCACATTTTACAAATGAAGCACCACATTTGTAGCATAATAAGAACAATCCAATATTCTACCTTAATTTGAATATAAATTTGAATATAAATTTAAATTTATAGGTTGCGGCTGAGGGTCGTAAAGTGATTCAGTTTGCTAGCCTGTATTTCACTCTTCAGGCAGAGTAGTAAATGTGTGGTAGGTTTCAGTAATGATTGGTAATTAAACTGATTTGTTGACTGGAGGGTTAGTACTAGGGTGCAGTAGTTCCTAGATTCCTCATACACCTATCTCTTCACAACATCTGCACTATTTACTTTTCCATTTCTAAAGCACCAGGTAAGTTTATTAACACTATTCTCTCCTAGTGTGACATCTATATCGAACGTGCTGGTCCACCTCATTCATTTCTAAAGTGTCTCCGAGGCCTTTTTATGGTTATGGAAAATCTGGATATGGCTCCTTGAATATATCTAAGCTTAAATATTATCATGTCAATCTTACAGAATAAAGAATAATGTCTCACATTAACTTAATAAAAAAGTATCTAAAGGGTTTGAATTGCATTAATTATTAATGAGCTATTTTATTCCGATTTTTGTCACTTTCAGGTGAAAAAGTGGACTATCCACGGTTCCCCCCTTTCACCAATATAGCGTTCTTTCCTGGTAACTACCATAGCAATGGTGCAGTGCTTACTGGACCAGGGGTGAGTAAAATCTAGAAATATTAAAAAATTTCATGGCCGAAATACTGCCAATTTGGAAAGATATTAAAAATATAATCATCGCTGGGAAGGACGAGACGATGACGAAAAAGTAAAACAAAATGGACTGGCCAAGTCGTCCCTGAATCGGACATTTCCTGGATATTACGGACACAAAATTAAGCACCGATGCCTGTGCAGGTTATTCGTCGGCACTTGAGGTACTGGGTTCATAACCTATGAGCCCATAAAATTTTACGACTCAATTTTTCAAAGTTCTGTCACTTTTTTGAGAGAATGATTTACCAGATCCTAGTCATTTTGGTGACAAATATTTCGTGACCCACATGGCAGGATGAACAGTATGGGCCAGTACAGACTGGACAGCTTTCCCTTCTGGGTTTGTCGATGTTTCATCTTGCAAAGATCTCCAGAGAGACCTGAGTACGGTCATATGCATAAACAGTCAAATGTGAAAAGTTTAAACCATCAATTATTTTAATCAACGTTTTTTTTTATTTTATTTTTTTTTATCAACTCTGGTGGCTTACTTGCTGCATCAGATAAATAACTGTCTCTCACTGGTTGACTGTTAAATTATAAGGAAAGTTATTTAGCTCATCAGAACGGATAATTAAGATAAGAGATTTGCCAGCGATTACTTTGTTGTGAAGTTTCTTTGTGCTTGGTGTACAATGTGTGTGTGTATACAGCATGCGTCTCCTTTACATGTGATATGATATCCTGTAGAATGTATCTCCCTACAGCAGGTACTGTATATCTCTCATCTCTGTCTCTTATTGTTCTTTTCTTCTTGTCCCTGGATTTGGGGACAACCAGACTTTTGTAAGGCATCAGATAAAGTTGTTCTTCTAATTAGAATCCCATTGTAGAAGAGATTCGATGGTCACTCTTCATTGAAGAGTTCATATGTCATGATAGAATATCTGACTACATAGTTGATTACAACTCTAGCTCTACAATCATACGTTGTTGAACATACACTGTACCCTTTATTATTACATGGATTTGTTTTGTGCTGAGAGAACTAAGTCTCCATAGCAACATGGCAAGAAGCTAGGCTCAGGTTGTGAAAACTATGTCCAGTAGTAACCTACTGGGTAACCTACCAGTCACTTTGTACAGTGTGTGATTCAATTGGTAGGAGTGTCAATCACTTAAGAGTTGCATCTCCATGGTAACATGAAGTGACTGTCTGATACTTTGCCAGCTATGTTACCCACACATTTTTAAGGTTCACAGTACTTCCCAAAGCTGAAACTACTTTGCCAGCTAATTCCGTAATCTGCCTCCAAGGAAATTGCCCTTGTGTTTGGCAGTATGATTTTTGTGGTGGAACTTGTGTGGTATTGAAGAAGGGGATGAGAAGAGGGGGTGGGGTGGGGCGGGACAGAAACTATAGGGGATTTTAGGCTTGGATGTATGGTCATAAGAATTTCAAAGTTGCCAAAATTTGATAATACAAAACAGATCATCACCTGTACATACTGGATATCATTTTTAAGCAATTTTACAAAATATTTGCCATATTTGATGTCTATAATTCCATATGTACAGTACTTTTCATTCTATTTACAAAGCTTTTTGTAGACTGTGCACCATACAGTAATTTATCCTCTGGCGTCCCTGCATCCTAGAGTGTTCAAAATTGCCTGGTACCCTTCCCTTTACCCACCGGCATACGACCGGCTGATATGCACATTGAAAAAAATACATTCAGTATGGTGGACGATCTTGAGAGGGTAACAGTGCGTATTAGAACAGCTTACGGAGACCTAACTCAAACACTCCAATAATGATCAAGAGTCAACAAAGATTATTATTATATATATACAGACCATTGATATTAAAGTAATTGCTGCTTTATTGAACAACGTAACATGCAATGCAGTGTAAGAACTAAAAGACCCTGTTAACCCTAACTTGTTACCAAGGAAGTGGATTTTGACAGCTGGTCCAACTGGCATTATCTGTCTATAGATGCCAGAATATCTTCAGTAAACAAGACTAAATCGTCCACCGTTATCTCTGCATATCGTTACCCCCACGACCAAAACACAAGGTTCTTTGAGCTTGTAAATTGTTGAATAATTTACATAGAAAATTCTGAACTGGAAAGTCAGTTTAAATTGCAGATTAAAATTTTAAAAGCCCTGAATATGTGGAGTTGCATAATATTTGTTCTCCATGAGTGATTGATGTAGAACTTTGTCCTAATATCATCACAGACAATTCAAAGAGAAAGAGAAAGTCCTTTCCGAAGTTTCCTGTGTATAAAGAGATTCCGCTGAGAAAAATTTCACTTTAAAACTTTTGTGATGAAACGCAATATTAGGTAATTTGACACCTTCACACGCAAAGTTTGCAATTTCAGGTAACCCAGATTTGGGAATCCTTCTAAAGGGCCCTTTAAATTGACAGCTAGGTAACTGAAGATTTGATCAAGAGGCTATTGGATGTCATGAATGTTTTTAATCCGTGATAGGAAACGACCCATAAAATATATTTTAAAAATTTACCGATAATTTGTATTTGTTGTGTACCCTTTTGTTATGGCTGGGTGTTTGCTTAAGGTAGATGGGGTTTTTAGTTATTTGTCAATAGAGGTTCTGAACAGCTGACAAGAGTATCCTTTGTAAAACCATTGTTAAGTATTGAAGTGAGGTTTGTGTCTCGTCACCTGTTTTGGAGGGGGGGTTGGGCGAATGATGAACATTTTGTGGGTCAAAGCTGAAATGGGTCATTAATATAATTTTGCTGATTTATGTTCAATTTGAGTGATTATTGACATCCATCATGTGCAAGTTTTTCATCCTGTAGAGGGAGGGGTCAGAGCATCCCATTTATATATTTGGTTTTTTTCTCAAAAGATTAATGGGATGTTTAACGTGCTAAACTTTGTGACCAAGTTTGAAAGTCTTTATAGGTGGTAAGTCCTACATAGAAAGCTGCTTTTCCAAGCTCCTCTCCTAGCCTTGCCCCTTCCCTCACCCGTGCCCCTTCCCTGCCCCTTGCCCCTCCCTCACCCCTTCCCTTGCCCCTTCCCTCGCCCCTTACCCCCCTTCCCTGATTATGTCTCTTCTAACAATGCAATAATTTTTCACATTTATTGGGTAATATTTAGAAATGCTAAAATCAATTTAAATATAAAATGCAAGAAAAAAAGCTTACTGAGTTCTTTGAAATTGAAATCTTTTATAAATAATAGTCGTTCTTTAACAATGATTTTTTTAAAAATAAAAACCCCAAAACACCCAGTTCACTTCTCCACTTTTTCATCGGCGTGTTCACTCTCATCGTCAATGTTATCGCATATATTGCAGTCTCCGTCGTCGGTACTTTAAATTTCATTTTGGAATCTTGTGTTTGCAAGCTTCGGTATTTAATGGGGAAAAAAAAATCAGGTATCTGTATGATTAATGGAACTCGCAAATAGGGAATTTCATGCTTGGATAATATCTGCTGTAAATAAGAGAGAAAGGGAAAAAAGGTAAAATGTCATTTATATATTGCAAAAAGATTGCAATCCTATGTAGACACTTGCAAATATGTACAGGTGAAAGGTATTCAACCGTATTTAAGGCTTTCAATAGTTTTGAGATTGCGGAAAAGATTTTGTAATGGACGTGCAGAGTTTGTATGTACACGTTCTCAGGTTGCAGGTTTGTTGGTTGTTGTTTTGTTGGCGGCAAAGTACTTTGACTTAAAACTGCAAAATGATCAACGATAAATGACGTCAAGATACAAACAACTTAATAATAAAGAACCATGGATTTCTAGATTGTTATCATCATTCTTTATTAATATTATTATCAACAAAATAATTTGTTTTAAGATGAAACTGAACTGTCTGTGTAGGGAATATAGCAAGAATTTAATAAAGCTTGTTGTGATCGATAATAATGAAAAAAATATATAAAACATTAATGACACAATTAAGTGCTTGAAAATCAGTTTGTTTGGAAGCTGATTTGGAATCAGTCCTGAAGTTATGTTTGTAAACAATAACATGGGAAGGAAACATGCCGTATGAATTAATTAATTCACAGATGGAGCCATTCTATTGGCAACTTGTGTACCCCTTTATGCAAAATTTCTTCGTTTAATAGTATGGAAATTTGAGCCAGTGGTTTATAATTAATCTACTGTACCTTGAGCTAACAGATCTGAGTAATCAGTCTTATACTGTGAGTAAATTGCTTGCCCTTCTGACCAAAATGCTTGAGTCAATATTACTTGGAAACTGATAAAAGAATTTATTGGGGGGCTTTTAGTTTGGTGATGCGAGTTTAGGTCATTCAAATACTTCTTTTTAATATTTAATTTTGAAGAAGAAAAACAGATCTCATCTTTTGCCACTGTGCATAAATACAACATTGACACAACCGGATTGCGTCAAAATTCATTTTCACTGCCCGGACTAATAAATTTCGAATGAACGTACAAAACTGTTCCACATAAATGGTACACGGTTAATTGAAATGAAAATTTTGTCAGGTCTCTTAGATTGAGTTCCTCTTTTCAAGGCCATAAATCAATTTTCCTCCAAACTATATATATATAAATATATATATATATTTTTTTTTGAGGGAATTTTTTATAGATGAAAAATAGAAGCAAGGTTAGAAGATAAAGATTTAAATACAACATGTCTACAAAGAACTTTGATAATATTTTTGCAAAGAAGTGATGTCCATATCTTTTTATCTGCCTTTGTTTTATCCAGTATAAAACCAGCCGGTTTTAAAGAAGATTACATGTTTTCAGTTTTTGTGCGTGTGTGAGAAAATAACAAACCACTTTTTCACAGCAACTGTAGCTTCTGCCAGAAATGGTTGACATAAAACTTGGCTAATAAATGCTACACATGTGGAAGGATGCCTAGCACATCTCCTCCCTGTGTCCATTTTCCTCTACGACAACCCATTCATCATCTTCATCTCGTTCCCAATACCGATTCGAGTCTCGACCTTGCTCTCCCTGTATATGTTTACATCACAACCGGGATTAGCGCGGTAATTAAAAGTCTGGTGAGTGACTCTGACACCATTAATGTGGGTGATACAAACATACCATGGCTACTGTTCAATGTCATAAGTGTATTAATTGTTTACAGTGTAATATGTGTGGCTAGTATTGGCATTTTCACATGCACACCCTCGGCTCACAAAGTTAACTAGTTTTAAGCAGCTAATTATCATAAGTGGCATCCGCCAAACACTACCGTAGATACGTGAATGTTGTCAACGTTATGTAAGGAAAAATACTTTTTGCTATGTGGGTAGAAAAGTTTACCAGACCTATATTTAGAAAGCCTTGTGTGTAGTTAAAAATAATAATGATACGACCGTGGTCCCATTTTTATTTGCTTTATTTTGCTTTATTGGTATTGACCAGTGGTCACTTATAGATACTCAATATTCACAATGTACAATCTACTAATTTTAGACCAAAAGTACTTTAAAGGGATTTAAAAAATACAGGCAAAGAGAAGAAGCAGAAAGAAAATATTAATAAACAAGAAAGCAATTCTGTATTAGGTAACATATGTCTTATAGAAAAACAAACTTGTTTTCATTATTCTACATAAAGTGTGTGTTTTGTATCTCTTGGTGTGTGACCTTACAGGACACAGAACCTGTGCTGTTAATTTTGCCGTACATGTAGCACAGCTATTAGAGGTGGCACAAAATTGAAATGCTTCTAAAAGGCGATTCTCAAAAACTTTAATTTTTATGCATTCCGGTATATCATTTTACTGTATAGTTTACCCCATTGTTTTGTGTACATGATCTAAACTGTACTGATAGTATGTATGGCCAATTTTTTTATTCTTGTAAACCTGATATAATATGTTTTTGTCAGCCAGTTGGGACAATTTCCTAATTATGCTAATTCCGCTCTAAACTGTACTCCAATATCATGCTTTAGAGCACTGGTATAGACAACTGGTACAAACAGTTCTTATAACCTTGATGTGATCTACACATGATATTCATACTGCTCGTACTGACAATACGAGTGCGCTGAAGCGGGACATGACACTACAGTATAGAAAAAATTGTCCCAACTGGTTGTTTTTGTTGTTAGAATGAAACAACCCATTTCTGGTGTGAAAGTCACTTTGGTTCTTCCGCTCGAATCCGCTCGAAAATCCGCTCGAAAATTTACGATGTAGACGCTTTGGTTGGTAGAATGAGAAGGAAGGGCGGTGACCCGTGAAGCCGGGTCACAGAGGGTGCACAGTGTTAAAAGGTTACCAGGACATTCTAGGTGCGGTAGAATGAGTGTGCTTAGGTTGTGGGGAGACAGGTAAGCTCGTCACTCGTAAATATCCAAACCAGTAAGTTTTGGAATGTCTGCGGCTTAGTATTGCACCTCTCTCTTTGAGTGGTTGCCTGGTTAGGTCGTCGTACTATCCACCAGATATTCAAATATAGCAAATTTCATATTCTCATATCACTCAAATATTGCCGCTTTGATATCTTTTTTTATAAAACTTGATTACAAATAAAGACAAATTTTTGAGCTAAATTTATACCCACTGTATGCTGGGTATTGTGATCGGTGGGAAGTTTACCATATCAACCCCGAAATATTTCACCATGGTATATACTGTAAATAATGTGCAGCCTCAAGGACGATTCCAAACAGCTCACAGAACTATTTCTTTCCATATATATATATCATTTTTTTCTTTGTTAATATTGTTTTAACATTCTGTTAGTTATCACTACCCAAGCACAATTAGGTCATGTGAAATGGAGGTTGCCAAATTGTCGGCCGGCTGTGAGGTGTTTAGCAGCCGTGGGTTAATTTATTTATTTTTTTCTTGTCCACCGATATATTGATTGCTAATGTTCCACTGGTATACAAAGGAATCTGCACCTGTGCTCTTCAACATACAGTATACATGCGTCTGCCCGTGCTGTTTTATTGACTGTTTAAAATGGTAGACTTTGGGAGATATTGAATGGTTAAATGCAGGTTACAGACATTTAAATAAATGCCTACAGGTCGGTGTTTCAGTTACCGTGATGTCATAGTCGTATTAGTTGACACTCGTATTTCCAATTATAGGCATTTGTTGTTAAGTTAATGCAGCAGCCCTGATCAAACATGAACATGGGGGGAGGATCTAAGTTTGTACAGTCTGATGATATGATGACCAACTTCTCATCTAGGCAAAGAACATTTCTCTCCAGTGCAAATTTATATTACTTTGATGTATATTTACCGTAGACAAAGATAATGTATTTATACATAGGTTCTGAGTGTTACGTAAACTGTGTAGATTATCGTGACACTGTGACTTGTAAGTTCAAGGTGGAAGTTCTTAATTTTGGGAAATATGTAGATTGAGTACTGCTTGTAAAAATCATGTTCGGGCAGTCAACAATAAAATTATCAATGATGCCAACCAAATTTTTACCTTTCAGCTCAAATCGTACAATTTTGCTTCCTTCCACTCTTTCCTACCCCCCTCTTTTCCCTGCACTTCCCCCCTTTATAAATAACCCATTCTCCACCCCACCTCCTTAAACAATAGGTTCAGAAATGTGGTATCGAAATGTTAATATGAAGAAATGTTTAATACCTAACTTGTTTTTTTTTTGGTATTTGTTTGATTTGTTGGCTCATCACATTTCAAGAGATTTCATGGATGGTGATATTGGCAATGGATGTATATATCCGCACTCCCTGTCTTTAGATCAAACTTCTTCAGACAAGACTGTTCTTGTTTAAACAGTGGTAACGTACAGTAGATGGCACTGGTAAATCTTTATACACACTGTAGACATGTTCCCTACTTTCCTACCCATTCCTGTCTACAAACTGCACTTTTATTTCTATGGTACCTAATTCCATTTATTGGTAACTTTTAACATCAAACGCTTCAAACTGCTCCCTACATCCCGGTTAATGTTTCGCACTCGATGAATATTAACGAAGAAGTAATCATATTGCGATCAAGCACGGGCAGGCTCTGACATTTCACAGCCGATAGTTTACGCCAGCATTCATCTCGAGTACAGGCTGTACTTTTCAAGCCCAAATGTAAGCAGTCTAAATGAAACACAAAAGTTTGTAAAAAATAACTTGTTTCCTTTTCTCTACAACTTAAAATAAGGACCTATTCAGTTCTATTGATGAAACTTGATAATTGTATTCATGAGCAAGGTATTGAGCATAATTACTTGGAGTTTTCAGGGAGCTTTGTCTTAAACGGTCTTTTTGTTTTTTGCTTTTCCAACTAATTATCGTTGACAATTTTTTTTTTAGTTACGGATAAAATATGCTTTAAACCAGCATTTGGGGGGGGTTAATTGGGGGGGGGGCAGTGTCAATACTACATTATTTGCCAATAAAATCTGTTGATGATGGTTTATCAGAGAGAAAAAAATAGTTTGAAGTTTCCACAATTTTCATCTTGGATGTGACTAGCATATATATTTTTTTATATTTTCAAACAATATTTTGTCTGGGTGACAAGTCAATGTCATTAATCAGTAATCACTCTCCTGTTAACATTCGTCTGATGGAAAAATCCAGTCCTTAGGATGTCGTCTTATAGTTTTGATCAGTTGCTGGTTTTTATTTTGAATAATACTTGGTAGGTTTGTTTGGTGGAATTGTTGAAGAAGTTAATGCGAGTTGCTGCTTTCAGCTCATGTTTGATAAACTTATAAGCTCAACATCATCGTAATTTGCACCTTTAAACGTGTTTTGATTTAAATCACTCTTATTTTAATAATATAATAGAACATCTGATAGGTTGACTGCTTCAAGAATAGATCACTTAGCCTCACAGTACTTGACACATCCCTATTTTTCATTTTGATTATTCTTCTTTTTTTCTTTTCTGTGCTGGCTTTCCTTTTTGCTTTCCTTGCGTCCAGATTACAAAAGCCTAAATCAGCTTAGATCAATAAACAACAGGGAGATAGAGAGAGAGAGAGAGGAGAGTCTAAGCAATTAAACATTGATATTTCTCCATTAGACCTGTCATGGATGCAATTCTCAGCATTTACATAACTACTGTACAATTAAAGCGATATATATGAAAAGATATCTCTATATATCTATATATGTATATATATATATATATATATATATATAATATGTCTATATATATATATATATATATATATATATATATATATACATATATAGATATATATATATAGATATAGAGGAAATCTGTCAGTTTTTTTAGCATCAAAGAAGGTATTGTCAGAGTCATTTCATACCTTACGTGTAGATGCCCGATTATTGAGTAGATGAAGCGTATTAATATAGAGGTTCGAGTCAAAGGTCGTTCCCTGTTAAAAAACGGATATCGGTCAAAATGTGAAAATATTCTAAACGTTATGTCAAGAAGACACTTGGATTAATGTCATGTAAGTTTCATGTGTTTGCCTCACATTGAACCAATGAAACCTATTGTTGCAGTGTTGGTCTGAGGTCAGCAGAGGTCAAGAAATGAATACCATACCTTGCATAAAACTGAAGCCTGGTATTTCCCTGCGATTCAAGTCACAGGCTATTTGCCTCTTGGTCAAAATTTGTGTTTATTCTTTTCTCAAAATTATCCTTCTTGTAGATTTTGTTTAATATACTATCAAATCTACGAATATTTTTTGTGTTGAAGTTCAAGGGACTTGAAACCAAGGTAATATAGACAACGAACAATTTTTGAAACACATTTTGTGAATTGGAGGCTATTTGGAAATAACCTGCACAATACTCTACAGTGTGACTCACCAGAGCGCGAGGTCTGTTACCTAAATTTCATTTTGTATATATGTAATAAAGTATTGTGCGATGTTTTCATATGTTTATGTTGATGTGTTGGCTATTAAAGCTTTCCAAGTGGTACAAATGGCTCAAAATATTACTATGAACCATAGAATTATTTACAAGTCCCCAAAAAACAGTATTGGTCTGGTTGCATATACAGCGTCTGACAGAATTCCCATAAAAGCTGCCGAGGAGAAACCCTTTACGAGGACATAAACTTGGAACCTGTCTGTTTCAGACATTGCATGCAGGTACTTTGGCAGTTACGCCTGATGGCTGGAAGGTAATTTTGATGAAAATTTGATGTAATGAAGATGGCATTAAGCATAGGTGGCTGAACCCAGTCTACACCATAAAACAAGGTTGAGTCATTCAGAGGCATTATCCTATTATACCTGTGTGCATGCTACTCTCAATGCTCAACCCACCCCCCGCACCTCCTCCCCGCCCCCTCATAAAGAAAGAGAAGAAGAAAGAATCAAGTGACATTTATTTGTTAGAATTCTGGATATTTCAAAGTTTAGCTTTATTGCAAAAGGATTTGAAGATAAATTAGTAATAATAAATTAAGGCCTGATCTTACCAATGGTGGAGTTTTTGTTGTTGTCTAAGTTACATATTTAATATCAAGTTATTAAATGAATAAATAGTGTGGCAGATTTGTCCTTTTCAGGCAAAACTCATAAAATACATATTTGTTGAAGTTCATGCTTAGTATGTAGATCTCCCTTTCAGAGTACAAGAACACAGTTTTATTTCTATGGAGGTGAAAGGTCAACAGAGGTCAAAGTCTGAAAGTCATGGTAAGACAATAACTCAAAAAGTTAAACTTGGAGAACAATTCACAGGTGGCATGTGCATCTAACTAAGTGAATACTACAAGAATCCTGTTGCTTTCTGTGGAGGTCAAAGGTCTTGCAAGTTCAACTAAAGTGAAAAGTTTAAAAGCTTTTTAAACATGATTTAACTTCAAAAGTAAAGACTGATTAAACTTCATGCCTGATATGTGAGTCCACATTATTTAGTAAATTAGTACAACAATTCTATTGCTCTTTTTTTTTCTGCGGTGAAATGTCATCCACTATCAACACTTTTAGTTTTCCCAATAGATCAACAATACAACATTGCAGATGTGACTTTGGCTAGGCCTTATTTGTTTGTAACTATCTGCATCGAAAAGTTTGCTCTTCATCGATAGTATTGATTAAAATTACGGATGAGAATTAAAAAGGAAGTACAGTAAATTTGCCTGCCGTCAAAACACCGATATTTTAGTCTGATAGGGGGCAGCATTTCTTAACAACATGCAAGCAATGTGTGAATTCTGTACCGTATGCATGGCAACCATTTCCGATACCTCCATCCTGCTGCCTTTTGATGATATAGTCTGTTTTCATTTTGACTCCTAGTGAGTATTTTGTTTTTATTTAAAATTGCTTCCTTCCATTTGTGGTTACAAGCTGCTATAAAGTGCTTGGCAGGTGGTACTGAAATCAAATCTCCTAGTTCTATACCAATTTGTTCATATTTTATTTGTACTCAAAGATAATAGCTATAGTGCATGGGGTTTGAAATATATATTGTGTAACTTCCCTTACCCAGTCCCATCAAATTTTACTAATATTCTTTCATTTCCTTTTCATACAGTAGCCTCCCCCCAAAAAAATATTTGAAAAATTTCAAAAACTGGAGAATTTTTTTTTTTAGAAATGGAACAGCAGTAAATTTTTAAATTTTCTTTGAGATGAGATTAAAAAATAAAGAAGAAGAAGAAGCAGAGTGAAAGTGGAAACAGAATAAAAACTTTATTTGTTGATGATCTTCTGGGCATCTTGATTAATCATTCATACAGTTTGCTGATTTAAAATCTTGCTGTCGGGGGTCTATCATTCAAAGATTGTATAATTTCTTCTCTTTCTAAAGGCTATACACTCATCGTCTTCATGACAATTTAAACTCTTTAATTGGCAAACGCAATCTCAACTCCTTAATAGGTTCGGACGTCATCAGGATAGTCGCAATAATGTAACTCCCAAGGGCACAAACATCAACATTTGCTGGAAGCTAAGGGATCGACTCTTGTTTGCATATACACAGTTTCATAGCAAGGAGATTGGTAGCCATCTTTAAAGACTTTTTCCTAAGACTAAGACACAAAGTAGGTCTCTCAGGATAGCAATCACCAATGGACTTAATTCCTCCCCCCCCCCCCTTTTTTTTTTTTTTTTTTTAGCTTCACAGATTTTAGATACAGGAAGGGAAGAAAATATGGATCAAAATCTCATTCCTGCCCAGCATTTAAGTTTCTCTTTTAGAAATCAGATCTTTGGGATTTAAGATAATAATCACGCTGCTGAGGCGCACTGTCTCCTGGGCTGGTTGTATGTCACTGAAGTAAAAAAATTTACTCTTTCCGAGCTATTAATGGAAATTTAATACGTATGTGAATTAGCAAAACAGAATTTTATCTGATTTGGGTATATATGCACTTAGTTTGAAAACCAAGGAGGTGTTTGCGGCATCACAGAAAGATGAAACAGGTTACTGAGTGGGTTTTAATTCTTGTTATTTGTTTTCTTCTTTTATATATATTTATAACTGTATATATATATAGAATATTTTTCTAGAATGGAGTTCATTGCACAATGTCTTAAACTCAATTAGCTGATTTCATGTAGACAATTAGCCAATACGTGGAAGATTTAATCTACCAGAAGTACTTGCTAACGATATGTAGGCTAGGGTAAAGGATTGTGAAAGGAGGAGCACAGATCCCATTGGCCCAGAGCAGTTTTATTTTCTGGGATTGGGAAGTCACATGGTATGTGTGTAATAAGGCATGATCATGAAAATTTGTCCTTTAGCGTGGGAGAAAAGTTTCTTTCCTTCAATACAAATGATTGAACTTCAGGCAGTGATATTAAGGAATTAAGGAAAAAGTGATAAAAGACGTTTGATCATAACAATGAAAAATAGTTACCATATTTTTATTCTTTGCCGGAGGCAGAATGAATCTGTATGCGATGGTGATGGCGCATGTTGGTGTGTATGTGACACCATAACTCAAAACGTTTGTGGTGCATTGACTTCATATTTGGTATGTGGATCCATCTTTAATATTGAGTGCAAGAAACCCCTACTTTTCTGTGAAGTTGGACATTTGGGGTCAACAGAGGTCCAAGCCTGAAAACTTTGTAAACATGATAAGAAGACAAAGACCCAGGTATATTCTCATCTGAGTGCCAGTTCCGTGCTCTGGAAAAGTTGCAAAGGCAACAACTGAAAATCTTGCAAATATCTCCTTCCCAAATCCCTACTCCTTTTCATGAATATTAAATTATATAGCAAACCAAACGAAAAATAATCTCAGGGTTTGAATTTTTTTTTTTTATGTGCTGACTGATATCTCCTAACTTACAGTAGTTCCTTTTATCCACAATTTCTCTTAATATTCTAAAACATATTTTGTAAATTGTTTGGTAGGTTTATTTAGTAACAGTGCTGAAGAAAAGATTTTTTGAGTCCCCCCCCCTACATTCATAGCTTTGTTGGACAGGCCTGTTCAGCATACATATACCCACCCACAGGAAGCCTTCAGTCTAAGACATAGAGAATTGTGACTCAGTTTGCCCAGAGCCTTTTTGCCAGCACTATTAATTTGACCCCATAAGCCAATGAAGTGACCCCTTGACAGAGTTTGGTAAACATTCTTTCACTGAAAAACCACCAAAAGACTTACCCTGCTCAGATCTATCATTAATATTTTGTTGAACAGAAGTGGATAAACTTCTCCTGTACAACTAAGAACATACATAGCTCCTTGGCAGATAGTTTGATGATGTTACGCGCCCGCCCGGCTGCCACTGGCTGGTGGCGGGTGGATCAGGGAAGCTGGCAGCCAGCTCTCTTTCTCCAGTGGATATTGCGAATGATAAATGGTTCGAAGACCAATCAGTTTGTTTATAATCTGTCATTCCTAAAACTGCTCCATAAGTCCACCGAAAAAATAAAAGACCCAACTAACTTACAATGGATTCTTGTTGACATTTCTGGAAGTCTCCTAGAAGGCAAGGAGGGAATTCAGATTTGCGTGTGTGTGTGGTGTGTGTATATATGTATATATGTAGGTTAGTGTGTGTTTGTTTAAGCAGCCATAACTAAGGTTGTTTTTGGCACAAAAACTATTATGCTGTACATCTGTACCAAATTTTGTGTTCGAAGCAAATTATCCATGTTTTAAAGCAAGTTTTGCCCTGCAATATTTAGTAGAATTAATTCTTCTCAGAAGAATAACAGTTAGCTATCTTTGTAAATTTTTGTGGAGACTTTTTATAGGGCACCATTTGTTTGCAAATATGTTCAACTCTCAAGTAATAGTGTGAGGTCCACCTTGATTTCAACACCAAATGGTTGATAACATGCCATTTATAATAGATATACTTACCTGGCTCCCCACAACCTAAGCACTCTCGTTCTTGTACCGTGCCTAGAATGAAGTGGTAAGCTCGTCACTCGTAAATATCCAAACCAGTAAGTTTTGGACTTTTTGTGGATGATTCTTAAAATGTAATCGTCCATCTGGGAGTTGATTTTTTTCATAAATTATATATAAAAGGATGCAATAAAACAGATGATTATCTTTTACATTTCAGTTGAATTAATTGTTATTATTATCAAATGTATGATCTTAATTCTCATTCGATTCTACGATAATTACAAAGTAAAACTGGAAGTTTACCAAAATCGATGTGAAAAGCTACTGTACCATGATATTAAACCAGTCTGAAAGAAAAACAGATTTGTTACTAACTGTATATTGGCCCAATAACCGAGCCGTATAAATATTAACCTCAAAGTTTAAAGGAAAATTATACTCTTGCTATTTATGTTAATACATTTAGTAATCAATAAAACCGTTCCCAAACACTGCCACTTGGATAAGACTGAGTAAAATGGTAAAAGTGCACGAGAGGTGTGGATATGTGTGATACCGAAGAATGAATAATAGACACACAGGATATGATTATATTGTCTGTGGTAATTTACTCTCTGTCCAATAGTCCCCCCCCCCCCCCGCCAACCCAAACTGATGTAATACTGTACTTAAGAGCAACTTCAAATGTACAGGTAGGGCAGAAATTATTATGGTTAGAGTGACTGATTATTGTTTGGTTTGGCAAACAATTACTGTACTATTGAAAGACCATTATAAACTAGGTAAAGTCAACTGCATTGTGCCGTGACGAAAGCACTATAGGTACTACACTCTTTGTTTAAGTTTGTCGAAAAAAGTTTAACAAGGTTGGTCGGTAAGGTTAAAAAAAAAAAAAATGGGACGTGCATGCCATTCTCTATATTTCAAATTATTTCTTATGTTCGTTAGATTTGACATAAAAGAAGGTCCCAGAACCTTTAGGATGCAACAACCCAACTGTGGAGCAGTTACAAGAATTTCCAAGTTTTAAGTCTTTAAAAGTCATTGTTTACCTCCAAATTGTAAACTTGCTGAAACTTTTCAGGACAAGTTTTCAAGAAGAAACTCTTGTAGAGTTGGTTCTGATTGTTTGAATGAATATTACTTCCGCAATGCAAAAGGAGCTGATCTGGACACAGTCTTAATGAGGCTGAGGACGATGCTATACAAGTCTCAGCGAGGATGAAGATGGTGCCAGAAAAGTCTCAGCGAGGATGAAAATGGTGCTAAACAAGTCTCAGCAAGGATGAAGATGGTGCTAGACAAGTCTCAGCGAGGATGAAGATGGTGCTAGACAAGTCTCAGCGAGGATGAAGATGGTGCTAGACAAGTCTCAGCGAGGATGAAGATGGTGCTAGACAATTAGTCTGGAGGTGAATGAAGACTGTGCTAGAAAGGTCTCAGCGAGGATGAAGATGGTGCTAGACAAGTCTCAGCGAGGATGAAGATGGTGCTAAAAAAGTCTCAGCGAGGATGAAGAAGTATCTAGACAAGTCTTAGTGAGGATGTACAAGAGCTTCTAGATAAGTCTCAAAGATGACAGAACACAGTTCAAAGTCTCAGCGAAGAAAAAACACTTTCATAATAGGCAGTAAAAGTGCTTATTTCAATTTGTACTTGAATGACCATTGTATGAATTGTACTAGCAGATCAGAGGGTAACGCTGATAGCCTTTAACCCCAGAATGAACGCTTTCATAGAAGATGGGGGTCGAAACCAGACCGAGTTTCAAGTTAAACTGGTCTTGAGCTGTTTTTTCGGTTTCGATACCAGTTTGAAAACAGAATACCATAACACCTTAAAAGAATACAGTGGCAAGTAGATACAGTTTTTTTTTTTGTCTTTTTGTTAGTGTAGTATTCCAATGTAAAAAGAGGCATAAAAAAACTGCCCAGATTCATCTGTGCAATCACCGTCAAAATATTTTTTTTTATACAATAAAATGCTGAGTTCATTGTCGAAAGGTGACAATGGCAACCGCGGGAGGTCCAGAGAAGGAGAAATAGCTCTCAATTACTGCCGATTGTTCCCTATGTTGATGTACGAGGCCTTGCCCTGCCTGCCTGCCAGTGAAGGAATATGGAAAAGTAAACATTTGTTTGAATGGGCGGTTTGTAACACAAACTGTGTGTGTGTGGTGATTCACTTTGCATAGCTTCCAAGTACCCCTTTGTGTGGTTAAAGACTTAAGGGTGAATGCACCAAGAGGGGACTTTCGGTAAACAGCCAAATTGTGAGCCGGTTCACCCCGTCGACTTATTCAACAGCTCCACACCTTTGTGTAGATTCTTTTGGTGCACTAAGTGCTTTACAGTCCTGCCTGTTGTGATTCCATTCGGGAATATATTCCTTCCCGAGCCGTTTTATTTACCGTACGGCCGGAAAGATGCCCTCTTGGTTCTGGTAAAGATGACCTGCAGAGCTGAGTAGTGACTTTTTCATGAGCTTTTTGTGTTGACTTTTTTTCTTTTCATAAAGCCTTGTGTCAAAAAGGTTTTTTAAATTTTTTTTTATGTCATACTGGGGTGTAATTAATAGATGAGTACCATAATCACCGGCCCACGATATCAATTGTTACTGTTCCGAGAGCTAAGTCAGAGAAGAAAGGGCTTCTAATGGGTAGTGATAGTCATTTTATTGCTTGGTGATTGAGATTAAATAAAAGAAAGACAAAACCCTGTCATGTAATGGTAGAGTATTGCTTGAGAATTTTGCTGGAAACATCAACAATCAAAAGTAGTTGTGGTTGGAAAGTAGGTCATTAGCATGTAGTTCATTAAAAGTATTGTATCAATAACATTTATCATTTTACCTGTCTTCACAGCACTAATGCACTACTATCTACCATTTCTAGTATCTTGTCACCTTTTTCATTTATCATTCCCCGATTAATTTACCTGTACGAGGGGATGATGATAGTGTGGTCAATTTTTACGCTAATCTCACTGTATTTTGAGTAACTGCTGTCAGGTAGTAGGGTTGATAAAAATTAATGACCAAAGAATAAGCTTTTACAGTAATTCTGCTTATCATTGATCAGCAAACATAATTGGACTGCTGCAATAAGCCATGTACATGAACCGATGTGTGCTTTGTACTGCAGGAAAATACCAGTTGGAATTGGATTTGAAGCAAGTTGCATTTTGTGTTTTAAATTATGAAATTCTAGGCATGGATGGGATGATCAGAGTGCATACATTGAGAGGAGACAGGTACCTGCATGGCGTAGTACTATTTATCTGAGGTAACCTGCCATACATTCAACATGCTCCTCACCCCAATGTACAGTTTTAATGGCTATTGCATGTCCTCTTGTAGAGTTATATATGCTGGTACTACAGAGTCGGTGTACATGTATAGCCTTTAACCTACTTTTCTGAACAGTTGAAGAGCTCTTCTTTTGAACTCTTGAAAGTACACAAACAATTTTCTGTGTTCTTTCATACTTGTTGTTTGATGGCTATATGATTTTTTGAAAATGGAAAAAAAAGAGAAAAGAAAAGAAAAGAATAAACCTACAAAAAACAGTAGAAGATAAAAAGCCCATTTAAACACTAATAGTGTTTTTGTTTAACAAGTAGAGATAATAGAGGAGTTAATTTGTAAGGAACAAAGATTTTTTTTGTTAGTAATAGGAAACAGAGGGAGTGGTATTTTTGGGGGGGAGGGAGGGGGGGATGTGAATGAATCCATAAAGTTAAAAATAACAAAGCAATTTAACGACGTTTTAAATTGCACTTGGTATTATTTGTTCAAATTAGCTTGGTACAATACCTACAGTTCTATGAATTATATTTACTTTTGTAATTTTTTTTCCCGCTTGTCGCTTACCTGTCTCCCCAAAACCTTAGCACTCTCGATCTGCTCTGTCTAGGGGGTGCACTGGTAACCTTTTTCAAACTGCACGCAACCTTATAAGGTTGATAGGAGACAGGTATGCTAGTGGCTCGTAAATTTCCTTGAAAAACCAGGTCATTTTTGGAATAGCTATTACATACATTTAGACAGATCGACACATCCTGTTGAATTCTCAAAGTTTTCTAGCTTTTTTGGTTCCTTGCTTTAGCAAAAGGAACCTATGCAGTCAGGTTGGCGTGTGTGTGTGTGTATGTATGTATGTATGTATGTATGTATGTATGTGTGTGTGTGTGTGTGTCTGTGACACTTGCTTGGGTACGCTCTATCTCAATAAGGGAATGTTGGATTGAGGCCAAACTTGGACTATAGATCCACCATATGGAGAAGGTGTGCCCTATTGTTTCTGGTGCCCACAAAGGTCACCAAAGGTCAGTTATGGTCCAAAAACCGAAAATATTAAAACTGCAATAACTCCCAGTGCCAATGTGCGACAAGATTGATATTTTGGGACAAGTTGTGAACTGGTTAGGGGAGCATTTTCAAACTTAACGGTCATGTGATCCGAGGTCAACAAAGGTCAATTAATGATAAAAAACTAGTATTTTTGCGATAACTTGAGAACGAAATGTCCGTTAGGGTTGGGAGTTGCTTCAATGTAATCCAATTGTCGACCCGCACCTGGGTGACCCTTGACCTCAATTTGACCTTTGGTGACCTTTACGTGTTTTGGGGGATTTTTACAGTTTTGATGCTATTTTCAGATGTCAAAGGTACCTTCTGAACATAAATGTCAATAGGTTGACCCCCGTGTGACCTTTATGTGCGAAGTTATATGGGGTCAAAGTTTTTCGGTCGGAGTTAGGATGGTTGTACAGACTTGTCGTTTTGTTTTTTGGAATCAGGAGATTAAACTACATTTGAAACCAAGGTCAAAAGGTCAAAGGTCACATTAGAAAAAATGTGCTTATTTTGGGAGGAAACGAGCAAAAAAGAAAATGTTTGGTTTTGATGCTAGATTTGGATACCAAAGGTACCTTCCGATCAAAAATGTCAATTGGTTGACACCCGTGTGACCTTCGTGTGCGAAGTTATACAAGGTCAAAGTTAATTTTCAGACATTTAATGCAATAACTCCCAGTTCCAAGGTGTGACGTGGTTGATATTTTTGGACAAGTTGCAAATGGTATAGGGGAATATTTTCAAACTTAACGGTCATGTGATCCGAGGTCACCAAAGGTCAATTAATGTTAAAAAACTAGTATTTTGGGAGGAGAAAATGGGCAAAGAAAAAAATGTTTGAATTTGTATAGTTTGATGCTCTATTTAGGTCTCACCGATCAAAAATGTCAATAAGTTGACCCAAGGTGACCTTTGTATGTTAAGTTATATGAGGTCAAAGTTAATTTTCAGACATTTAGTGTAATAACTCCCAGTGCCAAGGTATTACACGGTTGATATTTTGGGACAAGTTGCAAATGGTATAGGGGAATATTTTCAAACTTTACGGTCATGTGATCCGAGGTCACTAAAGGTCAATTAATGATAAAAAACTAGTATTTTTGCGATAACTTGAGAACAAATTGTCCGTTAGGGTTGGGAGTTGCTTCAATGTAATCCAATTGTCGACCCGCTTCTGGGTGACCCTTGACCTCAATTTGACCTTTGGTGACCTCTGGTGACCTTTTTGTGTTTTGTGGATTTTTACAGTTTCGATGCTATTTTCAGATGTTAAAGGTACCTTCTGATCATAAATGTCAATGGGTTGACCCCCGTGTGACCTTTGTGTGCGAAGTTATACAAGGTCAAAGTTAATTTTCAGACATTTAATGCAATAACTCCCAGTTCCAAGGTGTGACACGGTTGATATTTTTGGAGTAGTTGCAAATGGTATAGGGTAATATTTTCAAACTTAACGGTCATGTGATCCAAGGTCACCAAAGGTCAATTAATGATAAAAAACTAGTATTTTTGCGATAACTTGAGAACGAATTGTCAGTTAGGGTTGGGAGTTGCTTCTACGTAATCCAATTGTCCACCCACATCTGGGTGACCCTTGACCTCAATTTGACCTCTGGTGACCTTTTCGTGTTTTGGGGATTTTTACAGTTTCGATGCTATTTTCAGATGTTAAAGGTACCTTCTGATCATAAATGTCAATAGGTTGACCCCTGGATGAGCTTTGTGTGTGAAGTTATAGGAGGTCAAAGTTAATTTTCAGACATTTCATGCAATAACTCCCAGTGCCAAGGTGTGACAAGGTTGATTTTTTTGGACAAGTTGCGAATGGTATAGGGGAATATTTTCAAACTTAGCGATCATGTGGTCCAAGGTCACCAAAGGTCAGCTAATGTTAAAAAATTGGTATTTTGGGGGGAGAAAATGGGCAAAGAAAACATGTTTGAATTTTTACAGTTTTGATGCTCCGTTTAGGTCTCACTGATCAAAAATGTCAATTGGTTGACCTACGGGTGACCTTTGTGTGTGAAGTTATGTATACAAGTTCAAAGTTAATTTTTAGACATTTAATGCAATTAAATCCCAATGCCAAGGTGTGACACGGTTGATAATTTGGGACAAGTTGTGAATGGGGGGGTGGTGGAACATTTTCATACTTAAAGGTCATGTCATCTGTGGTCACCAATGTTATCATATCTGTTGACCCGCTTGTAGGTGACCTTATACTTCTTACATTTTCGACGCCACATTTAGATCTCAAAAGTGCCTTTTGATCAAAAATCCGATCACATTTTGTGATCACAAAAGTGTTGGCTATAGTGTTGGTTACTTTATGGGAACATGTAGGACCACAATTACTTGATCTATTTGAGCCCAATCTTGCTTGATAATATTATGTGTATTGTCATATACCCCAAGCAAGGAACCACAGTGCCCTTGGGCTCTTGTTCTAGTTTCTAGCTAAACCAGAGAAGACTCGCTTACTGACTTTGCGAACATTGGTAGATTCGGAGTGAAGAGGAATTTATTTGGAAGAGGGTCAGTGGGGGCTAGAGGAGCTAGGATGAGAAAGTGGGATAGTAGAGTGGAGGTTAAGTAAATGTATCATCACTTGGTAATATCCAAAACCTGTGAGTTTTTGGGGGTATCACTCGGTAGGAATACCAAAACTACTATTGATAATACTCTAGAACCAATTTAATAACGCTAAAGCGACCACGATTGTGGGAGTAGCCGGCAGGGCCTTACGGATTAAAACTTTCACGTCGAATGAAAATCCCACTGTTCCATGACCTGTGGGGGAGGGGTGGAGGTGTGGGGAGACATGTTTCCCTCCTCTATTATCAGTCTGGGATAAGTAGATTTACTTCGCTCCTTGCTTACCTGTCTCCCCACAACCTTAGCACACTCATTCTACCGTGCCTAAAATGTCCTGGTAACCTTTTAGCACTGCACCTATCCCATTAACACTGTGCAGCCTAGGGATTTGTTTAAGTTCCTTCGTGAAAGAATATTAAAGGCCTCTTCTCCAGACCCACAATACCCTTCCATAAGGATTGGCTTGTACCTAAATCAGTCCAGCCAGAGATAGCGAGGGGAGAGTCAGAAGTTGGACACTCCCACCTCCACTTTTGAAATCCTGTCCATGTCACTTCATGGTTATCACAAAGTTGAAAATGATGCATTGCAAAAGTACCCTTGAGCTGATTTTCTATCTAAAAGTTTGCTTAAATTCAGTTCCAAACTTTCTGGTGGTATACAATAGTAATGGTAAAATGAAAGCCAAGGTTTTTAAGGGCAACATTTATCGCTTTGCTTAGAACTTTGGTGGGACAAAATTACATCAGAAACATTGATGTGATGCCACACTCAGGGACTCAAAGTTTATTAATTTAATAATTGGAACACAATTTTTTTGTCATCTGTATTCGATTTAATGGTACATATTTCACTAATTCTATTGTCAGCTCATTAATAAATAATTGAGATTGAGAGGTGACGTCCGATTCTTTCTGATGACAGGTATCTCATTTGCATAATTAGAATGATGCAAAAATTTAAAAATTCCCTGATGCAAAAAAATAAAAAAAACACAATTCAAGTGAGTTTTAAGTTCCACATTTCTGTAATCGCTTTCAAATCTCAGATATTCAGCTGGAAATGGTTGTTGGCTTTAGGGCTACCAACCCTAAACACCTGTTCCCTAAGGATGATCCTTCCTTCTGCAGAGTTCTGTACAGTTTTGTTAAGAACAGGGGGGATTGTCCAAGGTCACCCGACAGCTTTCTAAACATGGTCATGTTCAATTAAGATGGATCATGTGATGTAAACTTTATTGGCCTCTTTAAAATTTCCTATTCTCCTCTAATAACATTTTGTGTTCTTCAGGGATTGACTCGACGCATAGGGACAAAGGTTTTGTTTTTGTTCTTGAGAAAACCCAAAAAATTGCAGGAATTTTTTTCTTTACTTTGCATATATGTATATATATAATTTACTATACAGAATGACATATTGATTAAAAAAGAAAAAAAAGGGAAGACAAGAGTAAGACGTTTTTATAGCCAATTCAAGCTACAAGCCTGTATAATCACAACTTTTGAAATTTTCAGGATTACCTATGCAATCTATGACAATAATGTCAAAGTTATGTCAAAGTTTCTCTGTTGGAACTTGATTATTCAGTGGATTTGTGGATATTACCACATGAATGAGTATTCAAAAATCATTGGATTTTGATCGGAGTACTGGTGGGGTATTAGTAGGGTTTAAAAGCAGAGGGGGATGGGGGGGGTGATCGATGGGATACAAAAAGCAGAATGTCAGTATAATTTCTCCACTTTTTCTAAAGGTCTGTATGTACACTAGAATTTTGGTTATATCCAAATTACGACCCCTCTGCTAATACCGCAAGAGATAGGGTCGATAGTAGTGACAAGTTGTGTTTCTTTGTTACCTGTCAACGACATACGTATGCACTCCTGTTGACCTGTAGCCTATAACAACATATATGTGCAGTAAGCGTGCAACCCCCTACCTCCCCCCCCCCACTCCAATGATCCCTCAGTTCAGAGTCAACGCCCTCTTCCTCAGTTTTGGCGGTTGGCATGTCTGTACAAAATTATATCAACATTTCCACACAATGCCTTTACTTTAGAACACTTTTTAATTAGTCAGCTTACACTAACCCACTAACCAGTACTTAAGATAATTGCCAGATGGCATCTTGAATCGTTCTGCATGCTGGTATAATTATTAGTAGTTTTAGAAGTTGGAGAAGACATACATGGTGGGATCGAGGGTATGAAGAGATAAACCATCCGGACTCCTGCTTACAGCCGTCAATGTTCGGAGAAATGTAGGGTTTCTTCCGGCCTTTCACACCACCACCTTTTTACACAATCTTGAATGAAACAATTAAGTTAATTGTGGCACAAACAGCTCCTCTTCACCAAGATCGCCCAAATAACCAACCGGGTAACACTAGACAGAGTTTGCGACAATGAGCACATGTTTTAAGGCCGCATGCGCGGTCCAAACTATTTTCACCGAAATCTCCCTTTCCAAAAGAAAACTTGAATATACCTCATGAATATTGATGCCCTTGTTATAAAAGGCGGAACTTGAGATAGACCCAAATTGCCTGAATCTTCTTTAACAGTTTTGTACAGTAGTACATTCAATGTCACTTTATATTTATCTGAGATTGTTGTTTGGTAATATGTTAGCATTAAATGTTATCAGGTGCAGATTTTGTTTTCCTCCTTTGTTTTTTTTTTAGAGTGTAAAATTAACTTAAAATTGTGAAGATTTTAATATTCCTCTAAGCAGATGTGCACTTCTGTTTTAAAACTGAAATTGAGCTTCTTCTGTATTCAAGTGCCTTTGAGAAACTTTGTTATTTGACATTATTTGGAAATAACTTTGCTCAATCCAAGCAATGTTGTCTCTGGTATGGTTTGTTGGTGTTCTCCTCCCCACCCCACGCCCCTCATCCCCCCTCCCAAGTAACACACAGAATAAACACAAGCTACTTCATTGGCTGCTTGGTCCAGTATGTCAGTTAAAAAGTTGATTATGTTTATGTATAATAAACTAAGCAGTGTTGAATTTTGGGAAGCCACTGCTAAAATTTGACTGTCATGTGAAGGAAGTGTGCAGCAATATTAGGTCTACGTCTGGGATTGTAGTCCTCGGTCGAAATGCTTTGACTTTTTGTGTCTTTAGCCCGAGGTAGGATTGGCTAATTGTCAGGTAAGCTCTCAGGAAACGCAATATATTCCAAACTTGGAATCGCCTCTTTATTGATGTTTCGCTGTGGATCTCTGTAATTATCTACCACCCATTGCAGCAGCCTTGCTTCTCTATTCTGGTAAACTGCAGTTAAATACCAGTGATCACGGCGTGGATCGAAAAAGTATAGCCATGCAGCGATGATGAAAAACAAACGCACTTTTCCGAACATTGATGTTTCGTCCCGAGTCGGGCGAGTTCTTCATAAGAACCCGGAGAGAGATCGAACGATGACGAAAGAGAGAAAAAGGGAAGAGACGATTGTTAAATGGAAATACCACTGGATGCAAGTCGTGGAGATGCAATCACCGAGGTAACTTATGAGTCACGCTGCTGCCGTGCAGAGCCCAAACAGTAACGGCAGAGTACAGTCTTTGTTTTCATCACAATGATCATCACGGCCGTCAGTCGCGGCATGGACTGGCGTTTTTTCCAATTAACACGTTTACACGGCTGATGCACGTAATGAAAATTATAGTGGCTGCTCGGGAACGCGAACGAACGTACTATAGGACGACGAGATTAGCGTCAGCCATTTAGTGCGTGGTTTGACCTCGGGCAGTTTTATTATGTTATCTGTTTATTCTTTTGTATTGCTTTAAGTCTCCAATAAGCATTTGGTAAGAGTTTGACTTTTCTCTCAAACCCACCGGAAAGAGTCGGGATCGAGTGTTGTTTAAAAATCACGTTTGGGCCCAAGAGATGTGCACATGAATTCCCCTCATCTGGTTTTGAAAAAAAAAAGAGAAGCGAAAAAATAAAAGAGACGGCTTCTCATTTTTTCCCATCTCTGGCGATAATACATTTGGGTATAAATAGCTCTGCGTCGTCACCGATGGGTAAGACCGTTTGGGAATAACACATGAATGATCCTCACATCTTAGAAGATTAACTGTGAAACATTCAAGGTGTGATCAAGTAATTAGCAGCAAATTTTAGTCCAGCCTCTGGAGAATTACATGTTTGTTTCATCCGGCAGCTTAATGTCGCTCTGCCGGAGAGCGTGAGAGATTTCTAATGTTCCTTCGTGAGAGAAAGTCGTTTAACTATTTCAACGTGAAAGATCAACCTAAAAAACAAAGATGGAGTGAAAGTTGTAGCAAGTTCAAGGGCCTAGATAGAAGTACAGACATTGAAAATAAATGCGAAAAAGAGATAATAACAAATGTTGCCAAGAGAGAAAGTTTTACAATAGGAAACTGAAAAAAAAAGTAATTTAATTTGGGGGGGGCAGGGAGGGGTGGTGTGGGTTTAATATGTCGTCAGTATGTAGGTAAGTCCATATTTTATAGGAATGATTTTAATAAGTACCACAGTAGTTGATAAAAAAACATTTAAAACAATGGGGTTATTTATTCTTAAATGAGAAAATTAGTAGTTTGTAATCCTGGGTATAAAGGGACTGATGAAACTCAGAGAATGGGACAAATTAGGTAGATAGGGACAAATAATAATAATAATTAGTCTTATATACCACAAAATCCAACAAAAGTTGCTCATTGTGCTTTACAGGTGATGATTAGAGAGAAAGAAAGAAATAGAAAAAGATGAATTTTAAGACGATGCTTAAACTGATCAAGTTTGTCCAGAGACCTACAGTAATATCTACTTGAAGTGAGTGACACAAAAGGGAGGGGGTGGGGTTGGGGGGGGGCACCGTGACAGCAGCAATCCCTCAATCAAGACACTGCGACATTAAGCTGGTTAAGATATTGTGATCTATATGGCTATTGTTTTTGGTTGATGCAAGATATAAGTAACTTGGGATATGAGATTTTAATAGCACTAAAGGCCAAAATGAGGATATTATAATCTGTGCATAGATTTACAGGTAACGAATACATTTCTTCCAGTAATGAAGTAATGGCAATATATTTATTCGGTTTCTGAGCAATTTGAGCCGCCATGTTCTGGATCTGTTGCAGTCCAGATAATTGGGTAGAAGCTGCGCCAGCTAGTAATCAAATTTGAGTAAGCAAGCCAACTGGAAATTACTGCGTGAATAAGTTTTTCAGTTTGTCAGACTTATCAAGATATTTACGAAGTTGACCCACTTGTCTAATATGATACATTGTAGACTTACATGTATAATTTACTAGCTTATCCATTTGGTGGATGGGGGATATACTCGGTGGATGGTGGAGGATAAATTTGTGGATGGGGATAAATTCGGTGGATGGGAGAGGGGAATAAGTTCGATGAATGGGGGATAAACTCGGTGGATAGGGGGAAATACGGTGGATGGGGGGAAACCTTGATGGATGGGTGATAAATTTGGGGAACAGCGAATAAACTTGGTGGATGGGGGATAAATTTGGTGAATGAGGGATCAATTCGGTGGATAAATTCAGTGTGTAGGGGATAAGTTATGTGGATAGGGGAAACAGGGATTGCAGGTGCAATGTATTAAGGGTATTAAGTGCTGACATGGCTAATACGACAGTATTTCCCTCATAGATGGTGACTGTTGTGACCTGGTCAGACTGATATTATTTTAATTGTTCGATTAATTTCCCATATATCATGGATTGCTAAAAGGATGACACATCCCCATATTAATTGGCTGACCCATCTGTGTACTATTATTATTAGTACTCATTTCTTAGGCATTGTAAAATCATAATGACCTATTGTAATTATCCAACCATTCCTTCTTTTTCCCCTCCTTTACACCAGTAATTAAATCTTCAAGGCTGTTACCCAATTTTATTTTTATTTCTTCTCTCTCCAGTAAATGATCTGTAAAAAAAGAATAGAAAAAAAATCAGTATAAAAGCCTGACGCTATCTGGGTATAGATGTCTCGGGTTATAGACAGTATAGCCACAAAGAACACATCTGCAAGTAATGATGTGCTTGTTGACGTCCTTGCGTATTGCACGGTAACCTTCATGCTTAAGATTACTACATTGGTTCAGAAATTTCTTGACTGGCTGAAAAACAATTAACTTCTTGACGAGGTTTCATGTTTTAAATGCACGATATGTCAATGTTGTGAAAATACAAATTTTTTTGGGGGAAATGACAGCATCCATGCGAAAATATTTGACCGACGTCCTTCAGGTAAATACTGTCGAATAAATTAAAATTAAAAAAGTCATAAATACAAACAAAGGTATTGGTATTTTTTGCTGGAGATGCTCGAACGAATAGATCAGAGAGACAAATTTGACTCTTAACATGTACTAAAATCATTCCTGGTCTGGTTAAATTTTACCAGGATACTAAATAACAAATGTTCCTCTATGATCATTAAAATTAAAGAAAAAAAAAGATTTACATGGACTATCATCTTTTATTTGAATAATGGCAATTTTGCATTAAGTTTTGTTGTATCTTTAGGCGAATTCTGACCTTTCAACGATAGAAACAGGATACAAAAAAAAAAAAATAGATCTATGGTAGAGCAGAAAAATGCTGGTGGCATAAGATGTGATATGGGAGGCCGTTGGTCGATCCATGGCCGGCCAAAGTAAGCTTGGGTGGATTCTTCATCCAGGAGAAATCTGGGGAAAACGGTCCTACATGGTGTAACATGGTTAACACTGACTCAACCCCTGACTGTTCCTTTTATCTTGTTTTAACTTCATTTTAACTGCCATAGCTCTTGCATGTATATATGTATGTATATATGTATATATATATATATACAAATACTTGGAAATGTCTACAGTAGCTGAGAAAAGCTGAATCTAGGCGGGTTCAAATGAAATATTGCATCTTGACTACAATATTGCCAACTTTATGAATATGAGTGAGATTGGGCTTTTAATTTTTTTCCCTGCCTCTTAAAAATTGACTACAAATATATGTCTTGATATGAGAGGATGAGAGCTGATGAGATGGAGGCTGTAATTACAGATATATGTTACTGCCAGTTTTCGTAGTGTTGTTTGTTCACTTTTATTGAAGTACCGAGTTGCAGTATCCATCCATCCATTACATCTTCACTCTCTCTGTCACAACCGAGCATGACAGGTCAAAGTCCTTCTCCTGGGAGGAAGAATGTCTGATGGTCTCGAAGAGGTTCATTAAAACCTGTTAATGAAGTGTAATCCAGCTCTCTCTCCCTCTATATCTCTCCCTCTGTCTCATGAACAGAGTGAAGGGGTCCCCCAGACTGACGTTTATATCAGAAAACTTGCAGCAATCAATATTACTTAACATCATGACGGGATAGAAAGTGGTACATGACAGTAGCACATGAATTGACGTACTGTACATCATCCCGGAGTTTCTAGGTTGTCAGTTGGTGGCATAGACACGTAAATTACAGAGTACACGTTTTCTTTTCATTTTACGTCGCATGGATTACGGTCGGAGTTTATTATACAAAATATATGTGATTATTCGCCGTAAATTATTACAGCTGTACCTTCTTGTGTGGCGTACAAGTTTCACCTTTTATCTCAGTTATCGAATACCAGTGTTGATTGATCAATATTTTGAACAGCTTAGATGGATGATATTTGTGGCTAAATTACAACACAAAGTATATAACATGTGAATGTGATGTGATAATAACACTATGTGTAGAAAATAGGAAAGAAAAAAAAAACCTGTAACTTTAATACCAAAATATTCAGCCACATCTATACCATCCAAATCCACTGTATCATCGTCATAGTACATCGACTAGTTAATATTCTTCTTCTGAAGAAGAAGAGGAGTGGATTTTCTTGAAAATAATTGGCTGCATCTGTGGTGGAATGGAAACCTAATTCCAATACATGTGCACATTCAACGGTATATAAGAACAGAAGACTACTGGCCGTGACTTCAATTTTTTTCATGAAGTGAAAGTACTTTTAGTTCCATTTTATTAGATGCTTTGCCTGATAAACAGTGAACTTCAATATAAATATCAAAAGTCTGCATGGAGGTTGGCATTGACCTATTCATGACCTCTGTCAGGTCAATCAATGGCTCAGGAGTTGATGGATTTTTGGAGGCAGATTATATGCAGGTCAAAGTTAAATCTGCATGGGGTGTGTGCGGTGTGCTGTTGAATCATGCGAAGATGGGAGGACGGGTAACATTCACGTCACAATGAGTACATTGGGAGTATCTTAGAGGATGAGAGGGAGATGGAGATGTGTGTGTTTGTTTCTGTAGCCCATATTATCTTGAGAATAATTATATGGATAGCATCATTTTATTGTGGTAAGAAACCTAAGGGGATTCATTTTCATGACTGGTGAAGATACTGTTGACTGGTCATCCCTGGATGAAAGTATGTTCAGGATCAAACCAAATTCATTAAAAGGATCGTCTGGGAGAAATTGTCCTTATTGGTGGTGAAAGAGGAATACACAGTATGTTAAGGCTTGCATGAGATATATAATAGTTCTAAGATATAATAACATGTGATGTTGACATGAATGTTTTTTAACCACCAAAAGCGTATTTAATTCCAACATGTGTGTTGTCATAGATAGATGCACAGTGACAAATTTTTGTTTTCCATTTTATATTTAAAATGTATATTCAATTTTCTTCTAAGTTGGGAAGCAAGTTGAAAGCTTGGATATTGATAAATTTCACAGCCCCTTAAATCAGCAGTGGAACCATTTATCCAATCCAAGGTCAAATCAATGAGGTGAAAGAAATATAAAAAGGAAAAAAAGGAGAAAAAAAAACATTATGCTGTCAGTGTTCAACTATGACATCACACGCCTGTTTGCTTCAAGTTCATTATCATCTTACAAACTGTGCAAAAAACGCAACGCAATATTAGTGTCACCGCTTGTGTAGAACAAAATTGCAGGTTAGCGAGCAGCTTGGTTGATAGTTAGTATGCTTATAGATTTGATTAACCTTTGACCTACAACTCATATCATTATTTTACCTGTGTTAACATGTTTTATTTACTAACCTAGATATCGTTTAAAGATATCTTTTAAGATATTGTTTAAGATATCGTTTAAGATATATTTTTACACTTCAAACTTGATTAGAGGTATTGATTCTTGTTTTCATTTCAATTTCTGACCCACTTCCTATAACCTACCTTATATTTTGTAAATAGTTGTAAACTTATCAACAGCCATTGTTTCTAAAAGTTGGAATGTTGCCAGAAATCATACAGATCATCCATACATGTACTGAATGCATGCATACTGCATGTAATGCCTGTGATTTAATACCCGTCAATGTTTGTTGTGTAAAAGAGAACTTGTGAATTTGTGATAGTCAGACAGTTGCTCTTGGGGGTGGGGGGGGGCCTAGAGTGTTCCACATCTCCACGGTCCCTGGAGAATGTCCCATAGGGGTTCGTGTTGGAACAATTCGGCCTACACAATCCAGCTTAAAATCCGGTCTACACAGGTCTCTACAGACCTACACATTTATAAAACAAGTCAGCCACTCAGGTCAGACTACATGGTTTTGCCAATGCAAAGGATATGTACAAGCTCATGGTCCTTTACTAGATCTACTCAAACCTACAGTACTACTGTAACTGAATCCTTTATATCACAATTAAGTTTATTGCCTTATTCCACTTTCATTTAAATTTAAAACTTAACTCGTTGTCAATACCAACCCTACACCAGATACTTTATGGCTTTAACACAGTACAGTAGTTGCTGTATAGTCAAAATCAGATAAAGAATTTGTAACTCTATCTTAGCAGGTTTTCATAGAAAGTATCTTTTCGATCCATTATCTGGTCGTTTCTTCCTTCATTAATGTTACCCTAGTTCCTGTCAGTATCAATAATAAGTTTTACCAATGAACATGACCAATGCAAGTTCACATTAATAATCCAATTTGTGGGACATCCTCTTTGTTCTATAAATGAAGTAGATTAGGTCAGACACTCTCTGCAATAATTCCACCACGTGCAATTACTTTGCTTTGACTGACTGGCTGGAGAAGCTGAGAGCTCTAAATTTAGCTGGTTCCTGAGAAGTTGAATGTGCAGGGTACATGTGATGACACATTGAATTAATTAGGCTAGTTAATTTATATCTATCACGCTGTATCTATGACAAGAGCTGACCTGTAATATGTACTTTTGTTGAGATGAACGGTAAAAAAAACAAAGAAATGTAGACCAAAGTAAATATGGGTTACAGTGTGCTCTAAAATTGAATGCACAAGATGATAAGTCTGTAACAACTTGAATGTTGCAGTCCAGATGTAAAAGTTCTGTCCCTGACCAAAATGGTTAGAATTAATTAAAATTATTATTACATGAAATTGCAGTTTGACAAATATACCACAAAAAAAAAAAAAAAAAAAAAAAAGGTAAATGGCAAATAGAGCATGTTCTATTAATGTTAACTGCAAGTAACTCCCTTTGTGCCCAATAGCGTTATAACATACATATAAGTTTATAATTACATTAAATCGAAATAGGGTTACAACATGAACCACTTCATACATTTCAGCTATTTTGTCCAAGTTGCTAGGGAAAAGTGCTTTTATTTATTTTTTTATTCATTTTTTTTGGCATGTACATTTTGTTAACCTAATTTGTAGAGTTTGCATCTGAGGTGTAAATTACATTTGAAGCATTGTTATAGGTTGGCTTAATCGGTTTGCTCAGAAATTCAGAATATCATACATTTGAATACTCTGGTGTTAAAGTTGTTGTAATATAAACTGATATCAAATATTTAATGAGCTGCTATCAGTTTGTGGACTTAAAGAACATTGTTCTGGAATTGTTTGTCTTCTGATGGCAAAGCATGCTGTTGATATGTTTGATCAAATAACCACGACCTAGAAAATAATAACCCACACATCGTTTGTCCTCACAGTGCAGTGCCTTAACATTCTGGTTGGAAAAAAAATGGAAAAATTGAATTGATCGTCAGACTATACTAAAAGTCGTGAAACGAAAGACAGATTTTGTTTTCCTCTGTATTATAAATTTGTCCTTTGCCGTATTGGGAAACTTTTCTCAAAATCATTGTCATTCTGTAGGACCACAGTTTAAGTAGTGTGTAATATGAATTTTCTCAAATTTGAACAAAGATGCTGAGCTTTCTACGAAATCATTTCTCAATTTCACGTTTTAGACTCAATTGATTACAACAGAGTGTCCAGTTCCAATACGATTGTACTAGAGCAGCAACCTCTCCAAGGATTCCAAGGACCTAAACACTGGCAATTGTAATTCACTCCCCAATAATGTTATTAAATATCTCTCAAATGTTTCTTTCAAAATTGCCCTTGAACATCATTTTCATAACAAAAATCTTTGACTAACAGTTTCTTAGTTCTGTTTTAGCCTTTTTCACCTTCTATAGTGCTGTGACCCCTTTCTTTGTGCTTTTTCACTCTCTCATTTTATTGTTTCATCTTTAGACGTATTTGTATTTTTTAATGGAGTGTTCACGTTTATTAGCTACTCCATGCTTCTCGTGGACACTCCTCAGTCTCTTTCTTCTTAAAATGATCATGTTCGTCTGTGTATTATTATGTTGTTTACTTCAAAAGTCACTGAAATAAAGTTCTTTGAAGGGATGTATGGACGGACAGACTGATGGACGGCCGTTACAAGTCATACTGCAGAGTGTGCATACTGTATGTCTATAATGTGACTGCAATGCTGGTCTTGAAAAAAACATAATAAAAAATTTAATATAAAGCAAAGAAAACAAATTTATTCCACTTGAGAAAAACGTGAAAACCTTTGACAGAATGGCTTATATGTATGCCCCACATTGAGTTGGAACCCATACTGTTTGTGTTAGAGGTCAAAGATCATTCTCAAGTCAAAAGAGGTCAGAATGTTAATATGTATAAACACAGAATAAAACTCTAGATAGAACAGGCAAACTGGTACTTATATCCTGTACCTTGCATGTCGATACCTCCATATAGTGTGAGTAGCTAGAACAACAGTAATAATTATATTTGAAAATTTAAAAAGTACAAAGGATATTCCAAAGGAAGCTGTTACATTTGATAGATGAAAAGAGGGACTAATTCGCTCCTCCTAACCTCCTATTTACTTACACATTTCCCTAATCGACTACAATTAGTATCTGGCAGAGCTATTGGCACGGGAGGGGGGAGGGCGTTGGCACAGGGGGGAGGGCGCTATGCCCCTATTGATCTTCCTTCTGTGCCAGCCTTTTAGTTTGCCCACACGTGTTTATTGGTGTTAAAGTTTTCCGTTTTTCAGGGGCGCTATCCGGTTCCTTTCTACTCTATGTTGTGCTTCTCTGGAGTCTTTTATAAGTTGCAGTTGTGTTAAAGAAATTTCCGATGAGTAACCTTTTTTTTAGGAGGGTTTATAGAACTCTTAACCTTCGCGAGAGGCACACGGCCGTGAGGCTGGCCTCCCCATTGCGGTTGTACAGGGTAGGATTTCAGCAAGATTCTTCACACACACAGTATATATTCTATGCAAGATCCTGGTGAGTTTGCATTCAGTTCCTAGCGTACTGTTTTTAGCTCATACCAGCATGCTGGTGTAAGCTATTGTTACAGTGCGGCGTCTATCACTCTATCCGTCAACAATTGGTTAAACCGCTCCCACTCGCACAGTGTTTGATGGAATTTCATGAAACTTGGACACAAGGACCATTGGGTATAGGGCCATCAGAGATGGTCCAAAATTTGGGGTCAAAGGTCACCTGTGGGCCGTAATGGGCCATTTTGTGGAAATACGCAAAATGCTTCTTCTCCTACAGATTCCATGGTACAATGTTGAGGGTTTGTCACGATAGTGCTATGGTAGTTTTACCTTCAGGGTGTTCATGAATTTGAGATCAAAGATCAACTAGGGGTCTTTTGTGGCCCGGGCCGCGGCCCTATATTTTCAAATTGCTCCTGTTCGTACAGTGTATGGCCAATTATAATGAAACTTGGTCACAATGTTCCTCGGGATGAGAGTTACGAGGGGTGTTCGGAAAATTGAGGTCAAAGGTCATTTAGGGGGTCATTGGGGGTCATTCTTTTTAATATTTTCAAATATCTCAATCTCCTCAAGATTTTGATGGATCATATTCAAAGTTGAACTGATGATTGTTGGATTGTGTATGAATAAGGTGATGCCTAAAAATTTTTGGTCAAAAGTTAATTAATTACAATTAATCCCCATTGTTTAAAAAAATCTGAGCCTTCACTTTTTGCCAAAGCTCCTTTAATTTGTCTCCCAATCCCTGCAGTGTTTGTTTACATTTGTGGTTAAGCTCTGCAGAGGCTGTTAGTGGAATTAAAGCAGGACTGGGAGTTGTTATTAACTGTTGAACTGTAAGCATGAGAGCCCTATAGCCAATCAGCACTTGCCGATTCTTAGAAGTCTTTGAGCCTGAGGTATGTAGGCAGCTTGTGAAGTTATGTCTTGTAGGGAGTGCTTGTTATGTCTGCTAAGGTAGAGGGGAGAAAGTTTAATAGGGTAGGCCAGTGGTATTGTTTGAGAGAGTGGGTAAAATAGGATTTAAAGGGGAAAATAGGAATTATAGCCAGTGGTGTGTCCAGGATTCTGCTAACGGAGAGGGGGGGTTATCCCTCACAGGCCAAAAATTGGTTTTGTGGGCCCTACACTTTTCAGCTCGAAAAGGTATGAGCTTCTGCACCATTGGTGCTCTAGTTCAGATAACACAACAGTTGATGTTGAAATTGTTTTGCAACAGAATTAGTGAACTTGAAGCAAACAGGAATGATGTCATAGAAGTTCCTTAACAGATATGAAAAATAAAAAACAATGTACATAACTATGACATCACATCGCAAGTTCACTTACGATACAGACTCAGAAGGTTCCAATAACCACTGTCTCAAGACCACCATGTTAAAAGTACATATTGTACTAAGGTGCTTAGGATGTGTTCCTCTTTCTTCAGTCAGGAAGAGAAATTTTCTTCTGGACTCTCCTTTTAAAAATGATATGGGGTCAAGCAGATCAAGGCAAATGTATAATAAAAACAACGACCTCACTTGTGCATTTATCTCTCTAGACACAGCTGGAAAGATTGACCATTTCATTCTGTATGATAGTACTTTAGTTTTAAAAGAAGTGGAAAAAAGATTCATATTTTATGAAAGCCAGTTTTCAGAGCTCTAAGTTGCATGTACTGTAATGCTAGTTACAGGCCTGTTTTTTATTTAGTTTATAACATCACACTTTCCAAACGCTTTGAACCCCAAACGGGTGTCTCAAATTTACAAGCTATATCACAAGTTTTTTAAGCCAGGACGTAACATCTCTTTACCATGTGTAGTCTCTCGTTCAAGCAGCAAACAATATACGTGCATGACCTTGTCATAGCAGTTTATAAGCTTCCATCCGGCATGGACTGGACAATATTTAAGTGATTATATTATATCCAAACAAACAGTTTGGGAATTGAATTTCCTTCACCAAACTCAAGGTACTGTAGGTAGGTACTGTAGGTATATTAAGAGACTTGGAAGTGCTTATCAGTTATTCGGTTTAGTTTGCAATTAGCGTGTGACCTACTTCCCCTTAATACTCTTTTGGAACTCCCATTTTATATCAATAACTGAGATACTATCCCTGGTCGTCGTTGTCATCATAGTCCTGGTAGTCGTCGTCGTGGTGACTAAGCATACATGTGTGCTGAACGGTTGGTTGGCAATGAAATTGATTTTGAAAACTTTATTGTGGCTTGATATTTGACCTAGAATCCCAGCCTCAAGGTTTATCCAAGTGATGAGGTTTTTTTTTTGTTTTTTTTCCACTTTTCTTTTTGTGATGGTAACACAGCTAGTGTGGTGGTATTATACATTATATTAAGATGCCGCCTATTGAAAATACCATTCTGAAGCTATTGAAGGTGAACTTATATTTAACCTAAGAGATCGACTTAATTGATAAGACAGTTTAAGCTCCAGGTGTGCAGTATGTAAATTTCCAGTACAGGCCTAGTCTGCATAAATTTGCATATTCATTATTGTCGAGGTTGTTCTCTTCATTCATTAGCCTTTAAACTAATGATGTATAATTAAACAGATAATTAGACATTATTTGAGAATGTGAGACTTTAGCGCATACTTAACTTGCACTTGTACCGTGCAGTACTTAGTCACGTGAGTGAAAAATAGTTTGATTCTCGTGGGAAATTCCTTCGCTACTAATTGATTGATGTTTATTGGAATAAAACTCAATGGGGCACTCCTGGCCTGATGTTATATACAGTGTTGTTTTTGTCACCCACCCAAAGTGATATATACAACATTCGCAACCAACTAACCGTTCCTCAGAATGTAGGACAAACATTATTTTGTTGAATTTGAAATTCTATGACATGCCCTTTTCATCCATGATCTGCACAATAATATTTTCATTGATGGAATTCCTTAAAGTGTTTTGTACCCTCTCCTCCTCCCCCCCCCCCCCCCAATCCATGCAATTGCAGCAGTAAAGTAATAAGAATCAGTATATTATGCATCTCTCCGCTCCTGTTTGGATCTGACAGAGGGCAATTTGATTACCGTGTATCATCACCGGAAAGCCGGATATTGAAAACCAAAAAGAGTCACCGGTCTGACCTTATTTACCCAAAATATTGCTACCTGAAGTTTGTTATCACATCCCTGGTACTATTCATAAGGGATCATTTCTCTATATATATATATAGAGCCTGGTAATGAACATAACCCATGCTTTCATGGCCGCTTACCCCATATCAGACGATCTCTTTCAGGATTACATCTGTATCAGAGAGGTTGCTGCTCTAGTACAATCGTATCGTAGTCAAGCTGCATCAAGGTTAGATAGTACTACTATCAAGCAACACACAACTATCTATCCCATCTCTGTAAGTTAGGGAATGGCCTAATCTGTCTTGAAAAACTAGGCCAATGAAAATCCTCTCTTTCTGTAATCTTTATCTCGGTCGATTGTCCAACCCTCTTATATGAAATTAGCACCCAGAGGGTTGACGGTCACGGCGAAGCTAATACCACCACGTGTACGACGAAATCTCTCTTCCTCTCGCTCCCTATCTCTCCGTCTCTCTCTGTCTCTCGCTGCGGAGGTCGTGCCCTTCCCAACGAACCTCTCGCCTCGAGACCAGCCACGGGATACAGCCGAGCCATTGCCACGGCTGAATATTAGGCGGGATTATTGGGTAAGGAGAAGGCCTAATTGGATTTTACACAAAAAGGGGACATGGTAATTCTGTTAAATATTTCATTATCCAATTCCCGAGTCAGAATCAAGCAGATCGACACATACACTAACCATGTTATCGTTAAATAGCAGAGGCTAAAATGTGTTTTTCTTGGGGAGATGGGCGGTGAAGAACTTAGGAGTTAGTAACAGATCTCCAGTTTAGTTTCAATTACCGTGGCAAACCTGCTTGCATTAATGAACACTCTTGAGGGAGAGGACGACGAGGCTAAAGGCCCGAGATGGTTCCGTCATTCTAATGCTGTTATAGGCTCTGTGGATCGAGGGATTTTTAAAAGTCAGAATGAAGAAAAGGGGAGAAAGAGAAAATAGAGAAAATAGAAAGAAGAAAAAACAGAAGGAAGGAAGGAAGAAAAGGGAAAGAAAAGGTGAATGAAATGGGTCAAGCTGTTTAAGTGGTCAGGTCTTCTGCCCAATTCATTCACCAAACTGACGTTAAATGATGATGAGTAGAGGTTCCGTTTGAGTAGGAGTTCTTAAAACTTGGAAGGAGTATATATGTATCATATCCAGAGGGGTGTGTCATAACCAGAGGGGTGTGTCATAACCAGAGGGGTGTGTCATAACCAGAGGGGTGTGTCATAAGCAGAGGGGTACAGAGGAGGGGCTGGAGAGGGTATTTAAGAAGACAAAGCTTAGTTGACTTCATTAATACGGACTTACCTGTCTTCTCACGGCCATGCGTAGCTCCCATAATTGTTCTACGTCTGTCTAGAGTTGTATGTGGTCATTACCGTAAACAGTGGACTCCTCACCCAACTGGCCACTTTCCCTTTCTTTTGGTGGTAAAAAAAAGTTGTAGAAATTGAATTTTATGATAATATGTCGCCTGAAAAGTCGTAATAGTTATACTGCAGATCTGGTCAAATGAGATCGCCTGGACATTTCCAACCTTTTTCCTCTATTTCCTCTTTGTAAGACCAGTCCTAAGTTATAAAGTACCTTTTCTGAAGGATAGCAGACAGAGTAGTGACGTACTTTATTTATTTATTTATTTTTTTATTCTATGTATATTGTGTGTTTTCTAAGAGTTCTCAATTCCAAAACTAATAAGTTTTTAGAAAATAAAATTCCTCTCTTGATCTGCCTTTCCTATACCACCGCTGTTTCTTATCTATAAACTAGCATCCAGAAAACGAGATGGGGTGGGTTAATGAATGGTATTTATAGGGGTACGAAGCAACGGTGCTTAACGAATGGTGCCGGACGGGGGACTAGTGGGCAGTGGTAAGAAGAAGTCGTAGGTGAATAGCGGAGAGCACAAACGCTACACCCGAAGAGCGTCTCGCTTCGATGGAATATTTCATTGTAAGTACCGCATGCATGTACGTGCATGCTTGGGAGTCCTATATTGATCTCACTTCGGCGAGAGCATAGGGAAAGATGAATTTGGAACATTGATTTTTAACATCATTACTCGGGGAACATAACTTGTGGTGTAAATTGTACAAACTGAAAACTTGAAAATAGAAAATTAAGGAGTTGTCCCAACCAGTATTCTCTAATACAAATCATGTGGCCAACAGGGCATGACGTGAGACACATGTTTCGTGCAATGTTTTTCCAACGGCACGAGCGGGGACACGTTTCTCGTCGATCGATTGATTTCTATCATTTTGGATGTGATGCCTGAATGGTGAAGGAGCAAATGCTCAAGCTCGGCGTGGCACATTTTTTATGATCTCGACTTGTTTCACCTAACAGCAGGGGTAGTTTGGTATGGATTTTCTCTGCTTTGCGGTCGACCTATTTGACTAGCATTCATGGAGCAATAATGCTGCATCGTGGGCTTAAACAACATGGCCTTGATCCATATTAAGCGCGGACGGCGAGCCATTTAGGTCAGGCAAAATAAAAGCAGTGTATGTGGAATTACATGCTCCTTACATATTTTAAAGTGATGTGAAAGTAACATTTATATAGATTTACATATACATGCTTAAAAACACACATGCATCCCTCTAGGAATTTGGAGATGTTTGGAAATGTAAAAGGTATACTAGCTGTCCAAAATCAGCTGGTATGTGCTCTATATTCTCAACCCTAGAAGGGAGGATGATGCACTCGTGGAGAAAAATTTTTTTGTTTCTCGTGATGTATTTCATGAAGTTGGCACCAGAGGGCCAGGGGGCAGGGAATGAATGAAAGTAGGTAGAAGCTGTGAAATTTTTTAGAATGCGGATTATTTTTAAAGTTAAATGAATAAGCCAGGTACATGACAAAGTGAGCTCAAAATTGAAATAGAGGGCGCATTGCTAGAAGTGTTATCAAGTTTTGAAGACTACTGACTAAAGTGAGAATGTGTGTATGTAGTTTTTTCACTGCTCTCTCACATGTATAATCTCCATTCCCATTCACTCTCGGTCATGTACTTCTCCCAACCTAAACTAACCTATAAAAATTGGGACCAACCGGCCAGCTGAACCTCTCCCCCCCCCCCCAATAGGGGACAGGTTTCTGTATCTGTCTACCAAACTTTGATCCAAACTAGTACTACATCAAGTTTTATGGGAATTCACAGGGAACCCTTTCATTGACCTGTAATTACTGGCAGTGAATGACAAATGTTTTATATACCATGGGAAGTGCACCATAAGGGTTAAGTTCTTGTAGGTGGGTTGGTTGTAAAGTCTGTCCATATATATATATATAATGTCTAGGTTTACATCTGTCTGCTGGGTAGTCACAGGATATTAGGAGCAGAAGGTCGTGGATCATTTTATCATGTTGTACTTATTATATTTAATATGGAGAGTTTTGTTTACAGGAATGGAATATTTAAAACTTCAATAAAAATGTACCTTTTTCCTTGAATTGCTTGTACATGCTGAAATGAAGTTGCCCAAGGATAGCAATTTTGCTCATACAGCAATGGCTTAACAATTAAGAATAATATACCGTTAGGTTTATATGTTCAAGGGATCAGAAATGACCCCAAAGCTTTGACCTACATTTCAGCCGAGTTAACAGTATACATATATACATTAATACGATGGAACATATGATTGCCATTAATGGCCATCAGACAATCAACTATTTTTTTCCAGGATAAGAAAGGTAATCAGGAATCATGGGGAGGGCGAGGGGAAGGTCAGAAAGACCAAAACGAGGTCACCTTCACTCTCACTATTACATAGTGCACTCCCTCCTCTCCCCCCTCCTCCCCCCTTTATCCTTACCAACTCAGATTCCCTTTCTTTAGGCATTTTTTGTGTGTGTCATAGCTTTAACATGCATGCCAAAAGTTTGGAGCAGTTCTATTTTGACCATTTTTCTACTTTATATATAATATCGATGAAAACCAATGTTTGGTATTCAATCCGTGCATTTGATTCAACTACAATGAACCCCTCGAACAATGTATGTAGCTGTCATCAAAGGGTAGATTTAGCACAATTATGCAATAGTCTTCAGCATACCGCTTTAAACACAGTATCATTTTTGTTCCTTTGCTGAGGAACATACTTTGCCGGCGGCGAATACGGTGGTGTATGTTGCAAAGGAAACACCTGCCCAACAATAGGGCCGGGTTTGTGGATAATTACCATATTAGTAATAACAGAAGAAGAAAAATCAAGGTCAGCCCCAAGGTGGGGATTTGATGAATAACAGCCCAAAAGAAGAAAGGGAAAAAAAATGGAAAAGTAACTGTTAAAATCTCTTTACCTCAAAGAACCAGGAAGTGGTTGTATACATATACATATATATGTAAGAAGCTTTTAGAAGAAAATTCAAACATTAGGAAAGCATCAATGCTTCCAGGAAATTTGTGTCTCAAACAACCTGTTTTCAATTTGAGCTAATTTTTTTTTTTCTTTTTTTTTTGGAACATTATGAAACATTTACGTCAGCTTCACGAAGTTCATGCCTTGGTGAGGTTTAGAGTTTACGATTTATGAAATTGTTGAAAGAGAGAGAGAGAGTAAGAGAGTGGAAAAAAGATTGATTCTTGTTTGCCAGTCCTGACCGAAAATACACGGAGCATGCACGATTGTGCAAGCGAGCAAAAGCAGCATCGTCGGATGACAAATGCTTGCATATTTTGTTCCATTTTTGACGTCACTCAAGTATACCTCTGTAGGACTTAAAAGACTGTCGTAACAAGATCGAAGCAGCGATTAAACCAATGATATTGATCAGATCTTAGCCAACTAATTCAAAGCTTTTTCGGAATCTTTCATAATCATGTGACGTTGAAAAGAGTTTGAATTCTTAAAAGTCAGATTTTGCAATCTGTAACCTGATCACTGGTGAACTTTGATATATATATATATATATATATATGTTTATATATGTTTATATATATATATAAATATAAAATATATAAAAATATATATTAAAAACACAAGTTTTAAAGTAATTTAATACAAAACTGCTATGTAAGAGTTGTCAGATCATATCATTTAAAGTATTTTTTTATCCTGAACATGACAGTATAACTTACGTCATTCCTCTCTTACCTCTCTCACTTCACCCGAGTCTAAGGTCTGCGTCCTTGCTTTGCCCCCCCCCCCCCTCCTTCGACCACCTCCTTCTGAATCTACCATTCAGAAGTCTAACACATGGGTTTTGGGGACAGGCTGTCTTGTTCTAATTCTTGCCTTTTTTTGCATTCCTAAAGCCGGGTCACATCTGCGCGATTCAACACGCGATTCAACTCGCAATACAATTGAAGGTTGAATCGCGTAGTTAGACACGGGTATCAACTTGTTGCGCAATAAAAGTTGCGCCGTCGATTTGGGTTGATTTGCAATAGAGCAATGTCCTAATCAGCGCAACTTCTCAGAAGCAACTTTTCTGATTCGCGTGATTTTAGTTGCGAGTTGAATCGCGTGTTGAATCGCGCAGATGTGACCCGGGCTTTAGTGTGTTGAAATGTAAAATTGCATGTTTATAGTTATAGGGACATGTCCTCCTGTAATGAGACCATTCCATTTAAAAAGAGAACACAGATACTCACATGGTACTGTATATGTGCACCTATATAAGGAAACAAAAAAACAAAAGGTTGACTTTATATTTGCCTTGTGCTAACCTGTCTCCTCTCAACCATAGCACAATTGCACTTGGGTGTCCAGAGTTATCTAATATGGTCAAAGAAAAGTTGTCTTGCTTTTGTGACCAGTGGCATGTGGTCAACCAGGCTTGGCAAGCATGCTCACTTAATTGTCACTGGTAAGTTCCAAGCAAACAATTATGGCTCTCAGGGTTTGACAAGGGAGTGAATACACACAAATGGAGTGAATATACACAAATGGAGTGAATACACACAAATGGAGTGAATACACACAAATGGAGTGAATACACACAAATGGAGTGAATATACACAAAGCTTAGACATTTAAAGAGTAAAGAGTTTGACAATATAGTTGCCTGTTGTGGCAGTTTAAAGATGTTATATTGCAGCTCCTCATTCAATAACTTGCTTCCCTCTTTCTTTTCTATTTTAACAGGGTAGTAAGGTACCCATGGTGCATCCCATGGCCCCGTACCCACCATCGTTGGCCCATCTGATGTACAATTCTGACCGGTACCCACCGGGGACACCACCACCGGCACATCTTCCATCTTCTGTCGAAATTGATTCTAAAACAGGTAAATTGAAATCATAGCTTGTAAACAAATCTCAGATTAATAACCTCAAAATAAAACAAAACAAAAAGTTAGCAAACTGCTTATATCCACTAAAGAACCTTTGTAAGAGAATGTGTAAAAGTAAGAGGGCCTGACGTTTCGATCCTAGCAGGATCTTCTTCGGAGGCTGAATGAGATTAATAACCTGTCTGCTTCATTCAACAATGGGGCAACTCCAACTGCAACAAAATTAACAGAGGGCGCAGTCGTATCCAGTTCTGGGAAACTTTACGAGTCAAAGTTGCTCGGAGGTTTAGCAGCATCTTGTTAACATAGAGTTGACCACTGGTAGCATGTATAAAAGTTTGTTTGTAATAATTAAAGACTAGATGGAGCCAGACTAGCTCACGTTGTGGTCTCCAGAAGACATTTTTCGTTTGTCGAAACTGCACAAGTGAAGAACCATCGAACTAGTCAATCACTGGGAGCACGTCACATGACCGACCCCTCCAGGATTGATACGTTTTCGGACTGTGGAGTAATTCCTCCAGGTAATTCCTCCAGGAAAAAGACGAAAACACTCTACTGTGATGATTAAGCCCAGTTGTCATCCATCTCCCTCCATTCTTTGCATTTCTGGTGGGGGAGGGGGAGGGGGGGCAGGGGAGTCACCACTGAGATAACATTTGGCACTCTCCATCTATCCACCACAAGGGGAATCCACACACATTTTCCCATTTGGAAGACTACCTCAGTTCTCTTGAACTCAACTCAATTCAAATTCATCCATACAGTACATCACTGAGACCCAACACAGATGTGCAACAACAATGACCTTTGGTAGTAGTGGTGGCATTGTGCAATATCCATGAAGATAATTGAAGGGTTGAGTTTTTTCATTGCTTGATTGACAAAATTCAGAGACTTTCATAGAATCTGTACAGATAGCCCCTGAAGTTACAAATTTATCAGATTGTAACAGATAACATGTAACATCACAAAAATTGGGAAGGTGAAAAGGTCTCTTTCTATCTTATTGACTTTGTCCTTGGTCAATTCATTCCAAATAGTTTCTTTCATAAAGTTGTTATGTTTTTGGTAAACCAATTCTCAGTACCAATTTCTGCATGAAAATGATAGCCCTATACACTTAACTTGCCCAATTATGAATATATTGCACAAGTGACAACCATTCCCCCCTCCCTCTTCCAACAAAAAAAATATTAAAAAAATGGGAAGGCAATTTATGTTATCAGACATCTTCTTTAAAAAAGTTGAAAACATCCCTGGGTTTGGCAAACTCTGGTCTTGTTTTCCTGGGAGTTTTCCTTATGTGCTGTGACACATAAATAGACAGCTTCACGGTGTGAGACTCTTTTAGGGTGCTGTTATTCCATTATTGAGAGGGGTTCTCTCTCTCTCTCTCTGTTCACTTGGAATATTAATAGCGCTGTAAAAATGATTTCATAGAAGATGACCTCACACAGCCTCGCTCCCCGGTTAGAAAAAAAGAAATTCTACATGGTAAAGGCTTGACATGATCAGGAGCTGTAAGTGTAGATTGAAATAAATGTTTTTAACATACTGGTTGAAAGAGGAATTAAACAGCCAACTTAGCTTACATCTCAAAGAGGAGGCAATGTTTATTGACCCTTAAAAATAGGATGGTTTCGATGTCAACAGTTAACGACAGTAGTCGCGCCGAGTGTGGTAGTTGGTGGAGGGTTACTCCAGAAACTAGGACACTGGGCCAAGGATCATACATAGTAGGTGTAATGCTGATAAGTGTTGAGCTCTGTTACCAATGACAAGAACAGCTGTGTTTAGTCCTTCCTTCTCTGACTCAAGGAGTGGCAAAAGAAGGAACAGCATTAGAGGTTGGGGGAGGGGTATGGGAGGGGTAGGGGGAGTCAGAGACTTTATGCAGTAGTGGGTATGTCAGCCTGGATCATAATTAAGTGTTCATGTTATGTGTACGTAGTTTGAAAACTAATTAATTTTTCTCTCTTATAACAACATACCAAGGTCTCTGCGTGTGCACAAAACTGCTGCGCATCTTTCCGCTTGAATATCAATAAACTCGTTCAGCAAAGCATTCCGCGATGCGTTACCCGGATAAATAGGTTCCCAGCGATGCGACTTTGATTTGATGGGATGTTTCAACAGAATTGATTTTGTACCACAAATTCCAACAAAAGGGGATTTTTGAAATATTTTTCAGCAAAAGGACACAACGAAATGACGTCGGTCCGGTTTGCTTCAAGTTTAAGTTTGTTACCTAACAGAACAAGGAAAGGAACATGTCTCGATAACGGCCCGTTTGGAATTAAATTCAAATCATTTTCATATTAAGAGTATATGTCCCTCTTTTACATGTGCAAAATATATTTGCCTCAGAATTTTTATCCTTGTCAGATATTTCAGGTACCAAATGTCACCATACAGCTGTACTCATTGTCTGTCATTATATCAGTCTGCGGTTTGCAATTTTTCAGAAATTTTAGTCAATTTTAAGATGATTTTTCCCTTCTAATTCTGTAATATTGCATATAAATTAATATGCACTTTTTGCACAGCTGAACTGTTGCATCTTTTCAGCACCCTGTGCTAGATTGATCAACATTCATTGCCCCATCAAATCAAGTTAATTTACGAGGTTATAAAAATTGAGAGCGTATTACATAAATTTGTCTGTCCACAAATTTATTCACCACTTTCCTCCCTGGGTTTGTTTTGCTCATCCTATAAAGCCAATCAATCATAATGTTTTCACAGTTTTTTTTTTTCTTTTTGGCTTCTAGCCACTGTTTAAGTAGACCTTTGAACTCCGGTAAGCAAAGAGAGGACTAAACCATAGCTTCTGTTAGACTGAATAAGGCTTGTTTGCATGAACAAGCTCAGGGACATAATAAATACCATTTGTGAGGGCAGCCATCAATTATACATCCATCACTTCTTTCTTTCTGGACTATACTGTGGGTTTTTTTTATATTTTTTTTACCATTTTCTTGATTTCTTCTTGATGTTCTGTGGTACGAGTTAAGGGTAAACTTGGTTAGAGCACAGTCAAGTAAACTGTTAATAACTTTATCGGTCAATATATTGGAAGGACAGATCTGCTCTTGAAATATTTAAATCTACAATTCAGAGTAATTTCGTTGTAGATGTCTAAGTACATTCATGCATAATGAAACTGGAAAAATTGTTTTTTTTTTTGTGGTTTTTATAGACGATGATTGCAGGACAGCTGGGCCAACTCTGGTTCAAATGTATTTATTTTGATGACTGACGGGAATTTTATTTTTTGGATTATTTCTCACACTTTAATGCAAGCTCAACAAGGTTGAGTAAATTATGTCAAACTATGAGAAATTACAGACAATTTTAGACTTGTTGCAAGTCTTCAATTATCAAATTCAAGCCTTTTTTATTCTTCTTGGTACCACCATCAGAATACTATGGAAGAGCAAATCATACTAGATCTGAATTATAACAATTATTGAATGAAAACTGATAAAAATGAACTTTATAAAATTAAAGTGATGGGTATGTAGAGGAAACCAATGGGGAAAAAAGAAAGCTTTTGCAGTCTCCTCCACTGGTAAGAATGATATTATGACAAAACAGATCAGAAATAATAAGAACATACTATGAAAGAATGAAAAAAGGGAGAAAACAATCAACAAAGAGGAAATGCTATTGAATGTACGTACGTAAAGACAATGTTTTCCAAACAGTTTTCTGAGAATATCGAAAAATAGGTAAAGAGACGATGTTGTTAATAAACATCATGGCGGGGGGGGGGGGTGGGGGGATTAAAAGGTTTCAAAAGGGATACACTGCAGACTGACCAGGGGTATATAGCTGGCATTGGGACTTGTTGCAATTAAGTCTATATCCTTGAGCTGTACTAGAAATTCAGACCAGATCTTAGTCTGCACTTAAAGTAAAAATGGACGTTCAGACTTATTTTCAGTCTACAGTGACTTTGTGGCAAGCCTACAAAATGAAGGACTATAATTGGTAAACTGACATTTGACAGTACATATTATCAGTTGTTGAAAAACTGCATATATATCATTAGAACACAACAAAATTGTATTAGACAAACTCTTAATACAAACAATTAAACAAAAGAACTTGTTGCGATGACCTAGTCGAAGCATCTAGATAGAGCCAGTAAACTCTCTGTCTCACCTCTGGGACAATTTTATTATAAACAGTAAACTTTTTTTTTGGGATAAGGAAGGATATAGAATAGAACAAGTCTCTCTGCATATAGTGGTGCGGACAACAACTAATTTCCACACCTCCTCATCCTCCCTCTCCCCACATCCCCTTGCCCCTCGTCCATTGCATATATCAAGCAGTGAACTTTGGACCATTTTTTTTTTTTTTTATTTATTCTTTTATTTGTGAGCAGCACATCATGTTTATTATCCTTTTCCCCATTGCAACCTGCCCTCTCCCTAATCGTCCCCTCTCCCTCACCATCCCCTCTCCCTCACCATCCCCTCTCCCTCACCATCCCCTCTCCCTCACCATCCCCTCTCCCCACATCCATTGCCAACCTTCACAAGCATGATACAGTATGAACAAAATTCACTTTGGGCTTTTTGGGGCTTAAATTTTTTTTATGAAGCAACATATAAAAACAGGTCTCTCTGCTTGTTATCTTGCTGAAGCTTAACACCGGTGTTTCATCCAATATTTAACTTGTAAATAAACCGTTTGACAAGTTAAAACAAAGGTTGATAAATGTTTGTTTGCTTTGTGTAATAATAGTGTGATCCTGTCAACAATCAGAACAAAAATAAGGATAGGCTAATTACCACTAACAACGACAGCTTCTGTCGAGATAACCTCAACATTTGTCATGTAATTACATATTTTCAATAATGTGATAAAGTATCAAATTGTAAACAGGTAGGCACTTTTGCTGATTCCACACGAACCAACAGATTTTATTGAACATTTGCAGTATTGAAAAAAAGCTCAGGTGTTATTTCCGAATTTCAAACTTATTTACCGTGTTATGTTTACTTTTAGATATTTTTAACAGATGTCCTGTATGTTTGCCTTTCGGTTCATATTTCTGTATCACATCAATATTTATTAAAAGACTCTGTGGTTCCATAATCTTTATTTTTTATTTTCCATAATTTTTATTTTTTACTTTTTTTGATAAGTGCTTTCATTGTCAATTACTATATGTGACCATTTTTGATTATTATTATTATTGTTGTTCTTATTTTTTTATCTCTATATACATAATGTATCATAATTGTTTAAATTGCCATTTTTATGATGTTTAATCACTGGTTTGTTCCTTCGCTGTTCGTTCTTCTCTTTGTGTGTGCGTTCATATTCATGATTGTTATATGCCCTTATTAGTATAGAAAAGTAAGAGTTATTCAGCTCCAAGCTTGTCTCGAGTCAACTGAATATCCCACATTACAGGAATTTACTGTACCTTAGGTTTGCCTTTAAAATGGCTCTTCGTAGTTCGTAACCGTACACATAACAATTTTGATCAAGATGGTAGCTGATAGTTAGCATCACCAATTTATGTCAATACAAACTGCAGCCTAATTTGACTTCTTATGAGGTTAGGCTAGCAACATCAGCTATGGATAGTATGGTAGGCCTATGAGCCATGTGTTAGTATCTGTTATTACATTAATGCAATAAACTAACAACATTTGTTTCTGTTAAAGTGAAAAAAAAAGAGATTTGATGTTGAGAGATGCATTAATGTCCAGCAGGTGCTCTGATTGGTCAATTTTATGACCTTTATGACCTTCTCTTCTCCTTTTGCAGGTATTCTCAGACCCAGGCACTCCCTAGATCTACCATCATATCATCCACTCTCACCCAGCAGTCTTGGACAGATCACTCCTCATTTAGATGTATATCCTTTGTAAGTGTTCTCTCTCTCTCTTGTTGCCATGGTTATAAAGTAGGAACAATAGTTTTCGATGTTTTCAGTGGTTCTTAGTGGACAAAATAAAAACAAAAGTAATATCATCCACCCACACCCGTGCAGGACAGATTGACCAGCTCTGGTTGCTTCTGGGTTTCATTTTGTTTTATTCCACTAGTGACCTGAGGTAGATATGTATTAGTGATCAAGGTTATATATATATTTACAGGTATGTAAGGGATATATCTGTACAGAATAAGATGTATGGGATATATACAGTGAAGGATGTATGGAGACAGGATTATAAATGTATAGGATTATTAGGATACAACTCCTAAATAAGATGCGATATAAAAGTTTATAGTTAAGATAATATGTACACATGATGTAGAATGGCTATTAAACAGGATAATATATTGGATGTATCTGTGGCTGAGTGGATAAAGGCGGTGGCATATGAAGCAATGCTCAAGGCTAAGCAATCGGGAGGTTCCGGGTTTGATTCCTGGCCGTGTCATTGTACGGTGGGATTGTCATCCAAGAGCAATCTACGGTTTTCATATCTGAAATGACTTTCTCAATTGAAAAGATTCCAAATTTGAGTTAAAAATGTTGATTGGAAGCCACCCAACGTGTCAGTTGTAATCCATAAGCCCTTGCTTCGAAAAAATTAACTGCTGATTATTATTATTACGGATACAAAACTAGGATTTGATACAGGATATATAAAGGATATAGTAATGATAATAATAACAATCATATTTCTAGACAAATCTGAACCTGCTCCTCAAAATAAATAAATTTTTCTTTGTGGATAGTAAATGCAAGAGTTTAGGAATGTTATAGTTACATTTAAGTTCATTAAGTGATCATGTCATTCTTGATATCATTCCAGGTACATATCTGTACATGTGTTATTGTATGTTTTTCGTGTAAATAATCCCAAAATTACTGTCAGACTATATCCTTTTCTTTAGATTACAGCAGTACCTTTTCATTAAAGTAAGAGTAGACGATACAAAGTTTTCAGATCTTCATAACAACCTCTTCATAAGTAGATACAATTGTAAAACTGTCAGATCAAGGGCAAGATGTCTGACTTGTAGCTTAAATCATCTTTTCTCGTCAAAACTCATCTCCACAGATCAAGTCAAGCATTTTATTCTTCGATTCGTTCACCGTATTCAACAAACCTTCTGGTGAATCCTTCGGGCATATCTCGGCTGGCGCCCTCAAGTTTAACCAATCCGTCCAGTTTCAGGGGTATACCGCTCTCACCCCAAACATCACCGGCTTCACAGCATCATGATACACAACAGCAGAGTAATGATAGGTAAATCCAGTTGGATCATCAATAGGAAGAGAGGTTTTTGGGGGAGAGAGAGTAGGGTAGGATGGGGGGGGGGGAGGATCGGGAGAGAGAAGATCAGGGGTAATGTTGTAAAATGTCATGACTTTTGTCACTTACTTTCAGAAGTGAAGGGACTGGAAGAATGTTTGGTTATTTTCTTCCCACGTAAATAGAGTCAATGACTACACTAGAGTCATGAAAATCACTGGTAATGACTCAACTCAGCCCAAACAATGAAGTGACTTGTGAAAACTCTGATCGGAGCTGACAAAGTAGAAAGATAAGACAGGCAGAAGGAGACTGAACTGAGGAAAAATCCTAAATTGAAAAGACAATATGCAAATCTGAGGAAGATCGCCTCTACTATAGTATATGTAGGCTAAGTTCTATTTTATGGAATTGATTTCAGGTATCTTTATTTTGGAATGTCAACTTGTGTCTTTTTTGTAAATCTGAAATAACTTTCTAAATTAAAAAGTATCAAAATTTGAGTTAAAATGTTGAATTGGAAGCCACCCGACTTGTAAGTTGTAATCCAAATGCCCTTGTGGGCTTCTCCCACATTTGTGGTCGCTTAAAGGAGGTAAAAAAACTGCTGATTATTATTATTATTGTACCTAATATGTACGGGTGAAATCTTGTGTAGTAGGAAAGATGATATTGTCAGTTATGCAAGTTGATTGACTTCAAAGTTGAGGTAATAAATGTATGTTTTACACCAACTGCCTGGAAAACAAAGCTCAAATAAGCAGAATATTCCTTCTTGTCCTAAAATCAGATTCAATATTTACTCCTCGGTGAGTGAAGATTTAACTCCAATTTGACTGATTTGAATTACACAGTGATTGCACATCGACTGAAAGTAACTAAATAACAGCAAATACACATTTATAAAAAATCTTGCGAAAAAAATCAGCATGTGCCAGCAAGGAAGTTAACTGTCAGATTTCATTGGAACCATGGTTACCCGGCTTGTGACCCCAGTGTAAAAGTTTTGAAACCCGTTTCGGGGGGTTGTGACACATAGTTGGGAAGCATGATTGTAAAAGGATACTGTCTTTAACACAATGTTACTAGAAGGTATAAACCACAAGGACAAAAAAAATAACCAGCGACATTTTCATATAACAATTTGAAGAAAGGGAAATGATTTTAATGGTGAAAACATGTTTATATCATTACCCTGGACGTGTCCACTTTTTATTGATCTTCCAGAGAAAAGAATACCGACAAGAAAAACGAGAAGAAATCGCCGAAGGTTCACATCAAGAAACCACTGAACGCCTTCATGCTGTATATGAAAGAGATGAGAGCTAGCGTTGTCAAAGAATGTACCTTGAAGGAGAGTGCTGCCATCAACCAGATCCTAGGAAGAAGGGTAAATATGAATATTCATGAATGTTTAATGTAGCCCAGTGGTCATCAGGAAAAGTTAAACTATTTACATGAATAGGACAGAAGGAGGAATTAATAGTGAATGTTCGTTAAGCTAGCGTTAGCGTTGTCAAAGAATGTACCTTGAAGGAGAGTGCTGCCATCAATTAGATCCTAGGAAGAAGGGTAAAAATGAATATTCATGAATGTTCAATGTAGCCCATTGGTTATCATGAAAAGTTTAACTATTTACATCAATAGGACGGAAGGAGAAATTTAATAGTGAATGTTCGTTAAAGTAGCCGTCAGGGAAACGTGGGGATTGGTTTTCACGGAAAATTTTAAAGATAAGAGCATCGGGACTGAGAGAAGAGAAAATAATAAATATTTATAAGTAATCAAAGAACCTATTTAGGAGGCATGTGATTGGTTATCGTGAAAAGGATAAAAGCTGTCATCATTATGACTAAGGCTAAAAGGAATGAATATGCATTGGTATTTGAAATTGACTGTTAAGGAAGCATGTGATTGGTTTAAGTGAAAGTTAAATGATGACATCATTTGACTAAGGGTATTGTAATAATGAATATTCATTCAGTAGCTATAAGGGAAGCATGAGATTGGTTATTTTGAACTATATAAAAGATGACCTCATCGGGATTACATCACTTGCAAATGGGTATGATAAAGACGGAGTTGGATGGTCCATAACCTAGTTTCAAAAATAGCCAGTTACGTGTATAACACACAACATTAGTTGTAGCTATGTTGCACATCCTTTGTGCCTTTATTACTATTTGTAATGGCTTGAAACTAGACACAAATGGCACACAATGATGGAAGTATCAAAATATTCAAAAATATCATAAAGGGTACAGAGGCAATTTTTTCCCCTATTCTTTCTTAAGTAAATCACAACCAACAGAACAGAAGACCCATCATGATTGAAATGTAATGAAGCGTTACTGCCAAGAGTTAACACAATACAGAAAGCTTGCAAAACTAACAGTTACTCAGTCCCATTCAAAATTTTTGCTTTTGAGTATATTAAACGGGACACAAAAGCTCAGCATGGAATCATCTGTAGTATTGTCACATGGTTCAGTTGCCTGGAGACTCAAACCCTGTTCTGTAGTAAGGTCTACTAAACAAGAAAGAAGGATTCGAGGATCCACATTCTGTTCTACAAAAGAGGTCCTAGATTTCACACCTCTTGCAAACAAGCCATTACGTGATATCTGGGCGATTTTTCTAAATGATTTTTATTGGTTGATATTAATTTGAATTTCATTTCCTTCCTTTTTTTTGGTTCACTTTTGTGTGTATGTTATTGAATGTGCATAAAATTTGTATGCACATTCTGTATGCATAACTGACAACTATTTTACAGTATGTATATATATATACATATATATATATATATATATTTCACTGTATGCATAACTGACAACTATTTTACTGTATATATATATATATAGATATATATATATAGATATATTTATATATATATTCATATATTTTACTGTATGCCTAACTGACAACTATTTTTAGGAATGAAATATTCACATTTCCCTCTGTTCCCCCCCCCCCCCCTTTCTGCCAGTGTCCAGTGTGCCACAGTGGCAATTACTTAAAACGATTACATAATAATAGCCCGCCTAAAGTTTCGATGCTAGCAGGACCTTCTTCGGACACAAACCCGATCTGCTTCAGTCAAGACTCTGAAGAAAGGTCCTGCTAGGATTTGAAACTTCGTGCACTCCAGCTTTGATATATTTTACCTACACAGGCTATTCACTGCAAATATAAAGCAGTTTGTGAACCATGTTTTTTATTATCTCCTTTGGTTGATAGAACAATTGTAAAGAGATAGGCTATGAAATATGAGTCAGAGAAGTGGGGGGGAAAAAATCACAAATATCTTGCGGTTCATAACAGTCATGGTTAGTTTTAAACTTTATACTTCTCTGTTAACTCTGCAAAAATTTTACAAAGCTCTTTTGGAGTTGGTTGTCCATTCTGCTGGGAATAGGTCGTCGTGAAGTGTGAAGATGAACGCCTCAGAAAGTGCCATGCCACCTTATCGGAACAAAAGTCTCTAACGTGCTCAACCACTGGAAAATGTGTTTGTCCAACCACGGCAAATCTTTCAAAAAACAAATCTTGGTAAAAAATAAGAAATTTGTGACAGTTTAAAGCCCCCCCCCCCCCAAAAAAAAATAAAACATAAGAGAATTATTTTCCATCAAAAAGTGATGTTTATTTCTGGTTCCAAGGTGAAGTACTTTTATGGTCGTTTTCTTCCGACTTGGTATTAATGACTGCAATATATTCACTGTTAGTTGCAAACATAGAGATATACATATATGAATAACATATATATGTATGTATATATAATATATATGCGTTAGTCAACTAGGATATATACTCAATTTATGGTAGGCATTGGTCCTTTTATAGATATTACAAAAAACAAACCAAAAAATGATCTTGTGGTTTGTTATAGTTTAATAATTCCAATGTTGCATGTAGTCTTTTGACATATACCAGGCTTTTTCCAAAAATAGAAATTTACTCCAAAATGTTTTCCTTTCTGTAGAGAGATCGTACGGTGAGAAAAGTTGAAACGTGAAATATTGTGACTCGTGAAAAATCCGATTTCCGCTTCAAAAAGAGAAGGAAAAAAAATCTGCTGTCTAACGAATTGATCCTACTTTTTGAGTTGTTGTATGTTAATGTTGAGAAACAAAAACAATAACTGTGAAGATTTGGGAAGAGGACAAATTGCATTGAAATAACATCCCTTTTAAGAAATGGTGTCACCTGTTGGCATTTGACACATCGCCTGAAGTTGATATTCTTGCGAACTGTCCTAGAGTTGTGTTTAGTGTTTGAGAGGGGGGTTCCTGGGAGAGGTGGGGGGAGGGGGGTTCATTGAAGTATAATTAGATGAGAATTTTTTTTTTCAAGACTTCAGGGTAGGTGTTAGTTTTCTGTACATTTGTAGTATTTGATTATTTCTTTGTAATATTACAGAATCGTTTTGTTTTCTCTTCATGCCCGTTAACGACAGAAATTTGTCGACAACGAGACATGCAATTAATATCAGTTATATAGGGTGCTTACGTATGGTACAGAAGTAGTATATTTAGCTGTGTTGAGGTACGGTTGACCACAACAAGCTTTACTGAAATATTGCATCCATAAATTACTTGACAGGTTAGCCCTGGTATTATTCCCAAAGATGTTCTCTTTTGATACTTTCTCTTAATTTTTGAAATAAAAATATAAAAAAATAAAGAAAATAAAAACTTTATTACAAAAAAATAATAATTAAATAAAAAAAATTAAAATTTTGGAAATAGATTGAATTATTCTCTTTTGTCTTTTTTATATTTTCTTCAGTGGCATGCCCTATCGCGTGAGGAACAGGCCAAGTATTACGAACTAGCTCGTAAGGAGAGGCAGCTGCACATGCAACTATATCCAGGTTGGAGCGCCAGAGACAATTATGCAACAGCCTGTCGACGGAGAAAGAAGAGGAAGGATAAAAACCAGGGAGATGCATCAGGTATGATGGAGGATTCAGTTGAGTGACCCTGACCCCCCCCCCTGCCCCTTTTGATTCATATAATTTAATTTCATCAAATGAATCGGGCTATAGTAAAAGGTGTACTCGAGATTTTGTGCAAACTTCCCCCCTCCCAAACCTCTATTCTCAGAAAAATGTTTTCCCACCCTCCGCACGAACATTACCAACCGGTTATTCGTAGCAGGTTGACAAAAACAGACAAAAAAAGCTTCTGAAAGGTTGTGAAGACATTTTCTTGCAAGAACCTTCAGGCCCGAAATGACCATAAAATACCTGATAAAGAAAGCATCAGTGATGAACATGGATGATGAAAAAAACTTTGTAATAGATGATGGCACTTTCATTACTCTTGAAAGATATACATTAAAATATTCATGACAATCAGCAGGAGTTGTTTGTAATAAAATGCTATGTTCCATGTCTGACTCATGACCATATGAAAAATAATGCCAGTTCTTGTTTTTAATAATTCTTTTTTGTTCTTATTTTGGTTGCTTAGGCAGGGAAGTAACATATGGATTGGAGTGTGTAGGCGTGGTGCTGGCATAGTACCTCGTAGACACGATGTCTCAAGAAGGGCACAGTTGACAGATGTCGTACGTGACATGCTGCGTAAATGATAACGAGGTGTTCATTGCTTTTGGCTGCGGTGAAAGGTCATTTTAGGTCACACAGAGCAGAAGAATGCTTTGGCAAAATTTCTTAGGCTGGACATGTTGCCGTACACAAAAAGAAAATTGTCGAACATCCTTAAAAGCTGAAATCTAATTGATAGCGTTTAGATTTATCAGTTTTCCACGGTCCGAAGTAGTCTAGTCATAAAGATCATACATCCAAGGCAGGATGAAGTAAAGTATGTGGTTTTGCTTCTTCAGTTATTTGTTTCGTCTGGGCATTACACTGCACTGTGTGTGTACATTGTAAACCGCTATAATTGTGTTCATATTATTTCTATTTCACAAACTACTTTTTCAACCTTATTTTCCTCAGATCCTTCAACCCCAAAGAAGTGTCGAGCAAGATTTGGTGTGGACCAGCAAGACTTCTGGTGTAAACCCTGCAGGTAAGAGCGACCTCAACTCTCCTTAGTAGTGAGAGAGGTCTCATTTTTTGTGATGAAATTTGAAACAGTCAGGTGGGGAACCCACTACAGAGCATCAAAATGAATAATATTAGACGTGAAAAACAAAAGTTAAGACAGTATAAAATTGAAGATTTTACAGTATTTATATCAAGGCCAAACGTTTGACCTCACAGGTCCCCATTTATATACGTGGGTGAAAAGAGGCTAACTGAGATTCCATGCCTTGCCCAAGATCACGATGTAATTAACCGACCAGGACTAGAACATTCAATCCTTAGACCGCAAGTCCATTGTTTTAACCACATGACTCCAACATAAATCCACCAATCTGTTTGTGCATTTGGCATAAATCTAAAAATCACTGGCTAAAATTTGGAAGTCGTGAAATGGTGTCGCCGTTTTTAGGCACGAGGGTTGATGGACGGGTGGTGGTGCCGTAATTTGATAATATTACACGGCATGGTACAATATTCCAATCCGATGCATGGTGCAACTTCAAACGAGAGGAGAGCCTCATTACGTGTTTCTAGTTTAGTGACTTGTGCAAGAGAGAAATCTAAACTCTACCATGGCAGACTGTCAAGGACTGTCAAGGCAAAAATAAAGTGGAATCTTTTCAGACGAGCAAAACAAGAAATTTAAATTAGAGATTGATTTCACCAGGTGAACTTGTGAACTTTTGTCCTTTTAAGCTGTGCATGATGTTACATTCTTTGGGGATTTCTGAATGCAGTAATAACTCAAAAAGCATCTAGTGAACCCTTTAAACTTTTAATTGACGTATTGACTTCATTAGTCATTTACAAGACTTCCGTGCCAATTCTTAATGCTGTAAGGCATTGCACTAATCATTTTAATGTTCCTATTTTTTCAAGAATTGAAATTAGGGAATGATTTCACCATGTGAACTCTGTTCATTTAAGCTGTGTGTGATGTTACATTCTTTGGGGATTTCTGAATGCAGTAATAACTCAAAAAACATCTAGTGAACCCTTTAAACTTTTAATTGACGTATTCACTTCATTCTTAGTTATTTACAAGAGTTCCGTGCCAATTCTTAATGCTGTAAGGCATTGCACTAATCATTTTAATGTTCCTATTTTTTCAAGAATTGAAATTAGGGAATGATTTCACCATGTGAACTCTGTTCATTTAAGCTGTGTGTGATGTTACATTCTTTGGGGATTTCTGAATGCAGTAATAACTCAAAAAACATCTAGTGAACCCTTTAAACTTTTATTGACGTATTCACTTCATTCTTAGTTATTTACAAGAGTTCCGTGCCAATTCTTAATGCTGTAAGGCATTGCACTAATCATTTTAATGTTCCTATTTTTTCAAGAATTGAAATTAGGGAATGATTTCACCATGTGAACTCTGTCCATTTAAGCTGTGTGTGATGTTACATTCTTTGGGGATTTCTGAATGCAGTAATAACTCAAAAAACATCTAGTGAACCCTTTAAACTTGTAATTGACGTATTGACTTCATTCTTAGTTATTTACAAGAGTTCCGTGCCAATTCTTAATGCTGTAGGCATTTGCACTAACTAACCGATTTAGTGTATCTGTTTTATGTCACCGAGAGCAGGCAGAACTGCTGAAGTAATATACATATAAATGGGGGTTCTGAAAGAATATTTTAAATATTCAGCCCTGTCAATTTGAGGCAGTCCGTGACTCGTTTAGTAGTATTATTTCGTCAATCGATTTGTCAAGAAATCAAATTTGGTGAATCCACTTCAGCTGTGAGCTAGCTAGATTTGATCAACTAATACCAGCAAATAGCTTTTCCTATCCTGTTTTGTTCGGGGAGAGATCTCTCTCATTGTGAAAGTCAAGGAAGATTTTAGGGAACGGATCAGGTTTTTCTGTTTCTTCTACTTCTCAGTACCTGTGTTTTATAAACCAAATGAGATGCAAAATAAAATTACACAAAATAATATAGTAACAAAAATGAACCGAAATAAAAGAGATACCAGTGCTTAAGTAACCCACTACTGATTTGTAAAGAAATCAAATTTTGGTGAATCCACTTCAGCTGTGAGCTAGATAGATACGATCAACTAATACCAGCTCATAGCTTTGCCTCCCCTGTTTTGTTCAGGGAGAGTTCTCTTCTTGTGAAAGCCAAGGAAGATTTTAGGGAACTGATCAGGTTTTTCTGTTTCTTCTACTTCTCAGTACCTGTGTTTTATAAACCAAATGAGATGCAAAATAAAATTACACAAAATAATATAGTAACAAAAATGAACCGAAATAAAAGAGATACCAGTGCTCTAGTAAACCCACTACTGAAGTCAATGTCAATCCGCTGGTATAATTGGAGCATCAGGCCATTGATTAACGGATTAAAGGAATATCATGGACTCCTACCCTCGAGGCTCCATTCTGAGTCTCGAATGAAAGGTTCTGAAAGATATTTCAGGATAACACTAAACCTTTGTGTACTTCTCTAACCATATTTTGACATGTAGCTGTAGGCCATGGAAGTGTTTTGTGGTAACAAGCTAGTTAATGGCATTGAAAATAGTTTTATTTGTAACTTTGCCCTTCATTTGGAGATAATGTACTTGGGGATTGGTCCCGGATGTTGAAATGCAGCCCGGGGGGGGGGGGGGGAGTGTCTTATTTTGTAGGGAGTGAGGAGAAGTAGGTACACAAACAGAAAAACACAACACAAAATACATATACACGTTGTTCTGTCTATCAGAATCTGCTGGGGAGAAGTGACTCATCTCTTGGTGGGAGATTTAGTGGGTCAGTGAGGATTAAGACTACTTCACAAACATATTAAGCAAAATGTATAATATATATATAGATAATGTATATCATTTATAAGTCATAAATGTTGTGTATTTTACATATATTTATACAATATATATTATATATTATATTAATTATATATGATAATTGACAAGATTGATACTATCTTTACTGAACCAGTTTGGACAGTATGCACAGTTATAGTCAATGTACAGCCTTTGTAATTTATCATATTTCATAAGAGAACCAACCGATAAAACCAGATTTAAATCTACAGGTTTAATAAATGTTTAATGATAAATTAGGACTACCTGCATGACACTTTTAGGCTTCAGAAAATATTTTGACTTCAATCACAACACCGTCACTCAGTTTCCTCATGATCATTCTTTCGATCCATGTATTTTCTCTGGTCCCTTGTTCTTTCCCATTTCATGCATGGAGTTCCAAGAAGACATTGTTTTTGTCGAGTTTTGGAAGTCCTTGAAAAAATTATGTCTTTCATTTAATTCATTTTAGATTGCTGTAAAAGCAAGTGCTTCTATTTTGATTGGTATTTTGGAAAAATTGGAAGAAAAACTTTGAGGGGCAAAAAAAAAGAATGAAATGACAAAAGAGGATTTTTTTTTGGTTAATCACTTGTTTTTGCAGGAGGAAGAAAAAGTGCATCCGGTTCATAACGGATGAGAACGGTCTACGGAACAGCGGCGACGAGGAGGAAGACGACAGTGATTACAGCGGAGACGAATCGATGGAGGCCAAAGAACAAACTGCAAAGAGAACCTGTCTTAGTTCTCCCCAGGATTATAGTCCCAAAGGGAAGGAGGAAACAAATCGAACTCTACCCGAGAGATCTTCCTCGCCTCCTCTGCAACGGAAAGACGAAAAGAAAGAAGGCCCGTCTAAATCGTCGTCAACGACCACATCGTCGTCTTCATCGACTGCTAGCCTAGCTCTCTCGGTCTCCTCTCTGACCTCGCAGCCAGCTAGGAGCACCGTACCACCACCATCTTCATCTTCCTCAGGTCTGTCTTCTCTCAATTCCAGCTGTCATCCCCGATCGCCGGCGATCATCTCTCACGGCTCTCCGACGATGATACCCTTGCCACACCCCGCTACACCATCCCACCCTGCTCTGTCGTCCTCGTTCATGGTGTTCCCCCCGCATTCGCCCTTGCTCTCCTACTCATCACCTTCCAGTATCCCAGATGTGTACAGGGGTCCGCACCACCTGGTTCCTCCTGCCGGGTTAATCCCCTTCCCCCCAGTTCCAGGGGGACCCCCCGCCGTACCGCATCATTTGAGACTCTCCTCGACGGATATCCCGCAGGATCTGTCGCTGAAGTCGGGAACCGTGACGGCATGACCCCGGCCTCGGAGAGCAAAGTGATGCAGAAGAGATTTGGGAGCATATCAGGAGGAAAAATAACTAAGTGTTAATAAAGTAGTTTTGGTTGGAGGAGAAAAGCACTCATATATATGTGCAGAATTTCGTCTTCACAAGACAGTGCGATACATCATGACAATCACATCATTTCTGTTTTCCAAAGGATTCAAGCAAACTCCTGGCATATCCATTCTTGATGAAGTCTCACCGTTTCTACGGTAACCAGAATTTTAACAAAACATCGCAGACAAAATGGTGGGGTTTTTTTTGGTTATTGTTCGTTCTGTATGACGCTATTTACTATCAGGATTGTGAGTCCACGGAATCAAATGTAAAAATGCGAGGCCTTCTTCAAAAGAGCCACGACCAGATAATTTATTTGAAGCGGAATGTAAACATTCATAGCTAACTTCTCATCGAGGACAAGTTTTCATATCTTGACAACGTTGAGTATTAACGAAAACTTTGCTTGGAGAATCAGATGTTTAAAATATGTAGGTTTTCTCCTTCTGCAGTTGTTTATTAGACTTTTTTAGTTATTATAATTAGTATTTTTTTGTGAGATGAAAATTACTGTCTTACTGAATAATCTCTGACTTATTAATTTTAATGTTATTTGATTCGTGGACGAAGAGGTTAATGCTTATTCACTATTGTTTTAAATAGTTTAGGAATGAATAATCACTTAATCAGAGGCTAGATGAATAATAGTCAAACTCCAATTAATTGTGGAAGTAATAAAAATACAAAGCAATTGGATTGCATCAATAATATATTTGATTCAAGATATTTGCATTCGATTGGACATTTTTATCAAAATACCCCGTATCACTGTATGGGGATACAATTGCAAATTGGGAAAACTGAGGAACCCCCTGATATTTCTTCAAATTTATTATGCCAGTAATCATTGAATTTAATGCTATTCTTAGTATTTTGTAGCCCAGACACTTACATATTGGTATTATTGTCAAATCACATTTTAAAGACAAACTTTAAGAAATATTTTGGATTTTATTTATTTCTTCCATTTTTTTTTCGGTAAGTGAAATTTGATCAGTCAAGCTATTTAATCTACATTTTTATAGGAATTGGACATTGTACAACATCAAGAAATTTATTTAACAAAAATTGCTCTGAAAGTAAGATTACATAGCAGTTCCACGAAAGGTAACAAATATTAATTGTTTGATACTTTTTGATGTGTTTTTTTTTTTGGAAGTAACATAACAAAAGAATTTAAAAGGATGTGAGCAATTTTTTTTTTTGCAGTGCAAGTTGGGAAGGAAAGTGTAGCTGGTAATGGTTCACAAGCAGTTTTATTACATACATGTGTGATACTTTGTGATGCTACGTTGGGTTGGAGGTAACAGGTTCGAATCTCCATTGTTGGATCAGGCAAATCACAGCGACATATATGTTGTAGTAGTAGACAGCAATGTTGTCAAAGTGAGCATGTTGTAAAAGTGAGCATGTTGTAAGAGTCAACTTGACTAAGTTGTGGCAAGTGTGAAGTGGTAGTAACATTGTGTTTTATCCATCAACAGAATTATGTTTTTACCAATCACTAAAGACAGTAAAATTAAAGAAAATTAAATTAAACATAGTTTGATGCTAGCAAGCAGTCTCGGCAAGTGAGCGATGTTATATCGTTTGACCCTCTCTGACCTTGCATTAAATCATTTTAAAATATGCCTTAATAAATTTTCCTTTGTCAAATTTAGAGAAACAAAATGTGGCTCTTGTGTTGGCGGTTTTATATGGGTTATAAAGAGAGGAATTTCCATCCCGAGAGACTTGTTGTTTCTGAGTACAATTAGCATAAATTATGTGCAAAGTCAGACAATTCCAACATCATTTTTGGAAAATGCTTGCCTTTCACGGTGTCGAAAATTGGCAGTGTTTAGGTGGTCCCCGGGGATGAGATGTTACCGTTGAATCTTGGTCTGTGTAGTAGAGCTTTAAAGGTTGAAAATTTTTTTTTTTTTTTTTTTAATTAGTCACATTATTATGTGGCCACTCAGTTCAATTGCTTAAATGAGTCAAAAACAAAGATTTTTTTTTTTTTCAAAGCTAGACTTTTGTAAGAATGTGTGAAGAGACTATATCTCACTTCCTTCTTTGAAAATGCAATTGTAAAGCATCATTGAAGTCATCTTGTAGGTAAGGCAGAGCACACTGCTCAAGGTTAATAAAGAGGCTGATATTTAAAGTACAAAACTAAAAAAAGTGTTTGTAGAATGATACAAGATGGCTGCTTCTAGTACTATACAAGACAAAACAGGGCTGGAATGATTAATAGGGTGCCCTCTACCATCGTGAAAAGAGGTTTCGCATATCGAATGCGGTGGATCGAATAATTGAAATGGAAAACAAACGTCTCTCTTGTGCAAGTACTCCTGTATGAGAACCACCGTCCTTGTCAGCCGAGAATATACAGTGACGTAATCCTTCAATTACGTCGTGTTATGCATGGGTGTGGTTTACTTCACCTCAGCTTACTATATTTATTTCTATTTTGTGGTTGTAGGGAGTCAAGTGGGAGGGGGGGGGGTGGAGTGGAGTCAGTGAGTGTGTATACGCATTTCGTACATTAAGTAATCACCTTCAATTTACCCGTTCATGGTATGTTTTCACGGTCTTGTTTGTGTATTTGCATTTTCAGTCCTGTATACTTTGTTCATCTGTTTTTTTTTTTGTGTGTTTTTTTTTTGGAAAGAAAGCGCTGCAATATCTTTATCAAAGAAAGTCTATTTCTAATCGATAGACATTTTCTGGAAGAAAGTTGTTGCAAATGTCAAAATCAAGTAAAATACCATTTTTTGGCATGTGAAAAGTAAAAGGAATGAAGATGTATTATAGGGAAACTGGATGAATATTTTTGAACAAGTTCTTAAAATGAAGAAAGAAAGTCACTCGGATTTGAAATTCTGTTGCATTTCTGATCTAGCTAGCTCGTGCTGTTTATTTTCATTTTTATGATTATTTTCATTTTTTGTTTTATTTTCTCTTTTTTTATTACTCACTTCCTTCATGCAGGGTTCGAATTTCTACAAAAGAGAGGGAAAAAATTGGTAGAGTTTAGTTGGATAAACGCTGCAACAAATGTTTCAAATCTGAAATATTTGCAAAGAGTTGTGAACATAAATAATAACTCTTTCACTTTATAAGTTTTAAAATATGCATGATATTCTTGAAAGAAAAAAAAATAAGTAGATAAGCTTGAACTTATTCAAATTGTTTATATCAAGCCGTTAATCCTAACAATAAGTTTTATGTCCAGTCCGAAGAAATGATGTAATGAAAAGTCGAATGTAGTCCAACCAATTTTGCACAAATCATTCGATAGTGAACAGGGTTAGAATTTCGAGCAATCATTGTTTGGTCCTTGATCGGTAGTCCCCCTCCCCATCCTCTCCCCCTATTTCAAATATTGGGGGTTTGTGCCTTAGATGGTCTGTGTGTCTTTAAAGTCAAGTATGGCAATACAATAATAATACAGCTCAAATTAAGGAAAAGATACAAGCAAATACATTCTGAATTCAGGTATTATAGTCTTTGGATGCCAAGTTGCTTTTTTTTGTAAGGAGGGGGTTATAAGAAGGAGGGCTGGCTAGGGGGGAGGAGAGGTTGATGAGGGCAGCCCAAGCTCATTGTTCATCACTGTTGTAATTCTTTTATCATTTGGGAGAGAAGGAGCAAATTAGTACAGTTATCTTTAGATGATAAAAAACTTGAGGGAAATGTGAATTGTCAGACCTTCTTGTTGTATGCATATGAATGTGTTTCTTTTGTTTGTGGCTTTTTAGGGTGAGAAAAGCATTTCTGTCTGAACTTGTAAATATGAAGAGAAAAGGGTAAGGTGGTAAACGCCTCTCTCCTTCCCCCCCCCCCCCTCCCACACCCCCGCTGATCTTCTCTGAGGCTTCTTATCTGTGAATTGATTACAAAGTATTCAGTAACAATAACAAAGAATTGACATGGAGACTTTTCAAAGTTTTGAAATTACAAAACATTTCTGAGCTTCAGTTCTGTTCCCCATCAATCATTCTAACCCCCCCCAACCACCTCTCCCACTACATCTCAAACTTCATGTATTCATGAACATTTTGTACATTAGCCATAAATGACTTTTGGCGTACCAATTTAATTCATAAATTTGGTATGCAAAAAATTGTAGCCCATTCGGAATTTGCTTCATAAAATAGAAACTGTTTTTACCTGGACATTTGTGGAGGGTTATGCAGTATTGTAACTGAAACAGGTGTGTTGGCAACCGCAAGTTAATTTTCTGTTTAACTGATAAGTTTGATCCACAGTGTGTTAGCCTGGTAGTCCATCCACCAAGATATTGGTGGTTGGGTATCTTCAGGGATGGGAGGGGAAGGGGGTGGTGGAGGACTGTTGGGGTGTGTGTGGGAGGGGGGGGGGGGGTAAAACATAGCAGGGTAAATTGTAAGTATATTTTCAAATGGACATAGAAGCTAATGCCTCCCATTGTTCTTTCCCATTGTTCTTTAAGGAGACTTCTAGTAGATGCATTAAATAATTAATTATTCATTAAGCAACTAGTTTAATTATCAAGTTTAATAGTTTAAGAGTCGGTGTAATGTAATTAAAGAGTACGTGTAAAATCAAATGTTATAATAATGATGGTATTACAAAGCCATTGTCACGGCCTGTAGCTAAGACTGTAAAAGAATTTCTATAAGAATTCAACTTGTGAGAGGTTTTGTTTTTGGTATTTGGATTAATTGTAATGAGAACTATTCACAGTTAATTAAAACTATTGTTCTCTTCTCTTGTATGTTTTTTTTTTCTTCTTCTTCTTTTAACTTTTTGAAGTAGTGCCAATTTTTTCTAACAACTCATTTTGTTGTTGTGTTCCTGTTTGTTCTGTTCATATTGATCACTTTTGTTTCATTCATTGAACTATCTTTTCCCATCTTTTTTAGTTTTTCTTTTTTCCTTTTCGAGGAAAGCTTTATAAGGTGTGATGAAACAATATCATTTTTACACCAGTTCTTATAAAAAAAATGTTGTCGTTGTAGTTTGTAATAGAGGGCGCTATGTCATTATTCTCATAGTGTCCACATCTTTAGCTTTATGTGTTGTCCAAAGATTTTATTGTACATAAATTCAGACCGCAAACGGTGTGTTTGAATAAATTTCAAAGCATTGTAAATACCTTAGAAATATCATCTTCTTCTTGTCTTTGTGATATCTGTTTTAAGTGATGAGATCCTAAAAAACCTCCCCAGTAGCCCTCACCTTCCCCCTCACCTGCCCTACCCCTCATTCCTCGCCTTACCACCTCACTTTTTGCCTTAGCCACTCACTTCTAGCCCTACCACTCATTCCTCACCTGACCACCTCACTTCTTGCCTTACCCTCTCTCTTCTCACCTTACCCCTCATTTCTCGCCTTATCACCTCATTTCTTGCCTTAGCCCCTCACGGCTCTCCTTCCCCTCACTTCTCGCCTTACCCCCTCCATTTCTCGCCTTACCTCCTCATTTCTCGCCTTACCCCCTCACTTCTTGCCTTAGCCCTTCACTGCTCGCCTTCCCCCTCACTTCTCGCCTTACCCCCTCCATTTCTCGCCTTACCTCCTCATTTCTCGCCTTCGCCCCTCACTTCTTGCCTTCCCCCTCACTTCTCGTCTTACCCCCTCACTTCTCGCCATACCCATCCATTTCTCGCCTTACCTCCTCACTTTTCGCCTTACCCCCTCACTTCTCCCTTAGCTGTAAAAGCAGACTGTTTCCTCTCATAAGTTAAGTCATAATGATTCATTTCAGACCAACATTTTGACTTGTTTAAAACTGTTGGAACCCCTATATAAAACGCACCTAACTGATTGCAGTAATCAGTGATCAATGGGAGAATTCTTGCCTTTCTTTTTCAGAACTCTCCATCTTCTATAGATAGAGCCATGCTACCGAAACCACTCTGCAATGATCATGGATAGTCAGTGTGTAATTAGCGTTTTTGGTTTAACACTTGGTACTAAAAGATCAATTTGGGCACCCTTCAAGAACATTGCCAATTTTAAATGTTTCCTAGCGAGTGTGAGGGTAATTGGGTGTAATGACCCTTGACCCATTAATAAAGCAAACAGAAGCAGTTAAACAAGTTATGCATGGTTTAAGCCTTTAAGGACATGTACGCAGGTATCGTTACAATCAAGTCTTTATCCATCCCAACCCACGAACCCCCCCCCCCCTACTCACCTCCTCTGTATCCTCTACGTAGAAGTATGCACATTAACTAACAACGTGTTGGGGGGGGGGGGGGTCATCCAAGAAAAGTTCTCATTTCCAACATGCCAAAATTTATTCAACCATTTTAAATAATATAATTGCCTAAAATTTCGCAGACATGGGACCAGTCTTTCGATTCAAGTTTTGATGCCGGGATTGTATCTCATAGTTTGCTTTCTCTTTTCTATTATCCTTTCTTTGATTTGGACAAGAAAAGAAGTACATTGACAAACTACATTCTTACATTCGTTTGTTGTTACAGTTGTTGTAATGTACGTCCTTTTTCATTAATGTTTTTTTTCACGCTAAAGAGTACTAACCAGACTAAATTTAAGAATTTACATTGCATGTATTATACCGGTTTTAATACTACAACGTGAATGTCATGTTTATTTTGTTCGATAAACAGTTTCGATAACCAAAATATTATGAATTTTAATCGCCGCTATGGGATCAGCAAAAACTACTTCTCATCTGTCTTTTACTACGTCAACTTCATAAACAGTTCTGTGCAAAGGTGCACGTCATTATACCGTATACTATAGTCTCTCAGACGCGCAGCTATAAAATAATAATAATGGACATTTATAATGCGCCGGTATCCGTCAAAAAAGACGCGCATGGTTATTGTTCCAAAGCCTGGTCAACTTTGTGACTTTGTGTCATAGATATTTAGGTCAAACTATTCAGTATATATATATATATATATATATATATATATATATATATATATATATATATATATATATATATATATATAAATTTATGTATGTGTGTACAGCATATCTTATAACAGTTACATAGCATACTATATCAGGTACATAACAGACCGAATAAGGTGCAGGAAAGGTGTACATCAGACCTATAACAAACCTAAAGGATAATGTATCAGTCCTAATATAACAAAGTTTGTTTAGCAAGCCTGTAGAAAATGTGTTAAGTCTAATCTGTATAGCAGCGCATAGCAGATGTGTATCATATCCAGGTTTTGTAGTATTTTTCAATTACACAATTAAATTATTTTAGATTTAGGAGTGTCAACTGCGTAATGGTTTTAAGCCGTTTACACTCGCTGATGCACGGCGTCACAGATCACATAGTGGGCGTGTACAACGAAACGCGGACCTGTGCACGATCATGCGCAAAACGGTGAACGAAGTTCCTATTTTTATCTTGCTTATATAAACGTGTCGTGTTCATCTACATTTAGCTTTACCATTTCACCAGGAATTGCAACCAAAAACATATCTTTTTGCATGGAAAATCCAGGTAGGTTTCTTAGAAAAGCATAATTAGGTGAGAAACGCCCGACGGAAACACGAGACAAGATTGGCAATAGAAAGTAGATAACGATTAGTATCAAACAGCATGATTATATCGTATGACAATGTATTATGACGTACAGTTACGTCAATTCAATTGGATTGAATATATATCAAATAATTATTTCACAGCGTGATCTTCCATCGGGGTGCTTTCGGGGGTAAAGAGATTTCGACCTCAACTTATATTTGACATGGGAAACCGCGTAAATTGCAACACATTGTTCCCTTAGGGGGTTCTATGTACCTAACTTTCACATGGTTATATATGTATATATGTTACACAGTTCTTCATCTTATTTGACTTACACAGATGTATTAAACGGAAGGGCATAACGGGGGGGGGGGGTGGATCCACCGAGACATTAAAGGAGGGGTGTGGCACTAAGCCGTTGAAGACGACTACCATTTTAGGGAGGTCCTCGCCCAGAAAAATTAATATTAGGATGTGCTAATAAATACTAATAAATACTTTCGATTTTTTAGGTGGGGTTGAAAAGGGGTGGGGATGTATGCTCCATGCCCCCTGGATCCGTGCATGTGTAATTTATATTCTCTGATTGACAATGTCTATTATCAAAATCAAAGATAAACAATTTCAAGAATAAAATTCTCTTGATAGGTCTATACTGTTAACATTTAGAATACAACTGTTTTTGCTGTGTGTTCTCGTGTTGCAAATCTTTGTCAAACACGGTAACTTAAAAGGCCGTTTTTGGGGGGCTAGTAGATTCATCTTTATATGTTATGAACGAAAATATCTCAACAAACATGTTACTTAATCTTATCATAGTTAAACACCTCAACATATTAAGCCCCAATTCGTATATGCTAATCAAGCTACAGCTGCAATAAAGCAGTGTGGCAGTACTAAATGTATCGCACCACAATTAGAGTAGTGCACGTCCGCCTGAGAGGTTAACCGTTGTCGGAAAATGGCCCTAAAGTGACCTACTGTGTAGATTATGTTTGGCATTTTCTGAGTCATCACCATTCTTTTTTATGCTTGGATGCTGAAGAGGATGACATGAACTACTGATGGTCTAAAAATCTGGAGAATTGAAGGTGATTTAAGGTATTTTAGAAAAATCTTGGGTGAAACATGAAGATTCCGCAGCGACAGCTGGCAGATGGAAAGGGGGAGCACAATGATAAACTTCGAGCTCTTCTTGCTCAAAATCTAAACGGTCATAGTGGCAAAAGTTGAATGTTTTATGATAGCCAAAACCATTAGCTATCATATGGTAGGTAGGACATGTCAGTTGAAAACTTATATCTATGCTCTATCGGCCTTGACAATGTGACGTCAATGGTGTAAGTCAATGGAAGCAATTACTGTTGTGCGGTACCTGCAAGAAGGCCATACACATGCAGGTAAAATTGAAGGGCGCCATGAGGTTGAGTTAAGCAAGCAAGATCAGCCGCGACAAAAAGTGCAGTTGATCACCTCATCATAGTTGGCCGTTACCCTTTGTTACAAAAAAAATCATATCTTTAAATATAACATTATGTAACTACATAGCGTGATATTGTAATTAATGAGCAGTTGCAAAACAAAACAACAAGTTCGAAAACCCCAAATTAAATGTCGGTTGGTTTTCGTGGTAAATGAATGGGCAACGGTCCCATAACGTCGTCTAATATTACTTGAAGAACACAGTGAAAAGTGTAATTGGAGAGCAAAAGGGCGAATCTGTTTTGATATTCATGTTTCAGGTTATACTGATCTCGTGGTTGCACCGTGAAATATAAGAGAAATCTTGCATAATAAACCCAGCGGGGAGTGGAAGGTGGCCTACAACGAAACAACACAACTCATGGATATATTGAGGTATTTCAGAGAACTTTATTCCTATTTCGTGACGTCAACCAGTTTGCTGAATGTTTACAACTCTCACAGATTGAATAGAAATGTTATTATATGGCAATGAATTCATTATTTCGAACACATTTAGTCTTGGTAAATCTTGCACTTTTAACAACTATAGCTGTAGTCCATTGGACTTCTCATTCAACGTAATAAATATTTAGTAATCGATGTGTTACGAGCAGGAGGGAGGGTGAGGGGGGGGGCGAGAGCTAGGGTGGACCCGGGAAGAAATATTTCCTTTTAAGTGTTATTGTTAAAATGAGATTTACATTATTAACTGTCTCATATTTTCCAGGGCCCCCTATAATCAAACCCGGGCTTCGGGGACACTGGTAATGTAATAAAGAAAGCAAAATATTCAACATGCATAGCCTAAAGTCAGTATGTCATTCTTAGACTTGTTCGAGTCTAACACCTAACCATCTTTGTGACATGCGTTCAGTGATCATGGTTGGCTTTTGCTTCTCCTTGTAACTCAATATATATATTCCTATTTTCCTATAATCATGGTACAAAAGAAGAAACGTGGGAGTATGGAAACAAATATCGTGAAAATAGAAGAATTTTCAAAGGAGTTTGTTATATGATTGTCAGAATAAGGTACAGATTTGGAACCGCTTTGGCGGTGGGTGGGGGGGGGGGGGGTCATGGTTGGCACCAATATAGGCCTACATATTTATAGGTGATGAACTTATTGTTTAACGCTATGACTGCATCAATACCGTCGAGAGTCCCCCCCCCCCCCGTAACGTTCGATGTTCAGGAACCCGTCCATGAGCACCTGGTGGTTCCAGGGGTGAATCCCAGTTATGAGTAGAGGAGACGAGGTCTCTAGAACCTCTTTGGGGCCTCTGTGAAACATGTTCTGGTCCTCCTGGTAACCAAAAATTGCGAAAATCATTTGAATTTTATGTTTTAATCTGAGTATCAATGTTCTGAAGATCATTTGAGACAATGACACCCTGTCCAATTCCCCTCCCCTGTTATCGCCCCCCCCCTCACCCACCCCCTCCGATATGGTGGTGCGTCGCAGAATAAATATTTCAATCCCCCATCACGGTCTGTAACATCTCAATTATTTACAAGTTAGCAACAGTTAGCTCAGACATGTATGACTTTTATAACTGAGCGTACGGTTGTTACTATAAGCCCCAAACCTTCTACTCGACAAATGAAGACCATGGAAGTGCTAAGCCCACATTTCCATCCATGCCAGGGGTAAATATATGGACGGAATGTATTACTTCCCGTCACGCTAACAGGTAATGGTTGGTACTTAACTGACTTGGGGTCCGCCTGTATTGTTATGAAAGAAATAATTCATAATCTTGGTACAGTGAACATTTTACAATTGTTACATTAGTGAATGTGGTTTCATTAAACGGAGCAATGGTTATTTAATTGTTAAAGTAACGAAATGCAATTTACGTTTTCTAATTAGATTACGTTTAGCCCTATAACACTTTTTAGAAGGTCATTTGAATGTCATTACCAACGCCTTCTTATCGTCTTTCAGAACATCCGATAAGATACAAATGTAATCATTATAACGTATCCGTTTGTTCTAAGTTGAATTCATATCTACTAGAACAAAAGTTTTTTTTTTTAATCTTATGGAACTGTTTACTCAACGGGTTAATTTCCCTTTGTGGTTTTGTGGGAAATGTATAACCGCTATGTTAACATAGTATAATTACAAAGAGGAAATCAGGTAAAAAAAATCGCATGGTATGTTTCCTTTCAAATCACACCTTCATTTAATTTGTTTTCTTGGTATTTTAACTATAACGTTGCATCATTCTGTGAAACCATTTTTTTAGGAATATTCGAAGCATGTCGACCAGCTTAAGACAGTGTAGTAATCTGTAAATTATTTTCATGCATATACACCATTATACACCATTATAATTCAGCTTTATGTGTGTTAGTCCGATGGAGGATGGACCCGGGTTGAAGTGCACAGGGTACGTGCCACCCCCCCCCCCCCACCCTCCCCTCCTCCTCCCACGGATCTGTGAATGGAAACTAACTTTGAAAAGATATATTTTTCCATATTTTTGTTGATATTAAAAAGTACCCGTTCTCTGTTTTGGCAATCTACACAAGAAAACTCAAAAGGGAAACTAACTTTGAAAAGATATATTTTTCCATATTTTTGTTGATATTAAAAAGTACCCATTCTCTGTTTTGGCAATCTACACAAGAAAACTCAAAAGGGAAACTAATTAACCTCTTGTTAATTTATTCGTGCAAGGTGGTCCGCTAGAACTGACCAATGTCTGTTGTGCCTTAAAGACATTGAAGACTCGCCCAAACCGCGTGCCGTGCTCTGAAAAAGTAAACTTTCCGTTGCTTGCAAGGGAAGTTTTTTTCTTGTCGCTACAAAATGCAGACAGTAATGAATCGTGATACCATGTTATCTTTTATCTAGACATGAGATGTCCAGCGCTGCTATGTACACTGTGTTGTGGGTATTGACAGTATCTGTATGTATTGACTGTACACTAGTGTCTAATTACCGACGGTAGCAAGCTGTGTGTGTATTGTCTGGAATCGATGGTGGTGTCTAACACTTCTATTACACCTCATTCGAAACTAGGTCAGATTACCGGCATCAGACGTTTCTTTTTGCGCGATTCTTCACTCCCTTTAAATGGTGCGACAGCCCATGTACCTTTACTATATATACACATGTCCCCTGCTGCCATGCATTCGAAGTCTTTGACAGTTGTGTAGTGATGAGAGAAATAAATGTTCCATGTGTTTAACTTATTTGTTACATAAGATCATGGAGCTATACACATTTTTTAATGTCTGTGTTAACAGCGCCCTCTATTAATAATTTTCAGTCCAGATCGGATCATTGAGGCTCTGTTCCGAGTCCAGGGCTAATATAACTGGCTCCGTTTCAAACTGCGGTTATCACATGTACGAGATTGACGCATATCCTATACCGTATATAGGAAAGCCGAACTTGTTCGACAATGCATGTGACGTAACTTCTAGTCACGCAAGTGATCTTACCCTGGCGCTTACGATGTTGATCACAATAGAATGGGTACAAACACATTTCATATGAATATCATCGTCGTCCAGTGGGCATTTGTTTACTAACATCATAAATAAACAATTCATAACACGGAGACGCTATAATTACAATCGACTGAACGCGGTTTTAGGTCACGCAATATCCTTTAACATAATGATCTCTAACAAGTTTAAAGTTGAATGATTTTTCTTGTTTTAAATGGCGCTTTCTTTCAAATAGGAACAAATAAGAACAAATTTAATTACACCTTATGAATAAAGAGAAGAGCGCTCTACCCAGTTTATGACTTTGGTCAAGTATTTGAAAAATTCATTAGGCTATATATAGCCTAACAAACATTTAAAGGGGAAAAAAATGAAATTTCTCAAATTTATGTCATGATACTCACACGGATTCTGAAAGCTCAGAGATGGATTTTCATCAAGCTTAAACTGGAATGTGGTGGAATTTAAAGCTTCATCTGGCTTCGATTGATCATTTTTGCATTAAAACTAGTATTTTTGTTCAAATGAGTTCAAAATTATGCCTGGTGTATGACAGAGGATAAACTGTTTACATAAAATGCAATTTTTCTTCAAATGAAAACTAATAAAGGCATAATTATGTCTGATATATCAAGAGAAGACCGCTCTTCAACATTTACATCATTTTCGGAAGAATTCAAAAAGTTGCAATTTTGGCCAAAATATGAAAAAATGATAAGGGTATTGCCTTACAAAATATTCACAAAAAGGTATAATTTCTCAAATCTCTTTCAGGTTGCTGTTATGGATTCTTATCGCTCAAATATGGATCTTCCGAAACTTTAAAGTGGAGTTGCTGGGAATGTTAGCTTCAATTTGGACATATTATTAATAGAACAAAGATGGATAAATCATTCGCAAAAAATGCCATTTTCCTTCATATGGGAACGAATGGAAGTGGAAATATGGATTTTCCTCCATATGTTTGAAGTGGAGTTTCTACACACTTCAACCGTACATGGACCTATTAATAAGGGCTATTCATAATAATAATAATATTAATAAGGCTAAATTTTTACATCTTTACATTCAAACGGAGGGCCCCAACCTGTAATTTAACCCTCAATAATGTTCCCCACCTCTATTAAGACCGACCAACCTACCAACCCACCTCAGTATCTTAAAGATTATAAGTCGAGTATATCAATTTTAGTTCCAAATTTTGCAAAATAAAATTGTCGATATAGTACAATAGTTCATGCATAGTACACTACGTGTAGAGATGAAATAATTACGACGTTATTTAACTATAAAATAAATAAAAGAAAATTAAAACAAGATCTGATTTTCGTTTTTATTAGCAGTAAAGTCTGTGATTCACAGCGTGATGAATAATTATATATCACTTTGGATGTTATTTGTAAAATATCTTTATTTTATGATTGCTAGTTAAAATATCGCGATGTAGTTTAACCTAAGCTATATATACAGCCAACATTGCTACAACATTATAATGAATGATTCGTGTTTGCGATTTCATTTCAAAGCCAACCAACCGCGGAGGTTTCGTTAATAAAGGTTACAACATGTGACTAATTCAGATAATCATCAATTCGGATATGAAACGAGTATTATTTATAGAGCGGATTCATTTCCATGTTGTTCAACAACCATGGTGATTGACATATAAACTAATTTATGTGGCCAAATAATCCTTCCTTTATAACTGAACTTTGCGTTTAGCTTAATCGGAATCGTTTTCCTTTTCCGAAAGCCATACTAGATAACTTATTTCGTAAAAAAAATAAAAAAACTTCCGACCAAAAAACGCTTTACAAAAAGTCATCAGTAACGTTAAACAAACTGCTTTTGTTTTATCTGACGTCACAGTAGGCGAAAATAACGATAAGAACTATCGACATTTATATGTGTATCGTCTGTTTGTCTGTGTGTTGTATGTCTGTATGTATACATGTCTGTTTGTAATTCTATTTGTGTTTATTTACTAATGTTCGATTTCAGTAATTACCTTTGCTTAAGTACAGTCTCTATCTCTCCTCTTCAGTTGCAGTGATTAATTTTACTTTTCAATCATAGATTGGAAATTTCAGTCTCTTATTTTCTTTCGACGTCAGACAAAAATAATGTTAGTAAGGGTCATGTAACACGGTAAGACCATGATGCGTGTGTTTATCATTTGCAGTCTCTATCTCTCCTCTGCAGTGATTAATTTTACTTTTCAAACATAGATTGGAAATTTCAATCTCTTATTTTCTTTTGGACGTCAGACAAACTAATGTTAGTAAGGATCATGTAACACGGTAATGTGTTTATCATGCACGTGATTTTCATCCGCTACGGTATACTACTGTACATTTCCCATACGACAGGGGTGATCCTGTTAGACTTATTTTGTTTCAATCTATGAGTAGATTGACCACTAATGCAAAAAGACGGTTGATGTTAACTTTAATTTTAATTATGTGACTTTAGTTATCAAATTAAATATAGTAGAAGGCTTTCATTGTTACATTATTCTCATGACGGAATGTCCATACATCCATTTGTCGGTGTGTTAGTCTGCACGGGAAGATTGGAGGAAGTGATTAAGAGTGAAAAGATCAAATCCCTTCCCTTCCTATCCCGTCCCGTCCCTTCCCGTCCCTTCTTTTACTTCCTGTCCCTTCCCCTCCCTTCCTTTCCCGTCCCTTCCCGTCCCTTCTTTTCCTTCCCGTCCCTTATCGTCCCTTCCCATCCCTTCCTTCCCTTCCCGTCCCTTCTTTACCTTCCCTTCCCGTCCCTTATCGTCCCTTCCCATCCCTTCCTTCCCTTCCCGTCCCTTCCCATCCCTTCCCATCCCTTCTTTCCCGTCCCTTCTTTGTCCCTTCCCGTCCCTTCTATTCCCGTCCCTTCCCATCCCTTCCCTTCCCATCCCTTCCCATCCCTTCTATTCCCGTCCCTTCCCTTCTCTTCCCTTCCCTTCCCTTCCCTTCCCATCCCTTCCCATCCCTTCTATTCCCGTCCCTTCCCTTCTCTTCCCTTCCCTTCCCTTCCCTTCCCATCCCTTCCCGTCCCTTCTATTCCCGTCCCTTCCCATCCCTTCCCTTCCCATCCCTTCCCATCCCTTCTATTCCCGTCCCTTCCCTTCTCTTCCCTTCCCTTCCCTTCCCTTCCCTTCCCTTCCCTTCCCTTCCCTTCCCATCCCTTCCCATCCCTTCCCATCCCTTCCTATCCCTTCCCATCCCTTCTTTCCCGTCCCTTCCCGTCCCTTCTTTGTCCCTTCCCGTCCCTTCTATTCCCGTCCCTTCCCATCCCTTCCCTTCCCATCCCTTCCCATCCCTTCTATTCCCGTCCCTTCCCTTCTCTTCTCTTCCCTTCCCTTCCCTACCCATCCCTTCCCATCCCTTCTATTCCCGTCCCTTCCCTTCCCTTCCCATCCCTTCCTATCCCTTCCCATCCCTTCCCGTCCCTTCTATTCCCGTCCCTTCCCATCCCTTCCCTTCCCATCCCTTCCCATCCCTTCTATTCCCGTCCCTTCCCTTCTCTTCCCTTCCCTTCCCTTCCCTTCCCATCCCTTCCCGACCCTTCTTTGTCCCTTCCCGTCCCTTCTATTCCCGTCCCTTCCCTTCTCTTCCCTTCCCTTCCCTTCCCTTCCCATCCCTTCCCATCCCTTCTATTCCCGTCCCTTCTCTTCCCTTCCCTTCCCTTCCCATCCCTTCCTATCCCTTCCCATCCCTTCCTATCCCTTCCCATCCCTTCCCATCCCTTCTTTCCCGTCCCTTCCCGTCCCTTCTTTGTCCCTTCCCGTCCCTTCTTTTCCCGTCCCTTCCCTTCCCTTCTCTTCCCTTCCCTTCCCTTCCCATCGCTTCCCATCCCTTCTATTCCCGTCACTTCCCTTCCCTTCCCATCCCTTCCTATCCCTTCCCATCCCTTCCCGTCCCTTCTATTCCCGTCCCTTCCCATCCCTTCCCTTCCCATCCCTTCCCATCCCTTCTATTCCCGTCCCTTCCCTTCTCTTCCTTTCCCTTCCCTTCCCTTCCCTTCCCATCCCTTCCTATCCCTTCCCATCCCTTCCTATCCCTTCCCATCCCTTCCCGTCCCTTCTATTCCCGTCCCTTCCCATCCCTTCCCTTCCCATCCCTTCTATTCCCGTCTCTTCCCTTCTCTTCCCTTCCCTTCCCTTCCCTTCCCATCCCTTCCTATCCCTTCCCATCCCTTCCTATCCCTTCCCATCCCTTCCCGTCCCTTCTATTCCCGTCCCTTCCCATCCCTTCCCTTCCCATCCCTTCTATTCCCGTCCCTTCCCTTCTCTTCCCTTCCCTTCCCTTCCCTTCCCATCCCTTCCTATCCCTTCCCATCCCTTCCTATCCCTTCCCATCCCTTCCTATCCCTTCCCATCCCGTCCCATCCCTTCCCATCCCTTCCCATCCCTTCCTTTCCCTTCCCATCCCTTTCCTTGCCATACTTTCCCCGTCCCAACCCCAACCACTATATCAAATCCTGTCCCATCCCTAAACCTAAAGTAAAGATTAACGTTATGACAACTCAAGTCTAGAATTATTCGAGGGTCTCTCCAATGACCAAAGAAAAACTATCAGCCCCCCCCTCCCCTTCTCCTCCCTCATCTCTTTGCAACCTCCAATGCAGATGACTTTGATTATACAGTTTCGTTAATACTTAGATCATGAATCTATCTTGGTAATACTAATAGACATCCATGCTTGGATCCCCAGGTGGCCACGGCGGAAATGAGCGGGAAGTTTTGGCAGACGGCAGTGTTTTGAAAACAGACATTACTGATTCATAAAAAAAGAGATGTTACTTAAAAGGAAAAATGACCTATTGGTTATCACTTTAGCAAAAATGTCATCGTAAATGAATTATTTCCAGTTTTCGTCCCTTTACTGTGAAATAATAAGACTGACCGGAAGCAAACCGTATTGTGGGTGGAACTAGCTAACCGAACTGACGTCAGCAAATGAAACAAGGGTTAGTTTTGGCGAAACCTATAAATGATTATTTCTTTTAATATCACTTTTCCACCTTCACTAGATTGTTGATAGTTTCATTGGAATTGATCAATTTTGCTGAGACTTCTGGTCAGGATTATCGGATTCGATTACGTAATATTCAGTTACACCTGCATATTTTTTTAATTCGAAAGTTAATTTAAGTTGTGTTAGAGCCTAAGATTATTTGAAACGAACACTGAAAAAAACTTGAAAAATCAAGTAAACTTGTAAACAAACCAAGTAATATGACAGTGATCATATAATATCAAAGCGGAATGATATGCATATGCATATCCTTAATTCACGTGACTATTTTTTTTAATTATTATTATACTGTTTCAAAATGAAGGGTAAACTTACACTTGAATATAAAACACGATATCACGAAGGTTACAAGGTTTGACTGATCCTAATTAGCGATTTATTAATCGTAATAACCGTAATATACCGAAATATATACCTTTAACCGTAACAGCAAATCAGATGTAAATTGTTTATGTATGTTTCTTGTTGTCGATGTTATTATTTTCATTTGCAAACCTTTCAAGTAGTTACCTTATTAAGTAACGGTTGGGGTTTTGGATGTTTCAATTACCCAGGGACGATGAAGACGGGGTGGGGTGGGGTGGGGTGGAGGGGGGGGGGGGTAAGAAGTGGAACGTCACTCCCAATTGGTGAAAAACTACTAAATTGTTTCCCCTTTTCTACATACGAAATGCTTATTTTCATAATTAAAACCAGGCGGTATTGTTGCTTTTCAGTTTGGCATACAATAATTTATCCAACTTTTGATCTTTCCATAACCCTCATTTTTACTAGGAAAAACAAGGCAACGCAAAAGTGTAATATTATTCGATAAAGGGTAGTAAAAATCACATGTATGAAAGGTTGATTCCCAACAGATTCAATTTATTGGTTCTTCCGTCAATGTAGGAGCATTATTTGTAGTTTAATTCATCAAATTCTGCAACGTCATCGGGCTTGCATTGTGGTTGTTGAAGAAGTGACTAATCTACTTAAATTTATAAAATGCGGGTTTTGCTTTGGTTTGGTTATTATTATTATTATTTTATTATTGGAATTGCAGTACCATCGTCAACTCGATTACTCGTAAGGGGACCATAGTTTTTATGACGTCAGAAAGCATTCCATAAAATTTAAAATTAAATAAAAAGTTGTAAAGCTGGTATCCTACACAGGGGGTGGATCCATGACTTCCCATGAAGGGGTTGTGGCCCTGATCAAAAAATAGATCTGCAAGCCTAAAATATGATTTACAAATTCTGCTGCAGGGCAAAATATCTCCTTCTTTCGTCAATGTGACATCAGAGAACCATCCGAAGCAAAAGTCTGGCACTTTTACTGGTATTTTCTAAGCTATTAACTTCGACAAAAATTGTAGCGTTTTTTTCTTCATCCACCAAATACACTTACATATATGTAGCTCAATGTTTCATATTATAGACTAGTTAAGTTTAATTGATTGCAATATTTATTTTAAGCGATCCTCGATATGATGGGTAAACTTTCTATAAAAATAAATAAATGGAAAATTAATAAAATACTGGAAACTTCGTTGGTCCGTAGGGGGTCATATAACAGAAAAATTGTAGTAACAGTTTTGAAATGACATCACTATATGGGATTTTACTTCGAATTATATTTTTGACGATGCACCCCGCAATGTCACCTTGACCACGTTACCATGGAAACGCCTGTTGGATATCGCTACAGTGCTGAAAATAACGTCACTCACTAGCGTGATACCGGTATTAACTTTTTTTCCTTTCATTATCCAAGCCTTGATATTTATAGAACGACCCGTGAACAGTCAACATGCACTTTATGCACACAAAAAAAAGCGCATTATGTAACACATGTTGTATTAGTTAATTGTGTCATGACGTATATAATTTTCCGGTTAAGTTAGAAACCCTTTACTCCTGTCCCTCAGTACCGATCAGGTCGGGAACGTTGATCTAAGAATATGGTTAACCAAAGAATTTATTCACACATCCTAGGTTACAATCGGAAACTATATCAAATAAGATATTCGCAAAAGACATGCTTTACTGCCAAAGCAATCGACTGCAAGTAATAAGCTGTTTCCGAAGGAATTTAAGGAAGTCATTTCATAAACCAGGCTATAATTTGTTTGTTTTTTTTAATTACCCTATACATGCAAGTGTGTGTTCGCGTTAAACGGTCGTTTTGATGACCTTGACCTATATTGACATTAATTTACATATCAAAATATGCTTACGCCTTTACAAAACATTCGTTCTTTTTCAGGGAGATATCGATAAATTTCGAACATAAAATTATAACAAGAAAATACCAAAATAACGTTGGAATACTCCCAAGTGGGAACGACAAACAAACATGTTAAAAATGCGTGGTGGTTGACTGCAAAGAAAATCACTAAAAGGTGCTGACGTCATAGTGACGTTGTTTACATTTGACAACGAGGGCCACACCATGATGTTTGACAGCGGAAACAGTGATCTGAAGTATTATTTCGAGAATAATAGTGAAGTTCGCATGTCATAGTTTCTTATCGAATAGTCGTCGCGCAAGGAAATCTGAGATTGAGCCTGTTATATGTTAATTCTGTGGGCTTTTAAAAATTACATTTTACTTTTTATTCACCTCTTATTGGTTCACTTCTAGCTTTTTAGTGACGTTACATTTGACGACTACAATAGAAATTACGAGTTTCGTTGCGTGGCAAATTTAGCGCGGTGACATTCTTTTATATTTGGTTGCTAAGGGTAGATTGTGCTGTACATAGAAAAGCTAGGCATATCGTCTTTTTAATTGGAAAAGCGTCGGTATTTCTCAGTCACATGAATAAGAATTCAAACATATCACATTACCAAGTCAGAGACCTGGTAAAGATGAACTGAAATTTGGACCACAATAGGAAAATGACGTTAATATCTAATTTTAGATATAACGTAATTTTGCAAGGGTACTAAATCAACATCTTAGGGAAGTGTTTACACCTTACTGTAAAACGCTTAAATTGTAAAGGGTATATCCGATTGAAAGTTCATTTCCATGAACAAAACAACACACATCCTTCGCACATATCCTTCACAAGGGAAAAACAATTTCTATGGAGATTTCCTAGCGAAGATGTGGGATAATCGGATGAAGATTAAATACCTTAGCTATACTGTATGGCATTACGCATGCCTGACTCGCTTGTAAAATATCGGTAAGCAATGTCACTAACTAAAAACTTAAATTAAGTAGACATAAAAATGACATAATAATAGTATGTTAAAAACAACAAAACAAGGAATATTTATAATTATTAGTAGGAATAATATATGTCGTCAAAATTCCGATGAATGCGATAATGTATACAATCGCGTTTCTTTCTTCTTGAAAGATGTGGGTCGTTGGGGAGGGGAGGGAGAGGGGCAGGGGTTGACGTATGGGTACAGCTTTTCGAACATGCGCAGTGCCATCGTGAACCAACGTATCTAGTAGGATAGTTGTTCATTCATTGACCAATTCAAATGAAAGCGATGATAAATTTGGTCTCCTGGGTTTGCAGAGAATATAATCAGTTGTTTTAATAACCTCGGAACATAGTTGCAATATCGCTAGATTTTGACCTATAAAACGTGTGTAACACTCAGACACTGTTGTATTTGCACAGCCAGACAAACAGACAGACAGACGGATTCACAGTAAAAACAAAAGCATCTGTTAAGAACAAGCATCACAGACAAACATTAAATAAACGTCAAACACTCAGAATCGACACTCATCAATCAACTATTTGAAATAATACCAAAGTTCAAAAAAAAAATTCTTTCGGCAATAAAACAAATATTTGCCGGAGAATTTGTTAACATAGACCTAATTATTATACAAGCTTTAATTGTTTTTCACATTAGTTTGATCAGCTTGATGTGTACTTTGTTATATGATTATTCATCGGCGATGACACTCACCCAATTTTCTGCCATATATATATATATATATATATATATATATATATATATATATATATATGTCTATCAACTTCGGAAAATATATAGGCTACACGTTTTTCACGCTAATGAATATTCATAAAAATTATCATAAGTACTTTTTTAACGCCTTTGCAATTCATTCCTATACAGATTTGCTATTCTCTGTTCCACATTTAAGCACGATAAGCATTACTCAATATGTAAACATTGCTCATCGATATGAAGCATGCTTTTACCGAAATAATTATTCATAAGGGTGTGAAAATAATACCACTGTATCATATATACTTAGGCTTAAATATTTAGGGTATATCCGAAACATAAACCATTTCCGTGAACAAAAGGATGCATCAATTCCTACGCATATATCCATCACAAACAGTAACATTTCCTTATGGATATTTGCGAGCGGATACGTTGATAGTTGGATGATAATAACGAAATCGGATCCATTCTTACAGAATTCGCAGTCGACACTTTTGAATCAAATGTATCGGTATTACCCGACCTTTTAACATGTTAAAGGTTGCTATAACAAATTAACAGCAGTTAAGATTTCATTGTTGTCAATTTAAAAAACTTCAAAAATATTGAAGAAAAAGAGTCAAAACTCAATTTCTTTAACATTTTGCTCATTATATTCATTATAGAGACTGTTGTTAGTTAGATTTTTCCAAATGTTGTTTTTGTTGGTAGTATTTGTTTTGTTGTTGTTATTGTTGTTTTGTGACAAAATGTGCTCTGTGGGTGGCCGTCATAGAGGCTAAATACCGTTATAACAGGTTTAATATCGAGCATAAACGTGGCCATTTTTTTTTTAAATTACTTGGAGAGCTCTATATTGATAACCTTTAACTTCGTCAGGGAAGACACTCGAAATGATTCGTTTACTTCTGAACGTATGCATTACCATATGTGGTAATGCATGTATATGCTAATGACCTTGGCAGACATATACATCCTTTGCAGAAAAAACAATATTCTGTGCGATCATGAAACAAGATAATATACAATGACCATGGATCCTTAAACTAAGAATACCTATAAAATACCTTGGAATTGTTTACGTCATCAAATATTTTGAGAGGTTACTTCCCCCGTGAAACTCTGCTTTACAACCCTTTTCCTCCCTTTATACTTTGGTTGTTCATCCTTACCCCCCCCCCCACCCTCCCACACCTTACACCGATGCCTCTTGATGACCTTGCTACCACGTGTCTCCTGATTGCAACCTCCCCACCACGGAGTGACCTTGGACTTACTTTGTAACCATGACTACAATGGCCAATAGCTACCAGGTGTATAATACTTCATCTAATACCAAAGCACAGATACAGTTATGTCCCGCCCCCCACCCCTCCCCATAACTTTTTAGCCTCTCACAAAAATAGCTATTTGAAGCTCGGATGAGGGGTGGTGAATGCTGGGTGTCCGTCCTCAATGACTGATATCCTTGGAAGAATTATTTTGTGGTGGAGAGGAAGTTGGTCCTTTTTGGATGCAGACATTTTGGTAACATCGAAGTGAAGGTTTCTATGGTAATGACGTAACGTTTCCGACCAATCATGAGCGACTATTTACACGTCATTGCCGCAGCTGTTTGGGGAGGGGGGGGGGTTCTCTACCGGGATATAAAAACGTAAGTACTACCAGGGAGTTGTTACCAGGGAGTTGTTACCAGGGAGTTGTTACCAGGGAGTTGTTACCTGCAGGGAGTTGTTATGGAAACTACACTGCCTTGGTGCGCCACATGGTTCGGCCAAAGGTCTGCTGGAGTGTAATGACGTCATTAGTATATATAGATTCATTCTTAGTTTATCGCACTTTTTTATTTGCAACAGCCTGAAGGGCTTGGTTCAATTAATGTGTTAGTCATATACGTACGACCACCACGCACAACGTGAATCACACCGGCTACAAATCTCAATGTACCGATACTAAAATCCCTCTTACAAAGGTTAACGTCTCTACGTTCGTATTTAACACACAAAAAAACCTGTTCAGCATTATTTAAACTATTTCTGACACTTACCTCAACATTTTATACATTACTATAATTGTCTATGTATGTCATTTCTTAATAATAATTCTAAATAAATACTTCGAATGATTCTTATTACCCATTTGGTGACGTGACAACCCACTACTCACCTGTACCAAATACCGGATACTATTTCACGTTAATAATCTCTGCTTAGGTGGAAGGTTCCTGGAAACTCGTTGTGATCGGCGGATAGCTGATAAGCCCCCCAAAACAGATAAAAAGGTACGATTGATTGGATGTCAAACCAGAATCAAGCAATATACAGACACGGAAAGACTTCAAAGCAAAGAGAGAAAGAAAGTGAATTCGAAATCATAATTTATTTAATTGAAAAAAGTTTTAATTTCGTTTGGTATTTATCTGACAGAAAGTGAAATATAGTATATAGGTTACGTAATTATACTCGACGTGATTGATCAAGGCCAAACATCAACTAAAATGTTTCTGATTTTTGTTGTTATTTCGTTGTGCTTGGGAGGAGGAAGAAGAATTTCAGCCCTGCCTCTCGAATCGACGGTAAGTTTTGAAAACGATTTCACCAATTGTTTTTTTATTTTTTATTTTATTTTTTATTTATTTTTTTTAACTTAATTAAAACAGCCTTTATGAGCTATCTGCATTTGTTTTTCAAATTAACAATTTTTGTACTTAAAATACTTTTTTACTAATTAACTAACTAACATAAACTTCAGAGTTGTTATGATGGGCTATTATATTAGGTCATGTCATCTGAAGTGAAAACTCCAATTTTCCACAATTGTTACGGATTTTTTTTCAAATAACTCATTAAAAAAAAGAATGATAGCACCACCATTGTTCATTTATGGATAATATTTATCCTTGAATTTTTTATTTTGAAGGTCAAATATCAGGAACCTCACTCCCCATTGTAACTTTACCGTTGAGCGGCGAGAATTAGGTTATCCCTAAACGCCTCAACTTTTGGTGAACCCTGTAAATAAGATAAACTTCAGAGTTGTTATATATGGTGGGGGTATATATGCGATCATGACATTTTAATTTAAAACTCCAATTTTTCCAGAATTTTTTCGGAATTTTTTCAACTAACTCATTAAAAATAAAGGATAGCACCACCATTGTTTATTTATAGACAATGTTTATCCTTGAATTCTATATTTTGAGGGTCAAATATCAGTAAACTCACTCCTCATTGTAACTTTTACCTTTGAGCGGCGAGAAAGTTATCCCTAAACGCTTCAACTTTTCGTGAACCCTACATGTACAGTCAGTCTCACGAATCGGCGTTCCTTGAATTACCTTTGTCACTGCTTCACGAAGCTAAAGGTAATCCGTAACGGACGGACGTTCGGTTGTGGGGTTTGACTATGACCAACGGAAAATATACTAATAACTGGTGGGAAGACTTAGACATTTTGGTACGGGGTTCAATGAAAGTCCTAGGCAAGGTATTATTTTAAGGAGCTTGCTCGTACAAATAAATATATATTTATGATGAAACGTTAAATACAACAGTTTCGTTGATTATACAGTATATTATATAGGAATAATGCAAGAAAATATAGCTGCGTCATCGAAAATTGAGAATCGAACCTAACATATATTTTACGTACTCCTTTCTTGTTTAACATTCACAGAATGGCGATATGATCTCATCTACCATAACCACAGAACCATTGGTGGAAGCTAGTGGTGACGTCATGGCTGAAAATGTCAACCAGGAAGATGATTGGTCCACAACTGAAGTACAACGCGCTCGTTTTCTGTCACCGCGCATTGCTTCACTGCGTGCTCCTGCGCCATTGAGTTTACAAGAGAGCAGTGCGCCCATGGGTTTATTGCCATCCTCTCTAACAGAAAATGACGTAAAATCAGGTTCGTGGTATTCTACCTTAAAATTATCGGCCTTCTTGTCTTGTTAGGGTCATAGCAGGTCCGTAGTCAGGTTGGCACGAAGAACGCCACGCCTTCCCATGCAGAGTACTGTAACCCACCCCCCCCCCTTTTTATTTGTGCCAGCACCATTTGTATAAACATTTCACGAAACGGGGGAACAAATATTGTGCCTTTCCTTAACATTTCTTGTACCACCTTGTGCACCCTCCCCAACCCAAAAGGACATTCTGAAGCCACTTGCCATGACGATACCACTTACCTTTACTCTGTTGTTTTTAATGTACGTTCATGAAATGTAATCACACAAGTTCAGCAACTTTATGAAATAATCAAAAGCCGGATATCCCCTTTAAAGTTGCATATACGTCAAACTTTCTCTTAAATGAAAACAACCTACCTCCTTTAATAATCAGAGTATTGTCCCTCCCCTCCCCCACCCCCTAAACCCACCCTCTCCCCCCAACCTTAGCTTGTTAAAATTGCTACTGGTTTCCAAACAATTGGACTTTCCTGTATGGAGGATGAAACATCTTCCCAGACATAGCAAACTAGTTCAATTTGACAAACTTTTGATTGCAGTAGCCGATGACTTTCGACCGGGATTTTGACTATAGGGTTAACCGTTCTGGCACATTTTAGATGCAATACTGAATACCCTTTCAATTTTTAAGTCCTCTATAGTCACGCCTTTTCCTTTCACCTCTATCTTCAGTGTTTCAATGTGGTGTGCGACCCAAGGATGAAATGGTTGCCCGAGGACGAATTGTGGGGGGTCTCAGTACTAAAACAAGATGGCCGTGGATGGTACAGATACTACGTAAAGAGGATAGAGAGTTGATATGTGGCGCCACTCTCCTTAGTGATAGGCACGTGATCACTGCTGGACATTGCATCAGAGGGCAAGATGGAGAGTAAGTATATACATCCAAACAAGTAGAAGTTTGTAAGTTTTATCGCCTTTTATGATTTTGACGCTATTTTGGTCGTTGAAAAGCACAGGCAAAATATCAAATATGTTTGTATGTGTTTGTTACTCTATAGTCCTCCAAATCTAGTCCAGCATTTAAATATCCATACCGAGATTTCAAGGCAAGCATTAGGTTTCGTTGGTGGAGTAACCACGTCTGAGGGTATTTGGATGGGAATGCTCTGGTTTGGTAAAAAGAAAACCTTAAAAAAAACCAGCTAAAATACTTTATGCTGGCATAATCTATTTGATACGCCTTCCGCTCATTCCGGATAACCCATGTTGCTTTTACAATGAAAATTGCTCAAGCTTATTAGGTTCATACTCTCTTCTGTCCCTCTCATGCCTTCCTCCCCCCCCCCCCCTGCCTACAGCAAACGATTATTGTTCCTCCCAGTATCATTTCTGAGCTTCTCTGGTCTTTTTTGGGGGGAGGGGGGGGGGGCTAGATGGTCGACAGTTTACTCATTCAATAGAGGTTATCAGATTTAATTAATATACTTTTATAGATAAATTTAAATTAACCCTCTAATCCTTTAATCCGTTCCAGATACGGTCCATCTGATCTTATCGTTCGAATCGGAGATCACTACCTAAACGAAATCGAAGCCCACGAACAAGACATCAACATTGAGTGTATGTTCATGCATCCTAACTACGATGCGTCTACATTGAAGAATGACATCGCAGTGATTAAACTGAAGGTTGACGAGAGAAACCCTATCAAATTCACCAGCGACTTACTACCAGCCTGTCTGCCAAACAAAAGAGAATTCAAGGCCGGTACAGAATGCTATATCACAGGATGGGGCTATAGAGGTAAGATTTCCCGATCCTCCCCCCCCCCCCCACCCACCCCCACAACCACACCTACTACCATGTGTCCGATATCTCCGCGAAGATGGTACAACGCAGTGGTACTATATAACATATACAATCATATGATCTTAAAGAAACAATGAAGAAAACTTGATAAAGTATTGATAAATGGTATTCGAAAAAAGTTGTTAAAAGATCGAGGACATCATTGCAGTTTACATAGCAATATCCAGTGTTTCTGCAGTGGGCAGTGAGAAAGGATTGTCAGAGGGCGCTAACCACAAATACGAGTTATCGGTGATTTCATTTTTGAACAAAGCGTATAATTATTTCTATATGAGAAACAAAAGTATTTATGGTGTAACATTCCATGAGGATCGTGTTCTTATAGCTTGAGACCGTACTATACATACACAACAAGGGCATGCGCAGTGTGAGTTATGACTTTTTACAAGATGCCTAATTTCAATAATTTAGAATAAAAAAAATACTTAACTCAGTGTGTCACCAATGTTATTATAACACTTTAACAAGACCTTTAAAACCTGATTTTCAACCAATCCAACCCCCCACCCATCCCCCCCCCCCAAAAAAACCCGATGTTGCACGTGAGAGTCTTAAAGACGATAGCACATAATTTTTTATTATTATTATGTATTTTTACTTGTTATTCAGATTTCATCGACTATTACTACGACCTTGCGTCGCCTTCTTTGACTGAAGCCAAAGTTCCCCTCCTCAGCAGTCGAGAATGTAAAAACCTCGGAAGAGTCTACGGCACTGACGTCACAAAGAAAATGCAATGCGCGGGTTACTTGACTGGCGAATCACGAGCTGACACGTGTAAGAAGGACAGTGGCGGTCCACTCGTTTGCCAAAGTAAAGATGGTTCTTGGAAGTTGTGGGGTATCACCTCATGGGGCGATAACACATTCTGTGAGAGCTCACCAACGCTACCTTCTCCGGGAGTTTACACTCGTGTTGACAAATATTTATCCTGGATCAATATAAAACTAGGGGAGACTTGTCCAAAATAAAGCAGGCATCCGCAGTTCCAAACTGGGGTGATGATAGGGATGTGTGGGGCGTGTTTTGGTAGGGAAGGGGAGGGAAGGACGGATGAGGTGAGGGGGGAGGGGTTAAAACACGTTTTGTCACCAACCAGATATGTAGTAAGTCCGTAATCGTACACGAATTGTAGCATAAGCTACCTGTACTAGTATTCGGCGTACTCGGCACATTTTAAATATTAGTGTAGGAACTACACAAAATAGTTTACTCGTATGCGTACTCGGCACATTTTTAACTGTAGTGTGTAGGAACTACACAAAATAATATATTCGTACTTAGAGCCATGTACTCTAACTCACATGTACATCAAGGGAATTTTGCTTGTACACGTTCTCATGTATACACAGGGGGTATTGTACACGTACACTAAGTCTATCAACATTCTACATTAATGATTTTATGAACACTTTCACGACATTTCTTATACCAATGGATAAGTGCATTACATTCATTTGCAATATTTAACGAATATTTATTCTTATATAACAATTTATACAGGGTCACTTGTCGGTTCTTCGAGCTGCTTATACAAACCTTAGATGGAACATTTATTTAATTTTATATTAATATTTATTTTGCAATATTTATCGAATGTTTAAAATTATTTATTCTCATATAACACTTTATACAGGGTCACTTGTCGGTTCTTCGAGCTGCTTATACAAACCTTAGATGGAACCTTTATTTAACTTTTTATTAATATTTATTTTGCAATATTTATTTATGCTTGTATAGCACTTTAAACAGGGTCACGTGACGGTTCTTCGAACTGCTTATACAAACCTTAGATGGAACATTTATTTAATTTTATATTAATATTTCTTTTGCAATATTTATCGAATGTTTAAAATTATTTATTCTCATATAACACTTTATACAGGGTCACTTGTCGGTTCTTCGAGCTGCTTATACAAACCTTAGATGGAACCTTTATTTAACTTTTTATTAATATTTATTTTGCAATACTTATTTATGCTTGTATAGCACTTGAAAAACAGGGTCACGTGACGGTTCTTCGAACTGCTTATACAAACCTTAGATGGAACATTTATTTAATTTTATATTAATATTTCTTTTACGTTCATATTAATTCAATTACTTATCAGTCATGTTTCCTTTATTTATTTATTTTTTATTTATTTATTTATTTATATTGCTTCATTAAAAGTTTTCTTACCTCATAATTCTTCAATTTTCTCAAAATTTTGGCCAATTCAATTTCGATTTTTGCCCTTCAGGAAAATATCGAGAGGTTTCTCTTTTTTTTATATTGTATTTATTTATAATTTAATATTTATTTTGCCTTATTGAAGGTTAAAAGCATTTGTTGTCTTATTTCATTAGTCTTCCGATCTTTCGTATCACCTTGTTAATTAATTTTATTTATTCATTTGTATACTGTTCACCTTTGTATATTGAACTAAACAATTTTAATTGCTTGATTATTGGAAGATACCCAAGATTCTTTTATTTTCGAAGTTCTCTTCAGTAATATATTTAACATATTAATTTTATTTGTTATTTTAATCACTATTATTGGAATATTTTTAAGCTTTCGCTGTCATAGTTTTCAATATCACAAGTTTTTATATATTATACTTATATTTCTCAAACTACCTTTTTATATAAAGGTTCAAAAAGAATTGTCCGGAAACTTCACCTAAAATTAGTTGTAAAGTCATATTCTTCCGTCATATTCCGTCATAATCTTCAATAGCTTAGAAGGTTATTACGATGTACAATTTGCGTTGTGATATTATGTTATGATATTCATAGCAAGCACATCAAATAATTTCTTCACATTGGAGAGAGAATAAACCAGTATCCTACATTTATGGAAAATGAATTTATTCTTTTTATTATGTGTTTTTCTATTTTACTAATAAATGTTCTGCTATATCGACGAATAAAAGTATATGAAATATTATATTGAATTCTCAACTTCTTCTTTTGTTTTTCTCTTAGATAATATTTCTTGTTTCCTCTGTTCTCTAGAAAATGCTAGAAAGTTAAAATTTAAAATTTAAAAATTTAAATGTTAAAAAGCAATACTGTTTCATCTCTTCCTGTCCCCGCTTCTTACAACCTTTCTGTGCAGTGAACAGATTTGGCCGTAGGATATAATTGAATAAAAAAAATCGGTTTGCATACCAATCCCAAAAATGATGTGCATAAAGGGAAATAAAGTTAAAGGCGGGTATACTATATGTATTAACTTCCACCTCCCCCTGTCATCGTCACCAAGTCCCTCTCCTGTTCCTCATAAAACACACACTGAGTGGTGCAATGGGAGTGTTAGCTCAGTGGTTAACGCCGGTGCCTTTCAATCATAAGGTCCCGAGTTCGAGTCACTCCAAGATTAAAGTATGTCGTCCAGTTACAGAGTTGTTGCCAATTGACAATTCATAATCATGGACGTTATAGATGAATCTAAGAGACTGACTTCGGTCAGCTTGTGGCTTTAATAAGCCAATGCTGGCTTCTTCGCGAGTTCCTACTTGCAGGAGGATCTAAAATACATAAAATGAATTTGGTCGAGGTAAATAATTTGAAAACAAAGAGGATTACAAATCCCGAAAAAAGATGTACATAAAGGAAAATAAATGAATAGCAAAATGAACACTGCCACCTTCATATAAAATATGTTACTTGCTAGATTAACTCTTTGTTACATTAGTAAAATATCAATTACCGATATGTGTGCCGGATGTAAACAAGCTAAATAACTCGATTGGTTGTTGATTTCGATCAATGATACATTTTTCAATGTTCTCTATAAGTTAACATCGTCATCAATGAGAATTGTTTCAAGCATTAACTAAAGTCACTACACTATCATATATACTCGCGATTTAGAATACTGTATATACCCATAATCACAAGTTAAATGGACACGTACATTATCTTCATATTTCTTCTTTTATTTGATTTTCTTCCATACTTCTATATCGTATTCTCAGTCGCAAAGGAAATGCATGTATCTCCCTTTATTTGTCCGATCTTTTAATAGGTTAGGGGATTTTGGGAATATCACTTTTATCGAACCCTAGTGTTTGATTCTTGGATTCAGAAGGACGAAGCTAGCTATTGCTCGCTTGGATTCGCAAGATAATTGCTCTAACATTCTTTAATCACATTCGAAATCAGTAAGTATGCGCTATATGCCATGTTCAATGCAGAAGGGGAAAAAATACTGGACAAATCGCCTTTTCATAAGATGTACCACTCTCAAGTGTGTATTATACCCTGTTCTTGCTGAAAATAACTCCCGGCATATACATCAAATTATGACATATTTGGTAGGATTAGCCAAATGCGAATCTTCAGAGAAGTCAGACAGTTTATGTTTCAATCTAGTCAAATAAAGTCGTTAATGGACTTCTTCTAATCCTTCAGCTTTGTATTTGCTATTATATGAACGGTTTCATTTGGAGGAGTTTGTTGTATTGTGCCTATGAGGAAGTTATAAGCAAATCTTAAACTTCGGTTGAATCCGTGTAAGATGGCTATATACGCTATCACAAAAACATGTCAAATAGCCTTGTTTGTTTTCAAAACGAACTAACCCACAAAGTGTAGGCCTAGTTTATAAAGTTCTTGATAAATCAGTTAACTTTGTTGTATTGTTTCCATGGGAAATGTGATTAAAGGTTTGAATACTGTAATCTTGAATACTGAAAAGTATGGTTTGGTGATCGGATGTTAAGAGTTCGAGTCCCACTGTATCATAGTGATATCGTTTTATCTTTATAAGGTATTTCTATCTCTCTGCTCCTTAAATCTTAATTCCAACATACATTTTATCAGCTGACGTGATGGCCAATGCTATATAGAGGGTGACGAAAGACTCATTCCTTGCTGGTAGTGTAAATCGTTCTAGGGTTCGGGCACGCGGAAGTTCACAACGCTTCTGTGGACGGTATGGCACTTTTTGTGGCCTAGGATCCCGTGTCCATGTCTCCCTTGATGTCGTAAAAGAAACCGGGGGGGGGGGGGGGGAGAGGCGAAGACGGTCGGTCAAAGGTCGACCAGGAGCATTCTAGGTGGCGTGCGTGAATCCTTGCTCTATGGCCAGAGGGTCGAAACACTCATTTGCGATTGGCATATGTGCAGTCACCGTCCACTGTTGTGGCGCTATTCTCTTACGAAAGTACGTACGGAAGCTTGTAAGTGCCGTCATAATATTACTGAATGCGTTTGTAAAGAGTACAAGAATAGCGCCATCGCATTTTATTTCCTATGCCGCTTGCAAAGGGTTGATGATGTTCGTCAGCAACACGGTAGATGCAGACATATGCTTGCCTGTCATCAGTATCGTCAAGAATCGTACCAGAACACTACATGTAAATTTACTTGGGCCCTTGGATAACTTAAAAAAGATCATTAAAGCTAATTCGATTACTTGGTGATAGAGGAAAGTCCGTCGCAGGTTACAGAAGAAAAATGAAGTTAATTCACAACTATAATCAATTTAAATTATTTTCATGTTAGGGCATCAAAAATAAATGCTATAAAATGTATATATAAAATGTTTTAGTGAATAGCTTCTAATATGTACTCACGTGTATAGATAATGTAATGTAATCTTAGCTGGTTACACTAGCTACATCTGGGAACATGTGAGCTATATATAACGTTGGTTGAGACGGACGGAAGAAAGGGATGACTAATTAAATTATAATTATACTAATTATCTTTCGTAAATATGTTTCTTTCAACAGCGACAATTCATGGCTGTCAGTCAAAGACTTAACAATGACCGATGTATTATATGACCTCAGCACGAACAGTATTACACACACATGTTTCACAAAGTCAGGTGGCTGTAGCTGCATGGGGTTAACTAAAGAAACAATTTGTATAGAAGACAATGCAACATTCCATCTCATAGTCCTTTATCTTGAGGTGCCAGCGGAACCTAAAAATGTCGGCCATAACGGCACCACGAACCAAAACCGATCCCACAGAAACTAATATCACAGCAACAATCATCTCCCTTCACTTGAGGTACTTTGAGCTGCAAGGAATTTCCAAGGACGGCTGACAAATGAACAACACTTACTTGTTTCATCACCATGACAATGAATTCATCTGGACAATTCTTCAGAATGATTCAGCTTTCAGGAAAACAAATACCTTCGTTGTTTTCATTCCTGACAAATAGTGTAGAACTGTGTCTTCTTGAAATGTCAAGAAGTCTCAAGAAGAAAAATTGCACTGAGTGGAGGGTAACCAGTTCCGCGACATATCAAGAAGCTAGCATACGCCCGTTAAAAGTCCAATTGACTTACACACTAAATCATAAAAGTAATGTGGTCTCTAAGTCTAAATATAAGTTCTCACTATCTAAACTCTACCCATCACTGGATAGCTGACAAATTGGCCTTTCATGGCACCATCAATTTTCCGTATCATGACCGTGTAGACATTTTGCTATCCGAGCCTGAAGGTTCGTCACTTGTAAACAAACCTCTTCACACAGTAGTAAACAATTTTCGTACGCTGCTCCTAGGAGGCCTAAAGGGGTCTAAAATTGCCTCAAAAATTGACCCAATTGTTGCACCATATGTACTTCCATTCCTGCTCTTCAACATGCAAGCCACAGGCAACCAGGTCCTGATTGATACCCGTAAACGTATCAAAAAGATGTATTCCTTTTGTAGTTTGGCACGATTCCTGAGATAGGAGAACAATCAGGCGGATGGATATAGACTCAAATAGGAGTATGCCACCAGAAAAAAAACTTGCACTAAAGTGGCAGGTAACCTGGGTTGCATCTCTATGTTCCGACATCTCTATATTCCGACGTCTCTATGTTTCGACAAAAAGAAGTAATTAGGGACAATTTTTTATTATCCAAAAAAACTTGTTTTCTTGGTACAAACGAATTTTTGGATAAAAAAATTGTCCCGAATTATTTCTTTTTGTCGGAACATAGAGACGTCGGAATATAGAGACGTCGGAACATAGAGACGTCGGAACAAAGGGATGTCACCGTAACCTGTTCCGCAATGTCGCCGCTATCTTACAATGATGTTGTACCAATGTAATAGCGAAATTCATTCTACATTAAGAGTAGGATATCAAACGCAATCCTTAGCCCGATTCGATATCGACACAAGGGACACGAGGGACATGAGGGACCCAAGGTACTCATTTGACGTAACATCGTCATGATCATACGGTTACAGTCTCAATGAAAAGGCGACCGAGGTTGAGAGAGAGTCAAATTGTTTGGTTTTCGTGCCCAGGTTCTATCTCGAGTGACTGTAAGTGATCCTAATCTCTAGTAGGTTAATGAATGTTCGTAATGGGCTATCTATCCCCTTCCCATTCCCAATTTGTTCAAATTGGTGCCGAGAATTGGACAGTTTAGTAACTTCATAACGTTTGTCAGGAAAATTCACCGACAGTTCGCTTCATTTTAACCCTACGCTACTCTACCCATCACACCCATACCCCACCTTTAAAGATATCTTCCAACGCGCTGCAAAATGTCAAGAAGTACTTGAAGAACTTTGTGACTTGTGGAGAGGGAGAACAGAAGAAATAAAGGAGTATTCGGGTGCATGCTGACGTTAACAATTGACTTCATGATAAGACATTCAAGCATTGATTGGGTTTGATAAGTGTAGCGGGCGAAATATTCACAACATTAAAAGGTATTAAACCCTTTTGTAAACGGAGAGTTGGTGGGTGGAGGGGAAAGTGGGAGAGTTGGAGGATGGAAGGGAAAGTGTCTCTTGCACGTAGTATAGCTGGATTCTGGAAAACGACCATTAAATTGTGCAATCCTAATAGAAAACAAAGAATCTATTTTTACACACGCACCGAAAACGCCGTCAGTTTTGATGTGTCCTTTGAACTTTCCGTACAGGAAAACGTTATAGGAGAAAACGCCCCAAATGAGTCATTTCGGGTTACTGGTAATTTGAACATTTAGGGGAAAAAGACTGGCTCAAATTAAAACGAATGTTGACAGTTTTCCAGAAAGTTTTGGATATCTATAAGAGTATCATAACATATTTCGTAGTTTTTGGAAAATGGGCATTTCCACACTTTCATTACACTTCAACAAAAAATAAATGATATGTGAAAAGGAAGCAGGGACTGTACTGGGAGATAAATAGAAATAACAAAAAGAGAAGGATAATACTTTAGTCGCTCAAAAGTATGTTCATTTCATTTGAACGATACAGTATGGCGTGACTATACATCGTTTTACACGGACTTTGAAACGTCTGTGTCTATTTGGCTTACTTGTGTGTTATAGAACGCTAAAAGTCTCACATGCACTAGTGATGCTCTGAGCGATAGGCCTATATCCATGTTCCAAAACGACACATTCAATTAAATACCAATAAATTTTACGACATTTTGATGATGAGCTGAATGTTCAATGACCTAGCTGCAGTAATAAAGGCGCTCTAACATTTATTGAGAAATGGATCTATGTTAATTTGTTTACGATGATTTGTTGGTTAATTCCGTTTAAAGGTTGAAATTGTTTGCTGTTTAATTAATGTATTGTTGTGAAATTCACAAACAAAACACAACATGTTAAGACATGTAGGATATGTCATATAACATATAGTTTTAAATACATTCAAGCACAAATTTCAAGAACATTCCTTCAAAATGGTTGGGAATCTATGTTTATTCTGTAAATGAATGTGTTCTTGTGTCGGTTGTGTAAATCTTAACAGGAGAGCGCCCTCTTATTTTGAAGGATCGTTCTGCAAAAACAGAAGTAAAAAAGCGTTTCACTACAGTGGTCGGAGTGAAGGCTTACAGCGGGCAAGTCATGGCTTAGAAGTTGTGATAATATAGCCGCAAATTGCACAGACCCGACGCGACCCGACGCGACCAGACACGACTCGAGGCGACCCGACCCGACGCGACCCGACGCGACCCGAGGCGACCCGACGCGACGCGGGTCGGGAATGAGTTGGAGACAGTCGTGGCCACCTATAGTCGCGTTACCGTGGGATCGCACAATAGCCCGACCCGACACGACAGTTTAATTTCACGTTCATCAGTCCATACGGGGGAAGCCGTTTTGACTTCCTGCAGCCGTCACCTGATCGGATCGTAGTCTGGTCGTGGACAGCCGCAAACTGCCACGACCAGACTCAACTGCGACGCGACGGGCCCCGACGCCGCGAAAAAATATCAAATATGTTTGATATATCCGATTTGGTCACGACGAGGACCGACTGTCGGATCTAGGTCGGGTCGTGAACACAATTTCGCGCCATTTTGCACCGGCCCGAGTGCGAAGGCGGCGGATTTTTCGTCGCAGTCGCGTCGGGTACCAGTCGGTCGGTGGAATTTGCGCCTGCCTTTGTTTTCTGTAACCTCGTTACAGAATTTTTCAGCATATCGTCACATAAAATACACCACAAAAAGACAACTGTTTCATATTAAAACCACCCAAGCCCCTTTTCAAAGAGAAAGTATGCCACTCGGCGAACAGGAGTTTTTCCCAGTGGGTTATGGCTTATTCGTAAAAAAAAACAACAGCATTTAACTCAGACTGATTTTATGCATTAGATCACATTTAACATTCCTCCGTTCAAAATGTATCAATTCTTATATACTATTTTAAAGTAAAAATGTATTTCGTAGAATGAGACATGATTAAAATACTTTGATAACGTACAGTATACTAGCGGATACATTGAATTACTATATAGCGATACATCGACTGATTAAATGATGTCAAATGTTAGAACAAACGCTCGTAATTCTTCCAATAAGTATACCATCAATTATTATTGGTTTTCTTCAGATACCGTTGTTTCTTGCGAAGCTTAAAATGATAAATATTACATTATCTTCTACGTTGCCTCAGTTTAACTCATCAATTAAAAATTTCTTTATAAATCACAAGAGTGACAAGTTTACAAAATATGACTATTTAATCGGTTCTTGAAGTGGAAGAATTTGTCATTACTCAGCTATTCGGTGAGTCAAATGTACCATATACAAAAATTGACATATTGCTGTTAATTAAATAAAATATTTTCCTTGTTTCTGTGGTTACCGATAAAAGTAAGGTTCAAATGTTACATCATATCTGGTTTGCTTTGCCTGGTTGTCATGGTTATCAAATCTTCCAAAGATAACATGGTTATGTTATATTTGATCACCAGATAACTTCTCTTACATTATTTCCTTTCTATATGAAATGCATCCCGATGACATCAGCATACTGCTTCATCGAGCGCGTACGCGACAGAGGAAAACGTCTTTAGACAAGTCGAACATTTAAATTTAGCATATGACGTCAACCACATCATGAAATATCACCGTGTCATGCCCATTCGACAGCATAGTTGTGGTGGTCATATTCTACGGACGAAACCGGATAAGAAGAAGCCTAAATTTAGATCAAAGCATCGAAAGAATCTCTATGGGACTATCAGTCCTATTATGTTTTCAAGATGTCCAGTCATCTCGCTCCAATTGTATTTGACACCCGGATTCAAACATACTTGACAACTCAGGAATGGCATTTAAAGAGGTCTCCGTTTTGTTTGAACAAAAAAAGCTTAAATATTTCACAAATGATAAAACCTGTACGACCAGTGGCAGAAATTTAAATTATGAACCATTGTTTTTAGTCTCTATAAGAGACTGAGTTGGAAAATAAACGAGTATAATGCAACTATGATGGCACTTCTCAGACTCATGGAAACATATTTTACTCGTCTCGCTTTGTCAGGAACAGTTTAGACTAGGGCAGGGGGGTTCAATTCATTTTCTCCGATAACCCCCCCCCCTAAAAAACAATTGTTGCAGCAATGGGCCAGTGGGAACCAAATTTTCCCTATATCTATTGATTTAACAAACTTGAGTGTAGACGATATAGTAGGACGTTGAAGCCCAATAACGTAAAGGCCTATACAAACCCGGTGAGTGTACGATTGTGGGCCGATTTTTTTTTTCTCGGGTCTGATTGAAATCATTCGAAGGCCGAATTTGATCCGCGGACCGCCTTTTGGCAACCCCTGGACTGGGACAAATAAATGGACGGTGTTACCTCAACTTGGGAGTGGAGTTGTTTTAATATGTGGTAAAGATAGATTGAGGTATAGAACAACGGCTTAAAGCGGCCGGGTGTGTGTGTTTGGGAGGGGGGGGGGGGGTGGTTGGGGTACGCACAAAGCACATTTCACAGTTGTTGCCCCGCCCCATTAATTGGGCGGGGGGACTTACAAAACCTGGGTTAAAACTATCATATTGCCTTCTACCAATACAATTCGGATATACTACACCTTAATATCAGATTCCTCTTACCACTAACCACCTAACCACTAAAATCGATAAAATGGATTTTGGCATTTCAGCTTTACCAAAAGTGACAAAGAAAGAGCATTATAGTATGGAGAAAATGCAGGACGTTTTCGTTGTTCCTTTTTTCTTTTCTTTGTTTGTGTCGATATAAACGTTTGTGGACGAAAAAATCTACTGTTGATTCTTTAAATTTCTTTAATCACCTTCATGGTATTTTAAGGGCACCCGGATTTAGACCCCTCGTTGACACATGACGAAGGTGACAATTCAGTGATGTCGCAAACGCGGAATACCAACAACCCAAATTCCTTAGTGGAATCAAGATTTTCATATCATATGACGTAGAACGAAGAATAACTACGGTATATTTTGGGTTCAAATTCGGACGATATGATTGAATATCATTTTATTCCACGTCTTTCGCTACTATTTTGGGGTGGTTATATTTTCTACGTCATTTACATAACTGAATATGCAACAAGTACCTTTCATTGTGTGTTGTTTAATTCTTACATAGGTGTTACTTGAATGAGAGCCTCGCCTAACATTTCACCTTGTGGCTTCTATTCCTTGTAAATGATGATGTGGTGTGCTTCTGAGCAAAGCTCGAGAAGCTATATAAAATCATCGGTACCATCATAAGATGAGACGAACATCGCATTTTGTATATATATTTTTTTCATACATTTTACAGGGGAATGTGGGCTGGGATTGGGAGGAGTATGGTGGCAGTAAACAGTTTGTTTCCTTTCGGGTCACATCGTGGACCTCTTAGGGGGGGGGGGGGGAGGGGGGTGAGCGTTCAAGCACAAACTCCGATGTTTGTTCGTTCATCAGTCAACATTTTCATCAGTAAATTAGATCATGTCAGAAGAGTAGAAGCTAACCAATTAGGAAGTATGCAAGGACACTATACTCATTCATTAAAGGGTGTGACAACTCGCGCAAAAAGAAACGTCTAATGCCGGTAATTTGACCTTGTTTCAAATGAGGTGTAACAAAAGTGTTAAACACCACCATCGATCCCCGAAAATACACACACAGCTTGCTGCCGTCGGTAATTAGACACTAGTGTACAGTCAGTACATACAGCTGCGGTCAATACACACAGCACAGTATACAAACGATACAGCGATGGACATCTCAGGTCCAGCTAAAGATAACAATTAAGGTATCACGTTTCATTACTGTCTGCATTTTGTAGCGACACGAACAAAACGTCACTTGCGAGCAACAGAAAGTTAACTTTTTCAGATGGCCGCACGCGGTTTGGGGCGAGTCTTCAATGCCTTTAAATCGTGTGTAGAATATAGCTGTTATTCATTTCTTGCAATGCTTACGATCATTTTATTTTAACCAAAAGGGGTTTTTGGGGGGCTGGGGTGGGGGGTTCTTGGAATTGGGCCAAAGACTCTGTACACCAACACCTGCATGGAAACTGCTGTACAGCGGCACATATGCTGTATTGTTATACCTGGCACAGAATCAGTTTTTTAATCATGCCACCCTGAGTCTAGAGAGAGGGGATGAAGGGCAGAGATGGTAAAGGGGGAATGGGGGGGGTGAAGTGCAGGGAGGGAGGGGATGTAGAGGAGGTAATGGAGTGGAGGGAGAATGCTGCGCCAATACACTGTACCAATCACGATAAGAGAGCAGTCTAAAGCTGTTTTGGAAAGTATACCAGTCTCTTCGGCATGTATGATTTAAATACGAGGGAGAGGGGCACGGAGGGGGAGGGAGGGGAAGGACGTGGTCGTGGTAAATAATTATGGGAGTTGAAAATTGTAGAAAGTGGAATTTTGAAAGTGAAATGAATGATTGGTTAGAGCGGGACTCTAATCTCGCAGTGACCCAACAGTTTCGTACTCCATCAATCTACCTACTGATCTCTCTATAGCTAAATATTTCGTTGAACACTGTCAACCATGGGTCGACATGCAAGATAGACCCCGCAGTATTTACACACCCTCTAACCCAAGGGTTCCCTAACTGGGGTGCATGAACCCCCAGGGGGTGCGTGACTCCATCCCAGGGGGTTCGTGAGACGTTTCTAAAAGTCAAAACTAGAGTACTTTTTGTTGAACTAAAATCTGATATATCATATAATTTAGTAATGTACACAAGTCGTACCTATATCGACAAACTCTTTTCGCGCTCTATACACATATGTTGCCATTGAATAGCATCGTACCGTGCATTTTCCGTTACATTATTACACTATGAACTTGATCTTTTACGAAGCACTGTTATGAGTATTATAATATAATAATGACTCAGATCGTGTCTCGAAAAGTTGGGGGTTCGTGGACAACTCTGACATCAACAGGGGGGGGGGGGGTCGTGGGGGGATAAAGTTAGGGAAGCCCTGCTCTAACCAAACAAAACATGTCCCCCATTTTCATTCCACCAATCCAGAGCAATTTCTTACGTTTCCTTTTTATAGGCTTACATTAGTATAAACTGGGAGCCTCTCTTGCTATTGTCCTTTTAATGGAGGCTTGTTAGCCCTGATCTGCCTGTCATACCCTGTCCAAATATATGCTTCTGAGGTATATTCTTTGGGGTGTCAAAGAGGAGGAGTAATCTACCCAACATCGCCACCCCCCCCCCCCTCCCGTCCGGCATCACATGTTTTTTTTACTACAGTATTACTCTTATCATCCATGGAACAAAGTGACAACCACAAACATATGGTCCTCTCATTAAAAATTAAGAGAGAAAATCAGTCATGTGACCAAAGGCAAGACCTGTGGTGTATGTAGGTCAGCTTATTTTCCAATCTAATTCCTTTCGGATGCAGGATAAAAAAACACCACATTATTATCGGAACTTTATACACCTTTTACCGTTCGTGACATTGTTGAACTCTCTCTACAGAATTATGAGCTTAGTTCCGAACTCTACAAATTGTTTCCTTTTCCCCTTAATTAATCATTGTTTTTTAATTTATCTTTATGGTCGTTCTGTTTTAATGATTTTGACGTTAGTCATAGATTGTGATGCACACGACAGGCAGACGACATTCACCACGACCTCTACAGTCGCTTTAGCTCCAAAGTTAAGCGTGCTGAAAAATAACATTGCTCAAAGTTCCTTAATTGCTTAATTGTGACTCTCCTAATTAAGACATTTAAATATCTCACTTAGTAAACATTTTATGGAGGGTGACAGTAAAATACGTTAGTTCGGTTTGAGCAGTTTGACGGGGGCGGTCCGCCCGGGTACCAGACAGGGGGCGCCATGCCACAGTCCAAACCAAAAAGAGAGAAAAAAAGGAGAAATAAATAAGAGAAGACGGAAAATTCCTAAACATATAATCACAAGATAGCACCATTTTGGATCGAATCCACTTACATAAACAAAAAGTTATCCTCCCCTCCCCTTAGGCCCCTCCCTAGGACGACATCCCCTGCACATGGGGGAGGCAATGGAAGGAACCGCCCAGGTGCCAACTATTCTAGGTACGCCACTGCCTACAAATGAAAATTTCAATAAAATCATTCTCGCAACCGGAATCAGCATGTTTCATGCGGCTCGTAGTAAGTTTCAAAAGTCGGGCAAATTTTCTGCCCCCCCCCCCAGTTGGGACGGTGCCGTACGCCTACGGAAGGAGGTGGCGTAACTGCCTAACTATAGACACCGCCCCCTCCCCCCGCCCATCCAAACCCACAAACAGCCTAAAGTATCCTACGAAACTTGCCTTCATTGAACTGGCCAAACGTGATTTTCTGTTTTAATTCAATTTTCATATTCTCATGTTATCATTGCGAAATGACTGACATTGCAAAGTCACGTTAAATAATCGCAGTACATGCATGGGTCCACATTTCGAAACCTTAATTTGAGGTACAGGTCAATGCCTTAGACTCCCTGTGTCCCTCTTCTTTATGTTCTTTCAACACTAGTTGGCGTGTAGATGTTACATATTTAAGATGCACTTTTTGCAAATGTTAGCCACCTTTTAGCTATGAAAACTACAATATAAAGTGAGATTGAGGCTCAGAATGTTTTGAAAACCGATCTGATTTTCGTGGCAAAGAAGCTTCACGTGGCAGTCGACCACAGGGGTACGGAAACAAACTGAGCCTATCCACTAATCCTTTCGTGGAAATTAGGACTATTAAGTAAAGATAATTGAAAACACAGGTAGGTTATAAAACAGTGCCAGGTCGGAATGTCGGTCCGTTGAACGACTCGATAGGAATTTTGTTGTTCTCCACCCATCTGACGAGGTATTAACAACATAAACAAATAGGCCATGATGTAAATAAGATGTAGGGATGAATTCTGAAGTTGTTTGCTGAGATGGCGAAAATACATGACTTTAAAGGAGCATTTCGCGCTAGGTCGCAAAGTTACATTTACAAGACAATATTATGTTTCTATAAACATCATTTTTTTCAAGTTCTCAACTTTCTCTGCATTATTTCGGCAAGAAATTGTATTATAACTACAATCCTGAAATACATTTGCTTTAAATTATACATATTAACATATCACAATGACACATACATGCCACTGAGGGGTTTGTTCTGATACCTTATTCGGACCGAAAGATATGTCTCACTTGTTTCATCCTAATTCCTGACTTTTCCATTTCCTTGACCGGTGCTTTGGCCGAGTGGATTAAGGCGGTGGCATTAGAAGCAATGGGGCTTAGCAATCGGGAGGTTCTGGGTTCGAAATCCGGCCGGGTCATATATGTAAGGTGGCTTTTTCATCCAAGAGCAATCTACGGTTTTCCCATCTGAAATGACTTTCTAAATTAAAAATATTCCAAATTTAAGTTTAAAATGTTGAATTGGAAGCCACCCGACGTGTAAGTTGTAATCCATAAGCCCTTGCGGGTTTCTCCCACATTTGTGGTCGCTTGTGCGTCGTTAAAATAACTGCTGATTAGTATTGTGATTATTATTGGCGTCTTTATTGACGTCTCTTATTTTCAGTTGCACAGTTTAGATCACTTAAGGTGGCATATATATTAGAGTCTATATCAATCCGCCTGGGTGTTCTCCTATCTCAGGAAAAGTGCCAAAATGCAGTAGGAGAACATCTTTTTTAATATGTTATCAATCAGGATCTGGTTGCATGTGGCTTACATGTTGAAGAGCATGAATGGAAGAACATTTGGTGAGAAAATTGGGCCAATTGAGGCCATTTTAGACCCCTTTAGACCTCCCAGGAGCAACGTACGAAAATTGTTTACTACTGTGTGAAGAGGTTTGTTTACAAGTGACGAAACGTTCAGGCTCGGATAGCAAACAATCTTCACAGTCATGATACGGAAACTGATGGTGCCATGAGATGCCAACTTGTCAGCTATCCAGTGATGGGTAGCGTTTAGCTAGTGAGAATTTCTATCTGGACTTAGAGACCACATTACTTTTGTGAGTTATAAGTGTGTAAGTCAATGGGGCTTCTAATGGGCGTATGCTACCTGAAGAATTTGCGAAGGGGCAAATAATACTACAACTGCACGTAACACTGTGTTGATGATACGGTTACCTTCTCAATTATGTGAAGGAATTAGGGAACAGAGGTGGATAGAGTTGTTAATTTTTGGCTTTGCATAACAAGCATCTTTATGGTAATCTGAATAAAAGCATTCTCGATCTTTCAAAGAAAGATTATGGGGAGGGGGTGTGGTTGAGAGGGGGTAATGCATTTGACGTTCTGCATCATGAACCTTCTACCATTATGATTATGCTAACTTGTGTATAAAAACAACTGCTCCGAATTTATCAAATTTCAGAAATAACAGATAATTATTCCCGAGGAAATACACGTCTAATAATTACGCAAACAAAGCTAAGAATTGTGTGGGAATCTATAACACCTTCATTGCAAGAGAAATGATTAAGTCGCAAACGTCTGAGTATCTTAAACAGTTACGAATTTTTATAGCTGTTTTTGTTGTAAACCACAAATTCCAGACCGATATATAAAACAATCTTAATTCCAAGTTCCACGCAATACAGAATGGTTCTTTAATGATTAGTGACAATTCGCTGCATTTCAGGTCAAAGACCTGGTTTTGTCGAATCAATGAAATTTGTTACCTCTTACGCATTCCCTGTTTCGCTTGAACAGGAATCCTACTATAGTAAACATTGCCGTTTTAAGAGCTAAATGAAAATAACTTTGACATCAACAAATTCCCTTCTTTGAATCCGTGTGAGTCTTTATATATATATATATATATATATATATATATATATATATATATATATATATATATATATATATATATATATATATATATGAAATATTCGCACCGCCCTTGTTTTAAAAACCCACTTCATTGCTTCACATTGCCTAATATGCGGTGACCATGCAATTAAAAAGCTTAACATTGAGAGCTCATCGCATTCAAGAACCACTGACCTGCAGTCCCATATTCCCAGATTCCTAGCAGGACCTTCATCAGAGGCTAAAATGAAGCCTCTGAAGAAGATCCTGCTAGGATCGAAACGTCAGGCCAACTTATTTTTACACATTCTCTTACGCAGGCTCTTTAGTGGATAAGCAGTTTTCTGATAGTTTTATTTTATGTTGAAATTGTTACAGTTAGTACCATAGCAAATGAACTTGAAAGTAAACATATGTGACGTCATAGTTGCAAACTTACAGTAAATGTTGTTTTTTTTCATTATTTATTTATTTTTCTTACTTTATTGTTGTGATCTTGGGTAAGGTTCCAACGTTGCTTTAGTGGATCTGGACTCATCAATACCCAAGATTTAGTAGTGTTTTCATAAATTCAAGGCGAAACAAACCCAACGATTATCTCTAGCTCTCGTGACAGGAATCTTTGTGCAGAACAACTCTCCCAAACATCTAAGAACAAATCTTGCTAATTTTGGAGGATTTTATTTTGGGAGTGTCTGGGAGCTGCCATTTTGTAAATCTGTGGTGTCATTTCTACCACTATCGGGTCTTAACCGTTCACTGTCTTTTTGCTTCACTTCTCATATTTTAAAAGGTAGAATGCGAATCGTCTGGACACTGAAAATAATGCCATTATTAGGTCATGTATACAAAGAGCTCCAAATTGTAGAGTCAGCAATTGCAAAAATCCAACCCCGTTACCGAAATAAAACCTTTTACATAAAGAAAACAATCATCAGAGATTTAGGTACGTGTGTGATTATTGCTCGATGATGCAATCTATATTTAGACTTGATCAAGTCCACAGCCTTGGATGTGAAGGAGCATTAAATCTGCGATATCTCCCAAATGGAATCAGATTTTGCCTTCGTTGTTTGGAGAAAGTTGTTCATGACAGTTATCTCTATCGCATAGAACGATAGTGATTTGTAGGGTTTGTGTCTCCTTAAAGGTCTGCTGTCTAGACCCCAACTATAGCACGCTATCATGGAAAAGTTTCTTGAGTTTACGTAATCGACCTGCTTTGGTCGTAAAGTGACCTCTTTTTACCAATTAGTCTGCAACGCCTGCCACATATTTTTTTCTTGTATGAGGGTCTTTGTGTGAACGCTGTATGATTAATTACACTGTAGACATGAACATATTTCCACTCAGTGTTTACACAAAGAGCCTTATGGTGTTAAGAAGCTATGCAGGCAAATTGTAGAGCCCGGGGATCTTTAACTGCATCCCAATTTCGAAAGAAGAAAAGTGAACGTTTGATGAAAAGAAACACTTATAAGAATTTTGTTCGAGTTTAGCTGCTGACATCAAATCTGTTTTTTTTTTCCAGTTCCCTCTTGTTACAAACCATGTCAAAACTTTCAGATGTTGACTCGACAACGATACAAAGGAATTGAACGCAATTTTTTTTTTGGCTTCATTCTTTGTTTTGCTCACTTTATCGTTTTGACAGAACATGTCAACTTCAAATGCTGTTATCTCCAAAGCGGTAAGTGAGAATTAGATGCAAATTTTTACGAGGATGCGTAAATATGTTCCTCTTTCATCAATTAATAGTTAACATGCCCTCTTGACTTTCCTGTTGACTAAGTTGTTGCATAGTTGGGAGACTATTAATAAATACACCATAAGCTTTGTTTTAGTGGCCACAGTGACAAATAGAACACGAAGTGGGTGTTACCATAGGAACCAACTCTCAAAATAACCTGTTTGTTCTTCCATAAGTCATAAAGGAAACCATAGTGGAGCATATGGCGATCTAATAGTTATTTTAATAGTATAATTACAGATATGTACTTTACTGGCAACCTGTTATAAAAAAAAATCTGTAAACTCTCTAACCACTACAACCCTATAGCACGCTATCATGGAAAAGTTTCTTGAGATTACGTAATCGACCTGCCTTGGTCGTAAAATGACTTCTTTTACCAATTAGTCTGCAACGCCTGCCACATATTTGTTATCGTATGAGGGTCTTCTTGTGAACGCTATATAATTAAGTAAACTGTAAACATGAACATATCTCCACACAGTGTCCCCCCCCCCCACCCACACCCCAACCCAACTCCCCCGCAAGCAATATAATACCAAAACAACAGATATAGCTGAATCACGAAAATTTTCGGTAGTCATGGTAACCAGTATATCAGTATTCAATTACTTTGTGGACCATATAAGGCGTCCCTAAAGTTTTTCTTAATTTTTATGTACGTTAACAATGACGGTCATTGACGTCACAATAGAGTCGTATACTATATATTCGTCACCTTTATTGTTCCTTTATTGTTATCGTTTTTCTTGGCTTTAGTACTTTATCAAGCTATAACAGCTTCCTATATATGACCTTTAACTTTCCTCGCTAAGATTTAACAATTTCCTCAATAAGATTACTTTGTACTATATGCAAACAAGAATAACTACCAGGTGAATCATTTCGCTTTGGTGTTTTTTATCAATTACTCATGAATCCACTTACATCCCAAAATACCAAATACATCCATGGACAGTATCGAGGTTGAGATGGGGAAGGGGAGGGGGGAGGGGTGTGGGGAACTCATTTGTAAATAATTGAATCGTAACAGATCAATTATTGTAAACAAGACCTATATTTGGAAAGAAAATACTATGACACAGAAAACTGATTAGGAATTATATTTAAAAAAAAGTAGTAGACAGAGCAAAAGAAATTAATGTCTTACTCCTTCACAATATGAAGAAAACATAAACTAAAGGGGAGAGGTGGGGGGGGGGTTGGGAAGGGTGGGGTGGTGGGTATGGTGCTGGGTGGGGAAGGGGAGATGGAATACAATGTCGAAATGTCAAAAGCTTGGCAAAATGGCGTGGTTACAATCTATTCACGACCAGTGATAGCAAATACTGTTTAAGACACCCAATCCTTGTACAACGTGAAGACCTTAGTAAGCAAAGGGGTCAAGCAACCGTTAAACATCAAAATTATATCATCAGCTAGCAGATTGTTATAGGTGACCATTTCCTTAGTCATGTTTCCGACATCATTTTTGTAAGGTTAAGACCACGATGAGGTCCAATACATCTGATTCATAGGTCATCCTCTTTCTAAATTCAGATCCCTTTTCAAAACAAATAAACAAGCTTTTTTTTATATTTTTTTTTAGGTTTTGTTTTGACTGTTTATTTCAAGAAAAAGGTACAAATTTAGCTCTCAATTTCCCAAAGTCATCCTACCATTGTCGTACAAGCCATAGACCCGAACACAGATAAAGGAAATTAGTCAGCTGAATTGAAAAATGACTTGTTTTGTGGGGGGTTTCTACTTTTGGCCAGAAAGACAATCCGATTTGAGTGAAGAATACCAAGAGTTATTTACCGTATCGCCAGAAATATGATGATAAGAATAATTCTATCCCTATGAATTTGGAAATGACAAAGTCCGACAAAGATTTCTTTAGACACCTATTGACGGTTTAATTGGATTTAAATCAATTATAGTTAAGGTTTATACTGAAATGGCGTTTTCACTCCCTTGGTTAAAAGACTATGCACCGTATAAACAACATACGAAATTCCCATTACCGTATATCTCAGACTGCTCAACAACACTTGTGCAACGAAATCACTCCCTTAATGCAACACTGACCATGCATCAACCGTATAATCATCGCAAACAGAGATAAGAAATACTTTTGCTTTTCTTGCACCATGTATACGAATCCTTTCAATAACTACGAAGAAAATCAATATTCTTACCAAAAAATTGCACCGTAGTGAAATACTTAATGAGGACAATGATTAACAACAATAATTATGCAAGCATTGCCCTGAATATATCAAATTACAAGGATTAACCATCATCAACAACCTTAATTAAATTAAAAGAGCGAAAGGTTTTTTTTTTCAGAACTTCTTTCATGACGTCATCGCACTCGACTTTAATACTGAGACCCAATTCTTGGAGTAAGGAATAATTTGTCTGATGGTGAATATAATAGTTTGCATTAAACAACACATTAACCGCATCTAGGTTAACGAAATAGATATTGAGATGGCGTTTTCAACTAACAATGTCGATCTTTTTTGCTCTTTCAAATTAGACTAGGCGACGTATTGTCTATACCAGAGGATTATCCTCTTCACTTTTTGTTTGTTCTGTTTTCCACCTTTTGGTGGGCGAGGGGGGGGGGTACAAAATATGACTAAACACGTCGGTGACAAATTTTGTGAATTTAGTATAGTACCGGTATTTCATACCCTGTTTTGGATTGGCTCATAAGCTATTTACAGCTGTTATATATACGCTGTGACTGTACTGTATTTATTTATTCCCTAACAACTCAATATATATATATATATATATATATATATATATATATATATATATATATATATATATATATATATATATATATATATATATATATATATATACATATACATATATATATACATGTATGTATATATATATACATGTATATAAATGTATGTGTGTATGTGTGTGTGTATGTGTGTGTGTGTGCCCCTCAAAAAATAGTCTACACAGATGCGAGAAAAGTGTGTCTGCTATAATTGGTGGATAGACGATAATTTAAGTTTTGTCTTCTTTTTACTAAGTTACACCACAGATCTTGTGCAGACATTGTATGATATGCTTGAAAAAATACAGGAAATTGTTGTTGTAACTACACGCCTTATAAGAACAGATGAGAATCGATGCGTCTCATCGAGAATCACAATGAAATATCACGGGAGATTTGTTGAAGTCCTAGAAAATCATTAACTGCTTTGGAGGACCCTTATAGACTGATTATACCAGTCCATTTGGTTTATTACGCCTTGCCATCATGAAACGTCATCTTGACTCTAAAATACGAACGACCATTATCGATAACTTCTTCTAGTTCCAGATCGACGCTTTCCAAAGACCATTTCTTTGGCATTTTGTGATTTCGTCCTAACGCTATTGTGCTTGTTTCGTCCCCATTCGCGTTCCTTGATTGGGTGACCGTCACAAATTACGTTCATTTCCTGCGAAAGCGAGAAACTTTCATCTTTCATTCTGTTGATGTCATCCTAAACTTAATGGTCTGTAAAATTTGCAAATTTTTGTCTTCATTTTAACTTTAACCGAAGAAAGGATTCCATCTTGCATGTTTGAAAGTTTTGTTTGTAATAACTTGATATTAAGATTTAGTAGACGTGAAATTGAGAGAGAAAGCTGTAAAGAAAACAGATCGATTTTATTCAGTTTTATTTAACAGCTTTTTCTCCTTGAATTTGATCATTTCCCCCTCTTTCTTTGCTGTTTGATACTTAAATTCCATACCAATGCAGGTCACCAAATGGACTATAGTTAAAATTTGAAGTTTAACTTAAATAATTAATTTCATGCGAAATTCTAGAAGGCTATCAATTTGCTTGCTATTATTATATTTAATACTAATATAAAAAGTGTATGGGCTGGGAAATGTATCTCCCTTTGTGCTTTTCTCATGGCATTATGGAGGTTGGGAGAAGGGGGGGGTGGGGTTAAAGGCCCAACGCTACTGCGTCCGAGATTTCAATTCCCATGGATATATATATATATATATATATATATATATATATATATATATATATATATATATATATATATATATATATATATATATATACATGATTAATGATAAATCTCAAAAACAAAAATTCGAACGAGAACAATTCCTGTCGGATTCATCTACGACCCATTGATCGTATTGATCAATTAAGCATGTGAGGCAATTAAACTAATGACCCATGTATCCTCCCAAGAACACTTCCGTTATATAAATCCCTTATTTCCCGGATGTTACATACCCATTGATTATGTTGAGGGGATCGGTCTAAAACTCAAAAGCTATTAGACCGTTTTCATAATAAGTCTACATATGTTTTTGTTTTGTTTTTTTGGTGGTAACAATCTATTACATAGATAAAATACAAAACTGGATGTTTTGTACATTTTCGAGATGAAATTACATACCCACCCTACAGCAGCTGGTGTATCCAACCAGGGGTTCCAGATCGTACGTGCTAAATGACTTGATGTTATAAACGATGACAAATACACATTCATTCGGTAAGATTAATATGGTTACGGTTAACTTGTAATATGGAACGCATTATTCCCTGAAATGTGAACAATAACGTTTAGTTCATGACCTGGTTATGTGCAGTCATTGTCGCGACCAGAGGTTAACAAGGTTAAATTTACAGGACAAATAATCAATTTAGAATGTCAAACAAAAGTGAAAATCAGGTTTTCATTAACTCTGTCGGTTTGGTCTGTGTGTGTGTGTGTGTGTAGATATACAAGGTACAACCACACATTGTATCATGTATGACAAATTATCCAACAATTAATCACAACGATCGGAATTAATGCTTTGAACCTAAATTAAAGGCATTGACCCCTTCCCAAAATCTTTGCGTTATCAATGAAAAAAATATAAAACACAACTCACCAAACATTCTTGATAATAATAATAATAATAATAATAATAATAATAATAATAATAATAATAATAATACTTTTTAAGAAAAAGTCGCCCAGGAGAGAACCTGGGCACGAAAACCAAACTACCGAACGACTGATCCGTTCTCAACCCAGTCCCCTTGCGTCGGGACTGTGACTGTGAGATCATCGTAGGGTGTGCATCACCATTCCCCTCGAAAGGGAACAGATACTACACATGATCTTAGCCGAAAGGCCGAGAAGCGTAATAATAATACGTGTAATAGGCTATGTATTAGACTTAAGTAATACATGCATAAATACACAAGAAATAGGGCCATGTTGTTTAAACTCGGAGAAAAACGAAAACAGTGAACTCGGAAAGAATAAAACTTTTTGAGGTAATCATAAAATAAATAGGTCAATAATGTTTTTAATTTGCAAGAATAACATGAACTTGATGTCAAACGTTGACAGTACTACGTTTGTAACAGCAAGCGTTTAGACAGTAAAGGTGGTTTCAAAAGCTCTTTAATACGATTAAAAAAAAACTGCCAATTATGCATATATTTAAATATATGTAATTTTCAAAACATCTGCAACATTAGTATCCCTGCTATTAAGAATACTTATTGAGAATATGCACAAATGGGGCACGAGTTTCATATAAAGACCTGATGGAGATGAAATTAAAATTTCACATCGACACTTTCTTTAAGGACGAGGCCATCAAGGGCTAAGTTTTGTTGTGATTTGATGTTATGTGCAAGTGAAAGAGAGAGAGACATGTGGTGAGAAAGAGATGTCTTTGTGTGTGGACCACCCCTTCCCATCCCCGCCGTAACTCTGCCCTCTCCTCCCTCAACCATTCACCCCGCCCCCCCCCCCCCTGCGTAGAAACGCATTGCGTATAAGACTCGTTCTTCTCCAACAGAGAGCGGTGTCAGTATTTCTATAAATATCCGACAAAACCTGGCTTGTCACATAATAATAAGAAGAGATACATTTGAAAGATTAAATAAAATAAAATACACTTGATAAATTGACATGAATAAAACAATCGGTACTTTGGGGCACACAACAATTCATTTTAAGACTTTACTTTTTATTAAATTAGATAAAAGAAAAGATGGTCATTAATATTCTATAAAAACATATACGAAAATAATTTGTATCTTAAAAGCCTATATGCCTGTATGCCTCTTTTCAAAATATTTTCATAATAACTGAGTTTGAATACGCGGTCAGGTTAATCAATGTAAATGTCTTTTCAAAGGAATTGGTGCGTGTTAACCAACCATAGATAAAGTAGCCACCGAAAATGACATGGAAGTATATGAAAACGCTGGTTTTACTCAATAGTATAAAACAGGCTCGTGACCAGAGCTTCCTTTGGGGGAGCAAATGTTAACTAAAGTCCATCCTGGACAGGAGCCCAGAGGGATTTTGAGGAATTTTTGTTTGGATAAGAGGGCTTAGATGCAAATGCTTCTATAATTCCCATCAATTTGACACAAATATGTATGGTATATAAGCTTTCATTTCTATAAGCGTGTTACTAAACATAGTAATTGGAAGTCACGTAACGCCCCCCCCCCTCCCTCCTCCCAGCTACGACTCTGACATGAAATACCTTCCAAATTCTATAAAGCAAGAACACGCACACAGATGCCGACATAGACGCACACACATCTTACTTTCTTGATAATGACTAAAAATGACGTCATAAGTCAATTTTTTAAAAAAAAATGTGTGGGGGGGTCAAATTTTCTTCAACTAGTTCATTTGTAGGCGTTTGTGTGTCACTACATAATTTTTTTTTTTTACAGATATTTTGTACAATATTGTAAATGCACTTTTTTCAGCTCTCCATTAATATTCTTTCTTATTAATGACGTCATCGTTTTAAGATAAACATTTACAAGATTTTCCCCTCGTCTGTTTTCGCTAATATAAAACAATGTATGAGTCATCGCTATCTAAAAATACGATACTTTACAGAAATAAAGGATTCCCAGAAGTATATTGGTTCCGGCCGGTTGTATTTTTTGATCATCAATGAGTTTTTCTAAAAACAAACAAATGTTTTGCGTTACCTCTTTTCCTTCCTCCTGCTTTCTCTCTTCTGAGAAGAAAATGGAAGCCAGATATTTTGAAACTCGAGTTGAATAGGCATACCGTGGTTTTTGATCAACATTGAAAGAATGGAACAAGAGAAAAAAGTAAATAAAAAAAAACTACCGCAATATTGCCCTTTAGTTTAAGCCGTCGATCTTTTTTGTATTCATTATATCTCGGCGCGAGTTTGGAGTTTATTCACCCGATGTCTCCCCAGTAATGGCGAGGATTATTAAAGGGAATCAAATGGTTTACATCGATCCAACCAGCTTTGATTTAATTTAAAATTTTGTTTACTTCTTAGCGTCTGACGTGTTCATGTGATGTATAGATAAAAGATACGGAAAAGAAAGCAAAGAAAATGAGAAATTGATAATATATTTCAGACATTTTAAAGTACACTTGTAGAGGCTGGTATTTTTATTAGATAATCAGAGGTATAACATGTTGTATGTTAGTGTGAGTGTGTCTGTCTGTACGATTAAAGTACATGTAAACAGCATCCTTTTGATGTAAAAATAGCTTTGGACAGGATGTTAAAGGTCTTGACATTTTAATTTCAGTATCAGGGTATTAATGAACACAAATTTGGAGGCCATATCTAAGGAATTTATCTGAATATTCAAAAAGAAAGAGACAAAAAAAGGCTAAAATATTCCAAGGGATTTCAAATAAAAAATCTGTAGATTTATTTGTCGCCAAATTCATAATGACGCAAAATACACCTTGTTTAGAGGGAAATTAATCGATTCATGCAAGAAATATTGACCATTAAGAAGGTAACGTAGAAATACAGTTACAAATTTATGCATCTTCAATGACTTGAGAAGACAATATTGCTTTTAATTCTAGTACGCCATGTTTTGTCCAATTATGACGCACTGAAGACTTCAAAGTAACAAATTTAACTCGTTGAATGAATTGAATGAATTTTTGTTGAATGATGAATGAATTTTTGTTGAATGATGAATGAATTTCGATTGAATTTTTTCGAATTTCTACATATTTAGATAATGCAATGTGTTAACGACATACACATTTATACATTTTTACGTATATATTTTGACTAAAATTTAATTCTCTGACGATATCATGCAGTGTACAATTTTCGTAATATCTTCGCAAACAAAATAACGTCGCAAGAGTGTACCTAAAATGGCGCAGTCTACTGAAAAGAATGGAATGCGTCTGTAATGTTTAGTAGGACGACCTTAACTGAGTTAAAATACTATCTCTTCTTAGAATACAAAGATAACGAGTACAATAGAAATGTTCTTAATTTTTTTCTTTGTGGATATTTCTTCGTTCTTATACATTTTACAAACAAATTACAGTCTATTTGCCTTGATATAAGTAAGCTAAAACAAAAAGAACTGAGTTGAAAGTGATGATTTGGGACAATTACTTTGGCTGTTTACATCATCATATCACTTCACTCTCTGTGATAAAAAAACAAACAAATTAAAAAAAAAATTAAAGACATGCTAATTCTCTTGAAGTTGAGCGTACTACGTTGCTATGGTAAAATTACAAAATTTTGAACAATGCGTTGTCATAATTAGTACCGCGTCATGGTAGGTCCCTCGACTAAAGACAGTTGAAACAATTTGTCATTATTTTTCTCATTAACAAACCCTTTCACTATGACCAGTTTCTATCAAAGTAATCCCACAATTTCATTTCCGGGTGAATATTTTACTCACATGTCCGTATAGATGAAATATATCTTACCCGGAAATGACTGTTTCAACTTTACCAATATATGGTTTCAAATTTTCAATTTTCGCCTTAACGACGTTAAATGACTAACTCGTCACCAAAATCTAAACATGCTCAAAAGGATGGTGACCTCAATCATGGATAACTTCCACGTGACCTTGATTAATTCTCTTTTAACAGCTTCCTTCATTTTCAATGTTTTTTAATGTTTTCCTCAAAGTATATATCTAAATTTAGTAATTTTTACCAATATGTTCAAACGGTTTTATTACATACAAACTTCTCGTTCACAATAGATTAAAATCGTTTTTTTTTTTCTTCTTCTTCTTTTTCGTTTTTTCAACCTCAGTGTTTGTCTGAAACTACAATGAGCGCCATCTTGACGAGGATAAAAAATCCTCTGTAAATAACCAGAGTATCCTAAATATTAAAATCACCCCCTTCCCCTCAAGAAAATTAATAATAATAATAATAGATAAATAAAAAATATTAACCGCCACCGTCACTGGAGGCAGAGTACAGAGTTTTAAAAGTCACTTTCAGTTTACAAACTGTAACATGAATGTTTACTATTTCAAGATATGAATGGAATAACTTTTGAACTTTTCTCATTTCTCTGTTTTTAAAAACAATTGACATCTATAACCATAATATTTATATTCCAAGGGGAATATTTAAACTATTTTAACCTATTTATAAGACAAGAAATTAAAAATAAAAAGATGGAATCCTACGGGGAAATCATAACGAAGATCCATTAAAATATTTTAAGAATGAAAGACATCAACATGGTTTATAGTATTCGTTCTCCGTCATAGTGAAAGTTCTATATATATATATATATATATATAGCTAATGGTTTAAAAATAGATGAACAACGTTATGTTGTAAAAAGTATGTAAAAGTATGTGTAAAAAGTATGTGTAAAAAGTATGGCGGAGTGTATAGCCTAGTGGTTAACGCCGGCGTCTCCCAGTCATGAGATCCCCGGTTCGATTCCCCGCCGACAGCAATGTGTGTCGTCTGGCAAGGGTGTTGTTCAATAACAACTTCCTGACATGGACGTTAAATGGATGTGTGCCGAGAGATTGGCTTCGGTCAGCTTGCGAGTCTATAAGCCTTCATGGCTTCTTTCGCGAGTTCCTGCTTGCGGGAAGATCACATATACATACATACATACATACATACATACATACATACATACATACATACATACATTTCAATTCTCCAAATTCCGTCGCTTGTGTAGACAAGGCTTCCTATAAGGCTACTATTGCACACACATATAGTATACGCCTCCGGAAGTTTAAAGCAAACTTTTCTCATTTTTTGGAAAGAAAATTGACTGGCGGAAACTTGTCTACAGGAGCAGTTCAAACAAGGGGGGGGGGGGGGGCGGCACAAACTTCAATGGGCAGTGACACATGTAAATTTGATTTGACGAAGTTATGCCTCAAAACTTCTCAACAAAATGGATCCTCTTGTACAGTTTTTGAATTATTTTAATCAACAAAAAGTGAAGTTTTAATTACCTTTGTCATTTTTTTTGAACAAAAGAGCACTTCTTATTTATAATTTTATTTTATTTAAATTAGGAAACTTTTGGCAAACAAATGAAAATGTTTAATACCAACACTAGAAAAGGGGTATTTTTTTACTTTCACCAAAAGAGGGCCACTTCGTATGTAAAAATTGAGGGCCACTTCGTATGTAAAAATTGAGGGCCACTTCGTATGTAAAAATTGAGGGCCACTTCGAATGTAAAAATTGCCACTTTTGATTATGTCAAGTGATCAACTAACTGCGCACGTCACATTAGTATATCAATTTTACAAATAAATAGCTGTACTGCAGAAGTTCCATATGGGGGGGGGGGGGGGAATACGTCGGATTCTTGTTTATAGTTACTTATTATCAGTACGCATAAATACAACAGTGTTTATTATTATTATTATTATTATTATCATTATCATTATCATTATCATTATCATTATCATTATCATTATCATTATCATTATCATTATCATTATCATTATCATTATCATTATCATTATCATTATCATTATCATTATCATTATTATTATTATTATTATTATTATTATTATTATTATTATTATTATTATTATTATTATTATTATTATTATTATTATTATTATTATTATTATTATTATTATTATTATTATTATTATTATTATTATTATTATTATTATTATTATTATTATCATTATCATTATCATTATCATTATCATTATCATTATTATTATTATTATTATTATTATTATTATTATTATTATTATTATTATTATTATTAATAATAATAATAATTTGATTCTTTCATTTTCATTATTATTATTTATATTATACGTGTGATAAATTGGATGGATTCATGATGTCATTTAAACATATTCTGATGTAATATGCATGAAGAGGTTACCTATAAAAAAAAACGGATATTAGTATAGTAAAATGCAATAAAGAGATATGACGTCAGTATTGGTACTGTGGAATTGATGATTTGATTTTTAGAACGGTATCACAGAGAGTTCACGGCTATACATTAACTTTCTGCTCTAATGGATGATTTACCAATCACTGGTATAGCATTCTATAAACTTTATTGCCTACATGAGCTGATCAACCAACCTTTCCGTAATGTAGAGAGAAACGAGGTGAACGTTTACAACTGTGACGAAGAGGTATATAAGCTATCACATTAAACGCATAAATTACGTGGATATGACTAACATACATAAAAATATAAAATAAAAGCATGACACGTCAACTTTAATAACTCTAAAATATGACTACTGATTTGAGACACGCTGTTGTTTATCTTGTTCAAACGCAAGGGCGGCGGAAGCACTTTCAATCTGGGGGGGGGCACCGACATCAAAGGTCACTTTGCAGAAATTCGATTGGACTGATGCAGCCTTATATTTAGTACCCTTTATAACTCTTATTGTATTATCTTATTTGCGTATACACATCACTCCATCAACGCCCCACCCCCGCCCCTTCAAGGAAAATATGCATACTAGCACTGCAATATCCAATGTGCAAATTGGGAAACAAGGAACAAGTTTTCTTTGAGACAAAATGAGGTGAAATCATGCTAGTTGCTAATGTAGGAATCTTCCGAATTAGAGTTTATTTCTTGTTAATATGTTACCAAATTTTTTCATTCGAAATAGCTTTGAGTTTGACCTACAGAAATTCACTAAAAGTTAGGGATGTAGCCAGGATTTGCAAAGTTTTATGCACGACTATCTGAGCGGAGCGCCACCATCGGTTGGCGCGGAGCGTACAAGAAATTTTTGGTTTTACAAACCCCTCAGATGGCCGGAAACGGCCCTTCCCGAGTGTTCATTCTGGTTCCCTGGCCTCTTTCTAACTTAAGACACCTCAATTTTTATGTAGAAAAAGGGCACATTTTTAACCTGAGTAAAAGTGGGGGGCACGTGCCCCTGTACCCCCCCCCCCCCCGGTTCCGCCGCCCTTGTTCAAACGTATATCATCTATAAGCTCATGTGTTTAGGCTTAAAGTCTTTAACTGCGAACAGACAGCTATATCCATGAATAGCGATGAAAAACATCCAATTATCCACGCAATATCCATAGTCAATGATATTCTTTCTAATGGATACATGCGTAGGTAGCGTGTTATGTTGTTCATGGAAATGCACTTTGTATAGGATATATATATCCTAACCATTCAGCCTAACTGTAATAGTTAGGTGGGGGAAAAAGAACGACATTTATATTCATATATTCTTGTGTGGATGTGTAGGTATACTAGTCTCTGTACGTCAGGCGTTCCGTTGTCTTGGACGTCGTGGCCAAATATTGTCAATGGGTCATCATTATTGCTCCTAAATATGCTAGAAATCAAATAATGGTAACTCATGATAAAATTTCGACAAGCTTATTAATGTCATCCTCAGCACCCGATATACTCATAGTGTTCAATGTTCAAATAACCGTGCATCAGTAACTACTGCGCTGTGTTCGCAACACGGTAACTTGTGTTACAGCTGGCACAGTAATTACTGGAAAGCTGTTACACGTTGAACTACGAGTCCGACAGGCGAAAATTTGCAGTGATTTCAATATATATATATATATATATATATGTTTTTTTTATAATTTTTTAAAATTTAAAAGTTTAAAATTTAAATTTAAAATTTTTAAATTTGCAGTAAGAAAAGTACTTGCAGTAATTGCCACCTGTAACACATGTAACCGTATGCCGAACACAGCGCAGTATAGTTACTGATGCACGGTTATGGAACATGAACAGTAGTTACTGTACTAGCTATGAGTATTGGCTGCTAGCAGCGTACTCTTGAAAATGTCACCAATTTTATGCATGATAATGTTTAGAGTTATTTGATGACAATTAAATGACGAGAGTTCAAGATCACCATGTATCTTATTTCCAACAATTTGTAAATTTGTTTTAAATAAAAAGGCATTTTCAGCGTTTCATATCATATCATTTTATATCTAATTTTATATCTAACTTAACGCATCGTATCACATTTGCTTGCAGCGTAGAATTCATATGGTCACTTTTATGGGCTATTTTATGGCCTTTTTTAACAAACAAAAGAATTTAGCCAATACGTCATACATCCCCTGTTTACTTTCTACGATTACAAATGATATTAAGTTGTTTACTTTCAGCTATGGGTTATTTACAATTTAATTGTTCATCTGGAACGACAGAAATAGCTCTTTGTTCTATCATTAACGACATAACAAAAAAATCATCTTGTTAAGAAAGCAATCGCCTTCGCTGTGATGATGGCATCAACATGACGAGCATTACTACCAAATAGCAAGGATCAACGAATGGTTTGCGCTGAAACAAATGTGCCTTCTTTGTTACTTTTCGCGTCTCTCCTGAAATGGTTGATCGACGGAGAGGAAATTTGGCGCCACCTACAACCAACATAAATTGAGTAAGCACTGTGAAGTTTGTCACGTCGGGAAAGTTGTTGGAGATGCCATATATAAATATATATATATATATATATATATATTGTCGATCGTGTAAGCACTGTGAAGTTTGTCACGTCGGGAAAGTTGTTGCAGATGTCATTTATATATATATATATATATATATATATATATATATATATATATATATATATATATATATATATATATATATATATATATATATATATATATATATATATATATATATATATATATATATATATATATATATATATATATATATATAGCTTAGAGCGAAACTAGCTCTTTTTCATTGCATGATCTCCTACAGTGAACTTAAATCTTCAGTATCCATTTAGAATATATGAATTTTGACATGCTATAACATATCTTATTTAGTTATTGATCATGGTTAGGCTTTCATGCTCTTTCTGAAGATATAAGAAAAGACGAGAAAATTTGAGTTAGAAATGATTTATGATATGATTTTTCACTGGTAATTGTTATGGTGGAGTGCTTAAATCATCAATTATCACATCAACAAAATCCCAAAGGGAAAGTAACATGCCAGGAGGGTGCAACGAACTGTCACATCTTTGAGACTATCAAGGGTTTAGCAAACGTCGCCTTAGTAAACGACTTTTAGAGTCTTGTAGAGTATAATGCTGTCAAGCGATAAGGACAACCCATACATTTTTCACAGCTTTTGATCTTACACTTCTTAAAACGAAGATTATCGACTCAATTTAGTTTGGCAAAAAAAAATTAAGTAGCCCTGGGGCTTCATAAGAAATAAATCTTCGAAATCCTTTTTTTTTTAAATATATTTAATTCACGTCGTGCATCTTCTTGTTTTATTTATTGTCCCGAATAAAGTGATATATAATAAACAATTCTACTGGTCGTGTCATTATCACTTCATTATAGGCTACAGCTCTGATATTTAGAAATATACTGCTCTCGGTCGTGCAATGGCGTACATATAATTAACTTCGTTATGTTAGAAATATTATTATCACTCATAAGGTGACTAGGTCTTACGAAGCTTTATATATATATTATTAATATATATATATATATATATATATATATATATATATATATATATATATATATATATATTACATAATTTCAATTAAAATGCATGTTATTAGCTTCAAGTTTCATTTCAAAATGGTCAAAACTAGTTGGCGAGGTCGGTTGTATTCAATGTAAACTGTTGACTCATTAACAAACTTATGTAATTAGTCCTAATTAAGCAGAAGAGAAAATAATTCATTTCACGAAGAAACGCTGGTATAGAAGATAAAGGATACTTGTATAATCAAACATGAATTATACGTATACGTGATTCCAATTCCGACTTGTAACGTTTGACAAACATTTGGGTCAAATGTTTGCCTTGAAATTAAAAATTGTGAGTAATACTCTCGAGATTTGGTCAAATTAGAGACAAAACCCCAAACGAACTGCTTTAAAGGGCGAAGGGATTATACTATACACTGTAGTAATTAAGCAAGACATTAAAAAGAAATTAATGCTCTGTTAAAAGAAAAGGCTTTTTTGACGGAGTTAATCAACAGTAAGCACCGAGTTAATATGAACATGAATGTGTACATGATCACTGCATATATAGTAACTGGTTCAATACTGTAGACAAAAATGAAAAATTGTTATATTTCATATTCCATACAAAAAAAACTCTTTTATTTTCTTTTTGGCTATTTTATTTTAAACAGTCAAGTGTGATTCAGGGTGATGATTAAAACCGATCATCTTTACGAGAAAAACAAAATTGGATTTTCGAATGTTGGTATCGTACCACAATTAATTTTCTCCCGTTGACTTACACACTAAACGCGTCACTTTCCAAGGCCGATAGAGCATAGATAGAAGTGATCGACTGACATGACCTACCCACCATATGATAGCTAATGGCTTGGGCTATCGCAACACATTCAACTTTTGCCACCATGACCTTTTAGAGTTTGAGCTAGAAGGGCTCGAAGTTTATCATAGTGCTCCCCAACCCATCTTGCCAGCTGTCGCTGCGGAATCTTCATGTTTCACCCAAGATTTTCTACAATACTTTAAATTGCTTTCAATCCCCCAGATTTTTAGACCATCAGTAGTTTTTTTTTTATCCTCTTCAACATCCAAGCATCAAAAAGAATGGTGATGACTCAGAAAATGCCCCCCAAAAAAGTATATACTTATCCTTATAAGAGATGATGAATATTTGATTTGCAATTGAAGGAAACCTGAACTATATCCTTAAATGTGAAATCATAATCAGTCGCTGATCTACTTGAAAATATTTCTATGAAAGATGAATTTCAATTTCCCCTTCTATAAAGGGATTATTCACACGGGCAGCTGACTGATATTTACAACAACAAAAACGACCAAACGTTCTTTTATTATTAAAATATTTATGAGAAAAACATTATTTCATTATTTAATAAAGGTAAGAATATTACAAGGGTTTTACGGTCATCTTCTTATAATATTAAATCGATAATCTCATTTTTTTTTAAAACAGGTCGTGTTAGCAAAAGAACTATAACGTGGGTTGTTAAAAATTTTGGCATGTTTAAATATGTATAACAAGTGTAAACTATTTCATGGTTCTTCATTCTTGTCTTTCAAATCAAAACTTGGAATTTTTTTTTTTGGAATGAATAAATTATTCGTGTAACAAACGAAAGTGGCGTAGCTATTACGTGTACCAGTTGTCTCGATTCAAGAGTGAGGGCTTGGGCCCTTCGCCTCACTTCATCTAAACTATATAAGAAAGTCATTAATGTACAAAATACCAAATGGCAGAATAATATTAACGTAACGTAACGGCCGAAAAACGGCGTTTTCGAAGTATTATTCCGTGCGAAGTTTCTGCATGACTATTCAAAAAAAATAATAAAATATCAAGGCTTTGGACACCGTATTAACGCTTATCTTATTTGGAGCCAGGCCTCATATTGCTTTGCTAAACTGAAAACAATACAACGCTGCTTCATGTGAGCTTTATAAGCTATGATCGTTTAACTTCAGAAGATCGATAAATTTGAAAATTGATTGAAGTTGACTCGTTGAAATGACAGATATGTCGATTTCCTGAGACATGAGCAAAACCCAAAAGAGAAATCATCAGAGAATACAATTCTTGCAGGTGGGACATATTAAGGTATCTCATGATAATAAATATCGTAGATTCTTGCAATTATGTTCATCATGAATTATCACATTCCATGCTACTGCCTAACTGATGTTGTTCTCCATACGCATGTTGTACGGAAACATCAAGTGTAGCCTTTACCAGTATAACCATGTTAGTATTATACCCTGTTAGAATGATACTTCATTGTCGGGAAAATACCTCCACTCCAGCACAGATCACGTGAAAACATTTTCCGGTATACTTTTTTTTTTTCTTTTTCATTTCAAGATAAAATAAAGATAAAATGAAGATTAATTTTTATTAAAATCAAATTTCACTCTGATCGCTTACCGGAAGTATGCGTACTTTTGAAACTGCACGATCCGTTGTACCCGATATTAGAAAAGGTTGATAGGTCAACATAAAAGTTATGGTTACATTAATCATAGCAGTCATTTTGATTAATCAATCGTTATGAGTGAGATCGAAATTACAAATTATTTTTTCATTATCAAGCAATGCGTCAGAGAATTAGGCAGGAATTTACTATAAAATCGAAAGTACAGATCCGAATTTTCAATCTATATATTTTGTATTATACCAAGTGATTCTTTTATAATATTTGCAATATAACAAACTCATTTGTTGTGACCTTCTGTCTGTATGCGGTTATCAAGATCGAATAAATATGCAAATAAGTTTCGAGAAATTTTATTTTATTTTCCTTGTTTGCCCGTTATCTGTTTGCTCTATACGTGTTTTGTTATTTAACGGAACCATTTTGTAATGTTCCGGCTTCCTATTGGTGGTAAGTACACGGTGTGCATTCTCTTCCTCAGCATTGTGAGAGCCTCCCACGCTTGGCAGTTGAAACAACAAAATGAAGGGGAAAACATGTGTCGTGTGGTCTTGACTTGTATATTTATTCATTTTCCTTTGAGTTTGATATAGCATATAAGATCAGCAGTGTATTAGAGTATAGAGATTTTACTCGCTGCTTAGGCATATAGCTCTCTGTGTTTGGTAACCATGTTATCACACTTTGACGACTTATCCTACCGTATATACACTACTCCGAAGAGAAGATTGCCCCCTCCCGCCCTGCCATGTAGCCTTTATTTACCCTTAATTAGTAGTAATTCCATTAATATATAATATAGCCTATCTATGTAGGCTATATATAGCCTACATAGACAAGCTATAATATATCCTTTACAGATAGGCTATACATAGACTAGATAGACTATAATATAGCCTATATGGATAGGCTATATATAGCCCAGATAGATAGGCTATATTATAGCCTATATTGATAGGATATACAATCTCACTTTGTGGATGACCTATTTTTAAACAGGTCACGTTTGTTGTGCAAAACTTGTGCAACAATTTCCCACGAAGGAAGAACGATCTTGTAAAATGTGATGTAATCAATGATGCGAATTCTTTGAAATAAAACACCATCACATTTCCTATTTGGAAGTAAATTAAGGATATGGTACAACCTGTATGAACCATAAATGTGATATATTTATAGCTCGTAAGGTATATAGCAGGGCGTATTTAATGCTACTTAATGTGTTATAAATAGCATAGCAAGATTCATAACTTATAAGGGTCGGTTTGTTTGTGGAATGCACTGGGCAGCATGATAAACTCGACGGAGGGGAGGGGGTCGTGGGGTTACAGGTGGGGAAATTAAAGTACTTTAATTAAGAGGACATTTCCAGTAATAGAAATCTAGGCACTGCGTCTTCAGTTACATATGCTCTGGCTATATAAAAGGACTGCTTTTGGGAAAGAATATGCAACATAGGGAAATGGGAGTGCAGGGGGTAGGGGTATAAGAAATATAAGAGAAATTTTAAGCACATATCGTTCGACATTTAGGCATCCTTCAAAATTCGACAAATTGGCACCCTGCACGCAGTACAACCCAAGTCGTGTAGACACCATCTTTAATGTATTGTATGTTCCATGAAAAACTTGTCTTCAATTTTTCCAAATATGTAAGCAAACGAAAAGCAATCCTAACGTTGTTAACATATAGCCTAAGCATATATTGTCACTTCGGTATAGTTAGGCTACTTACTTCGTGCTTGAATGTGTTTTTTTTTTTGTATGTTTAATTGTTTTAAATTGGCATGTAACTCTTGTAATATTGATTACACTCTGTAATAATTACCTCAAAAGACACTTGTTTGGCTAACTCATGTATATACATAATATCTCACGAGTCACCGTGTTAGATAGCGGTCTCATATGCCTACGTGATATATAGAGGTGGCTTCATGATTTAAAAATGAAACTTCAAATCATGATAACCCAAAGAAAATCATTGCTGTTGTCACTATTCTTCCTGAATAAATAAACAGCCATATAACTTGGGAAATCCACGTTCAAACTTGTGAAAGAGTGAAAGTATACGTGACTTTTAATAATTTGCAGGCTCGTCTATCCTGTTGTAGCTATACGACAAGGGGTTTTCCACAAATTCATGATAAGCTGGCTGTCACATGGTGAGAACACATTGGTTCTACTTGTCTTACCTAATGGTAATATTTATACAACACATGTTTTTGTAAGGAAGTTAAATTTATTTTACTGAAACTGAGTGTTATATGTCGAGCATTCAGTAGCGATTTTTTAGTATCTTTCATAACAAGACAAAAATGCTGATATGAAGTTGTGCCTAGCACACTGATTTGGAGAGGCAACCAAACGTTTTAGGAGGGGCACAAGATATGTGCCCGGTAAACTGTGAAATGTCTTTACACATTATGGTTGTAAAAATGGGAGATACATTGATCTGCACGGGGGGGGGGGGTAGGGGATAGGGGGTGAGGGGAAAGTGACACGAGCCTGAAAATGTGATGTGCAAAAGCAGGACCATTTAACAGTTGCGCACTGTGAAGTTTAGGAGTCACTAACCATACTTTCTTGTCTGTCTGTCTGTCTGTTTTATTTGTGTATTTTTTATGTTTTCTTGGGGAGACGGGGGGGGGGGTGTGAGATAAGGTAAGTTGGGTAAATACGTGTACTTTCCAATCTATGTATTGTGGACCTTTCAAACTAAGAGTTCCATTACAAATTTAATAAAGCTTATACAGTGATATCATGCGGTTCTCTATTATGACACCGTAACTTCTAATTGCATATACAAACTTTATTTCTGGTTTGAAGTATAACACTTAAAGTCTATGAAATAAGAAATGCTCAAGTCACATTACGTCAGTTTATTTATTTTAGTATCATACTGTTTCACGTAACATTGATAAGCCTCCTCACAGTTTTGAGCACAATTGAGAGCAGTGAGGTGCACAGGATCCCAAGGTGAGGGAGGGGATTCCAAATCCCCACCCAACGACCCCCCCCCCCCCCGGTTTTAGCTCAGATCTGCTCCCTACTACTGATATATATATATATATATATATATATATATATATATATATATATATATATATATATATTTATATGCTAGCAAAATTCTTGAAATTCCTTTCGGTCTACCATAAAGGCAGTACAAAGTCTAACTAAATATATATATTTAGAAACTGACCGTCGCCCTACAATCAAACACGTGGGTGTGATTGCTGCGTATATAAAGAAAACTACACAATCTTTGTCATTTTCCTTTGCTTCCGTCAGTGAATATTATTTCGGAAACCCCGCTCATCCTTTCAAAAGGGTTTAGTGTTCCCACAGAATTCTCACGTTACAATGTACTCGATATATGGGTTAACTTTATGAATGATAAGGTATGCAGAGGTTAAAGAGAATTTAAAGTTTTACAGATCCATTTAATAACTATTGCAAGCAAATTAATTCTTAATAATAGTCACTCCTGGTAAAAACTCTACTGCCTCTCCAAAAGAAGTCATGTTGAAGAGAAAGATGGCCTTTATGCAAACTCCACAAAGTCTGTTTAAACATGTACATTTGCCCATTTCCACTAGAAGGGAACATTTAAGACACTTTTACTATTTTACTCATATAATAAGTGCTGGCATGTCGCTGAAATGTATGACCAATAAGCTGCTAGAATCTTTATGATCATAGCAGATAGTGTATTGATTGAACTACCTCATTCGCCCTCCCCAACCATGCCCCACCCACCACCCCCAAAATAGACTAAAATGTGAGAAAACTATGGCCGATCCGTGATTAAGATGGCAGCATGCTGCGGTGTTTAAGCAACTATTAGCATACTAAAATAAAAGCCGCCCCCATTAGAAAAAAATCTTTACACATGATACATAAAAATTTATATTGGGTCAGCACAAAACTTCACTCTTTATTGGCTTTACGCCATAAAGAATTTATAGTGTTCAATAAATTAATGTACCAACAGATTTCGTGGAACTGGTCCGGATAAGCCTGTTTCACAATCTTTAATACTGTGATATGCTTATACCTTTTTGCGTTTACACAAATTACGAAACAAATAATTAAAATAACTGGGTTTTTTTTATTATTTTTTTTACCATATTTATTATTACGCAGGAGAAATTGTTTCTATGACGGAGGCTGGGTTTACAGTGCATCATCATATTATAGCCAAGGCTCAAATTCACTGAAGCCTACATTCTAAACTTTTTTTTTCACATCAATGATCAAATTAGTTAGGACGTTGTAAACGACGACCAATTGTAAGAATGATCGAAGTCACGTGACTGATACTTTCTAGGTCGGCGGGAGAAAATATTGGCGAAGATGTTAGTTACCGATATACCAAACGAACAGGAATGGATCTACGTGTGTTAAAGTACATATGAACCACGACTCGGTATTTTGATGAACGATATACGGCTATTTTTCGAGCAAGCCCTCAACAGGCTGGTAACCAGGCCGGGCACAGTTCCAAGCAACCCCACCTTAACCCCCGCGATAAATACTGCGCTATCACCTTGTGTACGAAAACTTCACAAGTTACAGGTAACGAGTGTTTGTGCCCCTCCTTAAATTGTTGGTGCCCCTTCTTAAATTGTTGTTGCCCCTCTTAAATTTGTGGTGCCCCCTCTTGCTGGTGCCGCTCCTTAAATTGTTGGTGGTATGCTGTGTTACATTGGATAAAGATAAGGAAAACTATGATTCAGGCGTGCACGCATCCCTCCCCCAACCCCCCCCCCAACCCCCCTCCACACACACACACATACCCTCTTATAGCTAATATAATGAAAATCCAAATAATCAGAAATTGCAAATCTCATGTATACCACGATCCAAAAATAGCATTGTAGGGTATCCAATTTTGTCGGACTGGCAAGAACAAAATCCTTACTATCATGCTATGAATTAGTCATTCCCTCGCAAGAAATTAATTCCCACTTGGTTATAATTATTTACTTTTTTTTTTCCTTCTCTAAAACGGATCTTCCGCCACAGGATTACGATTCATGTCAAATTGCCATGCATGATATTAGGGGTATTGATGTCGTCCGGAACACTCCGGACAAAAGCACGAGAAATCAACCCTCGACCTCTGAAAAACATGACGTCATCGCGGGGGAATTTTGTTTGATCAGGCTCGGTGAGCTATAAAACGTACATATGCAAGCAGGTCGATCTACACTGCAGTTGTAAACTTCGATTGTTCCACATGTGACCTAGCATTTACAATAGTTTGTACGGTTCACAAGGAATATTTTTGTTTTCATCGCGTTAACAATCAGATAACAGGAGAAACTATTGTGCGGTTAATAATACAACAGAGATCATACTTTGCCCAGAACCTCGGTTGGGTATAAAAACTTTTGTTTCAACAAAACAGCCACTACAAACGACCAAAACCAGAGAGTTATGCAACAATTTTTGATAAGGGAGAGGAAAGCACAAGGTGATTTTTTTCTTATGTTTGTCTGTAGTAAATTATTATTAGCTTAGCTTTGTTATTATGTAGTTTGGTACAGTGCATTCCGTGTTTATGTATATATATATATATATATACGTATATATCCTGTATTTCACATGGTTAAATTAAATACGCAGGTATTAGCGATTTGACAATTAAACGCCGTAATGTGAAATATATATATATATATATACATATATACATAAATATATTGGAACGAGCAGGTATTCCATCTGATATTTGTGATAGTGCTAATAAGGCATACTAGTATATATAGGCTACTAACATTATTTTACATAGTAAGTTAAACATTACAGTTATACATTATACAATTAAGCTAACGTCTGTGTATGGATTTTTCCTTCAGAAAAACATGAATGTTTTTCCCCCTTCTTTTTGCTAATCGTTAGTGAATGTTATGGCATATTTTTAAGACTGATGTAATATTTTATGTATTATTTCTGGCAATTGAAATGGTTTTTGCATGATATAAGAACGTTGCTGATGTAACAAGCTTAACTTAGCATTCTTCCTGGTTGATTCCGAAGATTGTTTTTATTTTAAAACAGTTGCAATCGAGCTCATGGTTTTTTTTCAATGATCATGGAATTTTGCCAGTATATATATATATATATATATATAATTGAAATCGTAATTAGTTGTAATGTCCAGAACATTGAAAAAACTTCCAGCCTCCACCGGGATTCGAACCCGGGCCTCCCGCTTTATATGCGGACACTCTAACCAACTATAGGCTATGGACGCTGATTGTATGTCCAGAGGTTCGAAACCGGTAAGGAAGGTCGTAATTCCACTGTAGACATTTGTCACCTGTATCGAACAATACTAGTTCTGTTTTTGGTGACATATTTGCCTTACTCTAGAGATCAAACATGATTCTAACCAACGTATATATATGTGTGTGTATATATACCTGTGTGTATATATCGAAATTTCAGTTGCGCTTGTATATCCTATAATTTGACAGTTTCTTGGTCTAATGAGTTTGTTTATATACACCGCTGGAAATGAATCGACTTTAAAGACCGTAAGATTGAAAGGATTATTTCCTGCCAATGGCATAGTTTTTTCACGTTGCGGTGAAAGGTGAAGTTTTATAGCGTATTACACACTTTTAACCGAATTAATCACCAGCAAACTTCGAGCACCATATAAAAGTGTTAGCATAGTTTGTCAAAGTTCGTCAAAGCTCGTAAAAAAATATATTACCAAAAAAAAAATTGTCAAAAGTTTGCTCCAAAACTCACCGACGTTTTCGAACAATTCTAAAAAAAAAAAAAACGGAACCGAAAACAATTCATTCTGTTATTTTGACCGAAGATAGGTTGTTAGATGGGTTTAAAAAAGGGTTTAAAGAGTTCTAAAGTCCGTCGATTGTTGTTGATTCAATCTTGTGGTTTTCATGGTGAGGTGTAAATATTTTCACAAGTCAAACTGTTAGAGTAACACGGCACACAACCATTTACAATTGGCTATATAGTCTATGACATGAAATGTAAGCCTTTACAATCCCCCATACATGCGCTTCTAGTCGATATAGATCTAGAAAACTGTTTCTCTGTTTCCTATCCTTTCATTTTGCAAATTTTGTGAGATAATATTTTAGTGGGGTTTTATTTTGTTTTCATTTTCCATAACAGCAATAGCAACAGTATCATGGCCACGAAAACTTCAACATGCGAGATTTCATCACTAGTGATGTTCTTCATATTTATATATGCACTTGAACAGACCAACGCAAGCGTCTTTCCGAGGAGGGTAAGTGTTATCAATTACAATTCGAGTGTTACTTTGCCTTTCTTGTATGGGTTAGTTAGAGAAGGGGCGGGGGGGGGGGGCGGGGTTGTCAGGGGATATAGTATACTGTTGTTGACGCGTGGTACTCAATCAGTTCTACCACGGGTCCAGAGTGAAATCTTGCGTAAAGCACAGGGTAAAAAGGGAAACCCCAAATCGGAGTATATCTAAATTAAAGGAATATGTAAGGTATACGTCGTTAGCATATGTTCAAGTCTAAGGCCTAATACAGGACGGTATATATAACCGATAGCACACGATCGTGTGGACCGATTGTTGTCTTCACCTCGGACCGAATCGAATCGAAATCGGGCCGGATTACCCCGCGGGTCGTCTAATGAGAATCCCTTGTGTAGGCCTTTATATATTGTATCAGGAATAGCATACTAACGTTAACAGTCTGTTGGGTTCAAGTTGAGTTTGATAGCGTGGTTGGGATTATTCGCCATATTTAATCTCCACACAAATGTATTATTCATTACACGTATATATTCAGGTTCGAAGGAAACGTCGTTTATTTTTCTCCAAAGGTGTTATCTATGTGAATAATATAGTGGTTTCTGGGCGACGGACGTTTAAGAACTGATTGGAATTAATAATTATTTAAGTATTTACTTAAGTTAATGTGATGAACCAATGCCAAACCCGGTGTAATAGTCTTGCCAATACGATTTGTCAAAACAAAACAAAAAGCATTATGTCATAGAAGTCTCAAACGTGTTGCAACTTTTAAAACTATATAATATCACCCAAACATCTCTGGATATAATTATTACTCCTTACAGAGTAGACAAAATCAATATTTTTTGTATGGTTCCATAAACACATTGATAATTCTAATTTAACAGCCTCCATGTACGTAAATAAACCGTCATTGTACAGTAGATGAAAATGGAAAAAAAGATAATTCTACGATACCTCTGTGTGTAGACTTTTTGCACCTGCATATACGGAATCGAGCATCTGACGAAATGATGTGACACCTTTAAAAAAAGTAGGGGCCAAAAAAAAAAAAGAACCTGCAGTTTATTAGATTTCTATTAGAGGTGAATTATTTGTTAAAATTGCCAAAAAGTTTAACCCTAATAAGAATGAAATGAAATCTGCCAGAGTCGCTTAAGGTGCAAAATCAAACAAATTAAATATCCACGGGAGGTCAATCCATATTGACATACAGACAACCAAATACTTAACAACGGCGGGTAGATGTATGTATGGTTGGAGATGCATGCATGGGTGACTCTTTTCTAAGAATCGCCTGGAATGTTTATAACCTGCAAAGGATTCCCGCTTGTCGAAGATTATATTTACTCGTTTTGTGATGTCTGATCGGGCTTCCCTTAAATTTTTTCAGCAAGCATTGAACGCGATGTGACATATACAGTCTTTATTTAGTGTATATACCTGTATAAAGGCAATGGGTTTCTTTATAGCCTATCATAGTTTATCGTGTGTTTAGTGCGGAGCCTACATAACCATATCGGCTACATGTCACCGTACTAGGGCCTATACTGTAAAGCTGTTAATGTCGCCTAATACATGCACATAAACATTTATAGATAGGCCTATATGCCCTAGCATGCAAACTGCGAACACGTGTTGATTCTGTTTAACCACCTAACTGTCAAAACTCATGAAACGATAATGTATAGAAAGTAAATAATGGAACAATATTGGTTTGAAAAATAAAATGACAACAATTGAATAAGTAAACAGCTTCCTTTTACCTGTGATAAAATTTCTGTTATGACTTTTCATCATGAAATAATCGTAGTTTAACGGAAGAAAGACAATCATAACAATGGACTATTCCAAGAAGTCTGGTAAAATCATTTCCCGTAGTGAAGAGAACTGGTCAGAAGAGTAAACAATTCAGTAAGGTGGTTGACTTCCTCAAAACAATAATTGTCAACTTGTTGCTTCCATTTGACCGCAGCACCATGCATGGAACGCGGATAAACCTGAGTTAGAAAGGGCCAAATGACGCAAGGACCGCTTAGTGTAGTAGACAATTAGATTTATGAATATGTCTTTAGAAAGAATTTGTCGTGGTCTGGTGGTCAATGCAGTAAGGGTGACCATATGAAATGAGGACAGTGCACTTTTTTTTTACTTACAATGGATTTACGTAGCACCCAGTTGGGACATTTTCTTTATAAACTGTATACTTTCATGGTAGCCTACGCCTTAAAGCACTTGTACCGATAGATATGAGCCCTATGAATATACCCTGTTTGTATTACATATATGTTCAAAACTGTTCATAGCGTCCGTCGGGTTGCTATGGAGCGTGACATGGAAGTACCATGTAGAGCGCTTACAATATAGCAATAAAAACTTATTCCAACTGGCTGATGTGTATATAAGGACGTATGTTAACGTTAATTCACTGTAATGTTCATCTGTATTATATGACACATGACCTCTCTTGATATACTTCAGTAGATACTATTGTTCGTGAAAAAAGTATCAAGTAGATTATCGGAAAAACTCACTATCATATGCGTATCCAAATAGCTGACCTAGAGATTGTTATCCAATGTGACGTCAGAAATATCACCACGCACCTTCCACAACCGAGAAATACATTCAGCCTTTTCAGTATATTACATATCTGTATATACATATAACCATAGATATTATCACATTGAGCAAGATAAATTATGACGGTGCTGACTGAATAATGTGAAAGAGTTTATTATAAAAAGAATCAATAAAGATCATATCTTCGAGGAGTGAATGTTCGCTCTTTTATCAACCAACGAGTGAATTCCGCATGTACAGATGTAGCTTTGAAAACGCAGAGTTAGTGTCTACACTCTATAAGAGAAAAACGTTGGAAGAAGTCACTCATGAAATGAAGAGTGAATTTAACTACTCTAAATTGAATGATTATCGCGTGGACACTCTAAAAAGAGTGACTTATCACTCTTTGGAATAGAGAATGCATTAATTCAATCGTTGGAGCTAGATAATTCCAATCGCCTATAGAGTACTGTTTAATCTTTCAATCGAACAAACAAAATAGCAGTGGACGTTTCGGTGAAAGTACAAATTCTATTGTTGCCCAATCGTTGACTGGAACAGGGGAAACCGTGGCAGGGGTTATAGTACAACGCAACTACTCTCTATTCGCTATAACGAATAAGAAATAAACGATAAAACTGAAACACATACAACCTATAGACAAAATGTAGAAATGTAAAGGCTCCCTGGTAAAACTACCTCAGTTAAAGGGAACATATATTGTCATTAAAATTGTGGTATAATAATAATAATCCAATCGTTGGTTAAAGTGACCTTCACGAACCAAAGTATCTTCCTCACGTTCCCTGATATAAAGGTCGATAAACTGCACGAACTGGTTTCAACATCACGTCGAACGCAATTTCCCCCAAAATACGTAATTCAAAGAATTTTGTTTGTCCTATATGAACCCATAAAATAGTTAGAAAGCTCTACCAACTTGGACAGATAGAAGTCTGACTCAATGCGGGCGTCCATTTTTTACTGTGGGCCGTCTTGTCGGTACAAACAACAGTGGACATTTTTTCACACTTTTACAGTAAAAATATTCACAACAGAGTAATACCCACAGGGGGGTCAATTAACCAAACACATTTTCAAACGTTCAATCAAATATACTATAATACGTTCTAAGTCGTTGATTTGTATAACGGTTAACCTTGTTCAAACTGACTTCAGAACCCGTTATGTATATAGTTATTGGTGCATAACCCACAACTAAACAGGAACTAATATGGGCTTCACCGTGGAATTCTCTATGCAAACTGTATAGTAATGCGTGTCTAATGATATTCTGCCATACGTCTGTACAGATTTAGTCAACCTACGTGATGTGGTGGCGTCTTTTTCCTCCTTCAACTGGTCCTAGCAGGTCCTACCCACAAATATCGTTCCTAAGCCTGGACCCTGCCCTAGCTGGTCGGCTTCCTATCACATCCTTAAATCATGACAATTTCCCTTCCTTTTGCACCCCCCTCCCCCCCCCCCCGTCCACACACTTCTAAGAAAATAAAGCCGCAAAGTTTCTTTTTTGTTTCACACGCAGTATTACCAACCCAGAATATTGATCTCGAAGTCCCGCCCCCCCCCCCCCACCATACCCCTGTCCTCCCTCTCTCCTCCCTACTATAGTTCACATTCTACTCCTCGTATTCATTATTCATGTATGGCAGCTTCAGATTTATAATAATTAAGTTGTCTTTATTGATTTCAACAGAGACTAGAAGATATTCCGAACGAAACCTACCAGCAAAATGAATTTGACACGTTAACTTTAATGGATAGATTGAAGCGGCAGATATGGGCAGGATGGACGCCGAAAGAAGTGAGGGCGCCAGAGGAAATTGTTTCCTCCGATTATTCTGATTTTCTAGAACAGTTATTAGAACGAAATGAAGACAGAAGTGAGTGAATATAATTTGGCAAATACTTTTAATCAACATTTAAGGCCCATTTTTGGTCTTGATTCTCTCTTTCTTTTTAATGCAATGTGTTATTTAATAGTGCACCTGAAGCGAACCTTTATTGACCTAAGAGCAGCCCGGGGGGGGGGGGGGGGGTGGTATAGTCTGGTTCCTCAACATTGAGGCTACTTATTTTTCTTCTTCTTCTTCTTCTTCTTCTTCTTTTTCTTTTCGTGATTTGGAGTTATTCTGAAATGTGTCAATAAAGGCAAAATATAAATTTACAATTTTTTTTCAAATCCGTATTGCGTTTAACACTGGAACTTTACCCAGCCTTTCCTACGTTGAAGCCCCCATTAACCTTGCAATATTATAGGATATCACAAATTCACATAGTGTATCTCTCTTTGCAGATGAATAAGACAAAACTGGTCATTTTTGCGATTGAAATACTGCAATACTTTCAAATACTGCAAAGAACAGATCAATAAAGCGACTCTGGTTTTCATAGTTTGCCAATAATGTTAATTTTTTCAACAAAAAAAAGCAATAATAATAATAATGACGTCATCACGTGATTACTCACAATGATTAAAACGAAATGAATTCAGCCTGCATCAGATTTTTTTCTCAATTTCCTTCTATCATTTAGAAACCCTCAGTTTATTGCAGTCATGCACTGACACAAAATTATGAAATATCTCTAGACTATATTCTCTAGATTTGAACAGGAAAAGAAATGATCAGTGCAGACTCCAAGATAAGGAGATATTTATCATTTATTTGGAAGAAGGAATATAGGCATAACATATGAATATCGCATATATATATATATATATATATATATATATATATATATATATATATATATATATATATATATATATATATATATATATATATATATATATATATATATATATATATATATATATATATATATATATAATATATGCGAAGTGTTGATATAAAGACCGTAAGTCTCTAAATAACGAGAGATCATTTCCTGTATAAAATGCACTGTAGGTAGTTTCGGACATGTAAGTAACCCACAAACTAGCAGAAAGCGGTCCGATTTGTTCGAATTTGATATGATAAACAAGTCTTTCAAGTTTATTTTGCGGAATCATTTACCCTACCCTATGTTATTCATGGAATGTGTAACCATATCCTTTAAGACCACATATTTATCCATCATAAGGTGGGTACCTTCATTTTGAGAAAACCATCATTGTTGGTTCACTTGTGGATTACGTAACGTTTCGAGATATGCAACAACAACAACAACAAAAATACTTAACGCTTGGCATTATCAGGCCTGACGAGAAGAAGTGGGTGGGGGGGCCAAGGAATTTATGCCGGTGAGCCCGTGTTCAATAACTGGGCCCGGTACAAAATGACAATGTGTTCATACCATACTTATAGAACAAAGAAGACTTGAAAAAGAGGGTCCAATGACATAAGTTGTCCTCGGGCCCATCTTGGTTATTGACAGCTCTGGGCATTATTACTTCATTAGCATATTATTAGTTTCAACAGACTATAGTAATCGAAGAGTTAAAGCTATTGTACCATTTGAATCCTAAATTGGAAATTTGTTTTATCTTCGACCGTCAATTTCCAATTTCTACTTTCAGAAAATACCATCCGATACACACAGAGAACACAGTTACTATTGTACACCTTAAAGTTTTGTACCAATGTAAAAACTGGATCGTGCTATAAATCGGTAGCATGTGCTATTATAGGATTACAGTAAGAACTGAGGATATGTGGAATCCCAAAAAAATCCAGTTTGATGCATGTGTTTTTTTTATCATATTCAGTATCAGCACGATCCGGTTTTACTATGGTACCGCAAAACATTCATATTTACAGTAGTTACTGTAATCTCTGTGTGAATCGGTTGAAAATACACATTCACAAATGTTTCTTGCATTATAATGTATCAACTTTGTTTTTTCTTCTTTTTTTGACAGTCGAGTGGCAGCCACCGACGATCTGTGGGATTCGCCCAGAAGACGAAAACATGATTCGGAGAGGACGTATCGTGGCGGGAATCAAGACCACGAATCGATGGCCCTGGCAGGTTCAGTTGTATAACGTATCGTCTGGCGAATCCGCCTGTGGGGGTACTCTTATCAACGAAGAGTATGTGGTGACCGCCGCTCATTGTATCAAAGGGTAAGTGGCTCACTTGTGAAGAGGTTTAGCCAGATTTACAACAAAAAAATCGGGGAATAGTAAGAGAGGGCCGGGCGACAAGCTACTTCGTGAGGAGACAAAGCATGAGATGATGAGATCTTTAAGAGCTAGCTCAAATAGATGGATAGACACGAAGAAAGTGGTCTTGGGCTACAAGGTGCACCTGTAGGCCCCTTTTCTCATGTTGTTTTACAATGTCACAAGAAGCTAGCCTTGCCTGTGATAGGGCATCACTGTTTCCTTTATACCCACCTACTAACCTCCTCCCATTGAACCCTCAATACAAATAACCACACGTACTGAACTAGCCACTTTTACTATTACATTTATTATCATTATTATTCTTTTTTCTTGGACCAAAAGTTGTTTTCGCGGAACAAACATTACGTTCTTTAAATTTGCAATATGACCGTCTTAATTCCTCTTTCGTTCTGCTGACACCGCGGAAATATCGAAATTGGGTTTAGCCAGGTTTAACCGACTCTGCGCAATGTATATCTATATATCAATATTACGTAAGTTTGATGATCATTCTATGACGTCACATATTGATATGACTACGTTGCCACGACAACATGTGTTCTATTTATTTACATTGTTGGCAAAACGTCTTAGCTTTTTTTGGAAAGTAGTTTATAATAGTTGGTTTCTGTTTTCCTTCAATCTCTCTGTTGGCAAGCTCGCGAAGTTCACCGTAAAGTTAACAAATGAGATACCCAGAAAATATCCACCCGTAATCAACCCCTAACGACTCCATTTTTAATGCGCCTCCTCCCTACTTCTTTCTCAGAAAACTTTATCTCAATTCGAAATAATATTATCCAAATCAAATTATTATTCGCATCAAAATAACGGTTGGCAACAGTCGCATTTTGTGGGGCTGAAATTTATGGATGCTGAATTGGGCGTTGTAATGCAAAAAGCTCTGATAAAGACTGGTTGTGTTCTTCTGCGAAATTATTACTAATAGTCCGTTGCTTTTTCAAACTAATATCGACACCTACATGTCATATAACTTTCATATCATTATTACATAGGTCTTATACCGTGTACTTTGCATATCGAAAACGGACGAGAAAAATAAAGTATAACACAATCATTATACTAATTGTGTGAATATGACGTAAAGAGGAATGTTGTTATATAACGTTATTACCATGAAAACCAACCAGCCGCTTTAAGGATATGATATTTAATATAATTTTTTATTTTGTTTATTGGTTACCATCAGCATAATTGCTTGGTTATATTGTAAACATAAAGAAAATTATTATCATGTTAGATGGTCGACGTGCAAGAGTAGCCAACATTTTTTTTTTCTATTTTTGGATTCCGCGGTTTAAATAAGAAAATTAAAAACCAATCACATGTTGCCTCAAAATAAGTTCGTCACACGCGAATAATCGAAAGTGTAAAATCATCATTCCCAGAAACAAAGTTGCTCTTTCTTGAGTCTTAATCTGCTTAAAAGGTTATCTACAATACATTCTCTACAAATCTGTATCCGTTAAAAGGTTGGCCTTAAATCTCTTAAGTTTTCAAGTGTTTCTTGAGGATTTTGCCTGCAAAAATTACCTCAAACTTATAGAGAGGGGGTTTTAGCAAATATAATGTGTCTGCAATTAAGAAAAAGGTTCTGACAGTAACATTTAAAGAGGAATTAAGAACTTGATGTACTAACTTCTTTAACACATGTATTGTCAATTTACAACATACAAACACAGCAAAAGAAGTCACTTTGAATTTATTGAAAGTTGGAAGGGATACATAAATCAAGATATAAAATGATCAATTCACTATAGTGATGTGGTCGAGTGGATAAAGGCGGTGGCAAAATCCACGTTATGGTGGCATTGGGCAAAAAGAAGAAAAGCCGGTGGCATAAGAAGCAATGAAACCTATAGGTTCTGGGGAGCCATGTGTCCGATCGCTCATAGGCCAACGTGGTTTTTTCGTGCTGGAGAAATCCACCGTTTACCCATCTAAAATGGTTTTCTAAATTGTAAAAAAAATATCCCAATTGAGATAAAAAAAAAAAAAAAATTGGATAGCCACCCGATCGGAAGTATAAGTAATAAGGTATGCGGCTTCTACCATTATGTACATGTGGCTGAATGCTTACCATCGTAAATTAAAAATATAATATGCAAATATATCATTTTTAATGTTTGATAGTAATTAATACACGTTAACCGATTTAAAAAAAAGAGTGTCTTATTTACACTTCGTAACGGTTTTACTTGAACATTCGAAATGAGCAGAAATTTTACCGTCATCAATTAAAGGGGTACTCTGCATGAAAACAGCAAACTAGAAGCATGACCAAATAAGGTCACATATAGAAACTTCAAAGTTAACGTTGCATGATTGAACTTTGTACGGGAGCAAGAGAAAGAGAGAGAGCCAATGGTATTGTTTAGCCAGAACATTTTATTTTCTAATTCCGTAATTGTTTTCTCTGTCTTTCAACAGATTTAACTATCACAACGAACTAATCGTAAGAGTGGGAGATTTAGACACGTCGAGTGTCGATGGGTTTGAAAAAGATTTTGAAATGGATTGTGTGCATATTCATAAGGGATACGTAGTAGCCAATCAGCAGAATCCTTCCCTTGGGGTCATTGATCATTATGCAAACGATATCGCACTTATTAAACTCCATACCAGCCCTGATAATTATATTACCGTCAGTGCCGAGGTGATGCCAGCGTGCCTACCAGAGAAGGATGAATTCCAACCTGGTGCTGAATGCTTTGTGACAGGGTGGGGTTACACAGGTATGTGAAGGATCTATTTAGTCACCATTGTTTGAAACCGTAGACCTTTTTTAGTCTCATCTCGTTTTACCAACCCACCCCCCCCCCTCCTCGCTCGATCCCTCACCCTCTCCAACACCCAACACACTTATTTCCCTCTGTTCTTTCCCTTTCTTGTTAGTATTATACTAGGGGAAGGGAATATAGGGGGATGGGATGGGAATAGGGAAACTGAGTATATTATGGTGAATATGCAGTCTCTTTACAAGCAACATCGATAACAGTTATGCTTCACATCAAAATTGACAATTTCCAAAATTGAAGGGGGAATTTTTTTATCCATGTCCAAATCACCCTCGCGTCCTCTATTTGGAGACTTGAAACATTAGTATACATTAGCGTATGAAGACTTTCTTCCCCTCCCCCCTGAAAATTAGTATTATTTTTCTTTATCCCATATTTGCTTTCCCCCCCCCCCCTATTGGACCCTCTGGGCTATTAGGGTTATAATGCCCCGGCCGTCGCTAGTCAGGGGTACCAACACACCCACAACCCCCCCCCCCCCTCCCCATGCCCGTCACCCAGTCCACATTTAGTAGTATCGATTACGCTGTTTGTCTACTACAGTGTCCTCAACTCGTAGATGCATAGTTGCAAATCTCTGAGTAGCTTATTTTAAGATTTCGTGAATGATATTTACATAGATAAGAGTGTGTGGTTGACACCTCTCAAGTAAATACAGTTAATAACTCATACGTTTTCTGGTCTGTTTTTTTTTTGCTTAGATTTTGCAGACTACTTATACGATAATCAACCGGAAGTCCTTCGCGAAGCCAGAGTACCACTCATACGTAATTCGAGGTGTAAAAAGCTTGATCTGTACAGGCCAAAACTAAACCCAAAGAAGTTCTGTGCTGGTTATTTATCGGGCCCAGTCAGAGCAGACACCTGTAAAAAGGACAGTGGCGGCCCACTGGTGTGCAAGTCACCCGACAACAGGTGGAAGCTGTGGGGTGTAACCTCGGAGGGCGAGAATACGTTTTGTGAGGAAAGTCCCGACGGCGCGACGCCCGGTATTTACACGAGGGTAGATAAGTATCTTTATTGGTTGAAACAAAGAATGACGTCATCGAAATGTCCCCCAGTACCGCTGGCACCCGGCGCCCGATCAGACGTGTTTCCACCACGACCGGTTCGATCGCCATCTTGAGCCTAGTCCAGCCACTTAAAATAAAGAGCCGTCTTTTATTGGCGCTTAACGTGGAATCTAGTCAGTGATCTGGCAAATTTCCTGACCGACCTGAAGATTTGAATAAAAAGTCGTTTGTTTGGCAGGTCTGACCATGGTGAAGTTGGTATTCAACGTTAAGTTATCGATGGATATATGGGTAAAGGTTTGCCCTTTTTCTGATCAAACTGGTGCTATATGAGTCATCAGTATTGCTCCAAACCAATCCTGCCTAGAGACAGTTTTACTATGCCGCCCTCAAAAATATCTTTCCTATTTGATGCGTTGAAGGATCTAATTCTTAGTTTCTCGCTCTGTGGGTATAATTCAGGAGACAATTTAATTTATTTCCTATCCGAAGGCTTCTTATATAGAGTGACACTTTTAAATATGGTATACCTTCCAGTATGGCATCAGACTATCCTTTGTAGCTAACAAGCTGCTTACCGACAACAGCATGTAAATTCAATAGCCTATTTTGTTGAACGACGCCCAAAAAACTTGTTTGACGCTATCTTGAGGCAGTGTTTACAAAAGCGTGGGTTGTAGAGTATATACGCAATTGACTGTTTATTCTCATGCGCCCACCTACAGTGACTAATGGGTCTATGACATCAAGTGCAGATGGATGCATGCTTCGAGCCTCATACCCTTATATTTAGTATTAGGGTATTTTGCATTTTACCTTCTCAGATGTTACATTTTGCCGATGACCCCCTTTCACACACATCTCAAAACAATGCAAGTTTCTGCTGTTCCATACACTGGTGCTTTCGACTGTGGAACAAATAATGTATTCAACTTTCAATGATTTTATTCTTCAAACTTTCCTTCTAAAGCTTTCCTTTTCCTTTTCGACTATATATATATATAATATTTAATATTTATGATAACTAATATTACTATTTAAAATAACAACCACCAAATACTGTGATGGTATGGTATACCGTAGACAAGGTCGATATGTGCAATGGAATCAGTACTTACTGAGCCCGTAAAAAAGTAGTGAATATTCGTATACGTCGGGGAAAAAGTGGTTTGGAACTGGCCGGGAAAGGTTCGTATATAGAGGTTGGTTGGGTTGGTAGGGAGGGGTGCTTTGGTTGGTAGATATGGTTAGTAGGGATGGGTCGGAAGGGGCAGGCGTTAGTTAAGGGGATGAATTTGGTATGGCTAACAATGTAGTGAAAACAAGCATTTGGGGTGGGTGGGGTGGGGTGGGGAGGAGGGTACGCTATATGGGAATTATATTCCAGAAGAAATAACGTACACGTTAAGCTCAAATGACTTGCATTTTGTTATTGTGGAGTCACGACCTATGTGTCATGACCTCACAAACCTCTCAGTGATTCAATAAGACAAATGTATCCAAGCCACAACTTTAACCAAATTGATTTCGTATGAGGCAGAAAGGTGAGCAAATTTGTGGAACTTGTGGAAAAGGGTCGATGCTCTCAATTGCTGTTAAATCTATGTCCATTTAAACCAGGATGACAATTTATGTTAATTAGATCATTTTCCACATCCTGTTGGGGTTCTATGTGGTTAACTTATTGTATTAACACAATAGTACAGCATAAATATTAACCTCGGTTAAGTTGCCATATAATGTTGATTACTCTTAGCTTAGGCTACTCAACAAAGGTAATTCTGGTAGAACTACTGGTGACCTTTTTCCAGTGTGATCTTCCTTGCCTTGTCCAGGATACCCCTAGCTCACCATGACGAATTTTAGAAGCAGTGGTACTGACCTATCACCTATCAAGTGAATTGGTAAATAATCAAGTTACATGGCCAAAAAGTTAGCAACTCCCTGCACAATGTTAACTTACGAACGTCAATTGATAAAGGCAGTCACTCAGATTTCTCCCGACTTACGATTAATTTTACCCAGACTATATAAATATGACTTTATCATTATTGTCATTACCCCTATGGTTCGGGGAGGGGCGTGTCGGTGCCACGGCGGCAAGTCTAGAGTGTATTAAGGGCCATGTTTTGTTCATGGGGAAAGAATGGAGAAATTTAACAATTAATACAAAGTGCTTTGAGGGTGCATTAGTTTGACTTATTGATATATTGTAACGAGTAATTCTAGCTAGTTTTGGTTAAATCGGAGACAGACCAAACCCAGGTCACTGCTTTCAACTTGAATTAACTATTAATATATTAATAATCTGACCAAGAAATTGATCACAGTAGTGGAAATTGAACGAAAAACTCTTTGGTTGCATACTGAGCTTAAAGCAAAGCTTATTTTAAAAAACAATTTTTTACACAAAAATTGACCCAACTTCGTAATCACTTTATTTATACTGAGAAAGAATGCCCAATTATCCTACAAAAAGTTGGACATATTTCTAATCGCAGAGCGTATATTACAAAACGGAAATCGAAAAAAAAACAGGGAATTCGTTAGTTTTATTGACCTCAAAATTATCACTTTCATGAACATTCGGACAAAGCACAAACATGATATACTTTTTTATTTATTATAAAAGTATTCAAGAATGTGCAGCTAAGATAATCACACATCAGTGGATTGATATTCATTCCTGAAATTTAATTTTACATCTTTGTCTTTTAGAGTTAAAATGCAGAAATACTATTTTGTTAGATATCATCCATGAATTATCGTTAGATATTTCATATTCATAAAGCTTGTTGCAGCTAGGATATGAATTTTTTGTTTTTTTCTCTATTGCTATTTTGCATTTTATATTTTACAATAAATTATTGTTCTTTCTTTCATTATTTATTTCATTCAGATTGTCTTTATTATGTATATTTTTTGTTTTTTCTACTGCTTTGTTAATATCTTTCGTGCATTTCTTTTTGTATTTATCTCTCAGTGCCATGTATTTCCATTGTTTGCCTCTTTGTTGTTTTATATTTATATATATAAAGAAGAATTGTTAGTTTATTCTTTCATATGTACATATATATTACTTTTGACAGTTTCTTCCTCTGCCGTGCTTGAATATATTGGGCCCAACATATGAACGAGGTGTCTCAATTTTGTGTCCTTGTAATTTTGAAGAAGAAAGTGTTTTATTCAGTCTCACAGGTGATGGATATTTTCCAACCATGTGAGGAGATTGGCACAAGTTCCGCCTACCTACCCTCCCCCTCTCCTCCCCCTCTTCTCACATCAAAATGCCATGTAAATAAGACTATAAATTAGGACAATTGTCTACTTCGGCCCGCTGATGCTCTGATTGTTATTTCATTTTGGATGAGAATCTTTGTGTCCAGGGACTGTTTACCGTTGGGCTAGGTTGTAGTGGACCAGACAAAGAAGCTGAATAAAAGGGGGGGGGGTGAGGAGGAGGGGGAAGTTCTGGATTAGCATAATTTCAACTGAGTGTGAATAAATAAACAATTTGTTTCGACTGTCTCTTTAAATTTTATTGCAATCTATACACAAGTTAAAAGTAAGCATGGTTGCCTCACTATGAGGCTGCAGGTCCCCAATTTAAATCTTGTCTACCCTTCACGCCCCCCCCCCCCGTCCATCCCCCTCTAAGTAATCCGACCATGCCTCTATCTTTCCTCTCCAAACTTGGCCACTTACAACACTGATCTTTGCAATGGATTGTGCACTGCTCATTCATTTCAAGTTCTACTGTAACTTTCAACTATTCAGATTACATGCAAGCTTTTTTCTTGAATTTCCAATTTACCTCGAATTCTATCTTTCTGATCATGATTGGCTTGAGGAGGTCAGGTTGGGACTGCAGCCCGGGTTCAATAAATGGGCTCAGGATATGATGACGGCGATCGTGTAAATATGAGAAAAAGAACCTTTTCTCAATCATACTTAAATGAACTAGTACGTACGTGATGTTGTAGCCCAATTAACTTTCACAGTGACGTTAACCACCAACAAGGAGATTGTGGTATATACTTGGAATGTGAATAAAGATGAGTCAAAGAACGTTATCGAATTCGGTGTAGATCAAAGGATGTTTGAGGTCACCAGAGGTTAAAATCCGAAAGCCTCATAAAACACAGTAACTTCAGAAACAACCTTAAATGAGCTTTGTCGTAGAGGGTCAAAGGTCATTTCAGGTCAGCAGAGGTAAAGTTTTGAAGAGCTAGTCAACACTACAGTAGTCAACACAACAGTAGTCAACACTACAGGTACATGAGGGTTCAACTTCATACTTGGTCAACTTAGTGAAGTAGTAGAATTTTGTATAAAGCTAGATTTCCAAAGCTTTGATTCAATCCCCTTTTCACTCACCCTTTCTGACTTGCAAATGCACTTCAGATGAAAACAATTATCCAATTATCAGAGGACCCTGCTGGCCTCACCTCTTAATACTTCAAAAGGTCAGTGATACTGGCCCCAAATTTTAGCTTGTTAAAATTGATGAAAAGGTTTCAAAAGTACTTTCAAGTCTATTCTCAAAAATTTGAGTGTCCAGTTAGATAATACAGGGTCTCAGCAAGTGATATGATAACAAGGAGGATATCAATAAAATGTGTTTTAAAAGATAGAGCAGGATCAAGGGACCATTATTTGACTTGCTAGCACATTTGAGGCTAAAATCATGTTGACCTATAACTTTTGAAAGCAATTAAGACTGACCTAAGCTTTATTTTCATTATTCCCCTACTAACAGGTGTGGAGATATCAAACTTAAAAACATACATATCAAGGGACCATTATTTGACTTGCTAGCACATTTGAGGCTAAAATCATGTTGACCTATAACTTTTGAAAGCAATTAAGACTGACCTAAGCTTTATTTTCATTATACCCCTACTAACAGGTGTGGAGATATCAAACTTAAAAACATACATATCAAGGGACCATTATTTGACTTGCTAGCACATTTGAGGCTAAAATCATGTTGACCTATAACTATTGAAAGCAATAAAGACTGACCTAAGCTTTATCTTCATTATACCCCTACTAACAGGTGTGGAGATATCAAACTTATAAACATACATATCAAGGGACCATTATTTGACTTGCTAGCACATTTGAGGCTAAAATCATGTTGACCTATAACTATTGAAAGCAATAAAGACTGACCCAAGCTTTATTTTCATTATACCCCTACTAACAGGTGTGGAGATATCAAACTTAAAAACATACATATCAAGGGACCATTATTTGACTTGCTAGCACATTTGAGGCTAAAATCATGTTGACCTATAACTATTGAAAGCAATAAAGACTGACCCAAGCTTTATTTTCATTATACCCCTACTAACAGGTGTGGAGATATCAAACTATATATATCAAACTATCTAAACATACATACTCCTGTAGAAAATATTCTGGATTTGTTTCAAAGTGTAGAATGTGTTAACTTATATGCCTTAGTGTTCCAACAGATCTAAAATGACATTTTGGACATACTTCAAATAATTTTTTATTACAAATTGCTGAGAATAAATTTCTATACTTCTCACAAAGTTGTATTCATTCAACTCTTTTTGCTGAGTGATGAATTGAAATATTTGTACCCTCCCTACACCAAATCTAGTCATTGTTATATTAAAATTAGGAAAGTTTCAAAATCAGCTTTGAGGTATCAGAATTCCCTCGTCTTGTATCACCAACGTCTGCCATAGCGAGAATTTGCCAATGAGTCTAACATTTCATGCAATGTAACTGGGAGAGGGGGGGGGGGATATATGTGACCCACCATCTGTCCCTATTCCCCTCCTTCCAATGGTCTTTGTCTCTTTGTCTCATTTGTCTATTAACCCTGCAGGTTTGAATGGTGACAATTTCACCAACATTTGACCTAAAGAAGACTTGGCGTGGCTACAAACCAAGCTAACAATGAATTAAGACACATCAACACATGTTAGAAGCAATTAAGAAACATGGTAGAAATGATGACACAGACAAAATGGGTTTCTCTCTAAGAATTTTCGTTTTTATTGATCTTGCCTTTCATTTGTATTGTACATCTCCAAAAGATTGCCAAATATAGCCACCAATGATCCACTCACAAACGTCTTCCCCTGCGACCGCACTTTCTGCGGGTGCTGTCGGACGGGATGGGTGTCACATCCTCTGTGAGATGAGATAAAGGGAAATAAATACACTTTCAATAAAAAATCAGTTGATTTTACTTGCCGGGTACGGTTTCCCTGAAATGCAAAGAACTGTGCCCTTTCTTGAAGGATAGTCTGGCGAACTTGTCAAGTAGATTACTTTCAAAGAACAAGTCTAATAACAAGGCCTGCAAGAATATCACAAGAGGTGAACTAGTCTAATAGCAAGGCCTGCAAGAATTTCACAAGAGTGGAGTGAGCATTGTCTTTGTTATTATCAAAGACATGAGGCAAAAAGTCGAAATAATTCAACCCTTTGACAAACACTTAAAACATGTTTTGTATAGCAGTAGTATTTGAGTGAAAATGGAGAGGGTATATTGGCAAGTGAAGATGTGTTGTGTTTTACTACTATGCAATTGGCTGATGGTTAAATTGCAAATGGTTTTCATGAGTCCAGAGCTTTCACTTGCACCTTCAGAGAATAGTTTATCCAGTATCCCATCGTAAAATGGTCAAATTGATACACAAAATCAAAGATGTATCACAGAATTTTACACAGGTACCAAATTATTTTACAAAAGACAAAATCTAGAGCCCTCAGACCGGCTAGGCCAAATCTGAACACTTAAATATTCTCTGATTCTGTTTCAGGATTTTGTCCCAGTCTTTTCAATTGTTAGAACAACTTTCCTGTGTTGAATACCAATCATAGCCTTCTCTGAGATGAGACAACTAACACCTCATAAATAGTAACAGAGCAAATAAATTATTGGCTACAATGGGATTATGAAATGGTGCCCTAAAGAATAATAAGCCTTGCACTAAACTGACAAAGCTATTCAGACTTTAACACAACCAAAATTCTAACAATCATGTGATTTGAATCAGAAACACTGATCAAATAATTACAAAAATGGTCTTCAAATTGTCGTGAAATGAAGAGAAGAAGAAATGACCTGTAGAACACATTAGCTGTATCTCTCCACCAGTTTAATACATGCAGTAAATAAGATAAACTACTAGGCCCTCCCTTAGTATATATTTTAAATTTTCTAGATTAACTTTGGTGACTCCTAAAACTCTTCAGACAGAGGCATTGAAACATTTCATTTTATCACATGCAGACAGAGCAATAAATTTCAACCAGAATCAATGGGTGAAGAAGTTTGTGTCAGTGAAAGAAGTTTTGTAGAATAAACTTCCGAAATACTCAGGACGTTTTCATTATTTCTGAAATATAGCTGTATGTGATGTGGTACAATAGCTAGATGTGGCTCTTTCTTGCATGTAGCGAGGGATGAATCCCTTTTTATAAGCTCCACAGCTGTTACTTTTGTATTATCTTCATGTTTGCCATCTTTATCCTTTCTAATAGGGCATGACAGTTTCCTCTGCAAGAAATGACAGACTTCAAAACCATTTCATATTCCAATAATTTAAATTGCATTCATAGGATGTGGGGAATAATTTTATGGTTCATTATTTGGGTAGCAGTTTGTAGGTTTATGAATGTTACTTCCCTTAAAAATATTGAAATGGTTCACAGAATATTGAAATGGTTCACGGCAGATTATAAAACCGGCTGTACAGCTTTGTACCTGTCGTAGCCATCTAACCATTTTGCATAGCAATTAGTTATGGGGTACCACATAATTTATTCTGGGATATATTCGAGTAAATATTCCCTTCCTCTTTTACTAATTATGCACTGAAAACAGAACTTTACTTTGTCAAAGCTTGATATAACTTTGATAAGGAGCACAAAATATATGCCATCAGTCGGCTAGCAATGCAGGGTTTGCTGCCAAACACACAATACATTTACAGGGCATGTACAGTAGGCACAAACCTAAAGTTTAATGGATGCAGCAGCTTACAATGAATAAATACTGTACAAACAGTTGAGCAGGGTTATCATGAACCCCGGGGCACTGGAGCCAAATTTTAGTGGGCCCCTTTGCTTTTCTGATAATTTAAAGGCACCCTAGGGTTACTGTAATGCTAATACTTTGTTAACAAATGAACAAATAAATCTACAAACTGAAACTCTACAGGAATACGAGAAGGTACCTCAAGCACAAACAAAATGGCTCTGCAGCCCCATCTTGTGCCATTAGCTGGGCCATTTTATGAGACTCACAGGGGCATTTTCCTTAACATATAGAGGGCACTCATGACTTTTGCCCTGTGATGTAAGACAGTCCACAAAAGAAAAATTTGTTCAGCTACATACGATTAATCATGGGACACCGTAGAACCCTCCCTCCGTTCAAGTCGGAACTTTACTTACCGATGCGTCCAATCTTCATTCCTGACCTAGCAAGGGCACGTAGGGCAGACTGGGCACCGGGACCTGGTGTTTTGGTCCTATATGAAAGAGAACAAAGAAGTTGATGAAAGCTCAGAGGAAGAATTTTTTTATTGTGTGGATAAGTCACCTGGAAAACACCACAAATCAACACTAAGACATATTACAATGTCACATTTCAAAATGGTTTGTGAGCTTCTGATCCCAAACTGGTAACTTGGACCAAAGTCAAATAGCTTTTGAAATCATCAAAGATGACAACAACAACAAACAAACAAACAAACAAGAGCCCACCAGGTACTATGGTTCCTTGCTTAGTGGAATATTTAAGTGCTGTACGTCATCACCCAATATCATAATATTAAGCCAACATGTGCCAGCTTTCCATCAACTGTATTCCAAGTTTAGATTGATTTAAGGTAGTGAAGTTCTTGCAGTTTTAAAATTTTGGTTCCTCCCAAGAAATTGGGCCTGATAAAATTTTGCATGTATATGGGCCCCAAAATATTTGGCCTAGTCTGAGTGGCTCCAAAATATATATGCCTCCAAAAATAATGGGCCCACAAATTCAAAGAAATGTGCCCCAAAATGGCCTACATATACAAGCTATTCGGTTGCAAAATGATTGCAATGGAAACTAGAGCACCAATGGTGCAGAAGCTCATACCTTTTCGAGCTTAAAAATGTAGGCCATTTTTTCAGATTCCACCAATTTTGGGCCCATGAGAGATAACCCTCACCCCCCCCCCCCCTCCGTTAGCAGAATCCTGGCCACACCACAGGCTATAATTCCTATTTTCCCCCTTTAAATCCTATTTTACCCACTCTCTCGAACAATACCACTGACCTACCCTATTAAACTTTCTCCCCTCTACCTGAGCAGACCTGAAGCACTCCTTACCAAAATTTTGGCTGGCTGCCTACATACTGCACCTCAGGCTCAAAGACTTCTAAGAATCGGCAAGTGCTGATTGGCTATAGGGCTCTCATGCTTACAGTTCAACAGTTAATAACAACTCCCAGTCCTGCTTTAATTCCACTAACAGCCTCTGCAGAGCTTAACCACAAATGTAAACAAACACTGCAGAAACTGGGAGACAAATTAAAGGAGCTTTGGCAAAAGGTGAAGGCTCAGATTTGTTTAAACAATGGGGATTAATTGTAATTAATTAACTTTTGACCAAAAATTATTAGGCATCACGTTATTCATACACAATCCAACAATCATTAGTTCAACTTTGAATATGATCCATCAAAATCTTGAGGAGATTGAGATATTTGAAAATATTACAAAGAATGACCCCCGATGACCCCCTAAATGACCTTTGACCTCAATTTTCCCAACACCCCTCGTAACTCTCATCCCGAGGAACGTTGTGACCAAGTTTCATTATAACTGGCCATACACTGTACGAACAGGAGCAATTTGAAAATATAGGGCCGCGGCCCGGGCCACAAAGACCCCTAGTTGATCTTTGATCTCAAATTCATGAACACCCTGAAGGTAAAACTTCCATAGTACTATCGTGACAAACCCTCAACATTGTACCATGGAATCTGTAGGAGAAGAAGCATTTTGCGTATTTCCACAGAATGGCCCATTACGGCCCACGGGTGACCTTTGACCCCAAATTTCGGACCATCTCTGATGGCCCTATACGCAATGGTCCTTGTGTCCAAGTTTCATGAAATTCCATCAAACACTGTGCGAGTGGAAGCGGTTTTACCAATTGTTGACGGATAGAGTGATAGAATGATAGTGATAGACCCCGCACTGTAACAATAGCTCACACCAGCATGCTGGTATGAGCTAACAAAATGTGGGCCCAAACTACAGGAAAGGGATACACCTATTCCTATTATCAGAGAGAACTATTTAATCCATAAAACATTTGAGCCGACCATGTCGACATGTTACCTTCTCTGCCGTAACTACCATAAGAATCAGGACAAATGTCAATAAACATTTTGTTTGTCTTAGTATACCTCTTTCATGCTCTCATGCGCCCTTTGCACTTCAAAGGCCGTCTTATATGAAACTTGTATTACACAGAAAATTTCCACTGCAGAGTGACTTACTTGTTACCACCGGTGGCCCTGAGTTTGATGTGCAGGGCTGTGATGCCAATCTCCTTGCACTTTACAGCAACATCCTGTGCGGCCAACATAGCGGCGTACGGTGAGGCTTCATCTCGGTCGGCTTTGACCTTCATGCCTCCAGTGACACGACAGATGGTTTCTCTATGGAGCAACAATACAACATGAAAGCATTGGATATCTATCCCACTGAATAGAAGAATGTACACTGTTTGGATGTTTATGAGTTTCTTTCAAAGAAATCATGACTTCTTCACTTCTCACATAATTTAATTATTTACAAGTATTATTCAATCACTCAGCTGTTAGAAATTAGGCCAATGAACAAAATTTAATAAATTGAACAGTTTTTTACATAATTATTGAACTAAGATGTTTCTCATGTCATAGATCGAAAGGCCATTGTTGATTTCCATGCCTTTCTTTATGCTTCATAAGCCAAGATCACTACAAGGTTAGTGTTGGACCGACTGTCAGTATACAGTACCGACCTATCAGCAAAAGTTGGGAATACCAGTATCAGAGGCTTCACTATCATGGGTATTGGTAAAGTTTGTATCAAAAACTGATATTAGGCAAACAATTCTGTTAGCCCAGACAAAGCTGACATTTTTATATGGAGATAACCTCTCATAGCTTGCCTGAGAAGAAAGTAAACTCCCTATTAGCAAGTAAATTTTGAAATGGGAGACTTTGAAAAATGCTACACCAAACATTTCCAAGGGGCAAATGGCTTGAGGCCTGATAGAGTATCAAAAGGGAAAACACAGTTGGTTCCCTACATAGTAACTAATACCCAGCCCAGTGATATAAACATGTCTAACAGCAGTTTTTGTTCCCTTTGGCCAGCTGTGAATTTATCAAAACAAAGATGACACTGTAGCTAAATACCTTAGCTACATGGCTGCCTTAACCTTAACTTGATCACACTGAGCAATGACTAGTACGCAATGGCTTTGGATTGTATTGATACACGCTCTATTCTACAAATTCTACAATAGCAATTGCTTGCCTGTGCATGTGACACTTCCTTCATCACTATTCAATACTGCAGAAATGCAGGAATTTGCTGGATATATTCAACTATTTGCTGGACATGTGCAAAGTGAAAATAGCAATGACGGATGTCAAAAATACATAATAAGTTTCCGTTGGATTACGAAACTTGATACATGCACAGCCTACTGAATCATCACAACAGCTTGAGTCCCTTAGGATTTGACTTAACAACTCTAGTTTGACAACTGTTTAGCCCCATCGTATGATGACTCTTTGCCAATCGTCGATTTCCATGTTGTACTTGGTGAATAGTGCACTGCACAGCTAACACAATCTGGTAAAGGGCTAACAATGTTTGAATAGGGAAATTTTTGTCAAACATTAGTTTCTGCAGGTGTTGGAGTGCAACATATTGGATATCTGTAAAAGCCGATATTGCAACACTTTAGTCAGGATGGTACTTTCTTTCAATGCTTCATTCGACTTATTACAGTTTGAGCATACTGAAATTTATATTAAGTATATACGCTTGGCATTCCACCACTTGTGAACGGTCCATGACAGAGTCCTAATGTGCCACTCACTTTATTGACTGCACAATTAATGAGATCAGTTAACATGGAAAAATTCTGCATAGTGGGTATTTTACGTGACCCTAAAAGTGCATGTGCATGGATTTATTCAGATGTACCGAGAATCGCTGGAACTTACTTGCCGGACAAGTCAGTTACATGCACGAATGTATCGTTGAATGATGCAAAGATGTGGGCCACTCCAAACACATTTTCTCCCTCTGGGACTTGAGGACCCAGGCTCACCTGGGCCTGTTCTTTGACTGCCTTTCCTTTACGAGGAGCCATGATCTACCAAAAACACAAATGAAATAATTAATAACAAAGAACAATAATCAGTCACAAATACAAATACTGTAGCAAATATGTGAAAAATTCATAAGAATGGTGATGAGTTCAAAAACAATGGCAAAGTTTATGCAAAGAACAGGGGAAACTACAACTACCATACAATTACTAACCTGTCAATTTGAAATCAGTAAAGTAACCATGCAAAATTGCAGACTAACCCACAACTATGAGCTGTTACACGCAATAGACTGCTGAGCACAACGAATTTTCACATTTGGAAAATATTGTACTTTCATTTGGCTTAACTTCACATACCTAGTACATGTGTAGATATCATTGCTGATAGTGATAATGTGATAGGCTTTAGCCTATGCTTAATGTCACTTGTTAACTGTAGGCTACACTTACATTTAACTAGTGTTAAAAAGATTCTCTTCGTTTTGGGTGATTTTATTCGAGACTAAACATAGAGAAATCATTTTTGAGTGTTAGCAAACACTTGCCGACATAGCTTGCTGAATGATTAAACTATATCACAAGGCAATATCATATAGGTCTATAGCCTACTATGATGATCCCAACGTTTGTATAGCCCATGTTGGTAGGCTAGCATCATGCTACTGTAAGTTAATGTTATACTACTAGCCCTTACTAACAGTTACGGCGGGCCTACATCAGGAAACTTTCGTGAAAAAGACGATGGATATCTATTACTAACCATAGATTAATATATGGGCAGTTGTGATATTTATCAGGTAAATAACCAAGACCTTGGGCTAAACGTAAGGTTTATCGCTGTCACATTAAACCTAGCCTATAATAATTAATACAAAATATTGTTAGGCTGCACATAACATTATTTCCAAGTTGACTACGTTAACCAAATGTGATCGCTTTAACGGAGTTAGATTCGAAAGACGACAAAAAAACGGGTTAAATGAAATTTCAAGTGTTTCTTATCACTTAAGTATTACAATATCATAAATAGTATAAAGATGAGAGAGATTGCAACAGATCAAATGTAGTAGTATTTTAATGAAATCGACATACTTTGGAGAACCATTAAAAGAGGGAGCTCTTTTGTTTTGATTTGCAGGACTTTGTGTTTGGTGTGTAGTGCATGTCACACACGGTTTCATTACACTATTCATTTGTCGTATCATGGAGGTAAAAACACCTCCATGCAAGGGCGGCGGAACCGGGGGGGCACAGGGGGCACGTGCCCCCCACTTTTCCTCAGGTTAAAAATGTGCCCTTTTTCTACATAAAAATTTCTAAATAAATAAAGAGTTTACAAAGCGAAACCCACGTCGAATGAAATATTTCGGGAAGTTTTAAATGTTTACTACCACAGGCGTATAGGAGCCCAATTTGATTTGGGGGGAGGGGGGGGGGGCTGTAACGACTTGCCCGAAAAACATTACCAAAATTTTTCGCGCGCTACGCGCGCGTTCAACATGTATGTTAACGTGCATATCATATAGGCATGTGTTGGTTATTACATAGCATGCCAATAACATACAATCATTGCCGTGTTATAACCCTTCCAAATTGGTTATAATTATTGGCAAAGTCGTTACAATAATAATCATCATAATAATATTAGTTTAACCATTGAAAAACACATAGAAAATTATTTTTCTTTCAGTATTTTGACATATTTCATTTGCTTTCATGCATGTATCGTACGCGTGTGCAGGGACTTGGACTTTATAATGATTTTCCAATTTCCCAATTTGCACATTAGATATTGCAGTGCTAGTATGCATTGTTTACTTGAGGCGGGGGGGGGGGGGCATTCATGGAGTGATGTGTATACGCAAATAAGATAATACAATAAGAGTTATAAAGGGTACTACATATCAGGCTGCATCAGTCCAATCGAATTTCTGCAAAGTGCCCTTCGACGTTGGTGCCCCCCCAGATTAAAAGTGCTTCCGCCGCCCTTGCCTCCATGGTCGTATATATACCTGGTGCCCCATCCAACCATCAATGTCACATCTCCTCCCTACCCCCCCCCCCTCTTGAATGATAGGGAGTTGCCCGCGACTCTTACTGTAGGATCCGTCTGGACTTTCATGGTGACACAAACTTACTCTAATGTTAGTGTAGTTTAGTGATCGAGATACCTACCATAAACAACTTCCCCAAACAGCTAAGAAAAATCTTATTCCATTTGGGAGATATCACAGATGTAAAGTTCCTTTCACAAACAATGCTAAAGACTTGATCAAGTTTAAACACAAGATCGAGTCGTAAATATGATATTATCGTGCCACGTTTGTTTCAGTTGTTTTCTTCTTATTTGATTACAATGTTTATTTTCTGTGTTGGAAAAGAGTTATGCAAAATACTGAATCTAAAATAATGAACCTCTTACGGCGTTGGTTTCAGTTAGTTTAATTTAGTAAAAAAAGGATCAGGAGGGACACTTAAGTCCCCATCAAGGACCCTATAGAGAGAGGAAAAAAAAACTGAAGACACAAACACTCAGACCCGATTACAATGCTTAAAGTGCTTGTCCAAAGCATTCTTAAACCCATTGACACTACTTGCAAGTACAACTTTCTCAGGCAAACCGTTCAACATAGTGTCAACATATTGTTAACATTTAATCTTGGAAAAAAAGAAGAACAAAAAGAGAGTACATATGGTTACAGATTCTATATCGGGAATATAATGACATCAGAGGTTTACAAAATGATAGCTCCCAGATTGGACGTTTACTGAAACTAAAGGGTATCCTAAACGGTAAAAGATTTTCTTAAGGTTGGGAGTAAAGATCCTTGTAATCCAAAGATAATAGTTGGGATTGCATCCTCTTTAACTAAAAGGCCACATAGGTTATACATCATAACAAAGCTTGAAAATGTAAACCGTAGACCAACACACTCTATATAATATAAATATGGCATTTAAATTATGCCAAATCAGCCATATAACTTAAGTTTTCATATAGTTTATCCAAATGTCACAGGGAAGTAGATTTAATCACTAAACCAAGGATTCAGTCTTATCAGAATATATAGTGGTCACCAAGATCTCATCATCACAGTGTAGCCATATACAATTTGGGATGTCATGTATGCCAGTAACCCCTCAGCCTTGCCCCAAGTCGTTTTGATTTTAGGGATTTGTCAATGCTCTCCCATACTATAGGATCTCTTGACAATACAGTGTATTTTGACTTATAGCAATTTGATGTTGAATAAAAAATAACATTAAACTATGATATGTGATTGATGATAGTATGAACATATCGTGGTGACGAAATTTGAAAAGAGAATCGAATTCATAAGTTACCCGAGGTTCTTATATACCATCTCATTTGGCTACAAAATCTAAGCCGATAGCGGGCTCATGCAGTTTGATTGCAATTTTTCGAGGTTATTTTCGATAAGGCTTGATAAATTTTCAACCTTAAGTGCAAAAGATAAAGCGAACCTTGTGACGTCATCATTTGAACACTGTCCACCAATTACTGTAAACAAGATATCCGCTGATGGTCTCAATCTAAAGAGATTTTTTATATTTTGGCGCAAAACATAATAACGTCATTTCCCCAGTCCAGCTGTACTCTTTGAGCTATATATAACGTCCCGTAAGTTTACTAACACTTCTTCCAATGATTGCAAATAGAGCTTGAAAAAAACATAATTGACAATGTAACTGAAGTGACGCACCTCTCACATCACGCCCTATTTACCCTACCCCATCTCTCGTCCCCTCTCGTCCCCAAGGGCGCAAATGTCCCAGCCCCTGCCGGAGGGGCCCAGTCTTTACAAAATTATAATAAATAAAACAAAAGTTTCTTTTACTAAAAGAATAAAATGGAATTTGTATCATGTCTTGCCTAAAAATCTACTTGCAGTTTTGCTGGCATGTATTTACAGATGTTTATTTGTATGTATAACTTGTCAGTTTCCAATTACATGCAATAAAGTGACTTTGATGTGTAAGTTTGGTCATTAGCCGAGTATTTCAATTTCTGTGTATGAGGGGCCCACCGAGCCTGAAGGGCCCGGGAACCCCAAGATCTACATCCGGCACTGCCTCTATACTCCCATGTCATTTTCCTTCCCCTCCTATTCGGTCGGACCTGGCGATGTAGGAGATCAATGGGAAGTTACAGCCCCGGGCCGGGCGGTCAATTAAGGGCCCGCGAAACTGATATCGAGGAAGCCCTTGAAAATACTTGGATATATATTTAAGGGAAAACAAAGAGTGGAAAAACAGGATCCGATGATGTAGTTATATTCCCAGCAGTGGCGTGCACAGTATACAAAGGTGTGAATAGGGATTCTCAGTTCCCCCAATTGATTTAGGTAAGGGAATGGCCGCCTTTACTGAAGGATATACATACGAATCTAGGATGTAATGGAGGAGGCATTGGTGTACGCAAAGAGGTGGAGGCGGATGACATGCCGCCCACCTACCATCGTCAGCCAGGAGAAATTTGGGATTCAGTGTGGAAGAATTTTTAAACTACTACTGTGAGTGAACCCCCCCCCCCATCCCCCACACACACATCCCTTTTCAACCTTTCACAAAGTATTTATTAGCTCAGACTTGAGCTTAGAGCTACTTATAAAGACCTAATAGTCAGTCTTAATAAGCTTCAGAACTCGCCATATGGGAATCGGCTTCAATGAGCCCAGGGCAGCACCACTCCATTATAAATCCGGGATTCTCCTCTGGCCCTTTCATTAAGGTTCAGGCCCATACCTAAATTAGTTAGGTAAACTTGGGACCCCCCCTCCCCATCGTACACACACCTTTGAAATCATGTGCACATCCAGTGGCGTAGGAAGGTACTATTGAGTGGGGGGGGGGCTGAAGACTGATGGCCGGCCTGGGGGAGGGGTCTAAGGAGAGGGGTGTCCCCCTCCCCTTTGGAATTTTTTGCATTTCCGGGTGGCCTCAGATGCAATTTGGTGCAATATAGCACATTTCAACACCTACTCCATTTTGAAAACTTAATTTTGTATTTTCACCTGGCCTTAGATGCAATTTGGTGTTCCAAATGAGATTTTTTTTCTCATTTGGAAATGAAAAAGGGGGTTTCTGACTTGCGAAGAGGGGGGGCGGAATGATACTTCCGCCCCTCCACATTTTTCACTGGGGGGCTGGCGCCCCCCAGCCCCCCGGTTCCTACGCCCTTGTGCACATCACTGGGAAGGAGGTGTGTGGCACTATGGTCTTAGAGGCCGACTTCATGAAGGGACGTTAAGTGATGCAATCTGAAGCATATTTAAATTAGGTCTAAGCGAATGGTTGTCAATAAATAAATGCTATTGAACCTTTGTGTGAAGTTGGGATGAGGATGGGTTTACACCCGCAGGAATGGATTGATTCTTCCCCCAACTAAATGCAACAAGTTCCTTGACTGAACCATTCCAGTCTACTGATGATGGGCGGTGGGGCCATGTCTCCCCACCCCACCCCATCACATGTTCCTTACCCCGCAGCCCGATTTAACTCTCGATGCATGTGCATACCCCTTTCGCCCGCCCGTGACAGGTCTCACCGTTAACTCTTTTTACGATTGTGAAATTGTGTCTTGCATCTTAGCTTTCGGCTCAGTTTTCTAGTTAAATACCAAGGATGAGGGGTGACATCAGATTTGAGTCAAGGCTTCCTTTCCTGGGGATTGGATGTTTAAATTAGTTTAGATTCCATTGATATGACTGTGTGTTCAGCCTCGTGTGGTCGTGAGTTCAGTTAATCATATCTCCTCAGTCCTTTGTTCACAATCGCCAGTTTCCATGAAAATAATGGTTCCAAGAACAACGAAGTGAATCGATACACACACTCAATCCTCACAGTATTTGTACACCCACTTCATTGTTCAAAGGTCACCAACCTTCGTTCCCCGGAAGCTCCCGATACGCTATCGGACGCAATCGGAGATATTCGGCCATGTTGTTATTGTTACACTATATGTACACTGGTACAATGGGAACAGCTGGACAAAACCGATAGTACGAGAGAGATACACCAGCCGCCCGTCGTCTAAAGATGTTTGATTTTTCTCTCTGAAGCTCATGAAAACGTGACCTGTTACTATGGACAGGTACTAACAAGTTATTCTTCTTATTTATTCCGATTTCTCTTCGATATGTTGGCCAGGTTTGGTTCATTTATGCATTACTTTTCCGTGTGTCTGCTTGTTGTAAGAGACAGAGATATATGCCTACTATGTACTGTAGTAAAGACTGTGAAGCCTGCAATTTGCACGGATCCTAACTCAGTTTATACTTCGATTATACAATACTCAAGTTCGGATTAGCTAATGATTTTTATTGTATTTTAGCGTTATTATTGTATACAAGCTTGTCTTTATTATTCTTATGGTATCTCGCATGGTGATTGTTTTGTTCGTTGTCTTCTTGAAGCATTTTCGAAGGATTTGGCGTAAGTTTTAACACCGGTGATTCTAACCTGTACTCGGTAGTTAACGTTATGTACATAGGGATAAGACTCTGTGCCCTACGTCACATATCCAACGTTCGCTTTGGGTTTATCTAAGAAATGATCGTGGATTTGTAACTTGAAATCGATCAAGTGAGATGTGTAATAAGAGGAGACGAATTCAGATGCAAAGCAAACTCAAATGCATTTTATATCAAAATAGCCAAGATTTTGTTCGCAAGTGATGAGTCACAAGCTAGTCCATACATTGTCCCTTTGTTCAATTGGTAGAGCAATGGGACAATGGATGTGCACAATAGAACTCACTGGACAAAGCTTCTGCAAGGAAAATCAGATCTTATGAAAGTTTCATGAGCATCTATCAGGAAAAAAAGTGATTAATGAATTGATCTGTAGTATTACTTAGATACACAAGATTAATTTTATGGGCAGTTCTTGTTAGGATGGCTTAGCCTTTGTGTGTTATGTTCCATCACCAACATAAATGTAAATGGTTATCAGTGGTTTGAATTTTATGGTATACATTGCTCTGTAACTGTTCATAAAGCAGGCCTTAGGTTGGAAACATACATATGGCAATATTATCACAAAGTATTAAGTTTAGGTTTGTTTATTTGTGTTGACATGTTTCATTATCATGTACGGTATACATGTACAAACATTAATAGAGATACATAAGAGGTGACTGCTAGATGTATATTAATTGGCATACATTTTTATCGATGAAACTGTAACATTAGGAAAATCAAATCTCTCAATTGTGGTTGGTAATCATTCACATTACATATAATGTAAGTTGGAAATTTAAGCTTGTTTATCAAGAGCGCATTGCCTGTTTATGTTAATGTTTAAGCATGCATGAGTTGGGCCTGGTAAGGTAAGTTCACAATATAATATTGCAGGTCAGTATTCAAGTATATTTCATGTTGCAAATGTCTTCATTTCAGGTAATTATGTAGTGTTCAAATTTTAAGAGCTCTGAAATTTTATCTCTTATTAAAAGATATGGTTTCAACATGTACAAATGCACTATGCATTTGTATCTTTGCACTCGCATGATTGTATTGAAATTGTGACCATTTTGCATAGCATCTGATGAATCATTTTTGCTTTGTTCATAATTACACATAAAGTTGTGCTAAAGACCTATAGTTCATGCTTTCATATTGTTTATATTGCTATTGACACCTACTATGGTAATTGGAAATGAGGAATAAAATAATAATAATAATAATTCTTTATGGTGACTTCATTTGGCCACTTCTACTGTATTTATAGCCAATATATACCTCATTTGGGAGATCTATCTATATGGAGCCTGTACAAAGTTAACTACTCACTTTCCTCTTTCTACACTGTTAAATTGGTACTCCTTCACTGATTCTTTTACTACCTTTGACAAAAGGTCGTCTGGCATGTATTTTGGTCTGAAAATTATGTAAGTCTTGTAACTGCTGATGACTGGTTTACAAGGTAACAAGCTGTATGCCGAAAGGCAGAGGGACCAGTGTCCCTTATGCTATGGTTGTGTAACACTGATGATTTGAATAACCAGCGAACATTTAATATTACCAGGCAGCACGAAACCTGAACGAGTAATGTCATGATATCTTGGTTTTAATATGAGTGTCTCAAACCTAACGTAAATTGCCATTAAAAGGCTGATGGGGGGAAGGGGGGGGGTGAGTTGTAGATGTAACTTTATGAGATCACCATTCCAAGTATCATTAATAATTTGGAAACATGACACACAACAAAGTGCCAAAACAGACAAAGAGTAATAGCCATTTCGTATTCCATTTGGCTGTTCAAGTACTTAAAGTGTTTTGCTGTATCCCTGTGTTTACCGGCTATCAAGCAGAGTATAAGTAAATCACCAAACATTTTGGAAAACTGGGCTTGGTAACTGACATCCAGAGCTGCAAGAAAACTTAGGTAAAGTTCTTGACATTTTGAAAGCAATTGGAGAATGGAGAAGATTATCAGTTGATATTTATGTCTAGCAAAATTGTAGAACTGTTCACACCATAAGATCATGATTCACACATGACACCATGATTGAAAGATATTAAACCTAATATGCTTGTTCATTGCATTGTGCAACCCCATTAGACCCAAAAAGCAGGTAAATAGCCTACTGCACGGTAAAACATGGATTATCTGAACTTTTATCAACCATCTCATTGATCATCTGCGTCATTGATTATCTGGATTTGCGATTCTCCAAATCCAGTCCCATCTTTACATTTTTTAAATATTGCACTATATACATATATCATGTATTATGTACAAGTATCATGAGCGTTTATGCATAGCTGCAGGAAACTTTCTCTTTTAAAAACACATTGCACAGTCTATTACAAACAGCATATTAGACAGTAGGATCAGAAATATATCCAGATGTACTACATATCATATCTTGAATTTCTGGACAACATTTTCTCTTGACATGTGCAGATAAGTTTCGTTGTGTGGGTTTAGATAAAGTAATGCGTACGAGCCTCCTTACAATGAGGTGTACCATGCTCCTTTGTTTTTATTCTTTGTTTTGCTTGTTTCAGTTTTTGTGTCTTTGATGATATATCCCTGCATCCAGTGTCTACCTTCTTTTCTTTTCCTCTCCCGTGCACAGAGTTATGGATCTAGAGAGTTTCTTGGAGTACAGTACAGAATGGGACGACCAAGGCGACCACCAGTCGTTTGAGGACAGCGATAGGTTCGAGGACGAGTCCTATGACTCGATGGGGAGCGACACAGAGAGCCTCTGTCCTAATAATTGGAGGGGCTGGAAGAAACCCGGGGGTAGCGAAAGATCCAGCGACAGACCAGTCAATTTGAATGTTGGACCTTCTGTATCAACTATCACTGTCATGGAAGAAAGTGATCCCGAAGGTTTGTAAAGTTCTATCAATCTGTTGAAAAGAGCTGAATACTGTGAAAGTGAAAGTATCTGGACGGACAGTAAATAGGATCAATTAAACTATCTCACATTAATGCAAAAAGTATCTGCTCCCTCATATATGCTACTGTACATTCAAAGGCAATGGAAAGAGTGACTTAGGGATAGGCTGAGCAATGGGTATTAAGGATAGGCTGAGAAAGGGGTAAGGATAGGCTGAGAAAGGGGTAAGGATAGGCTGAGAAAGGGGTAAGGATAGGCTGAGACCAGGGTATTAAGGATAGGCTGAGACCAGGGTAAGGATAGGCTGAGACCAGGGGTAAGGATAGGCTGAGACCAGGGTATTAAGGATAGGCTGAGACCAGGGTAAGGATAGGCTGAGAAAGGGGTAAGGAGAGCATGTATCTTGTGGTAGATTTGACAAAAGAGCTCTCTAGGATATCAGAGGAGGGACTGCCATTTCATACTGTTTAGAACTTTGAATTAAAGTAGCACGAACACGTGAAAAGAGCTCGCAAGCTGCAAACAACGCCTGATGAACTTGCATGCTGATGTGATTGACCAGTTCATGGTTCCAGAGATATGCTATACAAAAACTTTGCATGGTTTCAATTAAGTGCAGAATTATGAAAATGCTTAGAAGACACAAGCCAAGGCTCTTCAAACAGTTTGCTTGACTTGAAACTTCCACTAAAGTCCTTGATAACAAGCACAATGTTAGTAAAGATATCATCTGTACATAACCAAGGAGAAACAGAAATCTTATCAAGAAGTTGGTTGAAATCAAGTATCTTTTACTGACATTAATAACATGGTTCTTCCAGAATTCTAACTAAGAATTTTAGACTGTAGTACATCTAAGAATTGCACACTAGCTGACTTTACTTATCTTTCAATTAAGTGTTAATCTTGACTCTTTCTATCTTTCTTTCCTTTTTTGTTCATTTTTGTAATATTTCACCTTTTTTCCCTAACATTAATTGATATATGTTTTTTTCAGTTTTGCCTCTCTGTGAGCTGGCAGCTATAACAGTTGCTCATCACATTCCATTTGAAGTTGTCGAAAAAATGTACCCAACCATCCCAGAAAATCTCCAGCTCAGAATCGCCTTTTGGAGTTTCCCTGAAAATGAAGAAGATATCAGGTAAAATCTTCAAATCTTTTTATATTGATTTTAAGTTTAGTCTTGAAGATCTATTTCCATCAAAGACAACCATACCACTTGCAAGTACTGTAATGCCTTGTTCACACATGATTTGTGTGCACACTAGGGGGATGATCTGAAACCACAAGGGGGCAATCAAGTTTGTAGCATGAATGCTCACTTTGTGGTTTCCATCTCTGGAAGATCCTGACACTACAAAGGCGGTCAAGATTCAGATTAACGATCTACGATTGCTGCATAAATACATGTGGTTGCAGTGTTTGTACCCTGTAAAGGCAAACTAGTTTATATCATTAACAAGCTACGATTTATCGCTGCGTAAATACATAGCACTGGTAGTGCAGTGTTTGTACCCTTCAGAGGTGATCCAGATTATATCATTATCAAGCAATGATTGCTTGCCCATGTCATTGCTGTGTATATACATATCAGTGTGAGTGTCATGTTTGTACCCTTCAAATGCAATCTAGTTTATATCATTAACAAGCTACGATTGCTTGCCCTAGAATCATTGATGCGTAAAATACATAGCAGTGCGAGTGCAGTGTTTGCACCCTGCAAAGATGATCTAAATAATATCATTAACAAGCAACGATTGCTTGCCCTCGTCATTACCGTGTAAATACATAGCAGTGTGAGTGCCATGTTAGTACCATGCAAATCCTATCTTGATTATATCATTGACAAGCTCCAATGCTTGAACGCATTATTGCTACGTAAATACATAGCAGTTTGAGTGCAGTGTTACTACCCTGGAAAGGCGATCCAGATTATATCATTTACAAACTTCTATTGCTTGCCCTCATCATTGCTGCATAAATACATAGCAGTGCGTGTGCAGTGTAAGTACCCTGCAAATGCAATCTAGATTATATCATTAACAAGCTCCAATGCTTGCCTTCATCATTGCTGCATAAATACATGGTGGATTGCAGTGTTTGTGCAGGACAATAACAAGCATGGTAGCACTATAACTAGCTAATTGGTTTGTGAATGATCATTGCGACATTTCTTCGGTTCTGTAATGCTCTTTCTTTTCAATGTTGATTCACCACCTGTTCTCCAATCTGGACTTGTCTTGTGTCAGTATATCACCTCCCATGAAGATTCTGATTCTCGTTGCAAACTCAAATGTGAACAAAGGCCTATGACACAAATATGATGGAAAATGCCACAGGTCTACTAGGACAAAATAATCCACAGTGATAGTTGAATACTTTATTTCAGTTTCTTGTTTCTAACTCTGGATATGGTTGTTGCAAGTTGACTTATTTTTCCCCCGGGATAAAGCAACCATTAATGCCAGGAAATGGATAACAGTAGGTGGTCTGTCATAGTGGCACATACTCTTCAAAGCACTAATTTCCTTGAATAATCCTGCTCTTTATTTGTCCTTCAAAAGTTTTTTGATAAAATAAATTATTTAAAGTGAATATGGTTCAATCAAGTATGTTCAGTAATAAAGACTAGGTCATCATCTAGCATGTTTATAACAAAGATTTTAACAAAAGGGTTACATCTACATCGTAAACTGGACTGAGCACACCAGTTATGTTTACTACGTAACTTCTCATGAGGCATTAGAAATAAAATGCATGTGCACAAAGAATATATTTAGTGTATCATTTATATTTCATATCTTGAGGAAGTACGTTTTTTTTTTTTCAATACAAACATCAGTATACAAGCATAGGCCCGGTCTATACTTTCATAAGTATACCAAGATTTCAGATAGTATACCAACAGTGGGCCTAGACTAGTGAAAAATACTATTTTGCATTCACATCCATGGGAGTTCACTAGGTTAATTTCTTAACTGAATCTTGTTGTTAACGGCATGTAATGTCAATTCAATCAATACAAACACCAGTATTTAAGCTTAGGCCAGGCCTATACTTTCATAACAGATAGTATACCAACAGTGGGCCTAGACTAGTGAAAAATACTATTTTGCATTCACATCCATGGGAGTTCACTAGGTTAATTTCTTAACTGAATCTTGTTGTTAACGGCATGTAATGTCAATTCAATCAATACAAACACCAGTATTTAAGCTTAGGCCAGGCCTATACTTTCATAACAGATAGTATACCAACAGTGGACCTAGACTAGTGTAAAATACTATAAAGCATTCACATCCATGAAAGTTCACTAGGTTAATATTTTTGAATATTGTGGCTAGAAATGTCAATACAAACATCAGTATTTCAGCATAGGCCAGGCCTATACTTTCATAACAGAGAGTATACCAACAGTGGGCCTACTTACTACCTAGACTAGTGAAAAATACTATTTAGCATTCACATCCATGAAAGCTCACTAGGTTTTAAATCGTTGTGGTAAATGGCATGTAAAGTCCTTTTAACATAAGAAATGCAACCAGCTGCGTTAACTAAAAGTGAAAAGCTTTTTCATAACTAGTGGTTTTGTAATCCTGAACTTGATACAAGAGGTGTTTATTTTATTTCCATGTAAACAACAATAGTGTGAGAGCATTGTGGTCAAGTGGTTAAGGTAGTACCACTTGTGATCGAAGGCTTGTAGGTTCAAGTTCTGGCCAGATTATTGTGTTTTGTCCTTGGGAAGGCACTTTATCTCCATTGCCTCTCTTCACCCAGGTGTATGAATGGGGACCTGTGAGATAAACTGTCAGTTGGGCGCTGTTTAGCTGCTGCCATGTGGAGGGATTGTCTCTGTGTTTGACAGGTTATCGTTGACCACGGTAATATTGTGATGGGCCTTGAGCACTGTATCAGTGGATATGTCTGCGCTTTATAAATCCTCAATATTATTATATTATATTGTTGTCCCATGCAGTGAGAGCTCTGTTAACAATAAGTCGGTCAAATTAGGTTTTGTTTATAAATCTCAGACAAGAAAAAGATGTTTCTGTTAATAATTGACTAGTTTAGACCTATTTAAAGTTATGTACCGAAAAAGAAAGAACTTTGAACTAAGTTACAGTAGTATGTAAACAGCATCAAAGTTAAAAAGGAATTTACAACAGTGGATTAAGAAAGTTTAAAAATGATAAGTAATGAAATATCTAAATCAAGTATAAAAACATTCTTCTTTTAAAGAAAAGAAGAATTGCCCAACCCTGTTATGACTTAACCAGTAGCATATTATGAAATAAAGCAATCTAATCTGTCTCAGCTATGACAATGACAGCATAGCTATGACAGAATAAATACTCAATATCACTTAAACATATGAAAGTAAACAATAAGTCAAGTGAACAAATATTTTTAATTTTACATATCAAATTCGTGCTTGGAAATGGAGAAAACAGAAGTATGATACTTATAAAATCGTTTTCCCAAGAAATATTAATCTGTCAGAAAATGTACTGGAAGTATTTGATGAAACACAACAGAAAACACAAAAAAAATAAATAAATACATACTAACACAAATGGAGACAATCAGTCAAAAAATAGTGACTTTAATTTGGGTAAACATAGGTTGACAATTTTTGCTGATGTACACATTTTTGACACCTTTTTTTAAAAACCTGAAATTGAAACACAAACTACATAATGGACTAAGTAGGAATTTTGTTTGACTGCGAATTTGTAATTACCTATTGTTGATGGACCAAAAATTCTTGCAAAACTTTCACATGATTTGTTTCACATGTTTGAAGTTTATGGGGAAGTTTTCTATTCGATGTCAAAATGTATATATTTTTTTACCTTAGAAGCTTCCTGTAAAAAGATTAATACTGTGTTATTAACAAATTGCAAATTTTGTAAACTTTAGGAAAATGTCCTTGACAGTGACATCACTGATTGGTTGTTATGAAGGATTCCTAATTATGTTGCCAACCAGAAATGGTACAGTAGGTGAATCTAAAAGACGAAGTCACCCTCACTTTGCCTTGGTCTTAGTAATTCATATCTATGTTGTCATTGAATACTACAAAAACCAGATGTGTTATATCTTCTGGGTGTCATCTTTGCCTGGTCTCTGAGAGTTATGAGCAGTAATCAACCAATCAGATGGCTTCAATGAGGGTACATACCATTGTTATGAGTCTTATCTTCAGTTGACATGTTTGACAAAATGGGTCACAGTTCTTATTCTACAAAGGGGGGGGGGGGGATTAAAGCAGCATTTTGCGTCCTTTTCTATGATTTTTCTCAACCTCACTGATTCCACTTTGCCATAACGACATACATAACTAGCTAATCTATTTATATTTTACTTCAAATGGTGGCATAAAAGTCTAAAAATTTGCAACTTTCAACTTTGTTGCTCTCCAAGATATTTTCCATTGGGAACCCAATAAACCTCGCCCATAATATGAATATTTAAACACTACGAACGTCATTGACAAATACGTAATATAACATCACGCTTGATTTGTGTACAGTCTATATGGCAGTTGTACCAGGGAGTTGCATAACAACTCCCTGGTTCATGTGGTTGTACCAACGCAAAGTCTTGAATCTATTTTTAGCAATGGCTCATAACTAAACCTGCATCTCTGATTGGTTGCATTCAAACTAGTGGGTTTGGCGGAATTGTATACGATTAATTTTAACTGTGGAATTTGTCGAGGACACTCTTCTCATTATCGACATAAATCGTTAATTACTGGCTAATTAATGATCTTGGCAGGGTGAAACTTGGATGGTATCTAAGTTTGCTGTTTTATGATTGATACATGTAAAAAAATCGATGCACATGATAAAAAGGTGGAAAAAAGTGACCCAACGCAAAATGCTGCTTTAAGAAGAAGGGAGATTTCCTTGAAGATCTAAAGATATATATTGGCTCAGTTTCAATTCACTGTCGAGTTTCACTTTAATTCAGGCTTTTATCGCAAGTCATCGAGGAGTCAGTTTTTCCGTTTTAACTCGATAGTATTCCTGCGACAATAACTTCTGTTTTGTGGTTGAGCAAATCCAATATTGTTCAGCAATGTACCACAAGATGTTATCCCTTGTAAAAATGTTATGATTGGATCATTTCTCTGATGTAGGAAATGTTATGAGATTGGAGAGCTGTAAACAAAGTCAGTTTCAGTTGCAAAGTCAGCTGTCTGTTAATATTTTTGGAATAAGATGACCTATTAGAGAAGAGAGGTACAGGATAATATCTTTCTTTGTCCCTCACTTTTTTTATTCTATATTAAATTTATTACGTAACTAAATATTAGTAAATTTATTCACGATACAAGTCATAGTCGATATTTCATTCCAAATTGTACCTTGTCCTTAGATAAATTCAATCGATTTTATAGTTAGCAGCATGAATCCCTGCTAATCATCTGGATTAATTATTTTTACTTCCCAGATTATATTCCTGCTTGGCAAATGGAAGTCCTGATGAATTTTCAAAAGGAGAACTTCTCGTGCGAAGTAAACTTTTGGAAAATGTTCTTCAAATAGGTATGTGACAATTTTTGTTGTTGGCATGTATGATATCTTCAGCCATGGCTTATCAAGTAGTCAAGTTGTCAAGTAGATGAAATGTCTTGTCAAACAATCAAAACTAACCTTTGAATGCCTGCAGGTGACAACCATTTGTTTATACCGTAAGTGACTTCAGACCTGTCAAACCTTAAAATGATCTTTTCAGACAAATCTATAATTTAAGGAAAGTCAGATTATTCTAAAGACACCCTGAAAAACGTTAAAGAAACTGATTGCTCTTGTAGTCGTAAGTTCTCTTCCAATGTCAAATTTAAACACTTGATCAGACATTGTTTTTTTTTTCCATTTTTTTTTTCATTTTAAAGTCTTGAGTAATGGTTAAAACCTCTCTAAACAATACTAAAGATCAAATTGTAGCTTAAGCCTGTCACCCTGTCATAGCAGATTAGCAGATTTACTAAACATCTAGCATTTCTTACATCCAAGAATCTGGGCTGAAGTTGTTATTGACATTAACTGTTGAGGGTAGATACCAGCTGATTGTACCCTTTTTGAAGAACGTGAGAAAGTCCATAAAGTTGGCAGAAAATATTATATCACCCGTTAACTTGGACGAACTTAATGGGAAGGGGAATTCAATCCAGTTCAACTCAATTTAAATTATTGGTAGTGCAGTAACAGTAATATATTAATGATAGAACATGCAACAAATACATCTATCATGATACAACAAATAGGTACAAATAGGATACAACCACATATGTTATTCATTATATAAATTTCACATCACCTTCGGTGGTCATTCTTTTCCTACCAAAGTGGATCTCCTCAGTTTTTACGGTGCCATTGCGGGGTGGGCTAGCTTCAGTGTGTTTGTGTGCTATCGTTGTACAGATATCAAATACACATGCTACAGCTATCTGGCTATCACAAAGTCCCACCAAACATCTATAAAGCGCGTGGCACCCCGAATGGGGAAAATATAAGTTAACAATTCCGTACGAAATCAAGGCATGCCTGATGGGCGATATTATTATCACTTGAAATGAAAGGGAATCAGGAAAGAAATTTGAAAGAAACATATGTGATGTCCGGGTAACGTAAAGAAACCTAAATTGATGGAGGTGCAAATGGGGTGGGTGAGTGGGTGGGCAAGTGGGTGGGGTGGGGGTTGGTTACACTGCACAATGTGGAAAGGAAACAAAGACAGCATTGCAAACACAACGAGCAACGTTACTTGGATTAGCAAGGTATTTCTTCAAAGAATTTGACGTACATTAGAGGATTTTTAGCTGTATTTGGTAAAGAATTCCACAGATCAGCACCATTAGGATTTTTGGGTTATGAAAATCGGCCATATTTCAACCGTGTCATCCTTCAGTATCACTTTAACTTTTGTTTTTTTTTGGATATTCTCTTAAATATTCTTCTCAGGGTTTCATCTAGGATGCACCATAGATTCTTTTAATGTTGCTATAACCTTTGACCGGTGTAGAATCTCGTCATGCAGTTGCACCTGTAACACCGTAAGTAAATGGTGCAGCCATGTGGTGGCCCTCTGCTTACACCGTATGCAGCAACCAGAGGCGCTCTGCATCAGGGCCCCAGTGTCGGAATCTCTCTCACGGCTACAGAGGGACCAGCTCCAAAAGTTCGCCCAGTATTTAATAAGCGAGCTTCCTCAACAGGTGAATTAATTTCTGGTCTTTTTTGTTGTTGTTTTTTTTTGAAAGATCAAAATGATTTTCCCTTGGACTTTTGTGGGAAATGTTGAGGTTACCTGTTACCTGTTAAAACCTAACTTTTCTTTTTCTTCTGTACTATAAAATCATATTTTCATATAATGTTTCATATTTTCATATTTTAATATTATGTAAGTAGGTTAAAATACAATAGATACATCTACCTATGTAAACACATCCACTAGGATATAATTTGCGTCCTCACTGAAATGTAAATATGTGATATAACAAAGGACTTAACCTGTTACAACTTGTTATGTATGCTTCAAGATCTTAAACCCAGATTTTTTTGTTTCATCTGTACTATAAAATCAGTTTCATATTAATGTAAGTAGGTTAAAATACAATAGATACATCTACCTAGATGTAAATGCATCCACTTGGAACAATGGCATCCTCTCTGAAATGTAAATACACCAAGTCCATGGTTAGTCAACAAATCTCGTGAAACGAGTGATTGTTCATAACTAGGAACGTTAGATTTGATCTGAATTTCAATTTCAAATAATTACCATTATCTTGGTATTTTCAACAGATTTTACCAACGGCTCAGAAGTTACTAGACGAACTGCTGATGTCGGAGACCAGCCTTATCAACACGGTTGCCGGGGCACCAGATCCGACAGCAGGACCCTCGGCAACAGAATTGACCAGATGGTTTCTGGATGAAACAACTCTTCACGATAACATTAAAAAGACTTTAACCAAATTTAGTGGACCACAGCCTGTGGTTTTGAGGTAAAATTCAAGGAGAACTTTTGCTTGTGTCTTCATATGAACTGTACTAAATTTTGTGGTGGTAACAGCTCATTTGTTATAAGAATCCACTTAAACCTGGGTTATATTGATAAAATTACCAATATTTCAGGAAGTATTAATACAAACCATATTTAAAATGAGTTGTCACTTTTAACTAACTAACTAACTAAACCAAATGATGAAATTATACAATATCAGACAAATTTTCTGTCCCTTTGAAAAAATTGTCACCAAGGTTTGTGATCTTCACAAGACACCTGAACACACAAATATGTGGTGTATTTATGATTTCTTATAATTGTAGTCTTCATCTTGATTATAGTGGAATGCTGTTTCAGAAACCTCAAGTGACCGACATCTTCATTCTAGTGGAGGGTTCCTCGTTAGTGATTCGTAATTATCTCATAGTGGACTCTATGTAGAGCAAGTGATTAACATATATAACTTGAGTGATTACTATAAGTGATTACTATAAGTGATTACTATAACTTAAGCCAAACTGAGACAGACAGAAGTGAAGACAAGATATATTTTAAGCGAATAATTAGTTATTTCCACCCTTGCAACAGCGTACAACTAAAATCAGGACAAAATATAAAGCAAATTCCCCCCCTCCCTCTTTCAAAAGAAAAACATAGACAACAAATGTTGATTGCTTAAAGTTAAGGAAAGTCAGTATAGAAAACTACATGATTACAAAGTTAATGAAGGAAATTTTTAAAGAAACTAAACCTATCAAAAGGTCAAGCCATCTAAGTAACAATGTAATGAAAGAAGACAACACAAAGATCGAAACCAATCTCAACATTCTCACCCCCACCCCCAACTCCCCCAAATCACCAAACCCTCTCACCACCACCACCACCGCTTAAAAGGAAAAGAAGTTCATATTTCCCTCAAGGTGTAATTTTGTGTTTGTGCGTGTGTGAAATTTCTTTCCCATAGTGACGTGAACTCCTTGCATTTACCATCGACTGCTCCTGTGGCATCTCTCGAATACACAAACTTACTGAAACCTCTGAGAGGACGAGAACCAGAAGGAATTTGGAATTTGCTCTCAATCGTCAAGGAGATGATGAGAAGAAGAGATAGCAATGCTATGTTACTTCTCAAAGTAATCACGGAAGAATGTTTGGGATGTGAACAGGTCAGATATTCAATTTTATTTTAATCTAATTTGATTTGCAGAATGCAAATCACAATCATTTTTATTCAGAGGTCAAATGTCAATGGAGGTCAATTTGTTGAATGATCTCATGCTACACATGTGGCTTACTCATAGTATATTATAAACAAATGACATTGGCTATTGCAGAATCATTTGTGTAGGTACTCTATTCTAAACTCATTGTTTTTGCAGTAGAAATGTGATCTCTTATTCAAATCCCATTTTCCAGCCTATAATTTCTTTGCTCTTTCCAAATTTAGTATATAATTATTTCAACCATTCTTTTATTTATGATTTTGCTCTGATATTTTCTTGCCAATTTTGAGTAGCGGTCATGGCGTAAATTCCTCATTTCTCTCAACCTGTCTATCCCTGACAGATCGTCGTCTGGTGGTTTTACACGAGAACGTCCGCTCTTCATTCGCAATGCGGTAACCACGGCCACCGGGCCAACAGCAACAGTCAACTTGCGACGGCTCAGCATGCTGGAGCCAGCATGTGCGATGAGATTGTGAACCTTTGGCGGCTAGCTTGTTTGGACCCCATGCTGAGCCCCGAGGACAGACACACCCACGAACAGCAACTACGCCAGTGGCACCTCCAGGTGCTCAAGGCGAGAGGTCTAAATTTCACCATCTCGGGAAGTAGCAGTGGGGGTAACAAAGTCCGGAAAGTGGACGTGGAAATATTCAACGGCTTCAAACCCGCCATTGAGGCTTGCCTCTTGGACTGGTCAGACTTCCCCATTCCGGGAATCACGTACCTCGAGAGCGACGTGACTTCGGATTTGACGAAGGATAAAATTGATACAGATGACAGTGGAGATGGAGATAGTTCAGAGACTCAGAAAGGGGAGTCCACTCAGGATAAAGGAGAAGGATCGCAGCCTCTTTCATCCTTTACGATGGAAAGCGGCCATCAGGGAATCATTTCAGACTTTAGGACTAGTACCGTTCCGACTGTTAATTTATTGAAAGATCATGTTAGTGGTAGTAGTAGTAGTAGAACTTGTAGTACTGTCAACCCTCCTGAGGGGGGGATTTCAAAGAGAACGGATCACAGTGCAAATCAGGCGGACGAAGCCAATGCTCTGCAGAGGTTGAACTCCTCCGACTCTGGCGAATCCTCCTCCAGTGACAAGGTAGAAGGGTACCACACAGGGGCCACCATGTCCCCGACCGATGACTCTGATTCCGATAGCAGAGCAGCGTCCGGTTCTCAACAGACCCCGATCGCCAAAGTCGCGACCGAGGTGGGAAAAGTCCAAATCCCGGCGCAAGCCGCCACAACGGCGGCCGAGAAAAGCGGAGCTAAGAGGAAGACGATTAAAGCGAATCATTTCGATACATTAGACTCTGACCTGACAGACAGTGATGTCCCGCCTGCTAAACCAGTCAAGGTCGACACAAAAGGTCAAAGTTTACCGAGTACATCGGAGATGGAAGTTCCGAAACAGAAGGAAACCAACAAACAGTCAAGCGATGAATACCACGTTTATTTCTACGATACAAAAGCCAAACTACCAGAGACGGCTGCCAAGAAGAAAGAGGTCCCTCCTAATCCATTCGCTTTTATCAAGAGGACAGAAGATGGAGTGGAGGTGAGCTTCCTATTTTTCAAATATAGTGGAAGAAGAACATTTGGGGTTAATTCTGTTAAGGAAGGCATTTATGCACGGACGATAAGTCAATTTTTTCACTGCCAAAATATTGCAGAGGAATAAATTCCTCCGACAGTCTGTCCAGAAGTCAGTGCAATTATCGTAGGGATTAGTTTTCCCTCTTGAATTGATAGGTTATGATTGTTGGTAGAAGTGTTTAAAAAGAAGCAGGCATGCAAGTGAAGTGAAATTATATGCCTGGTGTCCTTTCTTGGAAGGTGCATGGGGCCGGTGGCGGGGGGTGGGGGGGTGAGGCAAGAAAGGTGATTGTTGCCCCTTTGGGGATTGCTGAGCAAATTCTTGAACATTTAATTCGGTTTTACTGCTCTTTGCAAGGTAGCCACACTTTTCAGAGATGATTATGGGTGTTGCCAAAAATATCAAAAAATACCAAAGGGAGTTGGAGTGATTGACACCAAAAATTAGCTAATGGCCACACTTTTTCAAAAGTGCATGTAAATGAACACCACATTTCGTACAGTGTCATACGCGAACGTAACAAATTTGAGCTCAAGGGATCAGTTAGGATACATTAACCTAGCTACCATTCCGTACAGCAACTTGAGAAGTAAAATAAAACAGATCTTCTGGCACTCGACAGTCCCAATGGTTTACACCGATCTTGTGCGGTTCTCTTGAGTTTCTACTCTCTCTGCTCCTTTCCTTTGATATGGCAACCACATTTTCATCATCCACATCGGTTTCTTTTGTAGATCAAGTTTGCCCGAGCGGAAGCCCTCTTCGCCCATGGTTACACTCAGGTCGCCTGTGACCTAGCTGTCCAGCTAGCAAAACAACTTCTCGAGTCTCCACCAGAGTTAGATAAAGCACCTCCACAGGGTTCTTCCAATCGGGTTTGTAAAATTTCAGTCGCTGCTTCCCATAGCTAAAGTCAGTGGTCTTACCTGTCAAGTTAACATCCTTTGGCATCCTGTCAAGTTGACATGCTCATGAAATACCCCACTCATCCCAATTTGTGTGTTGTATTTAACTATCATCAAAGGATACAACAGGACAATAAATGTTTGAAGTTTTTTGGTTGTGATACTAGTAGAATGAAACTATTTGTTAACTATGCCAGTAGCAGCAGGTCGTGTTTCCAAGTTTTGTTCCACGCATCGTCAACCATCTAGCATTCTTAACGAGCCGTAAAACATATGCATTATGTCCACTTTTATAGTCATTGTGTCATTCTCCATTTAACAGAAAAATCAAAACTTGTAAAAGGCTTCTACCCTTCCTCCAAGTATGTCTTAATATTTCTACTCCGTAAAGAAACTTGACTTCTTTCTGGAGTCATAAAGTCGATACTAATTCACCTTTTTCCTTGTAAATCCTAGAACCGAAAGAAGCACTGTTACCATTACAGCATCTTGGCCAGCATGACGTTACACAAGGTTAACTTTCTCGGGAGCGTTCTAGCACAGATCCCCGAATATCGACACCTTGCTTTCAGAGTCTGTATGTATGGCCTTGAGGTTGCTAGGCAACCTGCATCTACTAAGGCTATGGAGGTTAGTGCATCTGTTAATTGTAAGAAGCAGAAATCGGAGGTTCATTCCCACTCTAAGAATCATACTTAAAACTCATAGGAAAAATGAAAGTATGAAAACCAAAACAACATTCTTTCTATTCAAGTTACAGAAATTTTGCCAAATAATTTTAGGCAAAGACATCCCAGTTTGTTACTCTTGTTGTTTATTCTTTGTTCAATCACCAAATAATTCAAGATTCATATTTACAGTAAATTTTAATATATTGGTTTCTGTTTTTTCTCACATTAAAGTAATATGATAAAAATAAATAAAACAATATTAAAGAAATAAACAATTATGTCCAAAATATCAGTTTAGTTTTAACATGCAGGTGAGTTTTGATCCAAAACGGCGGCTTTATTTATTGGCAGGTTAAACTGAATTACCAGGAACAGGAGATTGTCTGTTTATTGAAACGGATTCCTCTCATGGTGACAGAGCTACTGATCATTAGAAACAAGGCCCAACAGCTCTGCAACGGGACGTTCCCATCTCGAGGGGACGCGCTCCTACCGACCATGCTAGCCACGTACATATTTGATGCTCTCTGTCTCCCATGTGAGTTAATTCACTCAAACCTCGATTGGGCAAACATGAGATTTCGTTCTCTCAAATGACATGTTTAACAATTTGTTACAAATTAGTAGTGACAAATGCTGTTTGATCTGTTTGGTAGTTCCTAATTTGTAAGTTAGTACCTGTTTAGTCCAGTACAAACATTTTTTTGAGTCCTACAAATTTAGTGTGGTGCTGTCTTTCATTTAAAATCCTTATCTCTAAATTCTTCCTTTTTGGTGTGTTTATGATGGAGATTCAGATTAAATGCTGTAGGCAGTCAAACAAGTTTACTCAGTTGTTCATATGAAGTCGAAAGAATGTGGTTTGACTGAATTATTAGAATTTACACAAGAGTGGACTAACATTAATGTTAAGGCCTGCGCTGAGGGGTTGAAGGTCATCGTCAACATTGCCTTAAAGGAGCATTCCAGAACATTTTAAGATGAATGTCTTTAAAACCCAGATCAGCTGTGTAAACATTAATATTTGCATAGTACTGCAATTGTCACGTCTGGACAGTCATTCTCACGTAGTTTAAAGGAAGAATGTTTGACGGATGGCCGTTTTTGACTTCCAATTATTGTTTGCTCTCTTTTTGCATCCTCAGCTGAGATTCCCACTGCTAGTACTTCAGGGGTGATGGCCACCTTCACTAGTGCTGACGTTACTGCTAACGACATGAAACTCGGATTTGATGCCGCCGTGGCAGCATTGGCCTTGAAAACCAACATCAGTGAAGCGGACAACCCGTTACTATGCGAAGGAATCAGGAGACATCGAGGGGAACTCGCTCTCTCTATGTTGGTGCACTACAAAGACCACCCTCTGAAGCATCGAAGGGTAAGCTATGCTGTTGCCATGGCGATATGAGTGAAATCATCCCATGTAGTTGCACGTTTTTGGTTTTCGCCATATATGTTGTGAAAACTTGGAATGCTAACATATATGCAACTTGTTTTTACAATTAATTTCATCATATCATAGTTTATATTTGACCTTGTCTGGTAAATATGGCCTAACAGGTGAACTATGGGTTGTATAAGTGTACTAAAGGTGAACTAGGGTTGTAGAAGTGTACTACAAGTGTACTAGGGTTTTAGAATGTACTACAGGTGAAGTAGGGTTGGATAAGTGTACTACAGGTGAACTAGGGTTGTATAATTGTACTAAAGGTGTACTAGGCTTGTAGAAGTGTATTACAGGTGAACTAGGGTTATATAAGTGTTCTACAGGTGAACTAGGGTTGTAGAAGTGCACTAGGGTTGTAGAAGTGTACTACAAGTGTACTAGGGTTTTAGAATGTACTACAGGTGAAGTAGGGTTGTATAACTGTACTACAGGTGAACTAGGGTTGTAGAAGTGTACTAGGCTTGTAGAAGTGTATTACAGGTGAACTAGGGTTATATAATTGTTCTACAGGTGAACTAGGGTTGTAGAAGTGCACTAGGGTTGTAGAAGTGTACTACAAGTGTACTAGGGTTGTAGAAGTGTTCTACAGGTGAACTAGGGTTGTAGAAGTGTACTAGGGTTGTAAAAGTGTACTACAAGTGTACTAGGGTTGTAGAAGTGTACTACAGGTGTACCAGGGTTTTATAAGTGTACTGCAGGTGTGCTAGGGTTGTATAAGTGTTGTACAGGTGTACCAGGGTTGAAGAAGTGTACTGCAGGTGAACTAGGGTTGTTTAGGTGTACTACTGGTATACTAGGGTTGTAGAAGTGTACTACAATTGTACAAGTGTACCAGTGGTGTATATTGTAACACAAGTGTCAAAGGTTTGTAGAAGTGTACCAAGTGTTGTATATGTGCACCAGTGTTGAATAAGTGTACCACAGGTGTACAAGGGTTGTTCAAGTGTATTTTAAAGTGTAATTTAGTGAAATTATGTCACTGATTTGACTTTGTATAGATCCTGGATGCTTTGTTGGATAAGCAAGGAGGGAAAGTTAAAGGGTCAGCTCAGAATCACACAGCGTCTCATCACATATTTCCCAAGCCCACGCACTACCCGTCTCAGAAGTACCCAGTGGTGGGTGGTCAGAGCAACAAACCAGACAACGCAGATTCCAAGAGATTGCAGGCCGAAGAGGCCCTAAACAGGCTCTCTGTGAACGACAACCATCACAAGGGAAATGCGACAGAATCTAGGGGAGAGGAGTCTGATAAAGCCAAGAGCCTCCCTGGACCGAGTGGGTATCTCAACAATAACAGTGCTTACTGGGAGAAGATGTTAGCCAGACAGCAGAAGAGAAGCAAAGGTCAGTGTCAGTCCTTTGCAGATCTGTTATATATATATATGTTAGGATCAGTAGGAAAAGGCTCAAAATAGGTAGTTTGGAAGGAAGTATGTATGTATGTATTTTAGATCCTCCTGCAAGCAGGAACTCGCGAAGAAGCCATCCTTGGCTTATAAAAGCCGCAAAGTCAGTTTGTTAGATTCATATTTTAATGTCCACGATTATGAATTGTCAATTGTCAACAACTCTGTAACTGGACGACATACATTATTCTTGGAGTGACTCGAACTGGGGACCTTATGATCGAAAGGCACCGGTGTTAACCACTGAGCTAGCACTCCCTTAAAGTAGTAGGTACCAGGAGAATAATAAGATAATTTGTAAGTATGACCTAACAAATTAAATAGAGTGACATCAGCAAATCTGTCTTAACAGATAATCCATTGGCTCATGTGGTCATCATCTATTGTGTTCAGATGAACATAACAAGAATCTGACTGTGCCCTTGAGAACAGGACTACAAATGGATTGATAAATGGGTGGGGGGAGAAGTGGGGGGGAAGTGAAGGGGTAGTTTGTTATTGACCAGTCACAGACAGAGAGATGGGGCATGGACCAGAGTGTGGGAGGAAAGAAAGTTAAGGGGGTGGATGGGTGTGATCAATGGGGATTGGTAAGCATTCCCTTATCTGACCTATGAGAAGGCTACAGGGCCTTTATAAAGTCATTTCTGTATACATGTAGGGCAAACTTTTCCCCACTTGTTTCGGTTCACAGGAATGGCAAGCATTGACAGTAGCGCTCCTGAAACCACCTCCAGCGACAACTCCCCCACCATGGGGCGCAGGTTCCCCGGAGGTTGGGTGAAGCACCAAGGTCCAGGAAGCGACAGTGGAAGCAGTGGTAATTCTAGCGACTCTCTGAGTTCAAGCAGCTCTGGAGAGGGCATCAGCGTCTCCAGGTCAAGAGGAAGAGATAGTAAAAGGTAATTTATAATCCAGTGATGGAAATAACCAACAATATTGAAAGCAAATAAACAAATTAACATGCAATATTGTTTGGTGTGATTTTGTAGAGGTTAAATGTTACTCAGGGGGCAAAGTCTTTAAAAGACATTGTGAAATCATACATTCATGACAAACATATAAATATATATATATATATATATATATATATATATATTTATATATATATATATATATTTATATATATATTTATATATATATATTTATATATTGAGTACAATTATCCCTCATTGTTTTTTTTGTGTTTGGTTTATTCCTTGAGTTATGTTATTCGCTTTGTATTTACAGTCCTGCTATTCAGGGTATCCCTTCCACTCTTCTCAAGATTGGAAATGGCGCTTCCGCTGACAATGGAGCAGACTCGAGAAGTTCCACGCCGAGTTCAAAGGGCAACAGGTAAGCGGAAAAGCGTTGTATATCAGTTTCTAGTATAGAAGTTGAATTTGTAGCCAGACAACAGCACACACACACACATATGGTTGTGTTTCCATGGAGAAAAAACCAATCTTAACAATTTATCTAAAACATCACATTGTCCTGCCATTTACAATGCTAAAAGATGATACTATGTATCAAATTATACCATCTATCTTAGAATGCAGTTATTCTGAGTCAACAAGCAGATGGGTGCTTTAATAAATATCTCCCATTGTCTTACATGAGGGAAGAGGAGAGGTGGGCACAGGGTCTGTGAGGATCGTTGATTGACAAACTGCTCTTTTCACAGCTTTCAATGTGTGACAACCTTATCTGATTCCTTTCTTTTTTGTGGATTATCTTATCAGGAAAGGCAGAAGGGGTCGCCATGACAACATACCTACTGTACCCAACCAACCGAGTGAAGCCTCGGCTTTCTTCTTCTTTGAGATGGCTAAGACGGTCCTGCAGAAGGCGGGCGGCCCCACCAGCATATCGGTCTACTGTTCCTCGTCGAGTCGGAAGCAATCTCCCCCTCATCGAGGTCTGCTGCTTTGTGCGTTCGAGATCGGTCTTTACGCATTAAGACTCAACAATACAGTCCAACCCAACTGGCTCTCTAGGAATTACTCTACCCACGTGTCCTGGATAACCAGTGAGTCGCTTATCGTCTTTGTCGTAAAAATTATAAAGATGGGGATGAAAAATTGTCCGTCTGTCTTATTACCATGGCTCTTGTTTGCAAGGGCAGTAGACAGTTTTAAACTTATGGTTCTCTGACCTGTTTCATATGGATGGAAACGCAACATACTTCAGGGTTGACTATTGCTTTTCTAAAATAACACCTTCAGGTAAGTGCAGTCCTAAAACAAAAGACTCTCTCTCTCTCTCTCTACAAGATTTTATTTTCTCCACAAGATTTTGAAAGAACACTTTGTTCATAATTGATTTTTCTTCTATTTACTTTTTTTTCTCACTTTGTAGATCAAGCTAACGAGATTGGTACCCCTGCTATAACAATGTTAGTGGAGGGATGGGAGGGCCATCTGACCCCTGCAGAGGCAGCGTCTGTAGCTGACAGGGCCTCTAGAGGAATGGATCCTAACCTTGTGAGAGCAGCCTCAGAACTTGCTTTATCCTGCTTGCATCACGCTCATGCGCTGAACCCCAATGAGGTCAACAGGGCCATTATGCAGGTACGTGGACACCCACCCTAGAAATGTATACCACTTTGTGTCAACTTTTCATCCATCCCTCCCTCCCCTTCTACTTCCTCAACTTTTCCTAACTACCCATTCCATATTTGGTAATTCTTATAGCTGAAGTTGTAAAACGTTCAGACAGTAGGTAATGATGGACACAAAAAGCTGTCAACTAAAAAATTTTTTGAATAGTGCTAAGCTCACAAGGATTCAGCATTTCCCCAAACATTATCGGAATTCAAACAAGCCTTCCCTTTTCCACCTCTCCTCTACCCGCTAGAAAGATAAAATTAATTTTAAGTTATTTCTAGTAATACTTTCATCCACCAAAAAAATACGTCCTATCTGCATGACTTGCTGTATTCTCCATCAAAGCTGTCATTTTTCTTTTATTTATTATAAGTATATTTCATTTGGTTTGGTTTGGTATGGTTTGGTTTGGATTGGTTTGATTTGATTAGATTTAATTTTTTTTAGATTTAGATTTAGATTTTGATTTTGAATTTATTTTTATCATTCAATTTAGTATTCTGTGTTTATTTCTTATGGTTGTTTCATTCTTACTTCCCAGTGTAAAGAACAAGACGCGGACATGTTGGAGAAGGCTTGCATGGCAGTGGAACACGCAGCCAAGGGTGGCGATGTTCACCCTGAAGTCTTATTCAATGTGGCCAAGCAGTGGAAGTGGCTCTACGATGACTATCACCACAGGCAAGATAGAAGCCATGACGATAACCATGCCAACCAACAGCAGCAGCAGCAACCACAAGAGAATCCTCCACAAATGGTTCAGCAGTTCCATCCTGCCCCTAATGTTCCCATATGTACTGCATATGGTCTTCCCCCACAGATGCCCCAAGGACTCAGACATAACTACCACATGGGGTACCCGGACTACATCCCCATCGATCCCTATCTCGTCAACGTCAATGTCGGTATCCGAGGATTCCGACCCAGACAGCAACATGTGGTCGGAGATCGCAGGCTTCCGGTCCATCGGCCGCCCATGGGGCAGGATGCCAGATTACAGTGGACCGTTCCCCAGCTTTGTCTACCCCATCAGAGTGCATGTTTCTACCATCCACAGCAAGCTGGCAACATGGCACCGAGACAAGCCCTCCAGGCTTTACCCCAGGGCAACAACCCTATGGGGCAACCCCAGTTGGGACACTTCAATGCTCCGGGGGGCGTGGGGAGAAACGGTCACCCACTACCGCCCTCTCAAGGACCTCCAGTGATCCATGTAGGCCAGACCATGGCACCACCTCAACAACCAGACCCTGGAATTGTTTACTTACATGCAGCGTATCGTTGCGGCATGCTCGCTATAGACATTCTCAAGCCAAGGCTCCACGACGAGCGGCCGCAGTCGCGCTTCTCGAGCCACCCTCCATACGGTGAAGATATCAAATGGTTAATGAAGATTGCGATGAAACTAGGTGAGTTGATGTCTGTAAGAACATTCTTTAATTTCATTATAAGAACACTTGTGTATACATCTTTGGTCTTCTGTTCTTTTCATCAGTTTTGCACGCTCTATTTTTCTTCTTCTTAATACTTTGTGACTTAAATTATTGGGGGCAACTGATGTTTCTACAATTAAAAGGAATATTAGTAAATGTTATTGATAACATTAACATCAATTTTCACTTTTAGAATTACTGAAAATGTAATCAATGTAAAGCAAGGGAAAATTTTCACTTCCTGATTGCTGCCATGGCATCACACAGAACAAAATGGCAGCTGCCAGCTCACATAACATGACTGTGGGATGCAAATTATTTATCTGTAAATAGCTGTTTGAGATGTGTAACCATGGAAATCTCCATCACATATTGGTGGCGATGGTTGGGTTTATGCGTCCATAAGTTTCTTAATTTCTGGCAAATATGACCAAAAAATACCAAATTAATTCACACAACATTTCTTTATCTATGCTTTGCAGGCACTAGTTTTCTCCAGCAATTCTGTGCATGCGTCCAGAATGCGGTGATGAGCCCATCGGTTCTACATTGCATAGCGTGGGATGCTGCCCAGTACCTGTACAACACAAACCAGACACCGGTCCAAGCCAATCTCCGTTCCCCGTTCCTCAGTCCCATCGTCCAGAAATGCGTTCAAATGTACATACAGTGTATTCATCAGCAACTATATCAGATAAGAACCAATGACTACGATGATTTTATCAGTATGGTACAGAGGGCCCAACAGGCGTTCATGATGGCCCCAGGAGGCCTTCAACAGTTCAGCGATTTTATTCAGTCGTTAGGACGATTGCAGCCAAGCCAAGGCGAGCTCTGGACTCGGCTGTCGGCGAGCCTATCTGGAAATGTTGATCATAATATAAAGCAGATGAAATCCTGAGGTTAAAGAGCTGAAGTGGATTATGGAAGAAGGTGAGGGTGGGGGGTAAGGTTGGAGGGGATGGAAGTGGAGTGGAGAAAACTGGTTCAGTGGGAGAACAGTTCGAAAAGATGTCAGAAATGGATACCAAAGTTCTGACAAGCCATCCAGCATAGAATATCCAAGAGTCTTCACCATCCCTTAAAATCTGTCTCTGTCGGAATGAGAGAAGGATAAAGGCAATCGGCAAAGTGTGTAATGCAAAGAATACCAATGTAGCTTTGTGCTACAATAGCCTGGGGTTGTGCATTCTACCTGAATGTACAGTAAGTGTTTTCAGTATTTCAAGGCCATCAGTGTTGGCCCCATATTTTAACATGCTCTTTTATGTTGCTTAAAGCTTACAAAAGTATTTTCCTTGAGATTCTGAGTCCTCCAAAATTGTTCTCCGACTTTTGAGAAATGTTCAAGTAAATAATTAAATATATTAGTGTCGAAACATTTCCTTGAGTGCTAGCAGCAGGAGCAGGAGTGACCATTATTTTTGACTTTCTAGCATATACCATTCGGCTGGCTATATCGAAGACCTATAACCATCTGAATGTGGGTGCAATGTAACTTTTTGTACATTGGTATAGCACTCTAGCACTAAATATGTTGGTTACTGGTTGTACTGATGTCGCTTCTGACATTCAGCAACTCCAAAAGTGTGTAAGTGTTCACAAGAAGTAGCAACAGCCTAAGCCTGCATCCTACCATAGTAAATACAGTTGAACCTACCACACTGTAATGGTGGAGGTAGTCAAGCCTAACCTACTTTGCACATAACAGTTGGGATTGCACTGGTTGAGACTCAGAGTCAGAGCCAACTCATTTTGCCTCATTCCCAAGAAAAGAAATATTTCACATCTTTCCTACTGATTTTGAAGCATAGGTGAATCCTGAGGGTAGAGGATGTGATCATTTAGATGCAACTAAAATGCTTTGAATTTAATCAAACAAATCAGAGAGTTTTGAGTCAATATCAAGTGACATTTTTGTTTTATAGTTCTTTAAAATTGTCCAATGGTTTGATGTATATGATAAAGAAAACTGGTGGATAGTAAGTTTAGACACTGAAATATGTAATATTGGGTAATTGAGAGAAGTGGAATATGAACTGAAAGTGTTTGTGCATTATTGTGGTGTTAAGTGTTACAGTCAGAGAGGTTCTTATGGAAGACGTTTGTTCATAAATTGAAGATGCTTGTGGTTCTGATGCTTGAAAGTCAATTCTGTGTGATTTTGTGTTCCAAGTTGGCAAAGTTATTCATCGTAAAAAAAAAATGTAAACAAAAAAATTGAAGGTTGGTGCATTCCATCCGGTAGTGTGTACAGTGAGTGGTCTTTGGTTTTTGATGAATGTTTTGACAGGTCGCGTGTACAGTGGTCTTTGGTTTGATGGATGTTTTGGCAGGTCAAATTATGACATTTTAGATTTACACAATAAAGTGTTAATTTTTTGCATGTCAAGGTGTATGAGGATGTTAGAGTTGAGAGAAAATTGTAATTTTGTTTAGAAGGGTAAAGTGATAGCGAAGAAGGGTAAAGTGATAGTGATAGTGAGTCGATAGCAAAAGAGTGGCAATCTTTATTGGATCAAGATAAAGTTTTAAATGATAATTTTGTTGTGTATGACTTAATTTGGGATAGGTTAACAAGGGATGGTTGAAATATGCAGAGCTAGTAAAAATTGATTGAAACTTACAGTAACACTGGCATAGAGATTGATTTCAATATTTAAAAATGACAAGAAATCCACCTATAGCGAACCATGTATTAAAAATACAGTTTAAAATTCTGTTGAGGGGAACAAACTGTAGAGCAGTGGATGGAATGAGAAAGAGCCATTATTTGTGATAAGCGGTTGCTGAAGGAAGGGGGGGGGGGGAAGGGCTGGGATAATGAAAGACAACATTTTTCCCCTATGGCAAAAGTTTTTTTCTTTTTTGTGGTCACATTGATGATAAAACACATAAATTCCTAACTGTTAAAAAGTGAATATTTGTCAGGTTTTGTTAGTATTTTAAAGTGTGACATTTTGTCTTGGGGTACCTCAATTCTTCCTAGGTATGAAATATTTAGGTTGTCATGGATAAGGATATTAAACACAGCATCTGTGTATTGGGTTAAATGTACCTTGGGGTGGGATGTCTATTGGTGTGGGGTGCAATAGTGATACACCGTTCCTTACCTGTTGTTATTGCTTGTCCCCAAGTCAAGAAGCTTTATTCCCTGTGAATTTTATGTTCAGTGGAAGCCAAATCTTGAAGTGCCCCCTCAGTAAGCTGATCAATTTATGAGAGCAATGGTGGTTATTTGGTGAATGTACGTGCATATCACGAGAAGAGGTGTACTCGCTCTCTTAGGTTTAACTCAACTTGCTAAGCCTAAATTTGAAGAAATTTACTGGGATATCAGCAGCAACAATCAAATGTTTTATTTTTTGTCTGTAAATATTCGATATCAAAAATTATGGAATGAAAATCAAAAAATTTGTTCTGTTTGTAAAATCATCAATCCCAAGTTTTTAAAATGATTTTTTTTTTCCATTAGATTTTTGTTTTTCCTTTTCATTTCTATATTTTGCAACATTTTGAGTATTTCAAATGGTTTTGATGAAAAAGCCGATTCTATAATTGTTCTTCTTTTGTTTTTTAAATTTTATTTTTGTGAATGAAACGTTTTGCCTTCCAAAGATCAAAAAAAAGAAGAAAAAAAAATTAACCCAAAGGTACGAAGCAATGGAAGTTTAGTGTTGCTTTGTGATGAGTGATTTCTGATAAGAGAAAGAAACAAAAACTGCCTTTCAGACTAAAAATTTAAAGCCTTTTTAAGTTTTAAGAAAGTTTAAGCCATATATGAATGACATTTAAGGTACAATAGATATACATGGCATCTTTAATTAGAAACTTTTTCGTTTTCTATTCTTCACATTTTTGTGTGTTGAAGAAATGCAAATGCCAGCATTTTAGCAATCAGTTAATTTTTGCTGCTGGAGCTTTTGGTTGTGATCTGACGTCTGTGTTGTAGAACTAGAAGAATGTTTAAGGCATCCACTGAGATAAGGAAAAAGAAAAATATCAAAAGAGTGAATTTGATGATTTCATATTTTTTCTGTGGTTGTTTTGAGCAAGTACTTTATGTATTGGCCTTTCTTTCTACATGGTAAAACTTTTTGTCCCAAATCATTTTATCATTTTCTTTCTTTCTTTCTTTGTTTGTTTTTTGAGTATTTCTTGTAAATAACCTTTGCTTTTCTTATATCTCAGGAACTTATTTTGCGTTTTTGTAAAAAAAAAAAAAAATTACAAAAAAAAAAGACCAAAAAATCAACAAAAAACAAGAATGATATAAAGAAGTGAATGTATACAACCTGTTAAAAACATAAACCTTGTCGCTAAATGTGGTCAATTCTTCCCAGAGGGCTATTTGCATATCTTAAAAAAAGTGAAAGATGTTTCAAAACTCTTTGTTTTGTAGTTTGGTTGCAAGTGTTCAAATTATTCTTACTTGTAAACTTATCCTCCCCACCCCCCTCCCCACCCTTACATAAAATGGTATTCTCAATCTTTTGAAAAACCTTGTTTATCTTTTGTTCAGTTATGTATGAAATTGAGGTGCTTCCCCTTAAAAGTCCTAGCAAATTAGCGGTGACCAGTAATGATCCTGTAAAATGTGCCAGGTGAATTAACAAATTTAGACTGTAACTACTTTAAAATTGGAGGAATTCTCTTAAAAAGTAGGATACCTCATTTTCAAAGGGTAGATTGCACTTTATCTTGGTGAGGCACCACCAGCCCATTGGCTGATTGGCTTTCCCATATTGCTAGGTTATATGTTGCAGTTGTTATCTTATTGGTCATTTTATCAACAAACTGATGCGCTTTTAAGCTCAAACTTATACTGTCTGTGTCATTAAATGTCATTTTTGCATTCGCTGCAGATAAATTTGATACGGAGTTGAACAAAAAGTCGAGATGAATCTCATAATCTGTGTTATTAGTTTATGATAGTAAATCCTCCTCAATATGAGAACACAAAGGTAATCATTTCTTCCAATTGGATTGATAGAGCTGAAGTTTCAAATTTACTTGTGTTAATAGAGATGCAATATGTAATAGACCTTCCTGTATTAATGTATCACAGGTCATGGACACAGAGGGTGGGTTGGGGATGGGGTAATATACACAGAGGGTGGGGATGGGGGTGGGGTGGTTGTGGCTTTGGGAAAAGCATGTGTGATATATGTGAAGCAATTTTTAAAATATGGACACATAAATGCCCAAGCGCCTAATACTTTCTTTCTGTAAAAATTTTCGTTTTCAATGATGTAATGTTAATGTAAGTTTATTTCCATTATAAAGTGAGAGCCTGTGTAATTTACAGTTTTATCATATTTATCGCTGGAATTTAGCAAAACTGAGCAGTGTGTTAAACTAACTTCAAACGGTTGATGGAGGATCTCTGTGAGTCACACAAACGAGTCAAAGCTAGAGGTTCATCGACTTAAGCAAACCTGTCCAGTGTCTCGACTCTTTCAAATATTGATGAGAAAGGGAGGATTTGAAAAGGTGTCTACTTAGAGATTTCATCTCCAACCTTGCATGAAGCTATTTAATCAGTCACGGTGACTTTCCAAAATAGAATGGTTCCGACAAGTGTATGAGATTCCACCCCATCAATGGTTGGACTTCAGTCCAGCTATTAGATTTCTTCCATGAACTTTTGACTATTATGTAGAGTTTTGACTATTACGTAAAGTTTTGACTATTACGTGAGTTATGTTGGCCACCCTGTTTCCTTCTCAAGTCATATGCTGAAACATGTGTACACAGTTAAATTCAAATTCTATCCGTAAGCCATCGTTTTCTTGTTCCAATTTGAAATCTTTCATTTCTAAAGTTTAGGAAAAATGCAATTAAAACTGTTTGAAAATTGACATTGAAGACACTTAATGCACGATTTATAGCGATGCTTGCTTGGTTTATTAGTCTGTTACATCCCAAAGGAACCAGGGGTGTTTTAACAGATGTTTTCTTATTTCACGATTGGTGGAGGAGTGGAAGGTGTGGTGGGAGGGGATGGGGAGGGGGGGCTAGTAGCAACAACAAAAATTAAACATGTGCAATGGATAATAGACTCATTACAAAAACACCTTGAGGTATTGGAATCTGAATTGGGGTAAGAAATTAGAAAAAAAACATTATTTCACCCCTAGATCTGACCCTTTTAAAGAATAATATTTTATTTTTTTCCATGACAAAAAAAAACAAAATTTAAAATACTGTGTTTGGTGTGTGATTTTTACTAGTTATGATCAAGGTATACCTTCTTCCTATACAAAAAAAAAATACAAAAAACAACTTGTGCATATGCATTTGATGATCCTCTTTCATTTGTGCTGTGTACTAACAATTAGTATGCTCGCTCCATGTATTTCATCCACGATGTTCGTATCTGGATAATAAAATAAAAATGTGGAAAAAAAAAATTGTCACCTTGCCATCCTCATTTCTAACTCTATATCTCTCTGGTGATTCACATCTCGTCCAGGGGCACAACCACATATACTCTTTTTTGGAGGGGAGGGGGGGGGGCATAAGGCTATAAAGTTGTGCCTCAGTATGCATGGTTTGACTTCTAAAATTTAAATTTGAGAGTCAACTTCAATGAGCCCCATGCCACACCCCCTCCGGTATCTGACCCCTACCCTTCCATATAGGTTCATGCCCCTCCCTTAAATCAGTTGGGGAATTTAAAATATTCTTTCATCCTCCCCCAAAACCTATGTTAAGGCTGTGTACATCACTGATGTCGGCTTCCTTGTCGAAAGGACACCGTGGTATCCATGTTTTTTTGTGTATTTTTTTGGTAATGGGAGACCAGAGTATACTATGGCCTATGTCAGAAAATTTATCTTAATACCACTCCTGCCCTCTGCCATAATAAGCTGGTATCACTTTGGTGATTCAAGAACCATTAACTGTTCTATTGTGTTACTTGGAAACGTTTGAAAAAAAAAAATATTTACTAGATTTTTTTTTTGAGAACGTTTTATTGGAATTTACAAACATTTTAATCCATTTATTGGTTGTCCGAATTTCTGTTTGATATTGATATATTCAGGCTTCACTGAATTGATTCTGCATCTCCGACCCTCTTTCAACTCAAACATCTAGCTAGTGTGAACTTGATTGTGACATCACAGATGTACTAATCAGCCACTACCATCCTTGGTTGTTACACACACCTGGAACATTGTCCTAAACCTACGATGATGACAGATGTTGAAAGGAAGCTTCAAGAGACTCAGGAAGAAAAAACAAAATTATATGCTTTCTCAAATTCATCTGACAAGTGGAAACTTAAATTTTGTTAGGTATGTCAATAATCTGCTAATTTTTGGATCAAGAATACAACATTTGAGGTGTATGAAGGTGTGTCATTGTATTCACATTGTACTCACATTGGTTTATATTCACAGGCTTTTAACACTGATGATGGCTAGACTCAATTCATACTACCCCATCGGACTGCTTTTTTGCTCCTTGGTTTATCTAAGTACAAGAAGCCAATTGTTTTTGGTGGAGGTCAATGGTCATTTGGAGTAATTAGGAGTCAAATTGTGGAGAAACCTTGCATCAAGTAGACAATTTCTCTTGGACAGAATTGGTATGTATGTGTACCACATTGAGTACAAGAACTCTGTAGTCGTTGGTAGAGATCAACACTCATTTGAGGTCAAATTAAGAAAACCTTGTAAGCCATATCTGTTTACGTTGAGTACAAGATGACAATAATTGTCCGTTTTGGTCATCAGCTGCCAATGTGAATATTGTTTGTCACTCTAAATATGTCTCAAAATATGTTTAGTTTGTCATATTTAGTATGTATATTTTATTGGTAGCCCATCAATATATGCTGGTCTTTGGTCTGAAATATTATCATAGTGTCATGATCAGGATGGAAAAGTTCCTATGGAAAATGGCACTCAGGGTAACCAAGGAGACAAAAGTGAGCATGTGACGTCACAATCATATTCCTACTGCTAAACTTTCTAGCGGGTAGGGGTACTTGCGGCAATTTAAAAAAAGTAGCTGTAACAGTAATTTTAAGATTTGAACAACAGGCAATCCATTTACTTTAACTATAGACCAACGTATTAATATCCATTTCAGCCTGTAAAAGTCAGTGTAAAACAAACACTTTGTATAACTTAACATTAATATTAATAAGGGACTCCTAGGATTGGTAAGTGATAATTCTCAGCGGAATTTTCAAACCACAGTATTAATTTGAAACCCTCTCGAACTGTATTGTCTCAGTTGTCTTACAAAACGAAACGAGTATTGAATTTGTGATCGGAAATCAATCAAACGAAAGAGACATTTGGAAAAGTAAAATGAAAAGAGAAAAAGATATGATTTGCAATTGGCATATATTTTGGAAATCGTGATTATTGTTAGTTATTTGAAAATCAAAAAGAGTATTAAATTGCTGATTTGGAACCAATCAAGCAAAAAATACATTTTTTTTAATAGAACTTAAAATGCAGATAAAGAGGCATGATTTGCAATTGGCAGTTATTTTTTTATAATTGTTACTTATTCAAAATTCTAACTCATGTCAAGCACCATTCAGACCTGGAATAAACAACACAAACGATGACATCATAGTTGACATTAACCACTTTACAATAGCACACGGCAAATAATGATATGCACCACTACAATATTACTTCCTATTGATACTCAACAGCAGTGGAAAAAGAAGTAGATATTAAAGGACCCTGTCAATAACTTACCTTTCCAAAGAAAGATTTACTGATGAATTAGCATCTTAATTAGAATTTTAATTATCACCTATTTGAGTTAAGATCATACAAATAACCCATTGCCAAAAAAAAAAAAAATGACAGTCGGAAATTTTTACACATTTATAAATTAATACATCCTTAGAGAGACTAAAAATTTCTACCTTCAATTAAATGCACCTCCCTCCCCTCTCTGCCCCCCTTTTCTTTCATTACTCCTTTCTTTTCATTCACCCCTTCTTCCTTCAGCATATCCACTTCATGAAAACCCATCAAACCATCCTCTTTACCATCAGGGCTGTACAAGATTTGACAGGGATTGCTTGAACATTAATTAAAACTTAACTAACCCTTTCTTTAAATAACACCAAAATTCTGAAAGCAAGAAAAGGCTCCAAGTCCTACCACTTTATCTACCACAACTTTTATTCTCAAACCTTTATCATTAAACGTTTTGTACGTTAACACTGGCATTTATGTATTAGTGTTTCTATTAATATCAGATGTTTAAGTGTTAACATTTAAAAGTAAACAATCTGTGAACCAAAAAACATGTAACAGCCTCGCTTAATCTTGATTTTTGTTAAAAATAAATATACTGTTAGGCATTACTGTCTGTTTATAACAACATGTAATAACCTTGTACTTTTAGCACATAACTGAAAAATAAAAATGTCTCTATTCATTTAAGCCTCAAATAATTTTAGGTATTTTATCAACCCCCCTACCAGCCCCACCCCCCTTCTTTCCAGTCTCTTACAATTTTCGACAAAATATGCTGTTAGACATTGCTGTATATTGCTCATAACAGCATTTAATAACCTTGTGTTTTAGCACATAACTGAAAAATAAAAGCACCTCTATTCATTTCAGCCTCAAACAATTTTTGGTCTTTTATAAAATCTCACACTCTCTTACATTATGAAAATAAATATCTTCAACTTAGCAATGGTGTTGCATGTGTTAAAGTCAAGCCTCAACTGACTTCTAACCATATCAGAATCTTAATAAACAAATTATTCCAAAAACTCTTGATTGTCATGGTAACTACACAATCTTGTCACTGATAACTACTATGTCCACAAATGGTATTTATCGGTGTGGAATGTCACTGTACAATGTCCGCAAAAGGTACTTATTTGGGTGGAATGTCACTGTTACTATGTCCACAAAAGTTACTTATCGGTGTGGAATTTCACTGTTACTATGTCCACAAAAGTTATATTTATGTGTGGAATGTCACTGTTACTATGTCCACAAAAGGTGTTTATCTGTGAATAATGCCACTGTTACTATGTCCACAAAAGGTGTTTATCTGTGTATAATGTCACTGTTACTATGTCCACACAAGTTATTTATGGGTGTGGAATTTCACTACTATGTCCACAGAAGGTTTCCCTCTCTGTGGAATGTCACTGTTACTATGTCCACAAAAGTTATATATATGTGTGGAATGTCACTGTTACTATGTCCACAAAAGGTGTTTATCTGTGTATAATGCCACTGTTACTATTTCCACAAAAGGTGTTTATCTGTGTATAATGTCACTGTTTCTATGTCCACAAAAAGAGTATTTATTTGGTTGGAATGCCTCTTTTCACAGTACAAGCCAAGCAACAACCTACGGCAACATAGTAAACAAAACAAACTGTATTTGTAGGCTGCCAAAGTTATGTCCCGAATCAAGCTTTAAAATTCCCTCCTATTCTGACATTATGACAAACTTTCACAAGCATCTGCCAAGAGGATTCGCAGAAAAGGATAGGCTGCTGAGTGGTGCAGAAAATGCCAATATGTAGTTGTAGTTAACGAAAGATAGATATTACCCTATAAAGCAAAATATCAACACTATAAAGTAAAATATTACCCTATCAAAGCTTAATGACACAGAAAAAAATATATATATTAAAAATATACTTTATTTTGTAGGCTGCCAAAGTTAGGTCCCGAATCAAGCTTTAAATTCTCTCCTATTCTGACATGATCACAAACTTTCACAAGCATCGGCCAAGAGGATTGGCAGAAAAGGATAGGCTGCTGAGTGGTGCAGTTCAGACTTCAGTAGGACAACATGCCAATATGTAGTTGTAGTTAACGAAAGAAAAATATCACCCTATAAAGCAAAATATCACACTATAAAGTAAAATATTACCCTATAAAGCTTAATGACACAGAAAATAATATATATATTAATAGTTCTTGTGACGTGTCATAAAATGGTAATTGGTTTCTGAGAACTGAAATGTTTTGGCTGAGCAATTCGTAGAGTTTCAGTCAAACATGGAATACAACCAGCATTAGTACTTAATTAAATGCTTTTTAATTTGGATTTTAAAATTTATCTTCTTTTCTGCTTCTATAAAATTTTGGCTATAAATCTTTAGTAAGTTTGTAACAAAATTTGTGTAGTACATTCTCAATACGTTTTACTAAAATATCAATCCTTTTAAATTTTACATTATCACCAATCTGTTTAAAATTTCAAAACATCCATCTCTCTCACTTTCATCTCATGCCCGCCCTGTCCCGTCCCCCCCCCCGATTCCCCCCATCCCTCATGTCAAGCATAAATGACAAACAAATCGTACATTAAGGAAACAACAATAGTCAACCTTCTGGACTACAGGACTATAAATGTACATGATAATCGATATCTCAAGAAAAATTGTCCAAAATTTCTTAAAGATTTATTTAGCCAAGCTTTCGATAAAAGCACCAAAGAAGACAGCAACCAAAAGAAAAATTGCTATGTCAAATATTCCAGCTTTGTACAGGCCTAACTTATTGGACAATCCTTTACAATGTGTAGGCCATCCAAAATGCTGCATCTCGCCCACAGTGGTTTGCATAGATGTACATATAAAATCTTTCCCAAAACAACAGTGGCATAGCTGTCTCCTTTGTGTCACATACCTGCCACACAAACGTGCCACATTAACGTGCCACATAAACGTGCCACATAAACATGCCACATAAACGTGCTGGCTACCCGACAGGGTTGTCACAAGTAGGATGGACATATCGACGAAAAGCAAGCAATGGATGTTTACGTCACAATGGCGATGTCAGCCCAAATTATTCAACGAGAGTAAGATTTTAAAGCGGTGAGGTACTTTTTAAGGTCATTGGTAGAAGTAGGACGGATCAGATTTAAATACACAAACTGCAGATAAATAAGTATCTTTAACTCCACGGTTCAACTAGCTTGCATCACAACATTATTAATTGTAATGGAACTTAACCTGAATTCAGTATTGTGTTACATTGTGTTACATTGTGTAAAAATAACTGCTGATTATTATTAATTACCATCACATTAAGAAGTATGTAAACATCTTTTAAAAAAAGGAAGTGTAATACATTGGTACCAGCTTTAGATGTTAAGTACAGAGATCCTTGTAAACTACAAGTATTCTTCTATTCTTTTCTTTTACTTTCCTTTCCTTTATTTGCCCAAATGTGGGCAAATCAAGATGGCAACTTTTTGGGATTGACCACACAGAAGGAGAAGAAAAAAGAAAAAAAAATACAAATACAAATTAACACAAAGCGCCTAAACTCCACAGAATTGTGGGCGAACAAGTGGTGTCATTGTAAGAAAATGATAAGAATGTGGTAAACTTCAATGGTTGCTAAGAAGGATCTGCTAAACTACAATTGAGACTACACTTTGGACATCATGATAACATATCTGTAAAAAGAGAGGGCGCCATCTATGGATTTGCCAAATGAGAGGAAGAAACAAGCAGCAAATGGCAACAATTTTGTCAAACTTGTTAATTCTAAAAACAAAGATATAAAGTTCATATTTAATGGTGGATTGATACACAATCCGTCTACAGTCTTGATCGAACATTAGAGGCGATTTAAGGATAAGACTCTAAGGCGTATTTAAAGGGTGCTGGTTATCTGACCTAGTTTCGAATGAGGTGTAACAGAAGTGTTAGACACTACCATCGATCCCAGAAAATACACACACAGCTTGCTACCGTCGGTAATTAGACACTAGTGTACAGTCAGTACATACAGCTGCAGTCAATACCCACAGCACAGTGTACAAACGATACAGCGATAGACATCTCAGGTCCAGCTAAAGATAACAAGCTATCACAGAAAGTTTACTTTTTAAAGATGGCAGCACGCTGTTTGGGGAGAGTCTTCAATGCCTTTAAGTCAAACAGCTTGAAATGTTGAAAACTAATTTCTCAGTACTTTTCAACATAGGTTTTCAACAGAACTGAGAGATCTGTGAAATCGGAAAGGCAGATCGCGGACAAAACTTGATTACGTTAACACCAAAATAAATGAAGCATTGCTCCCACTAGCTGGCAAAATTTACTAAAGTTTTGGGTTACAGATCTAGCTGTAGGCAAGAAGAACATACACAGTTTCAGAGTTGCAAATAAATTGCAAAAGACTGATACATGTATGGACACAAGCAAGACATCTATAGTAGCAAGGAATATAGAGGACACATTCTTCTGTCCTCTTACTATCATAAATACTATTAAAAACAATTGATCCAATAGTTACTTTTACACTTTTCGAATCCATCTTATTAAAATACTTAAAGCAGGTAAAATACTTAAAGCAGGTCATTTCTCTTGGCCCCTTATCTTAGTGTTCTAAAACTGCTCTTTTTGAAAGAACAAGAAGACTTTCAACAGCATTAGATTCTCGAAACTTCAATAAACCGTAAAAAAAAAAATGGCATCTTAACAGGAAAGGAGAAATATCGCATGGTTTTTTGAGATGCTTTTACTCGTCAACCTTAATTCACATACAGTCCATGCAACGTGGCGGGGATCTGTCGATCGATTTCTGCACGACCGATTTCGGTGAAGTCGGCTGCATTCAACACGAGCAAGAAACTACTGGGATTTTCGGTCTGTCTGACAACAGCAGAGAGTATAACACCTGCAAAGAAGAAGATGGACAAAAGATGTGCTTGACTTTTCTGACAATTTTGTTTCTACAGTTTGAGAGCCTTTATTTGGGTCATAACATTATAAATAGGTGAAGTTCATAAGTCCGACTTCAGATCAATCCCAGGAACGATTAAGTCACTAGGTCCCTTTTTTGTTGATCTAAGATAATCGATAATAGATTTAAATATGTTTTCAGCAAAAGTACCATATCCAAACCAAGAAATGACCGATTTATACAGTCACCGAGGGAAATACCGCAGTGACCTTCATCCCGCAAAATTACGGTACGAGAGCGCTTTCGAAGAGTCTCAAGGCAGTTACGAAATAACTGAATGATGATATGCCATCTAAGTTGATTCCTCTCCATGAAAGGCACACATAGCATGAACTGAATCATATCCAAACCCCAAACTGACTGATGTTCCGTTGGAAATATCGCAGCGACCTTCGTCCGCAAAATTACGGTACAAGAAAGCTTTTGTAGAGTATCGAGGCAGTTACGGAATAAGAGAATTGATTCCTCCCGATGAACTGGACACATAGCATGGACTGAAATGATGGTCTGTGTGCTACACTAAGTGGTCCAGTCAATTTACTTGATGAACTTGGGGATGTTTAAAGGGTAACTCCTTCAAACATCAAAGGTCAACGGTCTACAATGCATGAACATTAATTTTGTGCCTAAAGTCATTTTCTTAAAAGAAGAAGCAATGGTAAAGATCTTCTTGATGTTACAGGATGAATATGCTTATGATGTACAGCTCCCGCAAACAGCAAAGAAATTTTTTCTTTACTATTTGGAAGAAATCCTATAAATTCCAAATCTCATGTCTGGTGGACACCATTTTGTCAAAGTATGAGGTGATAATTCCCACCAGAAGGTGATATCTCTTCACCTATCGTTTGATTTGATTTTTTCTCTCCTCTTTCCGTATTTTCGTAGCATCTGCATTGCATCGTCACTTCTGACGTCGATGCCATTTTTAGGTGACGTCGAAACAACATTTGTTAATAGTGAAAACTACCTCTATCGTAGAAAATAAAGTAAAAACACAACACAAAGTTGCATTACAAAATTCAAGAATGAGTCGCTCGCTATGTCATTTACTCTTTAGACTTGCCCAAGTCTTCATTCTAGTCTATGAAGGAAACAATTAAAACCTTGGTACTACATCCCAAAATCGTTTGTAAATCGTTTGTAGCTGTTTCGGGAGAGTCGTATATATCTCCTCCATCACCATGTCTTTTTTTTGGCATCGTTTCTCCCTGAATTTATGCTTTTATTTTTATTAATTTTTTCAACTTACCATCATCTTCCGCTTCTCCACCTGGACGAGGAACAAAGACAGGTTCTGAAGCAAAGCAGTCCTTCTCACTCCAAGACTTAAAGCTCTTCTCTTCCACATCTAATTTTGTCAGCTGTTAGGAAAAGAATTCACTGATGAACATGTTGAATTATGTCAAAGTACTTTTTTCTTTAAAACTACCTACCAGAGCTTTAGGGCAAATATTAAAGCCCCATTACACAGTCTATTTGCGGCACTAAAATGAACTAAAATAATCACACCGATCGTGACGATACACTTCCTTGTCAAAATTTCGGTCCACCCACAGAGATTTGAGTGAGTGAAAATTCCAAATGTAAATATCACCATGTCCTAGGACAGCTGCCTTTGTTTACCAACGGAATGAGCATAAATGAATCTTGCTCAAATCGTTGGTCGGACGCATGCATTTGTAAATATCCCAACCTGCATATGTTATAAACTGTCAAACAACAATGTACACTACACAATTTTAACCACCTGAGACCCAGACAGAACAGGTTTTTTTTACTGTTGGATTTGACTGTTAGGGAATGAAAGTAAATGACTCAATGGGTTCTTGTTAAATGGAGTGTTAAGCAGTTTTGTTAAGGAGTGTTAGCACAGGAGTGTTAGTTCAGTGGTTAACGCCGGTGCCTTTCAATCATAAGGTCCCCGGTTCGAGTCACTCCAAGATTAATGTATGTCGTCCAGTTAAAGAGTTGTTGACAATTGACAATTCATAATCATGGACGTTGAATATGAATGTAAGAGACTGATTTTGGTCAGCTTGCGGCTTTGATAAGCCAATGAGGCTCTTCGCGAGTTCCTGCTTGCAGGAGGATCTTAAATACGTACAAATGTGTAAATTAGAGCATCTCCCGCTACTATTAAAACTTAATTTGAATAGCGAGAGAAGGAGAGACCTGAATTGGTGTCGTCTACAACAGACATTCTGTAATGGTGTATAGGGACAGGCATGGCGATTGGGTCAAACATATCGGCCGTCATAAACCCTTAATGTACAGTTATGGAATGGAAAGGTCATGCCGTCTTCTCCAACATGTAATGTGCTTGACTAGCGTTTAAAACAAGAAATGTACACAGAGTAAACGGAGATATCTACATGTATGTATTTCCGGTTTGCTTGACCATGGCGAATGGGCCAAAATTTTGACCCAAAAAAGTGCAATGTCATGCTGTCTGATTATTTTGTATGATTTTGTATTATACCCATTAGTGCCAATGAAGGTGGTCTTCAGGTGAGTGTGGCATCTAAAAACAATCAAAACGAACTTTGTGACTAGAAGTCTACGTTACTACAAACCGAAATAAGTTAGAAAACCTATGAAAAAATTGAGGAGATGAAGAACTTAACAAATTTGAATCAAAGAGTTGAGATGAAGAAAGGCTAATACACACAGAGTAGCGGTTAAAAAATGAAACGGAGATAAGATGTTTTCCTATTCTTAGCAAGACTTACATTAAGCGGTGACGATTCACTTGGGAGGAAATTTCCCACAAAATAGGCATATCTGTACTTCCTTGCGTTGTAATCGTAATTAATCCTGGGAAGGTCTAGCGCTGCGGTGGAAAAGTGGAAAATGATCAGGGTTAGTGGGGGGTTCTATTACATAACTGGACCTTTTTACATTAATCATACATGCTATTAACTCATTTGAGATATGACCTTTTCACATCAGCTGAGGTTCATCAATGGAAGTGGCTGGACTACATAGTCTAACAGCCTCATGTAACTTGTTATATTGCATTACAAATTTGGCCAAGGAGAAATGACCTTGAATGCCATCAAACTGAGCTCTCTGTTGTATGTATGATCTTAAAAGAAGATGTTTTTAGAATTTATGAAAATACTTGGATTAACATTTTACTATTTAGGCCTACACTGAGGAGCTGACCTCATTACATTCCAGTGATGTAACATATTTCCGGATAAAAGACGGTTTTTTACTTCCTTTTTTTCTTGGACTATAACATCTCAAGACTAAAATTCTGTATAAAGTCATCCTTGTTTAAGGCTTAATATGACCTACGTGATGATTCAAATCGCCATAGCGATACAGGGTAGCAGAGAAACTTTCAGAAAATTTTCTTCACGGTGTGTTTTTTATTTATCTGATCATAGCTTTAATAATGAAGCACTTCTTTTGAGTAGCTGTAGACACAAAAGTTCAGATACATTTATCGAGCATATCAGTTAATCAAAGGAAAGAGCCTTGCAATAATCTAAATCAAACTGATTTGAACAACGTTCTAATTCTACCAGTAAATACTGAGCCGACAAACCAAGTAAGAACAATGCTCCTTGGTCTTTTCATTCACTGCGATGGTTAACCACAAAAGGTCACTGCAGTTCTTTTATAGTGAGAAACAGATCTCACTGTAAACTTCGAAATTTTATGCGTCGGAATATATAACTAAACACCTGTGAAGATCGTCAGTTGGGAGAGAGGATCGTGCCTTACGACTGAAGTTCTGTTTAACTAATTTCTCCTACCTAAGATGTTGTTAAATCACATTGATGACAGACAGCTATTTCTGCTGTGCCATTTAAAAACCCCAGTTTGGGTATACCCACATTCGTGGCATAGTATTTCCGGTGTACAATGAACACTGCCATCTATCTTGATGACAGCAGTGGCAGAAGTATACGACAGTTTGTTGAGATCGTCAGAGACTTTGCCCTCCTAGGAGAGGAAAACAGATAAGAGTTTTAATACGAACGTACCATATTCACAACAGGAAGAAACAGAAAAATAGATTTATAAGGACGAAGTGAAATGGCAAGAAACAGAAACAATGGATAAAGTTTTGTTTAGCTTAGTGATAATCAGGCCCAGCATTAGGAAGTCAATTTTAAAAGTTCATTTGAAACCCTATCCATGATCAATCAACCTTCAATCAATCAATCAACCAATCAATATCCCTTCTCTTTGTCGGTCTATTTCTCTTTGTCAAGCCCTCTCTTTTCGCTGGGTGTCTGCATTACGAGTCGGGCATGTAACTATCGCACCCATACCTGCTCGCTGGGCCACCGCTTATCGCCCCCATGCGACGGACCAGCCTGTACCTCGGCATCTGACCACTTTCTAAAATACTGAGGAATGTGAAGGCACCTGACTCATCGTCATTGCACTGCAACAGTGGTGATTAAAGTCATTTTAAACATCCCCCTCTCCCAGTTCCCAAGTACCCAGCTCAACAACACTGTACAGCAGCAGTGTTGACCAGATGAAGAGGATGACGTTCCTAATGAGGTTATGAACTGGACAGTGGTGTGGGCAAAGATTTAGGGGGGAAAGGGTGGGGGGAGGCCGTGGCGTCACCTTCCATCATACATTGGGCAAAAGATGGTCCAGTCCAGGGATTCTTTACAGGGGAGGGGTTGGGGGGAATATGCAAAAGTATAACATGTATACAACTCGTTAAAATAAAATAATCCGACATTGATATAAATTTCTGAAAATGACAGCAATAGAAATGCCGATGATAGTTGCCGACTGCTTACCATATGCTGAGGAAGTACAAATCGTCTTACTGACGACTCGGGTGGCGGTTCTGATGGAGATGCCAGATTAGAAAAATAAGTTTGCTTGATAATGGAAGGATTGTCGTAGGCGGCTACATCGAACACTATGTGGTCGTCCTCCTCGTAAGCGTTGATATGATGAAATAGGAATAATGGATCAGCAGTGTACTTGTACCTCGTAACGAGGCTTTTGCCAGTCTTTCGGGAGAAAACACGGATGACGGTCTTTTTACGATCGTCAAAGTACGTGGCGTCCTCGAAGCTGTAACGGAAGAGTCCTCCGAAGGCGAGCCTTAACGAATTGACAAAGAGAGGCTGTTCGACTAGGATAAAGTAATTTTCGGTCATTCCGTAGCTGTGGTAATAGGACGGATTGGGGTATGATGCTATCAAGGTCCCTATGGATTTAACTTCGACTTGGTTGTCTGGCCCTGCCGCGGGGGAAGAAAAATAATTATGAAAGAGCAATCTAAGAGAAAAATAAAACTTTTGAGAAAAGGAGAGAAAGCATGTCATTGTTAAATCAGTTTTAGTCATTTGGGTGAGTTCACTTCCACAGACAAAAGCAGCAAGAGAGAGACATGTGCACAAAATCTTTAGAATAGTAGATTCCAGGGAAGGGGAGGGAAGGGGCGGGGGAAGGCGCAGGGGAAGGGAATGGAGAAACTTATCCAAACACTTAACCAATATGCATAGGTTCAGTAAATGCTTTAAATGTAGGTTGCAGAACAGTTAAGGGAGGGGGAACATGCAAAATCATTTTCTCACTACTTATAACTTATTGTTTCTAATGCCTGAGGAGTGTTCTCTTTTAGATCTGCTTTGCTATCCTTACCTCGCTTAGGTGATACCTTGAAAAACTCATACATTGACTTGTACAAGAACAAAGTCCCTAGGTTGAATATGGTTCCATCGCTGTCAGTGTGAGGATGAGCTGTGGCTGTATGAAGTTTGACTCTCTTTGTAAAATCAACCTACAGTAAGCAAACAAAAATAAAATGAATGAATAAATAAATAAATAAACAAGTAATTAAATCATCCTGCTACCAGAGAGATTGAACAGTGCACAGTTTGATGTGAGCAACCCCTGTTACAAGACATGATGATTTGAGCTGTGTGATCCCTATGACAAGATAGTTTAAGCTATGTAATCCCTATGACATGATCATTTGAGCTATGTGATCCCTATGACATGATCATTTGAGCTATGTAATCCCTATGACAAGATAGTTTAAGCTATGTGATCCCTATGACATGATAATTTGAGCTGTGTGATCCCTATGACAACATGGTTTGGGCTGTGTGATCCCTATGACATGATAATTTGAGCTGTGTGATCCCTATGACAACATGGTTTGGGCTGTGTGATCCCTATGACAAGATAATTTGAGCTATGTGATCCCTATGACAAGATAATTTGAGCTATGTGATCCCTATGACATGATAATTTGAGCTGTGTGATCCCTATGACAACATGGTTTGGGCTGTGTGATCCCTATGACATGATAATTTGAGCTGTCTGATCCCTATGACAACATGGTTTGGGCTGTGTGATCCCTATGACATGATAATTTGAGCTGTGGGATTCCTATGACAACATGGTTTGGGCTATGTGATCCCTATGACATGATAATTTGAGCTGTGGGATTCCTATGACAACATGGTTTGGGCTATGTGATCCCTATCACAAGATAGTTTAAGCTATGTGATCCCTATGACATGATAATTTGAGCTGTGGGATTCCTATGACAGCATGGTTTGGGCTGTGTGATCCCTATCACAAGATGGTTTGCACTATGTGATCCCTATGACATCATGGTTTGGGCTGTGTGATCCCTATGACAAGATGGTTTGAGCTGTGTGATCCCTATGACAACATGGTTTGGGCTGTGTGATCCCTATAAGAAATGGTTTCGGCTGTGTGATCCCTATGACAAGATGGTTTGAGCTGTGTGATCCCAATGACAAGATGGTTTGAGCTGTGTGATGATCCCTATGACAAGATAGTTGTGTAACCTGTATAATAGTGTTGACTGTGTGATCCCTATGACAACCACGTTTGAGATTTGTGATCCCTATGGCAAGATATTTTGAACTGTGTGATCCCTTTCACAAGTTTAAACTGATATGTATAACAAGATATTTGGAGCTGTGTAATCCCATTGATAACACGGCTTTAAGCTTTCATCCATATGTCATTCCTATCACAAATGTTTCACCTGTGCAATCTCAGTTTATGTACGAGATCAATTGAAAATATGTGATCCTATTTACACTGTTTAAACTGTGTGATCCCTAGATGTTACAAGATCATATGAAAACACACCTTTTCCCCAGTATCGAGACTTTCGCTGTCTATTTGGTACGTTCGAGCAGTCTCTCCGGTTGCCCAAAAGTCGCCTGCAGCTTCAAATAGATTAACGTTGCTATTGTCGGAAGACAGAACTGCCGGAGCAAACCAGGCCATGAATTTTTGGAAAAGGGATTTACATGGATCCGCCATGGCTGCTGTACCAAACTCGGTCTTGGCATGGTAAGTCTTGTTGAGGGATTCTAGGTATGAGTCGCTTTGTAGAAATTTATTTTGGTAAAAAACCGCTCCTGAAAATGTGAACACAAACAAAACTGACGTTCATGTGAAGGTGCATCTAGGTCAATAACCTATATTTACATACCTGTGCTTTGTTATAAGCTGTTAGGTATGTATTATTACTATTAGAATGATACAGGTCTAAAGTTTCAAGCTCACACCTTCCTATGATCTCTTCCCTGCCCCCCCCCCACCCTCCTCCATATCCTCTGACATTTGATTAATGCCACCCTGCTAAACCACCATTCTCCCCTCTATTTCCATCAATTCTCCGTTTGAAGAATTTTACATGTTACCTTGTATCCGCCATGTGCACTTCAAAACTGGGCTACACTCCACATACAAAACTCTATCCTCACAGCCCAAAAAAACCGAGTGTCAACAGAAAAGAATCAATTTACTGCTGACATTTCAAAACACATACAGTTTGCAAGGATATGAGTACACCCACTCTCTCACCTCCACCCATTTCCTAAAATTAAATTCATCTACACCTAACCCGTCCCCAACCTCTTCTGGTGCCCGACCACTGGTGACCCCACCTGTACCTACATCTCCATTGAGCTATTACATGGATACGTCTGTTCATATTAATACATGTGTAAAAGTAAGTTGGTCTGAAGTTTCGATCCTAGCAGGATCTTCTTCAAAGGCTAAATGACAAAAGTAACAGTAACAGAAGGGACAAAAACACGCACAGAATACAGACAGGTTAATGAGCAATGGTGAACACAAAAAGATGGATGAAAGGGGATTAGTAGACAAGGGATGGAGAGAAGAAAGAAGGAAACCAACAGGGGAAGAGGAGATGTACGAGATAAACAGTGGAGGGACAAAGAGAGCATTAAGGGAAGGGAGTAGGGAATCAACTGGAGAAGGACAAACTTGTACAGAAAGGTGTGGAGAAAAAAAGGTGGAAGAGAGCTATGGGAAGATGAGTGATTTGGGGGGGGGGGGAACAAGGGGAGAAGGAGGAGGTGGGGACAGAAGAAAAGTTAGTCAGGCCAACTTACTTTTACACATTCTCTTACACAGGCTCTCAAGTGGATAGGCAGTTTGCTAACAATTTTATTTTATTTTCATATTAATACAATGATTGTGAAATGACTGACTTCAAATTAACCAATAGCAGAGCATAACTAACTGATAAAAATTAACTACACATCTGAGTGAGATGGCCACTGGAGTCGTCACCACAACTGGTCATTGATCCACCGTTCGTGTTTCCGTTCGAGGGGTCACTGCTCCTTTCTTTCTGCGTTCGAGTGACGGTGCACAACGCAATACATTTCGAGTGGCCGGTGACTAACACGGCATTCGTGCGTATGACCGTTATTCGTTAAACCAAACATAAAGTGTGATACTAGGTATTTAAAAGGATGTGAAGGGATAAACAGCTGACCTTATTACAAAGTTGGTTCAACAAGTTCCAGTTTATCTATTCTATATAAATGAGATGTTAGGAAGGGGATAAAGAGTGGTGTTTCACTTTTATTAACCTTTTTAGACAGACGCAATGTGTACCGTCTCTCAAACGAAAAAGAAGATGGAATCATATCATCGTGGATGCTACAGTTCACCCCTGCTTGGTCAAGAAGGGTATAGAACATACTGTATCACACAAATCGCCTTCACTGAGCAAACAACTCATTTTTTTACTAGATCTTCTAATGGCATGCTTCATATGCATGACAAATCAGTAGTCAATATGATGGATTTTGCTCCAGTCAACATGCGGATGTGCTCAAATCATACATCCACGAATCGTACATTGACTAGCCTGCAGAGTAAACTTTTGAAAAATCTTTCAATGTTTTAATCTGTGAGAAACAATCAAGCTCTTTTGAGGAATTTATTTCTCCTGTCATTTATCTTTAGCTAATTGCTAACGATATAGGTTGCGATCAGGATAATTTTGAATGCCATAATGGGCATTGTGCCTTTAGCATTTTGTCTAAACATGTGTCTAACCATAGAGCACATTTGGAATAGTTTTCTTCAACCAGTACGTGCGCTTTATAAATCTGCCTAGAAATCACACCAAAGTTTTCGCCACGCGAGGCTACTTAAGGAAACTGAGACCAAACAGACATTTTATATCCGAACCTTACAAAAGCCCAGTTCTATTGAAGGAATCTCAAGTGCCTCTTCATGTCAAATGCACTGCACTGCTTTTTGTGACCTTTATCTTGAAACTTTCTCAGCCTATTCAAGTATGCCAATTACCCTAGCAACGAGAATGAAAGATGTATCAAAACATATATGTACTGGTTTGAAACATGCACTGAATGCAAAAGATCTGTTATCCTTTCTTCTTTGTCAAAGACAGGGAGTATGGCTAGTAAATTATTCACATGTATGAGTTCAGACTGCTATCAGCCTAGATACTTGTTAAAGTTCATTTGTGGGTCTTGACATCTTAATACTTCACAAGAATCACACAACAACCTAAGACAAGCTATATAAACTGCGGCAGCCCAAAGTTAAAGATCTGAAAACAGCGCTGTTTGACCTGTTTCATGTACAGATCAATTATAATATTGTTTTTAACATGTTATGTATTTAGTAAAAGTGTCAAAAATACATGACAGCAACATGGCAGGCAGCCTGTGGTACATCTATGGCAGGGCAAATTATTAAGCATTTCTTCCAGGCCTTACATTTTGGTCGTTCCGACCAAAATGTAGCAAATATAAGAAGGACCATTATATATACACTGATGAAGGTGTAAAAAACACCAGCTAAGGGGGGGGGGAGAGATACAGGGGTGATACCAATTATATATTTACCTATTTGGGGGCGCTATTTCATTAAACTGCAATCTGAATGCGATCTATATGAGACTGATCGTCCACCAGATATACTTCGCACCTGGTTTTGGTTGTGCGGACAAAAACTTGGTTGTCTAGACATTTCACATACTAGGACATAAAAATTCAAAAGCAATCTGCCAAAAGATCAATACCATCCTCCAAAATCCTGGCAAAACCGTGTCATACCTTGCTTGAAGCTGAATTTATGTAGTACGGCCATGCCATCGAACCAATGTTTGAATTTATGAGGTCCGACGGTGAACTTTCCAGGCCCGACACGGATCAGGCTTCCCGTAAGCCATTCAGGAATGCTACCTGCGAGGATTAGAAAGAAAAGAATTATGCAAAAGAATGCGCATGAATACAGTACAGTCATCATAGGAATGATTTGCACAGTAATTGACATTACTGATAACCAACCAAATCAAAGCTGCTCCTGTTTTCATTTTAATCTGAGATGACTTTTAAAACTAAAGAAATCTGAAATAAGTTACAGCATGGCATCACTGTCAATTAATGCTTTTAAGCAGCTTTCCGAGTTACATTACTGATCAATTTCTATGTCAGTCAATAATATAATAACAAAAATACCAGACAATATATATATATCATTGGCTTTTTTTTTCTTTTCTTTTTTTGTCGTGTTTCTTTTCAAGTTATGATTGAAAATTTGGAAATTTTCCCATTTGGCTTTTGCATGTGATTTTAACACTAAAATAGATATCAAAAAGAAGGGTCTGGGCAATAAAATGTTGAGGAATGATTGATATTGGATTATTGGTACAAGTTTGCAAGTTTTAGCTTTATCTTCAATTGGTTGAAGAAAGCATCTAGGAGAGTGTCATAGTTCAATCATGTACAATTTTATATTTGAATAATAATTGATAGGTTCATGGTAAAATTGAAAACCAACACAGACAACACTCTTGCTCATTGTACAAGCAGGCCTGGTACATTCTACAATTTATTTTGAAATGAGCGTAAATTACTATTGTATAAAATGGTAAGCATGAGTGTAATGTTTATCAGTGAGGATAATTCAATCACTAGTTAAATATAGCTAAATGCTATATATATTTGAACCAGCATAACTTTAGATTTCTGAAAAGAGTGACGGGTAGCCTGAGATAAAGAGAGTTTCCAACAAGCTGAACCTATATATCCTGTACACTTTTGAATCCATTATCTGATTTAGAGTAGTACTACATATATGGCAAAATATATGGTTAAATATCAATTTTATCGTTGACCCACAGTGGCATAGCCAGACATTTGGAAGGTGCAGGGAGCACAGGGGGGGGGGAGGGGCACAACAACATGGGAGCAACATGAAGGCACAGAATGCAGATATTGCGAACTGGTGATGGAGGTCCCAGTGGGAGGCCCCAGAGCGCCAAGCCAAGGACATGAGATCAGCTACAAATCAGAAAAACTTTGGAGGAAGACGTAATCAATTATACTAGTTAGTAGAAGTGAAAAAGTTGTGTATCTTCATGATTCGGATTTATTTTGGACATGGCAAATTTCATTGGGGGGGGGTATCAGGTGGGCATCAAACATATTTTGGGGGCACTTGTCCCACCCACTCTTGCCCTCCTTGAAGAAAGTGGGCGCATAATGTATTATAACAAGGTGAATCATACTCAACTTACAACTAGGACCTAGAATATTGCAGTATATATGCATAAAAGAAGTTTAAACTTTGGCCATGTGATACGTAAAGACCGATCATTCTAACACACAGGCAAATGCACCTGTACTAAAATTTGATTTGTTCAAAGTTCAAGACATGTAATGCAACTGGTATCGTTATATTACCTAATAACAGTAAAACAAGACACCACATTTCTGTTTCCCTTGCTTGCTTACAATATCACAAAGTAATAAAAGCTCCTCCTACATATAAACTGTACATGGAAATATCACACCTTTGCTGTAGACTTCAGTGTGACTACGATATTCAGATTGCTTTACGACACATATATATTGTATAAAAATGAAGTAGTTTTATAAAAGAAACCTACAGTGTAGGCAATTTACACAGTGGAATGCATTGCTAATGTAAGTAGATAAACTACTGTACTGTAAGTAGGTGAGAAAGTGGGTACATGTGATCATGTGTACTAGGAACTGGTACCATATATAGGATAGGGTTCTAGTACATTGTTCTGTCACACCTGAGGACAAGAATGAGGGGAGTGAGTGCACCAGATATAATTTCACACAAAGTATAGCTGGTCCACATACTAAAAGAATAAGTGAGTTATGGCAAAACCCAACAATATGAAAGATTCCCCAAAAATGTCCAAATAAAAGAACTATGTGAAGAAGTGTGCCCCACAAGCCGCAAGGTTAAAAGTAAGGCCTTGAAGTATAGCTCCTATGAGTTACCAATGTCAGGATCCCTTGGTAGAATGCGAAGTAGGTCAGAAGACTTTAATGGTCACAGTGAGAGGACAATACTAAAAGTGTGCATGCTCTTGCCAGAGTACGGTTGTTGTGAGGTGACAGGGAAGTGAGGAGATGATATAAAATTGTACCAATCAACATCCTACACAGATCTGCTTATAATAAGATAGCAACATGCAATTTAACCCAAAACTGTTGAAAACACCCTGAAATATTGCAATTTTCATTTATTGTACATGGGAAAAGCACATTGCTTCATTATTGCTATCAGTCCGATAAAACTGCCTAGAACACTGTGCTTCTGTAAAAATACCTGACTAATTTTGAAGTTACTTCATACCATGCACAGCTCAGCGTGGAGCTGCACAGCTAGCTTGCATGCCATGCGGCATACATCCGACCTGATTTACATTGATGGAATGTTATTGGATGAAGAATGGCATTCTTAAAGTGAATTAATGGTCATCAGTATTGATAGTTAAAAATGCTAATAATTGCTCCGAAGTATTTAAATACATGTACTTTCCTCTTAGTTCTGAATCTCCCAAATAATTCCCAGACAGTGGCAGTGCGTCCATATAGTCAGAGGGGGCGGATGCCCCCTCCCCCCCCCCCCCCACGGACACAAATGGACTGCTGGCGCCCTTTTCAGCTTTTTACCACTTTTCACTTATTCGCGATTATTGACTTTTTTATTGCGCTCTCAAATACCTATTGACAATTGTCACATTTGTTGGTGTAATTTTCTGACAAAATGGCGATGACACCTATTTATTCTTCTTTTACCTGCAAATTAGCAAGGCCTGGAAAGGGTCATTTCCGGCGATCTAGGGAGTACCTTTACTCAAAATATGTCTGTACGCTCCGCACCAACCTGTGGTGGCACTCCGCTTAGATAGTGTCGAAAGCCCCCCTACAGACCATTCTCGCCCCCTCTGACCAATACCCCTAGCTCCGCCACTGAACATGTATGCAGTACCACTCTTTCCACATCCTAACCAACTGCAGATGACATATCCATGAAAAGACCGGAACCCAGCTTAAATATGGAACCGTACCTCAAGTTGACATGCCAGATACAGAAGATAACAGATGTCACATAGAAACTGACCGTATCCTACACATACTGTACACTCAGCAACAGACATTTGCTTCCCTGCAAGGAAACGATTGTAATGACTTTTGTGTTCACACTTGAGTGAACACTGCATAAATCTGTTGTATTGGCTGTCTGTGTTATAACCTACAGTATCATGCTGGATATGTTGCTCCAGTGTGCAATAAGCAAGTCTCTGAATAAAATACTGAGCACTAAGTCTGTAGGTTAGTTTTATTATTCTAATGAGGCTGAGGCTTTAGAAACTGAAAACCAGGGGTGGGTTGGGATAGAAAATTGAACAGTAAATTGCTGTGAGTTCATCCTGCAGTTTGGGACTAGGGATGTAAAACAGAACTGCCTAACTGTAATTAAATGTGCAATGTAAATTATAATGTAATCCTTGTCATCTTACATTTTATAGGTGCTGTATAAAAAGCCAGCACAAACCCTTCTTTCTACAGTGACTCTGGAAAGTAAGTTTGTCAAATGTTTTTCCTTTTCCCATGTAAAGTGACTCAATTCGATGATTGATTTCATTTCATTCCTTTTTCACTTTTTAAAAAAAAGATCTTTTCAGCCTTCTGTTTGATGTAGTAAGTGTAGAATACACTATAAACAGTTAAGATAAATTCTAGATTATTCACACAGGTGTTATAAAAACCAGATACTGGGGAAATTCCCAGGACAGTTTTAGGAAGAAACTTGAACCACTGACAGCAAATCCCCAAAATACGGGTCAAACAGGTCAAACGAAGACAGAAAAATTAATATGACCCCCCTAGTCAGGAAAGATATTGGTAGAGACTAGACTCTAATTGATGAGTTATCTATAAATGGGTAAACTAGCTGGTGGGGTTTATACCATTACTTCATGCTTTTATACGTACACAAAGCTCAGTACTTAGCTGTACATATATACACTCTCAACACAAACTGCATACGGACATAATGGTGCAAGTAATTTCATATTACAGTACTGATGGAGTGAATACCAAAGACAAATCCCATTTAGAATATGTATGTTGTACATTTTTTTCATCGCTCTACCCACTCTTAAAAGAATGACTTTTAGGACCAACTTTGATTTTGATACCGGGCAAATTTTGGAGGATTTGGGTTTTTGTTTTCTGGTTGTCCAGAAGGATATGCACTGTATGAGAGACGTGAATATTTGGAATAATAGAACACCAGCTTTGGGCCAGTAAAGCTTCCCTTCAGGTACATCATACTGTCTGTAGGTGTACAAATATTTTTGTCTTTAAAATTATCAAAAGCGGCTAAAAGTGATACCAATTTGTCATTTTACCCATTTTGGGATATGAAGCTACAATCAAGCCAAATTTGATATTTAACAACTAGTCATACCACTAGTCATACACCAGTCGGATCAGCAAAGCTGTTTTTGGTTGTCCAAACAGAAAATTGGTCAATCATGAGCACCATTTTGAGATGATGTTGATACACTTAAAAGAGGTAAGAAAATAGAAAAGAAAAGAATTCATTAGACTGATAAGCTGAGTTTCAACCGAAATGTTTGGCCGACGAAACGTTGTATATAATCGAAAGCACATTCATTCATGAATTTACAAAGGTTTATTAAAAACTTAACTTGCTTAAAAAAGTTCAGGAGCTGGTGTCTTACTGTAGTGTGATTGACTTGAGCAATAGTACTTGGATTTTTTTATATATATATCGCTTTATTTGGTAAGTTTGTTGATCAAAATTAAAAATGTTCCCTAAAGAGCGACAGTCCATACCTAGATAAATCCATCAGGTCTCTTTCACAAAGTTAGCAAAATGAATTTGATACGCCACAACGGAGACACTATCTTCAAAAGAATGTCGGGTTATGGGAATGTATGGAATCACTGACCAGTACAGCTCTGTGCAGAGTCAGTATTTGTAGTATACATTACTAATTAGATATGTACAGTACTAATTATACCGTGCTAATTAGATATGCTAAGTGTGTGCTAGAGCCAAGTACTACAATAGGAAGTAATTATTGCCAGGTTTTAAAAACTGTTTTATGAGGGCAATCCTGTTTATAGTGATAAGGACATGGCTTGTTACACATCTGTACACATCTGTACAGTACTAGCATGCAAACGGCATAGGCCAGATAGCATATAGTAAACGGTAAACAGGTTTCATACAAAAGTTTGTGACACATAACAAAGGGCACTTGTAGCATTTTTAGAATAAAACACATCCGTTTTGAAATGTACAATTTAGCAATTTAGCAAAAACACACCAACGGCAAAAAAAGATTTATCAACCCCCTCCCCTCTTTTAAGAAATGTAAAAAGAATTAACATAACTATATGTAAAAACGTATACTACAATAACATCAACACACATCCTAATGTAATATCACCGGCCAGCACATTTCAAATATAAAAAAAATTAAATACCACATGTGTGTATACCTATGAGTTCATGCATGGTATTATTATTACTGAGCAAAAGTTTTCATTTAATGAGAAACACACCATTTCACCCATGCGCTGAATCAGAATGGCAAGAAAGAATGAGGAAGCTTGCTAGAATCTTTTCAAGAAGCTCTAGACATGGCAGAATTCATGCTCTTGTTAAGAGGAGACAGGTAGGTGAGACATGAAGTAAACCTTGGAGATGTGACCTCAGATGAGGACAATGCAAGAGGTCATTTCAAGGTCACACAAGTCAATTATGCCAATTGAACAATCAAACTTGTCATTTACTTTGACAGTAATTATACCTATTTTCATCAAGCCCTTTCTTAATTGCTTTGTGTTGTTTTCGAGACCCCTGGGAATAAAAATACTTTGAAGTGTGTGGTGTTTACAGCCATTCCTGTTGACTTAGTTGGAAAGAGTTCCACTGGACTGTTTACCTAAACCAGTTTAGCCATTAACAAAACCCAAATACTGACAGTCAACAATGTATGCAAGGCAAATAGCATCCATAGGTGACTATCATCCCAGACTAGATATAAAGAAACCCACAGAAAAAGTTACTTGGAAGTCTGTGCCAATTCTTCATTTTTATTAGCTTCCCCCGAAAGTCTAATGGGATTTTTCTCATTTTTTTTTTTTGTGGCACTTGCAAGGTTCATTTGGAGTTTTATAACCCTGGGTTCATATTCATCTTGCAAAACAATTATAGGAGACTAAGGAGAGTATCATCCCAGACTAGATATAAGGAAACAGAAATGGTTACTTGGAAATTTGTACCAATTCTTCATTTTAATTAGTTTCCTGAAACTCTAAGGGAATTTTTTTTTTTTTTTTTTTGGGGGGGGGTCTTGCAAAACAGGGTTCGTTAGGCTATAACCCAGGGTCGTACACATCTTGTAAAACAATTGTAGGTGAGTATAATCCCAGATAGGATATAGGGAAACCCACAGTTACAGTCTGTGCCAATTCTTCATTTTTAGTAGTTTTCCCGAAAGTCTAAGGGAATTTCCTTCTTTTTTTGTGGCCCATGCAAGGTTCATTTGGACCTTTATAACCCTGGGTTTGTACTTATCCCAGGCAGGATATAAAGAAACCCACAGGAAAATGTAACTTGGAAGTCTGTGCCAGGTCTTTATTTTTATAAGTTTGCCAAAAGTAAAAGGGAATTTTTTCTTCTTTTTTTTGTGGCCCTTGCAAGAACACGTTTCATTAGGTTTTGTTCCTGGGTCATACACATCTTGCAAAACAATTGTAGGAGAGTTTAATCCCAGACTAGATATAAAGAAACCCACGGGGGGAAAAGTTACTGCAAAGTCTGAGCCAATTCTTCACTTTTATTGGTTTCCTGAAATTCTAGGGGAATTTTCCCATTTTTTGGGGGCCTTTGCAATAACAGGATTAATTTATAACCCTTGGTTTGTACAGATCTTCAAAACAAATAAAAACTATGTCAATTTTCAAGGTTGACCTTAACATGACCACATAATTTGATCACAGGAGCCAAATATGGTTAATATAGCATGAGTGAAATTTCATAGATCAAAGGCTAGTATGTAGCAATAATGAGTCCAATGAAATGTGTTGTTATAACACTAGGTAAACTGTAATAATTGCTGCTACTGTACTTTTATAGGAATTTACATTTTTAGCCTCCACTAAAAATGCCTCCACTGAAATATTAATTTCCAGCCTCCACTGGGATTTAAACCCGGGCGTCCCATTTATATGCGGACACCCTAACCACTAGGCAATGGATGCTGATTGTATGTCCAGAGGTTGGAAACCGGTAAGGAAGGTCGTAAATATAAATATATAGATCTACAGTGAAATTACGACCTTCCTTACCGGTTTCGAACCTCTGGACATACAATCAGGGTCCATGGCCTAGTTGGTTAGGGTGTCTGCGCACAAAGCGGGAGGCCCGGGTTCGTATCCGGGTGGAGGCTGAAAGTTTTTTCACTGTTCTGGATTTTCCTTCTCATTAGGCAAATTCTCAGGATTATTAGACCTCTGTGTATACATGTATGCTCAAAAGAATCTAGTCCAATGTTTTCATATTAATGATAGTGTAGACAGGGGCGTCAGAAGCTATTTGGGATTGGTACGGCAGATCAGAGTGTGGCCATCTATCATAATTATCGGGGGGACGTTTGGTAGGTCAAACTACGCTACGCGCCACCATGGTTGGCACGTAGCGCAATGGAGAAAATTTTGAAAAAATGTCTCCCAGATTGCAGGAAATGGCACTTCCCGAGCTTGAAAACAAGACCCCTGCCACCCGACTAATCTTCTGAAACACATTTTGAAGTTTGTTTCATTTTGGTTCTTTACTTTTTGCCATTTTTTTTTTCTTAGTCCTACTTTTTTTTTTATTTTTTTTTTAGCGCTGTGAATATTGGTCCGGCAATCTGTGCACAACAATTTTGTAAACATCTCTAATGTTCACACACCATCAATGAATGCATTATAGCAAACCCAATGAAGGTTGCATTGACCTACCCCCTGGCTATTGTACCTATTGTTATCCTCCCTAAATCTAGGTGAATATTAACCAACTAAATCCCTTCAATGACTATGTTCAGGGTAATCTGTTCAATAAACTGTCTGCAAATGTGCAGTCCAATAGGAGCAGTAGTTTGCATCTAATCAATGGCTATCTTGGATATAAGTCTAGACAGAGGAATACTGGTGAGCTGGAGAGGAAACATCCTGTGACAGACACTGTGATAGACACTGTGGCACAGTGACTGCCACTGTGACAGACACTGTGGCACAGTGACAGACACTGTGACAGACACTGTGGCCGACACTGTGGCCGACACTGTGGCCGACAATGTGACAGACACTGTGACAGACACTGTGACAGACACCGTGACAGACACCGTGACAGACACCGTGACAGACACTGTGACAGAATGAAATATTCCACAGTAGTCATACATGTGTCTAACCGACAGTTTGCTCCTGAACTCGAAACATGCATGCTTGCAATTCTGTAAGTGAAGGCTGTCGTCTGTGGCATTCTGCTTCTTTCAAGTAAAAATTATCCAAGACAAACTGAAGCTAGAGGTTTTTATGTTTTTTGTTATAATTTGCTGGTTTCGGATTTGAAAATGTTACCCAAATGTTATGGAAATTCGTGCTCAGTAAAAGTAACAATGAGAGGGATCAAAGCTCCACAAACATTTGTAGAGAATAAGTATGGACAATGTTAAAATATCTAATATGGACTAAAAGGCAATCGAATGATCCCAAAATATCTATCGACTGCTTTAGAAACAAGCTGTGTAATTATTTGCTGTAGTTTGCTACATGATTGGTTTACCTTGAAATTGTGTAAAAAATTAATGTTGTTGTCTTCATACTTAAATCATGTTAGCTTTTTCTTTTATCGAATGGGTCTAAATGGCAGAAAACTAGGACTATCATTTATAAGAAAGTGAGAAAAAAATGATATGTTTCAGCATTATTTGTCAAGTTTAAACTAATGTGAATGTTTCACAGCTGTTTTTGTTTCTGGTCCTTTGAAACAATATTTTACTGACTCAGAAAAGTTGAAGTTGAAAAGTAGCCTTGATAAGCATACCTGAGACTGTGGCCTTTATTGGACTTTCTATTTCTTCTTTAAGCTCATAACTCATGAATTGGTGTAATGGTGGGGTGTCCAGTTCAGCCATGATAATTGTAGGCAAAGGCTTCTTTCAGCGGTCTGTCAGTCATCCAATGTCTTTACAAACAGTCACTCTGCTTGGTTAAATACTGTAAGTTGTCTCAGATATAACCTATCTTGAAAAATAAGATTAAAGACGCACATGACCATATCAGAGATAAATTGACCCTCATATCTGTAGCAAACAATCTTTGACTCATACTCAACCCAAACTATATGCACATTATCAAAAAAGAATGTTTTTCTTGTGCGCAGGAGTCATGGCCTCAGCCAACATTTGAATAGAAGACAGTACCACTTGTTCCCCTTCTCCTAAGTTTATATTTCATATTTATACATTTTCATTTAGAGAAATTTGTACATCATTCTGTTGATGAATAGAGTACCAATTGTGCAAACCAGCAGTCAGACAATGTTGTATTTAAATTTGGTCCAAATATACTGTAAATATAATAATGCTAAGAGGGGGATGGCAGGTACTTTTGATAGTAATATTTGGAAGACAACACGTGACATTCATGTTTTAAACCATATTTGATCATTTCAGATTCAACCATTGTGATTATTATAACTGGCCTAGACAAATCACATATGTCATACATACTTAAATTTCATTGGCAAACTTGGAATAAATGCATAGATCTGTCATTTATTCTTATTTTTAATTTAACTTCAGTAAATTTGTGGACCAAAAAGCTAAAAAAAAGCTAATCTCAGTCACATTTCATCATTTTCATAGACCTACGTACAGTACTTTGTGTAAACCTCAGATGGCCCATGGTCCAAATATGAAAAACATTGTGCACCAAGTAAACATTTTGGCAAAGTTTTAAGAAAAGGGTTTGTCTCAGTGAGACCTATGGCCTAAATTCTAACGTTAGACTCTTATTTAGTATAGCATGGTGGGCTCATAATTGACGCACTTAAGGATTTGATCAATGATGTCTATCAAGGAAAAATCCAAATCACTCAACTGTATGTGTTTTTCATATGTGTAGTTCCTCAGAAATGTTATGATCTCAAAATATTTAAGGTTCTGTGCTTATGCACCGTACAATTGAGCAAAATTAGACCACAAAATGTCTGCTGTGTCAAGTTCTTTCATACCCCTAAATTGACACATTACTCGATAAGCTAACTGTAGTGTAGGCCTTAGTATACATCCATTGACTTTAGATGCTGTTTGCTATGCTCTGAGCCTCTAAGCTCAGACAGGTCAGGTCCCAGAGAGTAGTGTTATCATATTGAGGTAATGTTGCTTACTTTTAGGATGTAAGATTTCCAAATGCCCAAAAACTTGCAAAACTGGGGGGAGGCCGGGAGGGTGTTAAAAGCTTAAATGATACCACAATTTGGTCAGCAAATAGCTGAAATGGATTCAAACTCATGAAATATGTAATTCTGCTTGACTGCAAAAAGTTTAGGTGAACTGCGGTATCGTTGCTAGTAATAATTGAAGGTGCGTCAGTTACGGGGGTGCGTCAATTATGAAGCCTTTACTATACTAGTACTACTCTAAAAAGTGCCATCTAAAAATTCCCGAATGGAATAACTCGTCCGAAACTAATGCAATGCAAATAGTATTCAACAGGGTAGTCAACGGTCATTAATATTTGATTTAAGTAAACATTTGTAAACCGAAGTGGTTTCCCTACTAACAGTACACTTAGCATTCCTACTACTTCGGTGTTCATAAAAAGTAATAACTAACGAGATAAGGTAAGATCGCTTGATGATAACAATAACACATTGCTAGGTCCTATGATAAGTATGAACACAAGGACCTGGCGATAAAACGGCGATCATTTAACTAATTACTCTTTCCTCCCTACTGATAATATTACAATCCACGTCCAGTTACAAAAACATTTTGTAGCAAAACCTACCTGCAACAAGCACAGACGATCCTTGATATAATCTTCTTCTGAGAGGTGAAATTTCTCAGTAACTTTCATTTAGTCTACAGATTACAGGATCGGAGACCGCAGACACCACACACATTGCACTCAGTCTAGTCTGGTACCGGTATAATTAGTACGTACACATTGATCATCTCAACAAACCTGATTTACAATAATCTTGCAGGTGACCAGTACTAACTATCAGTGATTATGCTAGATAACAGAGTAATATAACTGCCGTGATTTGAAGTTGAGGGCGGAAATTAATTTTAACCATCCAGGCCGCGATATTTTTTTTTCGTAGTCCAGCTTCATCATCTCTACATGGCTGGCTGGTGGATTACAGTTGAACATACACTCTTCATAGCAATCTCAAAATCACAGGTTGGCTGACATGGTGGAGGGTATGTCTTCCTGATTGTGTGATTAATTACTTCACAACAGCACTGACCACAAAATGATTGTAGAGTTAGGAATCAGTTAGTCCGTGTTTGTAATGGAATGGCGGCATAATTGAACTTTACCATATAGAGTCAAGTATAAATACTTTGATTCCGTATAAACTTGCACCTTTTCCAAATATTAGGAACAATCTATTTGAAAATTTGGTAAATACGTTAGCTACAGTATAATGAACACAAATTCATATAGAAAAATTGTGTTTCAAACGTTAATCTTGTTTTGGGTTTATCCCTTTCCAGGGAGCAGGGCAGTGAAAGAGGGTTGACCATGTGGAGATGAGGGTGTGGGAGTGGGGGGGGGGCACCAACATCGAGGGGTAGTAGGACATGTGAAGGTCAAAATCCACAAAATTAGTTCAACACTTACTCGACATAATGATTCAGATGTACATCCCGTTCCAAAATTTTCATTTACTATATTTGATTGCGTATTAGAAAGATAATTAGAAAGACAAAATAAATACACTATTCAAAGATGGTTCATATTCTGTATAATATTATGCGCCACTGGGCAGATTAACCTATTCTAACGTTGCTGGATAGAACACTTTACAGGGGTATGGTGATGCGGGATGGAGGGGTCAAAATGCCTGTGACGTATATAGGAATCGAGAGTGAGTGTGATTTATTAACTTTTTGTCATATCTGTTGAACGTTTAAGTTCAAACAAATTCCACTTAGAAGATAGTATAATCTTTTCAAAATAAATAATTTGATCAAATTTATGAGTCAATGTAGCACGCTGCTATTGAGTGATGATCTTAAACATGTGTCTTCCGTTCATTTTTCATTTCCTTAAAGCAGAGATGGCGGCGCTGCTTAATAGTCGACAAATGGAGGGCGTTTTGTACATAGTAGCGCTTAGCGAATATACGATCGTTGAACTCCCGAGCATTTTTATAGGTGTACGTCTCGAATGACAAATAATTGCTCCATTCGCTCAAAAACTAAATTCGTCACTTAGGCTGGCATGTCATGTGCACCATAAGATAGGTGATGTCTTGGGCTATGATACCACATTCAAATTTTGCCACAAATGAATGGATGTTCAGATTTTGAGCTAGAGGAGGTCGAAGTTTAGCATAATACCCTCAACCCATCGGTCAGATACCGCTGCAGAATTTTCCTGCTTCACACAAGATTTTTGAAAACGCCATAATCACCTTAATCCTCCAGAGGTTTTAGACAATAAGTAGATTACTTCATCCCCTTCAACATACAAGCGTAAGAAAGCATGACGATGACGTCACTTCAACAAGTCCCTCTAGGATGATTTTTCCGAGGATGGTTAAATTTTCACGGAAACGTACACTTCTTTAAGTGTGGTATGGTTCCTTGACATGGTAATTACTTCAATGGTTGGAATAGAATGTATATTTTTCTCAGAGCCATGTATCGTCGTTATATCGCCATGGTTACCAGGCGCGTATCCAGGATTTTCTAACCCGGGGGGCGCGAATTACCATCTAAGCGGAGCGCCACCATCGGTTGGCGCGGAGCGTACAAGAAAATTTTTGGTTTTGATACCCCCCAGATCACCGGAAATGGCACTTCTCGGGCTTGAAAATGACCAACCAGATGTACACTTTTGCCTGAGAACCAAGTATTTCCCAAAAGTTTTTTTCCATCCATAACCTTTTTGAAGATTGTAACCAGTCACTCATCATGTTCGACCTCATTGCATGTCCTATGGATCATTGCTTTTGTAGGTGATTCTACGTCACGGCCCACAATATCTGACACCCCCACTTTTCAAGGTTTTAAGCCCAATATTTCATGGGCTTAAATCACTTCAAAACATACCCATAATGTTGCACAAAATTCAATCTATGGACAACCAATATAGAAAAAATGTTGGTCAGGAAATTTTCGAAAATTCAGACACAGTTAATTTATCGGTGTAGAAATATTAAAACCTCTTATAATGGCTATTATAAAACTTGAAGAAAATGAAAAATACCAGATATTTCCGATATCAGGTATATCGAAACCGAACACTACACACATAGGCGTAGGTCCCGTAGAAGGCGGGGGCTGCAGTTCCCCCCCCCCCCCCCCCGCAACCAAATTTTTTCCCATTTTTTTCGGGCACCTACTGAAAGAAAAATAAATAGCAATGAATAGCTTAAAAATGATCTCCTTGGTAATTAAAATAAATTTCTAAGCTTGGCCGACATTACCTTTGTAAAAGAGAGTTTTGACATAAATGGATCTGTATGCTTTTTCTCCATCTACATAAGACATTTGGTTGTTTACATTAGCATCCGGCGGTATACTGTGCAACTTTCACGGACCGTAAGGTACACGATGCCATGCAATGTAATGACCGATGCTTGCTTATATGATATTGGCATCGATATGTTGAACGCGCGCCTTGCGCGCGAAAAATTTCGGCTCTTTTTCGGGCCTTGAAGTCGTTACAGCCCCAAATCCAATTGGGCTCCTACGCCTTGAATACACACATAGACAGTTTTTTGAGGCTGTTCATCGTGGAACATGCATTTCAATGCTCACTAATATGATGTTATATCGCTCTTTGCTTTACAAATTCGAACAGGCGTGTAGCGAGTAATTGCCAAGGGAGGGGCGAAGCCTGTAGGCAAACTATTTAAGCGAAGCGCCACCATGGGTTGGCGCGAAGCGTACAAGAAAAATTTTGGCCGAAAATGCCTCCCAGATGACACTTACCAGGCCTTGTAAGTTGCATCTAAGCATTGTCTATTTTGAAATTACTAGCGATGTCGTAAAGAAAATTTGCTCGGGGGAGGGGGCGGTCCTCTTTCTCTTCCCGAGGTCTTGGCTATCTTCTACTCCCTCCTTTTCTTCTTTTTCTCTCTTTTTTTCTTTTTCTTTTCCCTTCCTTCCTCTCCTCCTTTTCTTTTTTCCCCCTCCTTTCCCTTTTTTCTTCTCTTTTTTTTCTCTCCTCTTTTCCTTACCCGGGGGCGCGCGCCCCCAACGCCCCCCTGGATACGCACCTGGTTACCTACTTCATTAGTTTTCTTTTATGAGCCGAAAGGCTTCTGGACATTTCCTGACACAATCGATACGTAACATATTCTAGCTCGAAGTTTGTTTATCTGTTTCCCAGTAAGTTCAATCTGCAGCTCATTACTTATGTGATATACATTTAAAAAATCCTGCATCGTTAAGAATGAAATTGATGAGATGATCCCTGGTGATAACATGCAAGGTAGTGTGCTTTCTGATCGGTTTCCCTCATCAGAAAGGAAATGGCTGTACTGCGATCGCAACCAAGTGGTGGATAGCTCTGTAAATACTTAACAGATGATATAGCTGCCGTTTCCCAAGACTTCAGACATTTCTTTGTGACAATAATCTCTAAGCAAAAATGCAGTCTGCATATCGTCCTTACCACAGCACCGAGATTGCCCTTTTGAAGGTTCAAAACGATATTTTATGTACACTTGATCATCGTAAGGAAGTTTTCCTTACGGCATTTGCTACAATATATGACGATGGCACCTTTGCTTTCGTATATTCTCTGGCATATCTGGTATCTGTGGCACCGCTCTGAACTGGAGATCATCCTTTCTGAGAAATCGGAACCAATCTGTTTAGATTAATAATGTTAAATCTGAATCTCACAAGCTTTCCAGTGGTGTTCCTCAAGGTTCTATGGCTGGACCTCTTGTTTTCATTTTATTTAATGCTCCGCCATGACCTGATAGCTTAGCATGGTGTCTCTAGTGCTGTTTACGCTGATGGTACACAACTTTATGTTACCTTCGAACCAGCTGATCGTGCGTCTGCCATCTCGAAATTTGAAGCATGCATCATGGATATAAAATCATGGTGCCTATCAAACAAACTTGTCTTAAATGACTCTAAAACTGAAATATTACATTTCCGATCCCATTGCACTAAACCTCTCCCTCCGCCTGCATTCAGGATTGGACAATCTCTTATCATGACATCACAAAAAGCGAGAAATCTAGGTATCGTTATGGATCCTTCTCTGAATCATGAGTAGCCATGTAGATCAAGTTTGTAAAAATGCTTATACAGCTCTCTCTTAGAAAGATCAGCAGAATCCGACGTCTTCTCGACACTGACACCACCGGTAGGTTAGTTTATGCTTTTATCAATACTAGACTAGGCACCTGTAACTAGGCACCTGTAACTAGCACCTCTACGGCCTTCCATACAAAGACATCTCCAAGCTCCAACGGGTTTAAAACACTGCTGCTCGTGTCATCTCTCGTGTCCCTCGTTCTCATCACATAGTACCTATTTTAAAAGATTTACATTGGCTTCCTGTTAAGATGCGCATCTCTTTAAACATTCTTCTGATGACATTTAATGCTATACACGTCGGACACTCTCCAGTGTGTCTGTCAGAACTTATTCACCCTTACACACCGTCCAGGACGCTCAGGTCTTCCAGCCAGACTTTTCTCACCGGCGTTCCACGGGATATTTCGTTAAAGTCATTTGCATTTGCATTTTGCGCTTTGTAAATTCCTATTATTATTATTATTATTATAGCTTTACCTGCAAATTAACGTGATGTTATAGCTGACAAGATATCAGCTTTTGACTTCTTCCTGAGGTAAATAGCATTGGCGTATGCAAGAGATTATTTAAATAAGATTACGAAGGCACAAGAAGGAACAATGCTTCATCTGAGGAAAAATAAATAACATTCCACGTTCACCAACAATGTTTTCAAAACATGAAATATGTACCGTACTACTGTGAATTTTCATAAATGCTTTTCCTGTGATAAAATAGACAACATAGCGTGCGGACAACGCGCATGTTGTATTTTTTTTACTTTCGCTACCACTGTAATATTTTAGACGATCCCATCCCGGTTTCTGTACAAAAGTTCACAGTTGGCCCTCAACACTTTGTTCCCAAAACGGAAGTGACATATACTTCTATGATGCCCACCCTGCTTACACCAAATCACCTTCTGTCAGTATAATTCATTTGAAGTAAAAGTACTGAGCGCCCTCAATTTGAATATTTATGTTTTTGACCAACTACGTGCCTGCGCGCTATACTCAAGGCCAACCTCTTTTACCTTTCCACAACAAATTTCACAACACGAACAACGTTCAGACGAAGGGATTTTCATCCTAACCGTAGCATTTTGTGCAAAGTCAAGGATAGAAGCCGTTCTTGAAACATAGTGGCTTTTCTTATCTCCTAAAGCTTCCTCTCCTGGATTACTTTCACTGGAATTCGGAGGGTTTACAAGATGGGGACATTATCTGATCAGGTAAGTCTGGAATGTGTAGCTGGGTTGGTCTCAGTGTGTTTTGGTAGAATCATTGATTGACGGCTGGTAAAGCACACCCATACAAAATTGCAATTTTTTGCCCACGAAAAAGTACTTGTTTTACCCCAACGAACAATGTTATACAGTTGATTCGTTACTTATATGTAGGGAAGAAATATCTTTACCACTTAGAATCTGATTTAGGTAACAACGATCAGAATACTTAATGTGAGAACTGTGTAAATTTCGTGCAACAGTCAATTAATAAACGGGGCATATCATTAGTTTGCTGGGCAGGGCGCGTCTTCTGCAACACATGTACAATTTTGATACGTAACTTAGGCATTATCAAATTTATATTGATAACAGTTCGGAAATAATTGTATATTTCTCCCCCTTATGTAACAGACACATATTAAATATTGTTATGTTTTTGCAACTTTCGCACGAATACGTTGTTCAAGTTACCTCATTATGTATGCCCAGACCAGTTTTAAAATAATTAGAATTAAGAGGACGCTTTGCCGTATCATCATGTTGTTTATATTATCACTAAGTGAGACCTAGGGCCTAACAGTTGGCTGGCCTAACATTATTAGTCACTAATACGTTTGTGTAGGCTTTCTATCACATGCCTACCCACGTATTTCGTCCACAAATGCAAGGTAAACCTAGCAGGACAGAAACTGCGTGGGTAGATACAATAAATTATCTGTGTGTTCAGATATAATTCAGCAAAACACTCTATTCTCAAAGGAGAATTGTACCCTCCATTTGGTGATAGGAATTTATGTAATCTGTACCATAGTATTAGAAGGTAAACAGCAAACAAGGGATCTAAAACTTGACCTTGGCCAGACTAAAGTTACACCTAGGTCTACCCTATAGGGTTTTGGTGGGAAAGTCCAATAATAGCTGGTCTGTTAAAGTACAAGGCTGTACCGGAGGGGAAATTTACTGACTAGCATAAATACACTTTTTTTTTGTGTTTTCCATGATAGATTGGGTAATCACATACGTTTCAATTACTAGGTGGTGAAAAATTAGGTTCACCTACTTATAAAAATAGTTGTAAGCCTGGTCATATCATATTTAAAGGACTCATTAAATGGTAAATGATTACTGTATACTATATATCTGATTACATTTAAGTGAAAGTGAATGCAGGTAAGCATTGAACCTGCAAGTGTGCATTTTATGTTTTAAAGAGGGAATTATCCCAAATATTGATTCAAGGAGTACGCAATAGTATTTATAACCCAGTCCAGACACCAGAACAAACTCAGTCCTCAAGAGAAAGTAATTTGCCCACATTGCTGTGTAGCAAGTGCAAATTAGAAAATACATTTCTAATCTTATAATGCTTTCCAACAGCTTGCTGGATACGTGGGGAAAAGCTTTCATGTTATTGTCAACTAGTTTGGCTTATAACCCAGTTTAAGCAGTTTTGGAAACTCTTGTACAGATAGAACAATGTTAATTTTGCTTATTTTGTTACTGATCAAGATACACAGACTATAGGTTGAACTCTTCAGTTGTAAATTATCATAAAATATACAAATTAATTACAAAGTAGTTTTTTCTCATGACTGGACTTCATCTGCTAATGCAATTTTTTTTTTGGTATTCTATCCTTACACAAGTCTCTGTTACTATCAGGTTGGGGGTAGAGGGGGGGGGGAGAGGTTAAGCCATGGGCCCCTTCTCACCATGTGTTGGTGCCCTGTGAAATGATAGAATTCATCCTGAGAGGTTAAGCCATGGTCTTTCCAATACTTTTACAACAATGCTTTGAATATTGCCCTTCATCTCATACACCTCCTCCCCAAAGAAAAGTGAAACAGTGGGGGATTCTCCAATACAAATCACTTGCAATAAAAAGAAAGTCAAACAAAGATGAAGAATTGGAACACCACTGATTCAAACAATTTTTGTTTCTAAGGTCACATTTGGAGATTATTTTAAAGAAAATTTTTCATTTGTTCATATGAAAACCCTTGAAACTTTGCTCAAACAGCAAAAGATTTTCCCTGTGAGATTAATCCGTAATGGTGGTGGGAACTGTACATGATGATATATTATTTAATCGTAAATCAGTTGGTAAGTAGTTTCTCGGATAATATCAAGATATGCAAACTATTTATTGATTATTTGAACAGAAATCAAGCCGCCTCAGACCAATTGGACTACCTTGAGTTTAAAATTAGCCCAGACTTTGACATTTTTAAAAATGTAAATGTAAAATGTCAGTTAGAAATATAACTCGCTCTGACACCATTTAAAACTGTGGATTGAGCGACCACGGTTATTGTAGTCAGCACATTCCTCTTGTCTTATGTCCCGATCAACCATTTAACCCCTCGGGCCGAAACACAAGCACACATAAATTCGTTCGTCTGCTTCACTCTCAGAATCTGACGTCCTGTAGATCTGTATATCTGTTAGCAATTACCAGCGAGACACATGGCGTACACAATCCAATTTACCCAATAAGAGATTTGCAATTAAACCATATGCATACATGTCAGAATTGGAGTACTAGCTTTATACATGCTCTAAGCAGTAGTACAGAGCATACAGTATTAGTCAGACCAAGAGGATGATAAAAAGAGATGCATATAGTGCATAGCAAAACTGTGTGTAATCTAGAGTTTCCATCCAAGTCTATGGGTTTTTTGATGTTGTTAAATTTAATCACCAAATTCAGTTTCATTATGGCAATGAGTCATTTAAGATCATCCTGCTGATAAGCTGTTTTATGCCAACACTTGTTAATATTAAACTTTTCATACTCGTGAATCCTCTCCCAAAATCTCATCTACCTACAGACTTATAAAAATTGCCCAAGGTTTTCAAGTTTGTACTTCCTCAGCATTGGTTGACCCAAATTTTTATTCACCACTTTGAACAGTCGGGAAATCAATGCAAGGCTGCCTTGAGCAGGATTTTTTTAGAAGGGTAGGGGACCACGAAGTGGCTTAATTAAAGTGCTAGTGGCAATCCTACAGGGTCACCAACCTTTGCGCAGCTTCGTAGCATTAAAGTGACGTTTTTAAGTTTGATACTGTCCTTTTAATTCTTGAACACAAGTTATTTCATCTGGTATTTAATTGATTTGAATCCACGGTCGTCCAAAGGAATGGAGCTTGTTTGATGGTAGAGTATGTTTATTTCACGTTACAGCTTTCACCAGTGGAATTTTTTTACCTAAACTGTTGAAGCACATAGGATATAAAATATATTTTTAAGACATTAATGAACAGAAAATTGATGAGGAAGTTTAAGCAAATATTAAACGAGCAAAAGAAGTTACCTGCAGCATGGGATTCTATCTAGGAGTCTCCACGAACTTGGGAATCTGGATATCTCGTTGCTGGAGCACAAGGGCTCGTATTCATTGCATCATGAATTCATTGGACAATTGGTCAAAGCAAATTCTATCTCTTTGTTCTATCACATATTGTAAACTAAGTTAAATCTAAGAATATCATACTCTCAGTGAAAGCTAGGTAGAGATCGATCTTAATGTAGAACAATTGTTTTGCAAATGGTTTATCTACGCATCATGGTATTTCAGGAAGCCTAATTTAAATGTCATGTAATCAAGAATTGAAAGAATCAAACTAAATTTTATACATCCACTGAGATCTACAGTACAGCGTAATTTTCGCTATTCCTATAGCATTACAATATTTCTTTTCAATAACTTGACATAAGAATTTAATAGAACCATTTTTAAGCTGAGACATGATTTTACCAAACCTTTTAACCAGTGTATTTTAATAAGGTTGTAATTACCAATTTAACCATTGCATATAATTACAAGAAAATAGTAGAAAGTCTTGTTTAATATTGACCCAGTGTTAATCTTCTGCAAAAAGTACAGTAAATATAGCTCAACATTTCCAGCATTTTCCTTAAATTGTGTTTCATCATTAATTGAAAACTGGGACTTCAAACTTGACTTGTCAAACCTGTATGAACAACATCAATGTTTTTCTAGGTGATTTTAGTATCACATGATACAAAATTGGTTAAAAATCATTTGTAAAAAAAAATGGAAGCTGCTTTAATGTCTGTAGCTGGTATACAGTAGGTTGACTGCTCAGAGATCATTGACTAATGATGTGGTATTGTGTTTCCGATATAAGTGCCTTCATGAGTCTTGACTTGCGTATGTCCTTGCTTGAGCTACTAATGGAAATGAGGCCTAACGTCTTGAAGAGGAATTTTCATCTTTTTGCAAGAGGTGTATGTATGTATGGATATTGGTTGTCATTAATATTGCCTGTACTGCTGTGAGTAAGCTAGACAGTCAAATATTATAGTCACTTATAAGGCATATGAATTGCTGTGGAAGATTTATACTGGTACCCTGTAAAGAGTTTTACCCGTACTGAGACATACTTTGAAGTAATTTTTGACACAAACTTAGGTAATCAGGATAAATATGTGGGAATAGGTGTGCCACGGCTACTGTGAAACCCTACGATTAATTTGAAGACATTTCAATTTAATTTTAGCCCAGTAAGAAGGCAGTACCTGTGGTTTTCTGTCTTTACTGTAAATGCAATTCACCTATGGTTTAATTTGAAGTGCCCTTGTTTCAATTGAACGGCACTTATAAATTTACTTTGCTCCCTTGCTTACCTGTCTCCTCAACCTCAGCACTCCCTCTACCATGCCTAGAGTGAACATTAATATGCAAATTAGTTTAGGCTTAGGGTACTTGTATCTGCCATCATATATAATTTGGTATTGTTGTTATGAACCAAAGCCCTAAAACTTAATTTCAAATGTTTCAGGATTCCTCCAGCTACAATGCATTAGTGTAGCAGTTAATACTAATGAAGTTACTAACATGGTTTGTGTTTATCTTAGAAGTTGCATTTTAGGTTGACGGCTTTATATGTACCCTTAATCACAGTACAAGCAGTTATTTTACTTGAGTGACTTTATGTGCAATTTGGGTGATCACTTCGTTAACTGTAAATTGCTACGTGAATATCGTTGAGTTTCTTGAGAGCATGTGAGGTGTGTATGTATATATATATTCATGCCTTGTTAACTCCTTTCTATTTTGAAGAGCATGTCACGCAGACCACAATGTGCCCACAAAATAATAGCATGCTGGGTTTATATACAGTAGTTTACCCAGTGAGATAAAAATGTGTGCTATTTAACTGCACAGTCATATACAGTACAATGCTGTGTTATCATGACAATGTGAATTATGAGGCATGTTACCATGACGATTTCTTCAATGGCCTTAGACATACTGTACACCCCCATAACTACTCTGTTGAAAGTATCAATCCTTGTTGATTTTCAGCTGTCTTCAAGTACAGTTATGGTCTAGTTTTTTTGGCTTGGTAAAATGACCTTGAATTGTGTCGAGTTAAAAGTTCAGGGGTTTTTCAGCAGCAGCTGTCTTCTATAGAAATTTAACTGCAATGTTTGAGGTATTGTACAGTATGATGGAAACAATGAATTTCTCCTCGCATAATATCCTTTGTTAAGGTTGAAATGCTAAATATTATGATTATTATTAGTTCATTTCATATTTGACATGGTCTCAATTTCACAAAAAAAAGGGGGGGGGGAGAGCAAATTATTAATATTTTTTGCAACTATTACTATGCAGCAAATGTCTGTGACATGTTACAATTCTTTCAACAACAACAACAAAACTCTTTTAAAATCTGCTCAATATGCATATGTATTATGTGTGTGTATTTGTCCCTTCTGTTACTGTAACTTGTCATTCAGCCTCTGAAGAAGATCCTGCTAGGATCGAAACGCCAGGCCCTCATACTTTTACACACAATTCAATGATATTGCAGGCCTCTCATTTGCCTAATTAATATACAGTACATGTATAGATAATACTGATAGCCTATTGTATTATATTATTGTTAATAAGTCAAATAAACTTTAAGGTGGTTGTTTTTGATTGGTTTTCTAGTGATTTGGAATTGTCAGCCAATGTTGTCCAGGATGATTAACTTCCATGGTTAACTCTGAGCTTCAATTTCATTCCCTTTAAGTATTAAGTTCAAGTGAGTAAAGTTATCTATGTAATTTGAAACTAATTTCACCCCAGAAGTTGCATTCTGCCGGTGGTGACCAAAGTCCTCATGATAATAGCTCTCAGCCCGATTGTTGTATGCAAAGTTGGGTAAAGCTCAGTTACATCTGCTGACTGTTGACAAGAACTCTGCAACAACCCATCAATTGTGACATGTATACACATGGTCATGTATCGGTTTGCTAGACTCATCGATGTTAACGGTAACGGTTAATTACACCCTGTTAAAGTCATTTCTATGTTGCCTGTAAGCCTATATGTAGGTATGTATTAATCCTGTATGTTTGTTAAACCGATTCTTTTCAGTTTTAAAGTCCTGACACTCTTTTGTCAAGTTTCAAGACAGAAAAACCATCACCAGAAGAATGAATGACATTGCCTTTGCTCAACATGTTTAAATTCTAGAAAACCTGTTTGTTATCAAATGTTTGGAGTTTTGTGTTTACTCGTCCATGATTCATTACGAGATATAAACTTGTGTGGTTACTGATTAAATAAAGCCAGTATTTACTATACTTAACACTATGTGGTAAGATCAGAGAGTGTGTAGCCCTAAAAGAATAGATTGCCATCTCATAAGAGATCTTGAAGATAATAAATCCAGTGAATTCAATTGGGATGGGTTGGGATTACGGGCACCTTTTCTTGGTTACCATACATTTCAAGTACTCTCTTTCAAATGATGCTGTATGTGTCCACACAACGTGTCCTGTGTGTAATTAGCATTTACTGTTACATGCAATCTCCGCTTCACACAATATCAGGTTGCTGTACTACAAAAATTCATTATAAATTAAATCCAGTTGTAACAGTGTGATATGTAGACCTGTTTGTTACCATAGTGATACAGGTCTATTAATTGTTTTATAGCAGTAGAAGTTTCACACATACTGTAGTAAACTAGTGACCAATTAAGTATTTCTAGCATATTTTAGGTTAGTACTTAATGCTTAGAATCGTACTGTACCGTAGAGTTCTGTCAATTGTGATTTGTAATTTAATCACTTTTAGCGCATTTAAATATGTATGCGTTTGAAACTCGGTCAGTACAGCACCATTAAGTTTGTATGTGGTATAATACACGCCATATGAAAGATTTCAAGTTCAGGTCCAGATAAACAACCCATTTAAGGTACAAGTTATACATAGAAAGAGTGGATTACCATTAAGAAGTGTTTGCCAAAGATTCTAATTCGATTAATCAGGGTATTAATATTGAAAGGAACAGTCAATGTGACATCTGTGAGGGTGTGTGAACTGACCTGTAGTTACCTTTATGTATAGGGCATCTTGTTGGGAAACAAATAAACCGTGCAAAGCAATTTAACAAGTCTTGCTTTTCTGACGTTTCCTTTAAAAGTATCTTCAGTTTGCAATCTTTATATGTCTTGCGATGTATCTCTAAATGAACTTCAAATGTTAGGATATAATATTTAGTAATAATAGTAATAATAATGATAAAATGTATAAAGCACCAATTTACTTCGTTCCTCGCTTACCTGTCTCCCCACAACCTTCTCACCTTCTTATACTGTGGTTAGAATGAACTGTTACCTTTAACACTGTACGCCCTCTATGACCGGCTCCTCCGGTCAATGCCCTTCCTTCTCATTCTACCATCCAAAGTGCCAGCATCGTGCGTTTTGTCGTCTGGATTTCCTACAGTGATGTTCGTACGGAATTGGAACCTAGGTTCTTGGTCTTCTCCATAATTTGGATACTGAAGTATTTGCCAAGCGTAATAATAAAGATAAAATTGATGAAGCACCATTATCCAGAAAAAAGTGATCTGCTTAAGGCGCTGTACAAAATATAACAAAAAACAAAGTCAAACGAAAACAAACTTGACCTACTGATCAAATGTAAAAGTTGAAAAGATGAGTCTTTTCATAGTCTTTTTTGAAAGAGTCTACCAAGATTGCAGTTATAATATGCTGAGGATATCTAGTACCCAGGGCACAGTATTTTGCTCTGGACATGTACCGCCCGATGCACACTTTATCTACAAATATCTTAAACGTATTTGAATTTTTTTTTTAACTTGCAATACCTGTATATCTGAAATTGAGTTTTATTTTGCTAGTGCTAATTTTTGGATATGATTCAAGGTTGCTATGGAGCCAATTGGATGATATTAACAGGAAGGACCCCTAAAATTGATATTTGATTACTTCATATATCCAGCACAGTACTTTCTACTGACTGATAACCTAAAATATTTGTCCTTGCAACGAGCCATACTGTAACATAAACGTCTCTTCTCCGATGATTTCGTCCTCATCAAAATTCTTTTTATAACTTAATTGAGTGCGGAAAGCAGATTGTGGTCATTGGGAGTGCTGTCATTCTGTTGATTTTATAACAATAATAATAATAATAAAATCAAATTGGAAAGAGGAGATTTTCGAGGCTTTTTGAAGGAGATTAGGTGCCTAGATTTTTTTTAGTCGTCATCAAGGCAACGAGCAAGAAAGTGGAGAGATGACATAAATGAAATAAAGAAAGCTTTTTAGTTTGATTGTGGGGACTTAATATTGGCTGAATTATGTAGAAATTTAAAGGGTGCTTGCTTTCATATTTTCTGAGCAACCTTCATATCTCATGAAACACGTGAATGTCGATGAATTGTTTTCCTGGTTTGCATGTGGGAAGAGAAGGTTGGTAGTCTTGTGCTTCATAATTTTGAGGGTTCTTTGGAATGGTTGATGGAGTGGGCGGTAAACTGGGAGTTGGAGAGAGGGTGGGCGGTGGTAAAACATTACCAACGGATTTTTGGTGGCTAAGTTGATTATTATGTGCATATTTTTCAGAGCATGTTGACAGGCATGTATTGATCATAGTTTGTAAGTTATGTACCCAAACCAGGCGAGATTTTAGATTGTATATCAAAATGATAGTCCTGTAACAAAAAATTACTGTAGTTACTCCACCTACTTTAGTACACACCATTCTCTGAGCGAAAGGGGAAACAACAATACTTCGGTTATAATTGACCCATCCCTATACCCCCACAGAATGCCTAGATTTGACTTTGAACCTAAAAAAACAAAATGGCCAAAGTTAATAATTCATCTTTACTCTTAATCTTTGCCTTGAGCAGTCAAATGTAGATATTCAACACTTGCATATACCTCAGGGATTCATTTATTGTTCAAATTTTGCATAGCATTTTTCAAGGGCTCTGACTTTTTCCTCTCATTTAATACTATGAATTTCTTGTGTATAAAACAGCTATACCTCTTTTACACTTGTATAGCAACTTGACCATTTCATATAGCGTATTTGTGTTGCAATTACTGGGTAACATCGTTCCCTGTATACATTACCATGTGTGTACATTTATATTGTCCATACTGTGTGGTTGTGATGACATTCATGGGGCTGGTTAATTCCTGCAGAATTGATGGGATGGCACTTGAGAGGCCCCTCAGTAGGTTACTATTTCTCTGATGTCATACTATACATACCAGAGATGTTAGATTCTTATGGTTCAATCTTTTTTGAGTTACACGCCATTTAGGTATACAGTATGTATTAGTGTAATATAAAAGTCAATAACAAATCCTTGAAATACTGCAGGGCCTTGTGTCACCTTACCATGAACTCCTCACACACAGCAGCAAGTACTAAGTTCAGTCTCGCCCAGTGAGTGGCATCTTCTTCTCAACCTCATGTTATAATTTATTTTAGACCTCAAGAATATTACAATCATAAATCTCACTCCGTGAAGGAGAACTTACAGTGCTGTGTTGTACAGTTAACCCTCAAACTGATCATCACACACTCCCACTGTTTTTACTGGTTGAAAGGTCATGGTTAAGGATGTAGTTTTCAGTTTGACAGGTGTAGCTTAACTTAAAGTGAAAAGGAGCTAATAGATAGATACTGAAGATACTGATGTTTGTGACAATTTGAATTCTTCATTCAAAAAGTTGACTTCTAGGTGAGGAAAATATACATTATTTAATGTGTGTTGGGTGGGATAAATGGGGGGGGGGGGAGGAGGAGGAGGAAGAAGGGAGAAGGAGGGGGAAAGGGGGAGATTAACAAATGTATACAAGAACAATATTTTATGGGGGAAGAAAACCGTGATGCAAGTTATTGATAGTTGCTAGACTTTTATTTAATATCTTCTCATTTGAAAGCAACAAATAAAATGAGATAAAATAATATAGTTTGCTTTGCAATATATCCTTTTTATAATAAATAATGTAATCTTCAGTACAATCATTAATAAAGATAGGTTTATAATATTGTTGGATGCTTTATCTACAAGACCCTTCTTCGAATTTTTTTATTCTTTTTTATTTTTCATTAACTACCTAAAACATTTTTTAAGTTTGAAATGTATTTACAGAGGGGGGATTGGATCAGCCCTGCAGTGTCCCGAGGAGCTCCAGAAATAACAACATTGGGGTGGATTTTGTGGCCGGGAGTATTGTGAAGAGCCCATGTTGTTTTACATTGATAGCATCATTGTCAACTTGTAGAGCATCAATGAATTCCATCAATCATTTGCTCTCCTGTTGCGCTTTGAAAATGAGTCAAAATGTGCACGCAAAATGGGCCCTGGAATTAGTGACAAGTTTTTAAACTATTTAGCATGCATGCCTCTATTAATACCCAGTGTAACTAGTGTGTATTGGATATGTCAAGGATTTAAACCAGTTATTCTTCACCAGGTTGAAGAAATAGCGGTAGATATATTTACAGACCTACAGTATCTGTTGACCAACTTTGTCCCCAGTCTATATTGTTGATTGTAAGCTGAGTTTATAGAAGCAGATTACAGTTAGAGGTCAGTTTGCTCAGTAATATTGTGTAAATTACAGAGCACTTTACTGGCACAAGATGAATTTCTTCTGGTCCAATATTGAGATGACCTGTTGACAGCCTTTGGTATATATGAAGCTAACAGCTGGAAGTTGTGCTTATTACTGTTTAACAAGCTATAATACATTTAAATCATCTGACCTTTTCTTTAAAATTTTGTTGCCTACTAGACAAGGTATGACAAGTTGGTAAAGAGTTTCTTGACTTGGAGAGATTTAATTGCAGTCATGCAGTATTATTGTGTGAGGACAAACCCTTCAAACTTCTACATGATGCATTTGGAGGAGATAGAGGAAGTGGGGGTTGACACTGGAGTAAATCAGGGGGAGGGAGTGTGGGGAGGGGTAGGGGAGGGGAAGAGGGGGATAGTGTTAAAATGATACCAACTTTTGTAGGCTAGATAGATTTGAGTTCATACATGTAGAATGGAGATGGGTATAAATATGGTCATCGGTGTAAAGACCAAAAACAATAAGTGTTGGGGAAAATTGTGCCAATGTTGATGATTAGTTTGGGATAAAAAAAAAACAATTCTTAAAACTGTAATGAGGAAGATTTAGAAAAAAAAAATATCAAGGATGCCCTTTAAATTAAATCACATGAGAGGATGAAGGAGCTATTTGGATAAATTTGCCATCCTGCCTTTATGTGCTGTGATAAGTGAATATACATGGTGTGCATGCTTTGTGACAAGTAAACAAGCCAGCATACCGATTGCATAGTACTACTACAAACTGTAATCAAATTTTGACTTAGAAGGTGTCAGAAACTTTAGGAAAACAGTTAAGAATTATGATTCCAGTCTTGCAAAGGTCAAAGGTGAACATTGCATCTACCAGCATCATTAACTAATGAAAGCATGTTAGCCCCAGGACTGTTTCTGTTGTAAGAGGCTTTGATAAGAGTGTTAGCAACTTTCAAACAGTAAATGTAGAGAATTATCAACAGTTTCCAACCAAAAAAAGAGAAAAAAGAAAGCAGGGAGGTTAAAAGAAGAAAAACAAATCCCTATACATGTGTACACTCTGCCATCATATTTTCCATAGATAAAATGCAATCTAGTAAAAGAGACAGAAAGGATATATAGCCTCCCAAAAATGAAACCAAACCTTTGCAAGAAAAGGGTGGACTGTTTACTCAGAAACGGACATTGCTTACAGTGTGTAAATAAGGTTTGTGTTGACTATCTGTCCCATGCAGTTTTTCATCAAGTGCATGTTATTAGTGTTGTGTTTTTACAGCGTTGTACTGTTTTCCCTTGCTATACACTAGATGATGGGGGATTGTGTGGCCTTAGCTATGAATGGACTGTAATACATGTGTTGGTAACAGTGTTGGCTTAGGTAGCCTTTTGTAAAATCTATAAGAAATTGATTTAACTGGTTACAGTTCAATGGTTTATAAAGCAGCGTGCAAAGTGAAGCTAGGGGGTTTATATGGTTGCATGTTTAAAGTGTCTCTGTCTGGCCCCTGGTAACAACTCTGTGTGGATTAAATACCAGGGGCTAACCCTGCTAAACATGCACGGTCATGGCCGCCTGAGAGTGGGTGAGAGTCTACCTATAAGCTGTGAATTGACTTACCCTTGATCCATCCCCATTTTATCCTCACTCCTTTCAGTTTGCCCATATAACATCCATCCCTGTCCTTGTTCTTGTATGCCGAAGATACTTCCAAGTAAAACTCATTCTTTAAAATATATTCCAAAACAGCCAAACTGTGTAATTACTTCTAAACCATTAGAAGACACAATGCAATCATCCAGTTGTAATAAATTACAGTACAGTATTTAGGGGATTAGTGGTATTCGGCCCTGTATATAATGATATATCTATATATGCAGTAACTTGTTGTAATTAAACTTAGCATTGTGTGTTACAAACTGTGTAGTTAACATGCAAATCTGGATGATTACAACAGAGTTGTATATCTACATAACAGCACCAAATTGGCCATACTGTATGCTGCAAGATATTAAAAGCAAATGGATATTGTTGGAATTACAGAATTAAACTAGCCATGCTTTAAACTTAAACTTATGAGCCATTTTAGTGATTCCTTGGTAATGCCAAGAGGAATAGTACTGTTGTGTGTGTGCATGTGTATGTTATATGTTTATGCATGTGTGTGTGTGGGTTTGTGACAATAAATCTGCGTAGAAGTGTTTCTAGATTCCTAGAATTGAGAACCTATACAATGGCACTAACCACATATATATATAAACAAACACAACATTGAGTTCATTCTCTATTTTCCTAAAACTCCACATGTAAACTGTTAAGTTTTACCCCCAGGGAATTCATCACCGCTACCTTTCCTAAATACAGGATCATATAAATATGATGAAAGTTATACATATCACAAAACAAAAAGTGTATCATCTACTTTGTTTACCTGTTCCCCTACAAGCCTTTCAAGCTCTACCCTGTATCTGGTAACCTTTTTTAGCAAGTTTAAACCCTCAGGTCGCACCCTGTCAATGACCTTCCTCATTGTTACCACCCAAAGTGTCTTGGAGTGTGTTTTTGTGCAAGAAATTTTTTATTAGATAAAACCATTTAAGTCTGTGACCATAATCATATCCCTTAATACTCATGATATAACATTAAAGTGATGTATAGGCCAACATATCATGTAATAACAATAGTTAGTGTTTCATCATCCTAATCTCCTAACACACCAGTATGTCACTTTAAATGCAATCACAAAACTTTGATTGAAATTGCCATTCTTGACTTCTAAAAATTCAAATTTAATATCATGTACGATTAAAATTAACAAGTATCACAAGCAAAGATAACACTTGTGTTTATTGCAGGAGCCTCGTGAAAACTCAAGTCGTAATATTAAAGGGGTGTACTATGACATCAATTGCAAACACTGAATTTATCATCCCAGCCTCCTATAAACTGAGTATACATGCTTTAATTACCTTTGATATAGATATAGAGATTAGTTTCATGGTCGACTGTAATGAACCGTCTTCTCGTCGTTGAGTATATAGCTCCGTATAATTATGGAGACAGCCTGCCTTGAAAGTTGCAATATATACAACCAATGCTGACACTCCAGGCAGAATTAACTTGTTCTTAATTACTAAATGTTCTGGAAGAGTTGATTTGCAGTTTTGCTTGGGGAGATGGTTTTCAGAATGGATTCATCCTTGGAGAGTCACTCCATGAGTTGAATAAAGAATCGTTCTGGGTTGGAGATGAAGAGACGAGAGATCAACGAAAGATTGCAAATTTTATCCTGGACTCTAATCAGTCTATTCATGATGAGATCCAGTGACGTCAACTTGTTTCGATGGGATGGTGGTTCGGGGGTTGGTCTTGCACAAGGAAAGAAAACTATTGGTGAGTAGGTCTTGGATGGTAGTATTTATGGCTCATTAATGCAATAATGAATCGAAAAAGAAGACAACAGAAAGGTGGTCAGGATATTTTAAGCAGTAAAATTGATTAATAAGTCAAATGATCATACACAATAAAAGAAATAATACTTCAGAAATAATACTTCTCTTCTCTCATTCCTGTCTCCAGTGAAATACTTGTTCAACTTTCCCATCTATTTACCCTACAAAAAAAATGGTAACATTTTCATAGCCCTCTGTCCCCTACATGACCCACTTCCGGGTCATCGTTCACCTTCTGAATCTACAAAGTAGATGAAGATTAACCGCCGACGACACTCTTCATAAAGATTTGACTAGTGTTATCAACTTGCAGCTGTTCCATACATATAAACACACATGTGAGTGTGTGGGGCAGGTAATGGAAACATAATGATGTAATTAATAAGTGATAGTTCAGGATTATAGCAAGATACTTGGAAACAAGATCAAATAAGATAATTTGAAGTTTGTTCAGATCCATTCTGGACAGTTGATATGATGGTCACACGGGCAGATTATAATATAAAATTATAAAATTTAAAATTATAATTTATAACCGAGCCCAGCAGCCAAAGAACACACGTAGGAAACTTTTAAGCTTTTATACTGTTAAGAGCGATACCAGTGTCTTTAACACTGTAGAGTAGTGTTAAGAGTGTCATTTCAATCACTTACACAGTAGTTGACTTGTGAGGGGGGGGGGGCAGATATGTCAACAAATATAGTCAAAACAGTAGGTTAACTGCTGATGTGAAGTAAACCCTCTTGTCATATAATAAATTGGAGACTTGTTTGGGGATACTCCAGCTGGCACAAGTGCTCGAATTTTACAATTTAGACTATTGTTCTTATATATTAATTAAATATCCAGCTAATGGTACTTACTTCATTGCAATTAAGTTATAATCTGTAGTGAAGTGCTGCAGTGAAATGAGAAGAGGTCATTCATTAAGGTAACGAAAGTGAAGAGAAAGGTAAGGCGGGAGGGGCAGGGATAAGGGGTGGTGAGGAGGCCAGGGAGGAGGGGATGAGGGGATGAGGGGATGAGGGAAAATAAAGTAATGTGTGTGTATACAGACTTGGGTGGATGTACTTATTGATTTACTATATTGTTTCAATTAACTTGATTCTTGATGTTGGACTGGAATGATGCCCAACACTAGTAGGGTGCACCTGTTATCATTAAATAGACCTCTTACAGTTCACAACATGCCTTATAGTTACATATATATGTATAGGCTATTATACTGTAAGTACCATCAAATATTTATAAATGTAGAGTATAGACTTCCATCATTACAAGATACCTAACTTTCATACAGTATGTTGCATGTGTATGCAGTACTCCTTAGATCCCTCCCCATGGACTCCTCTCCCCACAAATCCCCCTTCCCACTACCCCCTCCCCACAGATCCCCTCCCTACAGACCCCCCTCCCTACAGACCCCCCTCCCACGGATCACCTCCCCACAGACCTCCTCCCCACAGATCCCCTCCCCATAGACCCCTCCCACAGGCTGCAATGTCGTCTGCCACTGAAAGGTCGCCAGGGTTATGGTCAAATGAATTCCTTCAGTGTAAAAGCTTGAATTCCAAGGGCCTAAAGTACATCACATCATTATAAGAGACAAAAATACACAACAACGACAAAAAACCCGAAAATATGACATGAAATTTTTCACTTTAATCCACTGGAGTATTATAAATCAATTTGGCCATCCAACATGCGTAATTATTGGGTTAACGCCAATAATGCACGCATACCCTAGCTTTCAGTGAACAAGTATAATTAAGTTGATATAATGTGTAGGCGATGCAATTCCTAGAATGAAGTAATGGATAAAGTTCAATTATTCAATATATACTAGTGTGCCCCACTTATGTGATACATATATGTCCAAACAAGTCCATTGCTTCAATCTGAAGCAACTGGTACTGTATATATACTGTATATACTACTGTATTGTATACCTATAACATATAATATGTGGTAAATAGCTCCTTGCTGTAACAAAAGAATGTTTTAGAAGCCCACGCTATTGTAGGGTTTTAATTTGTAATGTGTACTATTCTTCATGAGGGAACAGTGTTATGGACAAATTTACATAACTAGAAGTCTAAACAAAGTATCAAAGAGCTACAGTAGGTGTGAATTAACTTTAAGTGATATTACTAACTTACACATATTAGGGAGATATATAAGCCTGCTGGTGTGTGTATATATCATGCTGATTTTAGCGGCTTCAATGAATGTAAGTGCAATTTACATGCAAAATTATACAGACAATTTGTTACACTACGGCACTAATCTGTGTACAGTAAGCAATATTGTCACTCACGGATGCTATTGTTGATAACTTGCAATGTATAGTTGTATACCAGTGTTATATCGACTTAAAAGTTGCATTTCTGCGTTGAATCAGAATAACTCGTTACTTAGAAGGAAAGATGCAAGGTCATTGCGTACGTAAAGCTCCGTTTCATTAGTCGGCCAAATTTTTATTACCAGTTGAAGTGATGAATTGTAGCATAAACTTTGAAAGATTGTGAAGGAACATTCTACAATTGTCAGTCTCAGATCGATGCAGGGAGGTTGTGTGCGCCCTCCTTTTTTCAACCCCACAGAGAAATATTAAAAGTAGTAATTAGGGCTTATGTGTAGACCTAATTTATTTCCTGAATAATGCCTCAGAATATTGCCTCAGAATTGCAGCACTTAAGAAGTTTGATGTTTTTTTGTTTATGACAGAGGATCCCCAGACCCTCACCCCCCATACCATATTGGTGTTTGCTTCAGCTATGCCACAGCCAAATCCCCCTTCTTTATTCAACTCCACAAAAAAATAAAATACTAATAAAAAAGAAACAAATGTAGTTATTAGTGCTTTAGACCTAATTATAGACTTAATTTATATCCTAAATAATGCCTCAGAATTGCAGCACTTTTAACGTTTTTGACGTTTTTAACAAGCCACAACACGTAGAGCTACGTATCCCACACGTTTGATCTGTTGTATGTAATTATGTGCGATTATTACGTATAGACAACATCCATCTTCGGCATGATAAATTTTGAAATACAAAAAAGGAAAACTTTAACCAGCACATACTCTCACTCTACATACATCTTAAATAGATCCATGACACAATTATTACATTCTGCTTGTCAGTCCTATGGAGGTTTTAGTCATGCTGAGTCATGTCTGAGGGGTAGGCTGGAGGCCTGGCTTTCCCTCTATGATGCAAAAGGATAAGAATGTGGACTAAATTCTTCAAAACAGATGTAGGTAAATTTCTTGATTTTTCTTCTTTTTTTTTTGACCCGGGGGTGACAGCTTCTTCCTCTTGTCACATGGATTTGACTTTGGTTTGACAAAATGAAAGGAACATTTTATGAATGGATAAAATGAGTCAGTAGATTTGTTTGAAGTGGTGGGCCATTTTCACATATGTAGAAAACATGACATGAGTGATTCTATTTCTGGAATTTTTCAATAAGTTTAAAAGGAATGTTGGTTAATCTAGACTATTTCACAATTGCAAAGTGGTCTTTATTTTCCCTCAACCTCGCAATCCCCCTCACACTTCCCAAAGAAGTTACAAAGAAACTTTTAAAAAGGAAAACGAAATGGTTAGCCTTCCTGCCATGTCCACTTCCTTCCCTCCCCAAAAGGGGGGGGGGCCAAAGGAAACAAAGGTCCTTCAAGTTCCTATGATCATTTAACTATTCAGAATTTTAACTGTTAGTATATTCATATGGTCATGTGCATCATTCTTACTCTATTTTCATGTTTTATGTTCCTTGAACACTCCTTGAGAAAAAAAAAACTACAATGCTATCTTTATTTTGTTCGACATTTTGCTAGTTTCATATGTTCTGCTTACTAACTCTAAATTTTCATATATTCTGGGACACTAAATTGAACCCACATTTACTCAGGGTTAACAAATAAATCAACCTATAATTGCTTATGTTTGTTGTATTTATAGACACTTTTGACATCTGCCACTACTTTACTTTCTCTTTAAATACAGTTATTCCATGAATTCTCCAGAAAGTCCTTGCTGCACAGCCAAATTGTATAGCATAATAGCATCATTCCCTCTACGAGTTTTACAGTGAACTTGATAACTTGCTTATAAGACATGCGCGAGAGATTGTCCGTCCATGTTTAATGGTCGTATTTGCCATCTCTCAGGAGGTTGTTAATTGTGATTGGAAATACATCTGTTTCCAAGTCAATCCAAAAGATTCAATTACAATAAGGATTCATGAGCACTTGATCAATAGAACAGAAGTAATTCAATTTGTAAGACGTAAGCTATTACTTCCTGGATGAGCAATATTGTTCCGTTCTATAAATTTTGTCAGTAGCTCATTAGATGATGATATTGTGTTTTAAACCAGAATCTCTCTCTCTAAGAATACTGTATGTTATATTTTTAACAGAAACATGCAATATTTACTTTATTCCCCTCTTACCTGTCTCTACTGTATATATATTTATAGCACTCTGATCTACCTTAGTCAATTGTCCTTGGTTGTCGTTAAACAAAGTAATAGATTCAGAACAGAGATTTGATATACCTGATATATCCATTGTCAAGACTAAGGTACATATTGGGCTCACTTCTCACAAATATTCAGTATAGAGCAAGGGTGGAAGGGTTTGGGGCGAGAGATAAGGTGTTGCTCTTAGTGGGGAATTTGCCATTTTCCAAGCGCGTCAGATCTAACATTGTAAGTCCCATAATGAATCTTTTGATACCGAGTGGGTGGGGGGGGGGGGTGGAGGGAGGGAGTTGGGAAAATAGGAGGGGTTGGTTGATATTCATCCAGGTCCTACGAGTTTGAGTCATATTTTGTACAGATTTCCTTCCATTGATGAAAGAATTATCTTTTTATACAGTTTCTTACCTGTCTCTACTCATAGCATGCACTTTCACATCTAAATAGCCAATAGTCTTTCATTTTCATTTGTATGTATGTATGTATTTTAGATCCTCCTGCAAGCAGGAACTCGCGAAGAAGCCTCGTTGGCTTATCAAAGCCGCAAGCTAACCGAAGTCAGCCTCTTACATTCATATTTAACGTCCATGATTATGAATTGTCAATTGTCAACAACTCTGTAACTGGACGACATACATTAATCTTGGAGTGACTCGAACCGGGGACCTTATGATTGGAAGGTACCGGCCTTTTTCAAGAATTTCATTGTTGACTGCTAGTCGTGTGGACTTCTCCTTGCCAAAAAACAAAACAAAACACACACACACAGATACTAACCCTAACCCACACACATACAAAAAGACACATTAAATATGATATATACCAACTGTTTGTAGTCAATCACGTTTGATTTCAGTTCAGAGCTCTTTCCTATAGTCCTCTATGGTTATAAATATACCCTAAATGCATCAATACCTATTGTGCTTTTGACATATGAAAAACATGGAATCTGGGACACCCTTGGGATCCCCCCCTCTGGTTTGTATCCACAGACACAACTGAAATTGGATTGGCATGTTGAATCATGTGCATATTGGGTCAAAGGTCAGCTTGGCCTGAATACAGTAGTGCAATGCAAGGTCTTGTTAAATCAATGTACTTTGTATTGTGGTTGAAGTTGATGCTGTCATGCTGCCAGTGCAACTTAGGAGTGAAAGCACCTTGGTATCAGCCTCCATGTTAATGTGGTTTGTACTTGTGGCAATATATGTGGTATTAAGTAAAATAACAAGGTTGGAACTGTCAGGTAGAGTTGAAAATGTGGGTGATTGATGACTTCTGTAGACCTGTACTAAGTATTACAAACTGTAGGAACAATGGGATAATTTAAGTTGACATGAATAGATAAACAAAAGGAAGAAAAAAAAAACCTGGCTTTCTCAAAATTCTTGTAAACATTATAATATAAGGAAAAAAAAATCACTGATTCACCAGCAGAACTAATGCCAATGATAAGAACTACATATATCTATTTTGCAAAGATTGGTTGCTTTCATCTCATAACCTCTTAAAGTAGCAAGTCCCATGCCGTGGTAAAACAACAACAAAACAAACACTTATGAAATCTCAAAAGTATAAAACAAACTTAAAATCTTGATACATGTGTCCTTTAAAGACCCATGTTTCATCTTCTCAATTTTTTCTTTGTTCAAATGTCTCCATGTTTGAATGTATTTATTGTTTTAATTAAGTATTATACTACTGCCATAACTTTTCCAATAAATTAAATTTGATAGTTATATTTCTGTTTTCAGAATTGTTTTTCTACATTTAAGAAGAGTATGACATAGAATTTTAATCAGAACATAAGAAAATAAATCAAAAAAGAAGAAAAATCCCTCAAATATAACTTTGTTCCCTTTCGTTAGCCTTTATTTAACTTTATTTTTACTATTAAATTTGATTGTTCTATTGGTAGTATGTCGTGCAACTTGATTTGAAGTAGACATCACATTTACATGTACATAAGAATGCTTGTTTATAGACATGGTTTGTGTACATATTTAAACGAAGAGACGCAGTGTCTTCAGCAAAAGAAACATATTGTTATAGTTTCACGCTACAGCTTGTAGATGAAATCCACTTCGGATAATTGAGAGTGTGTTTTATTGATTTTCAGCCATTGCTCAATTTTGTGGTTCTGTGTACATTTTGTGATTAAGTTGTCGACAGAACTGTGTGTTTCTTTGATTACTGTGTGCTTACTCTACATATATGAAATTTGGTGGGTTTGCATTTTCTATGAGTGAGCAGATTTGAAGGGGAATTTTGATTAGTGTACGATGTAAATAAATGGAAAACAGCTTGCATATTTTTTTCTTCCAAGAGAGTTGGAGGAGTGAATAGAAGTTTGCATTCATACAAAGAATTGTGAGTTAATTTTAAAGCTAACTTTTTTTCTCCATTGATTAAAATAGAGATTGGCTGGCTGGTTAGTTGGTGTCAGCATGCAGTATGGACAGTCTTGTAGTTTCCACAGAAAGAATTGCTCATGTGTTTCTGCAGAAATGGTTATGAACTGTAAGAGTTGATTTTATAAGCCATACGCATTTAATTGAATGTAGATTGTAAGGAAATACAGATCGGGATAATGGTCTTCCCGTCACCTGATTGTGGTTGCCTCTTCCCCCCTCATTGTTTTAACACTGAGTTTGCATAATTACTTTCACTTACCTATTTCCTCACAACCAAAGCACCCTCACGGCACCATGTCTGCTGTGACCTAGTAACCTTTTAAGACTTTTCTTCCCCAGGGGGATGACCACTTTGAGCCTACCACCTTCTCACTTTACCATGTAGATTATAGACTTCCATCATTACAAGACCAAACTTTCATACAGTATGTTGCACATGTATGCAGTACTCCCTAGACCACCCCCCATGGACTTCCCTCCCCATAGACCCCCTCCCCACAGACCCCTCCCACAGACCCCCTCCCACAGGCTGCAATGTCGTCTGCCACTGAAAGGTCGCCAGGGTTATGGTGAAAATGGGGTCATCAAGTCTAGAATCATGTTTCACATCGATCTTCACATATGAAGATTATTTGCTTTGGTGTCTAGCAGGACAGGGAAGAGTGCACATGGATGTTACAATCTGAGTAGACAGGTGTAGTTAATGGCTCATATATGCTCCAGACTACATAGGTGAGCTTTCCCAAGCTCATCTGGACCTGGTTTGAATGAAGGCGGATACTATCAAGTGTGTGAACAACTGTATAGGTAGATTTACAGGCTATATGTTAAGGGTACCCTGGTAAGAGAGTGGTGAAGTAACTGAAATGGTGCTGGTATCTCTTACAGAATCTATTATACTGGAGGAAAGAATCTAGACCTGTTTCTTTAAAGTACTTCTTTGTGACACTTAACATATGTATCCTCTGGACAAAATATATTTTGCCCCCCCCCCTCATAAAAACATTTAATTTTGTTAGAATTTTGACTGACAGCTACAGTATAAAAGCTATCCAAATTGTGTTTGATTGAAAGTTACGAGACACATGAGAGTGTCTATACCTTGGGAAAAGAAGAAGAGGGAACTTTTTTCACATGGTCATTCAATCTATCTCTCATTTGACCCCAACGGTAAGGTCAAGCCCAGGACAGTTAAAACTGTTATGGTCACACCAGCATTCCAGAAAGGATTTTCAAATCCCAATGTAAACATCTGTTGTTAAGAGCCAGGACACAGTTGATCCTAGTTTTCGTTAGTGATTGATGATCCACAAGTTCTGAAATCATCTAATGGCTCTGTACTCCACTTACATCATGGGCCAGTAGGTTACTAATGGGGTCGTACACAGCTACAGTACTAAATCATGAAATGTGTATGTTGTAGGCTAGGCTATACACTAGCGAACTAGCCACCAGTTTTGCTGAACTGGTACCTGTATTTAAGCCTAGTCTATAGTACAAATGGGGCGTGAAGCCAACGAAATTTGGCATGTATGAAAAAAGCGGGAAAATGTTGAAAAGAATATAAGTAGTCAGTTCCTTCAATGCTCTAGGATTTACTTCATTCCTCTCTTGCCTGTCTCCCCACAACCTTAGCATTCTAGGTCTACCCTGCTTAGAACTAATTGTTAACCTTTTAACATATGTTTAATATTTAAGCCAACTTCTGCATTATAGAAGCCTCATTTGCTGTACTTCTCTCTTAGCCGTATCGACTCTATTATTGCACCTTGCTACCTATCTAGCCATGTAACTGGTACCATTTTAGCACTGTGCCCCCCCCCCCCCCCCCCCAATCACCGGGTCAGTTTCCGTCCTCCTCCTTCCAAATCCATCATGCTGAGGTATAAAAGTCTTTTTTGGTTGATACTATTTCCTTGGTTTTGAAATTGTTTTGATGATTTCTAGCTGTGGTTTGAACTTCATCATATTTAAGAAATGTTCTCAACACGTTATTCCAGTGTTGCATTGAATTATATCCTTTGACTTTTTCTTGTTGTTTTTAAAAATATGTATCATGTTTTGACTTAATAGGTGGAACACTGTTTTTGGTATCGTTACACCTCTTCGATTGGGCAGATCCATGAAAGTTTAGTTAGGATTTGGTTTTGAACACTGGAAATGATTGATATTGGAAGAAAGAGAGGTGGGCATGTGATCTAGAAGTGAGTGAGTTTGCATACAATGCTATAAGCTACCATTTGCTAAAGGTTAGGTACATAATACATATGTGTAGGAAAAGTTCATGATTTAAGAGGCGACAGGTTAAATGTCTTGGTTGATAAATATTCAAAATAGTAAGTTTCGTGGTACAATATGCATTGATATATCTTGTGGAGACATTTCTCACAAAATTTTGGAGAGGTTGGTTAGTATACATGTTTCTGTTAGCATTTTACAAAAGAGCAAATGATTGTGGTAATTGTGCAGGTAACTTTATTAACTGATGCCCAGTGAGAACCGGTTTCAGTCATCGGATTTACTTTGATTTCCCTTCATATAGCATGGCACTGTTCTTTGCACGAGTTTGCATTAAATCACGCTTATTTGTGCCAATTAACGTCTCCGATATTCGTATCTGTCAGGCAGGCAGAAGCGGGCAAATCTTTCCCGAACGGTGTTGCTCGATTGGTTATTGGCCGGTGAATACATTGGAAGCTGTGATATTACGTTCTCTCAAGTGTTTGTTATGCAGACTACAGTTTGTTAAATGCAGACTGTCTAGCACAGTGTGTGGTATTGTGGCACTATTAAGTTACGTCAACAGGATAGCTTTGACATTACTTCTGAGCTGCATCTCAAAGCTAATATATAGTGAACTAGAACGTGACGTTACATCAGACTTCGAAGACAATGAACTCCTAGCAAATCTATAGTATGTCTCATACCACAAGGCTTCAGTTTTTGCAATGCAAATGCAGTGTTTCTAGATGAACAAAATACAGATTACTAGTAATAATAATAGTAATACAGTAGCCAGTAATTCAGAGAAGATTAGTCCCTCTGTGTGTGAAGACTGGACCGAATCAAAGCCAGGAATAACACCCTTTCCACAATTCCTGTGAGTTCATTACACTGCACACTCATCTACCAAAATATATGACTGTAAATCCATGCCCATCGACCCAAACTTTGATAAAACACATTGTCTGAAAAATGCCGTAAATTGTGTTTGCTAATCCTGGGAATGTTGAAATTTCTGGCATTGTTTCTGAAAGTTCCTAATAAACTGTGTCGAACCAAAACTGTTGGCGTTCAGCCAGTTGTGATGTCAGCAAAAATAAAATAAAAGGTGAATATAAAACCAAAAGAAAACATAAACTTCACACCCCTTTGGATATAATGGTGAGAATTGTATAGTTCACAAAATCAAACGATGAAATACAACCTCTAATACAAGTTGGGGTCAATGTGCCCGTAAAGCATTCATGAGCTCATTTCAGCCTCGCTCCTAGCTTTTTGGAGTTGATATCTCCACTGCCCGTTTCTCGAACATTGTTGTTTTTCACCCAGCTGTTTTTCATTTGTTGTATGGATATTTTAAAGCTTCATTTGTCATGCGATGGTCTCTTAGCTGTAACACGGCTGTACACCTGCAAGTAGGCCTGTGCATATGTGAGGAATATGCCACAATACTTAGATACAGAAAGTAATTTACTTTTCCCCTTGTTCAACAAGCATAAACTAACTTGGTTTACTTCCCAGCTTACAGTAGTTGGTAATGTTTGACAACTGTATAAAACAAATTGGCCCAACCATGACCTCCCTGGCCGAACCATGACTTCACTGGCCCAACCTGGTCGACCTCCCTGGCCCAACCATGACTTCCCTGGCCCTACAATGACCTACCTGGCCCAACCATGACTTCACTGGCCCAACCTGACCTCCCTGGCCCTAACCATGACTTCCATGGCCAATTGTAGTGTTTAATAATCAGCTACTATGCGATTTGCTAAAAGTGAGCACAGTAGTTAAAGTCACCTGTGTAGAATGTTCCCTTCTGTATGGTGTACATTCAGACCAGAAATGCTATAGTCCTTAATTTATATTCTGATCCATGAAAGTCTAAATAAATATCTATCAGATTTCACAAGACCTCACCCTGCTCCTCTCATTTGGTCTTTCGTGTAACCCTTATACTATCGTTACCACTTAATCATAGTCCAGAGCGATGCGAATCGCGACGATGATTCAATTACAAATGCTGTAAGATTCGTGTGTCCAATAGTTTAAATAACATGCAGTGACTTTCGTGTCCTACCATAAACATACTCGAATTACTCACTCGCACATGCTGACGTTAAAAGACGTTAAAAAACTATAGAGTAGTATCGGACCTCGCCACCGAAGAGGTGCAGAGGAGATAAATATCAATGCTTGGTGTGATATCGTCATCTTCTTGGCTGTAATGATACCAGAGCCCTGTGGAATTCAATAAATTTATGATAAGGGAAATTGTAGTAACAATGCCATGTCTTGTATAGAGGCTTAAGCCAAGGTGTGGTTTGACACAAGATGAGATCAAACTAGGGATGATAATGAAGGGTACTTCAGGGGAGAAAGAACTCTATGAGCATTTTAAAGAGAATTTAAGACTTTTATAGAAGGATTAGGTGTAATAGAGAATGTTGAAAGGCCAGTCCCTATCCTTAATTGTATGCCCTTATAAGTCATAACGAGTAGGTTTAGGAAAGGGTATTTGCCCCAGAGTTATCCCATCTGTGGAAGCAGCATCATCCAAGTTTAATTTTATAGGCCAAGAGGGGTGTGCAGCGGGGTAATATTAAATATGGCCAAAGGAAAGTGTCTTGTGGCAAATTCCCCAATGATGTGTTAGTGTTTGATGATCAAGAACACCGAATTGTTCTATCTTTACAGGTGTAAAAAAAACATGAAGAATATTTGTTTTTTGAAATATTTATTCTTCCAGGGTTCTGTTTGAATTCATTTTTATTTTACATTAAAAAGGTTTATGAAAATTACAATCCAACAGTCCTCATTGCATTATCTGCAATATTTATCTGTAAGTGTTTAATCGAACTATAGTCACACGAAACTCCCCCCCCCCACTTGAACTCTTTGTTACCCCCTCAGACCCTCCCATATGAAAAAGTCTGGTTATGCCTTTGGACGCGCCATATATACGTATAAGCATTCTATCATTTGAGTAACAATTTGGTGACTAGAGGACCATTTCCATCGGTTTAAAATTTAATTTTACTCACAATTTTGGGCCGGAAACTGGATAAGAACCAGTACTGACCTCCGGGTAGTAGACAATACATGTGTTTTACCAACAGACATAGAGAGCTACTGTCTTCAGCCATATTCTGTAAAGTTGGTCTCTGCTCTATACTTTACCATGTTGCTCTGTCATAAATATTTCCAGTTTCTTTTTTGGTCCATCACTCCATATCTACCTGAACTTGTACTGCCTCTGCCTTCCCTTACAAGCTGTAAATTATTCTGCTTGAATTGATTTCGTTTAGTTTTCACTACAACATTAAACTGAGGGAGGCTCTGCAATTTAACCATTACCCAAATTTTCTGGTTTGATTTATTTATTATGATATATTCCATTCTGGATCAGTAAATTAGATGAAATTTGATGCAATATGTCGTTTTACATCAGAAAGTTTACAGTGCATTAGGGATTATGTTGTCAAACATCATTTGCACAGTATGTGTAACTGTCGTTGTCGGAAATCTTGGGCTCTTCATCATAAATGTTAATTTTCATCATTCACTAGGACAAAATGAACTGGAGAATAATTAAAGAGGTTCTGCTCCCAGTCTTTACAGAATTTAAAAAAAGAATTATTATAAAATTAAGCTTTTTTTTTATAATTCTTTAAGCTATTCTGACCATGGACATATTTTTGATAAGGAATATAGGACAATGTGTAATTATGACAAAAAGGAACTACAATTTCAAGAACATTGAGGGAAATAAATTTATTGAAAGAAAAGGACATAATAATCGGCTTCCCTTACAACATAAGTATTGAAAATGTTTTTATTTTTTTTATTCCTGCTGTGATGAAAGTGACACCTTGTATACATTCTTTGAGGTAACATTAATTATTCATGGTGTCCTGATATTGTCCCAGCGTCCTAATTTATGCAAATACACCTGGTATCATGTATGATGTATGCCTGGATATGATGTTCACGTATCCAGTATTTTGTAAAATGTGAATTTTCTTCGCTCCTCGCTTACCTGTCTCCCCACAACCTTAGCTCCCTCATTCTACCGTACCTAAAATGAACTGGTAACCTTTTAACACTCTGCGCCCTCTATGACCTTCCACTCCGGTCAATGCCCTTCCTTCTCATTTTACCATCCAAATTGCCTGCATTGTGCATTTTTTTCGTCTGGATTCTTCTTAATGTTATTCGTACGGAACTGTGACCTACAGTAAGATTGTGAATATGAAGACACCTGAGATTAACCCTCTGATGTTTCTGGCTTGATGAATATGACCCAACATATATACCTTAATGTGATTGCACCAGTACTCATTTTTTACCTTCTTCCTTGTCGGTTTAGTGACTAGAAAACCCCTGGTTTTTTTCCTCATCTTGAGTGAGGCTCTTTTAGAGCTATAGCAATGAAGCTGTAAGATGAACATGATAAGATTTGCTCGAGTGGCGATGTTTGATGGAGCATATTTCATTAATCAATATATGTTCCTGCAAGATGTAGTTACCTAAATGAGATTAGAGGTGTGGAAATCATCAAGTGTGAATGTTGCTAGGATACCTGCTTCATGAAGAGAAGGGAAGATATCCTAGGAATTGCTCTCTCTTATCTTTTAGATCAGCCGAATATATGAAAACTACTTCACTTAACTTTCATGATATGATTTTGTTATTGATGATAGAGAGGCCCGATGATTTCTGTGGCTTGGCTACAGTGTGAGAGTCGTGGATGATCTTATAGATTTACTTCGCTCCTCTCTTACCTGTCTCCCACTCCACAATTGCATTTTCCTATCTACCTAACTACACATTTGGAAACGTTTGAGCACTGCGCCCTCACTCCCTGGGCAACGCCCACTAACTCCTCCTTCCGTAACTACCACCCCGGAAGTTACTACACGTGTTTTTCCCCAAAATTCTCGCTTGTGATTTATACAACTGTTTTTGCGTTTTTCTGGCTGTTCCGTGTCGACAACCTTTTGATAATCCTTTCCAGAAAAAATATTCTAGTTTAATGGAAGACCGTTTCTTTACGTAGTAGTAGTAGAAGTAAATGAAGCTTATTATGTGAGTTTGTGGGTATTCCAGTATAGATCGTGAGAAATATGAAGTGTCATCCAGCGATAGCTATCCCACTGCACACGCTCCAAGAAAAGAGAGCAAGAAGAAAAAAGCGGGGAAAAGGTTGCTTCTGTGCAGATCTAGAAGGAGTTGTATTTATGGAGCATAAAAAAAAATTAAAAAAAAAAAATCAGATTAAAAGAAAAGCTACTTAACAGAGATAAAAAGAGAAACAGAAAAAGAACCGAGATCATCTAATTGTGTTGTAATTGTGGAGCATAAAGTAATATTTAACACAATAAAGATGAAACAATAGCTGCTAAACAGAGATAGAACCAGAAACAGAAAAGAACCAAGACCGGAATTTTTTTTCTCCTAGGCACCATTTGTAACTTCTCAAATAAAGCTGTGTTGTTGAGTTTTCCTGCTTCCTACCATTCTACGTATGCCTTTCGATAATTGACTATGATGGCCATCCTCATCAAAGACACGACATCGAGCTTATTACTCACATCTTGCACAACTGTCTGGATGTAGCTCAACGACCAACCTGCTCAGCCAGAGAATTTCTGCCCCAGTTCCCCAGCCTAGCTTATTTGCTCGGTCGGTTATGCTCGCCATTTCCCCCCCTATTTGATTATTTTCGGATCAGGTCATCCTACATGAAAGTTTTGGGACAACTGCCAGTCTTTAATTACAGTTGTTTACATTATACAGGGAGATTTGCTTACAGGTTGCAAATTCTACCATTAGCCCGTCCTTTTATTGAGGAGGAACCCACCGGTTTGTCGATGATGATTCGGTTGCAATTATGACGAGCTAGTCTTGAGTAGATCTGTGAGTCATTGGGAGGCCTGCGGAATACCTGTCCAGATTATTCATCGTCAGCACGGTTTGTCATCACATCTAGAAGATAGAATTTCTGAAATATTGACAACCGCGCAAAGTGGTATCGCTGAGCTGTTCATTAATACAGCTGCTAGGTTTTCATAAGATGTCAAATAGCAAAGCTATATACAGTAGATTCGGTTCTCCTTCTGGAATATCAGGCGTTTCGAATTAACCCGGTTGAAGGAAAATCCTGAGCAATTATTCAATGGCAAGCTTGAGTTTACCGTGGTTAGGTCACTCAGCTGGTTAGACCGGACAAGTCCCATCGAATTATGGTATTGCTCAGATGGTTATATAAGACATTTGGTCGGGAAGCTTCAAGTGAAATTGATGTAGTATGTTTAAGGTCAAACATCTGACTGAAAACTAATTAAGTAGTAATTGGACTCCAAATTCCTGTCCATATTGTAGTGACAGATTAACAGTGGTGGTACAAGACTTAAATTAACTTCATACCATACAATCCTGTCTTGATTACGATGTGTGATCCATCTTGTGTTACCTCACTTTGAATGGTACTTTTATGAAACTATGCCCCCCTCCCCCTCTAGTCTACTAATTGATTGGCGACCTTTGACCGTTTGATATACTTTTATGTATGATGTCTTGTATATTATTTATTTTTAAGATATGGGAGATAATCAAGGGATTTGATGCATAAATATAATTTGCATAATTTGCATAATTTTGCATAAATATAATTGCTACTATTTACAGTAATTTGCAATGTAGTTTAATGAAACATGCCAAGTATTGATGAAAGTATGATTGCAACTGATTATACTGTACATAGAAAAATTGTCTAAGCTATTGTTTTTACTCGACGTCTGCTAAGAAGTGATGAATGAGCACGATTCCAATTGTCTCCCAGCCTTGCTTGCTCTGACCAAATTCGGCTGAACAATTTATATGTAACTTGTGTTGCAATGTCAAACACAAATGCTGATTAAAATGTAGGTTATAGTTGATCAAAGATGAACGGTTTTATAATTAGCAGTTTTAGTTGGACAAATTCAACACATATTCTGCTACAATTCTACTAATCAGATATGGAAACCCAAAACGACATCGTTTTATGTATACTTTATATACATGTGTAGATGTATTTAATATGATATCCTATCATCTTAACTGTTTTCTCTTTATTTTCCTTTTATATATACTAGTTGTTCTTCCTGTTTAACATAGTTTGTGACTCCTCCTGTGAATTAGATATTTACACTGGAATGAATAAATAAATGAAAACACTCATTGAAAGACGTTCAACTTTTCCTGGTAATATGAATTACTTGAATTAAAATGTGATTAACTGAAACAAACAAGCTTCATTGTCATTGGGATATTAGAACGGAAAAGTCTTCTAAGATTCAACTGAAAATGTTGCTTTTAAACTGTGTCAGCGAATTCTCCCAGTGGTACTGTATGTATTTTGATTTAGGATACTGCCTCCAAACTTGCAATGAGCATCTCTTAAGTGCTGCAGTCTAAAAACAAACAGAAAAAACTAAGCCAAGATAAGAGAGCGAGAGAGGGGGAGAGAGAGAGACATGAACAAAGGCAAAAACATTTCATGGTAGAAAGTGGAAAGTACAGCCTGCCTTTGAAGCTGTTAATTCTTTCCAAATACATATATATATTTTTAATAACTAAAACCCCAATCAGAGAAAAAAAAGAAATAGGGAATAAATAGAAAGAATGATAGAAACAAGCTCTAGAATGAAGTCAGTTCATATGATCATCGAATGTTGTTGTTCTTGACGAGCCGATAATTGATGTTTATGCATTCTTGAAGATGGGCTAGGTGCCCCCCAAACTTCTGAAATCTCCAAGGTAAACAGATTCGGGTAGATACCTGATATCAAAACAACACTCTCCTGCCTCTCAGGTTTGGAATGCACTGTCTTAGAAAGGTTGATAACATTTCTGTGAACTTTAATCATCTGCTTTGGATGGATTCATGGAGAAGGTTAATAGCTCTGCTTCTACCAATAAACCAACCAATCCTGGGCAGTAAGGGCTAAAAATAACCTTCAGATGTTTAGGTTCAAACAACATTCTGATTTTTTCTCTTAGCAATATATTATATTTGTGTAATGATAGTGTGATGAATTGTAGCGTAATGTATGAAATTGTTTATAGAGTTTCTTGGTTGTGGAATATTTGGTCCTTTGATGATGTTTTGCTGATATGGGAACCATTTAAGATATAAGTGTTAATAGGTTACTGTATATATATTCAGTATATAAGGACATGATCATCTCAAATAAATAACATCAAATGTGTAAATTATTTAGGTTTTCTTTTGTTTGAGGAAGAAAAGTAAGATGTTACCTGTCTCCTCTCTACAAGTACCCTCTGTTATCAAGTTCTTGTTCAGTAAAAGATACTTTAAATGCTCCTCTTGTTTGTTTGAACATATTATGCAACTAAGTAAAGTAATAAGGAAGGACAAAGTGTTTATTACTAGTAAAGTTTGGTAGCCAAGTACTGCTTTGTGTCTTTAAGCATGCATCAACAAGAGTTGACAGATAAATGTATGTCGTAAACTGAAACAGAAATATTGTCCATGATGTACAATATGCTGCTAAATTCAACAAATCACACTTTTATGAGCATATTCATTCACTCTCAGTTTTTCACATGTGATAAGCTAGGCCTAGTTAGCCTAACATACTGTACATATTGATAAGAATTGAGGTGGACCTTTTTTTTTATTACTTAAATGTAAAATGCAATCCAAATAATTAGCTAATAATCACACCTTTTGAAAGTTAAAGTAAATATGTCATAGGGATTGTAAGGTAAACTGGTATAGGTCAGCTAACTAGTGCATTGGAACATGTTGGTTCAGTAAGGCAATATGTGTGTATGTATTTTAGATCCTCCTGCAAGCAGGAACTCGCGAAGAAGCCTCCTTGGCTTATCAAAGCCGCAAGCTGACCGAAGTCAGTCTCTTAGAGTCATATTTAATGTCCATGATTATGAATTGTCAATTGTCAACAACTCTGTAACTGGACGACATACATTAATCTTGGAGTGACTTGAACTGGGGACTGACTGTACTGTATGACTGACTGTAGTAGCAAAAATATCTACCAGGAGCATTGAAGTTAATACATCTCAGCTAGTTCTGCCATATATATCATCAGTGTAATGGCCATATACACGGCTTTAGGTATAGGGAGGTATTTTCCTTACGCACGTATCAATTCAATCGTGTCTACACATCAGATCCCTTAGGTAAGCCATCTTATCCACCTAATGCTATACAGTGGCTATATAATGGATAATCTTTCAACTACTCTCCATTTTATGTGTGTTACCTTTGGCACATTTGAGTATTTCCCTTGTGTGTTTCTTGAAATGCTCTATTGGTACTAGTTGTCATAATTGATTGAGAAGCCGGGGCACTGCGGGGAAAAGAAGATGTACCTGATTATTCTGCCCATCTTAGCAGGAATTGGGCGGCGACCGCGGCGGCCTGGCCATCACAGTCGAGCAGTCTCTTAGTCTCTCATCATAATTATTTGATGTCATCGCAGCTGTTTCCAGATGAGTTCAAATAACGAGAAAATAGAAAGAGGGAGACGTGTTCCTTGTAACTTACCAAGATGTATGTAATATACAATAGTCGTTGTTTTTGGGTTGTGAATTGCTCTAAATGATACAAGCAATATAAATTGTTAAATGCTCTGCTTCAGATTCTAGGTATGCATTACCTTTGAAGTAGAATATTATCAGAATTATATCTTCCAGCTTTTGTTGTTGTTGTTTAATGTCTTGAATTTCATGTTTGTCTGGGTCTTCTTACACATAAGATGACCGTAAATCTTTAGTGCATTCTGCCTATATGTACATGCACATGTGTTTTTTTTATTTCTCAATGGTAGAAGTTGTAAATAGAACTACAGCATATCATAACTATTGATTTGTCTGTAAGCATTCAGAAAAGGTGACAAAAGAGAAATCAGCCATACTTTCATGTTGCTACGGGTGATGACTCATGCTGCAAAGTAGTAAACATTCATGTGCTTGATTAAAGGTATTAAGAGTACTCACGTTTGGTCAGATAGCAACCAAAACATTCCCTTTCAGTTTTGGAAGAATATGCAGACTTAGAACTTTGAACAAGCTTGCTTGATGAAGAGTAATGAATAGAGAAGGTATGACCAATACATTTTAGTTCATTTATAGCACTTTGTTGCATCTACAAACCTTTCTGAATATGAAGCTGCAAGTATCTCTAGTTATGATCGCAATCAAAGGTCTCCAGTCATACAGACCCGTAGCCAGGAATTCTGAGTCTGGGGCGCCCGACAATTTAAAGAGGGGGCACAATAATGGGGTCCTGTAACTTTTAAACTTTGTATATATATGGTAGTGGAAAATGAAGAGGGTCAGGGAAGAGGGTTGGGGGCACAGTGGTCTGCCCAGGGAGGGAAAAAAATTACCCCAAGTTGCCCAGCCTGTGTGCAGTTATGGAGTATACTTTCGTAACATGTTTTTCTTGTTTGGCATAAATTCTGTCACAACATGTTTAAAATCTTGAGACAGGTTTTTTACCCTTGAACAGTATAAATTTTGTCAATACACTTTGGTAGCAGGTTTGTGAAGCTTAGCCTGCTTTAATAGTAATAATCCTGGCCGAAAAGTTTCATGTGGTGATTGCTAGCCAACTTCAACTGTTAGCAACCAGTAAAACACTTTCATAAATTAGTACTTAACATTCTATTTTATTTGTGTATCTTTGTGCACTGTCTTTTTTTTATATTGAGATTACAACCACCTCAGTGTGGATAAAACATGAGGGTTTGAAGATAACAGCTCTGTACCGCATACCAATGCAGTAAAGCAATTCTCAACTGGCTACTTGGCAGCCTACCAACAGTGGTTCTTCCCTTGTTCCTGGTAATGGAAATTAATTTGATCACAACAAGCTTTTTAATCAGCACAGAAATTTATTGCATTGAATCGGCCTACCCTCCTAAATGATACCTGTATTGCATCTCAATCTTCTAAACCTTAAAAACATTTTTACATACAAGTGTGACCTTTGACACAGCAACACCCAAGACCTTGCAGGGCATCTCTCAACTTCAATTAGAGCCCTATTTAATTGTCTACTATCATTCAATTCCCTAGGATTTACTTCGTTCCCCGCTTACCTGTCTCCCCACAACATTAGCACCTCATTCTACTGTGTCTAGTATGCCCTGGTAATCTTTTAACACTGTGCACCCTCAGTGACCGGTCCTATCAGGTCAATGCCCTTTCTTCTCATTCTACCGTCCAAAGTGTTTACAGATACGTTTTGCGGATGGGCGGTTTCTCACCTTTTGTATACATGTTTTATCTGTTATACTTCTTATAAGATGTTTGATCATTTGCATGTACTTTCGTTACTTGTAAGCTTTTTCTAAGTGTGGGGTTTCAACGAGGTCACGTCATGGACCACTTTTGTGGAAAATACGTTTTTGTAAGTTTTGTTATACCTTTCTCATCATAAATAGTTCTTGTTTAAGACTTGTCCGAACTTTTCATGTGAAATATCTCAGCTTTTCCCACATTGACGATTTTGTCACCTTACACACCTGGTACCTGTGAAAGACCATTCAGAGTTGTGGCTAAAATTTTTGACCTCCCTAATTTCTTCACAAGATCATTTTCTTAATGAAAAGTTGATAGAAGGTACTTAACAGATTTTATTAGGATTGCAGTCATCATAAGTCATGGCTATATATGTATATATCTGTTTCATCTCTAGAGTAAGGCAAAATATGTCACCAAAAACAGAACTAGTATTGTTCGATGCAGGTGACAAATGCCTACAGTGGAATGACGACCTTCCTTACCGATTTCGCACCTCTGGACATACAATTAGCGTCCATAGCCTATAGTGGTTAGGGTGTCCGCATATAAAGCGGGAGGCCCGTGTTCGAATAACGGTGGATGCTGGAAGATTTTTCACTGTTCTTGATTTTCCAACTCATTACGATTTCAATATTTAGACATTGAGACACTTTGTGGGTAGAAAAATGAAGGAAGGCCATTAGGGCCAATGAGGGTGTACAGTGTTAAAAGATTACCAGGGCATTCTAGACACGGTAGAATGCGGTGCATAGGTTGTGGGGAGACAGGTAAGTGGGTCACTCGTAAATATATAAACCAGTAAGTTTTATAATTTATGTATAAACTTCCCCTCCTTAATCACCACTCATGCCAAATAAATTCAGGCCCCCCCCCCCTTGCTAACTTCAATGATTTAAACAGCAAATTAAGTTCGCTCCTCTCTTACCTGTCTCCCACTCCACATGAGCAATTCTAACATCCTCAAGCAGAGTCTACTTTATAGTGGGTCAGAAGGGTTCAAGCAGGGGTCATGCAAGAGATAACAGCTTGGCTTGGTATGCACCACCTACTTGTGAAGGTGATTTTTATTGGTGACATACAATACTAACATATTTACATTCTGTTTAGTACTGGTCCAAATTAACAATCTTAGTTGTTGTTTGTACTGACACCGGATATACATATATATATATATATATATATTTATATATATATTGAACCTACAGTGTAGCTGCAGCAAGGATATATATGTCTTGTCCCTGTTGTTACTGGGTCTTCCATTGTTACTATTTGAAAGCTTTGAAATACTGCCCTCAGTACAGTGTTTATGTTGATATCTTTGGATGATGGCATGATGCATTGCTTATAGTGATGGAGTTCATCTACAGTATGGGCGACTGACTTCATTGCTATGCAGGGAGTTGGATCTATTAGCTGACTGACTTTATTGCTATATAAGGAGTTGAATACTCTTTGAGTTTAATACTCTTTTAGTCACTGGGGAGGGATTCATTGATATGATTCAGAAAATGTGAAACCTGTTTGTTGCTCTTTGAGCATTATGAACCATCGTTTTACTTTGTATAAGTGATCTGAGAAATATCTGAGAAAATATCCAATTACTCTGTTTAGGAGCATTTGATAATTAAAAGGTCTTTGTGATAATTAAAACTTCAAGAGACATGTGATATCTGATTTTGTTTACAAATATTAGTTCTTGTATATGAACAGTATTAAAAAAGACAAAACAAAGAATAACATTGAATTCACAAAATTCTATGATATTTGTTCAATATTTTTGATGAGCTTTGCAGTACTTAACAGTTTGCAACAATTTAAAAATACAATATAAAAAATTTGATTTGAAGGTGGCAGAAATGGAGAAGCATTTCTAGGGTTCTTGTCAAATAATATCTATTAGTGGTTTTACACATATTTGGATAGATAAGATCATTGTTTTTAAATACTGAAAGTTTACTCCATCATATCCTTACTGTCATCTTCTATCCTCTATCCTCCCCTTCCCCTTCAATCCTCCCCTTCCCCTTCAATCCTCCCCTTCCCCTTCATTCCAACTCTGTTCTATCCATGTTACCTACCTCCCCCAGTCTTTTCACCCCATCCCACCCCAGAATTTTTGTCGCAAAATAATCCAAATACAATACATTTAACTGTTTTCACACACAATTCAACATCTGAAAGAAATTGTAGCATTGTTAGTATGCTAAATGCAATATTGAGAAGCTTAGATTTGAACCGTATTCTACCCCCCCCCCTTTCTGCCCTTCCACAATCCCTCTACCCACCCTTCTGCCTTCTCTCCTGATGTTGCATTAACAGAAAAAGAGTAAGTTTCACTAATCAAGATTATATAAATAAAACTAAAAATTAGACCAGATGCAACCATAGCAATGTACTTGCAAGATTTTAGTAGTATTCTCTGCACACTTCCGTTTGGTATGAATTCATAGCTTACTGGGAAACTTGTATGCATTATGAAGATTGTTGTTAAATTCAATTCCAATACTAGGTCACATACATATGTTGTGTCGAACTGAAGTTTTACCAGCCAAATGGATAAATTAACCCAGTTTCAGATTATTTAACAGCAAGTGCTTATGGTTTTAACACCAACCCTGACAACAGTTTTATCGTTATATTTAATTCCTCAAAGCCTATTATGTCTACCTATGTCTGGAAATCTCAATGTTTTTACCCGTGGACTCATAAAGTTTGCCACGCGCACGCTGTATTTTAAAAACATGGAGGATACCTCACTAAATTTGAAACTGTCACGACCGTGTTTTAATTTATTCAGATTTGTCTGTTGTACTCCCTTGATACATGGCGCATGTGTGTGTACAGAGGATGAAGATGCTACCCGAAGATGCAAGAGCGAGCAGACTCTGGCAGCCTCTTCTCTCTGCATCTTCTGCATAATTAGCAACAGAGGCTCTCTCTCTCTATTCTAGAAGGTGTACTACCTCTGGCTTCACACAGAGTTTCAATGCTGATGACATACATGCACAGCTGCTTGTATTTTCAATAGCTACAATATACCTAGCCTATGAGTCATCTTGAGACAAATAATACTGAACAGACACATATTATTGATCCCATTTCTAAATAGCGCCCCCAGTATTTTTTTTCCAGAAAAAAAGAAAAAAAAAGAGACATTGCTTTGGGAATGAATGCACAGCATCGGCTGCAGAATTTTGCTGCTGAGGAAAACGCCCTTATTTGTGTGTAATAAAGTGAGCTTTATGTGTTGTGTATTGGAAAGCATGTGAGATTGCTGTCTGTATGCATATATAGCAATAAAGAGAAGTAGTAAGTACTACTACACTGTGTTGTTAACTTAAACATCAAGGCTACACTGTTAGTATTTCGATGGCTATAAGGAATTGAACTCATGACACTTATCACACAGAATATATAATAATTTTAAATATATCTTTCTGTTTTTGCTGAAAGTGGTTGTTTAGAATTACTGTCTATTAGTCAGGAGGGGTGACAGTATCATGTAAAATATCATATCATATGTTTATGATCAATTTGAAAATTGAATGAAGATGGACAAATTGTTATGTGAAGCAGAGTTTCCTTTGCCCATATAAAACGGTAATGCTCTTGGGAGTGCAGATTGAGGGAGGGATGAGGGAAGGGTAGGTGGAAGGATGGGGAGGGGGAGGGATACACAGAGGTGAAAGAAAGTATTTACATTACTCAATATTGGTATATGTAATACAGTAGTTCTTTGAACTAATGTCAAATACCTACTGTACTGGCTGTTTTTATTTCAACAACTGTGTGCAGTTTCACAAATTTACTATGTTAATTTATGTCAAATTTGCTTTCCTCATCTATATTGGAGGTACAAGTAGCCTATACAGAATTTTTTGTTGTTGAAATATAAAATTAACATTACATGAAATGATGAGAATAAACTTTCTAGAATATTTTAGTCGATAAATTTGTGTATAAAACATGGATTATTTACTTTCAAGTCTTACTTAGTGTTACAGGTGTATTAATATTTTAATAAGTAGCTTCCACCATATTATTTATGGGATCATACACAAGTTAAGTATCTACAGCCTTGAGGTAGAGTCAGGTCTTTTTGGTTTCGTTAGTAAAGATCAGGGTTGTCAAACATGCAGTGAGAAAAAAAAAAATTGGAGCTCATTTTGGAGTGAAGGAAGGAGATGGGGTGGGGGAGGGGGGGGCTTGGAGCTGGGGAAGGTAAAGGATTGAATGGTATAGAATGCAGATGTGATTGGGTTGACTGATGCCATATCATACATCAATTACCAAGTGTTATTTTCTGCTCATTTAGTATTGAAAAACAATGTTTTCCTTCCTCAATATCTTAAACACTCTTCTTCTATGTCATCTGCTTCTCCTTCCCTCTCATCCCTTTTCCCCATCACATCTCCCTACCCCATCTCTGATGCCATCTCCAACCCTTCTCCCACCCAATCTACTGTACCACCCAATCTCCCATCCCATATCCTACCCCATCACACACCCTATATATCTTACCCCATCTCCCACCCCTTTCTGCTCAGATAAGTACAGTGGGTTTGATTTACAATGTAAACAAATGGTACAAATCTTCCTTCATGTGTAGCAGATTGGTCAAATTTAATTTGTCATTTTTTTTTCTCAAATATTTATCCAGAACTTTGACATTATAGCTGATTTCAAGGTTTGATCAGAATATATATTAGTTTACCATATGGTCAATGTTCTGGTAATGATCGGTACTCCATAATGGACTGCCCCAATAAATATCTTTTTTTTTTTTGGAGCAGGTTCTAGTGCCTTTGGTGTTTTGTGATGTTTCCTTGGAAACTTGGCTGAGAGGCCTCATTCACCCTATAAAATCTGTGAAAGATTCATGATTAGGAAGTGGAAAAATGTGAAATGAAGTCTGATTTGAAAATAGGAGTTCTGAAACAGAAAGTTGATGCATTGGAATTAGGAACCATGCCCAAGGGTCCTTACGAGATGGGAGTCATAAGTTGAACAGACTATAAATTAGCATTCTGATAGTTTAATGAGTCACTGTGCTGTAGTTGTTTTACTCTAAGGGATGGAAATGATAGGAATTACCAGAAAAATGATTATCATATTTATGAATTATATTTATACAACCCAAAGCCAGCTTCTTGTTTTGTTTTTGTTTTTCCTGTTTATAAGGGATCATTTTACAAGACACACGGTGATGGTATTTATATTGATTTAGGAAACTAATATGCTGCAATTTATGCAATATGAAATGTCAATAGTTCATAATCAGCGTATGGAGGGTGGGTCTTGTGCATCTAGAGAACAAACTGTTATGTTGAGATCTTGAGGCCGTTCTTTTACATGTAGGGCTATAGTTGCAAATTAATGCATTGGTAGCTGATCACTGTTTGAATGTAATTGTTTTGAACAATGCAAAATACTGGGGCTTTGGGAAGGTTGATGGGGTAGGAGGGGGATGATGGGAGAGAAGAGAGAGAGGGAGGGGGGGGGAATTGGGAGAGGGTGGTAAGTGAGGCTGTTGCCTTTTTTGCTTCATAATACTAAAAGCAGTGAGAAATTATGCAGACTGTACGCATGTCTTATGTGGTTTTCTTCATTGTGGTGTTGACCCTAAATATCAGATTAAATATTAACCTTTATTATATGAAGTTTATTCGTGTATAGAAATCAAGTGACAATTGTGATAGAAAATCAGAATAAGAAAAAAGGAAAGGAAAGAACGGGGGGAGGGGGGCAGGGGGGCAGGGAGAGGACAGGCAAGGGTAGGGATGAGAGAAGATGCACAGGAAAAATCAAAACCAAGAAGGCTTTGACGCAGAGCCTATGCGTTCATTTCAAGGACTATCCTCGAACTCTTGAAAAGATTTTCCAGAGTTGATCCAGTGTGTGAAAAGTGTAATTTTCTCAAATTGTTATTCGTCGTTGTCACACAAGTGGATAAGCCTGGCTAATTTGTGAGAGCTTATAATTCTGGATGTAAATTACAGCTGTACAACCCACATCTGTACTTGATTTTACATTTGTTGTAATCATGCCCTTGGTGGGTAATAATAATGTGCGGAGAGTCTTGTACTGACATTAACTGTTGTTCTCGATGATATTATATTTGACTTTGAGATGATTCTCAGTTGTACTATCATGTAAATTAAAGCAGTGTGAAAAATCCTTTCCTTACTGGTTTCCTGTCAAATCATATATTTGGTAGCTTCCCTTCTTTACAACTCTTCATCCTCTTTCTGTTTTAAGGTTCCTTATCATTGGGAGGAGGGAAAATGAGAGAAAGGAAATTGCCTCAGATTGGTGAATTTACTACTCGCTTACCTGTCTCTCCACAACATTAGCACCCTCATTTTACCATGTCTAGAATGTCCTGATTCAGGGCCTTGTTTACCTTTTAGAAGTTTAGATTTTGTTTTTCACCTCAGAAGGTAATAAGTCCAGATCCCAGACACCGTCTAAATTTCAGATTGGGTGGTGGATGAAAAATGGTCACAATGATTGTAAAATCAAGTAGCTTTGGCTATAGGACTAGAGTGTGCCCCACCGTGAGATTCAAACCTGTATGTGTTTGTAGGGAAGCGAAGAAGGAAAGTTACTGTGCATGTGATCCCTGGACGTTAACGTAACAAGGTGCTCTCGAAAGGAAGATCATGAATGCAGGATCTGGTCCAGAATGTGTGAACATAAAACAACCAAGTTGATGCCCTCGGTTTATGTAGCAGATCCCTGCTGCGTTCTCTTATACAGTATGTGAACAAAGGCTTGGAGTGATGATGACCTGGGATGGGGGAGAGGGGTTGGGAAGTTGGACCTTGAAGAATGAACATCTGTTCGCTGTATTTGTAAAATTGCAATCTTATTGTTGAATTATCCTCTGGAGCTTTGCTAAAATTGCACAAAAAAATGCTGCTTTAATTGAAATTAAAGTTAATTCTGCAGTCTGAAATTTGCAGTCAGTGTATTCAAGGTTGATAGGCTCTGATGGCTTTGAAAACAGTCTTGGGTTGACATCAATGCAGGATTACAGACCGACGAAGGTCGAAGGATCACTGCAACTTTGAAAAAGAATATTAAAAAACTAGAAGAAAAGATTATGGTAATAACAGATACCTGAAGTGTTAAAATCACTGTGTACTTTCTTGTCTTGGGTTAGTTTTGTTTGTATTCATGACACTTGATACAAAAGTTCATGTGAAAAGGAAAGTAGAATTTTGTGTAAAGTAAAGCTTTTTGTCATTATAAGTCCCAAGATGCCATGGTCATGACAGAAGTGTGTGAATTCCCTCCTGATCCTTCCTGCAATTCCTCTAGAGGAGGTGTAATGTATAAGCTTCAATATGACATTATGAACACCATGATGGTCAGTGGGGGTGGTGGAAGGGGTGTACACTATAGGCAGCAATTTCAACAACACTGGACTTTAGTCTCCCCATCCTCCCTCCCCCCCCCTCAACTCGGGCCTTTGTCAGGAGTCCAGAAGGTAGATTGGAAAGGAGGGTTATGATTAATAAAACTGGTAGTAAATTCCTCAGATACCAGTGTCAAATGAACTTATTAAAGCTACATTTGAATCGGTCACTCTCTGTTGTTAGCAAGTAATAATTAAGTAATAAGTAAAGAAGGTACAGAGGTGAAACAACTGTTGCTTTAGTCCACAAGGTATCACACTGGTCATGAAGGAAGAATTTGGGTATTATCAAAAGCTTTACAAATTTATCGCATAAAAAGTATATTACATTACGTTTGCAGGATAGACAAACTTTTCTGGATTTGTATTAAACTAAGTCCAGCCAAGTCCAAATTGCAAATGACAAGTTGAGGGGCCGAACGAAACAGGGCTGCAAAACCCAGTTCGAAATTAGTCTACGGCCACTCCAACTATTGATCAAAATATGGTTATTACTTGATCTATTGATCAGGTCAAAAGTGAGACGACTGGGTTGCTCGTCAACATCCTGCGAACAATTAGAAATTAGCAATTCATTATTTTGATTCCATTTTTGAAAGGGAAGGGGAGGGAAATTTGTTTTTCTGCAACCCTCCACACATGTCAATATTTAGTACTCTTTTGCTTGTGAAATATGAAACCAATTCTTGTTTTTCGCACTTTGTGTGTTTTGTATCGTCTTGTTCCATGGTTTATCTTAATGTCCATTTTTATCGAAAGAGGAAGTATTGATCGAATCAGTACAATTAGACATTAATATGTGCAGAACATTTACTAGTAATAAACGGTATTGAAATATGTAATATTTTGATAGGATAGATCTAACTAATATTAGATTTTGCATGATTTCATCTATTTAGCAGCCAGTTTTAGTGGGAATTAATGTCCTGTGGTAGTGCATCCTATTTTTGGGAGCAAAAAAACAGATATAATTTGCACAAGTTAAATGTCATGATCTTCCTAGAGACTTCTGTAATAAACAGTTTCCCCCCTAATATTCCTTAATCACCCCAGGGACATGTTTCTGCAGCAACTTTACAGAAATTATGTACACTTAACATTTCATCATTTTCTCCTCTCGTGGAGGACTCGATCGAGGTAGATATTAAACATTAATCTTTGTAAAGGTCATGTCCCCAATATTTGGAGGGAATTTCCTGTTTATTTAGAAAGCGTTTGTCAAGCAAAACAAATCTTTTTCGTGGGATAAGAACAGTTTTTTCCCCGAGAAGTAAATTTTTTTAATTGGCATGCAAGGATATTATCACATGTGCAGGTGTCCGGGGTGAATCCAAGGAGAATTGTTTTTCTTTTTCTTTCTTTGGTGAGTGGGAAAGTAAAAGTGATTTTGTTCACATCATCCCTGTATGTGTCCTTATACTCTAGAGAATAACAGAATAATATGAGAAAAAAATATATATGCTAGCTCTAATCTAGATTGAAGATGTGGAAGAATATGACGGATGTCGTAGAAGCAGTAGGCACATGAGAAGACTGCATCGGCAGTTCAATCGCTTGTGATCCGTTAGTCGAGCTACATCTGCGCCGATCTCGAAAAAAGACATTCTTGGCATTGGATGCGGCGAGGGGAGATTACAAAAGGATACGTGATCTGTAAAAATGCCCTTAACTATCTCGTATTCAAATTTATTCAAGCCTCTCTCTTGAAGCTGTTGGTTTCTCTGGTACGGGGATTTATTCAGCCTAAGTGGTTAGAATGCAGCTGAACGTCTCTGAGGCTAGTTAACGTCCATGTGCGGTAACACGCAAGCGGCTTGACCCAAAGGACAGTCTTAGGTGACACTACTAGGAAGAGACGGAGAGACAGAGAGAGAGGATAAAATATATTAAAATTGAAAAAACCAGTAGAAGTGGAAAACATGGTTGTTTGGATGTAAGTATTGGACAGATTCTTGAGAGAATACGACGATAAGGATTGAGAGGAAATCCATGCCATGAAATCTGGAACACCCTCGAGAAGGAAGGAGTGAGTGTCTTGTTTTTGATCGGTAGGATTATAAGCGAGTTGTCTTCCAGTGGCAAGGTTTTTTGTGCCTAATATCCTTTACAAATTCAAGAACCATATTCATGCCCAAATTTTGGCAAAAAGCGGCTTTGTACAAAATGCGCAAGAAGGTGAGTTAACATTAAAAGTTTTAACTCGGTTCGAAAATTCTCCTGGGAGTTTTGAGAGGTGACAGTGTTACAGTTTTCAATTACAGTTATGTCAACTAGCTGCCTTGGACTGGTGTTAGACTGTATACATGTAATTTAATGAATTTTCCAAATTTTGTGATAATTGTGATTGATGTACAGTGTGTTATCAAAGTTTTTTACTTAGTTTTGTAAAAAAAAAAAAAAAAAAATAATTGAGTCATTTCTCTCTTAAAATCAACTACATCTGCACTATAATGCAGATAAACTAAATTGTACACTTGAATAGTTGTCTGTAACACTGGTTTGTGGGTCAAATCAAGAAGAAGATTCAGTTATAATGTTTAAGAAAAGTTGCATATTGTGTACAAATAATATTCTATGTTTGAAGAATTTTTTTTCTAAGAAAGTGAATGAAAGTCAAGAGTTGATGCACTGTATAGTACAGTGTAATACTGTAAGTATCAATTAGGAATAAGATTTGGTAAATCGATTTACATTCATGAAACTCTAATAATGCGCAATACATGCATTTCTACACAGTCAAAATAGGAGTATGATTTAGAAATATTGTATTAATGGGAGAGTGGTGAAAAGTGTATGTATGTATGTGTACATGTGTGTATGTGAACTTGTCTTGGGTAGAATGAGTAGTGATTCCAGGTCAGGGAGTAATTTGTCTAGTATCGCATTGCAAAATGTTAAACAATATGGGCAAAATTGATACATACAAATTTCAAAGATCTATGTATAGCAAGTTTGTACACATCGACCATAGTACTTAATAAGAGACATATATACTTCAGTAACATCAAAAGCTGCGATCTGACACAAGAATGATTTGAACACTAAATTATTTTCCTGCAGGCAGCAGGGATTATTGTAATCCCTTATCCAGACTGTATAGCCAGGTATGAAATCCCAAGTGTTAATAATTGTGTGAAATGGCACGTGTATGTATCCAAAGCACATCTTCTACTTGCAAGCAAAATAACCAATAGGTGTTGTATCATTGCAAACAGGGTCACACATTAATTGTACAGTGTTTCTTCAATGCAGCAGTGACACTATGCATGTTATAGTGTGTTGACATACACACTGTGAATTGAAATTAAAATGAACAGGCATGATACTGAGGTATATTCGTAGGTGGTGTATAGGAACCTTTATTGTTCATATGAACTCCAGATAATATATATAATATAGATAATATATATATAATATATATTGTTCTATATGAACTCCAGATCTATCTTATGGTACTTTGTGATAAACATTGTAATTACAGACATGATTCTGAGGTATATATACGTAGGTGGTGTATAGGAATCTTTATTGTTCACATTGACAACCACTAGGTTCTGCCTTAAACTCCAGATAATGTAGATGTTATGGTTCTTTGTGATAAACATTGTAACTTTACTTATTAAAGAATAAAGCTCTGAAAGCTATGTAATGTACTGTATGTCACTAATATATAAAGTGAGAGATGCGGACATATTTCGATCATTGGTACTCATATCGTAGCAAATTGCCTGTACTTGTACTCTTCCTCGTCATGGATCGGTACTCTTACTTGTATTTGGGACATTCTGGAATCTAGTTTAGATACTAGTGCACAATTAAATATAAGTACTGGTACTCAGTCATGCTTAGAGCCTTGTACTTACACTTGTACTCCATGCCAAGAGAGTTATACTTGTACTCAACCATTGTATGTCATAACAGGAGAGATCTACTTGTACTCAACCATTGTATGTCATAACAGGAGAGATCTACTTGTACTCAACCATTGTATGTCATAACAAGAGAGATCTACTTGTACTTAACCATTGTATGTCATAACAGGAGAGATCTACTTGTACTCAACCATTGTATGTCATAACAGGAGAGATCTACTTGTGCTCAACCATTGTATGTCATAACAGGAGAGATCTACTTGTACTCAACCATTGTATGTCATAACAGGAGAGATCTACTTGTGCTCAACCATTGTATGTCATAACAGGAGAGATCTACTTGTACTCAACCATTGTATGTCATAACAGGAGAGATCTACTTGTACTCAACCATTGTATGTCATAACAGGAGAGATCTACTTGTACTCAACTATTGTATGTCATAACAGGAGAGATCTACTTATACTCAACCATTGTATGTCATAACAGGAGAGATCTACTTGTACTCAACCATTGTATGTCATAACAGGAGAGATCTACTTTACTCAACACTCATACTCCATACCAGGAGAGATCTACTTTAATACTGCCTAGAGAGATCTACATACTGCCTAGAGAGATCTACATACTGCCTAGTACTTAGTCACGGTTGGTTCTATTTAATGTTTACTGTACATATATACTAACTAAGTTCACAAAAATAAGAAAAAAGACCTATACATATTTGATTGATGACTTCAAAGGACCAATGTATACATAGTTGAAACAGCTGCATGGTGCTTATTGTTGGTGTGTTTACTGAATGCATGGAAACTATAGGCTACCCACAGATTGCGTGGGAAGAACCTATGGCCAAGAGTTTCCCAATCAATGGAGTAATAGTACATTATATTTTCATGAAGCAATGCATGTTTTTGATAGGAGTCACATATATGGAACAGAATGATTAAACTTGAAATCCAATGCATTCCCAAAATAAACAGGACTGCTGTTGGCAAGTCATCTGATTCATTGTCAAAAAGATACAGGGAAGGGGTAGGGATGGGGGTTATTTGCTGTTTCGACCTGATTGGATCATTTTGTTTTCTTCTAAAGAGTCAAGATTTGTGAAAATGATGGAATACGTGCGATTGCAATTATTTTGCTAAACAGATGGATTTGGTTGATGTGATTGGTAGCGTTTTGACATGTTTTGCGATGGAATGTATATATTTAAGCTTATTTTAAAGCAAAGATAAATTATATGAATTTCAAATTTTCTTCAAATTTATTAATGTATCTGTATCAAAAGTGTGTGAATGACATGATCAAAGCAACTGAGTGAAAGATCTTTTTTATATTTACTTCGTTCCTCGCTTACCTGTCAACCCACAACCTTCGCACTCTCATTCTATCATGTCTAGAATGACCTGGTAACCCTGAAACACTGTTTTGGAATGTTTCTTTGTAATGTACTACTCATTGACTCATGGAGGGAGCTAGTACCTGTATGTACCTCAAATTCAGAGTATATTGGCAGCTAAACAAACATACCAACGGTAGTACTACTGTAGCACCATTAGGATAAAACATCACAGACCACCCACCCGCCGTGATGCATTTCATAGCAGCTCTGCAAGATCGTTACATCTGGCAAAATAATTATGTATATTGTCAACGCACAATATCATTGAGATTTGAACTTTTGACTAGAGATATGGAATAATATAATTTTTTTCTTGTTAAGGAACACATTAGAATATTCCCTAATTTAACCAATTTTTGACATTTATAAATTACTATGGTGCACCCCTCTGAGGATTTTTGATTCCTTGCCAGAGGCAGAAGGAATCTATGCGATGGTGATGGCAGTTGTGTGTGTGTAGGTGTGTCTGTGTGTGCACGCACACTTATTTTGTATTCTGGCTTAGGACACCACACCAGTATATGTGTGTCTGTGTCTGTGCATGTGAAACTTGATTGTAAACACCGTAACTCAAAAAAGTTCACGGTGGATTAACTTCATACTTGGTATGTGGATCCCTCTTATTAAGTACAAGAACCCTATTCTTTTCTGTGAAGTTCAATGGTCATTCGAGGTCACCTTAAATGTATATATTGAAACATTTTGGAATAAAAGTTCTAGTATACTATAAAATCCTTACCAGTGGATGAAATGTGTTGATGCCCACAAGGGTGGGTGTGTTACAAACAATAGAGCTTAAGAACCTCTGATCTTTTCTGGTTCTCACTTAATTTCTTGGACAAATTTAATTCAACCTGATCTACATTTTAGTCAGACAGCTAATTGGAGTTTTGAGCAAATTGTATGGCAAAGGAATCACAAAACCAACTGGCTTTTCTGGTTGTAATTCTTGTTTCCATTTCAGTACTCTGTGTGTGACTGTTTCTGACTTTGACGAACAGGTGTTTGTACTCTTGAGCTGTTTTTCATTCATAACATTAATGGATATTACAGTATGAATGCTAGAGTCTCCCTAGGTATGATTTCATGTAGCGTTGAGAAGGCTGTACGTCATACCAAGTGCTGCAAATAAGACACACCTATATGGATGGACGCTGTCTACGAAGCAGCTGAATGGTTTCAACCACATAGATTTGACTTTGCTTTTAGGATATAACATTATTCCAGGGTTGTTATATTCAGTAAGGTCACTTAATAATTGGCAACCAAAGTTAAGATAATTTGCAAGTAAACTAAATTTCAAGCTGGACTCTATCCTATCAATTTTGATGTGCACAACTCTCTGGCTATTTTTGTCAAATTTAATACATAGTGTACTTTATACACTGCTTCAATGTCAGTTAAGTATATATATTTATGGTTTCTTCCAATATGCATTGGTATGGTGTAGCTTTTCCTACCAGCAAATCCGCTCAGCTACTGTCTGCCAGTTTACACTGATAATTTTATGTCGGTAGGATCTTAAAGGGAAGGGGCTATTATCAATGAAATATTACTAGTAGTATGTTTAGGCAGCAAAATGTTGCTAGAATTTATTACCCAAAACAACCATACCCTTTGATGAAATTTAAACTAACACTGCTACAAATCTCTTTGACAAGATTTTCTTGCTTAAATATGATGTAATAGTTTTATGAGAGCTGGCCATACATGAATACATTAGGCCTATTTTGTATAACATCCATTGGCAAAGCCACATATTTCCTCACCATGTCCTGTGAAAGAGTTCACTTTAAAATTTAAAATAGGAACACCAGGGAGGGGGGGGGGCAGGGGAGGTGCAGTCATGTCTCTGTCCATGTTTAAAGTACAAACAGGATGAAAGTAACTATAAGGGGTAATGAATTAGATTGGGTAGTTATTACTATGTTTGGTGTCTTTATACTGTAGTGAAGAAGATTTATTTAATTACCTTTAATGAGATTTACACCATTGACATAATAAAGTAATTGCATAAATACCAATTAGTACCAATAACTACAGTCATTGAAGTAAGTGTTACAGATTCATTTACTGTAGGATACCGTACTCAGACATGAGCTACTTAAGTCTTGCTCCGTTGTGTGGATGTCAGGAGGATCGGGGGGGGGGGGATTTACTTCCCTCCTCGCTCACCTGTCTCCTCACAACCTTAGCACCCGTTCTACCGTGCCTATTATGTCCTTGGTACATGTTGGCATGATAGTGGTAGGCTTGTAGCCAGAACAGGCACAGGGGGCCCATGCCCCCTCCATCTTCTGTAAACTAGTGTTTCCTCCATTCCCAATCTGAATGACCATCATGTCTACAAAAACATTCAGTAGTAAACATTGCCTGAAAATAGTAGAAATGTTAACCACTGAGCATGTTGGGAACATTTCAAGACCCTCGCAATAGTCGTTATATTATTTTAATACCCCTCCTCCCCACCAATCTAATCATCCCAGACCAGCGCAGACATACTTCATTGACAGATATTTAATTTCCAATGTCATCTAAATCCCTTAACCATTGACTATTAAAAATCTTAAGAGACTAAGAAATTTAGAGACTAGTTAGGTTAATGAAAGAATTGTTGATTCCTTGCTGCATTCAAAAGGAAGTCTATGCGATGGTGATGGCGCTTGTGTCTGTGTGTTGGGGGAGGGGGAGGGGGGCGTGTGTTTGTGAAATTGATTCTTGGTATGTGGATCCACCTAAGTGAGGACAAGAACCCTATACTTTTTTTTGGAGGTCAAAATTTATGTGACGTTTAATAGCCATATGGGGGTAAACTAGGTGTAGGGATGTGGCCTGAAAAGGGATGTAGGGTCATTGTAATAATGGCTTGACAAAGGTTTAAAACAATAAACAGGTTAAACTTTTGTCATCTTAGGGGGGGGGGGGTTGGCATAGTAATGGTTCTCAATATAATGTTCCTAGCAATGGTTTTCATGTGAGTGTGGAACCATCATTCAAAGATGACAAAGATGGCAATTTCACACAGTATGTAATGAATGTTCTTGAATATTCTTAACTCCTGGTTCACTCAATCTTTGCCAGCAGCTTTATTCTCAGGCTGTAAAAGGAAGGTGTCTTTACAAGGCAAGGTGCGTTTATTCATTCCAGACAGTTATACCCTCAGGTGAGGAGGGTTCCTCTTCTATTGAATGTTGTCTTTTAACCTTTATATCTTCCTTTTGCTGCTAATGGTGGACAATTCAAACCGTGATCTGATCAGAATCTGATCATAATTCTCTTTCTCATAGTAATGCAAAGAATCCAACAAAAAAAAAAGGGGGGGGGGGGGGATAAAAAGAAGAGTTGAATTTTGGTAATTAAACTTTTCTAGTCAGCTCATCTGGGAATCAGTCTCTTTAAGATAGGGTTCACGAACTTAAAAACATTCTTTGCAGGTAAAATGTTTTTGCTTTGGATTGTGGCCTGTTGCTGAAGGCCCTTTCTTGTTTAGATTTGTATTGTTACAGTCAGTGATGGTGTATGCACATGTCAGGGTGCCTTGTTTGCTCAACTCGTTAAAGCTTCTGTACTTTGCTCACGGTAAGACAGTATTTCCACTGAACTGACGTGATCAGGAATGCTGATAGACACCACCAGGCGTGGGTGCTTATCATATTTTGTGACTTTGATAAAGTAGATGAATAAAGGGAAGGATACACACACTATTTCTACATGTATGTACTGTAGCTACGGATCGTCGAATGTTTCATTTGTAAAACCGTGTACACGTTTTTGGATTCGTTATTTGGATAAAACCTCCCCGCCGAACCTGCGCATGGTTTCTGGACCTAGTCAGAAATGGCTGCCCCAGTTTACAAAGAAGAGGCTTGGCCAGAAGACTGGATGGTTAGTACAGACAAACATGAAAGCTTCATGTTTTTCACTCCTTCATGGATGTGATATCAGTTATATATATATATATATGCTAACACTCTGCAATCCTGCAGTATAGAGTCACATGTTATACAATGTGTACAGTATCGGCGTGAGTGAATCCAAGATTTCTACATATGAAGGAGATTAGGTGTGGCACTGGGATTGTTGAAGCGCTCTCCTATATAAGGGGATCTGGGAGCATCCTCCCTTAGTCAAAAAAAAAGAAAAGATAATGACATTTTAGAAGACAAGTGGTACATTCTGAGGCACATTTAGATTAAAAGTTTAAGTTGTACTGGTAACTATTTGTGAATTTTTGTGCGAGTTTTGAAAAGGGGATTTGCACACCGACCTGGTAGGTGAGGTTAAATATGAATATGGCAATCCCTGATTGGCCTGTCTGTCTGTCTGTCTAATTTCTTGATATAATGGTTATTTTGGTATGAAAATTTCATTAAATGAGTCTATACTTTGTACTAAGAGACTAATTACTCAAGTCATTGATGTAGCTACGATTATTATCCATCACCACCTGCCTCTTGGAATTAATCCGAGCAGTTGCCCAAAGGGAAAGTTTGCTAGCGAGAGACCTGTGTTCATTGTATGCTGCCCAGGAATTCAAATGAGTCAATAGTTCGCCTCATTACACTTATATAGAATTTTAAACAGCAAAAACGAATAAATGTTTTAAAAGTAAGCTAGAGAATTTTTGTTTTAATACTATCATATGAAGGCACACACATAAATAGATATATATATATAGATATATATATAGATATATATAGACATATATAGATATATATAGATATATAGATATATATTAAGAGTCAGGTATTTCCATTTCCTGTTTCCATCCTGATCATATCTTTCTGCCAATGATCCTTAGTCTCTCCTCATGTTTATCCATCCGCCCACATTTTGTGACTGATGTTTGTGTACTTCTTTCCTTACCCTTTGAAGAAAATGTGAAATATTTTGTCTGTTAAAATGAAGGTAATGAAAGTAACATATTGTGTGCAACTAACTGTGCAGGAAGGTTGTTGAAATGTCAGTTTGACTTTGACCTCCTCTGTTAAGTCAGATAAATTGTGATTTATTTTTAATAAGATTTGATCTGTAAGCTTTGCATGAATGATTTTTTGCCTCTAAACATTCCAACTTTACTTGGAAATTGTAGAAACAACCTTGCCTCTGTCATCTGTTTAAACCAAGCAGCGCATTTCTGTGTCTGACAATACTTCTGGCGATGTTTTTTCCTGAGTTGATACCGGAAGAAAAGAAAAGTGAAACAAACAAACAGCCAATTTTGTCTTTGAAATGTTGCCCATGTGGTGTCTTATTATACTAACTAGTGAATTCAGTTTCCATGAGTGAAGTTCTCATGTACATACATGTTTTTTGGCAATTTTTCTTCCCTCTCTGGGGAATGGGTTGTTTTTCCAGTTTCAAAATATGCAATTACCTTCAATTCAGTTGTGGGCGTTTTTTTTTAAAGGAGAAAAAAAGACAGCTTATCAGACATTATGTGACCCAGTGTATCATTATGTGAGGTAAATGTTGATGCTGAAGATTTTGTGGTTCAAGAGAGCAGCACACAGGTAACCATAGTAACACAGTGAATCTGCATAACCTGAAACTGCCTTATGATTGGTTTTGTGATTCAGATTGGGAGTAGAGAGTACTTTGCAGTACTTCCATTTTCCCCTCTATATTAAATTACTAGGATAAAGATAGTAGGAATATGTCTAGTTCGAAGGAAGGCTAGTACAAGTTTATATTTGCTAGATCTATGGTAATGTTTAGTAACAGTGAGTAAAAGACATTACTACGTACCCCAATGGAATAGTTGATTTATTTTTAAGTTAGGTCTCATGTCCACACAATCACTGCACTCAGCTCATTCTACTGTGTGAAAACCATCTGTTATCTCGTTAGGTTACCGTATGCCCCAACAATCAGTCATGTTGCGACTACGTTCCTTATCCTATCACTCAAGAGAATCTTTATCTGATTTAAGCCCTGTTTCTCATGAGTCATGTGATTGGCACAGCGCCTTAGCTGCATTCTTATCGAAAACGACGGGGTACATTTTACGTTTCTTGGTCGACTTAATTATTACAAAATAAATTTGTTTCCAGTATCGCATAGTGAAATTATATATATATGCAAAGAGGTCCAATTGCAAAATATACAAGTGAGAAATGTTATAGCAGTTTATGGACACAGGACCATATGATTCAGATTGAGCTTTCCAGCTGCACCACAAAATTTGAACAATCAATTTAATTCCCTGAGACGTTTCAGTAATGATATCCATACATTATTATTATTATTATGATTATTATTATTACATGTGTATCCTGTTTGGAGAAGAAATCATTCAGCCCAGGGCAAATTTTTATGGATTTTTTGTGGTTCTCCCTCCGAGACAACAGGGTTGTAATTACTCAGGACTGTTTGCCCAAATAAAAACTTTGGTTGTCCAATATATATAGTATTCATAACAAAATAACAAAGGAAGAGTAATATGTACACTGTAGGAGAGATATGTAGGTTTGGTGAATAGAATAGCAATATGTACACTGTAGGAGAGATGTGTAGGTTTGGTGAATAGAATAGCAATATGTACACTGTAGGAGAGATGTGTAGGTTTTGTGAATAGAACACTGATATGTACACTGTAGGAGAGATGTGTAGGTTACCAATATGAATGCTGTAGGAGAGATGTGTAGGTTTGGTGAATAGAACACCAATATGTACACTGTGGGAGAGATGTGTAGTTTTGGTGAATAGAACATCAATATGTAAACTGAATGAGAGAATATGTGTAGGTTTGGTGAATAGAACACCAATATGTACACTGTAGGAGAGATATTTAGGTTCAGTGCATATAACACCAAGATGTACACTGTAGCAGAGATGTGTAGGTTTGGTGAATAGAACCCCAATATGTACACTGTAGGAGAGATATGTAGGTTTGGTGAATAGAACACCATATATGTACACTTAATGAGAGAAGTGTAAGTTTGGTGAATAGAACACCAATATTTATACACTGTAGTAGAGATGTGTAGGTTTGGTGAATAGAACACCAATATGTACACTGTGGGAGAGATGTGTAGTTTTGGTGAATAGAACATCAATATGTAAACTGAATGAGAGAATATGTGTAGGTTTGGTGAATAGAACACCAATATGTACACTGTAGGAGAGATATTTAGGTTCAGTGCATATAACACCAATATGTACACTGTAGGAGGGATGCGTAGGTTTGTTGAATAGAACCCCAATATGTACACTGTAGGAGAGATGTGTAGGTTTGGTGAATAGAACACCAATATTTATACACTGAAGTAGAGATGTGTAGGTTTGGTGAATAGAACCCCAATATGTACACTGTACTACCTATTTATCTTGTTACCTGCAGATTTGTCTATTTAGTCACTATGCAACCTTGTGCATTTCAGTAATGATGCTCTCCACTTTGTTAAGTGCCACGGGCAGTTACTCTTTTCCTGGATCGTTGTTATATAAATCTACATTATTAATATCATTATTATTAGTCACCCACCTGAACAACCTCAAAATCTGGTTGTTGGAACATAAACATTTTTTAAGCTACATCATGATGATATTCAAATCCGGTTTCCTATCATAATTGTTCTCAGAAATTTTGCAATGACTAATCCACTATACTATACCGGCTGTGCATGCCTAACTTTAATGTACACATTGTATTGGTTCACATTTTGGATTTGTGTTCATAAGGTTGGGTGTGATATGTTGTATCATTATTAAATTTTCCTCACACTACCATGGGATTTTTTTTTTACAATGGTTATTACATCCATGTGCACATGTGTAATTATACACCGGTGCATGAATTTACTCATAATGCGTAGGAGTATATGACCTTTAGATCGCATAACAGTCAACGCTTAAATATTTACACAGTAACACGTTATTTGTGCAAACCAGACCTGTACCATGCTTCACATACAGTAGGGCTGGGATGTTATTAGTGAGAACCTTCAAGTCTCTCAGACATCAACTTGAAGTCCAGTCCTAAGTGTTGGTTCGTTCATGCTAGTTTATATCATGAGTTATCTGATCGTGTGCATTTTTGAGCCCCTTTAATCAGTGAATCGAGGGACTAACAGTAACTTCAAATAGTGTAGGCCTAAGGCTTGACAGTGCGACAGAAAAGAAGACACAGGACATGTGGGATTTATCTCAAGATGTTATATAAATTAGAATCTTCTAGCAGAACATAAACTAGCTAGCAGGCTCAAAGTAGCCAAATAACAAAGTAAGATGCAAAGGACTTGAACAACACAAGACTAACCCATTAGGTACAATACAAACAACTGCTACTGAGAACTTTTGAAAATTCATTACCCTTCCTCCACCCCTCCCTCTCTCCCTCTCTCCCACCCTCCCAGTTTTGATGAAGATGTCATATAGTTGTTGCCAGTTCCATACATTCTTGAAATTTGGCAAAACTTTGATAAAGTTCATGCTACATTATAAGGATTGAGTGGGGTGTGAGTGGGGGATGTGTTGATAGGGAGCAACATTAGAAAGATCACTGTAGTTTTGAAATAGATATTTTAATTTGATTATTTTTTGATTATTTAAACATTATTAACATGGAGAATATTAGAACATATCACTTACATTACCTCATGGAAAAATAAAACAGCCTCCTCCATTTCAAAATAAATTTCATTTGTGGAAGTATTCCAGTAGGAACGGTAATAAGATATTTGACACTCGTGATCGTTCTTCACCCCATTAATTTCGGAATCGGGCGCAATTAGTGACAAACAAGCGTAGCTCGTAAAACCGGCCTATGAAGATATTACTGTGGAAGATGCATTGTATAAAAACAATTTGAGCATTAATTAAATCCAATAAATAGGATAGATCCACAGAAGGCTTTCTCTTTGACGTGATTAACATACAAGTTAAGACTTGTAACTTTTTGTGTGATTCGATTTTTCTTCATTTTCTATGTTAGGTTGTGAATATGATTTATTTTAAGACATGTTCCATTCAATGGGAAGGTAAGGTACCTTCTCCAATCCACCCACCTTATCCCCATCCCCCACCTTACCCCATCCCCCTTCCATTGACTGATGATATCCCATTTATTAAAGAAACTGATTTACTGAAGTAGGATAGTAGGGTAATCCCATCACTATATCTAACATAGTTAATACACTGGTATGTTTAGAGTGTTTCATTTCCCAGTCTAAGAATATTCATCATTATTGCATCAAGCAAACTTTCATCTGTCGATAAAAAATGCTGGTACGACCCATACTGTGTGTAAGTAGTAGACGCCAGCAAAAAGTTATCTCCCTCCAAAGGGAAAACAGTCGAAAAGGACGTTAATGATGATTATTCCTGCGTGACTGACAAATATATGTATGTATGTGTATAGATATATATGTATATACTTTTTTCTCAGTGCACTAATAAATTTCACCGAATCCAGAAAGTAGTTTGCTGTCTGTTAGTCAGTCGGTGTGTCTGTTTGTCCGTCGGGTTTTGGATAGATTCTGGCTGTCGTTGATGATTACTTACGTCGTCAGATGTATCCCACCGTTGCTGGCATACAGTAGTATACTAAGGAATGAATGTTTTATGTTAATTGCTTGTTGTGAAGTGGCAACAGTCTCCACAGCGGTGTGTTGTTTGATTACACTCTTGTCTATTAAGTGCATACTGCAGACGTCTGGATATATCACGCACCTCTTTTCTTTTTTTTTTTGCACTCGTGCTCTATCTCTCTCTCACGTCGAAACATTTTTACTCGGAGAGGCTCTCTGCCGCTCCAGGCGTAAGAAATCAGATGCGTTAGGCGATCCACACTGCCTGCCCTCGGAATATCAAGTTACAGTCTGCAAAGATCTGCATTCTTAACTGCTCATCTCAAAGCCAAGGCACTGCAAATAAACTCGTCACAAATCGGCCGACTAATATGCCATGTTACAAACCATGGTCGCAGTCTTTCAAAAAGCATAGGGGGAAAAAAACTCCAGGAATAACTCTTTAAATTAAACTCTCTCCCTCTCTGCAGCTGTGGAATTAGTGAGATGCTTGTAACTCGACTGCCAAATCGACAACATTGGTGACTTTTAAGTTTCACGACAGGCAGTAATCACAAACGTAATTATTATAGAGAGAGAGCTGGAAGTCTTTCGTCACTTCTACTGTTTGGAACGCAACTAGTTTGACGTTCAGGAATAAATACTATATACTACTATCTAACAGGATATTAGTCATTCTTTGTGGTTTTTCTTTCTATGGATTATATATAAATACATGTTTTTGTGCCTGGATATCTAAAAAAGTGCCAATTAAGGAACACATATACCTGCATTGGATCTCCAGTGGATGTACTCTCATCGTACACTGAAATGACAAGTGCTAGCATAGCTCGCTCTAATGTATATAAACACATCTCAGGGGGCTTCACTTTAGCTAGGCATTTATTTGCATAAAACATATCAACCTTCGCTGAGGGTAGTACTGCATATTGTTAGTCTGTGTTCATTGCTGCTCTCGTGCGTGGACGAATGGATGGATGGGTGGGTGTTGGTTAACAGTAACAACAACAACATCATTCTGTGTGTGTATATGTCTGTGTGTGTGTATACAAAAAAACTTCTCAAAGTAATAAGGTATTTTTAATGTTCAAAGTATGAGCTCTTCCCTGCGGATCGGCGTGGCACCCTCGGAGAGCTTTACTATCGAGGTGAGTTCATTTTGAAGAAGCAGCTATTAAGCAATTATTTATTTTGGCTAGGAGTAGATCTTCAAATTTGTTTTAAATTTGTAGTGATGTGTTTGGCAGCCTCAGGTTCAGGGTCCTTTATCGGGGAGTGCCGTAACAGATTTTGAATGGTAGCTTTCTCCACCCAGTGATTAGTTTGCAATTGTTTTTGTTTTGTGTGAATATGCCTTGCTTTAGGGACATCTCTTTCAAGTTAACATTTATGTTCAAATTGCTTTAATAGTTTAAGTCCCAAAAAACATTTAAAACAAAAAGGAAAAAAGGTACTTGTTGAAACTTAAAATGGTGCAAATTTGTCCTTACCAAATGAAGTAGTCAAAATTTCAAAATGGATGATTTCAGAAATTGAGTTTGAGAACCAGAAACCCAATATGTATGGTTTTTTGTCACAATGGCAAATAGAAAATACGTTTCTATGGTTACTGTCCCAGATATCTCTATAGTTACTGTCCCAAATTTGTTAAAGCACTTTCTAATACTCATATAACTAATATTATTTATGATTAAAGTGTAACTTGGCTTTTGTAGGAATTGAATATCTCAGCAGTAGTTGCAAAGGAACATTTCAATTGGTGGGGGTAATTATTTTACAAGGAGTAAAAGGACTAGATTCTTCTTTTGGCTCATAAATACAGAAATAAGTTTGATGTTAAGTTCTATAAATTTATGTTCTGTCTATCTGTAGAAAATTAGTCTCTTTATGAATATGATTGTCACAAGGAATGCAGGCATATCCCGTTCTTTTACGTCCATGTTAAAATATTGTTGGAATTTCAAGGTTTAATTTGGAATTATTTGCAGAAATGAACTTACCAAAGAAAAAAGAGCTCCCAAAAAAAACTAGGAAGAATGGAAAATTGATAACCAGAACTTGGGTAGTTGGGTGTGTTATGTGTAATGTATACATTACAGTGGCCATACATGTAGAACACACCTTTCTCTGCTTTGTAATTTTTATTCCATATACTCAAAAGAGGCAAAAAGAGTTTTAAAGTTATCTAGTGATATGGGATGACAGTAATTCTCGTAGCTAGAACAGCCAAACCTATTCTCCCATTGGGTTTTCATCGGGAGAACCGGAAGTGGTTTGTCCTTGCACGAATACCATTTATTTAAAGTAAAAGCTGAGGTCTGTTCACTCATACCTTTCAAAGAGAGAGAAAGAATAATAAAAACTGTAAAGAAACTGATTATCTAAATGCAAACATCCTGTGTATGTAGAAAAATGCATAAGTTTAGAGAGCATGGTGTTTGGACCCAAGCAGGACATTTCGCAAAGGTAAATGAAAAAAAAAAACAGATTAAAGATCTACATTGATGATAGACAGAAAATAAACCAATGGACAACAAACGAATAGAGTAGAAATTGGAAAACATTTGTAAAAAAATGTAATCCCTTCTTTTATTTCTTGTTTTGTGGCCAAAATATGGAGGCAACCATCTATGGCATTTGTGAATTGCTCAGGTCAAATGTCATTTACTACTTAAGGCACCAAAATCATTTATGAAAAGATAGAAGGCTATGTGTACACCTAGTACACAGCTCAAATCTCCCTTGACTGATGAAACTGACATTGGGGTTTTTAAAGACCATGGTAATCCAGAAATGTCTAACATATTGTACAGTAGAAGATATAACTGGCTTTGAACAGTGTTGATTTTCCCTGTGCATCGCGTACTGTAGGTGTTAAACTGTATGATGTATGTAAGAGTGGTGCCTCTATTTTAAAAGTAAACAGCATGATTTTGATAAGAGCAAAGTTCAATCCAGCCCCATACTGTTGGTTTGTGGTATTTTGTTTGATAGGTGTCTGAGTACTTAGATTTGAGCCCTCTGGTTAATTTCTATCGTTGACCTGACTCTGCATTCTTCCCGCCATTGCGTTTTGGCATTTAATGATATCTGTTGACTTTTTTCATTCGGTGGTGTTCAATTTGATGATAGTTAAAGGAACTCTGCAATCAACAGGAATCTATTCTTGGATGATAATTATTTTAAAATGTGGCAGAGATGGTTGTAGTTAAAGTGGACTCCCTGCTATTATGAAGTGGTAATAATGATAACTTATAATCCAGTGGTACACAAGATTGTTAAAGTTGGCAATTTGCTCAAAACAAGCTGTCCAGTGTAATTTTTGAGTCTATTTAAAGTTGAGTTGTGAGTTTATAAAGGAACTATAATGAACTATGAAAATGACCATTTATAAATTCTAGAGACCATTTTTAAGTCTATGTTATGCTATATACTGATTTGTAGTCAAACCCCTTTTTTTCTCAGTAGGTGTAACATACAAATAGGAAATTTCCAAATATTGTTCACTTCTTCTCCATGATTTAAAGTAGTATAGTTGTTCATGTATGGCAAAAAATGACAAAGTAAAAGAAGCTGATTTAAGCTATATTTCCTAGTACAGCAGGTATACCTCCAAGATACGGAGTGCAGTTGATGTTAGTTTGAACTCAGAGTTGAGTCTGAAATTGAATTCATTGAAACTAGCATTGGACCTGGGCCTGATTAAATTTACAACAGGACCTCAGCTTGAGCCATAAAACAATTTTACATTGTCATGGAAATGTGAATATTTCTTCCAAGTTAAAGGATCGGAGGTCACCACACCTCGGTCGGTGTATATATAGTCTGGTGTGTATACAATCAGGAAGGACCTTTACCAAGCGACACATTAAAGTAATCAAAACCGAACACAACTTTCCACCATACAAGAGATGTGTAGCTGGTCTTAATTGGTTCTTAGTGACACCCAAGTTTAGGCACAAAGTTTCTTCATGATGTTTATATACTGTATACAGTGGAATGAGTAATAGTATAGTTACTCTCCTTCCTTTATTTTTATCTTTGATTGGCAGAGATCATTTACATAGACGCGCTACAGGACATGAAAGTATTCCACAGTAGCCTGCATGAGGTCTGTGTTGGCATATGGCATGCTGATATCAGGCAGCTATGCCAAGTCTGTGGCTGGGCTGTTGAACTTCCATTGTCCATCTACTATAGATAACTCTTCAATTAGGAATTCCATCTGTGTTTATTATCCTCGATGCAGATGTTACCATAGTGACAGATTTCTTGTATTTATACCTAGTCCCTACATACATACATGCATGTCGCATACATACATATATATATATGTATATATATATATATATATCTATATATATATATATCTATATATATATATATATAATATATATATATTTATATGTATATATATATGTATACATGTATACACGGTTTACTATTTCTGTACCGGTTTTCCTCAGCATTATGACTGTATCGGTTGAGCTGTGTCCGAACAGCTGGTTTTTCTGCAGTTAATGCTCCTGTTTGTCGTTATTCCTCCAAGGCCTGGACTGAAATGTCATGAGATAGATTTCATGTTATGGTATCGCTCGGGTGTTTTTTGACAGCCTGGAGATACAGTTATCCGGTTAGAATGACACTGATCTAATAATATCATACATTAACAAGGAAATCACTGACAGTCAGAGCTTGAAATTTCCCAGACAAGAAAAATATCTTACTGTAGGCCTTCTTTTTTTTTTGTGGCTGGCCAATATGGATGCATTTCACTGTTACAGGTACCATTTGGAATCTTATTTTACATGAATACTGCTTAAAGCAATAGCCTGAGAATTAAGCGGCAGTTGCTATACATATACTAATGAATAATTTGCAAGCATGCAACAAAGTTGTCCGGTATTAATCACTTGTTTAAAGTTTCATAACTGCAATATTATTTCTTGAACTAGCACCAAGAGTGTTATAATGGATTGTGTTCTACCATGGGGAATGAAGGGTAATTGATGAAATGACATATTAATCACGCATGCAGATGCAATATTCATTTTTATTTTGGGGCAAAGTGTAGTTTACAGTGTGAGCAATATTTGTCGAAGCTACAGGTTTTCCAGAGAGTTTCTCCATTATTAAACGAAGTAACCGATGTTCCAGGTGTAGACAGGTCAGCAGTAACTTTTGGATTTTTTTGCCCGGTCGATAATATATCACTTGTTTAACCAGATATCAATGAGAAAATATCTCGCTTGATCAATGATGGTTGTGATCATGTGACTTGTCTTGGATTTTAATGGAACCCAAAAAGATGTGACAAATAGGATGATGTTCGTAAATCATAGACCATATATAGTCCATGCATACATGAAAATGTAAAAAGCACATATTTAGTAAACATTGAAGTATCTTTGATTATACACAATTGACTTCTTATAGTTGACAACCAAGTTTTACTCATGAGAAAATCATAAACAAAATTTCAGGTTGTAATCCAGGGAGCAATTGAGATACTTTTTGAAGGAAAAACAAAAATCTACCTCAAGAGTCTGCTACTGTGCAGATCATATTTACCAATACCTTTGTGATCTTTAAGGTGGCAGTGGCACCTTGGAATGATTTCCAACATTGTTTTTCGATGGGGAAGGGGCTCGGTAGAAATCAGCATTATTCATTTTTTCATGTTCGCTCTAATAATAGTGATCAAAAGTTAAAGATAAAGATCATTATTTTATGAAGAGTTGTTACCGTAAGCACATTTATCTGAATGGTTGCAGGGGAACAGGTTGGTTACAAATCAAACTTAAAATACATGTTTTGCAAATATTTCACCATGTACAGACCTATAGTAGTTATCCCAATCACTATACAATTTGGCTCTTCCTACCATCATTTGAATATTGTAATTTGTATGGCTATACTACTAAGAATAGTATGCTACTATATGCCTAAGGTGTACGTTTAAAATATACAATATTTGGCTCCAAAAAGACATAAATATGCAAATTTGTGAATCCCTAGAAGGTCTTGTAACTCCTCGTGAACAGACAGGAATCTCGGCGATGACACAGAGTGTTCTAAATTGCGTTGTTATAAATTTAGAGTTGTCAGAGTAAATTAGCTTTGGGATTTTACCTACTGTAGGTACGTAACAGTAAACCAAGAGGAAAATATTATTACGTACATGAATGTTGTAAGAGAAGATCTTTTTGAAGAGATGCTGTGAATAATTATCCAGCTACGGGGGTAATTATTCGGGCCAAAAGATGGAAGTGATTCCATTTGGTCTTGTAACATCTTTTCTGTCTGTAATATACTTCAAAATGACTAATTAATTAGAAGTTAATTGTTAATTAAAGGAACATGTTTGAAGGAGCAAAGCATTTTTTAATTGGGATACAACTGTGTGCAAACTGGTGACCTCAGTTTACTGGATGTCTGTTCTAGCCATAAATTTTTCAATGCTTTTTGAAATTGATTTCCATATTTGGCAGTCGAATTTCTGTTGTCGACTTGTAATATTAGAGTGTTTCATTGTACAAATAAAAGGAACATATTTCTGTAATGGGAGAGGATCAAGCAGAGAGGGGGACAGGTTTGCAAGATTTCGATCATAAGTTGTTTGGACGGCGATAGTGGAAAGCCCTACGTGTGCATTTTCTATAAGGTCATTGGCTTGAATCTTAGTTTCAGCCAATTGAAATCTCTTCGGTTCTTTGCAAAAGCTGAAGAGTCAAAACCAACAAAGCAAAAAAGATTGTGCAGACTGTCGGAGAAATTCTTTAAACAATTGTCCCTGGTAAATTTTGATTAGATTGTGAAACCTGTTTTAGGAAGGTAACATTATCATATTTCCGAGGACATGGCGGATTCTATCGCTAACGTATCAACTAATCCTGTTTATTTATAACATTGCTGCATCACTAAACGCAAGAGTCGTTACATATTACGCCGTGTAATTGGATCCCTGAAGGGTGAAGATGTAACGTTGACATTAAAAGATGGTCATAATACAGTCGACTGCTCGGGATGTAATAAGATCCAAGTTTTTACGTCTGTATTCGAATGATATTCCATTCATTTTGAAATGGTATCCTGGTCACATCCAGTTACCCACTCTGTCATTCGGGGACAAAATTGGCTTGTTCAATTTGTATTCTTTGCCCGACTGATTAAGGAAAATGGCAGTTTGATATTACACGACCACAACGACGACGACGACGACGAGGACAAAATCGTGAGATGGTTTAGAATCATCTAAGTGTTCGGACTGTACATTATCACGCATATGGAAGATTGATACGGTCTGACATGTAACGCACACAGCATTAGAAAGCTCTGATTGGACTGTGTAATATTGTTAAGTTTTGTAAATAACATCCGTCCGGTTGCTAAGCAACGCGGAAACTTGGACTATTTCAAGGATTTGTTCTCGGCTGGTGTGTGGCGGATGGTGTGGCGGTCACGCTATTAAGTATTTATGTATGCAGATTAATGGATATAATGTAAAAGGAAAGATAAGATATATGGTGGAAGCAGTTCCTAATGATATTCCATTAAAAGAAAGGTTGATTAAAAATGAGATAGGTGGAGGAGAAGTGAAATGGTGGTATAGGTATGATGGATGGGGATAAAAAGAAGGGTCAATGGCATGGGGGGGGAGGAGAGGTATAAAGATAGGAAGGGGGAATGGGTGGGGTGAGTGCAGAAGTTTCAGCAATGAATGAAGGTGAAGCAGAAATGTCAGTTTTATCTCTCTGTAAATAATTTGAAGGAACTTGCTTAGGTATATTATGAGTAGATTCAGAACAAGGGTAACCCCATTTGTGTTGTCAGTAAATCAGTAAATGAAAAAAAAAAAAAGGAAAAATGGGCGCAAGAAATGGGCACATTTGAACAAATAAAATATGTGTTTTAATGTTATCTCCTGAATAAAAGAACCACCTTCAAAGGGGGGAGAGAATGGGAAGGGAGAAAGGGAAGAACACCTTACATAAATAGTGTCAACATTTGAGAGGAAGGAACAAATGAAGTAGGGAGGGCTTTTTGCCTAGACCTCTTTTGAGAATGGACCTAGTATCTCCCATAAGCCTTTAGAGCTGAAAATGCATTTGACTGTTTCACCTACCTTATAGTTTGTTCCAGAGTACGGCTAATTTCTGGCCATCGATAGTGTTAGACTATTTAAGCATTCCTTGTGATCCTTGAACAATTGAAACAACACTTTTATATCAACAAAACAATTTATAGCTTGGTCTTTTGAGTGGACTGAATGATTTGCTACTTTGCTCATGGTATTTTTTTTCCATTTTTAATATTTGTCATTTTTCATGGCCTCTTTACAGAAGGATGCCTCTGAGGGGAAGGAGAATGGCCCATCCACAGACAAAGTGGACGACAAGCCCAGCAAACCCCAGAAACCGTCGAAAATGAGAACAGATGATGACGGAAAACCATCAATGGTGAGCTTGTCTTACCCAATAAGCAATCAGCAAATCACATGTTTTGAAAAAAGAAAAAAAATTGAATTAAAATATAAGTGCAGGCTTATTTTTTAAATAATAAGAAAACTATTTAATCTAAATGAAGGAAGGACTTGTTGGATATATTGAGCCCCCACTAATGGCATTTGCAACTGCCCTCCCCCCCTCCCCGGACCTGACTTTACCCACTGGTTCTTGGTCATTGTTCAGGATGGTAGATTTTGGAAGGAAGAGACCAATAAATGAGTCAGGTTAGAGGTCAGCATCATCATGGTGGAGGCAAGACAAGATTATTTCCCCCATATGTCTATCCAAGCTGCTTAAGTTTTAGAGGTTTATTTTTTGAAATGGTAGAATAATGCTTCCCTTTCATGCCACTGATTTTGTTCGGAACAGTATGAAAACATTGTTACCGTGGAAACACTGACCGTTAAGATTTCTTCGATACCATGGTCCTCTGTTTTCTCCCACATTAATTAAATTTCCTTGTTTTCTTACAATTTCCTCAAATCCATGCTTTCATCTCTCTCAGATTTTGTGTCACTCCCCCAATTTTTGCTTCTTCAGCTTGATCTACAGTGTGTGAGCCCGCTTTTGCCCCACGCTTTCCATCCTGGCTTTTCAGGTTTTCTGAATAATAGTTTGCTGTCTGAAACATTAGGTTATGTTTCCTCATAGCAATTGGTGTCAATATTTCAAGATGATCGGTAAATGTTGTAGCATACTTCGCATACTGGATGCCTGTTTTCTCTGAGATTAATTAATGCATACTTTGCTTCTCGATGAAGCAATTTGCAATTGCAAATGTGTTTCTATCAATAAGGTATAACACAATGCAGAGATATTTAAATTTCTATTCCACGATTTTATGGAAATATTAAACATTAATGTTATTAGTTGTGGAGAGTTTCGCTAAATGATTATAGAAGATTCTACGACATGCTTCATCCCAAAGCTAGAATGTTGTTTACTTAATTAAGTTTACCAATTATTGCTACAGCTATCTTGTTTCATTAATTCCCCTCCCCCCCCCCAATAAAAAGAAGAAGAAAAAACAAAGAAGAAGGTGAAAAAAATATAGACAGAGGTTTTAGTTTTAATTAATACAATTATCATCAAATCGATATAATTGGATGGGATCTACTTGCAATCTCTGTATAATATTTTCCAATCTATTTTTAATCTTTCATCTGACTGTGAGACTAGGTGGAGGACAGGATCACTCACAATGACATTTTGTATCCCTGGTTCATCTGAAGGTCCCAACACTTTCTCATGGACTTCACAGAAAACTAAATTAGCTTTAACCGTGTATTGATTTCACTCGGAGGTAAAAATGGTGGGGGGGGGGTTGGGAAAGTTCCACCGCCGATAAAATTCAATCAAGGAAGCCATTTGTAAGATATGAAAAGGAATTTATTCGGGGGTAATAGACAACAGAGTTCTATCGTTTAATATTTTTTAGTTGAACCCTAAAGGTAAGTGTATCGTTGTCTGGAGTTCATATCACAAAGCATTGATTGCTTTGGCTGGGCCCTGAGAGGAACAAATCAGTAAACAGGAAGGAATTATTTTCTTTACGTCATTGTCGTTCATCTTCTGCTTTTCTGTAGCCTAAACGAAGTGTGTTGTATCTCCTTTTTGGCAATTGCATGAATAAAAAATGATGATGCAAAAAAAAAAAAAATGTGATTTTACAAATGCAGAGCAACGTTATCCTTCAACTTTTTCTTTTGAGCTCTTTGAAGTGTTCTGTTAAGTTTCAAAGGATTATTCCCTAAGTGCATGGATGTTCTATTTCTTTGTTGCCGTGACATACAGTATTTGTGAAAGGTCTTTCTTGACTGTTTGTAGCAGGAGTTTTATAATTTAAAAAAAAGTGTGACTTTAGGGCCTTTTTTTCTCTTCCCAATTGGCTCATCAATTGGGTACCTGATCTGGTATGGTAATTATCTGTGAAATATCTGTCTGTGCTAGCCCACTCATCTTTAAACTTCATGATTTTTTAGGGGTCCAAATTTTCAGTCGTTGCAAATGAAAGTAGCAGAAGGAAAACAGAGAGAGTGGGAGAGAGAGAGAGCAATTAAGACATTTAAAGGTTGGGGGGGGGGATGGGTAGGGAGGGAGGGGAAGGGTTGTCAGACAAAGTGGTTACATACATGTGTATTGACTTTACAAGAAATGAAATTCTCAAAAGTTGATAAAGGTGTCTTGTCTTTGGTTAATATCATATTGCTCGCAACCTTCAAGTACAAGATTTGTCAAATTCAGAGACTGAACAGTATATATTTTAGGCCTCAATGCATTGATTCAAACTATTTTGTATCATGATAGGACTGTTTGTGTCTGCGAGAGGTCCAAAGAGTAATTCCTCCGGGTAGAAAATGTGCATTAAAACATGTGTCTATACATACCCTGTAAATAAAGTGCAGGCGTCCTATATACACAGATAAATACCTTGCCAGATGAGGTGTGGTATCACTAATTCTTCATTAGGGATGTGACTGAAAACAAGAAAATCTGTCGCCTTGAACTATCTAGCCTAGCTACTGTACCAGTCGTTGACATTAGGGGTTCTTCTGCCCAGATTCTGAAATACGAAGTAGGCTAGATATTCTATAAAGGCTATAGACTACTTGTCATAATTTTGAATTTCAGCAGACTGTATTCTCAAGGTTTGAAGCAATCTATATGCAATCAACTGCATTAAAAATATAAACTTGAGAGTGGAGTGCATGTTCAGAGATGAGAGTTCAGTCTTGTTGTTTGCCACTTCAAACATGTTTTTATGTCCTCTCAAACATGTTTTCAGGTTTGAGAGGACAACACAAATTCACACCTTAAATTAGGTTACTTAGTGACGAGTAATCGTCAACTGTTTGATGTATATTTTCTATTGAGACGTTCTGGCATGCCTCGTGCCCACTCCCTTTCAAAGGTTGCTAGTAGAAACAGAATGATGTTTTTACATTTTAGACACGTATATATATTCTTTTACACTCTATGGGAGGAAGCTGAAATTGCCTGCAGAGTTGATTTAGAAAACCTGTTAGTAGATCACAACATGCCTTAATTTGAACCCCGATGAATGTTATTTACCCTTGAATAGGACTCAAGCAGGGAGGTGATGTCGATGTCTTTAGTCCCATGGCAGTGTGGAAAAAATACATGATCAAATTTCTGTCTGCAGTGTGTGATGGATCGTGGAGACCACGTTTGTAAGGATGACTAATACGTGTCTTAAAGTTATTCACAATTAGATTTTACACAATTATTACAAGTGAAGTTTGTCTGAATTTGCTTTCTATAGATTCAATAGATTTATATTGGGCTCTCATGGTACCTGCGTTACAATGCATGAGGGGGAAGGGAGAGGGTAAGGGGAGGGTGTGGAGGGGATGGGGATGGGATCAGGGGGACATTCCTGGTTTGTATTTCAGATATAGATCAAGTATTGCTAATTATCTTTAAGAAAAACCATGTAACTAATGTTTGTGGAGATTGAGAGGGTAAATTTTGTCAACGATTTAGTGCTTCTATTGAGCATGTCAAAAAATTATCCGAGATACTTTAAAGAGAGATGATTTTAGAAAGTGTTTTTGTGATTCTAGATGAGAATTTTATCTGTGCAGAAAGGCACAGATATATTGACATGCTTCTTTAATGTCAAACAATCCAGATTGCATAGGCTAATTCCAGCTTTGAGAAGGATGTAGGCCTGTACATATTTGGTAACAGTGTGATGACTGCGTATTATGTTGATTGTTGGATAGATTAATTGTTACCGTTCACCTGATAAAAGATTAGGTAGCATACATATTTCATGCCCTGCCGAGAGGATTGAGACAACTGATTCGCCTTAGTGAAAAGGTCATCTCAACTATATACAAACTCCAAGCGTATATAAATAAATTAGACCGGATTAATTTGTTAAATGAAGGTGTAGTACCCAGAGGGAAATGAGAGCTACAAATGTTGTTCCTTAAACTTCAGTTGGCAGAAAATTTTGCATTCATGTAGATGACATAATTATAAAGGTGAAATTATCAAGCTGGAGGTTTGAACACATTTTGGTAGCGACAGATTTTTCTTGCATGCACAGCCATGAATTATAGTTACAGTTTATAACAAAGTAGTCAATCTATTGCTTGCTCTTGTTCATAAAGTAGATTATTAAGTTTGATGCTGACAAGCTCTTGCATAAATGTATCAAAATGGTTCTCTTCTAGAGATATCATATCAGAAAGAGTTATCAGTTTTTGTCTAAGTTGTTCTTAATTCTGGAATGTCGGATTGATTGTGACGTCACAGTCAGTAGTTGACAACGAAACAACAGAACAAATCTTTGTTATCTCCCTTCATGGCATAAATTATCTTACAAATTACACTGCTTTATGCAATAAAGAAATATGTTCCATCCTCTAGCTACCCCCTCGATTTTATCGCCGAAATATATTTGTCTAGAAATATACCGTATCATCGCTGCTTGAAATCTGTAGGGAAATACTTCCTAAAATACAGAGATAGGAATTGCAGCCACAGTTCCATTGAGTGCACACACAGATGGTATAGTTGGGTACACATCAAGTATTATTAGATTCCTTAATGTTTGGGGCTGCTAGACTTCATCGAGTTCCAGCTCACGAGATGAAACGATATACGCTCTTCGTCCGTACTTACAGTCTGGAAGTCTCTGAGAGACCAACAAAACCACTGCTGTTAGTGTTGTGATATCTTTTCACTGTGTATAAACACACTCCTATTCATCATTGAGAATCATTCACGAAAAGGATAATTCCATGAGTGCAAGCTCTCCTAATAAACATATAGACAGATCTTTTGCAGTTAAGGTAAATAAAGCCAGCGAGGAGTCTGTCCATGGAAGCCATACTTCTGATTTACGGAAGTTGAAAAAGTAAATGTCTGACGTTCTTTTACGGCGGTAATCTGGATTTCTGTTTTCATGGTGGAATAGATTTTTGCCAGATTAATTTTGAATCGAGTGTGAAAGGTCGTTAGAGATCATACGTTTCGATGATCATGGTGCAAAAGGGCGTGTCTTTAGAAGATTTGGTTAGTTCAACATTTTCTTTTCTTTTGGAAAACTGGTTAATTTTGAGGCCAGTCATTTTTTCACAGATTCCTCTTGTAAGTAAACGTTTTGGTTTGCTGAATTTAAGTCGCATGGGCTTCTGTTTTTGAACCCTGTTTTTGTTTGGTTTCTCTTTTCTTTTTGTTATTACCATAATTACCTCCTTCTTTTTCTCTTTTTGTTTCTTTTCATTTAATATCATCTCCCTCTTGATTTGATTTTGATTACTCACGAAAGCAGAAGATAATTGTGCTGAGGTTTCTCTCTCTGTTCTCCCTCGCATCTTCTGATTTCATATATATCGTTTTTCTCGCTTTCATATCATTTTCTCTGCCTCATTTTTTTCCCTTCCCATTTTCATGATTTTTTTTTTTTTTTTTACGTTTTCATCCCATTTTCTCTCTCTCTCTTCCGTTCTCATTTTGGTACTCAGGAAAATGTTGACTTGGATCAGTTTCGAGAGGCTGCCATTAAAGCCGGCTACGAAGACGTAGCCAACTATTATGCTAAAAAGGTGCTTTCGGTTTGGACTCTTTTGTGCATTAATTGCTGCCGTCCGTAGGAGGACGGCCCATTAAATCTTTCTGCATGCTTTAATTATGCCTGGTTGAGATTGAGAGTGGTTTACCAAATTTAAACCGTTTCAGAATGCTAATTTTTAGCTGGTTCGGAGAATGCAATCAGTACTGTGCGCAATCCTCTGATTTTGAGATAATTTACATCAGAGGTGAACTCTATGGAAATAATTCATTCATCTTCAAGTTTTGTCACATACAATATTGTCATTCTATTTCTATTCCTATCATGTGGAAGATTCATGAAGGGAGTTTACATAAATTCCCTCTCTCCATGTGCAACCATATTCCAAAAAAAAACATTCATCATAATTGATGAAATTGGTCAAAATCGTTTTAAGTAGTTTCAATTAAACCATTTGTAATTTATTCTGACAATTCAAGAACCATTATCTTATTCCACTCCGGTTCTGTAGAGTTCAGTTTACGCTACACCTCTCCGAACTAGCTAAACAGATGTTACTGGCGGTGCTTATACTATTTGGTGTGCGGGTTTGCTATTGGAATTGTGATTGGGTTTTTAATACAACACACTTTCTCTGTATGCAAGGCGTTGTTTCTTCAGACAACAGCCGATGACTGTTATGGGTCGGAAGATTGTTACATTCTCACAATAATGCTGCTGTGTATTTGAACTCTTGAGTATTTGTAGTACATAATCACACACTCTTTGATTATCCCACAGCAATTTGGTAGAATAGCTACACTATACTTATATAATAAATTAACTGTGGTGTGCATGCTCGGTTAAGAAGGTGCGTACAGTAGGGGATGGTGTTTGAGAGAAGGGTGAAGGTGAGGGGGCAAAGGGGTTGAAGGAGAGGGGAAAGGGGTGAAGGAGAGGGGTTAAGGGGGGCAAAGGAGAGGGGCAAAGGGGGGTGAAGGAGAGGGGCAAAGGGGGTGAAAGAGAGGGGCAAAGAGGGATGAAGGAGGGGGGTAAAGGGGCATGGAGTGGAGGGTGCAAACCACAGACAAAGATAACGGGTAAGAGCACAGGTGAAGGAAATGTGTGACAGGGAATGGTTCAGAGGATGGTGATGGGGGAAGGTTGAAGGCGAGATAAAGAGGAGAGCAGAATATTCACAAGTTTGAGAGGATGTTCATTTAGTGCATGTTGCTGTTGTAGAACTCCTACCACAATACATCTTCTGTGTGAAAAACTGGTAAAACTGATGTTTCCTCAAGATCTCATTTTCATCCAATTTATTGATCTATCCTTATGAGGTTTTGTTTTCATGTGTGGGATTCAAGATTTATGAAATACTTGACTTGAAAACATCACTTCAAAATTTTAGGTGTATTTTGCTCCTTCCCTATTAAGGGGTAATACAACTCTCAAGGATAATAAAATGTGTGGGTAATTTTCCTGACTACATGTGAACTTAATTATGAACATATTCCATCCATTCACAACATGGAGGTGAATTATAGTTCACAAGCTGAATTGTAGTTCAAGTGATTTTGTAGTTCATGTGAATTATGGTTTACAACTGTAATAGCAATAATGTTTCTTGTGATATCTGTCGATCTGAACTGGGAACAGCTTTGGCACATTTGGTAAATATTCGTCTGGTTCTTATATTGCCTTTCTGTGGTGAGTTTGCAGTGAGTTGGGATGTTAGCACTTGAGTTGCTTTAGGGTTATCTAAATAATCAAGTTGATTCAAGAGATTAGTGAACGCTGGCTGGAAGGTATGACTAAGGATGTTTTTACTGTAAATAAATTAAACATCTCCAACAATTTCTGAGATAAGAGTGACTTGTTCGTCTTCTTGAAAATTAAGTTAATTCAGAAGAGTGGACAACACGAAAAGTCTGCCAATATCATCTGAATCTAATGCTACTTTATAATAAAAATTAAACTTTAAGGAACAAATAGGTCACACTAAATGACTATCTCTAATTTTTTTTTGTAAATACCAAATAGCCATTATTTAGCTCTAGTAATGAATGATGCCAAAAGAAAATCAATTCTTTGTACCTAATTGTCTTCAGTATTTGAAATGTAGCTTGACTAATGGTGTCAAATAAGAACAAAACTTGACAAAAATAACAACAAAACAAAAGAGGTACTTTAATTATAATACAAATAAGACACAAAACAAAAACAGGATTTTTGTGTTTTGGGTTGATACTCATTGAAAAACCGAAGCTAGGAGTTGCTGTTTCTTTCTTTTCGTTAAAGAACGTTTGTATTTTTAACGTTGATTGGAAGATGGTATCAACAAGTTTGCTTTCCTTGAATGGATCTAACAAAGATTTTCTGATCTCTTTCAGCATGTGCTGTTCTTTTAAAAGCCAGGCCTGTTCCTTTGAAATGGTTTTCTCACAGATAATTGTCGCTAGAAAATAGTTTGTTCGATGAAAATTGTTCTTTTAAAAGCAAGTTGGCCGAATTCTCTATCTCTTGCAGTTTTTGTGAGTGATTGTTATGAATTGAATGGCTTAATTTAATAGGCTTTTCTTGTAATGCATTTTGAAATTTTGCAAATGACCTGACTTGGTCCTTATTTATTGGATCTAATAAGATCATACATTTATTTATGTTTTCTTTAAATTTACAAGGTTTTATTTTAAAAACATTAACATTATAATTCAATCTAATTTGGTTGAAGTTAATTATGTTGGGATATTACGAACTGAGGTCTCAGACATTGTCCAGGATGACAGAGTTTTTGTACATTTTAGATTCTACACATACTGTATGTGTACTGACTTGGTTAAATTCACCATTGGTAGGTAATATCATGTTGTGAAGTCTGATGGTCTGGCCATGCAAACATTGCAGACTTGATTCAGTTTACATATCAACATATTGCCAGGTCTGGGACGTACTGGCCAAAATGGCAGACTTAACTGAAATTGAAATATTACCATGCATGTTGTTAGGGTCTGTATCAAAGCATGACCAGCACAAAAATACCTACTTTTGACATTTTGTTTTCTGTGAGCTTAGGCCCAGAAACATTAAGCCATAATAGCAGGTTATTGTATCCTATATTTTACCATGACTTGAGATTTCACATGCCGGAAGAACCAATTCACTAATCATTCAGGAATGTTTCCTGAAATTGCCTTTTATACCTAAAAGTTGCTCATTGAAAATATCTTTATTCAGTAACTTAAACATGGTTCGATTTGTTTGTAGGCCCCCCCCCAAAAAAAACAAAAACAAAAACAAAACATCCAAATTTGGAGTACTTTTTTATTGGACTTTCTCCTCTGAATTTTAATAGGTCACATGTATGTTCTTTTTACATCCTGGTTTGAATGTTTTGTACAAGTTGGCATGGCAACAAGCCCATTCTGATCTTGAAATTGCTAAAATGTTTGCCAATGATGAGTTTTTGTTGTCCCTGATGAGTTACTAAGCGATGTCAAATTAGACAGTATGCAACGAGAATTATGTATTATATGGCCAGAGAGCGAAAACATCCTTGTTTACTGCTTCTTCAAACGGCCTGTGCGGTTGCAAAATGGAAGGACTAACAAATAATGAAGATATTCAGATAACCGTAGGATAACATTTAGCAAATATAGTTATTTCTTAATGATAAAGTGTTCAATGGTTATTAGAAAATGGAAATATATATATAAGCCTGAAAGTTGATGAGGGCTGAATTGACTATACTCTATGGTACAGTAGTTCATATATGATATAAGTACGATTTGGAGTAGAGAAAATATGTATGTTTGTCCTGATGGTTGGGATCATGGTAATTAGGTAAATTTATTGGAAAATGTTTTGAAAATTATTATTAAAGTATCATATTTGAAGACTCTTGTCTGTATAGTGCTTGTGTGCTCAAGGCAGTAAATTAGAAGTTAGTATTCTCCTTAGATTTGCTGGTACTAAATCACCTGGAATATGCGTGATACATGTACTATGATGTATAATGTATATAAATGTCAATTATTCACTGGAGCACAATTTATTAAAGTAGTACTTTTTGAGGTTCATCATTAATTTTCCCAAATAGTGTTGTTCAAATTAAAGTTGCAATCAATCGGAGCAGGGTATAATACTATAGATATACAAAGTGAAGGTAATTTAATAGTGAATCAATTTTTAGTTGCGTCCCCTCAGACATTTTTCATTGAAGAATTAAACACATTTAAAAGCAAATTTTGAAAATGAAACTAAATGAATCTTTAAGATCGATATTAGACTAATGTAGCTCATCATTAACATTTATATTGTGAGATTTTATTATTAATAAATCAAGTCAGAAGGCTCCTTTAAGCTTCCTTTCTGATAGTGCCTATAACAGTTCATGAAAAAACAAAACAACAGAAAATACCACAAGGCCTCAAAGCTTGTCTGTATTAGCTACAGCGTTCGTAATTATTCTGTAATTAGTTATTACGCAGTGTACTAATTCATCTTCACGTCTAAATGTATGTATACAAGTCATATATTATGCTCGAGTGCCACTCTCAATGCCTACACACACACACATAGTACCGGCACGTCGAGAAAATTCTGATAAGAAGAGAAAAAGGTCGTTCATCATAGACCTAGCTTTCTTGTTAAGTGAAGGCTGTTACGTGCCAGTGTGTTCGCCGGTACGGAACATTATATATAACTATGAATGTCTCTGCGATTGATATAAATTAAAATGAGCAAGGTCTCTGCATCGTTTGAAGGATTGTATGCATATCTATTAAGAGCCTTTGTTTGATGCTGAATAACGACACATTGTGTCCCTGAGTACAGAATTAGTTACACCAAAGTATGCAGAAATGAAAACAATATTGAATATTGTGTCAACAGCTTCTTGCTTTAGTTTTAAGTCTTTTAGGCAAAATTTTAGATATGTCTAGATAATTTATATCATAAAAATATATTTAAAATTAAAGTATATATACTCTGGTACTGGAGGATTGCTTGCTTTTCTAGTTTTCAAAACTACAGTACTACCTTTAATATATATGCTAGATGCCCTTAAGGTTCATTTAAGTATAAATTCATTATGACTGCAGCTCCTCCAAGCAAGCCTAAATGTTAATTGCACTGTTTTAGTATAATTCTAATGACTCAAAATGTTCTTTTAGCTTCATACAACAAATAGATCACAGCTGGACAACATTGAACACTCCAACAGACTTGACTTCGAAAAATCTGAAATGTATTGTAAACATGATGATATTTGAAGCCATAAATGTCTATGATTATAGACATTTTCTTCTATTAGTGCATGCTTTTGAGAAACCGAGTATAGCTAAAAGAGCTGTGTACTTGGCTTGGTGGTACAGTGGTCCATCCATGTTGATTAATGATTCTGGATGTTTATAAGGAACATTTCTCAAAAAAAACTTAAATAATAAAATAGAAGTACTTGGTCTGAAAGCGAGTGTCTTGAATGGTCTTAAACAGCAACATTTATTTCTTGCCTACACCTATGTTTTTTTTAAAGAAAGAGCTGAATATGATTATATCAAAATTGAGGCATCTGTTCCCATGGTTACTGGTGAGTGACATGGTGGTTTACTACATTTTAAAAGTCTTTTTGGTACATGTAACTGTTGCCTGGGTTTTATTTTCCTTGAAAGTGTTAAATAAGTTGAAAATGTTCTAAATTCTTTACATCATAGCAGCCCTAGAAGAATTAACATAAAAATTAGGGCTTTCATACTGTACTGTCTTGAGTGGACTTTCTTTAGCTTTTATTCTAGTTATTTGCAAAATTGCTATCATGGGATTATCTTCATATTTTCTTGCTTGATACTATCAATATTGAGAAAGGAGAGCAAGTACTTAAAGCGGTTCTTTAAGTTGAATGGAACTGTCATGCTGCAGGAACAGTTTTAAACTTTATAACGTTAATAGACACAATGGAAATCTTAATTTTAATAATTGCATCAATGCTGTTTACTATGTATATAGGCATCATACTGATGCTAGATAGCTAGGTTTGTATGTTCACAGTAAACTTTATTTAACCTTGATACCAAAATAGTTCATTGCGCAACCTTAAACTTTGACCATCCAACGAGGTCGTTAACGAGCTGCTTGCACAGTTATCTAGATGTGACTTTACTAAGAATGAAAGCTACAGGAGTTTGAGTACATAAATAACTGTACTAATTTAGCTGGATTAGCTATGTTGGCTTTTCAATGAACAGTTTTATTTTAAGCTGATAATTAGTCCAGTTTAAACAGATAGTTTTATGACTCAAATATTAAATTTTGCCTTAAGTCAACAGAAGTTATCAATAACCTGATCAGTTATCCATCAGTGACCTTTCTGAAAATGAAAGAACAGATGCTGTAGTGCATTATTAACAAAATGTTTACCTGTCCTAGCCTAACAGTATAATACAATGAGAATTAATATACAATATCTGCTTGCAGTGACTGTCTGTTGTCTACTTCCATGCAGTATCTTGGATTGACACTTTGTTAAAAAGTTGTTAATTTCTTTTAGTTGTAGGAGGGTGAGACCTATGCGCTTTAATTCTGAAATGATAGTTTTGATAACTGTTGGTCTATCCAGTTAAGGAGAAATTTTTTTTTTGAACTTAAAGAAAATAGGAAAATAGCAAATGTTCATCTGTGATACTTACAGTTAGAGTAAATAATTCCGAAATACATCAAAAAATGAAAAAGAATTGTGAAGATGCTGCTATGCCGAGTACAAAGAAAAGTTGACCTGTATCATAAATTCTGGAATATTTAATATTGTAAATATCTAATTTTATTGGAAAAGAGAGTTAGAAACTTTCTTTTCTTTTTCATGATTCGATCTGTATTGCTCAGTATATGAAATGGTATAGAGCATAGCATTAGTGTGTGTGTTGTCTGCAGTATATCATGGCATATGGTGGCGTGGATTTCAAGTGGAATGAAATATGAGGATAGCTGTGAGGGGACCTGTGCTCAGCGGGTTTCCTTGCTGTTAACGTAATGCACCTTCCAGACAGTTTAGTCATCTATTCTGGATGAGAGAGCACAGCTTGTCAAGACCGAGAGAAGTTGGTATATCACATCATCATCCTCTCTCTCTCTCTCTCTGTCTCTGTCTCTCATTACTGTAGTCATCCTCCCCAAGGCTATAAGTATCTCCAGGCTAAGGGCAAGCCGAGCACTTCATCTCACCGAGACCAGACATTGTAAAACATAATTAGCTAAAACAGACGTCTTTCGTTCAAGAGCATTGGTCTTCATTCATCGGAAGGTTTTTAGTCCAAAAATTGTAATTTGCGAGATGTGGTGACAGTGGGTAAATTTGGTATTGTCAATATTTTAGCAACTTGAAAACAGAAAATGAATGTCTTTAAGTTGTGTAGATTTGATTTGCAAGAATTCAGAATCAATTTATGACGGTCATGTCTTCAAGGAAGTATGATGGTTGTTAATTTATAATAATAATAATAATATGTTAATTAGCTCAGAATTGAAGCAAAAGTTAAAGGGACTTAACAGATGTTCAGGAAAGTAAAAATTGTATTGATAAAGGTCAGGAGGTGAGGAGGGGGAGGGGGAGCGAGTAGAGGGTAGACAGTAAGAAGAACGTAATGTTTAGATGTGGAACATGATAATCAAGCATTGTATAAATATATCCTGGCTGCACAGAGCACTTGATCTGGAGTTTGAGTTATCACATACTAGCAGAGGCTGACTGAAGGTCATCTGGGGTCACCAAACCTCGGGGGGGGGGGGGGGGACCGTAACTTAAGTATTCAACAACATTCACCTCCCCCTGAACAAGCCATTGACTTTGGTTCATGCCGTGAATTTGATAAATGTTTCGGTTTTCTCGCTACTTTGGATTCTTTAATTGCCGGAGGCAAAAGGAATCTCTGTGAAAGGTGAAAGGCCATTTTGGGTCAACAAAAAACTTTTAACAGGATAAAGTAAAAAAAAAAAATGGATGTAGGATGATGGAGAAAGTTGCAAACCATGAAGCAAAGATAGGATCCAGGTAAATTAAAATGTATTAATAGTCCAATATCAGTTGCAAACTTGACAAATGTCTAAGCACTTAATTGCTTGGCTTAATTGCTCCCCTATATGAATTCATCTACCGCCCTCTCTCACCCCCATTGTGCACTCAAAAAAACTCTCATGCAATATGCTCATGTCCTGCTACTACTGTTAATGCTGCGAATCTTGATGAATGAATCTTCTGTAGGGACACAACATGTCAGCATAGATGTCTTTTCAAATACCTCAACTGTAATTATCTACATGTCAAATATGGGATAACTTTACCACCTGTTCTACTCTATAGCCGTGATGTGCACGTTCGTGTACAGTAATGGAAACCGTAGGATCGAGAAAATGTGTTACAAAATTATCTCTGATACAGTCAGTGAAAATTTGCCTTTTAAAATTGATAGGTTTAAATAGTGTGGGTGATAAGGACATAAAGGACCGTTGGTCTTATATGGGGTGCTGAGGGTGTATTAAAGGTCAAACAGTTCGTAATGTTCGTCTGATCTCTTGCAGCTGTGGAGCAAAAGAGAAAGAAAAGAACATTGATAAATAAAAGCACCATCTCATATCTCAAGCCTCCCAGATCTGTTTTCTTATTGATGCAGATTTTGGTTTCTGCCTGGCTCAGTCCATAGTTACCGTTGTGTTTACAGAAGAAGACGTCTAGACATAACTAAGCAGGACAGACCCATTTGTTAATGGAATGAAGATTGGGGGGGGGGAGGGGAAGAGAGAGAGAGAGAGTTTGAAATACAATTGTAAGGATGACAGTGGCTTCTTCCTCTATAGACTATGAGATGACTTAAAGTTATCTGCTCTACATTCTTGCTTTAATTATTTAACCATAAATTGTGACCTCCCAATCCTTCCTTTTGAAGTTTTAATTCGATGATCGTTGAAGATTATTTTGAAGAAGCCTAACAAATGGTGATAGGATTGGTAAGATTAAGGGGACAGATGGGTTTTCTGTTAGTCAACAAGGCCTGTTAAACTTATTTTTAGCTCTAGCATGTATCCAGAATACAGCAAACCTCCATGACCGGGCACTTGTGTTTAGTGGCATATGCGGATCAAGCTGACCTTTAAAAGGTGTTTGTTTATTTCCTATTTATAGGTTACTCTTCTGTTGTTGATTTATATACAATTATGCAAAAACTGTAAAATGTTGCATTGTATCAAATTGAAATGGAGGGGGGTGGGGAGGGGTGCAGGGGAGGAGATGTGATCCTTGGAAACACTGTATGACAAGGTGATGTGGCTTCTAAGTGGCACCTGGTATCAAAGAAGTGGTTTTATGGGAATCCCTAGCATTTAACTTTTAGGCTCGATTACTTAATTAGTAAAGCACATATGACTTGGTTACTGGTTCTACTTGTAATCTAGCCAAAAAACTCACCTGTTACTTGCAAAACTTGTGAAGTTTACAGCCTAATTTCACCATTTTGGTGAGATTTGATGGACATTAAACTACAGATAATTTATCCCATTTTATGCCTTATCTTTTCTTTTAAAATGACATATATGGCTCAGTGAGATAAGTTAAATGTAAAATGCACAGTCTTCTTCTAGGCGAGCTTGCTCGAATAGCTGTATTTCTCTGGTATTATATATCCATGGTTTTGTATCCTCCGAGCTACCCCCAATGTATTGAATTTTATCCGAGATATTGTTACACGTCCTGCACAATGAGGCTTTATAACCTGTGCTTATATTGGCATGATTCACAAAGTAAGGTGTGTTTATAACTCACTGATCTGCCAAGGACGGTAATAAATCTAGTGGAATACATTAACATAGCCGAATGAAGAGAGGCCTATCTCTAGTGATGCAGGTTCACTGCGTAGAGAAAGATGAAACCTGTTCTCACGCTACAATCAGTGTTATATACTGTACTATATATATATTTATCGTTGTCATAGAAATGCAACATTGTTAGCCTACGAAATACTTCAGTCCTAGCCTGCGGTTGTAGATATACCGTTCTCCATAGCATAGCCTAACAAGAACAATTAAGTTAGTATAGGCATTCACGGTCTACTTTATGGTAACAACGGAACAGATGTCAAACTCTTCCATTTATACGTGTGATATATTTCAGTAAAACAAATATTGGTAGATTGCTCACAATTGAGGCGATCCCAAATATAGGCCTTCATATATCTGTAAGAGTCATCTTGACTTGTTGGATCTGAAGTTATATATCAACCAGGGTTTAACTTTCATCCTGTAGTGATGAGAAATCACACTTTGAAGTGATGTTATTTTGTATTGTAGGGTATTTGAGAGCAACTGGGTCTATATTACTGACTCTCTGGTTAGGCATTAATTACTATATAAAAAAATAGAGGAAAAAAAATTGAAAACAGTAGATAACATGTTTTATTGGTGAATTATCATTGTTTCATGAATGTATTGGTTTCAATGCAGAGACAACCAGTTACATCACATGGCAGGGACAGGGGATGGACAGGGGATGGACAGTTAGAGGAGAGGGGCTATAGGGGTAGGAAAAAGGGGCAAAGTCTTTATGTTCTCCATTCCTAAATTGCGAGAGCATACAGATCTTCTGCACGACAATTTTCTTTCCATGATAAAAGATGGCAGTACGGTTGAATCGTGGTACAATCCCAATGATATATCCTGTAGTTTCTGATTTTAAGTTGCCATCTGTAATATTTAATATCCTTTAGAGTACAGTGGGTATAGTAGCAGCTGCTCAAAGCTGAAACAAAATTACTTCTTTCTGCCTCATCAGAATCACTGGTTCACAGCTTTCATGTTTGAGTGACACAGCAGGCTCGAGCAGCCAACTAACCACGGGTTTGGAACGCTCATAGTGACACCATCTAACTGCATGTTGGGTCTGGGCGGCTGTATGTTTGATACATAACTGGCTTCAATCAATTTTGAATCATAACGCATGACCTAGAATTGTCAGACGGTAGAGAAGCTAAAAATGAAATGAATTAGGCTGCTTTTTATAATGTATGAAGAGCTTAAAGGTCATTGAGTTGGCCACATTTTGGGGTAATTCAATTTCTAACATCTTCTTTTTGTTTTGACATAATTTTTTGCTCACAGACTGATGGCAACGCTAGTTTCCTCAGAGCAGCTCGGGCTGGCAACTTGGAGAAGGTCTTGGAATATCTGAAGGGGAGCACGGATATTAACACAAGCAATGCAGTATGTATTTGTTGGGGGTTTTGTTTCCCTTTCTTCTTACACACATTTTAATTGTTTCATCCTTTATGGAATTTTTTTTAATTTTTGATATTAAATATTAACAGCTTAGAAAAACGGTTGTTGATATCACATTTTAAATTTGCTTAATATTCATATGGTAAATATTTTGGAGACAGATTGGAGAGCTGTTACCTAATTATCTTATAATCGGAGAGTGGAAGTCGAAAACTGTAAGCTTGCAAAGCTCAACCCAAGTGACCTTTGAAATCTATACAGTTGAGGGTTGATGATGTAATAACTGGACCGAGACAGATAAAGGGTGCTGGTCAGTAGGTCAACTCAATCGGGTCAATGAAACCTGTGACCTGAATGTTTCAGCTTATGACAATAGTAATAGTTCATTAGGGAGGGAGTGTAGGCCTGTATGGTGTAGAGGAAGGGAGGCACAGGGGAGGGAGGGGGTGGGGGGATGTGCACATGATGATGGATGGTGATACAGGTGACCTTATCATTTTACCAAATGAAAAACCATTCTGCTAGGCAATTATACTCTTTCTTATAATCTAATGTAGTTGCTATGCACAGTTTATATTTATATAGAGAAAGGAACTTATTCTTTGAAATATGAATGGTGAAAACTAACACACAGAGCTTACAAAGTGGAAGCAATGCCAAAGTAGTTGTTAGACATTCTTAAAATAAATCTGGGTGCTACTGGGTGCATGTTCATTTAGCCAATAAACCTCTTGGCTCGTCTGGGCTTACTTTGTAAGGGCAGTAAGGGAAAACCAAAATTGGGGATATCGGTACAACACTAATTGCAGAATGCCAAAGTTATCTACAAGTAGGGCCTATGAATTGCAAACTGCATATTCATATTTGTCAATTCATGTAAGTTGGGAAGGGGAGGAGGAATGGAAAATGGGGAGGAAGAGGAGGAAAGGGGAGGGAGAGAGCAGGCTATAACAATTGCCTCTTTTTGCTAAGGTAATACTAGAGCACCATGCATACTTGATCTGATCAATTAGGCTTTGTTTGGACATCATCTAAAACAAACTTAAATTTGTAACAATCCATCGTCCTGCCCCTAGTACTGTATATTTGGTTCACCGCCATTCCCCCCACCCCCCCTACTCTGTAGGATCCAATAAACCCCTCAGAGAGTTTACAGATGAGAGGCAGGTACTTAAAGAACCTCTGCTTGTCATTGCACTAAACTGCCAAAGTTGTCTTCACCTGTTCTTGCAGTTGCTACAATCAGCACCATTAGCAATAAATATTTGAAAAAAGAATTCAATAATTAAAAACTTTAAAATCCTGTATGAATTGAGACTTGGTTTGATGTGTCATGAATTACTGAATTGAATATCAGAGTCCAATTAACACCTTTAGAGTGTCATCATCGATGAAAGGTTATACTTAAAGCAGCATTTTGCGTTGGGTCGCTTTTTTCCACTTTTTTAACATGTGCATCGATTTTTTTACATGTATCAATCATAAAACAGCAATCTAAGATACCATCCAAGTTTCACCCTGCCAAGAGCGTTAATTAGCGAGTAATTAACGATTTATGTCGATAAATGAGAAGAGTGTCCTCGACAAATTTCACAGTTAAAATTAATCGCATACAATTCCGCCAAACCCACTAGTTTGAATTCAACCAATCAGAGATGCAGGTTTAGTTATGAGCCGTTGCTAAAAATAGATTCAAGACTTCGCGTTGGTTGTACCAGGGAGTTGTTATGCAACTCCCTGGTACAACTGCCATATAGACTGTACACAAATCAAGCGTGGTGTTATATTACGTATCTGTCAATGACGTTCGTAGTGTTTAAATATTCATATTATGGGCGAGGTTTATTGGGTTCCCAACGGAAAATATCTTGGAGAAGAACAAAGTTGAAAGTTGCAAGTTTTTCGACTTTTATGCCACCATTTGAAGTAAAATATAAATAGATTAGCTAGTTATGTATGTCGTTATGGCAAAGTGGAATCAGTGAGGTTGAGAAAAATCATAGAAAAGGACGCAAAATGCTGCTTTAAAACATCGATATGAAAATCTAGAACTACATAGCTGTCCATCCCTTCAGTTCCTTTTGGATTTGTTATTCAACGATGAATATAACCTCTTTTGTCTTCTAGCCACATTTTTGGGACCAATTTTCCCAGGACAAAATGTCTGACAATCCGTAAAGTAAACTTGATTTGATTGTGGAAGGAATCTCTTATGTTATGTTTTCGGATCAGGTGGTCCGAGTTATCGCTACCTTTCCAACCTTTAATGCAAAGCTGAAGAACTACAATACCTTTTCTCGTGTACTTAAAAGTCTGATAATGTTATGATTTAATCCACTTTCAGTTCACCTATATTGTTAACAAAATAGTGGGGTGAAAGGTTGTAGAATTTTTTTTAGTAATTAAATTATTTTTCTTTGTATGTGTTCCTGTATGATTGCTAGGAAATTCCCTACGGCAGGGAACAAGAAAAGAAAAAGGGTCCAAAAAAATAATACACATTCTTATAAAGTATATGAATCGAGGATTAACTTTTTTGGAAATATGGTTTAAGGACTGAATGTATCTCTGATATGTTTCTTAGTTAATTAGCTCAAAGTAAGTGACACCCTCCCCCCTCCCTCCACCCCAAACTATCCCTATCTAATTTGAGCAAACCAAATGTGAAAATGTTAAATGGATTGATCCTTCATTAGCCAATTTCTTTCACAGGCCTTTAATGGAACATGATTTTGACAAACGCCATGGTTTTTTCGTTTAATGGAAAGTTAAAGGAGTGTGCAATAAATGAATATGATTCGATAATCAGCAATTCATCGCTCAGACAATCTTTTGTATAAATTAAAAAATATATTACAATTTATATTCACAAGGGAGAAATGAATTTGATATTTTTTTTTACTGTTTTCAACATTTCCTACTGATTTAAAATGGATGTGACTATAGTGTTCCTGACCTACATTGTGATAGGGTTTCAGCGTAGGAGCTAAGCACTGATATTTATCGGAATCAACTTAAAGTGCTGCTTAAAAAGCCCCCAAGGACCGGAACTTACAAACTTGTCGCCCCAGAGTTGTTGTGTTATGAACTTCCTCTCAGTTTCCATTTATGTCGATGTGTAGTTTCAATCATCGTCCCATTCTGTAATACTGCCCTCTGTGGAGGTTAAATCATATAACAAGCTACCCTAGGACATTTATGCCTTCATACTACTGCCTTCTAAAAACGACATCTTACAGAAGACCATTGTTTTTGCCGTCATATGGCTTACCAGATGTTCCCCTGAGCATGTTTCCCTCAATATTAAATACTTTTTGCCGTCTTAAACAAACCACTCGGTGTCTGATCACCACTTCTCCAGAAGACGTACTCATTCGGAAAATAACGAAGCACATTTGATAATCGAGGCTGATTATGTCATTCTGGAATCGTGCAAATCTAGAAGCCGTTGATCCACACCCAACGGACGTTTGCGTATAGTACTGCGTTAATTTCACGAGGTGTCTGCTATATTCAAAAAAAGTCCGGTGTAGTGTTATGACTCCTTATGGCTGTGTATGCAGCATAACCATTCATTTCCACACTGAGAATTGACCAGGAAAAAAAGAAAAAAAATGACAGCAGAGAACAATTATACAGTTGTATTGGATTCTTGCAAGGACTGCATGGTCAGAGTTTGTGGTTTTTTACTTGCATCAGTGTTCTTGCAAAAACACACCTCAAGAGAGAGAGAGATAGAGAAAGAGAGAGGCTGTGGTTTTGACGAGCATCACCGCTGTTCTTGATTAAGAGGCAGGCTGCGTATATAATATGCAGAGTAAAGACAGAGCCATTTAGTGATCAATATACTTTAATATGTGGGAGTAGGAGGAAGAGGATGATGATGAGATGCATTAAGTCTGGCTCCTCAAATGAGATGTGTAAAGTTGTATTGATTTTTAGCATCCTTTAAATATTCAATGCGTAAAGACACTACACTAATTTGTATTCCCACCACCAGCTGTCTGTAATATAACGTGTTGATTGGATGTGGTGTGAGGTTGGGCAGCTACACTGTTGTAAACTGGTCACTGAGATAAGAATCGGTGTCCTTGCATCTTTCAAAATTGCATAATGAAAGCAAAGTAATCCAAGTTTGAAAAATTTGTCAGCAGAGGTTTTCTATGTAATCCGTTTTAAGTGCATTTCTGGGGTCTGTGTTTGTTGCAGATTGGGTGAGATGGGTATAATAATGGGTGGGGGGGGGTGGGAGGAGAGGATGTAGGGAGGGGTGGGTAGGGAAATTATGATTGTAGGGATACAACGAGTATGCCTTTCAGCCATACAACTACACACAATAAGTGAAAGTTGATGCTTTAATTCAATCCAGAATTATACTATCTAAAATGGTGATAATGTAATGAACTATTATTTACAAAAAAAAAAAGGAAAAAAAGAAGAAAGAAAGATAAAGTTACTGGCATTGGATTCATGGAGGTAGAAAAACTAAAGGTATTGCTTATCAGAGACCATGTCTTTAATTCAGTGATTGAGTGCATCACCATGAAGTTTCAACATTAAAAACCATATTTAAATGATTATATAGGAGAAAATGACAGTAACCTTCATAGTCATGTTGCCCTGAGTGATGTCCACAGTTTGGCCCCCGTTTACATTCGACCACGATTAGGGTGTTGAACTTTTGCGCTCTGCATGTCGAAGTCTAAATGTGCAATGTTAACATGTTTCAAACCTTGATTTCCGAACCCTTGCGGGATAGACTATGGGATCTAGGTAGGATCAGACGTTCCACTCTGTGTTCAGTTTGTAATGCATTGCTAAAATTGAAAAGATTCCAAATTTGAGTTAAAGTGTTGAATTGGAAGCCACCCGACGCATAAGTTGTACTCCATAAGCCCTTGCGGGTTTCTCCCACATTTGTAGTCGTCGTGATATAAAAATAACTGCTGATTAAAAAAATTAAAAATGTAAACCCAGCTTGGTGTTTACCATGCAGTGATCAGCAGTGATCCTAACCTACGTTATTCTCTGTTATGCGAGTAATGTGAAACAATAATAATAAGCATTACTAATAAGCAGCACTTCACATCACCACATCTTACGGTTTCCCACCTTTTCTTCTAGCAAAGAGACCTCAACTTCCTTTTCAGTGTTCGCTGAGCGTTTGGTCTAGTAGTGTAAATGTGTGGGTGTTTAAAACAAGTTGATGCTGAACACCGCAGAGTGGGGGTCTGATCCATAAATGTAGCCACAGCCTTTTAGATTTTTGTCTCTTCTCGTTTGGTGAAAGTGTTACACCTTTGTAAGCAGGGGGGGGGGGGGGGTTGAGGGGATGGCTCTGATGACCCGAAAATAGAAATGATTCATTTCGCAAAGTTTTCCCGCTTGTCTCAAATTTGAAAATCTTTCAATAGGAAGTGCCCTGTGTACAAAAGTACGGCAAGAGTGTATGCGGTGGTATATAGCACTTCCTTCCGAAGCAGATAGAACCTACCCAATTAATGTGGATGTTTACATGGGAAATTCCTGATTAAAAGTTGGCGAAACAGGAAGATTAATTTATATGCAAAGGAGAGAGAAGTAAGGATGTAAAAATTGTACAGATTTAATGCTCGATCTTTAAAGGTTACCAAAGACAACCTGCTAGTTAAGTGGTTATGTTCCTTGTGTCGGCATGCTTGGCCATCACTCTAGCTGCAATATCGAAAGAGAGCCAGAGGTGTGTGTGTGTGCCTTCAGTCAGAATTCCTGGAGGGCCGATAATCTATGGAAAGGCAAGGAGCAACTCTTTCATAGCAGTTTGGAAAGAATTGCCTTATCTGATGAGACTGATTGTGGAAGAGAGCCAGTTGAGATTGAGCAAAAACTTTAAAAGTTGAAGCAAACATCATTAAAAAAAAGGTTTTTTTAGGTGCCATTTTTGTGTGGCTAAACTATGGAAAAGAACATTTCAGTATAAGTATTGGAACACCCACTGTCATCTTGATTACAGTCAGGTCTGTGTTTTAGAATTACCAAAAAGTACTCAACAGCGAAGTTATCTCAGGCTGCTTTCGGTGGATGATGATCTCATTTGAAGCATATTTTAGATATGAAATATATCTCTTGCTTGCATAGCTCTGTAGAGAGGAATTCTTGTAGGTACAAGCAAATTGCCAGCAATCGAGATTTCAAAATTCCAAGCGGACAGTATTCTCATGTCGATCACTCAATGAATGAAACGAGAAAGTGACTCTAATCCCGTACTACGTTATAGAAGAGCAATCAATCATTTTCTATCGCATTCTTGGTGAATCTTTTTTTTTCACGTTGGCATCTCGGAAATTTGGCCTCCACATATGTAACGCCGTAGTGCTAATCTTCTCTGGTGTCTTCCTAATTCATCCCCAGACCAATCTGTTTCCCTCCTCCTCAGACCGGGGTCCGAGTAAGCGAGTCAAATTTCCATGTGAGAAACTCGCTTTATCAAGGAACACGTTTCTCTCTCTCATTGGTTTTCGTTTCCATGTCTGTTTTCTCATTTCTCTGGCTCCAGGCATTTGTAGTTTTCCGTCTAATTGGTTCCCTGTTTCAATTTTGTCTTGAACTTTTACCAGGAATCAGTAGCAGTTGTAGTCTTTGCGACCCCTTCGCTGCCATCTTGATTATTTACCTCTGCGTAGGGTAAACAAGAGTGGAATATATTGACCAGAAGGACCCGGTGTCTTCGTCGTCTCGAGCAAAGCGAAGGAGAATGGGAATAGAGCCATGTGCGTAGTATTGATTAACCCTGCCAAGTGGCTTCGTTAATACCATAAGCGGTTGCTCATTGCACAGCTAAGTTGGCTGTAATGCGGAGGCCTGGTAAACATCGACTATCTATGCACCGGCCTATGTAATATCATTCAATAGGGGGAAAACAAAAAAGAGCTTCATATCGGTCTTGACGTTTGGAGTTGTTGCCCGATAAATTTTAGATAGAGACATTTAAACAGCGGTCGTTGGAAGTATACCCACGATTTCATCAGGAAAGCCAACTTTTGAGATTCGATTCGAAAGTTTGCCGTGCACTTCACAGCAATTTGGAAGACAAACATATAGAATTTCCCTGATTAGAGAGGATCAGTCGAAAGTCTGAAATCATTTGGGAGATGAAAAGTGACCCAAAATTAGCTATTAAAATTCATAGCCACTGTGGTATCTTTTTACCTACGCAAACTCATTTAATTTCCTGCAACGTCTGCGGCGGCCACCTGTCACGATCAAAGAGAAGGAAAAATTCACCTTTGGTATCTGCCTCTCATTTTCCATCTTCGTCTTCTGGTTGATATTTAGTTTTGCGGCACGCTCCGGTTCAAAGCGGTACGGTATATAATTTTTTGGGGAAAATTTTGGATCATAATTTTGTACGATGATGGCTACTTGTACGACCAAGACTTATTTTCCTACGACCCAGACGGAGTTACGTGCTCGATATTTAAGGAGCCTCAGTACGGCTGAGCAACAACAGACCCTGGATCAGATATTTCATCAACTAATGAAGGGATTGTTTCATGGTTGTTATTATGAGGTTTGATATATATACATATATATATTTTTGTCTTTCTTACAACCTTCTTTATTGAGATATTTTTCTATCAAGAAATGTTTTGGTAATCTTTCCCCTCTTCCCCACCTCCCCCTCGGCAACCCTACAGTTCTGTTTGCATGGATATATACAAAGTTGTTTGGTTTTATCTTTTCAACAGACCATAAAGCATATTCAGGGTATATATCTACGTACAAAATTGATGATTCCAATTTGCTCATTTCTCAAAAAGTTATTTAAAAAAAATATACTTTTGTGATATTTGTCAACTCTCAGTGGATCTTTCACATGCCCTGAAATCTTTGAAGTTTTAAACAAAACATTGATGGTATTGAAGAAGGTGGGAGGTGGGGGCAGTGTAGGGTGTTGGGAGGTTGGAGGGGGGATGATGATAATGAGGAGGAGGAGAAATGGGACGAAATTTGTAAACTTAATTATTTTGTTTGGGAGAGAGGAGGCAAAACAAGTCATATTCATGTGAACTTGCACTAACATGTGTATAGACCCAGACTTATTATAGGTTTTTAAGTTGTCCTGTCAACAAGGAAGGGGGAGGGTGTGGTGGAAGGGCAAGGATGCAGGGGGGGGAGATAGTAATTGCAGATTATCCCTCATAGCACAGGTGCTTATAATGATACACACAGTGCCCAGCAATGTTGTCAAACTGAACTTGTAAACATGATACAGTACAGAATACTTCTAGCAGTCCCTCTGAAGTGACCATTATATAATGGTTATTTGTATCTAAGCAGTACTTTGTATTAGAGGTAGAAACTTATCATCAATATGAGTCACTAAGCTATGTCATCTTCCAGACATTGAGTAAATTATAGGCTATTTGTTGTATACTAAATCTGTTGACAGTTCTTCTGATCCTAATAAGTAGATTATTGCAGTCCAGAGGTCACTCGGTTGAATCCTGTTTCTAGCCAAAACTACTTTACCTTTATTCATTCGAAACTATTGTTTGTTTCCTCTTTCAGTTTCCTGTTTCGTTCATTTACTCATTCAAGTAGATAAACATAAAAAAAGCTGATTTTTTCTTGAAATCCCTTCCATTCCCTGCCCCTGTCTGGGCTTTATATCCAGTAAACGGGGCTTGATCCTCGGTTACAGGAATTGAAAGGTATACTGTCACATGGCTTCTGACTTGTACCCCCCCTCCACCCCAAGCAGAGAAATGTCCATGTAGGAATCCCCAGTAATTTAAGGGCTGCATAGCTCAGTTAGAAGAGCACAGGGCTAGTTTGTATTCCTAAGAGCACTGGTTCGATTATCCTTGATCTTCTCCCTATTTATAATTGCCCAGCCACTCTTCCATCGTTATCATTTACTTATATGAGTGGAGTCGATTATTAACGATAGTTTTAATCCAATTACCACCTACATTATTCAATGTAGAGTGTTGTTTCAAAGCCAACTTGGACACATTTGTTTGGGTGGTATATATACATTTTCTTTTTTTTTAAATTTATTTATATTTGGCTCCTTGAAATCTATAGTCCATCCCTTTAAACTATGAATTAGATAGATTCACGGGAATCCTGCGATCAAGCTTGTCCATTGTCAGAATGTTCAGAAATTTGTGAGGCAACTCGCATCCAGGGAGAGGAACTATCGGTAATGATGACTATATTTAACTCCTTTCTATTGGTGCTAATCTGTCTCATGAAAGTAAATGGAGGCAGCCTTGAAGGCAGATCCACCTACTTCAGGAATTGTAGTTGTCATGGAAACCAAGCTTAAATTAGGGGAAATAGGTTAATCTTTGAGAAATATGTTTTCAGTGAATGGAACTATTTGGAAATGGCTAACAGCTACAAAACTCATACCCAAACCATTTCTTAAGCATGCTTGCTGCTTTGATGTTGGTCACATTTCGATGCTCGCCGACATGATATTTCATCGACTTGAATGTAGTTAATTTCATTTCAGGTAAAGAAGAAGAAAAATGTGTTTGAAACTTTCAAAATCTCATTTTCAGTTAAGCTAGGTAGTTTTGGTGACTTTTGCAAAATATCAAAAAATACCTCTTGTTTGCCAGTCCTTGTCACTGATTGTGCTGATTATTATAACAATCCATATTTTTTACCAATTTTGCTAATAACCTTTAATATAATGATACAAGAATGCCTCCATCCATGGCAGCTCCCAGCTGTGAGGCTTTTAAGACAGCGTTGAATTGTATGTTGACCTTCCGTGTAAATGTAGGACGGGGATCGCTGAAGAGCATTCTCCAAGAAATCTTGAAGATAATTGCCAAAGAACACCGAGAGAGTATATAGTCAGGGTACATAGGTTCAAGAATCACATTAAAGGGGGAATGCACTGACATTGAATCATGCACACAGTAATCAATAACCACATAATGTGTTTTAGGGAAAAACAAAAATCTATTACAAACTTTGGAAATTCAAGAAAACCCAAGGCAGAATGAATGGGACTGTTAATTGTTAATTTATGTATATTTGCATGCCAGAAAAGAAAGGGATTAATAAATCACAGTATGCTTCAATTTTCTGAGAAATGTCTATTTTCGAGTTGAAAATGAAATGAAGACAGACAATACTCCCTTGTCACTTGTTAAACCTTTAGTTTAGATTTAAATTGACAGAAACAAAATAAAAACATGTCATGTGATTGATGGCATAGTAAATAATAAATAAATATAATCCCTAAATTATTAAATTTTCGGATATAATGAAAAGCAGTGAAGCTTCAAGTTGCTAAAGTATGGAGCGTAGCCTGCGATAGAGTTTGGTGATCATACAAGGGAAGCCTAATTGGTAATGGGTAGCTATGCTCGGTTATGTTTACATTACGGATCAGACCCTGTGCTCGGTGTTCGGTATTAGATTGATTTTTAACCCCTGCATGTTTACAGTACATTAGATCCTATGCTCGGTATCAAAGCCCGTCCCCGCTCATGATCACCAAACAGGAAGTTGAGGTTACTGTAGTAGCGAAGGAAAAGTCGCCAAGCCGTATTCCGTGTGATGAGCAGCGATGTGTCTACAAGCCTACTAAGTATCGTGTCAAAGTATGCGTATGTGTGAAATGGAAGTAAAAGGTCATCGCTGGCTGATCCGGGGTCAACCCCAAGCTGCTTTTACCTTGCAAATTTAACACAGAGCATAGGGTGCTATCCGCCCTGGATCCTAGTGTATCGCAGGGTTCAACTTGTGGGTTCTAATCAGTGTTAACATTATAACACAGAGCAAGAAGTTCAACACTGCGTGTGGTCTAACGTTAAACAAGGCCTATGTTAAATATTGTGGCTACTCTTGGTGTCCATGTTATACCCAGAAATCAAATAAATACCTGAATTGCATTTGCTGTTTTAATTGGTCTATCTCAATGCTCACCTTATCCAATCAGCAATATAAAACTTTCAGAGTTGGTAAAATAATACCTTCTTTTGTTTACTTAATTGACTCCTTGTGTCATATAAGCTTTAAAAGTGCCTTTAGCAGCTATATACGGTTTGTCCCAAGGGAAATGCTTTCTTCATAAATACCTGGTATTTGTATAATTAATAGCCCGTGTCAGTCGGCATTCTTCCTAAAAGCTTGTTTGAGAGGGAACGAATGTAAGTGTCTTCTTGTATGTGGATAAGGATCAATAAGACCGCCAAATATGCTAGAGACTAACCCCCAAAAAATGGTCACTCATGTTTAATCATCAGCAATTGTTTTACGTCCTCTCACAAAGCCACTCGTCCCTCGTCGAGTCATTTAAAGTTGTCATTGAATGTTCTGATTGTCTAAAATTCTAAGTTTAAGTCATTTAATGTTCTTATATATATCCTTCAAATGTGGAAATAATGTAGAGAGTCGGAGTGTCCATGATGGCATTTTTAAAAAATTACAGCAACTCTTTTTTAGCATCAGGGAACAATTTATCCAACATCCCATCCAGAAAAGGCTAGATGCAAAATGGTGAAATTGCTATACAAGTGCAAAGATTTGTAGTACAATATAAAGAGACAAACTTTAAATCTGCTATGTGTGCAAGACTATAACTCTAAAACATACCCTGAGTGCAAACTTAATTTTGGTCCAATTCTGGTCACCTTCATAATGAAATGGGGTGAAAGCTCGCTCATCATGCAGTATTGTCCTCAGCCACAAATATGCCGGAAAGTGATCTGTAAATGGGCACTCCTATCCAGACTTGGACAAGTATTTCAACAGCTACCACTTTGCATTTTCATCTCACTGAGATGTAAAGTTTGATTTCCTAATTGAACTCTGTCAATTTTCCCCACCAAAGCACTTTGTGCCAAACCCGAAAGCAATTTCAGCATCTTAAAATTTTGTGGGGACTCTAGTTACGACCGTTAAAATTAATTTCATTCTTGAAACATGATGCGTATTAAGCACTTAAGAGATGACATTATCGGTGTCACAAGTACTGGAGAAGGGGACGGGGTATGCTTTGCTAATGATAATGGATGCTGCAGAAACATGTAATGGTGTACGTACGGATCACCGTTTCCATGGATAAATTCTCCATTCCTGGAAAAATAGAAATACTTAGATTCAGGTTCAGGCATATGAATAAAATTGTTGCTGGTCTATCCCTTTGTGTGTAGTACCTGCAGTGTTTACTGACAATACATATACTCTACATATACTGTACATACACAGAAGCTAATTTATTTCAACTCTACATGCAATACTTTTGTTTGGGCAACTTTGTGACCAAGATTGTATGCTGCTTAATTGCCATTAAGTAGTATGGTATGGTTTTATTGCCTGTATGTGCCATGGTTGTCTATAATGTCTTTACATTCACAAATGTCATAGCCTGTAAACTGTCAAACATCTGCGGTAGTGTTCAGACCTGTATCTTGTGACTAAGAAGATAACGATTATATTATTCAACAGTTCAAAGGTCAAGATAAATATTCATTGATTGTTTTCAGTTATGCATTTATGAGAGGTCATGGTTTAGTCTCTGCACATATATCAAACTTCAAGTAGCTGAAAAATACCTTGTTTATCAGGAATCATTTGAATAGTTTATAAGGAAATATGATGCCATATGTTATCAAATTTCCTGTTTTCATGAATATTTATTTTGATATTGATCACACAAATATCACAGTAATCAGACACAAATTTAAGGATATCGGAAGGAAAACTCATCTTCATGAATAAAAGAATGTATTTCCTTGGCTTTTATAATTCACCAAGAAGAACATTTAGTATGGATATATGTAAACAGGGATGTTGATAACTGATGGGGTATTGAATGAATAAATGATCAAGGTAGACATGTTGTACAAATATCGTAGCTGTGGCAAATAGAATTGAAGGTTTGAGATTTCCTAACATCATGAATATTCATGTTTAATTACTTATTTTCAGGTTTCTTGTAATAGGACTAGCTGTGGGTAGTGGATGTAACTTTGATGAGGAAGTGGTAAAGTTGAAAGGGGGAATTAAGAAGAGGGATTGTGCATATGAATAGTGTGTATGTATCTAAGTGGATAAATAAAATTCACATTTGATCTATCTGCCAAAAAGAATCACATAATAAAAATAATAATCTATCATTTAGAAATGTTTACGTTCAACCCCTAGAAGTATGTTTATACACATACATATAGTAATTTTGTATACATCATAGTATATATCTCTGTTATTTATTTTTCTTATTCTAAACAGAATGGACTGAATGCGCTTCACCTTAGCTCCAAGGAAGGCCATCTTAACATCGTCACAGAATTGCTGAAGCGTGGAGCTAACGTAAATGCTGCCACCAAGGTATGATCATAGTTTGCATAACATTAAATCCTTTCAATGAGCCTTCTGCATTTGGTCAATTCGTTTTGATCAACAAAACTTTGTTGACTACCTCCCAATTGAAGCTAACAACTAATCAAAACCACTTGAGATACCCTTGCAGCTTTTTACTTTTCCCTAAAATGACTGTTTATCAGTGAGTACCTAGTGATTCCTTTTCGAATCGCAATGTTTCATTGCCCAGAGGTTCTTTTGTATTAAACATCCTTGAACAATGGAAACTTGAACAACAGCAAGTTTTGCCATCCTTGTGTGAAACAGGATTCATCAATTTTGCGGACATTAATCATGGAAAGTAAAAAAGAATTAAATTCAGAGAGCCAGCTGTGTAAGCAAATTCAATACATGGAATCCATAACATTTTTGCACATTCTATTTCTGCAGTTTGCACTTTCTATAGCACATCATGTATTCACCTAATCAGGTTTCCATATATCAAACTACCTAGAGGCACATGCACAAAAATATTTAATCAGGAAAATCTAGGTTAATATTGGTTCTTGTGTCGTACTCATCCATCTAATTTTGAGTAATTACAACAAACGCATAAATCTGAGTATGGGATATATGCAGCCATGCTCCCATGTTTTCCCCTCCCCTTGGGACCCTCAGACGTCATAGGACCCTTCTGTTCGAACACCAATATTTGTGTAACACATGTGCGCTTTATCTTGGGAATCTTGAATCTACAAGTAGAAAAAAGGCTTTTTCCATTCTTTCAATTTTACACACTTTGCATATTTTTCCGGAATAAAAATATGCTAGGTAAAATCATCCCTGCATATGATATTGATTATTTGTTAGCTCCAGCTTACTTGGGTTTCAACACACCGTTCTTCATTATTTCCTCTCGGTACAAATAAAGACTCCTAGATTTCCTCTATTCTTTTCCATTTCTTTTCCGGTAATGATCGTTCATAAATTCGAGTCATCTATCAGCAAAGAAATAGCTTCAAATTTCAACTTTTGATATCATTGGATTGATATCACTGGATTGCAAAAAGAGATTTCTAGCTTGTAATATCGATGGCCACTTTGTTTTGTAAGTTCATTTATTTATTTTTTTTCTCTTCTTCTGCCCTGTAATCTTACAGAAAGGTAACACAGCCCTGCATATCGGAGCCTTAGCGGGACAGGAAGAGATTGTGAAAGTTCTGATTGAACACGGAGCAGATGTCAACGTACAGTCTCAGGTAGAATGAAAGGGAAAAGAAGCTTTAATTAATTTCCAAGAAACATTAATTACGAGGTTCTTGCAGTCCAGGGGGAGATAAACAAACAGAGAGATATGAAATATGCCAGCAACTCATTCCAAGTCGGCGGGGGGGGGGGGTGGGGAATGTTACGATACATCTCTAACGATGCCAAAATGTTAGGAAAACTTGTGGAATTTTTGTATGAAATGGCACTATAGGCTAGCAGTATTAAACATTTCACAGTCTACAAATTTAAATAATTTGTAGCATTTGCCATCCAAGCAGAGGGGGTGATATTGGTGAGAGGGAAAGTTGGGGGGGGGGTGTGCGAGAAGTGGGGGTTGCAGGGTGTAGGAGAGTGGCTAAAATAAATTTACTCACAATACAAGGAAAGCAATTCCTGAGAATTTGTATGAACTTAAGTTTAGGCCAAGTATGTGATACTTTTTCATGACAGAGATGGCAAGAATATTATTTTATGGTAAGGGTCATGGATAGATGGGGGGGGGGGAGTGGTGTGGGGAAAGAAAAACATTGTAATCTGCTGTGACCTGTTAAGGTTAAATGATATTTTTGACCCATCTTTCGTTTGTCTCTCGTCTAGAATGGCTTCACGCCTCTTTACATGGCAGCACAGGAAAACCACACAGGAGTGGTGAAATATTTGCTCTCGCACAGCGCTGACCAGAATTTGGCAACAGAGGTAGGCTATATTTTATGAAGCGGGTACCACGTTTATTCATTTTCACATCTTTCGCAGGCAGTGCAGGTGATGGGAACCTTACATTGTATCATTTATAATTCACTGTTGTCTACATTTCACTTTAAGACATATCTTTAGTCAACGAACACTTTGGCTTCCTGCACAGGGAAACAGAAAAGTTTCCCAGAGGTTGCAACCTTTTTTTCATGGTTGTCTCAAATTTCTCAAAGGAGGCGATGCTTATCCTATCAGAAGTTGTTACTCTTCTCTTTACTGGTAATAGTTGGATTTCTGAGTTCCCGGGTTGTTATTTCAGGGTGATATGTTCAGAGCCTAATTTTAGTTTTTCTGCAAAAAAAGAAAATGAAAAAAAAAGAACAGAAATTAGACTGTCAGACATAAAATTTATATTTTGTAATGACCGTACGATCAGTCAGTGATGCGCTTTGCGTGCATTAAATTATGATCAAAGTTATATAGCTGTTGGTCAGACCGTTAATTATCAGTGCATGCAATAGACGTCTAATATTAACAGGCCTAGAAGCGTGAAAGCCACATGCTTCCCCAATTACCAATTAGTTAATTATGAATGGCTAGAGCTCTGAGTATTGATCTGTGAGCATTATTCACATATCTGTTAGGAGGGGTATTGGTCAGTTCTTCATATGCCGACATTAATTTGATGTCGTTATATCTCGGAGCTGCTACAGCCCCAGCTGACGTTGGAGAGCCCTGTTGGAACTTGTTAGGTAACATCTTCCAGTAAACAGCTTGTGACATATAGTAATAGCTGTAGTGGATCCCACTGACTGGGCACATAGCATGTGGTATGATCTGTGTGGGGTAATGATGTAATCAAAGTCGATACCACAAGATGTGGGGTACGGGGGAGGGGGAGAGAGAGTGAGAAAGGTGGGTGAAATGTGGAGGGAAATGTAAGGATGGCTTAGGTCAGTTCCTAATTTGATTTTGCTATATAACTATCCATCGGAGTTAATTGGTCATGCCACTGATGAGAGGCAAGGGCAGGTGGTAGCTTCTTCTAGTGAATACTTATGATGCCCACATAGTTAACAGTACTTTAGTGAGCCCACAGTGGGGCTTGGGAGTAGCATGGTATGAGAGCTGTGTGGGAGATGGTAGTATGATCAAGAGAGATGAGTGGGAGGGGAAAGTGGGAAGGGGTGAACACTTATGATGCCCACAAAGTTAACAGTACTTTAGTGAGCCCACAGTGGGGCTTGGGAGTAGCATGGTATGAGAGCTGTGTGGGAGATGGTATGATCAAGAGAGATGAGTGGGAGGGATAAGTGGGAAGGGGTGGGTAAAATGTGGTATGGATAAATCGCTATAGAGTATTACCATGTAGTAAGGGTGTACTTATAGGTCATACACTAGCTATGTTAATTGTCCTGACATACACAGAGTGTTAACAGTGCTTTTGGTTTTTTTTTTTTGGCCTCATCAGCGTGAACGCTTTCTTTAACCCAGGCCTAATTATGATGAAAGGTGTTGGTTTTAGCAATATGGATTGCATTATCGTAATAAACTGAATATCATAGCTAATTAAAAAATGCAGAAATATTCCATACATAGATAACTCGGCTGTCTGAATTCTTATCTTGCTTGCCTGTTACCATGGTTACATCTGTTTTCACATGATCCCGATATCTGTGCGTGCGGTTCATTCTACGATAAGTTGAAACCCAAATCCCACTGCACATCGACAATCAAAAACTCTGGAGTTTTGTGGCATTTAACTAATTAATCTTTAATTGGAATGCGTATACATATTAACAGAAGCAGATACAATAAACAGCCAAGCAAATTCAATATTTAGTCTGTTGGCGCTTAGAGGACGGTTTATGTACACAATAAAATTTGAGACGGCCCTCGCTCTCTCTGTCTCGTGGGTAAATGATTATTCATAAATATGGAATCAGACAATGGCAATATTAAAAGTAAAAGGAATTAGACATTCAATCAAATTGGTAGATCCAGAAATATTAACTAATTATGGGAAAGCAGTAGATATTAATGTTTGTAGCTTAAAGGAGTATTCCATTGGCCAAAACAAAGACAATCCCATTCATCGTGACTCTTAATACAGGAGAGACGAGACAAATACTCCTCATTGCTGAGTGAAACCTGCATGTCGATATTATCTGACTCATGACTCTAGTTATGAGTTTTGGACAGTCGCTTTATACTTTTGCCAGTTAAAATCGCTTTCTCTTATACTAGAGGAGATTTGATCACCATATGAAACCGGTTTCGTGATATCCTCGTGGTAGATTCCGCCTCTCGAAAGCTTTTCGTAGCCTTTTTGTAATCTTGTGGTTTATTTCGTCTCTCTGATATGTGATAAACTTGAAATGTTTGCTCACAGCAGCTGTTAATGTACTTTGAAACTGGAGGCTTGCAGCACCACGCTACTCTTTCTTTATAACGTTAAATAATTCTGTCGAAGATGATTGCTCTGTACCTTACAAAAGGGAAGCAAAACCTTTTCCAGTTTTTTCCACCTCATTTGCCATGATGACTCACTGACTTTTCCGTTGCCAGGTACATTAATCATAATTTCAAAACAAATTTTCACCACTGTTTGGCTTAGGTGAGGAGTGTTGCCTGGGGTGTGGAGAGAGGGGAGTGGTGTGTTGGGAGCAGTGGGAATTAGAGTTGAGTAGGGATACGACTAGAGTGGAAAATCATTGATTTGTAAGTTTTATATTTTTTTTTATATTGTCTGTCTGCAACATTTGTCTGACAACTATTAACATAATTAATTTCCGTAGAGATAATCTAACATTTGGCTTTCGACTGACATTGAAGATTGCGTCATGGCTTAAAATTAACAATCGCATGCAATAGCTGATTTATAATATGCTTAACTTCCATATCACCATTTAATAACATTCTAGGAGGACGCGCTCAGCTCGGATAAAAAGCTCCATATGTATAGCATTTCTGTCGAGGGAAAGTAGTTTTGGGACTTCTCACAAAAAGTTTGGCTTTGAGCTGAGGGGCAATTGATCCGAGGGCAAACCATTTCAATGTTAGCGTTCCAGAAAATTCTGTGGTTTGTTGGGAAGATTATAAAGAAATTTCACAAATGTGAGATAAGAGAAAGAGAGGAAAGAAAAGATGTAAACAAAAGAAGATGTATCATTATTTGTTGTCAGCATCTAATCTATGGTGAAAATGAATCGGTGATTAATCGTTGTGAAAGGGACAGGGATGGATGAGCAGGGGAGATGTCAGGTAGACAATGAATTGGCTTTCAAAAGTTTTTGAAAGAGGTCATATGGATTAGGAGATCTTTCTTTTCCATGCTCGGATGTAATTAAAATATACATTCCGGCGAGACCCTCATCTTCCGTCACTTCTGAGCAACTCCCGCCTTCTGAATGCCTCTATCGCAATTTAGCCCATCCAATACAATTCTTTTCATTGTCACATTATTTATTAACGCCACCACCGACCACAGGATGGATTTTTGCCGATCGACGTTGCGACCCAACAGGGCCACGACATCGTCGTGGAAACGCTCCTCCAACACTCACGACCCCAATATCCCCAAAAAGCTGAGGTGAGATGCTAACGTTAAACGAGAAAGAGCCTTGATATTGTTTAGCTTCCTTTCATCCCTCCGTACTCGATATACCTTCATCCTCATCTTGTTCATCGGTGCAGAAGAACGGCAGCATCTTGCACACCCATTCTCTCACTTTCTCCTCCTCCTCATGCCTAAACACCTTCCCTCCCTTATCCCTCCCCTCACCCCCCCCCCCTCCACCCTTGGAATGTGGGACAACATAAAGGTGTTAGTTATATATTCTTTTGTTCATTTGGTTGAAAAGTTTCAGAAATGAATTGAAAATTTCGGGAGTATTATAGTATTTAAGGTTCATGAGACTTTTGTCTGCAAAAATTTGTTTCTTGAAAACGATACCAAAAACCTTAATATTGTCTTCATAGATGGAGCATATTTGTTTATGACTTGCTCCAAAAAAAAAAAAGAAGGGAAAAACAAACAAGAAATTGTTTTCAACTTTCTTATGTGTTGGTTTATTATATGCAACCATGAGCATACCATGAAATGCAGACGACTTGATTAAAGTAGTAAGACACCATTGGTGCCTAACTATATGCTTCATTGCTCTCCCCACCCCTCCCCCACTCTCCTTTCAGCCATTTGAATGACCACTTATAACCCCATCTAAAGCAGAATATTGAAGTTGGGTACCCTCTCTTTAACTCCTTCCCCCCCCCCCTCCCTCCCTTAATGTCAATCTTTCTTTTGCAAAGATCTTGCATACTTTCATGTAATTGTTTTAGTTTTAATTGTTTTAATGGAGCTTCTGGTTTAACCTTTTACCCTCCATGTTTGTTTTCTTAACCCCCTCTCACATTCTTCCTCCCATGTGCCTTCATACCTACTAACCTTCTAGGATCCAGATGGTGATATTGACTTTGTGGAGCTTGGTCAGGAAAGTCAACCTCTCACCTTTGACCTTCACTTTTTGCTGTGAATTTGCATGTGTATTTTTGTTGTATTTATTCCTTTGCATTCCCTTGTGCTGCCATGATAAGCTGCTAATTATAGTTGGTGTGGTTATCCTGCGTTTCTACGTTTCTGTCGGTAATCTTGAATGGTGTTTGCACTTGTATAAATTTGTGTCTATTTTTATGTTTTTTTCATTTTGTGACAGTGTATCTCTCTATATCAGGCCTATGGAATAATATTGATAAGTGGCTTAGTATGCAACTCACTGCCAAATAATAATAAAATATTCCTTCTAGTCAAATAATTTTTCATAAAAATGTATAGATACATGAAAAAGTGCCTCTTGATTCAAGAAACATGTTTCAATCGGATATAAATAGATATTACATGAAATGGTTTACTGAACAGAATTTTGAGACTTGGCTTATTCCTCAGATTATGAGAGGAACAGAGAAAACAGCGAGAGAGGGGGTGAGGGGGGGAGGCTTACAATTGATTCCCTAAACATGTTCTATAAGAAGGTTATGCCTCTGCACAAAGGTTTTTTTTTTATCCAAGCTTTGAAACGTATTAAAAAGGATTTGTCTGTGTTGGTTGTCACTGGTCATCCTCAGCGATGGTCATGTGTCGCCAACGAATTTTTGGCTGATTTTGTTGTGATTTGAGCTGAAAAATAAAATTAATAATCTCAAATTGTAAACAAGTGGAACTTCTTTTTCTCCAATTGCAATTGTATCTTGAACCTGTTTGTGTGTAGAATCCTGTGGTATGATGTATCTCACAAGATCTAAAAACTTTTACCCAACTCCTTTAGTTTAAATCTAACGAATAACTTTGTGTGAAATCTTCCAGAATCAGTTTTCACTTTCTTCTTGTCAGTTTTAATAGTAGACAGTAGTGTGTATAGAATAGAATCTAGATCCATATAGAATATGAAAAGGATTTGCCGTTTAAGCACGAGAAATGTGGTGAAGGCAATGTTTTACTATCGTAGATACTGAGAAAGTCAGTGCATAGATCAGAGACTGAGATTTTAGCTGGGCTGCATGTTTTGGACAAGAGGTTATTTTGTTTGGTAAGAGACTCGAGATGGGCAACAATAGTAGCTTGCACACTTGCTTTGTTTGCTCTTTATTCATTGCCTCTGTGAAGCACTGGTAATCTTTCACGTTTACCGCCACAGAGAAAGAGAGAGACTGGATATGGAGAAGGTTTGTTTTGTTTCCTTGGAATTGAAATCTAAAGGTAGTAAATATTTGTACAGAGATAAAACTAATCTAAAATAAACCGACGTGTCTGGAACAGTGATGATATCGTTATCTGTTTAGAGATACCTTTGTATTCTTTCTGAGAGGTGAAACATTGTCTGACATCAAGTTACATGCTTTAGAGGTAAATATCTTTCTTTATAGGAGGAAGGATCTTTTATAGGAAATAATATTTTGAAAGGGGGGAAAAAGATGGATAGGGGGGGTCTGGGGATGCAGGGGAAATGGATGAAGTATGCTGTCATAAAGCAAATGACTTTCTGAATGTTATATTTAGATCATCTCTCAGCCTGGTTGAAAATTTTGGGGCAGGGGGGAGGGGTTAGTATAGTCTGTTGAAAAACGGTAAACACTCAACTGAAGAGAAATGACCTCTCTTCAGAGTACAGGTCAGTTGAGTTTATTTAGGTTAATGAAAGAAACTGAGTTGAGAGGTGAGTATATCTTGCTTCTGCTTGAGCGGTCGTCTCAGTTCCAAAGAATCAATTTCCCCAAAAATTTGTTTTGAATCGACAGGACGGCTTCACTCCCTTGGCTGTCGCCTTGCAACAAGGACACGACAAAGTCGTCGCAGTGCTCCTGGAAAACGACCGGGCCGGGAAGACCAGACTGCCCGCCCTCCACATCGCTGCTCGAAAGGACGACACCAAAGCTGCCGCTCTCCTCCTACAGAGCGGACACAACCCAGATGTGACATCGAAGGTGAGGAGAGAGAGTATTAAAGGCATTGAAGACTCGCCCCAAACCGTGTGCGGCCTTCTGAAAAAGTTAACTTTCTGTTGCTTGCAAGTGACGTTTTGTTTGTGTCGCTGCAAAATGCAGACAGTAATGAAACATGATACCTTGTTATCTTCAGCTGGACCTGAGATGTCCATCGCTGTATCGTTGATCACTGTGCTGTGGGTATTGACCGCAGCTTTATGTACTGAATGTACACTATAGTGTCTAATTACCGACGGTAGCAAGCTGTGTGTGTATTTTCTGGGATCAATGGTGGTGTCTAACACTTCTGTTTCACCTCATTCGAAACTAGGTCAGATTTCCGGCATTAGACGTTTCTTTTTGCGTGTCTTCACACCCTCTAAAAAGGGAGGACTTTGATACCTGTAGGACACAGCTGAGTATGCGTGATAATCGACTCTACATTCAGTTATTTATAAGATCTGATAGAAACCCACGATCACTCTCTGTTGAATCGATTGATTATAACCAATATAAAAGTACGGTTACTTTGGTAAAATATTGGTAAATTGATAAAATGCAATATTGGTAAATCAATAAAAAAATGACTACTGACATGAATTGATTTTGAAGATGGTTATAAAAGAAAAAAGTTGTCATGGAAACTTTCAGAGAGGGTAGCTGCATGGTAAATTCAAACATGAAATTGTTTTTGAAAATATTGAAGAAATTTCCATGTCCTAGAAAATCATATGGTCACTTGACAATCAAGCTATCTTGGTGGCCATGACAGGTAAGAAGGCAGAGCCTGGAACTAATTATTAATTATTGGGAGGTTGGAATCCCCTACAGTAGCTCGGAAAAAGAAATTTCCGAAAAAAATATGTATCGTCGTTAGATCGTGAGCAGAATATGATGATTTCTAGGAGAAGAGCGAAAGTAGAAACATAGGAGTGATTATATTTTGCTTGTATATAATATGTATATATTCCTGATTTTGGATTTCCAAAGATGTAAGTATTATGTCATGAGCAGAATGGTCATAAAAGTCAGGTGTTAAATAATCCCAATTTTTCCCCTGTAGTTATCTTCATTTTGGGGGCATCCCAACAGAAGTGTCTACTTAATTATCAAAAAGGAAATAATGAAATCCTACCATCATTGCATGTATGATCTGTGTGCAAGTGAATGTCTATTAAAGTTACTCCATATAAAATAATACTGTGCTGTTTATTATAACATTGCAGGCAGGTTGCTAGATATTGTTTACCCCCTGAGGTACTAAGTTTAATTCAACAGAGAAGGCAATTCCTTCAATCTAAAATCAGTGAACTGTGAACACCAGACACACATGGTCGGATATAGTAACTAGCTGGCACCACCCTGCAGCAGTTATGGGATGTCTCACGGGTGAACTCTGCTAGAGCTCAATGAATTTTGCTGTATACTGTCGTTCATTATATCTTTTATGATGAGTCTTGCGTGAGATCGAAAAATGAAAACTCATTCGAGAGAGATACGTTATGGCTTAGTACAGTAGCAGAATGCTCTATACCAGATCTGTACATTTTTGAACCGTTTATTAAAAATGAACCGTTGTTTATGGTTGAGAGTGTTTTTCTTCATGCACTTTCCAGATGATTTTGAAGTTTCATTTATTAATTCTTCAACTGTGTATCTATCATTTTCCAACACGGTTGTGGTGCGTAACAGGTTTTATCCTTTATCGAACAGTAGAAAGCAGGGTCATAGTTAACATTAAAGGAAGACTTTAGGCACAAAATTATGTTTGTGGTATAATTTAGACGATTAAAAAAAACATAGCTGAAAAGTCCAGGTTGTATTTATCTAACCCTGATATTTTTTTTTGATGAAAAGGACCATTTAAACAACAGGTTCATGAGTTAAAGTGACTGGACTTTGTAGTCTAATCCACAGACCGACCATGAGGTCAGGACCTCAATGAGAAATCTATAGACTTTTATAGCCTCAAAAATTCCAAATCATATCATTTATCTTCTCATTTATGTCTGATCTCGTTTGTTCCTTCAGAGTGGATTTACTCCTCTTCACATTGCGGCTCATTATGGACATGTCACCGTGGCAACCTTGCTTCTACAGAAGGGCGCTACCGTAGACTATTCTGCTAGGGTGAGTGGTCGGCCGTAGGGCTCAGGAGGGTGGAATCTTTTGCGGTCAGTTTTGGACAACAAAATATCCTGTGGTTGCTGATTGTGCAAACCAGTTTGTTTAATACTTGTTGACATTTATTTGCTGTCAGATCTGACCTGAATCGAGGTGAAATGTCCAGCAATTTGAGAAATGGCGAAATCCCCAACAAAATGCGAAATGAAGAGTTAGACTTTCATGTCCTAACAGTTTACTCTGAAGAAAAAAACCTAAAAATAGGTTAACTGAGAATGGCTTGTTATGTTAGAATTGGTATTGGGAAACATATGATGACTGACTTATTTCATCCAAAATAGCAAGGAACATCTAGGTTGCCAGGAAGGTTTCCAACAAGTTTTTTTTCTCTTGAAACATTTGCTCTGCTTTATGATTTTGTGTTCAAAAGCTACAATTGCCTTCTACAAAAATATCATTACACCCTTGAGAGAAAAGTCTAGCTCGGTAGTTCATGAAATGAAAATAATGTCATTCACTCTCATTTTGGCAGTTGGTAGGAAATCCCTTTTTTCCATTTTAATTGGGTTATTATTTATGCCTGACTTCAGAGAATCCTCGGTGGTACAGGTAATCCTCCCATTTACAGAACGTGACAAAACATCTTTACCTGGAACAACTTACCAAATTCCTCTTGTTCAATTTTGTCAATAGGTCAGGATGTGTTTTAAGGAAGTTGAGAAGGGCCTATTTTCAAGGGAGGTGTTACCAATCATGTGGTTGAAACTTTTCCCATGTGGATGGGTGGGAGGATGGATTGGGTATGGGGAGGGGTGGGTTATGAAAGTAGAGGCACAACAGGGTAGCTGCTATCCATTGACAAGGGTATGACGAAGTTTTTTTGATGGAAAAATGAAAATTCTGCATACATTGTTTCATAGGAAAGTAGAAGGAGGAGGGGGGAGGGCCAAATTAGCAGTAGTGTAATGGTGGACAATTTGTCACAGCACTGCAGCTTGTAACTCCATGATCACTCTTCCATAAAAAAAAGTTTAAAAATGACAAGAAGTAAGTCAGAAAATGTACTAGTAAAAAATTTAAATAAATAAATAAAAATGAATAATAATAATAATTTGGTGTTAATCTGGCACATGTATGGCAAAAATACATTTATATATGTATATTTTTTATGTATAAAAATAGTAAAAATTGTCGGTATTAAACTGACGGTATTATTTGTGCCCAAGCGAGGTTGCATGCATGGCACATAAGGTTGTATGTAGCGATTGTAATCACATGGGTTTAGTAAACCTGATGCTGATGCAAGCCTGTGTTTGTCACATGTCATGTAAAAGAAACAAACAGTGGTGTCATATTCAATACTTGAGAAGGGCCCAATCCTTGATTGTTCGCCCCTTTGCTCATCGTCCGTGTTTTTTCTACCGCCTCTTTGCAACCCGGAGGGTACCCTCCGATACACTCGCAGCATCACTCATCGGCAGACGTGAACAGAATAACAAGACCCTAGATTGCTTTCTCTGACAAAAACATTGGTTAAATATTCAGAAATTTGAGAGGAAACGTTTGTAAAAATGACAAGTATCTGTTACAAAATGATAACAAAATTTCCATAACTGTGAATAGTCGCTGTTTTTGGGGGTATCTTCAATCTGTTTTCCAGTCGGTCGGTGATTTTATCAAACCTACCGATTTTTAAATGAAGTAAAGTAGTAACTAACCTTAAACATGACACCTTCCCAGATAACGAATTGGAGCTTAACTCTCAGCATTCATCGCTTAGACACTTTTACTTTTAGTTGCATAATGGGTCCAACTATGACACACTTTAATAAGACTCTCAGCTGACAAATTTGACTCATTGTTGAATAAATTTCTTCAAAATTCTACATAATATAGCTTTCGCAATGTGTTAACAAAATGAAGATGTACATATTAACGTATTTTGACAGAAATGTTGAAGGAACTGAAGCAGTCAGTATCTTGCAAATAATAGTGCTGTACTGGATCCTATTAATGGCATTGTTCTACATTAAAAAGAATGGAATGCATTTGGAAATTAACTGGGATGTCTTTAAATGAGTTAAAGTACAATCTCATTGTTTTAATGCAAATATAATAAGTACTGTCAGAAGGTTCTAGCAAGAATAATTTGGGGATATTTTATTATTTTCAGGTTTTATATTGGATGCTAAAACAAAGAACATCTACCTGATAATTAGCAATTTGACGCAAAGAAGTTACTTGATAATGATGATTTGACGTAAACTTTGCATTTATGCATCATCGTTTGACTTTTTTAGTCATAAAAAAACATGTTGAGAGACTTGCTAGCACACTTCAAGTTTGGCCCGAGACTTCCTGTTCCTATGGTTAAAATTCTGAAATTTCCAAAGTGCATCATAATAAGTCCCACGATAACACATAGTCACATATTCAAAACACGAAGGAAAATTTGAATATTTTTGACGATTTACAAACATTATGTGAAATAAAACCAACGATTGTGAATATATACAATAGAAACATAAGATCCTTTTGTTAAATCTGTACAAAATTATGCAGACTGAGCAAAATACAAAACAGACTCAGTTCCAAACAATAGACCACTCTCCTCGCAAGAGCTGTTATGACTGGATTAAATACACTAGCTGTGTGTCTCTCACAGCAAGTTAAAAGTACACGCTACCAATAATAACTCGGTTGAAAATACTCCATGCGTAAACATATATTTTATAACTTGAAATTGCTAAATTGGATTATTATTTCACTGGGCCATCAATGGATTCCCAGTACCCCTTTTGAGTAACACGGCTGTTTCGATGTACCTATAAAACAAATGCTGATTTATTCCAATTGTGTGACAGTTCTTCTCTTTTCTTTGTCCTCCACAGAACCACATTACACCCCTTCATGTTGCTGCCAAGTGGGGTAAGGTCAACATGGTGAACACACTGCTAGACAGAGGGGCTAAAATTGATGCCAAGACAAGGGTAAGCTTTGAGTATATTGAAATATCAATTATGTCATGCAGCGTGAGAGGAACGAAAGTTTCTTGTGTAAAGTGTATTAAAAATGAATTCTGTTTGGCATTCATGTTGTACTTATGGTGAAGTACGACTTTATAATATTTCATGCCCTATTATATATTTTTTTCATCTTTTTTTTTGTCTTTCCTCTCTCTTCATCAGGACGGTCTGACACCTCTTCACTGCTCTGCTCGCAGCGGCCACGATCAATGCGTCGACCAGCTCCTAGAGAGGGGAGCCCCTATTTCAACTAAAACAAAGGTGTGTATTTGTTTTTATCTGCTGATCATTATCCTCTTGATAGAAAGAAATGCAGGGAAAGAAAACAAGCTTAAGATTTTTCTGTTGTTTGGATTTAGTTTTGAAATGTCTTACCAATGCAGAGTATAGAGTAGTGACAGACTCTACATATGCATGGTTTCCAGTGATCTTACCATTCAAGTTTGTCGAAGATACTGTAGCCACTGTCCAAATACATCTCCAGAAAGATATCAGTCCATTATAGTTACTATACAGCGACACTGTTTTGCTCCTTCAATGTAGAAACTTAATAGATTGCTGAAATCTATAACTGCCCTTCTTCTGCAATTTATTTCCCATGTAAGCCTGTCTGTCTGTTTGGTTTCTGAAGATAATATTCCTTGTGTAGAGAGTTCAAGTTCATCTATACATGACATTAACTCACTGAGCTGTGGTTGTGCAGGTTATAAGAACATGCTTCCCACCACAGAGTGGGTTGTGCGGTGCCTTCTGACACTTCCCACACAGCATTTTGCTTTAATTGATTAAAATATTCCTCCCACCACATAGTGGTTTGTGCCTTCTGACACTTTCCACACAAGCATGTTGCTTTAATTGATGAAAATATTTTCTCCCACCACAGAGTGGGTCACTTCCCACACAGCATGTTGAAATATTTTCTCCCACCACAGAGTGGGTTATTGCCTTCGGACACTTCCCACACAGCATGTTGCTCTAATTGATGAAAATCTTTCTCCCACCACAGAGTGGGATGTGCCTTCTCCTCCACATCTCATTTTTCCACCACTCAGGGTGTTGCTTAAAATTTTTCCTTGATATTCTTTCCCTTCCACAGAGTGGGTTGGCCCCTCTTCACATGGCCGCTCAGGGCGACCATGTCGACAGCGCTCGTCTGCTTCTCTTTCACAAAGCACCTGTCGATGATGTCACCGTGGTAAGATGAAACTCCTTCAAACAATTTTTTTGACACATGTTTTTGCAAATTCTGATCAACTTTGAATTGAATGTGTCCAAAACTGGTACGAGAAAAGTCCTGATGTGGCGATGAGACCAAATACAATTTAGTCTGAACAGAGTTTGGCACCAAAGTTAAATTTTAAGAAAAAAGGGGGAAAATATGTTGACATGTATCAGTGTATGCGTGAGTCATCAGAGCAGATGTTGAAATGTATTAGTGTATGTGTGGGTAGTCTTGAGTACTTGGGAAGTCATTGTTTTCATTTAAAGTAGATTTTACCATCTCCTCAACATATTTTATACCAAACCTTTCAAGTTACACTCAAAACAAGATTGCAATGGATCTGAACAAAATGATTGAGTCCTAGAATATTTCATTTATTTATATAATAATTCATTTATTCATTATTAATTCATTATAGATACAATTCATGAATAAACTAAGAAGCTATACTATATTATGCTAGTATCAAGGTAAACATCAAAAGGTTACTAGTTCAGACAAATAATTAGTCTATAAGGAAGGTTCCAAGCTCTTCTGTTTGAATAAAGATTGCTGCACGGTAAAATGAAAAGAATTTACGAAGGATCGAATTCTACGTAATATGATAATTTTCTTAATTCCTTTTGGATTAAGTTAGAAAACACTTCTGTGCAGGAAATTGGGGGGGGGGGTGGGTTGCTTTTCATCATCCTGAAGTCTTCTTGACATCTTGTTAAACTAGGTTCAAATAAAGTTGAATTAGAGATTAATATGGTGATCAGTTCGTTGTTAGAGATATTTCTCCGCTCAGACACTTTCTTGTGTTAGTGTTGCTCACATACAAGAAAAGTCAGTCAACAGTATTAAACAAATTTCACTTGTTGGTAAGGTCAAAGCTAACAAACGGAAGTGTTGATGGATTTGTGATCAAAACTCATCTCAATACAAAGCCAAAATATGAAAATAATAACGTCAGAAACAGCTGTTTTTTTTTACAAAATGCCTATCTAAAGAATAGTGCCAAGGAAAAGTGAACAAATATGAAAACATAATTGGTAAAATTGACACTACTATGCTGCTGCTTGAACATAGTTTATCAATTTTGTTTCACTTGTGTTGTAAACTATGTCAATACATTATGTGTGTTACTGTCAACACATTCACCATTCTGCATACATCACATTGAGATGGATTGGGAGTCTCTGTGTCAAGGGATACCCACAGCAACGACCCCATGTAGAATCGATGATTGATCGACTCGGAAAGTCCTATGTGATGTCTGATGGATTGCGGAGCATTGGCTTGTAAAATTAGTATTGGATGATTTTAGCTGTGGGAATGTAGGATTGGGCACATCTAAGACAAAATCAAGGAAATCGTATCGACCTATATAGCTATTTGAACCATTATGGGATAGTCTTTTGGAGGGTTAAATAAGCCAGTAGCAAACAGTTTGGTGACGGATTGTTTCATTCAAAATGGAGGCAAGAATGGGGAAGGATGGAGGGTAGCAGGAGAGGGGGATGGGGGTGGGGGTTGTATAAGGAGGAGAATGGATTTAAGTTTAATAAAACTCTAGTTACTCCTGGTGTTTCAATTGTGGGTTTAGTTGTGATGAAAAAATGGGTGAATGTAAGAAGAGAGATACATGGACAAATTATATGAGATCAAAATGGAAACTATAACTTACACTTTGGCCTGATGTATTCGAATTTGTGCTGACATAAATTAATTTGGAAGGAATCGCAAAGATGGTACACTGTTGTATGTGTATGACTCCCTTTGAAGAGTTTTCATCATTTCATCGTAACACATTTGGAATTTCCATGATTAATTACTCTTACCGATTGAAACCATCTCCACTCACACCCACAGGATTACCTGACTCCGCTGCACGTAGCAGCTCATTGCGGACATCATCGTGTGGCCAAGCTTCTCCTCGATCGTAAAGCTACTGCAGACGCTAGAGCCTTGGTGAGTGACAAACTGTCATCTTCTCTCCCACCCCCCTCCCCCTCCTCCCCCTCCATCCCCTCCACCTCCATCCCCATATTGCCAATTAAAGTTACTCGCAAATACTGGATTAGTGTTGCATTGTGACACAGGTACTTGTAAAGACTGGACTGTTGTCACACTTAATCACACAGATTCTTGAAACTGATGAACTGCGGTCACACTGTGACAATACATGTGCAATACATAGACTGTTGTCACATTGCATGACATGTGGTTGTACTGACTGGACTGTTGTCATACTGTGACATCGATACTTGACTTCTGTCTTACTGCTGTCTTGTACTGTGAAGCAGACACTTTGCATTGACTGGACTGCTAGCACACTGTGACACTGGTACTTGTACTGACTTGACTGTTGTGACACTGTATAACACTGCAAGGACTGGACTGCTATCACACTGTGACACTGGTACTGAAGTGACTGCTGTGACACTGTATGACACTGCAATGACTTGGCTGCTATCACACTGTGACAGATACTTGCATGACTGGACTGTTGTCACACTGTTTTACACAGGTACTTGCAATGACTGGACTGTTGTCACAGTACTGTTAGTACATTGTGTGACACAGACAATTGCAGGGCATTGACCATTGTCACAGTGTAAGATTCAAGTGTTGATTACATAAGCATGACCGAAGCTTGAACAGCAAATGATCAACAAAAAGAATGCTTTGACTGCGACGAAAGTTCTCTTGATGAAAAGGTAAAATAATTTGTGTTTAAATCAATGGCTTTCAATCAGAACTGTCAAAATTGCTGGATGCACACCATTTTATCATGATGACAGAAGATTTTTGAAAACCAGCCAACTTCGTTTCTTATGATTTTTCTTTTCTTTTGACAATTTTTCCTCTGGCAATTTCTATATTTTAGTTGAATTTTAATATTGAACAGCCATAGTTATGTTCTTCAAATTTGATGAAGCAGGTGTTTGCCTGTTTGTTGCGGCTTTCCGGGCAAACTTTTTGCGGTGATATTTATTTTCATCTAAATTTCTCACAACAGAATGGATTTACCCCACTCCACATCGCCTGCAAGAAGAACCGTATCAAGGTCATTGAACTTCTCTTGAAGTACGGTGCCTCCATTCACGCTACGACAGAGGTACGAATTTTATCTGATTTTTTTTTAATTACAAGACTTTTAATAACATTCAACTTGATGACAGTACCTACTTGTGCCATTTCAGGTGCAAGTAATTCACATCCATCATTTCCACCAAGACCAGGGCAAACCAATGCAAAGATTAATTATCTTTGTTAATTCTCAGAAGATTAACTTTACACTTTTTCACCTGCGCTGGAAAATAATATTTGTAATTAAGAGTAAAATTTGTGAAATTGTTTCTGGCAATCTAAGATTGTTTACAATGGCAATATTGAATAAAACGCAAGGTATGACAAGTGTAACTTGGTAGTTTCCATTCTCAGTGGAGTAGCTGGGAATTACCTCATGGAGGGTGGTCGGGGTGAGGGAGGGGAATCATTTACAAAGGTTAGCATTGTCGAAGGTGGAAATGTAGGATCAGGAGGGAATTGTTTCACCCTTTCCTTTGTACTGCCCAGCCTGCTACACTGTGTTCCTTCTTTTTCTGTGATGGGGGAGTTAATTAGCTAATTTACTGGACAGACGAAAGGTTTAAAGATGAGGAGTAGCGAGGGAGATGGTTGTGTGTTGGGAAGAAAGGAAGAGGGGGGAGGGGTGGCAGTGTAAGGGGCTTGTGCCTAAATTACCATCCATCCAACACTTTCTTTTTTCCTCATTACATCTTTGTTATTTTACCCCCTTTTCTCCTCTATAGTCTGGACTGACCCCACTGCATGCGGCAGCCTTCATGGGCAATGTTCAAATTGTCCCATACTTGATCAAGAATGGTGCCAAGGTTAATGTAACCAATGTGGTAAGTCTTTCTTTCTTCTTTTTTTTTTTGGGGGGGTAGGGGGAGGGGGTGGTGTTTAGTATTATTGAGATATGAATCACTAAGCTGCAACTTTGGACCTGTACAAGTAAATGGTTGGTATGTGGGTCACAAGGTGTTTTTAGAGGATTGTAAGGTTATGTTGAATAGAATTTAATGGCATTAAATATTTGACATCATTGATTGATTTCAGGAAATTCAAGGAAAGGCTGGGGGATGGGGGTGTGGGGGGGGTAGGGGAATATTGGAAAATTAGGGCTTAGTATGTTGACAGGGGCTGAGGCTAAGATGGGACATAGTTTATAGTGTTAGATTAATGTATTGAATTTATCCACTCTTAAGGTTAACTACAGAATGTTGTGAAAGAAAAGAGGAGTTTGTTGTGGGGGTTGGGGTTATTTTGTGAGGGGTGGGGTATGTTGTGGAGATGAGGTATGTTGTGGGAGTGGGTGTATGTAGTGGGGGGCTAGGGGTTGGGATTGGTTCAAGCAATGAGGTGCTGATTGGTCAAAATTGTAGTGATTATAGGGTGAGGTTGTAAGGCGCAGTTGCACTTTACTGACTTTAAACACCAAAGTGAGCCTTTGTGGAATCGTGCATATGTTTCATCCTTTCGACAGAGAGGCGAGACTCCGCTGCATCTCGCAGCACGCTCCAACCAGATAGACGTGATGAAGATCCTCATCGATAACGGCGCCACGGTGGATGCATGTGCGCACGAGAACCAGACCCCTCTCCATATCGCAGCCAGGCTCGGAAATGCGGAGATAGTCACTCTCCTGTTGGAGAAAGGTGCCAACGCTGACGCACAGACTCGCGACCAGTACACCGCCCTCCACATCGCAGCCCGTGAAGGAAAAGAAGATGTGGCTGCCGTTCTCCTTGATCGCGGTGCCACCCTCTCCATGAAAACCAAGGTAACCTACTGCTCATTTCATTAATAAAAGGAAAAATTGGATGTGCCATTTAGAGAAAGAACGATGACAATTTACACTGTTTTACACCTTAACTTCTTGCTTATAACTATACTGCAAGATTCAAAGAGTTTAAGGAATCAAGCATAGACAAAGATTTTCATACAGAATTTTGGATATGTAAATCATTTGTGCATTTTTGTCTGAGTTTTTTATATTTTATACCTCTTATTTCTTGTTTTATCTGCAGAAAGACTTCACTCCTCTTCATGTCGCTGCCAAATATGGCCGGCTAGAGGTAGCATCACTCCTTTTACGAAATTATGCAGCACCGGATGCCAAAGCTCAGGTATGTATTTGAAGAGACGACGTGACAGTCATATAATCTCTGTTCCCATCTCAGGAAGGCAATTTGGATGGCTGTTAGCTTGTCGAGTTTGTATCGAGTAACAAAACTCACGGACAGAATCAATCCAGAAACCAAAACCTTGATTTGCTGAGTTTTATTCTGTCAGTGAGTTGATCACAGTCTGTGTAAATTAAGATGGACTCTCACGTGCCATCATGGAGGTCCTACATCTTTGAGATGTGGAGAAATAGGAACTCAGTTCTCAGTGCAATTTGAACGACTAACTACGTCCAGCCAATCGCAATACTAGATTTTGATCACGAGATAACGTGGACCAATCAGTCTGCAGCAATCTACATATAATGCATAATCATTTGGTCACAGAGCAAAGGTAAGATAGATACATGATACAATGTATTCACTTTTAGTTGAAAACGTCATCTGAAATATCTTCGTGACAAATTTTCAGGGATATTTGAAAAGCTAATGCAACACCACAGGAAAGTCTCTATAAAAAAGTGATTGTGTCTTAATAGGTAATAACACTTTAAGGAAATTGATTTCTTTGCACGGTATGGCTAAACAGAGTACTGACTGGGAAATATTAGACAATGGAAAATAGCCGAGAAATTTACTGCTGGAACGGGATTTGAACCAATGACCTCTGGGTTTCAAGCCCAGTGCTCTATCAACTGAGCAAGCCAGCCCTCAGCTGGTGACGATCCTTATTAAATTTCTTTACTCTTTCCCAAGAAAAAAAAAATTGTATTGAAATATAGTCCTGGTATTTACTTTATACCTAAAAAACCCCATCTTTTATTGCTTTACATCACACTAACTATAGTTAACTTGAGAAGTAAAATACTCCAATATTAACTGGTTTTTATCTCTCACCCTTTCCAGAATGGTCTCACCCCTCTTCACATCGCTGCACACTACGATAATGTCGACGTTGCTATGCTGCTCTTAGACCATGGTGCCTCGCCTCACACGGCAGCAAAGGTAGGCTCTTCAGGGCATCCTTACATGGTTGGCAAAGAAAGAAATCTAGCATTAAGCTTGAAGTTCAATCGACTGATTCGACTTTCATTTCTAATCAGGGTTCCAAAGTTTCATTTCCTAGTGGCATTCTGGTAAAATGTCTTGCCAAACTTCTAGCAACCAAAAGATACTGAGAACAATAGAGTATTGTACTTTTTAATAGAGCTCAATTACAATGCCTTTAAATGTCAATGTTTAAAATGTTAACAACATTAAAACACTGATTGACTTCCATTCACTTATCAGTGTTAGAAAGTTGTATTTCAAAGTGTCGTGCTGATACAAATATCTTACAACCTCCTTCCTTCCCCCCCCCCACTGTGGTAGACATGCATATCGAAGTATAATTGTTATTATTAGATCTGAATAACATTGCCTTTAATAATTTGATTGTTATTTATTTGTTATTTACCTTTAGAATGGTTTCACACCACTTCATATTGCTGCCAAGAAGAATCAGATGGACGTGGCGACCACCCTCTTAGAGTACGGTGCAGAACCAAACGCCACCACCAAACACGGTATCAGTCCTGTTCACCTGGCAGCCTTAGAGGGCCATTCAGACATGCTCTCGCTTCTCCTAGAACGGGGTGCAAAACCAGACATTGTATCAAAGGTGAGGTTCATTCCACTCCCAAACATTTCTATCAAATAAATGGGTGGGTCATATCAGATATAATTACAAGCAATTTTGGATTCATATTTTTCATCAGTTCCTGGTGAACGTATCTCTCCTGGTTTTGTCAAATGTTTCAAAATTTGGAAGTTACATTTGTGGGTTGGTTTGTATCTTCAGTTAGTTCACAAGCCAGTGCCTGTCCAATGTTCATTCCATGAATTGATATAAACTATCATTGTAAATTTATATCAGTGTTCATTTACCACTTCCCCCTCGACTTTGATTTGTCAATGGGTAGAAAAGGTTTATACGATAAAATTGCATTATCTGGAAGCACGGAACATGTTTTAATCCCTGCTAATGAAGGTTGCGTCCTAAACTTAACACATCTGTTGCTTGTCCTTGTGAAGACTGGTTTTGATGAGAAGTTTAATTTTGATTTTCTGTTTCTTTAGAATGGCCTGACACCTCTTCATCTAGCGGCTCAAGAAGACCAGTTGAACTGCGCTGTCATCCTCGTCAATAGCAAAGCTGAAATCGACCCCAAAACCAAGGCCGGCTACACACCCTTGCATGTGGCTTGTCACCATGGCAACATAAAGACTGCCACCTATCTCTTGGAACATGATGCAAGTGTCCATGAGAAGACCAAGGTATGGGTGTTGATTGGGAAGCCTGAGTTTTGACACATTTTTGCAGCTTAGATAGTAAGCTTTGTAGATAATTAATGGCATGTGAATACAAAGAAAATCAGTCACTGTGAATGACTACTGAGTAGAGATAATATTAACATTATGATTCCCATATTATATTCTTCAAGATACCTTCTTTAAAATTTGATTGATCAAAGATAAAAAAAAAATTTTGTTGTTGGAAAGTTTTGCCTTTTAAAGTTTTAAACCAATAGAATATTTATTTCCCTGAGCTGTAGAAGAACCAAACCTTTGAGTTTGATATACCAGATTTTTATGTAAAAAACTGTATTTTGACTTAAACTCTCCTGAAATGTTTCTTTCTTGTTTTGATTCCATTTCTCTCTAGCACGGGCTGACTCCTCTCCATCAAGGAGCACAGCAGGGTCATGTCGGGATCGTCAACATCCTACTCGCCCACAGCGCAGACCCTAATGAGAAAGCAAATGTAAGTAGCGATTCACCTGTCTGTAGAAAAGAAATTAAATATTATAAGCCACAGATAATTTTCAGTATTCCGTCCTTGCCCTCTTTCCTCAGCCCCCACATGAACCTTTCCTTTCTTACCCAACTTTTCATAAATTGTTTTCCCGTCAAAAAGGAATTGGATGTTACTGTATGCTTGGTGATTCTTATTTAATTCATAGGTTTGCAGATTTGCTATATCTGATAATATGTAAATTTTCTCCTTGAGCGTGTTACAGAAAATATCAAAGATGTTGTTGAGTTGATGCCAGGATGGTAACCTTCTTCAATTCCTCCTTCAGAAAACAAAACAAAAAAGAACGATCAATTTACAAAAAGCTTGACATTTGGTTAAAGTTCCCAGACTGCTGAAATCATTTTTAATAAACAATATTCAAGAACCTTGACATCCAAGGAATTATGACAACTCTGAAAATACCCAAGAGAGATTTTACCAAAATGCTGTTGGTTCAAAAGCATAAACATTTATCTTTAACGTGGAAAGTGTAGCTTTGAGAGCATTTTATTGAAAGAGAAAAATTTGCCTCGTCGTTGCAAATTTTGATGCCAATGTAGGTGAGATCTTGAGCACTAAACGTATTGCTCATCTGTTGGGCTAGTGACTTAGCAAGTGCTGAATTCAATGACACAGTCAGTTTGAGATGTCTGAAAGAAACATCCTTTCAAAATTAAAAGCTTGCACCTTCAAACTAGGTTTTTTTTTTAAAAACAAATATGCCATATTTACCAATAAGTTTTAACACTGTAATGGAACAGAATGACTTGAAATTGGAAAATATTTGGTTTCATTTTCTGATATGAATGTGTTCGATTTTTAGTCATCATTGGGGTTGTTCTAGCAGACATGTTTTATATCCACTCTTCAGTGGAAAGTGGGTTTAGAAAGTGGGTTTGGAAGTGGGTTTGGAAAGAAGTCACTAGCTTGACAAAAACATTTCAAAAAGATGAGAAAAAGTTTTCATTTTTTCTGACAAAGTAAGAATTTGTTCAGAGAAAAGGACCAATCAAATTTGTTTAAATGATTTCTCTTTCAGAATGGCTACACCCCACTGGCTATCGCCAAGCGCCTTGGTTACATCTCAGTGGTCAACACCTTGACCATTGTCACCGAAGAAACAACCGTAGTCATCTCGGTATGTGTGTTTTCAGTTTTTATTACTGACTGCCTAATGTGCTTAAAGTAATAGAAAACTCACCCCCCCCCCCCACCCTTAACTGTTCTCTTCAAGTTGGTTTTCTAAAAAGCTGTAAATTTTGTGAATTCTTGTCACACTTTGATTTGAAGAGATAATCCTTCCTCCATACCCCAGCAAAATTCATCTTTCAAGCCTTTGACTTTCTCTGACACAATATCCTCGCAACCCACAAGGCATGGATATGTAGCTTTCAAAAGAGACAAATTAGTAGTCCTAGTTGAATATATGTAAAGGCATTTTAAGTCATTAAACTTTGTTATTCTGTGAAGTTGAATAACTTGAAAGACACCATAACTTTTTTCCAGAAGGAAGGGATTGATGCCAGTTGGTGCCTTGGGGAGGGGGGAGGGGAGGGGGCTATCTTGTGGCATTGGGTGATCAAGAAAATGAATAATAACCACCATCTAAATGAGTAATATCTTGTCTTCTATTGCTTGACAAACCTTTATTGCAATATCCATAAAACCCATTCCATCTATAAAACAAGAGACTTTCATTGGGGGCTGATGAACATCATATAAGTAGTGAAATGTAAAGTGGCTGTTTAAAAGGCAAGCAACCATTAATGAAGGAAATATCTTTCTTGAGTCGTTGCTGCTGTTTTTATTATCTTTTATCGAGATCAAAATTTACGTCATTCTGTAGTCCTCATTTTCATTTGTGCTCATTTAATAAATTTATCTCACAACCTTCCCTGTAGCCCAATGATGAAAAACTTAAAGTGCAAGTCCCTGAAACTATGCAAATCAACTTTATGTCCGATTCCGACGATGAAGGTAAGTTTTTACACCATTTTATTATTCTCTCTTTCTTGAATTCAAATTTTAAATTTTGTTTCCCCCTTTGTTTTTAGTTTCTGCATTTCACATACTTAGTTAAATTTCCTGTTTTGCAAGTTACATCAATGTTATATTCTGACAATGAACTGTTTCCTCCTCACCTTGAGTTGTCTTTGGCCTTTAACAACGGATATAAATTCCATTATATCCTGTTGTTTTTCCCAGTTTCTGTAAGGACAATGTATTTTTTTTCCATTCTTTTATTTACACTTCTCATGATTTTTCCATGATTTTTCCATGATACCTGTTTTGCCCTATGCTTTAACCTGTGAACAACACTTGTGGGTTTTGTACAAATTTTATCCTTTTCCATGAATTTTCCCCTGTCAAAGATTTGTTTCGTCCATTACTTTGCAAAAACAATTTGTTTTGACTGCAATGTATATACATGTTCATAACGTAGCCAATCATTTCTGCGCTCTCTCTAAATTTGTCCATGACTTTTCTATGACTTTTCCATGACTTTATGAAAACAATTTGTTTTGACTGCAATTTATATACATGTTCATAACGTAGGCAAAAATTTCTGTGCTCTTTCAATATTTGTCCATGACTTTTCCATGACATCTGCTTCTATTTTTGATGATCCATGAAAGGATTTGCTATGAATTGCAAATAAGTTGATTGTCAAAGTAGTAAACAAATGCTTTGTTTAGATATTTGAAGAAAACACATCTTCTGAATGTTGCCCATCTCCTTAAATTTTTTTTGTATTGAATTGCATTTTCTTGGTAACCAAATTTTTACAACTTGTAATGTATTGAACTTTCTCTCCCTATTACCATGTTTTTCTCCCTTTTCTCAAACATTCAATCAATATAGTGCTTTTATCCATGACACTAATCTTCTAGTTTTGAGATTTTGTGCGAAGACTGTGACAGCAAATCGATAGAAACAGACTGTAGGAACCCAATCAATAAACCTGACTTTGGTCTGAATTTCTGAAATTTATCAAATCATTTCCTAGCAGATTTAACTAATTTATACCGATTTCAGTTATTAAAAATGTAGTTATTGATTAACAGCTGTGGAATTAATTACTTGTCTCTTTCTAAAGTCTATGTAAAGTCTGCCGATGACCCAATAACTATCAATAATACTTGTACTGTTGTTTGTTCACTTGTTTACCCTGTGAAAATCTTTTCAAACAACGATTATAGCACCTACAAATACATACTAGGAAGTGGCAATGTGATTTTGAGGGATGGGGGAGGTGGGAGGGGGGGTGGGTGAGTGGAGAGGGAAATTTTATGAAGCTGTTTGAGTATCTGATTTGGGAAAGTGGTATATCTTACTTACACACAGATGTGGTACACAAGATTGTGTCAAATGGCTTTTGGTGTTAGATTTTTAAAGTTTACTGACACAGGTTTCAAGTAAGCTATTTTAAGGAATTCCAAACTGCAGGCATACCTCCTACAGTAGATGCTTTGAAATATTTCAGAGATCAGGGGGGTACGTTAAGTTTGGTAGACGATGTCATTCGTCCAGTATACTTTTTTACTTTTTGTGGTGTTATTACATAACAGATTGAAAGTCACGAATAATTTATATAACTGCTTTTTTCGAGATTTGTTTATACCGAGCATATTTACACGCCATATCTCGTAGCAAGAGTAGCTGAAAAAGATCCCAGTCAAACACAAACTGGAGAAGATGAGCACGGATATCATACAATATCCGAAAGATGTACAATATTTCATAAATAGTTTTACATCTGAGTCCATATTAAGAGCTGGTAGGCAGACTATAAAGATTTCATCTCCACTACGATATATAAGAAAGAACCCTCATTAGCATACATTAGCATATCATTACCATATATCTTGCTGCTTTATTTCATTTTCTGACATATCATGAGATCAGAGATATTTTTTTCCTGAATTTCTAAAATGCCACTTTCACTGAATATAGTCTCTATCAACCTACTGCTTAATACATTCTAAAAACAAAACATTATCTAATCTCTAGTTAGGTAACCCGACAGTGTTTACGTTTCAAAATTACCAAAATGCCTGACAAGAAGTTTGAAAGTGTCTGTTACTATCGTGCGTGACATTCTTCAATTCTAGAATAAAGATCATATGGTTAAAGGCTAGATGTATTAAGGTGCCGGGGGGTTGGGGGGGGGGTGCTTGAGAGTGAAAGATGTTGTTTGGCTTTTTTGCCCTGGCTCTCTCTGTCTTTGGGTGACATTTTTTCAAGAGTATATGGAAGCAATCAAGTGGAAGATGGATTAAAAGATTGGGATAATGTTTGAATTTAAAAATATTTCTGTCTGCGAACACTCATGAAAGAAGATGATGAAGACGGAGACACCCTAAAATGAAAAATCTGTTATGATATAAAATATAAAAATAAAAAAAAAATTAAAAAAATCGTATTAATCAGTTATATGCCCCAAGGATTTAATTAGACGCTACAACTGTTTTGCCACCCTCGTTAGTGGGTTTTCAGATAAGCAGTTTGAGATAAACACAAGCAGGGTTTTAAGTTGATATTGGTAAGGTAAAGTAGAGGGAGGTATTTGATTGAGTTTTTTTTACAAAGATCTTTCCATCATCATCATCTTTGATGTAACCATCTTTGATGTAACCATCTTTGATGTAACCATTGAAAATACATCCTGAGAGCCGAACAGGGTTTTAAGTTGATATTGGTAAGGTGTAGAGGGAGGTATTTGATTAAGTTTTGTTACAAAGATCCTTCCATCATCATCTTTGATGTAACCATCTTTGATGTAACCATCATTGATGTAACCATCATTGATGTAACCATTGAAATACATCCTGACAAATCTCTTTATCTCTTCTGCATGATACATCTTCTTGCTCTATCCGTAGCTGATGGCGATGGTAGGTCCTCCTCATCTTACATTGTTGTTTGCCACTCTCCATCCATATCAACAAAATATTACCTTCTTTCTCTCATTTCTGTATTTTTCAGTTTGATTAATTTTTCTTTCCAAAAATAGCTGTAGAAATTTCTGACATGTAACGGAAGCCATGTAAGAAAGACTGCTTGGTTTTGAGGACTTTTGTCAATGTTGAGAATACCTGGGGAAGGGAGGAGGGATGGGGAGGGGGTGAGGGGGTGCACATGTAGAGTGATCTTGGAGTAATCATGGAAAGAAAAGAAGGTACTGAAGCAAAGTCCTTTACGAAGGTTCCTGAAGTTGTCAAATTTCCTTTGTCTGTTGAATTTGGTTTGGCATTGAGGTGAATGTCTTTACTCAAAATTTTAACAAAATGCAAGAAATTTAAAGAAAAGTCTGAAGCATAACTTTCTTTTGTGGCTTCCAATGTTACACAGTTCAGAACATGAGTGGATCTAGGGGTAAGCTTGCAGAACAAAGATGTAAAAATGATCATGGAAAATAACAAATGCGGCTTTCTTGGACGAAAATTTGTAATAACAATAAAGATAATGGAAAAAGCAGAAGAATGAAATAAAAACCCCATTTAGGCGTTGTTTGGATTTCTGTTCAAGCTTACCCACCAGATTCCTAACCAAGCGAGTTGGCATTTGTATATATTCACTCTCAACATTTATAATCTGCAACCCGTCATCTGGTCAAGTTAACCTAGACATTTTAATTTCATAGAATGAGGGTGGTGTTTACATGTGGTATTAACTATCTTAGTTTTGAGGAAGTTTTCTTATTTATTTATTTATTTAATTATTTATTTATTTATTTTTAATGACTTATTTATTTACTTTGTGTTATTGATGTAGAGGTATTGCCAATCATGACCGGCATTTATTTGGGGGAGTTGTTTAATTTTTTAGTTTAATTGATGTGGAAATATGGTCAGTCGAGTATTAAAGTAGTGCATGAATTTAGCAGCATATTGCTGACGTTTAATTGTTTCAAATAGAAATTTCAGTCGTTTAAATTCTTAGCTAGTTGCAAGAAAATATTTTGTCATTTTTAATTTTGATTTTTTTCATTATGGTTTTTTAATATTCCTATAAAGTGGTAGTTTAAAAAAACTTGTTGCCCTGTTTATGTGATTCCAAATTTCTCCTGTAGTTTGCACATAATGTGACTACTAGACACAGTTACTGAATAGTTTCAAAAACCTGTTAAATATTCCTCACTTATGTATATATTTCTTGCCAATATTAAACATATGGACATATTTATTACATGGTATATAATTTACTTAAAGAATTGAAGGTAACCATGGTGATTTCAAACAAGGGTAAAACAAAAGAAGAAAGTGGCTGTTTGTAAATAAGTTAGGTGGTTGAACATCTGCAAATCATTTCTAAAGACTGAGAGTTTTGGGTAGGAATGGGGGGGGGGGGGTATGGGGGCAGCCTTGAATGAAGTAGAACAATTAATGCAAAGGTTAAAAAAGATAAGGAATCTCTTAAGAAATGAATAATTTTCTCAATTTTGGAATTTTTTTTATTGCGTTTTATTAATTCTCTTCTTTCACCGGTTACGTTAAATTTCTTGCCTACATTTACCCAAAGTTATAATCCTCTTGGGATTTTTTGCCATCAAGATGTTTTTACTTATATATGCAAATAACCTATTAACCTTACATGTTAACTACCTTGTGCTATTATTAACTAACAAGTTCAACTTGTTTTTTTTTTCCTGGTCCCAGCTAATATATTTATCTCAATATTGTACTCCCTAAAAATTCCCCAATATCTATCAACTATTTCCTGAGTAACTCTTCAAAATTTTCTTCTCACTTTGAAAATTCTCCACCTGATCTGCTTTCTCCACTCCCCAAGTTTGTTGTGGAAAAAAGCAAACTTTGACACGCCATTTTCCCCCTTACTTATTTATGCAATTTCTGTGGCCTTTATTTTATTATTTAAAGTGAAATTGTATGTATTTAGTCAAAGACACTTTGCAGTGCTGTGCATTCACTCCTCAGTCGTAAGAGATGTTTAGTCAGTTCTACATGTTTTAAATTCTTGCCCAAATTATCACACTACTTATATTACGGCAAAACTATTCTCATATTTATGATGTTGTAAGATTGTTTGGCGATAGTTTAAAATCAATTACAATTAGAAATCAGTAAGATCTAAAACTAGATTATATTTTAACGAACTTGACTCTAGATGTTTCTTCACAGGCAATGGTAGTAACATATAGTGTTTTTATTACAATAGTAATAGTAGTGCTAGTATAGTTTGTGTTGTTCAATTGACTAGTTTTTTTGTATGGAGTAAAGCATCCAAAGATGTTACATAGCAGGATTAATGCCCTTTGGGCTGGAAGCATTGTTTTATCTCTGTGAGGCATCAAGTGTCAATCAAACTTCTTAAACATCCAAAAACTACCCAAGAGGTAAATACAGGGAACCTATTCTAACATATGATGGGATATTTTTACTCTGACCAATTTCTAATGCACCTTTCTAGCTAGTGGCTACATAGTTATTTTTATTGGTGCATTGGATTCAGCTTTAGATATTCTAAAAATCTATGTGAATATTAGTTTAGCATAAGCTGTCATGTTACATATATATATATTTCTACCCTGGTCTAAACTGGTCTTGTTAATTGTAAGGTTCAGTAATATTTTAGCATGCCAAGGACACTTTCTTACATCTTGGATTGTTTGGTAGTTTAACCCATAAGTTTGCTATGTACATTTTAACTTCACCTGGAGGTTGGGTATTTCTAACAGCCATTTATCATAATTGTGGTATTTTCCCCCAAAGCAACTCATAATGGGTGAACGGTATATGATACCTGTGGTGAATCATGAACTAGCATGCCAAATTCTTTTAATTTATTTCTAAAGTTTGATTCTTATTGATATTAGATGATTCATAGTATTTTTAGTGTGTCCTTTTTTGCCAATTTTGAAAAATGTTACGATGTTGATCCATACAAAAATGCCAACAAAAAATTTAGGTCATTTAGCTTGTCTTGTGTAAAGTTTCAATTCCAAAAGTGAAGCAACAAAATTAAAGGAAAAAAAATGAAATTCCCATGTTTAATACTGCCATGAACAAACAAATTTAGGTCATGTTGCATGCCTAGTCAAGTTTCTTTACTATAGTGAAGCCAAACAAAATGAAAGAAAAACAAATTGAAATTCCCATGTTTAATACTGCCATGAAAAATACAAATTTAGGCCACGTAGCCTGTCTTGCGTTCAAGTTTCAATTGTCATCTTGCCCCCTGTTTAATACTACCATGAAAAGTGCCTGGATATCCAATAAAGGAAATCAAATGGAATACAGTCAATTAACACATTGATTAACCTTTATTTTCTGACAAGAAGATCTATGGTGACTGGTCTCAGTTGAACATTTGGAAATTTAATTTGGATGTGTACTCTGTAGAATTGGGGGAGGGGAGGGGGGGGTGGGGTGGGAATGACAAGCATTTGATATTTTGCGAAAAATTGTTTTACATTATTTACTGGCAAGTTGCATATTAGTTGTGCCTTCCGTGTAATGCGGATGGGAGGAGTACAGAGGTGCAAAATTTGAAAGAATTTATCTATTCTCTGGTTTACGAAATTTTCTCCATTGGAATGGTGAAATACATATGAAACCAAATTTCCATGGACTATTTCGATCCTACTAGGTGTAGCAATTTTGATTCCATGGGTCGTCAATCCCAGCCGTGGGGAACTTTTAGAAGCTATCTTGATCGAGTGACTTTCAAGATGGGGGGGGGGGGGGTGTGCCTAGAACTATAGCAGACTATTTGAATACAATCAAATGTTGAAAAAGAAGATATAGATTAAAGAAACAGGTTTAGCCAAGATGCTACGAGGACTACCTCTGTTGCTTTATTTCTGAAAAAAAAAAATATATGAAAATATTCATATTTTGTTGATCCTTTACCTTCAGGCGATGATGTCAGCATGACTGGCGACCAGTTGTTGCTGTCACCTCAGGAGATTCGTACCATGGGTGACGACTCGATCACCGCCAGGAAGTCCTGGGAGGATGACTGGATGAGGGAGCCAGTGAGTAATAGTAGCCTCCAAAAACGAGGGGAATTCAAAATGATTCAAAACATTAATATCATAAATGTCTTTCAGTCTCTGATTGGCTGGATGAGGGAACCAATGAGTAATAGCAGCTCCAAAAAGGAGGGAAATTCAAAATGATTCAAAACATTAATATAATAAATGTCTGTCAGTCTCTGATTGGCTGGATGAGAGAACCAATGAGTAGTAGCAGCTCCAAAAAGGAGGGAAAATTCAAAATGATTCAAAACAACAATATCATAAATGACAGTCAGTCTCTGATTGGTCACCAGCTTCTCAAATTTAGAACAGAAGAGAACAACAGAATTAGAAAATAGAAAACAGAGAGTACTGTATATGTATATATATATTTATGTTAGAGTAAAATACAATACTCATTATATATAAATTGGACAATTTAGTAACTATATATGAAATGCTCTGTATAATGTATTCTATGTAACTATCTATGAAGACTCAACTCTGGTAATAACCTTGTGCAGTGTACCTGGATTCCTTGTTACCATGGCAAATCATCATCACCACATACCAAGCAAAAATTTCAACCGTTTCTAGAATTATAACAAGACATACTTTTGACATTGATTTCAGCATTCTCAAAATGATAAGAATGGTTTTTAAGAAAACATTCCCTAAAAAACCCTTCCTTCGCAGAAACTTACAAATGTTGAATTTTATTTTTGTTTCAGAATATGAATTACTTCTCTGGTATTGGATCTCTGTCCGGGCATTACTCCATGACGTCCCCATCGGGGCACCTATCTGTGACCAGCCCCAGCGGCTACAGCACCTTAGACTCCCGCTACGGGGGCGACCGATCCATGAACGGCGACGTCACCATCAATGGTGAAGCCCCGATCTTGGCATCCTCTGAAATAATGGTTGAGTCCTCTGCTCCCATGCTCGAGTCGACACCACAGAGACAGATCTCTGGAGATGGGGATAAAGAAGGACCCCGGAGCATCCCATCTTTCCATGGGTAAGGAAAATAAATTGGTCTTATGGATCGGAAAGGAGGGAGTGGCGGGGGGGGGTTGATTTTGTGAGGAGGAAAATTGAATTGGTGTTATGAAGAGAGTAATTGGGCAGTTATGACATGGTTGTTAAAAGTATCACGACAACAAAATATTATCCAAGAGACTTGAATGTTGAGGTTAGATAATGGTCTCTATGTTCATGCGTACCGGGGTGTATGTGTTTATTTGTGTCTGTTACATTTCAAGTCCAGGGTAAAGTTATGTATATCTCTTTATAATAATTTTTGTCTCTTTCCTCAAATATCATTGTCACATTTTTTTCTCTTAAAGATTCCTGATCAGCTTCATCGTGGATGCTCGCGGAGGAACCATGCGTAGCAAGAGACTGCCGGGACTCCGTCTGGTGGTACCGCCCAAGAGGGCATCAGGTCCCACCAGGGTCACCTGCCGGTTGATCAAGCGAACCAAGCTTCAGACTCCTCCTCCCCTCGTAGAAAACGAGTCTCTCTCTACCCGTGTCATCGAAGTCGGACCTTCCAACACCCAGTTCCTCGGGTGAGTTTCTCCTTCCTTTTAAGTCTGCGAGGGCTTTTCTGACAAACGTTTTACTTCCACAGCGATTTTTTTAGTTTTATCATTCTCAGAGGTCTTGTCCTGGCGCTAATGCAACCACTGCAAATAGTTAGAGAGACGCAACTCTGTTTACTAACATTCACTACTACATCGCTTATGTACACCACACACAGTTGCAGTATTGTATTTGTTATACTATTAACAACAAGTTATGCTTCTTTTTTTTTTGTTTTTGGTGAGATGACATAATGATTGTGGTTTCGTCTGGTAGGAGAAGATCCACGACTGGGTTGGTATTTTTAATCAAAAGTGAAGCGACCATTATGTATGAACGGAACGGTCGCAATATTTGGATAGTTTTTCAATTTCCTGCCCTTCGCATTGGAATTGGAGCTTTTGCGTCGTATGAACAGGTGAAAATATGTATTTGCATTCCACTTTCCACTGATAATATCAATAATGTGTTCAATGGCACAAATTTATGGTGGTTTGAAAATGTGTTCCTACACCCTCCCCCTCACCCTCCCCCCCCCTCTTGGTGGATATCAGATGTCATCTAAATACCTCTTTCGTGGTCACAGAAAGAAAAACAAATTCTGCTGTATGGTCTATTGATGATAGTTTAACCTATTTCATAAAAAAAAAATAGTTGAAACCAATCACTAATAAGAGAATATTTTTCTTGGCGGTACGACTAATAAACTTGTTCCCAATATTGTAAGGTGGTGTCGTGTTGTTTGACGTGTTTGAATGATAACGTTTTTTCTTTGCGATTGCTGAATGACCTTCTACCGAAACTTATCCTTTTGTATTATCATTCTGGGCATGCTCAGTGGCCTAGGCAACAAACTAGTGACCTATCCTCCCCTCAACGACGGGGAAACCATGGTCAGTCGTATTCTGGAGATGGGGCCTGCTACAGAGAAATTTCTCCGGTATGTCTTGCACTGTGCTGCATTATGCATGTCATGATGGTAGCACCTCTTGACCCTAACATTTGAATATTCATGAAATATGGCACGCCATTGTCTCTGCTTTTGAATAAAACAGAATCATCGCCTGAATGTGTCCTGCTTATGGTTTTTATTTTTTATCGGTTTCTCTCATTTCTCCCCGTTCTTGTATGATGTTCGTTTTTACTAACAAGAGTCGATAGTTCTGCTTGGTCTATATATTTGCCAAATTAGTAAAAAATAAACACCCCCCCAAAAAAAACACAGATGTCTCTTTTTTATCGGACAAAAATTGCAAACGATTTGAACAAATTGCAAAGCTATAAGTTAGCAGGCCAGGTCAGAAATCAAAATAGCAAAGACTCCCATATTTGGAGTCAAGCTCCTCTCTCAAAACCAGCTAAGAAAAATGTTCATTCTGTTCATAAAACAAAAGAAGATAACAATAAATATCCTTTTCTTAAGTAAACAAGTATTGTAAAAGGTTTATATCAAAACAATCTGTCATATTGGAAATAAAAATTGCTCAAATTATGCTCATGTTGCCCTTTTAACAAAGTCTCACTGAAAACAAAGACAAAGTGTGTCTTACGTTTAAGCTCTTGTTTTAGCTCTCCATCAAGTCGAGTCAAACTTTTTTTTAAAAGACTGGTATATCTGTGCTTTTACAAGAAATTTAGTAAAGAGAAATTTAGTTTGGAATCGGTGCCAACAAGATAAGGTCCTAAAGTTTGCATTCATTTAAGATCATTTCAATTGTTAGACAAACCTCTTCTGATAGCTATTCCGTTGATGTTTAATTACCTCCACTTTATCAATATCGCACCAAGTCCACATTCAGCACTTGTTCTCTACAAAACAATTCTCACAGTCAAGCAGTTTTATAGCAGTCGATCTTTCCATAGAGGTTTTTTTTTTAACTCTCTGTTACGAATGTTTTTATAAAACTTTTTTTTTTTTGGCATCGTTTGCGACCAGATATCTCTCACCCTTGACACACTTTCAAAGCTTGTGCTTGTCTGAGCATTTCTGTTTCTTGTTTTTAACACTTGTGACTGGGCATGTGTAATGACGCTTTAGCTAGTCCTAGCCTGCAACATGTATGTTTAAAGTAGTATTAAAATGCTGCCTCATAGAGTCCTACTATCAGTTCAGAGTGTTATAAGAAGAAGAAGAGGAGGAAGTATAAAGGGAATTTGAGAGGGAGGCAAACACACTGTATCTAGGAATGCCAACAATACTGGTTTGATGTTTTTCCATACATTTAATGCAAAACCAAGTTATTATGTCTACAAAACTACCATATAGAGGATAAACTCTACAAGTGGGTGATGTACATTTGATGGACAAATTCAAACCAATTATCAATGAATTCGTTTTCGACTTTTTTCTGATTAATTTTGAAGTATGTTTGCTTAGAAAGTATGGAGAACAAAAACAAAGGATAATTCAGCATTGCATTTTGTATAGCAGGTTTTGGATGATATGAAATTTGTTATTAATATACAAAAATAAAAAAATCCATAGATATTCATAAACTGCTACACTCCTGGATTTGTGTAGCAATGTGTATGCTATACCGTATGTGTTGTATGTTGAGAAATGATATTCTAGAAGAAAATAAATCATAATGGGGCTTTAACAAATTTTTATATTCTGTTCATCTTATGTTATCTTATTATATACTTTTTGTTTGACTGGTTGTCAATGTTGCCAGAGCTGTACATATGATTTTCATTTCTGTTGCTATGGCGATGGTAGCTGCTACTAGCTATATATTAATAAATGTATTACACTTTCCTGGATCAGTTTTATGTTTGCAGTTGAATAGGTTCAAATATCAGTCTTTTGTTGGTTTCTAATTGAGTTTGAACATATCTTGAATTGTCTGTGTGTTGTAAACATTTCATAGTTGTTCACTGCTACAAGAATTATTCACTTGCACAAAATTTGTGGAAATCCATATGAAAAAAAACAGCATATTGAATTGAGTCTGAAATTATTTCTTTAAGTAGCAATATCTTTATCTGCTCATAACAGTTAAAGTTCAGATTTTTTTTTTTCCGAAGTCCATTTCCAAATGATAAATCGAAGAACATTCGATTCAGTGTCCATGTGGGTTTGCAACATTGTTTGAAATTATATTTTCAAAAGTTTTGTCAAAATCGGAACATAATTTAAAATTTATTATCACTTATCTTTTTGTATAGAAACTTAGGAAGAGGTGTTGAAGTTGATCGATTGCAAATTGGGGGAATTCTTCATTCGTTTCAGGAAGTTACCGTAAAACAGTAGAATAAATGTGCATAGTTACTGCAGGAGCATTTTATCATGAAACAACACAAACTTTCAAGGACACAAATGGAGGTGGATAACTGTGGGAGGGGGCAGGGGGGGTTATGGGGGTTATGGGGAAGGGTTTTGGTTGGAAGGGTGGTGTCATGGTGGTCGAAGAAAGACACCATGAAGTTATTTGTCAATTTAATCAGTAGCAAAGGTGAGTTCAGGAAATTAAACCCCCATCTTTATTCAATGTGTATTTTCCTTTTTGGAAACCCTTCAACAGAAACTATTACAAATCCAGAAACGACGCATGGTAGTTATTCGATTAGCCTAGAAGTTATCGTTATTACCCTTTATGTTTGTTTAGTGTTTTTGTTGTTCATGTTTGGACTGTTTTGTGAAAAACTGTCAGTAGATTTGTTTTAGACATGTTGCTGTGTTTGAAAATTCTTTTTATCGATTAAGTACGAGAAACGTACGACAAAATAGGTTCTGTGTCCTTTCTCTTCTAGCTTATTTTATACCATGTTGATACTTTTAACACCCTGAACAAAAAATGCTTGGTTTTGTAATTGGAATAGCAGAAATTTTTAGTTAAATAGTTTTGTATTAGACATGTTGCTGTATTTGAAAATTCTTTTGATCTATTTAATACAAGAAACATACGACAAAATAGCTTATGTGTCCTTTCTCATCTAGCTTATTATATACCATGTTGTCTAACACCCCGAACAAAAATTGTTTGGTTTTGTTATTGGAATAGCAGAATATTTTAGTTAAATAGTAATCTTCTTTGAATTAAAACGTATTTAGAATAATAATCAAATATCATGTGTTAATGTGACAGTATCCTCCAATTTTTACTATAAAGTCTGATGAGTCTGAAGGTTGTAAAAAACTGGGGGAAAAATGGAAAAAAATCATCTCTTTTGTGAGAGTTTTGTCATGTCATTGAAATAGGATGTGACATCCCCATTAACTTCCTCTCTCTGTTTCATATCTGTTAAGACCGGTTCTCCTCGAGGTACCCCACTTTGCATCTCTGCGCGGTAACGAGAGAGAGATCGTTGTACTGAGAAGCGACAACGGAGAGAGCTGGAGGGAGCATTCTCTCGGAGCCACAGAGGAAGAGGTCAAGAAAACTATGGATGGCTATGAATTGGAAGGTAAGGGGGAGGATATCTACTAGAAGGAATGGCAACACAAGGATCACTTTATGAACCAACTTACAGCTCTTTAAGTGGTAGGAGGGAGGGAGGCAGGGATGGGGGAGGGAGGCAGGGATGGGGGAGGGAGGCAGGGATGGGGGAGGGAGGCAGGGATGGGGGAGGGAGTGAGAGAGGGAAGGAGAGTGAAGAAGCTCCTTAAACATGAAGCATTTAATGCAGAATAAAGGTCAACATAAAATAGAATTTTCTTTTTTATCTTCTCTCGTCCAGACAACAACGTACCATCTGACAAGAGAATCTGCCGGATTATCACTAAAGACTTTCCGCAGTACTTTGCCATCATTTCACGAGTCCGACAAGAGACGAACATCATCGGCACCCAGGGTGGCATGCTGAACTCTACGGTGGTACCACAGGTGCAAGCTGTGTTCCCTGAAGGTACCCTCACCAAGAAGATTAAAGTCGGCCTGCAGGTAAACGATTATAATCAAACTTAACAAACATGCAGGCCCCCCCCCCCCAATAAAAATGTACGAAGGAAAACTGGTACCGCCAGAGTTGGCCTTTGCAAAGTTCAATGGCTTGAATCTTGGATGTCTTTTTGTCTCTGAGTGTTTCTTCAGTAAAAGAAAAAAGGTAAAGCTAACCTGTGACATTCAGAAGACTTTGTGGTCATTAGATGTACTATGTGAGGCAGAATGGTGGAATGTTTTCAGTTAATTGCGATAACTTGAGAGATAACAGGTGCAATGTTTAATAGTTAATTTAAACCAACTGCTCACAGTTGCAATTCAATTATCTCTTGTCATGTGAGTACCCTTGACTCACAACAAGTATGTTTAAGATTGTTGTATCAATGTCACAGACAGATGTCTACAACCCTGAAAAAAACATCTGTTTATACTTCCAGTCCAAAATATCTACTACTTTTCAAACTTAACTTGTGTTAGTTTCCAGAGTGAACATCTGGGTTTCTTTAGACTAAGTATCTATGCATGTTCAAAGTGATAGATGGAAAAATTAGTAACCCTTACATGATTTGTATCTCATATAAAAAACTATAAACACAACAAAATATAATATCTGCACAATCCAAGATTTAAGTGCCTGGTCAAGATTTCATTTATGAGGTCTTTCGTCTTGTACTTATAATCGTCAGGCGCAACCAGTCAGCAATGATGCGGTAAAGAAAGTCCTGGGGAACAGGGTGATGGTCAGTCCCATTGTGACTATCGAGCCTCGTCGCAGGAAGTTCCACAAGCCCATCACTGTCACCATCCCGGTACCGACAGCGTACAACCAAGGTGTCAATACCTATGGTGGGGACACCCCCACACTCAGACTACTCTGTAGTATCAGTGGTGAGTTTCGTTATAGAAACCAGTTTTAAAGCAGCTATTTGCGATCGGTCACCAAGGGTGTTTTCCAACTTGTCACCAAGCATACAGATACAGATACAGAACAGATACAGATACAGAATCATACTCAAAATATGTTTGTAAATGGCCAGACTAAGATAATCTACCCTTTGTCTCTTTCCACTAAAGGACGAATAAAGTATCTATTAAAACTAATTGATTCCATCTGTTTCTGACAGGTTTGTCAATCATGTAGTTTAGTTTTACAATTGATAACTTTGGAAAAGTGAATGAGAAATTTATCACCAATTTTTTGTTGTCTCTGTTATTTGAAAATAGCTGACGTTAAGCCAGGGAGGTTAAATGACAATCTTTACAGGCTGGTTTAGAATATAATTGGAAATTTAACAAATGAACTAGAAAACCTGTTTACATCTTGGGCATGCATTAATAAAATGTTAAAACCTTCTGTACATGTGTCAAGTGAACAAAATATTTTTTTTTTAAATCTTGAAAACCTTTATCAAGAAATGGCTCTTTATTTATCATAAATATTCTTTAAAACCTTTAAAAACCTTCTTTTATATTTTAAGTTAATTATTTTTTTTAAAGATTTAGTTTAGAGTAGATTTTATTGTATTCAGTCATGCTAACCATTGGCCATTAAATTTTTGTGGACAGCCAGGCATGATTCATGCAGTGATACAAAACAGACTCACAAACAACAGTTAATGTACAAGTCAGGAATTTTAAACATGAGGCACAGATGATGTAAAAATGTGCAAAGATAGTGAGCATGTTACAAATTAACTTCATTTTGGACCTTTAAAAACCTTTATTTTCATGTTTGAAGCCTTTAAAAACCTTTATTTCTTCATTTACAACCTTTCTAAAAAACCTTGATTTTTTGAAGAGCCGCTGGGTCTGTGGATTGGAAAGTTTCTTTGAGCATGTAATGGTGATTATCTGCATACTTTGGACATTATTGCTATTGAATCTTGGAGGGACAAACTTAAGGTCTCTTTTAAGATAAATAACTGTAACATATGTGACTTTTTAAGATGACAAGAATTTTTTTATTGCCAAAATGGAATGTCAAAAGTTTCTTTAGATGTAATCAAGTCAATCATGCTACTCTAGTTATTGGATTTTATGTTAATTTGAAGATTGGCGGAGGAGAACGTTAAAAAGTCATTAAATATGTGAGTTTGCGGTATTATTCTATCGTTTACATGTGATGCCCATATTTATTTTAAATTCAGGTGGTACTGCCCCAGCGCAGTGGGAAGACATCACAGGTACGACACCACTTACATTTGTCAATGACTGTGTCTCTTTCACCACGACAGTATCTGCAAGGTTAGTATTAAGTCATCAGTCTGTCTGTCTGTATGTCTGACTGACTGAATGTCTGTCTGTCTTTCTGTCTGTCTGTCTGTCTGACTGTTGTGTATATATGTATGTTAGTTGCTCACTGTTTGTGGTAAGTTATTAATAAGTAAGGTTGCTGTGTTTTCTATGTAATGTATCATGCCATGTGAAGGATGGGGCACAAAATATGTCACTGGATTTTAGCTATTTATTTTCTCACAAAAGATTTTTTTCTAAACCAAACGAAGATCACTTAGGTTAGTCATCAATGATAATTGGCAGTCACTTGTGAAAACCTGATGTGAAGTTACTTTCTATCTGTCTGATAGAATAGTTTGTATGTGGTTATGGCCTCCGGTTAAAGCCTACCACACAGATGTACATAGGCTTATTTTTTTTAATTTGTGTAACCTGTAAGGTGATATTTGTTGTTGTGATCAAGTGGTTTGTTCACTAACAGTACAGTCCATCCTCTTGACTAAGTCAAAATACTATTTAGTTAAGTATTAGAAATAGTAATGGACAGGGTGAAAAAAAAACAGCTTAAAGTCATCAATTCCATTTAAATATTTTTTATGATATCATTTGATTTCTGAATCAATTAATAACTCCAAATGACTTTTCTTTCTTCAAGTTAAATTCTAATTCAGATGGAATTCAGCAAAAAGTATTTATAAACATGCTTGAATTGCAATAGTTTTTAGTTCAGTTTATATGGTTTTTTTTGCACATAATACAATAAACAAACACAATATAGCAAGAACTAGAAGTGTAGGAGAGAACAGATGTGAATCGAAAACAACCCTTGGGGGCTTGCAAGTAGATTCACTCCCAGAACGAGAAAAAGAAAGTCAACGAAAGTGAGACATTCATAACAATTAAACCCAATCCCTTCAAATGGTCGATTGATTTGTTTTTTTTGCAACAGGTTCTGGTTGATGGACTGTAAAGAGATTGATCAAGCTAGTAACTTTGCCAGAGAACTTTATCAAGAACTGAAGGCCGTTCCTTTCATGTCCAAGTTTGTGGTCTTTGCCAAGACGCACGATCCGATCGAAGCCAGAGTGAGAGTGTTCTGCGTGACGGACGACAAGATCGACAAACCCCTGGAACAGAAGGAAGAATTCAAGGAAGTGGCTCGTAGCAAAGATGTTGAGGTATGATCTCAAGACAGCACAGAGGAAAATTGGTGTCAGGACTTTAAATTCATGCGTAGAAACCTATGATTTTCCCCTTGTATTAAATCTCAGTCATTTTGTGTGAAAATGAAAATGTGTGGATATTTTTACACAGATTTGACATTTTTCACCACCTAGACACATTACCACAGTTTTTTCTTTTCTTTTTTTCTGGGAAGAGTGTGGATTTCTTAGAACACAGGTTGACACAAGGATATCTTAACCCCACCCCCCTCCTCCCCCTATGGGAAGAAAATAGGATGTGCAAATGTTTGAACTACTAGGGATTTCTGTGACAAATTTTCCATTTTGTCTGTGTATTATTTTGCTATGATGCCTTCAGAAACTAACATTGTATTTTGAGATGGTAGGGCAATTATTGTGGTAATTGCTAGTTTCACATGTGTGATACACTAGAATTTATTGGTTAAATGTATGGTAAGCAATGTATCATTACAGTATCAACTCAGACTATTTAATACTGCGGTACAACTATGTATCTCCTGCACTCTACACAAACCCCTGTTTAACCATCCATCCATCCATCAATCCACTTTGACTAATGTTACACCTGCTTTGATTTCGTGACGTCGCAGGTGTTGGATGGTAGACCAGTCTTCATTGAGCTGGCAGGGAACCTCGTCCCAGTACAGAAATCGGGCGAGCAACTCCATCTCAACTTCCATGCCTTCCATGAAAATAGACTTCCCTTCTTCGTGAGGATGAGAGACCAAACCCAGGAACCTTGCGGCAGGCTTTCATTTATGCGGGAACCGAGAGTTCAAAGAGGGCTCCCTCCACAAGTATCAGTGTGCAATCTTAATGTTACCATGCCTGCATATGTCAAGGTGAGTCAAGTTCGCAATCTATGTTGGAGAAGTGTGGAGCTTTAACAGGGTCAGGTGTATGGGAGAAACGTTATTAATGGCAAGTCTAGCAGAAAGTATGAGTGTGCAGTTTGCAATTCTTGGAGCCTTGTCGGATGAGGAATGGGAACTTTGTCAGGGTATGGGGAAGTGGGGGGGATGGAGTAGGTTCAGGGGGAGTTGTATTTTCAGGGGTAGTGGAGTTTCTCATAGTAGGGTTTTTACTTGTTGGATAACAGTTTAGTGGTACTTTTTATGAGATTGACTTGTATTGGGGTAGGTGGGTGCCGGTGAGGGTGGTGGTGATGACTAGAGGGGAGAGGAAGGAAAAGATACTTACGACCTTTGACCTATTATGTAACAAGAGGAGAGAACTTTATTAATCTCTTGGTCTGAATATGCAGGCTGTATCAGTGCTGAATGCAATATTTAAACATGTAATAGTTATTATTGTCAATTACAGAGGGAGGTGATCGATTTTGATGGAAATGTCAATTAAATTTAGGTCGGAGATTGTTAAGCATATATTACAAGACCATATATACATTCCCTCAAAGTTTTATTTCTCATTAAGAAACTAAGGACATTTACTAATTCACAATGGTTACTGCTTTAACATTTTTTCCTGTCATAAAATGTTGTGAAAATAAAAGTTTGGCAGTTTGACAAGAATTTTGGAATGTTACTTGCTCCACATATAACAGGTTTACGCAGTCCAAATTTGGGGAGGAATGTTGGTATAACAATAATTTTTATTAGACAACCACAAGAGAAAAACAAAGACTCCGTTCACAGTTAAACGAAGCAAGAGTTTCCTTCCGTCTATTTTAACACCAGTCCTGACGACACTGTAAAAGCAAGAAATTTTTTAGTTTGTTTCGATTATGATGATGAGAGATGGCCATAGCAACACTTTCATCTGACAAAATGACATCATCAACAACAAATGGAACTACCAAAACAGTTCTCATATGTTTTGCCAATGTTCTGGCTTTCTCTGTTTTCTTATGGAGCTTTTACTCATTTCTACTAATGTCCCCTTTTTCTCCTTAAACATTCTTTACCTTGCACACTTGACCTTTGGTATCAAAGGTCAAGAAAGCCACCGATAGCGAATCGGAGAGCGAATCGGAAAGCGAGGATGAGGTATTGTGATTATGCTTTAATTTCTGTGCTTCAAAATTTCCATTTTTTTTTTTTTGGTCGTCGCTTGCAATTTGGATGTTCTTCGTCTACCTGCATCTTCTGGTCTTGCATGTTAGCATGAATTATTGCGGTTCCACGTGTTACTTGAGAGGGGCACGTGGTAAACCGACGTCTAGGGGGGGTGGAAGAAGGGAGTGGACTCCCAAAGTATCATTTCTTTGATACACAGATGGGTAGATAACGTCAGCATCGAGAGGGGTGGTGGGGGGGGGGTGGAGTTTAACATATATTGTTTTAATACATGTAATGATGAAATATACGTCATAATATTGCAGTCACGAAACTTTAATATATTTCATACAATTTGCCAAAAACACCGCTCCATCTTTGAGCTTTCCATCGTAGTTTATAGCATAATAAAATACGGAAAAAAAAGGAAGGGGGACTTTCATTTCTCATACCAAGCGAAGGAATTCATTTTGCCACCTCAATCCAACTTTTACCATGTTATAATTATCAGACTTAAGCATTTCCAGAGTTTTCTAAACTTTGGTCCATGTATCACCCCTGCTGCACCCCAAGCAGCAGAGTTGAAAATGATATAGGAATAAAGGCGGGATGTGAATAATGAATGGCTGTGATTTTTCCAGTGATGCTAAAGGAGCTGTGATCATTTTGCATGCTTTTGGTTCGCTGGGTATTCTTACCTGACCATAAGACATTTATGGTTGCTTTGCTTCCTTTGTTCCAATTGTTTTTTCTGGCTATCTCCTAGCCTTCTACCCCCCCCCCACCCCTCAATTCTTTCCTAGTGTACCTCTCCCCCTCTTCTCAGGTCTTGGTCTTGCTCCAACCACCCCCCCCCCCCCACTTCAAATCTTCACCTATATTTCACCTCTGTCTTTCTCTCTTTGGGTGCATTTTTATTATCTCAAAGTTGGTTGTTAGCCATTTTCTGCTTGTCAGCATGTAGGAGAAAGGTATTAAACCGCACGATATGTTGAGAATGGTGAGACAAATTTGTAAATAGGACGGGCTTAGGGTCTGGGTGAAACGTCAATGTAGGTCAGAGGTCAAATTGACCCAAATTAGGCAGAGGAGATGAGATCTGCAACTCCATGGATTGCCCTCTTGTTTCTACTGTAAAGAAGACTTCACTGTTGACACCAGAAACTAAAAAGAAGCTTTTATTTACATATATTAGGCCTAAACAATTGATGCAGCTCAGGTTAAAAATCTGTTTCCTTATTGCCTTAAAAATATTTCTCCTCAAAACAATTGTAACAGGAACCCATTATCCACCCCAACCTCTCTCCCTCTTCTACCCAGCCCACCCCCCCCTCAAAAAAAATATATGTGGAGAAGTAAGAAGGAAAATGAGACATTGAAGAAACTGGACAGGTCTCCTCCAGAAGTTTGTTATTTTATTCAAAACATATTGGTCATAGAAAAATGGAAACTTAATTAACTTTTGAGTTAAAATTGCTGAAAAAGGTCCTTAAATTCTGACACTAGATTGTATCATCTAGTCACATTTATACAATCATTTACTGTCCATAAAGTCTCATTAAAAGCATTCGTTATTAAAAACCATCTATCATTCAAAAGCAAAACTGAAGAAAAGAAATTCAAACATACCCACAAAAAAAAAAAAGAAAAAAAAAAGGAAATCCAGCTAAACATTCATGTTAATTTTTCAAAGTCTATTTTTAGGTTATTGAGGCGACCCTTTTAAAGATATGCATAAGTCAATTGGAAAATGATTTTGTCTGAATGATTCAGTTGTGTCCAATCACACATGAATTTTCCACATCTCCACTAAATAATCTCCATATAATTTTTGTTCCCCCTATTCTCTGCCACCCTATTTCTGACCCCTCTTGGCATTATCTGATTTGTTGTCTGGCAAGCACGTCTCTGGCTGACCTTTGACCTTGGTATCGTGCATGACCTTTTTATTTGTGCTTCGGTCAGACATGGCCATTTACCATTCATTTGATCTTTGTTTTCTAGGATTACAAAATGGAGAAGGGAGAGGTAACAAATCCTTTAAACAAGTTTTAATTTTTTTCATTTTTGTTAACAGCACGTCTGAATTAATCATCTTTTTATCTGTTTGCAAAAAAAAAATTAATTTAAAGCACCCCATTCTTAATCCTGCTCCTTGCATGTCTGAAAATACTGTATTAAAGTAAAAGTGGCATATCATGTTTGTGTTTAACTTTTGATTGAATTAATATTTTCTTTGGTAAATTCAATTTTTTAAAGGTTAATGCATAATTCTTAACATCATATTTCCTTCAACCCTCTCTAGCTGTGAGATTTTTCCAGCACATTGAACAGTTTAATGATATGTGATGTTCATTTTTTTTGTGAGGGTTGAATATCTTGTACACCCCTGGACAATTCTATGTATATTCATACAATGAAAATAAGACTCACTCATGAATATGCATGTTGACTTGATCACAACAAGAGGTATCTATTTGTCTTGGAGGCTTTTCATTGGGTGAAAGAATATACAGCTGGCACCGTCATTTTTTGCTTCCTTTACATCATGAGAAATCTTGAATGATTCTTTTTTTTTTGTTCCGTACCAAAGCCCTGAAATTTTATAGCTAGTTTTTAAGGAACACCTAAGCAGCAACCCAGGCTCTAGCCACGTAATTTATCGAATGGAAGTTCCTAGCTTACATGATGTCATTGTACATCCATTGAAATCTTGCTGACAAGAAACCTAATGATGAGAAAATGTGATATTAAGCCCCCCCCCCCCCAAAAAAAAAAAAAATAAGACAGATTTGCCGATGAGAAATGACAAAAGTAATTTGATAAAAAATTAATCTCCGGGTGCAAAGAGATATTTTCTAGCTTGGAAGTGAGGGTGGGGAAGGCGGAAAATAATAATAATAATTTTGAACTTACTTGTTACATTAGCAGTGACATAAAGTCAAATTGATCGTTAACTAATTTTTCATATTTGAATGTGTCTTTAATACTACATCAAACTTTAGCCTTCACACTAATACTTCTAACATGCATGCATGTGTACAAATATTACACACAATTTACCGAAACACACAACTTTAATAATCATTGTCACGAGCATGACTGTCATGTCAACATTTATTAACATCTAGATTGTTTTTGTCACTACCCTCTAATAACCAATGTAATTATTCTCTTATTGTAGTCTTGCTAACCCCATCATATTCATGGTTCCCATGCGGTCTAGAAAAAAGTAAGGGGAAAAACTCTTAAGAGAGCAGAGGACAGGTAGAAACTCTCTGCTAGGCCTTGACACTCCTTGAATTTTTTTGGGGATTAAAATGAAAAATCCTAATTTCAACACTTTTTGTTATGAATTACTCCAGCATGGTTTTTCGAGCAGTGTGAGACAAAATGTAAAATGGCATATTAAAATCAAACTGTGGTGGAAAGTAATTGCTGCAGCATCTCATGTTTGGGGTTCATGGCTGTTTGAATGCCCCCTTGAATGTCCTCTTCACCAAAATTAACGAAATTTGTTTTGCATACATTTGCAAGAGTTACAATTGTTAGGCTTACTGCCATCATTTAGTGTGTAGGTTTAATTGTTCACCATAAAGTCAGCCGCTGTATTTTGGTCTTGGTAGAAAGTCAGCCATTTCATTTACAAGTTTAAAAGCGTGGGAACCATGAAGTGTCATAAGAAACAAGAAATCTAATGTGTGTCCTTATTAATTTGAGGTAAGGATGTTCTTGCATTTATTATACTGGCTTTGTTGCAGTTGAATATTACATGCAATTCAGAATTTCACTTTTTTTATTAATTAATTTTTTTTTTGATATGTTCATTGGAAGGGTTATATACTTTTGAAAATGTTTCAGCTATAAAGAGGCAATGTTCATTATTTTTGAGAGACCTGTAGGGAACACCCAAATATACCATTAAATAAACAGCAACAAATTGATGTCAGCATTTAAATCCAATGAAGTATTTTGTCGTGGTTTATTTCAGTATAAACCAAAAGACAGATTGCAATTGTGGGTTGGTTTTTTTTGGGGGGGGGGGGGGAATAAAATTGCAAGATTAGAAGCAATATATGAGTGAAAATGTTCATATTTTGAATTAGGTATAAGCTTCATTGAACTTGAACGTGCTTAGCGTGGTTGTGCGCATTATAATAGAAGGTTAAGACCATTAAAACATTTTGACCCCACCAGAATAAATTGCGTTCAATTGGAGAATGGTACCACTTAGGACGTCATAATTGTCGCAGTCGATTTGACCGAAACAGAGAAAACATGACATGATGAATAGAACCAAACTACGGTAGTGTTAATATAGCTTGAAAAGTTACGCTGCTTTGAGATGCCAGCCGTATCCCAATATTACACTGCATGTGGAAACCATTCATTGCTCAGGCTGATGAAAATGTAGTGGAACTGGTAATCAGTGTACTAGTGTTATGTTATAGTTTATATAAAGTGCAACCGGCTGCTTTAAACAGTGGCTATCATGTGGCGTGCTTTCCAACACTATGGCTGGGTAAATTTAGACTTAAACCAAAATTCGCCAGCATTTAAATTCCTTTGTGGTACTGCTAGCTTTTATTTGTTCTATTAATGAAGGAACAATATAACCTGTACATTTGTTATATTCCACTGTTTTGAACTTATCAAGTTGAAATATTCAATTCTGAAGCTATCATGTGTGTGTGACACATTGCTTAGTATTCTAGTCCATCAATAATGTGTGTTGCATGAAGCTGTAGACAGAGAGATAAAACAGAGGCATAGGTTTTTTTTGGTTTTTCTCACCCAGTAGAACTTTGATTAAAATTAGAATTTTCATGCTCTCTATTAGTTAGTGCCTTCATTGTAGATTTCCCATTTCCCTTGACATGTGTATTAGGCGGAAAAAAAAAAAAATTCCAGATATTCTTGTAGAGGCATAAATTTCATCGCAATGTACATATTTATTAGTTAGTAGTTAGTCAATTCAAGCAGACTGCATGTTTCATATAAGGGCTTTGTTTCTTTGAAGAAAAAATTTCTCTCTTTCATTCAAACAAACTATGTAGGCACAAAATCAAATTTTATTTTGCCAAAAGAACAGTCAGCATCTCAAGATTATACTCAAGTATATTTGCTACATTCCATGTTTAACATTTTGAACATGAGAGGATGAAATATAGAGTATCAGCTTGTAAATATAGAGTATGTGAGACTATTAGGCTCTGATGCTCTCCCAGCAGACGTTACTAATCGTAGCCTTATTTGCAAATACAATTCTGGTGGGTTAAAGTGGTAATTATTGTCAACAAGTAATTAGACTAAATTGTCTGGTCATTCCTCCATGTTAGGTGAGAAGCAATATCTGACTATCTCATTCCCTCGATGATATAAATCAAACTTTGACACAATTCACTCGAGAATCGAAAATATTAAACGTTGTTAAGATTTTTTTTTCCCCTTTCGCTCATGAAGAATAATTGTTCTTTTTTAAAGCCACTTGTTCCAAGTTTTTGTTGTTGTTACTAAGAGGAATGTTGTTTGCCAATACCTCCATTTGGAGAGCAATATTAAACATGTGTTGTATAATGACAATAAGAATTCCACGATTGTAAAACCCTTTTCTAAGGTGTTGGAAAAATTTTCAACTTTGTTTGACCTGTTTTATTTCACCTCCTGTTACAGAGAGAACAGTATCACCAGGTATTGTATCGTGATGTATAGATCTGTAACAATTGCATGAAACAAATGTCCGATTCCCCACCCCTCCCTCCCCCCACACCACAGCACCTTGTTAATGGTCTTGTCTATATAAAAATATATATATATTTATCAAACGCACCTCATCTACCTAAACCTTGCACAGCATTTAGGTATATCGAAAACACAGAAAGTTTTCAAAAGTAGAAATGTCGCAAGTATTGTAGGATGTTTCAAGAAGAGTAGGATATTGAATTGAAAACATGCAGTTTTTATAGAAACGAAAACATTAGAACGAATATAATTTGGAACTAGTTTGCATCATTGTCCATATTAATATTCTGTTATATTAGTATTTTATGATTTGACTTTTATGGACTTTTTTAATTGGAATATTACTTTTATTTCTGACACCTTTGTGTTTTTTTTTCTTTCTGAAAGATACCAAATCACTGATGATCTTGAAAATTGGGCCATTATTGCTAAAATTAAGCTTTTTCTGCTCTCACTATGAAGCTGTTAGTAAAGAATATATATGCATAGTGCCTTAAGTTTCCTTCCTCCCACCCCCACCCGCTTAATGTTGTTGCCCTGTACCTTACAACTAGTGTTAATTTAATGTTACCTTCCAACCCCATCTGCTTAATGTTGTTGCCCTGTACCTCACAATCAGTGATAATTTTATGTTTCCTCCCTCCCACCCCCACCCACTTAATGTTGTTGCCCTGTACCTTACAACTAGTGTTAATTTAATGTTACCTTCCAACCCCATCTGCTTAATGTTGTTGCCCTGTACCTCACAATCAGTGATAATTTTTATTCCTCCCTTCCACCCCCACCCACTTAATGTTGTTGCCCTGTACCTTACAACTAGTGTTAATTTAATGTTACCTTCCAACCCCATCTGCTTAATGTTGTTGCCCTGTACCTCACAATCAGTGATAATTTAATGTTTCCTCCCTCCCACCCCCACCCACTTAATGTTGTTGCCCTGTACCGTGCAAATCAGTGATATATTTCCTCCCTCCCACCCTCTTAATGTTGTTGCCCAGTACAATACAATCAGTGATAGTTTAACGTTGCATGTAAACTAAAGTTAATCATTAAAAGTTATAAACGAGAATGTTATATATATAGTTTATTACATATCATAACAATTCCATCAAGGTCAGCGTGTCAAGTTGTGTGATATAAAATATGACTGCAATCTGCTTAAACATAAATATGAAGGTGTAATTAATCTTCATCTCAGGTTGGTAGAATGGGGTAGGGGAGTGGGAGTCAGTTGAGAGGGGCCAGGGGACGGGGTTGTCTCAAATTGATTCAAATCTGAAAGAATTCATGATGCCGCTGGTTGTTCTTTGGAACATCAATTTCTGACAGGTTCAGTCAAAAAGCATATTGTAAAATCATTCAGCAAAGACACCTTTCTGGCTTTTTATTCCATCAAACGTTATAAACCTAAATTTTGTCATCACCCAGGCACATTTTAGTTGAATGTTGTTAAACACATACAAAGAGAAATTTTCAAAAAGTTTAGTCCTTTCCTTCTATTAATGAACTGCATTATTGCAGTAGCTTAAAACTGAGTCCTACAAAAAAAAATTAACCAAAATCAGGGAACCACTTTACTATTTCTCTTGACTTGACTGAAATTTTACACAAGGACTTCATTCAACTTCCAAGAAGTATATACAAATTTGTATATTAATGTGCAGAATGTATCCACTTAGTATATATATAGATAGATATAAATTTCTTTTGCATATGAAGTTAGGTCCTCCTAGGTTCAAACACGATGTCTTTCTTTTTTTTCATGATTGAAAATTAATTCAAAGAAAACAAGGAATTGATTATTGATAAAACCATTTTGCAGCATATTTTTGTTAATCAGTTCTTTGTCATAATGCCTCACCCATTTTGCTTGTCAATGTAGCAAAGTTATTGCAAGAATTTGTCATGGCATTTGCAAACTGATTAAAACAAAAAAGTTGTATTGTCCAAAATTGTTTCAATTATTAGATTTGTTTGTTGTTCCTCTGGTTCCTTATTCATGTTTATCATGTTGTTGTTGTCGTTGAATTTGTTTGTGTGTGCTTTTTGTAATTTGTTTATAACTTTTGCTTTGTTTGTGATGTAACAGTGGACTCTTTGTTTGATACCAAATGAAGGGATCTTGTACCGAAACAGTTTTATATGTAGACCGTTTTAATTGTTCTCTGTTTGTGAAAATGATAGACCAAAATTTTTCATGGAGTAATAGTACAACTTAATTGTCGTTTTACATTTTATTTGGGGCATATTTTCTTATGTAAAAATTAATAAATGTATGAAGGGTGAAAAACAAAAATAGATCCCTTGGCATATCATTGTAGCTTAATGTTTAAAATAATAATAATAATAATAACCAATTTTATGATATATTGTTACAACAATTAGTGTATTGATATCAATCAGGAACACCATTTCCAGACTTAATCTTAAAAAAGTAAAATATGAATGTTAGCCTGAGAATTTGAAAGGCTGTGGTAATTCAAGTTCTCGTAAATTCCAATGTGCATAAGGTCAGCTATAGATGTTCTGTTGAATGCAAAAACCATGGATAAATGGAAGGTATACGAATATTGTATACTCATGAAGGAATCATAAAGCATATTTCCAAAATAAGTGACATTAAAACTGTTAATGAAACCATGGTTACATAAACAATATATGTTTAAAGTAGTTATGTGTCCATTGATAGGGTTATTTCATGATTTAGATTTGACACAGCTTGAGTTTGAATTTTGACCTGTTTTTTTTTTTTGTAACTATACTTTCTTGAATAGAAAGGCACTGCAGACTAGAACACTTTAATCTATAGAGAATGAAATAACATCAATTGTGGTGTGGATAATGTTGAAAGTTTAAAAAGGTCATAATTCTTTAAGGTCAAGACCAAATGGACATGGAAAAAGAAAACAGCAAATATTGTCTTTTTAATTTAATTGAAAGAGGAATCCAAATATAAGATAGATGAGGAGTAGTCATTGGAAATGGAAGCTATAGCTTTGCCAACTGTACCTTTTGAAGAATTCTGGGGGGGGGGGGGGGTGGCGGGGGGTGGGGAGATAGAATTGAATTCAATACAGTGACCTCAGGAAAACACTTTATGTACATTGTTTATTCAATGCTATAGTAACAGGCAGATCCCCATCAACCTTTCCTGTATTGTATGCTGGGGAAGGGCGGGGCTGTGGGTGGGCGAGGGGGGGGTAGGGGTTGATGCTAGTCAGCATTTGAGAGAACACTATGATGGAAATTTAAACAAAGTGCAGCTGACAAGTAATTTATTGAAGTTTAAATACTCTGAAATTAAAGTCACAATTCATGCCCTTCCCCATCCCCTGCTTGATCAATTTTTTCCAGCAATGATAATAAGGCATTTTGACCTCATAAAATGTCATTTTTTTATTCTTCTTCTTCTTCTTATCATTATTCACATTAACCACCTTCCAGACCAAGGAGATGTATTCTCTGACTAAAGTGGAGTTCACTCATAAGGTACTGGAATGGTACCCCTATCCCACCCCACCATCCCCACCCCATCCCCCTTTACACTGGCTGGTACCATCCATATATTACCCAGTTTTTATATGTGTCATGCATGATATTTGTGTTCAAGCCCTGTTTTTTTGAGCAATTTTGGGACAAACTTAGTTTTGAGATTTTGACCTCATTTCATTAATAAACTTGTTCAGTTCTGTGTAATTTGTGATGTTTTTGGTTCGTAATATTTACAACCCCTGAGGATCTGTATTAGAACCTTTTAACAAGATGCTCAAACTTCAATAAAGTTAAGCAGAGCAAAACGTGGTTTCAAGAGGAAGGGATGGGATCATCTCAGACAAGGGGGTTGTGAGATCATCTCAGACAAGGGGGTTGTGAATTGAACAATTTGCTGGGGTCTGCCAGGGGTGCAAAAAGAGAAAAGAAGGTAGCTTTCATGTGGAAATACCCATTAATGCCACTAAAATATTTGCACTTTTAAGTTGATGACATGAGAGAAATTGCATTTTATGTCATCCCCTGTTTTTTTTTACATCAGTACGCCCCCTCCCAATATCATCCTTTATGATTTCTCCACACACGAAGTATATATGTATCTGTGTCAGAACAGGCAAACACATGTACTCCAATATAACCATTTCACATATGGCTTCAGTCGATTTGTTTACTTTACCAATTTCAACCTTTTCTGTTTTGGGGGTGGCATGTCCTCTAAAGTTGGAATTCTCGGTAGCACCCTTTTAATTTCATTTTTGGTCTTCCTCTTAACTTGTGATCTTTTTTCTTTTTTTTTCAATTTTGAGAAATCTGTTTTGCATTGCTATGTCAGTCAATTGTGCTGAAGCCTTTAGAAGACTTTATTATCTTTTCATCCCTTTATACAGACAGGTACCCAAATGCAAAGTGAAAATCCATTACAAAAGTTTCTATTTCTATAAAATGTTGGAAACATTGATTTTATCCTCAAGTATTTTCATTCTCATCCTTGAAATGTTACTTTCATAAATCCCCTCTTGTTTAAGTAGCTTTTAACATGAAATCTAGAACAATATAAAATCATTTAAGTAGACGCGAAAAAAAAAACGTTGTGGTATTTGAGGGTTTAAACCTGCCCAACTATCGTCCAGCAGAACCAAGACATACTTGGATACATATTTCATTCGGCAAATCGCACAGACGGTTAAAGAGATAGTGTCTGTATATGCAAGTGGGATGCACATTGGCTACTTGGCCTGTGAAAAGTTCATCCAGTGAAGTAATTCTTTAACATTTCCAATTGGTTGACCTTGTTTCAAGTAAACCAAAGTAGCCAATAGAAGAAAAGATGTGTACAGGAGACACAGGAAACCGCTCTTCCAGGTTCTCAAGAAAACTTTTTAAAATAGCTTAGAAAAAAAGCGGCAAATTCAAAACTGTGCAATGTACATCCTTGATAATATATATATATATATATTTTTCTCTTCATTTCTGAACCATTAAATGGCATTCATAATTTTTAATTTCACAATTTTTGTGCTCTGTTGATCATAGGATATTCTCCTAAGTAACCTTAACTTTGACTACATCAAGGACAAGAAGAAGTATACATTCCCAGATGAAGCATCAAGAGGTAATTTTGATCTTTTTTTTTTCATTTTCAAAATGTTCAAATTTGTACTCTTTGTAATGTCATTTAAGTTTGCTTTGGCATCGCAAGAGAGCTGTTATAACAGGGATATTATTGAGTCCTTGAGTTCATATTTCTCTAACATCACAGTTCAGTATAAAAGATTCCGGCATTTATTTGTACCTAAGATTGTGCGTATGTAGAATTACTAAGCATGAAAACCTACAATCACTGGGATCATCATTGTTGAATGTTAGATCGACAATATTTGTTATTAAGCAAGCGTATCTTTTATTTCATTCACCCTCCTTGCGACAGGTCCAGGGACTGGTGATAAACCCGAAATCATTCTATGGGATGTTGCCAATAAGATGGGCAGTGATTGGCCAGCTCTGGGTCGTGAGCTCGGCATCAACAACAGAGAGATCAAACTGATCGAGAACGAAAACGACGACCTTCCAGAACAGGCGTTTGTCCTCCTCCATCTTTGGGCCGAGAGACAGAGCCCAGCTGCTTCAAGTAAGAGCAATTCCCAATATTCTTCACCAGTTCTCTTATCAACCAGCAGTTAACTCCTGGTCCACATACCTGCACTCGTTATGGCGATCGTGCTTTTTCTGTCGCTGCACCTTCTCTTTGGAACAAACTCCCATTTTACGTTCGTGACTCTCCCTCCCTTTGTATTTTCAAGAGACAACTTAAAACATTTCTGTTGATTCTTAGTTTTTTTTTTTTTTCCCTGGTTTCCTTTGTATCTTTCCTACTTTGTAAAGCCCTTTGAAACGCTGTATTAAGCGCTATACAAGTGTAATTTATTATTATTTTTATTATATTATGGTGACAGAAGTTAAAATTGTTTTAAAAACTGGAAAAAAGGAGGGAAAAAAGAAAAGAGTTTTGGCTAGAACTGGACTTGAACCAGTGACCCCAGGGTTTAATACAAGTCCTGCACCCTACCAAGTACACACCAAGCTGTCCCAGCCCGTAGTTGATGGCAATCCTTATATAATCATTTCTTTGCTTGGGGTGCCAACCAGAACTGGCAGTAACCTGGTATACCTTATAGCCAGTGATCCCACCCCAGTATCATCTGATACAACGAACAATGCGTCGTTCGTTTTTGTAATACTGTATTTCAAAAATCTGGGAGAAGCTAACATCTTGATTACATATTTTAGTGTGAATATGAATTGTTATGACAGATTATTGTGAAAATGATATTGCTTGATCTTTGCAATTTACAAATCTTATGAAGCTTCCATTGTAGTTTCTTAGATAGATTTTAAACATAATTGTCTTGAAAATACCTTGTGTGTCAATTTGTGATTACCGTGGAGTTGATTTTTTCACTCTTCTACTAGAGCTACTGGGCCAAATGTATTGTAACTAAAATGTGCTTTTTAATGTTACTGTTCATGTTTCATTATGTTCTGCATCTTCTGGAAATGTTTTAACTGTTGTACATTCTCTGTACTTGATCTGTAAAAGGAATTGCATAATATTTGGACATTTTTAAGCTCAGTGTAAAGGTCCCTTTCCTGGGAATAATTGCTACAGAGTATCATTTCTCCTTTCTCTCGTTAACCCACAGCTTCACAATTAGCTGATGCCCTGCAGGCCATTGGTCGTGGCGATATAGTTGACCAGTGTCTGCCTGAAGACAAACCACTCGATGTAACAGTTACAACCAGTAGACAGGGTAAGTTGAAATCTCGACGACGGATGTTGACAAATTGGCGCTTTATCAGCGCTCAGTTGGAAAATAGCATGCAGATGTATTTTTCATATTTGGTTTTATCTTTGTTTATTCAGGGCAGTTATGAAATTTTGCTGTAAAAATGTGACTAAACCGGAACAAGTCCTATCCTTTTTGTGTTTCTTCCACAGCCTATAGTCCCCTACGTGGAGACTTGGACTCTCCCAAAGATGGGACTGCGGACATCACCATTGACATTACAGGGGTAAATGACCTTGATAGAGCAGAAACCAGCTTAGGCTTGGTGTGAACATAGTTAATACTGTGGTAGTAAAGAGATGTGTGTGTTTGTGTGAGTAAATGTTTTGGGTGTGGGTATGTGTCCGTGTGGCTGATCGGCAAGTGATGAAGTGTGGCAACCGTAGCTGTTATTTTCTGGTTTCTCGTCTGTCTGTGTAGAGAGTGGTCGTCATAGCAACCTGCGATTTTGGATCAGTGAACCCATGCTACCAACAGTAGTTAACTTTTCCTTCTTATTTAACCAGCTTTTAACCTTGGCTTTTGAGATATGGTTTTGTTGTCTTTATTAATCAACCTCCAATTTTTTTTTGGAAACTTTTCTCTTTCTTATTTTGGCCTGCCCCATTTTATTCCATAACGTTATATAATCCTGGCTGAGTTATAACTTCATTGCATGTGGCTTAATATATTTCATATGTTAATTTTGGGCTATGCTGACTTGCATTCTTCATATTCACATAAATATTTATCTATATATGATTTGTAAAAACCCCACCCTTAAAAGACTGAAGGATTATCTAGCTGGCCATACAAAAAATTACTCTCATCCTTAGTTCGTAAAAAAAAGGAAAGAAAAAAAACCCCTACTATTTCCAGATTTCTACTCCATTTTTTCTTCAATTCTGTTTTGCAAATATTACCAATATATACATGTATACTGTTTGCTTACCCCATAGTTACCTCAAAAATGGTGTGAGCTTAGCTCCCTTCTCCAGACTTCAGTGTGTGCATTTATAATCTTTAAAAGTACATGCTGATTTCTTCAAAATATTACTCTTCACCTCTGGCTATCGTATTTCTTTGACTGCAATTAAAACAAATTCCTTCCATAGCATATAAAAAGAAATCGTCTGTAAATTTGGCTCTGATAGTCCGATCTTATGTGCGTCTGATGAGTTTGCAACGAACCAATGTGAGATGATTGTCGGAAAGAAGTAGTGAGACGTGACCATTTTGGACATGAAGTTAAAATGCTAGATCTGTTAGGATGGTTGTGAAAGTAAAAAATTGAAATGGATTTTCAAGATAACAAATATTCCTTTAATCACATTTATTGAATAGGAGTCACCTCTCATGAGAAATTTTGTGTTTCATCAAAAACAGGATTTTTAACTCTCTTCAAAATGTTAGTTGTTAATGTGACAAAATTAACTGTCTTTTGGAAAGTAATGGTAAAAGGAAAATGAACATTTTTCAAAAGTTTGACTGGAAAAAGGGTATGAGCCCCATTCCCAGCAGAATAAGATCTGGATACATGAACTTTGTGTGTGTACTGTAGACTAACTTTCAATTGAAATAGAAATGAAAACTTGACTTATCAAAACACAGATATCTAGAGAACAACTTAAAAACCTTCATTTCATAACAGATTTTAGCATTTTCCCACTTAGTTTTAAATATTTATTGTATTTGAAATTGGTTTCCTTAAAGGTCTTCACACATTTGGTTAGCCTATTAAAACTTTTGTTTTTCACATCTTGTCTTTCTTGAAAGTTGCAAAAATAATAAGGATGCCCCTAGCTTAAGTTTTTATGGATTCAAGAATGGATCCTTCCGATTTTTATGTGGTAGATTTTAGAAACTAGCGGTAGAGCGTTTGTCTTGCGTGTTTATACCCGGCAGAAGCTTCTAGCTTACGTTACATATTAGTTACATGTTTAGCTGATGCTTTGATCGTGATAGTCACTAGATGTCCATTTTGTCTGTTTCAGTCTTCTTCGTTGAAAAAGCGAATGTGTGGATGGAATGTTAAGTGACATTAGTGTACGAAAGGTCAAAGAAATTGCCAGAGTTAAGAGTAAAAAGAAAAAGAAAGTTTCCAACCAAGAAAACGGAAATGGTTTATAATAATCTCGACAAAGTACGACTCCCCTGAATATATATTATTAGTTTCAAAGTCCCAAACTTCTGACCCCTTCACACGGAGATGATTAATGCCATGTCCCACATGAAGTAGACCAAATATTGGATGAAGCATTGTCATTTAGAAGCAAACCCCCCCCTACATTACACCCCTTCTCCACCCCTCCCCTCTGTGATGCATAGTTCCCTCTAGCTCTAGACCCGCCCCTGGAATCTTGCTGTAGATTTTTAGTTCTTTTGGTGGGATCATCATTAGTCTTGATAGTTTGCTTGTAATCATTCTGTTGGGATTGCATACCTTTTTTAAGGTCTGTTTTTCATATTAACACCACTTTTTCTCTTCTTTTTTTCCTTCCCTTTTGTCGTGCATGTCATTATTTATTATGTTTGATTGGCCTTCTCTCTCTCTCTCTCTCGCATCTCTGGACTACTCCTAACATTTTCCGTTAAAACGCTCACGAAACCTTTTCCCCGCTTCATTATGGTATCGTGTCTTACCCGTCATGACCCACTTTTACATCCTTCAACCACCCCTCCCCCCTCTCACCCATCCACCTACACTTACAAATCGGCACTACAAAGGACGAGGAACCAGGATTTGAGGAACTGAAGCAAGAAATTACAGATGAAAAGGTACGAACAGAAAGGTTTCATTGTAATATTCAGACTTTTGAAAAAAAAAGCTCAAAGAAGGATTTTAAAAATGTCGACTTGAATAGGTTACAAATAATAAGCAAGTATTCTACACCAAATATTCAACACATTTCAAGTAAACATATTTCCTGTTCTACAAAGATAAGTTTAAATGTTAAAGTTTCAATGTCCTAAAATATGTATAGCCACATTTGAGCATGTGACATTATCATGGCAGATGAGATTAATAATTCCACCTGTTTTTCTTCTTCTTTTATGTAAGGTAAAAAAACAATTTATTCATAGATGAAGAAATATACATTTTGTACCTTAAAATTGTATGTAAACTTATTACACACAATATTATATAGACAGTAGCTTTATGTTTCACATTTCAAACAGATGCGCATAGAATAATGAAGAGACTGTAATAATTTAGAAAACACTTGTTGTGAAAAAAACAATATCCTCCAGCCCTCTCTTTCCCGTACACCACTGAGCTTTCTGGGTTTTCTTCATAAAAAAAAATTTGTATATATGGTGAAAAAACACAAGGGGATAACTTCCACATCGAGTAGCGACATGTTTCTTTGTTTAAATATGTTCCTACTTAGCTTTTAAAGTTTAACTTCTCTTCAAAGAAGAAAATGAAATGTACTATTTAATTCTCGATACTTAAGAGCTTATTCTGGCAAAAAATCTAGAAATATTTGAAAACCATCATTTCAAAGAAAAGATAAAATGTTCATCACAGCCCTTCTAATCCTGTTATCAAAGTTTATTAGTATTGGTATGTGCTAGAAAATGTGTCTACTGTTTGGTTTATATGGGATTTTCCAGCAGACCTGGACTGCTGAAAGAATATTAAAATTAAACGAAATAAATCAATCAATTAATAGACAGATAGATACATAACCAATATAAAACTGAACAAATGAAGGAAATTGTCTATTTTCATGTCAGCCCGGTTTATGCATTTTGTTTATTAATTTTTGTTATGCATGTTTCTTGCTCCTTTTAAGTATTCAGTGTACATCTCAGTGGCCAAAACATTCTGGGATACTCTTAAACAGTCCTCAAATACATTATAGAAATATTTTGCGAGACCTATTTTTTCCCCCTCAAGTTTGTGTCTCATATGTGCAACTGATATTGAAGAGAATATTTCACTTTTCTCAAATTTTTACAATTGTGGATAAACAGGGATATTTCTTGTTTTTAGTCTGGTAAACCTTGTTTTGCCTGCCTATTAAAGGTTGCTGTGTAGTATTTGTGTATTTTTTCTTGTTTTATCACTAATCACTATATCTTGCATGTTGTTTGGCTGACAGGACGCCGGCGCTCGCTCACCTACTGATGATGTCACTGTTAAGCATGCTGAGATTGAGGTATTTTACTAATTATCTTAATATTTCATATTCATCTGCTAGATTTGTTCAGATATTATAGATTACTATTGCTAGTAAGGTTTTTTTTTCTTTTTTTTTTTCTAGGTAACTTTAGAAATACACCGTTGTTGCAGTTAGTGGGTAGTTCCCAAAAATTTACCAAAAACCTACCAAGTATATTAAGTTCTCAAAAAAGAATTTGCCATCTATCGACAGCTGATTGAATAATCGATTGATTGACAGCCAAATAGGTTGTTTTACCAAATAATATTGATTCATACTGAGTGCCCATTGATTTTATTTGATGGTGAAAATCTTGTCGACTTGATACTTGTTCATATTAGTATGAGTCACACACAAACAGCGACTTGGAGGTTTTGCAAATATACGAAACAGTTATTTTTTAATCTAATGAAGTGCATTGCTACTGGATAAAGAGGATAGTCTGGGGGGAAAAAAAAGATTTTTGACCAATGAAAGATGAAAACATGAAGTTTGCATCCAAATTTTCTACGTACCGGTTTTGAGATAATAATAATATTTGCAAACTTGACACATTTTCTATCCAAAAGTGAACTTCAAGGAAACTGGTGTGATGTCATAGGTGGGAAACTAAATGTCTTCTGTTGTTTTCTTTAAAATTGACGGCCAATTTCCTTCTCACACTACTGTCATTGGTACGTTGTGAACTTTACATCCCATAAATTTGGACCCCTATCCAATCGGAAGGTCAAACAGATAAAGTGAAAAATAGAGAAAAACAACACATTTTGACGGCAGCGTTCAACTATGGCATTACACCGGTTTGCTTTAAGTTCACGTTTGGTACGAAATGTAAATAATTTCAACTATCAATATCTCCATATAAATGCTATGCAGGAATTGATTGTAAATTTCACCAGGATCCTCTAGAATATGTTCCCGTTTCATTAAGTCAGATACTAAACTTTCACCTAGAATATCCTTGTAAGGCTCAGATGGTATCAAAGAGTTATTTAAGCGGTAAAGAAATAGGCGAAGTGATTGTTTCATCGGCCATGATTTTGAATCTGTAATAGTAATCGTAGATCTGAAAGGGCAGATGCAAACATGATGGTTTGGGTATCAAGTTTTCCTTTTCTTATATGTCATGTTTTTGGAAATTTCACTCCATATCATTCTTTGGTCACATGCCAAAAAAAAATCAAAAGTACAATTTATGTCAACAATAAGGAAAAATGTCTTTTAAAGAATTGCTCGTTTCTGATTTATGGATTTCGGCAAGCACACATGCCATTTTGGTAAAATACGCATCATGAAGTTAACTTGGTCAACAGAACCGGCAAATAAATGGTAACATTTTTGTGAGAATGGGTTGAATCGGCCTTCAGTGGTATAAGAGACTTTGAAAGAATGTGGTCATAATTTTAGTGAAGGAATTAATACACAAAATATAACTCGAGGCAGAACTGTGTGACAGCGATTTCTATCAATCGTGAGATTTTAAAAGACGTCAAAGTAGAGATGTAAGTTCTTAAAAACACATTTTACCATCAAGGTCATGTGTCTATGTGTTGATTTAAATCGTAAAGATGACAAAACCTTCGTTTCCAAGTGGAATAGAACGAAGAAATCTTCTGACAACCATCTTTTCACTTCTCTGCCCGTAAGGAGCTTCGTTCGATCGATAGTGACACAGGATCCAAGTACCAAACTAAAACCGTAACCACGACAATAATCACCAAGAAAGTGGTGTCCGGGTCAGAGGTAGCCCTCTATAGCTGCTATCCCCTTTTCTGCTCGCAACAATTTTGTATTTTGCAAAAAACAAATTTGTCTTATTTCGCTCCCCATTTCAGTTTTCTCATTTTCTTTATTTTTGTTATGACTTGTCCAGTTGTGTAAAAATTTGTTTACAACATTTTGTTGATTTGGATACATTTGCTGGAGGGTAACACTGTCGTGATTTTCATTGCCAGTGGGTTTGAACCAACTCGATTAGAACAAATAGATATAATATTTTTCTTAATATCAAGGCTTTATGTTAATTCATTCTTTCTAAAGTTACATTGCAAGACAAGATTACAGAAAATTATATATATATCAGAAGCGAGGGTTATGAATCAAAAAGGGAGAGAAATGAGGAGTGGATGTGAAGTTTATGCATGAAATCACAAAACAATAGTTACATTAGGATGAATATATTTTTTCAGTTTTAGTCAACTCTGTTTAATATGAATGTTCAGTTGAAGTTTACATACCTGCAAAGTTTGTGTATATTTGCATATCACTTGCATGTGTATTCATTATAATGACACATTGTTAATGGATTCATAATTCGCTGTTCAATGCAATGTTTTTGTGAAACCGCTTCAGATACATTGAAAGCTAAAGTTGAGTCTAGGACGTTCCGGCATGCTGTTATCAAATTAAAAGGAAACATGGAAATGAAATTTTAGAAATATTAAATTCCTAGATATGTTTATTAGATAGAACATTTGCAGAGTGCTTTAAAGATGAATATTTTAGACACAGTGACCCTATAAATCCACAAATATCTCTTGATTTTAAGTGAACTCTTTGGGTTTAGTGAAATACAGTATTATAACTTGACTTGATTCATCTATAACTATAAAGTTTCATCAATAGATTCATCTATAAAGTAAGAAGATTTATAAAACTTTCTGAAAGTTTGTTTGCCTCCCTCCCAATTTGCCAAAAAAATAAATAAATAAATAAAAAGCAAAATTAAAAAAAGTACAACATTAGTTTGCAGTCTGATAGTTTTTTGGAAACAATATGGCTTTGTCCTCCAATTTTCATAAGGAAAAAATAATAATAAAACAATTGTATTCCTCTTTTGAAAGGTTTTGTCAATGTTAATCCCATTACCATGCCGATGTATTTGTTGCTGTTTGTGCTTTCATCTGTTTGACTCTTCCATTAGATTTTGTGGGGGGGGGGGATTTTGTTTTGGTTGTACATGGAATTTTTAGTTTTGCAACTTCATATTCATCTGACAGCCTTCACAGATATAACTGATGTCATATAAATTCAACAACAGTAATTATTCATAGTTAACACAATGCATGTGCATTTTGAAACCAACCTGTAAAACTAAATTTATGGATTTTTGTTGTTGTTGCTAGGGAAATGATTAATATGCTATGTTATCTCTCTCTCTCTTCTCTGTTCCAAAGGTCACACCAGAAGAACTTGAAAATGTGATCCAGGTAGGTTTAACGTTATATATCGTAGCATATACATAAACCCCTCGTCCTGTTGCAACGGAGGAGGATTCGATTCGATTACCAGGATAATGTCGACGACCTAATATCTAAGACCATACAAATATATGAGAGTACAAACTGGCTTCAGTGTTCGTAATTAGTTTTATAACAGTGTTACAACAGAACTTAGTTAACCTTCTGAAACTCTGACACCTTTCAAACCAAGTCATCAAGCATTTCCCTGAAAGATGTATGTTTATAGGGCTAGCCTATTCATTAAATGTACCAATTTTGGGGGCCGAAGGTGCAGTTGCCCTCGAGATTTAATATGAGCAGTTGATACTGTTTTATGCAAGATGTCAAGCTGTTTTTTGTAGGGAACATTGCTGTGGTTAGTTGATTTGAGGGTGAAGCAGCCTGGTGAATTTGAAGTACGGGTTGTGTTATTATAATGCAAGTGGCTGCTTTAATCACATGGCTCTGTCATATATGTGGCATAGTTCACAGGTTTAAAAAAAGAGGCAGTAGTCAGTTTAGAGTTGGTTGTGATCTTGTAAGATAGATATTGTTTTATCTCAAAATTATATACTTACTACCTTTTGTGTAACCCCAGTCACAAAAATGTTTATTACATGAATTTGGTCAGTGGAAGATTGTCTTGTGGATCAGCAGCTAGTAGAGAGGATTTGAACTTTTGCATAGTTGTGAACATTTGAAAAGGTTAACAAGGTGTATGCCTTATAGAGAGGACTTCACAATTATCATTTACATTTAAATAATTTCCAAAGAACAGCTTCATTAGTTTCATGTGTACATGTTTTATGACCAAAAAAAGAAATAATAATAACAATAACAGTTTTAAAAGATTTGAGAAAAAGAGAGGGATACCATGAATATTTTGTGTACTGACGTAATACAATGCTGGGAATGAATTTTCCAATGATGGAGAGCAAGTAAGGGGGTGGGATGGAAGAGGAGGGTGGAGGGAGAGGTGACCCACTTCCATTGTCACCCATTCCTGATATTGTTCATGTCAGACTTGTAACTAATGTTAGTTAATGTTTTCTGTGTCTCATTTACAGGATCAAGCCAAGACTGAAGTAAGTGAAAAGTTTGTGGAGGTGAGTTCTTCATTTCTAAACACCCTTATTTGTTTTATCTAAAAACTTAAGTAAAATATTCTTGGATTCTCCTTATTTATCGGAAACAATGTTTAGCAAGTCCTCCTTCCGCATCGAAGGAAGCTCTGTAGATGTTTATACCATTTACACTCAGATTTTCATTTTTTGTTATAAAAATTTTTAGTAATACTTTGGTCTTTGGTCAGCTGTATGATATAATGACCAAAACTTTACGCTTGATTAATTTCACAAGATAAATGATGTTAAATTTAGAATGAAATTCCAGCGTTTATGAAAGATGAACAAATAATCATTACAGTGAAATGTTGGCAAACGTAGATGTGAGCGTTAACCATTTGAGAGCTACTGGAAGCTTGGAAAGCTTGGTAGTTTTGAAAGAAGGTGATGACCATTCTCTCTTGTCAAAGGTCAAATTGTTCAAAGAGTAAGAAAGGTTTTCTTGTTTCAAACTTTTCAATTGATATGTTTTGTATCTTTTCTTGTTTCCTAGGAATTGAAGGAGACAGCAGTGAAGGAATCAATTCCGAAGGTATAATTTGAATAAAAAAAATTAAAAAATGAATGAATGAAAATTATTTTCATGTTGTTTTAGAATCTGAGCAAGTTGTCATTGGAGGATAAAACATGAATAATTAGGTCTCAGAAAAGTGGGTGGTTTGGGGGGGGGGAGTGGGGGCACTAAAAACAGGAAATAACAAATATGCTGAGAATTGTTGATGTTTGCTGTAAGTATAGTCTTGTTTCCTTTCAACAGGATATGGTAGATATTTTATTGATGTTGATTTTTTTTTGGGGGGGGGGGGGAGTTTATGGCTCTTACTGCATTTGAATTTACTAGACTAAAAATGATTTTTTTTCTTACAATTGAATATGCAACTGTCTGCTCTGGAGCTGCTGATTTTATTATTTTTTTATGGTGGAGTCGGAATGATCAGTCTCTTCATGACATTCCCAATGAACCAGTTTTTTTTTATTGGGAGGGGGGGGGGAGTTATAAATTCGCAATACAACATTACTTTATAATTATGCTTTGCGGTCAAGTTTAATATACTTTTTCTTTTCTCCCGACAAAGGCTGTCTCTGTACATCTGCTGTAACCTGTGTTTATTATTCTCTCATGTGTAATCCAATTAACCCTCTCTGTAATCACTCTGTGGTCATTAATGTCCCCATGTCCCCCTTCTGTGTGTCCAGCCCCTCACTCATCATGTATACTGTAAGACTAATAAAAGAAATGACCATTTAGAAATGGTAATGTGATAGAGCTCTTGCATGAAATGAAAAAAAAAAGTCAAATGAGAACCCAAACCAGCCCTCTCTTTCACCTTAAATTAAAAAAGATATTTTTCATGTGCTTTTCCTCTTCATGCTTTAAAAAAACCTCTCATCTGGCTTTGGAGAAAGAAACCAATTGCAGAATGAGAATGCCTCAATACACACTTTTAGTTTATATGTGAAACCTGACATCAAGTTGTGTATAAAAATGGCCGATCGGTGAAACAGTTATTCTTTCTCCGTTCTTCGGAGGAAAAGATTCTTGTGAGATGTTGATAAGAGATTTACAAGATAGTTTGCGTAGAAGTAATTGTTTTTTTTTTTAGGTATTTTTCAAGTTATTTCTGTTCAATCTTTAACTGGCAAAAATCATTGAGTTTATATGATGGCAGTTCTAAAAACAGCAAAGGGCATCTTTTTATTCCTATTGTGAACTGAATGAGATACGAATAGAAAAGGAATGAAAAATGCTGGGATATTGTTTCATGGATAGACAAAGTCAGTTCATTAGAGAGCTCAAAACTTACTGAAGCTGAATTTTGTGAAAATACCTACATTAGAAACAAATTCTAAATTGGGTTAATATATACTTTGACAGGTAACTGGCAGGAATTGTCTTCTCTTGAAGTATTTTTTTTTTCCTCCATTTTCAGGACATTGATGAACAAATTGAGAAGCATGTAAAGGTAGGATTTTTTGTTTTCCATTATGCCTTTTTGAATTTTATGGGGGGGATTGAGGGGCTCAGTCAGAAGCCACAGAACCTTGCATACCCTTTAAACCAGAGATTACGCCCCAGTTTCAATCAATACAACCAAGAAAACAGCAGAGAAGGAATTTCATGAAAAATTTGGCTTTCCATATATCATCTTTGGCAAATACAATATGTTAACAATTCTTATTTGCAATCAGATTCTTCACAATATTGCAGAATGGTGTTGCTCTGTCTATCTCCTTTACTTGAATTAGATAAATATTTAAGCATTAAAGTATTTAGCAGCTGAGAAACAAATATTCTACCAATACTTTCCTTCTGTAAAGACAAAGAAAAAAGATTGGGGTTTTGCAATGTCCGGACAATAGATATCACCCACAAGAGAAGTTGCAACCATACACAGCAAAATATAAAGTACAGAATCTGCCACTCTCTGTGCATTTCTCTCCTTAATATTGCACCAAATCCAAATGTCTCCCTGATGGTATCTGCAAAGTTTCCTTTTTTTACAGTTTGTATTGGTTGATATTTCTGTCCACAGGAGCAGAAAGAATATGAAATTCCAGGAGAGAAGAGAGAGGTAAAAACTCCAAATTCATTTCATGTACCCCACTCTTTTTTTAAACAAGTACTGATGAGGTCAGTGACCGATCGTAGCATCGGTGATATCACCTGTAGAGAGATTTGTCTGGTAGCAAAACTATAAACGATGCAAGAGTAGTCCATCAACAACTATGCCATCTTTCTTGAAAAAAAAGGATGGGAATTTAACCAAGGTAGAACTGCAAGCAGATAAATTAATTGATCTTTAAAAGTTTGAAGCACAGTTTTTTTTTGTCTATAGTATTACCCAAAATTTGAAGAAATATAGCAATATTGATCTCATTTCTAATTACCAAGGTTAACAAAACTGCTGATATTTGTAGATGCTAAAGTTATGTTCTATTAATGACCTTCGGTTGCCCCCCTCCCTACGCATCCCTTCTGCAGCTAATAAATATGTAATATATACTCTGCTCTTGACTTGCTATTGTTCACTATAGATGTATATAGCAGGCATGAGCTTTTTCTGCGAATTCGCAGAACATCCGTGATTTCTTTTCTACCTTGGGGACAAAAACTATTATCCTAACACACTGTAGCATATGCAAACTGGAGCCTATACCGCAATTTTTGCAAAGTTCCGTGATATTTTTTTACCCCAGGCTCATCCCTGATATAGATCAGGTCACAGTCCAAGTTTTGTGCCTAACTAGATGATCTTGGTACCCCTAGCGTACCCGTCTCTTAATACCCTGACATATAATTGATCTGACAGCAGCAGTGGTTGGTGGTCGTTGAAACCACATCTGTCAGTATTGTTCAATGCTTGCGTTTCATCATCGCTTAATAAACAACAATTCATCTATGGCCAACGGTTATTGAACTTCCTGCAGCCTTTGGTATAGTCAAAGTTTGTAAAATACATTTCGGATAATAATATGCAGTGATATCATTTTTCATCTACCATTGCAAATTGCACTTTTGTGGGTAGGAGCCACATTATAGTCAGGATTCTTGTGTATTTTCAATCTCTTAAGATAAAATGATGTGCCCAAAGAGAGAGAGAGAAAAACATTCGATGAGGCACAAGGAAATTGTCAGCAATTTTTATATTTTAGTTGTTCTAACATATGACTCTTCTTTTCAAAGTCCATGGTTAACAAAACTTAGATTATTTTTTTCTGAGTTTCTGTAGCGACCATAATTCATGATAAACAATTTTAGTTGTGGGGGATAGAGCCTGATTTGCCACTGATTTGATATCATAATCCGCTTGGCCAGTAATAGTAACCCAATTGTTGAGAGAAGACTTAATAGTTGCAACGAGGAATGGATATGCCATTTTGTCACCTGCTGTTATTGCTAGATCCAGAACCTTTGATGCTTGTTGGCAATTTTCGAACTACTAAAGCTTTTGTTTATCAAAACTGTCAGTTTTGATCCCCTCCTCTCTGTCTCTGTTTCTCGCTATCCATCTCTTGATATTTATCTACCAAATTGAATTGCTGTATGTAACTTTCAGCATCACTTATCACTTCTAAGATGTTAGCATCTCCTGAGACTTTTTCTGAACAGGACTAATACAAAGTGGTAAAGAGAAAATGTAAAGAGGATTGCAGTGAGCTACCCTGTTTGCTGTTTCCTATGTTTGAGATTAATAATAATTGCTGAAAGGAAAATAAGCTTCATGTGACTCCTGCTTTAAGTTAGACTTGGCTTGCTTGCTTCAAAGAAGCGAAATCTAATAATATACTCTGTGTCAAAGTGTCTTGTATGATTTGCATAAAGGTATTTTACATGGGCATGTTTCTGCTCTCTCTCATTCTATCTGTCTGTCTATATATATATATTTGAAATGATTGCTGTTTACTAACTGGTTGGAAATTTACTATTAAAAATGGTTTCCATAGCATTGCAAATAGGTGTTATTTTTGCCCTATATGTGTAGGTGAGAGCCATTCCTTTTTGAGAAACCAGAAAATCATTCAAATAGATTTGTTTCAAATGGAAAATTATTGGAACTACCATATACAAGAATGCCATTTAAAAAATAGGTTTTTAGAAGATTTAAATGCAAAATCATACAAAAGTGACTTACAAGAAGTGTTTTTATGAAGGAGATTTAATTTGAGAGGATTAAGAGGATTTTTTTGGGGGGTGATGGTACCTCCAAAATGGGAGGGAAAAATATTTATGTCAGCAAATAACGAGTTTTATACAATCAGGATATTCAAATCAATGATTAACATTTAAAATGTTCAGAAACCACATTTTCACCTGTACTGAATTTTCGTAGTCAAACATAGTGAAGCAACAGTGAAAAATAATTATCTTTGAAGTTTCTTAGAAAAGAGAAAACCAGCAAGATGTGGTATCATAGTGATGACATTGCTGTACATTACAGATCAGGTTTAGCCATGATTTTTTTTTTTAATGTTGTTAATCCAAAGGATGTGACTTCAATAATCAGTTTCAACAATGTATTTAGACGGTTCAAGATATAAATTTGTCAGGGACATCAGGAAGAAAAAATCACAAACATTGCAAAGATTTCTTTATAGGTCTAAAATGTTCACCAAATGTGAATACCCATGGAATTACTTGATTTGTTAGAAAATGTCGCCGGAAGTACGTTAGTCACCATCACTCGTTGGCTCTCGGTCACGGGGTAACTCAAATTATGTTTTTAATTCAGTCTTTAAGCCACAATTAGCATTAACCTACTGTTCAAGATAAGCTTCAATTAAGTTAAATTGGGTCTGTCAGTTAGATGCTTCAGATAATCATAATAACATGATGACATTTTTGCGGTTATGAGGTGAACTAGATGGCCACCGCATCTGAAATTGGAAACAACGTGAGAGAGGCATGCCTCTAGGCAGGGGACTTGCATTCTTTCATTAAGATGTTGTGGTGAATGTTGATGTGCTGTTCCGTCCAATATGCTCTGTCAGGTGTTGTCAATTCTGCATTCAGGATTGTTTAATGAATGTACTATCTTGCTTTCTCAGGCTTTACCTGAGGACATTAACCAATCTGTCACCTCTCGTGTCGTCTCTGTCGAGCAGACTCGCACAGTCGTCACTTCAAAGCGCGTAGAAAGCTCCGACGGGAGTGGTAGGCCCAAAGAGAGAGACTCTGAATCAGAAAGCTCAGTGGACACTGCCATTTTTGTAGACAGACCTCAAACTACAACTACCTCTGAAGTACAAATCAGAGAGACATTGGTATCCGATGGTAGTCCCGTTCACAGGACGGAATTTATGAATAATGTCAGTAACGTAAATTACATGGCCCCAGAAATTCAAATAGATGAGGCCCCTACCCCTGAAAGATTTGACTCTGAGGAGGAAAATGAATACCTCCCTCCAACAGAGGAGCAAGTCATAGCGGCAAGCGAAGAACGAAAAACTGAGGGAATAAACCCAGATTTGTCCATGGAACCTGAATCAGTCGAGGATGATGACATTCCCTCACCTGTTGTTGAGTCCGATATCACCTTGACAACTGAATCAACTGTTCAGGGTATCAATCCAGATATGCAAATAGGTCCTGACCCCTTAGACTCCCCAGGGGACCTTCCTAGTCCTGAATACCAGGAAGGGAGTACCCCCACAGGTGCACAGGCAATAGGGTTTGGGATGTCACCAGAAGAGGAACAGGAACCGACAATTACAGGTCGTAGTATCCCCGATGTAGCAAGGGAAGCCACTGTGCAAACAATTACTGTGCAAACTAAGATAGAAACCACTAGCCCAGACGGAGAAGATCCAATTACAACTTTCAAAAAGAGTGAAGTGACTGTGTCCGAGTCGGCTCTTGAGCCAGACCGAGAGTTTGTTGGGGTTGCTGTGACCACTCTAGCTGAGGTAGGAATAGTTCACTGACTGGCATGTTTTGTCTTGAAAACTGTCGACTTTTGTTATGCCCAGTTGTTTCACTTCCTGCATTTTAATTTGCCTTGCACTCTTTTGTAGTTATACTGTTGGTAACAGTTCTTGTTCATGCAGTTCCCCAGAGTTTTCACTTTGATGTTAGTCCATTTTCGTTCTTCCAGTTGATCTTTTAACAAAAACCAAAGGTTTAATCATTTCTGGCTTTCAAACTTTTAGAAACTTTTTGCTGCTACATGTCACTCAAAATTGAAACCTTTTGGGGCATCAATATTTTGCTTTCTTGAATTGTGTAACTGCTCAGACCAGGAAGAATCATCATCATCCTCTGATTGTTGGGTTGTTTGCTTTAGTATGTCACTTTCTCTAACATTCAGAATGGAATTTTGAATGGAATGGAGATATGTGGCTGACAGGTACATCGGGTGTACAAAGCACACAAGAGTTGTACAAGTACTCGAAGTATATCTTGTGTCCCACTTGAAAGATTTTTCTTTGATGTTCCCCATTTCTGCTTCTGTTGTCTGCACTCTTTGTTTTCTTCCTTGCAAATATCTTCCTTTTAATGTAGTAGATGATCTAGTAGATATGCCTTACTGTTGTCCATTTTTGGTACAATTGAGTTTAATATAAAGCAACTCTTATGTTCATTCTTGCTTGCATGCATCTTTTGCTGAATATGTGTTTGCCAAGATCTTTCTGCTTGTCTTCTACATTACATATAACAGACTCTGAACTAAATCCCTATCATTCTCATCTTAAAGTAATCAAGATACAATTCCCTTTTCAAATTACCAAACGATGATGTGACTTGCATTTATACAATCCAATATGAAAATGTCAATACTTATATTAAAAATTAGAAATATTAGAAATGATTTGTCTGAGAATATGATTCGCTTTTGCAATACAGAGCACATCAGGGATACGAAAAGAGAAAGTTAGGTTCAAAAACATGATGGCTACATTGTGCAGGTTCAATGGAGTTTTGACGTCTGTGGAAGATATTCTAGTGATGAAGAACTTCCACTAATAACTCCTGTTCTTTTTGTTAGAATATGAAATTCAAACCACCATGTTCCATAATTTAGTCTCATTCCTGTCGCAAAAGTTGCAGTCACTTAGCTTACTTTCCATATTAGTTAGGGCTGGAATGGTTAATACCATTTTCCTTCTGGCTACAGCTGATGTCTACTTGTGCATTTGTTTTGTAGAGGGAAGGTAGGGGGTGGGCACCAAAATAAAACTGAGAAGTGGAATGTGGTACTGAACGGCAATCAGCTCATTCAAAATCCATGTCAGTTAGCTGCCACTTTTGTCCTAGTGTAAACAGGAAATAATATGTCTTACCATTGTTGATATTTGTAAAATGAAGATGTTTACAAGTTACTTCTTTGCTGTAAGAGACCTGTTTATATTGATGTACACACTGTAATGTTACGTTTGCATTGACTTTGCTGTTGGAGCCATTAAACAAATGATAAGATACCTGAAAATGTAATCATGGATGTTCAAAAAACAAACAAAAAAAAGACAAAAGAAAAACAAGACAAAACATTAATGGCATCATATGAAATTTGTGGGACAAATCTTTTATTGCTTCATACAAACGTTACATAAGTGGCAAAGTAAACAAAACCAGGAAACCAAGTTTTTAATTGCCTAGTTCTCTTAGAGAAGTATTAAGTTATTTGGGAATAGTACAGGATGTGGTGATAAATAACTACCACTTGTAAAATACTGCTTTAAGAGGACATGGCATCACTAGCAGTATCTTGGTTTTGCTCTACCTATGTGTCACATTTCCAATTCATATGCATACCCAAAGGTAGGTATAAGGTACAATAAATATGTGAAAGCAGTTTTCCATATTTATTACTTATACTCAGAGTTTTGATTTCTCTAGTATTTCTCTCTTCCACTACAGGATTCCACTCCTGGAGACAAACAAGAGGTTTGTTTGCAAACTCTTTATCACTTTACATTTGTTTTCATTCTAACAAGAAATTGGTTTTCTGCAAGTATGCTAGCAATAAATGTGTGATAAGTCAGGAAACATGGACAACATCTGTGACTCAACATGTTTCCATTTTGGCTAAACGAATACATCAAACCCCTTTTGTGGAAAATCTCTTTGGTGAAAATGTATTTTTGTGGAACTATGAAGTTTTGAGACTTAACCTGGTGTCCTTGAAAGTCTTAAAGATGTAGTGACATGAGGAAGGTAGTTTTTTAATTGTCTAAATGTCAATTGGATAATGTGGAAAATGTACTATTATGCATCTGTTTGATTAGCTATTAATAACATCATCTTTTTGTTCCTTCCGCTGTATTTCATGATATTATAAGCTTTTTTCAATCCCAAATGTCATCAAACAGTATCTCTTTCTTAAGCTTCCTTGTATAAATCTTTGCCACTTTTACTTTCAAAATGTCAACTCAGTTTATAGTTGTAAATATCCTCAGCTTTATTTTCTTTTGGAAAGATTGAAAAATCATGCTTTATATCCTATATTCTTTGAATAGTTTCTTATTTTTGTTTAAAAAAATGCCTTTAAATAACATCTGATTAAAAACTGTTCTGTGGTGTGAAGAAACCAGTGGTTGTTTTACATATCATTGTTGTTTTATGTTCGTTATAATCATATTTCATTGTTCAGTATTGTCCTATGTTGTTTTCATGGTTTTAGTCATTATGTGTGCTGGCTGTGACTGTTTAAGTTAAGACATTCCGCATGACCCCGGCACTCATTTTCTCATCCTCACTGCACTTTTTTTAGAGTGATTTTGAAGTGTTAGTAGGATTTGATGTTAGAAGGCACATGGATATGCTTTCGTTAGTTAGCCCAGTAGAACCAATGCATGTTATTTAATAATACTACAGGAACCCCAAGATGTAGAAGACACCGGAGAACCCTCAGATGACAAGAAGGTTAGTTTATTGTTTTACATTTCAACTAATGGTTTAGAGAATTAAAGGTTTAGAAATAGTAAATCAGTTTAGCAGATCAAATAATGTTTTTAATCTTTAGATGTTTTCAACAAGCTAATTCTTAGACAGTGGTGAGTATTTGAACCCCTTTACCAAAATCTTAATTAGTGAGGACAAGAATGTCCAAATGGAGAATCCAAAAGGTTAGATTATTATTAACAAAGTTCTTTAATGGTGGCAAGGATAACTTACCCGTATATAAAGACCCAGACACTTAAACTTTACCTTTGGCTGATAACTGAATATCTTTGTGATTTCCAAACCACAGACCATAAGTAAATGTTGCAGTACAGCCGTTAACACATACATGACAAAAAGTTAGCGGAGAAAATACATAATTCAGCAATATGAAAAGGGAAAAAGAGAGTTTGAGAAGATGTTCAGGAGTTTTAGATGGTATAACATTGGAAACCACAAAGAAATATATGATAAATTTAACTCTTTTATACAAAGCAGCCTATACAGCAGGAGATTACCACTATCAAGACAAAGCAAAAGGTAGTTCATTTTGAAGAACATGTCTATGTTGAAACTGGTAGGGCATCACTTCCAGTAGATGATGAAGATCAAGTAATAATTACTACTGATCATGAGCAGGACAATGTTGTAGATGATGCTGTAACACCACATGAGGATGTGATTGTTGAACATGAACCGGAAGTTGAAAAGGAACCAGAGGTTGAAGAAGAACCAGCTGCAGTTGATAAAGTGACTGATGAGCCTGAAGCTACTGCATATGAAGTGCATGAGGATATTAGAGATAAAGAGGATTTGGAAGATAGAGTAGAAGCAGATCTAGAAGAGGACAGGCAAGCTGAACAGATGTCAGAAGTTGAGAAGGAAACTAAAGTTGACGATTTACCAGAAGCTGAACAAGAAGAAGTTGTAGCACCAGAAGTGGGAAGTGAGCCTGCAGAAGACAAAACAGAAGTAGAAGAGACACCAGAATCCAGAGAAGAAGTAGTAAAGGAAATAACTGTTGATGAAACTGCAGACGTTCACGAGGAACCAGAAGCTGAAGAAGAAATCAAGAAGGATGCTGTCGTTGAAGAACAGGAAACAATTGAAGATAAACTAACTCTTGAGGAAGAATCCAAAGAGTTAGCAGAAGAGAAAGTTGATGACGATGTAGAAGATATCAAGGTAACCGAAGTGGAAACAACAATTCTTGTTACATCAAAAGTTGAGAAAATATCAGAAGTTGTCCTCGATCAAGAAGATCCCCAGATAGAAACAGACATTGCACCTCAAATGAAAAAGGAATTGCTTCCAGATGGACCCCTGGTTGAGGAGCAAGTTGAGGAGGTAGTTGAAGATGAATTACAAAAGGTAGATGCAGAAACATCTAAAGAGGAAGAGCTGGTAGAACCAGTAGATGATACACCGAAATTTATGGAGGAGACCCCTACACATGAGGAACAGCTGGAAGAAAAGAATGTGATACCTGACATTGTATCTGAATCTAAAGAAGCACCAGTTAGTCATGAGGAACCCGATGAAGTCAGAAATGTTGAGGAGGCTTCACAAGACTATAAACAATTTGAAATACAAAGCTCTGAGAGGATTGTAATTGAATCATCTCAGTCTTTTGATGAGCGGGAACCTCTTTCTGAACCTGTTGATAAAGATGATGAAGAATCAAAAGAGGAAACATTGGAATCATCTGAGGTACAAACTGTAGAAACTGTAACTGTCACAGACAAAATTGTGGTTGAAGAGAAAACAGTGACAAGTCAAGGAGAAGCACCTACTGATATGTTGGAAGACGAGGATGTTGCTCAAAAGGCATCATCTGAAGAGAAGACCAACCACGATGAATCTGCTGAAAACAAGGATTTGGATGATGTAATTGACACAAATGAGTTAAAAAATGTTGAAACCACTCAAGAAAGTGTTGTGTCTGAACAAATTACCACAGTACATGTTCATGCAGAATTGACAGAAGAAAGAGGGATGGCACAAGAACCTAATACCATGAAAGATGAAGTTGATCCCAACAACTTCCCAAAAGAGTTGGCTGAGAAGGTGGAACAAACTGAATATAAAGAAGGGGCAAGTACTGTTGAAGAAGTATCAAAACAACCAGAGCCGGTAGTGGAAGAGCGAGCAGAAACTCCTGAAGAAAGGGAAACAAAACCCCAAGATGAACTAAATATGGAAGAAACAGCACCAGTAACAGATCAGTCAATTACAGAAGACAAAGCTAGCACTCCTGTTGAAGAAAGAGAAACAATTGAGACTCAAGAGAAGGTTATTCTTGTGGAAGAATTGTCAAAGGAACAAGATGATGATACAAAGCAAGACAAAGGGGGCAGCTATGCTGTCATGGATGAACCATCCATGGAAAGTCAACCTATTGGAGAAGCTACTTCTGTTCATGTTTATGCAGAAAAAACCACACTTGTTGTTCATGATGACAGGAAACCAGAAACAGAGCAACCTTCTGCAATTGAAGATGAGATTCAGGTGGAAGGTTCTAAGGAGGAAGAACAACATGTTGAATTTGAAGATGAGCTAGAGCAGCCTGTCTTGGTTGATGATGTAGAACCAGAACAAGAGCAACCTGAGAAAATTCAACAAGAAAGTGACATACAGCCCAAGGAAGAGGAAGAACCTGTTGAACCTCAAGAAAAGAGGGAACCAGCACAAGAGGGTTCTGCAGTTACTGCAGAAGAAATTCACAAAGAACAGCTGAAGGAGGAGCTACCTGTTGAAATTGTAGCTGATTATGGTGATCTAAAGGAAGTAGATGATGTGGTCGTGGAAGAAGAAAAGGAGGAATCAGAACAAGAGCAACCTGATGCTGAATGTCACATAAGAGAAGTTAAGGAAGATGAGCAACCTGTGGAACCGCAAGATGAAAAGGTTAGTGAGAAAGATGAGATAAAGGAAGAAGGGGATGTGATTGTGGAAGAAGAAAAGAGAAAACCTGAAGAAGCACTTCCTACTGACAAACATTACACAGACTCACAGGAGGAAGAACTGCCTGTTGAACCTCAGTCAAGTGACACAGTAGCTGAGGAATATGAGCAAAGGGAACCAGAAGATTTGGTTGAGGACAAAGATGAAACTGCTTTAGAAGAGAGACACATGGCTGTGACTGAACACCCAGCAGTTGTTACGAGTGGAGAAATTGTACTTGAAGATGAACCATTCAAAGTGGGAAATGATGTTGAAGGTGAAGAGTTAAATGTTTCTAGGGAGGCTGAGAAAGATGACATATCAATAGAACGAGAAGTTGACACAATAGAAGAATTGAAAGATATTGAGGCAGAGGTGGACAAAGAAGAAAAGCATGATATCCCACAAACTACTACGCAAGAGACAGTTGTGGAAGTCATCCAAACGACCAGTACATTTGAGGATGAAAGTATTCCTGTGGATCAGGATAGGGAAAGAGAACCAGAGGAACCTTGTCCAACTGAAACTGTAAAAGAAGATTTGGAACCACTTGAAAATGATGAATTTGACAAAGATGTAGTGTCTGTCGTAACAATCCACGAGGAGAGAACAGTAGTTTCACTTCATGAAGAAGTTGACTTTGAGCAACATCCACCAAAAGAAGAGAAACCAAATCTTGAGGAAAAGAAAAAGCAAGAAGAGGAGGAGATTATCGGTGAAGAGCAAGATCTAGTTGAGGAAGATGAATCAAAGGACATGCCTTCTGATGAACAAGAGGAAGTTCTTGAAGAGACTGTACCAGAACCAAGTCAGCAACATCTGGATGAGGAAGTACGACCCAAAGATGAGATGTATGAAGATCAATCCCCTACAAAAGAACAAGAGCAGCATCAAGGGCTTCCTGCAAGCCATGAAGTTGATGTCAAATCTGACACTGAAGAAGAATGTCAGGATGAGTTTCCACAGGAGCCAGATATAACAAGAGATGATGATGGTCGAGAAGAGGATTTCCAAATTGAAGAACAAGTGCCTGAGGATACGTATGAGCAAACAAGATATTTTGAAGAACTCCAGAATATTCCTGAAGAACCAGAAGAAGAAACATCTGACACACAGGAGGAGAGCAGTTCTGTGGTCCGTTCAGAAACTGTACGCACTGTAGTTACAACAAAACAAGTAATATCATCTGGGGGAATTGTGGATGAACACACAGAAGTGAAAGTTTTTAAAGATGAAGAACTAATTGACAAAACAGAAGACTTTGGTGAACCTTCAGGAGAAACTTTACAGGGAGACAACTTTGAAGAGGAAGTGACTCCCAAACATGATGATGATGCATCTCCAATTATGCAAGTAGAGGAACAGTTTAAAATGTCTGAGATGCCTTCAGATGAGACTCATCCAGAGGCAGATGAAGCCATTCAATCCAAAGAAGTTGAAAGAATGGAGGAATCGGTGCCTGTTGAAGAAGAGATAGAAATTGAGATGGAGGCTGTGGAAGAAAACATCAAAACAGAAATGACTCCAGATGAAGAAATTGATGTCTTCGCTCAAGATGATACATCAAAGGATTACGAAACCATTCCTTCATCTAGTGATCACTATACCCAAAAAACAGAAGTCAGAGTACACACAGAGATAACCACAAGTGGTGGAACACTTGTCCATGAAGAAAGGAAAGTAGTGGAAGATGGTGAAGTAAAAGTGGACTTTAAAATGGATACTCTGAAAGCTGACGATGGTGCAAGTCAAGAATTGTTGCAGGATGAGGAGAAACAAGAGGCACAACCTGTGGGACAGGGAGAGGTCCTTTCTGGACCAGAATGGAATGTCGATGACGAAGAAGACAATATGGAAGATGAAGAGGATGTCAGCTCAGAAGAAGGAGAGTATATGCCGGAGATCAGAGTAGATCCCACATCAGAATATGTCCAACCAAAGGATGATACAGAAATAGATGAGGATGGTCTTATGGTTGAACCAGATCCTTTCACGGAGGAGAGTGATGTGTCTATGGATGAACGTGAGGAATTTGCAGAGGAGGAAGAGCAACGGCCAGACGGTGTACATGTCACTAGCAAAATCTCAGTTACCAGTACTCAAATCGCTGACGGCACAATAGTCAGTCATACAGAGACAACTCGCACCTTACATACAGAACAACAAATCACATCTGGGGAGCAGCCGACAGATGATAGCGGACCATCGGAAGAGCAAGACGAACCGGAAATTATTCATGACGAATTGCTAGAACAATCCATTATTCTAGAGTCTCAGGTATGCTTAGATTCTGAACCAAAAGATCTTACTGATCGCCCCAAGACCCCAGAAATAGCTGACATCACAGAGCATGAGGAATTTTCAACATACTTCCAAGATCAAGACCATCAACAACCAGTCAGTGACATCCATGTTCCGGATGCAGATGTGGAAGTGGAAGTGCCTGAAATAAGTCCAGAAGATGATGTTGAAATGGACTTGCCTGAACCTCCTGTTCATCCCTATGTGGATGATGGAGAAGAAGGTGTATCTCATGAAAGGTACGTATACTCATCAACAACTGTGGTCGCACCAAACGTCCAGCATGTCAGGAGCGATGCTGATTGGACTGTTACTGAACAGACCACTCGCGTAGTCACAAAGGTTGAGGAAAGAATCTCTGTGCCAACAGACTTAAATTTAGACCAAAGTCCATCACCACAAGTGGAAAGTGTTCAGACACCTGAAATCCAGGAACTTCCGGATACCCCAGATAGCATCCCAGAATCCCCGTTGGCTGGTATTTACGAATCCGAACGTGACCAACCTGTTGTAGGTGGGGCAGATGAAGTGGCTGCTGCAGAGTCTGAACCACATGAGAATTTAACAGAGGAAGTACCGGAAGAACAGGACGGCACCACGGAACCAGATGATGCAGTGTATGTAGATGGTCCTACAGAGTCAGATTATTATGATCCTAGATTACTCGCTCAACCTGCTGCTAGTGTAGTGGCTGATCTTCCTCAAGAACAAGAGCAGCGAGATGAACCTACCCACGAACAACCACAGGATGAATCTCTGGAGGAGCGTGTCAGCGATGATGTCGAACCTCAAGGAGAACAAGCCAATGCGGATGTCCCAGAGACGGATGAACAGAGAAGGGAAGAAGACCAAAGATTAATGGCAGAGGCTATAACCATTGGAGTGCTGTCTGCTGTGCAGAGCACGGATTATCAAAGAGATGACGCAGAACAAAGCACTAGCGAGGAGTTGCAATCGACTGAAGTGTTCTCTACGGAGGCATCTGCCCAAGAGGAAGATAATACTGCAGACATTGAACTTGGTGACGGTGACTCTGCATCTGCTGTGGAATTTCAGGGTTCACCAGAAGATGAAGATAAAGAGGCAACTGATACACAGGAGGGAGTGGATTCCATTGAAGATGAAAGGACTGAGAGGAGAGACTCCAGTGGAGACTTAGCCTCCGGGGAACAAACATCAATGACAACAATAACCACGACGAGAACAGTGTACAGATCATCAGCCGTTACATCTGAGGGTCAAGTCTTAGATGGAGATGAACTGGTTGATTCCATCGTCAAACCGAAATCTGCTGTGGAATTTCAGGGTTCACCAGAAGATGAAGATAAAGAGGCAACTGATACACAGGAGGGAGTGGATTCCATTGAGGATGAAAGGACTGAGAGGATAGACTCCAGTGGAGACTTAGCCTCCGGGGAACAAACATCAATGACAACAATAACCACGACGAGAACAGTGTACGGATCATCAGCCGTTACATCTGAGGTTCAAGTCTTAGATGGAGATGAACTGGTTGATTCCATTGTCAAACCGAAATCTGCTGTGGAATTTCAGGGTTCACCAGAAGATGAAGATAAAGAGGCAACTGATACACAGGAGGGAGTGGATTCCATTGAGGATGAAAGGACTGAGGGGAGAGACTCCAGTGGAGACTTAGCCTCCGGGGAACAAACATCAATGACAACAATAACCACGACCAGAACAGTGTATGGATCATCAGCCGTTACATCTGAGGGTCAAGTCTTAGATGGAGATGAACTGGTTGATTCCATCGTCAAACCGAAATCTGCTGTGGAATTTCAGGGTTCACCAGAAGATGAAGATAAAGAGGCAACTGATACACAGGAGGGAGTGGATTCCATTGAGGATGAAAGGACTGAGAGGATAGACTCCAGTGGAGACTTAGCCTCCAGGGAACAAACATCAATGACAACAATAACCACGACCAGAACAGTGTATGGATCATCAGCCGTTACATCTGAGGGTCAAGTCTTAGATGGAGATGAACTGGTTGATTCCATCGTCAAACCGAAATCTGCTGTGGAATTTCAGGGTTCACCAGAAGATGAAGATAAAGAGGCAACTGATACACAGGAGGGAGTGGATTCCATTGAGGATGAAAGGACTGAGAGGATAGACTCCAGTGGAGACTTAGCCTCCGGGGAACAAACATCAATGACAACAATAACCACGACGAGAACAGTGTACGGATCATCAGCCGTTACATCTGAGGGTCAAGTCTTAGATGGAGATGAACTGGTTGATTCCATTGTCAAACCGAAATCTGCTGTGGAATTTCAGGGTTCACCAGAAGATGAAGATAAAGAGGCAACTGATACACAGGAGGGAGTGGATTCCATTGAGAATGAAAGGACTGAGGAGAGAGACTCCAGTGGAGACTTAGCCTCCGGGGAACAAACATCAATGACAACAATAACCACGACAAGAACAGTGTACAGATCATCAGCCGTTACATCTGAGGGTCAAGTCTTAGATGGAGATGAACTGGTTGATTCCATCGTCAAACCGAAATCTGCTGTGGAATTTCAGGGTTCACCAGAAGATGAAGATAAAGAGGCAACTGATACACAGGAGGGAGTGGATTCCATTGAGGATGAAAGGACTGAGGGGAGAGACTCCAGTGGAGACTTAGCCTCCGGGGAACAAACATCAATGACAACAATAACCACGACGAGAACAGTGTACGGATCATCAGCCGTTACATCTGAGGTTCAAGTCTTAGATGGAGATGAACTGGTTGATTCCATCGTCAAACCGAAAGCACCTGAGGAAGTGGAAACAGCCGATGCAGACATCAAAACTCCTCAAGAAGAAGAAGAAGGAAAGGTTCCAGATATATTGAAGAAGACAGAAGAATCTGAAGCTATGGATGAAGGAGATGATCATGATGATGTAGACAGCCCAACAAAACCAGTAGCTGTACCTCTGGGCCATGAAGGAGGAACCACGACGATCGTCCACCACACTTACGTGGTCACTAGAGAACAGAGAGCAATGACAGAACCAACCGTTTCAGAGGTATTCACAGCTGTCAGTCATCACTGTGAAGCTTGAATGCCTGCTTGACTTGGCATAGTCAAAACATTGTTGCATGTAGTCGCATGGAATCAACAAAACAAAACAAAAACAAAAAGCAGCTTTGCAGGACTTGATGTGCTTGCTCATAAAACTGTGAAATGCTTATATGTAGTTTCCTTTTGATTTTTATTATTTATTTATTTATCTATTATTTTAAATAATTTTTGGTGTGTTCATTTTGCAGTTTTATTTGGATTGCAATTATTGCAAGCTCATATGTAGATTCAGTGTTATTGTAAACATGTCAATTAAAGTTGCAAATCTTCCTTCATAACCCGCCCCCCCCCCACTCCCCAAATTTATCATCTTCATGCTATTTTATATAATGTGACTGGTAAGTGAAATCTTACATCAACCATTACTCAACATGAAAATTAATCAAAAACATTTTGCAGATGGCTTCAAATTTTGTATTTGACATAGTTGACCAATAGTTTGCAAAAAACAGAAAAGAAAGTAGAAAATCTCACATCAGAAAAAGTCTATCAAATTTAGGAAACTGTCATTTGTTCATCAAAGCAGCTAGATCTGTATAGATGTTCCAGTCAGAGGGTTACTTCGTTGTCCATGCTGATATGTAAACTCAAGAATGTCATAACCTAAAATGGTCAGTTAAAATAGAAAGAAGGGGAAAAAACCCCAGCTTTACTGAATTTGATATTGCATTCCATTCCTGACAAGATGTGATTTTGTAAATCACTGAAGTTCTGTTCGTTTAATTATTGTATCAGAAAAAATACATCAAATCTAAAGCTAACATTATTTCTGTGACATTTCAATGCTGTTGTTGGAAAAAGACGACACAAATTCCCGTGGCCTGCTAGATTTGTCCTATAACCCTTGTCGTATCGGTTCCACATCTCATCATACATATTCCTCAGTATTAAAAAACAAAACATTTCTGGTCTGAAAAGTCCTTGTGTGTTCGATACTGTACCCCTTCTCCTTCATTATATCATACCAGTTCATCCTTTTCAATGTTAAATCTGCTTAGTTCAAAAGCACAAAAAAAAATATCATGTCCAGTGATCTTAATTTATGACCCTCTAACATTGCAGAATGCTTCACTAAGATAAGTACCTGTTGAAAACTGAGTTTGAACTCTTTCTAGACTGTTCTCTCTTAAAATATCGATGATGACTTAAAATTCCCTTTCGGGGTTACCCAGTGCACAGGCAATTTATTGGAAGTCGTGTATGCTCCTTTCAAGAGCTTTCAGTGAGTCCAATGAAAATGTTGGCTCAGTTTTGAAAAAGTTTTAAAAAAAAAGAGAACCATGGGTTGAAAAAGAAAGGTTTTCCTAAACTCAGATATGAACTACTCAGTCGTTGTAAATGAGACTATTTTGTGTTGAACAACTCAAAAGAATATCCTCGCTGGTAAAAGAGCAATGTAGGTTTTCAATATTCTTGATCATTTAGTTGTGCCTCTAACTTGTGCCCAACATCACTTTGAAATAACAAGAATTACCACAAACACTGGTCTATCAAAACAATCTGCTGTGTGTATTGTTTATTGGAATGTCTGAATGGTTTTTACGGTAAATTCAATTGCCGGTCCTTTTTGAATTAAAGAGGTCTTCATCTGAGAAGAAACTGAATCTTTCCAGACTTCCTGACAAACTGTCAAAAGTGGATGACGTGGATTCATAGCATTAAACATATTCAGTGTTAAACCACACAAAGCTTGAAAGCTTTGAGAAGTTTTAAAAGGATGAAAAATTAACGGTAAAATTGTTGAGCAATTCCTTGAAAAAAAAAGGTTTTAAAGACATAGCTCAATAAAAGGGTTCTTTGCCATATTTTAACAGTTTAACCATTTTGGTCTTCAATGCTCGGAAGGTTTGAAGGAGTACTTGAATAAGTGGCTGCAAGTTGATATCCCAACATGGCAGCTATTAATACAGTAGATATGTTAGACTTACCATCATACTTATAATACCTCCCATCCCCCTCCCCTTATCCACATCCAACCCCACCCCAGTCTTATGTAATCATAGTATGTACAACTATTGTTGAACTTGTTGCATGCTTATTGTACACTGTTTTGCTTTGTACTGTTGAATTCTTCAGCCAAAATTTGTAAGTATCCGACTAAAATCATAAATTGAAAGGTATTTTTGCAGAGTAAAGCTTGCATAGAGTTCATTTAATACAGATGTCATATGAAGAAGGAGAAAAAGAAAGTTTGCTATGATGTGCTTCTTAGTCTTAACAGAAAGGTTTCCATTAGATAAGCTGCTGTCATTGCCTAAACTAACCTTTACAAAGAATTTGCATTTTATCCTTTATATAATTCTGGAGCCCTGTTTGAAACTGTCCCCTTTTGGAAAAAATATTTCAACATTTCTGGGAATACTAGTACAAAAGATTCTTTCTTTTCGTTGTAAATTATTCAAGCGAAGAAACAAATTTGTTTGCAAATCAGACCCTGCGTTTGAAATCGTTGAATTGTTCACAGGCAAAGATTTTCAAAGAAAGATATTGTTGATCCAATTAATTAATACACAATTGTTTAAAATACAAAACAAAAGTGCATCCCATAAGAAGGGCTTAAAAATAGCCATATTGGAAAGCTTTCATATATGTTACTACAAAATGAAAAATTCATGGCCGTGGGCTTTGCTTCACAAAATTTTATTTTCCAGTTCTTTTTAAAAACAAAAAAAATGTTTTGTCGGTAAACGTTTGATTCGATTTTTCTTTTCCAGGCTTTCATTTCTGAACGGCAAGGGACTGAGGTATTTTGCTGCTTTGTTTTTGATTTTGTTTCCATTATTTAAGCTGCATGCTTCTGTGCCCCTTGTGTGCCACGAAAACAAATATGGCAAAGCGATCAACGGAAGGAATACCGATTGCATTTTGTCACTCTCTGTTTATTCTCTCGGTTTTTTTTTTGCAAAAGGACGAAAGTCCTCGTGGATTGTCGTGACAAAAGTGGTCTCTTTATAGTTCAATGTTTTATTTTTTTTTCAAAAAAAGAAAAAAAAAACTTTTTTGCTTGCTCATAGCACACCAAGCGGCATCATAGTCTATATAATGAGGACTTGACAATGGTAAGTTATTCAGTGTTGAATATTCATATAAACTGCTTGAATTTTGTATCGCAAACTCTTTCGACAAGATTATGGTAGGATTAAGGTTTATACAACAACAGAAATAAAGTTGAACTAGTCTCTTATTAGGGCTCACAATTGGAAAGAAACTTTTTTTTAAGAAGGTAATTTATTGATAAACACAAAATGATGTGGAAAACTTCAATATAGGTACAGTAATTTAGCCCACCAGTACATGTTGCAGATTCTGTATTAGACATTGGAGGAATGGGTTAGGAGTGGTGAGGAAGGTGTGGAGATGTAGGTGGGAGGGGGAGGTGTGGGGAGGAAGGTATGGGTGAGTGGGAGGCCTGCACATTAAAATCCTCTCTTCTGTGATGTGTGCAGAATTATTTATTGTTAGATAATTAACAGGTAAAATTTAGTGTGATTGCTGTCTAAGATCTTTAAGTTATGTTCCTCTTTGTGAGTAGAAACACCCTTTTGTTTATATTTCATCTTTTCCTCTATTGACCTAACAACCAAAGAAATTAATAAGAAAGTTTTTTTTTATTTTTTATTGATGCTTTATTCTGACATAATACCAGATTTTTAATTAATATTTAATGAACCAGGTGGAGGTAGCTGTGTCGGGTAGCCGTGATTCTCCTTAGGATTAGAAAGAAGTCATAAAAAAAGTCACCAATTAAGTTATTTTCATTTTTTGGTGATTTAAACTTGTAGGTTGAAAGGGATGTGAAAACGTGCTTACAAGTCCAGCCTCCATTGCTTTCATGTCGACTGTAAGCCAAACGATACAGGTCATACCCCTCCTTGCATGCTGTAACCAAAAAAAAAATGTACCCATCTTTTGAAACTAACCACCACAGTAAGGATACATGTCTCCATTTTTTGCAGCTTTTGACAATAAATATTGTTTTTGTTTTTTTATCTTTCAGCTGGATATCATGACAGTATCACCTTTTTCTGCATTTTTATAATTATTTTGACTTTTTTTCTGTCTCTTCCTCATCTTGGTGTGCTTGTGTCTTTTTTTTTTCTTCTTCTTTTTTTTTTATTTCACATCCCACCGCTGTAACCATGTGCAGGTTTTTGTTGTCACCCTTTCTGTGTGCACCAATGCTCCCTTGTGTATGGTGCTTAGATTGAAGTATGAGAAAGGTGTGAGTGTGTGTGGGTTTTGAGTTTGTGGGTGTTTCGGATGCAGTGCATTGTGGTTTAAATTGTTTTCTATTAGAATATTGTTTTTTTTTTTTAATTTAAAGTGTTTGACATGTTCAATCATGATTTTCTTTTACACAAACTGCTTAAAAATTGGTTTACAAGGTTGATGGAATCTTCCCTTAAATTCTTTTCATCACTTGATCCAAAATCAAAATTTATGGAAAGACTGAAACTTTCCATACATATCCTTTTTTTCCAACTTTCACATGCTTTCAATAGCACCCCCAAAGTTCCATCATATAAATGCTTTCTTAGCTCTAAAAACAAAAATTATGCTCTGGCTGGTTTTTTTTTTTTTTGGCAAAGTTGCATTTGATTTCTGCCTATAAAAAATTGTGGCGTAAAATTCAGTTGTTTCATTCTTGAAACATTTATGTTTCCTCACAGCCTCCTGTGGATGAATCCTTCGATGTTTCGTTCAGAAAGAGCCCCGACGAGGAGAGTCGACCAAAAATGGACCCAGCAGCTGTTCAAGAAATGGCCGATCTGTTGAACGAGGTCGGTGAAGGAGGTAAGAAATTACGGGAGTAAGTTTTAGACAAAAGGAAATCATTTTGAAAGATATGTATTTCTCCTTTTGTTCAGTTGATAGCAGAATTTCTGACACCACTTTTTTCACGATCACCTCTTTGAATTGAGACATAATTTTTTTTCCTCTGATAATTTTACAGAACCTGCTGCAGATGAACCAGGTGAAGATGAGCCGACAGGCCCTGGTGTTGAGGAGGACGACCAGAGGTTAGCGGAACATGCTCCACCACCTCAGCAGGAAGCAACCAAGGTAAAATTATCACCCCAAGATGAAGAGGAGCTGCAGCATCTCTGGGCCATGGACTGGCCTGAACCAGGAGAGAAACCCATCTCGTCTGATCCAGCCGAAAAGGTGGAATCTGCACCCCCTGGTCCACGGGAAGAGTCTGCACCCCCAAGCCAGACGAGGACGACCACGACGTTTGTGGAGTCGGCTCCGAGACCAGAGAGCAGCCTACAGGATCAGTCTGCTCCACCAGCACCTGATGCCGGCAGCGGGAGTCTACTCATCAACTTCAATCCGGGTGAACATGCGTCCACCGGATTCAAGATGACGCCGGATCGAGAGAAGGAGCTTCAAGAGCTGTGGCAAGAGGACACCCGGGATGGCGACGAGCAGAGGCGGCAGCCGGAAGAGGAAGATGACGGCCCCAAGGTCCAGGAGAACATGGCACCGAAGGGGCTTCCCCCAGCATCCAGCCAGCGCAAGTTTGAACTGACGGAAGATGACCAGAAGCAGCTGCAGAACTTCTGGGATGAACCTCCTGTTGCCCAAGTAGAACCACGTGAGTGTCTCTTACTTAGGGAGCAGCAGAATTACAGAGATGTCAAAACTAAAAAATGAAAGGGTCGTGTTCGTGAAAAGTTCGTGAAAAGTTCATTGGCTGCAGCCGTTTATTGTTAACTGGTTACCAATGTGTGGTCATTTTGTAATATGTAAAAACTGCTTTAGAAGAGCAAAATTACAGAGATGTCAAAACTAAAGAATGAAAGAGTCGTGGGAAGTTCTTTGGCTGCAGCTGTTTATTATTTGGTTACCAATGTGTGGTTATTTTCTAATACACAAAGCTGCTTAAGTATTATTTGACATAAGAGGGAAAAAAATGATGATAACAGTATAAAGACTAGTCTAGATAATTTTACCAAACCAATGGTACTTAATAATCCAGTTTTTTTTTATTGTAAACAACATCTGAGCATCAGAATATTTCTTTCAGGTAAAACACTAGCATGTATTATGGAAGAGAATATATATTCATGTAGTAAGAATAATGCACCTAAACAAAATGTCGTTAATCCTCACAATTGTAGCTGTAATATTTTTTTTCATGGCAGCCTTTCAAAGTAATCATTGACAGACAATGGTTCCATGAAAAGTAGACGTCCTCAACTCTGGACTGTTAGATTCTCATGAATGACGTGTATTTGGTTGTTTCATGAGAGATAAACGTTAAGAATCGTTGAAAAATAAGAATAAACATAAATATCTATTACTTACTTACATTGTAACTGTGTCGAGCTCCTTTAGTTTGTATCCTCATATAAAAAATCGATTGACCTTTGACCTCTGTTAATTCACTATTCTGTCTGTGGAATGAGAGGGGGTTTCCTATATATATTTACATATTTTTTTGGTCCTAACAGAACAACAACAGTCAGCTCCACCCCAGCAACATTCAGCCCCACCTCCAGATGGTTTTAGCACAGTACCTGGAGATATGCCCTTTGGTGAGTAACCTTTGACCCTAGGAATCTACACTGGATGGATAGCAACGACATAAGATGTTGGAATCATTGGATATTGGTTAAGTGAGACTTAGACAAACTTGAAAATATAATAATCATTGTTATATCTCGTATTAAAATCTTCTTAGCTGTTATTCCTAATAGGCAAATTTTAAAAAGTAACAACACACAAAGACAAAGAAATATATCATTCCAAGTGTCTAACGTGATAGTCACGGGTGGGTGGGGGAGGGGGCAAAGGCTGTGACAGATGTGACAATAATAGTATGACAAAGGTAATGAATATTCATTCAAGCTTTGTTACATAATTCTGTAAGTTGGGGGATGAAAGGCAGTGACATGAGAGAAATGACAAGGATAATATGACAAAGATAATGAAAATTCATCTCTCTTCTCTCGCAGGTGATGATGATGTCACAGAGGAGGTTGAAGTGGAGGAGTTTGAGGAGGAGCTGCCCGACGGCACCATCAGGAAGGTGATCCGTAAGCGTATCAAACGCAGCACCGTACAGATGGTACCCATCGATATGGACCCAGCTGACCTACCCCCTGGTGGTTCTCACAAGTAAGTAACACAGTGAACCACCCTCTAAAATGTAACAGTAGTAGAGTTAGGTCTAACCTATCATCATCATAAGACACAATGTGAATGATCTTGGATGATGGTGCATTCCCACCCTCACCCTCCCTCTATCTCCACCCCCTCCCCTCCCTCTATCTCCAACCCCTCCCCTCCCTCAATCTCCAACCCCTCCCTGCCCCATCCATCAACACTTGGGGTAGATATTGATCATCTTGTAACACCCATGCTCGTATCACAACGCAGCGTTGTAAGGAGTCACTCCGTTGTGAGGTCAAGTTGGGTCATTCTAGTCTTTTTTTCTTCTGACTCGTGCCGTGTCAGTATTATCTAGTCACTGCATTATTGCTTGGGGAATATTGTTAGAACACAGTTCCCTAGCTACCATGTAATATTAGGAGTATGAATATTAATATCCTGATGTGGGTTCACGGTAACTCGCGAGACTATCCTGGCACAACATTTGTTTAACAGATTTAAAATATATAGAGTACCCTTCACCACAGAATTTAAGTGATATACAATACCTTGCTTAAAACTAAAATAAATAAAACTGTTAGCAAACTGCTTATCCACTAGAGAGCCTGTGTAAGAGAATGTGTAAAAGTAAGTTGGCCTGATGTTTCGATCCTAGCAGGATCTTCTTCAAAGGCTAAATGACAAAGGCTAAAACTAGTCAGTCGTTTAAATGGTTTTCCTCACAAATCTTCCTCCCCCTCCCCCCTCTTCCCCCAATATATTTTTAACAAGAAATCTCACGTTGCTCGTATAAAATATTAAATTTCCAGCATTGTGGTCCACAAGAAAGTGACCAAGAACACGGTGGTCCGGGACGGAGAGGAGGTAGAGACCTCGGAGAACGTGGACACTGAAATAGAACAGGACGGAATCGTGACGGACGCGGCCGACCTGAGGGACGATTTACAACAATTGGTGGACCAATTCCTGGAAGACGGCACCGTCGACGGGGCACAGGTCATCTTGGACGAACGAGAGGTAGTCGACGAATCGGACATATAATCTCTTCGCGATTCGTACAAGTGAGGAGGAGGAGGGATGTTATTTTGTGTCTCGTCAAAAATTTAGTCGTTTTTTAAGCAGTCGGACTGGAAGCTCATCGGGCTTCATCGTTCGTGCTATTCGGTACTTTGTTTTTTCGTCTCTTTCCTACACCATATTTTCACTGGAAGGAATCTAACCAAGTTAAAATGTACATCGGTTAATCCTGATAGAATGTTTATGAAAGCTTAAAGTGATTCGTTAAAAATTAATCAATTTGAAGTGATGAAAAAATTTGAGAGCAGGATATGTCGTCTAAGTATCTTGTAAAGGAGGAGAAATTGGGAATTTACTGCAAGCTAGTTTGTACATTATAGAAGAGCTATTAACTTTCCTTTCTTTTTTATTTCCCCTCGCCCCAACCCCCCTTCCTCTCTCTCTCGTTATTCCTGTTTAATCTGTATCTGGTTTAGTTTTTATCATGGTAATTTCATAGTTTGTGTAGTCAAGGCTGAAAACCTTATCTAAAAATCTTTATCTCTTTAAATGAGACTTGTTTGGTTGGAGTGGGTTTTTTTTTTCTTTTTTCTTTTCTGATTTTGGTATGTTGATTTTCTTGAGAAATTGAGAGAGAAAACTTTGATTTGTTTGACTTATTCCTGGACATGTATTCATGAAACTTTGTTTTTGCAATTAGGAAAAGGAATTGTTTATTTTGTTGCCTAAAAGAGAAAACAGTTATTAAAAGAAGGTAAAAATTCAAGAGAAAAGTGACAATGAGAGAAGGAAACAAAAATGGGAGGTTAGGAAAACTTATGTATAATTGTATAATGGAGTGTGAAATTTCAAAGAGTGCATTTATGTTTTTTTTTTTTCTTCTGCGACAGTAAAAAAGAAAAAGGATTTTTGTGCGAGATTTCATTCCACTCGTCTTTATTTGTATTGTGCAAATTAGTGGTGATTTATCATAATTGAATCGTATATGGGGCAATTTTTGGCAAGCTTTACTAATAATAATAGTGTGTATCGTTAGTGCGTACTACTACTTCTAAGTCGATGTAGCCCACGTACTTGTACTACTGCTGTGATTTGTTTATTTATGAATAAAAATTAAAAAAAGTTTAAAAAAAATAAAGTAATAATGATAACGTTATTCGGATTGTACAATATTCAAAGCATGTCTTTAGGGAAGCAGGTTAAGTGCTACCAGGTTTGGTAACACATCTGTGTTTTGAGTCGGTATTCATTGTTAAATTGTTTAATTAGCATGAAAGATGTATCCATTGTAATTTTGAAGAGGGCAACAACAAAAAATCAATTGAAATTCTTTATCTCTTAGCCATATTTCAAAAGTAATTCTTTCATCAAATGAAACACATAATGTATAATTATTATCCAAAAAAAAAATACCAAAAAAAAAAAAAACCACTTGCATACTTCATGACATTTTTAACACAATCTTGCATGTAATAATTATGAAAAACAAAATCGTGAAAAATTTATAAGCATTTTCTTCCTTTTCGTCTTCAGTGTAGTAGTTGATATATAGATCCTTGAAAAGATTTGTTTTTTTGCACAAGTTTTCTTTGATTTTAATCCTTTTCGCTTATTAACTAAAATAATAACGGAAAAAAAAACTGCAACACAGTACAGACATAGCTTCTTGGTGTGGATTTGTTAATTTCAAAACTGGTGTGGAAAGTTTTGCTTTAGAAATACATGGATGACTTAAGACAAATTTCTCCTTGTTATTTTTTTTAATTCTTCCATTAACTTTATAATATGTGCTTGTATATTAGATTAAGTTTCCAAGAGAAAATAGAAATGTCTGTGTGATAGGATGTGGGTTGGGTACTGGGCTGGGGGGAAATATAAGGGTGGGAATTTCATGCAAGTGGAATCATAATTTCCCAACCAATTATATGTAGTCTGTGAAATTGGTAAACCACCCCAAAAAAACCTAGAAAATTATTGAAAGAGCCAGGGAGGCAATTTAAAGCACAACCCTGCCCCCCTCCACCCTCCACCTTAACAATAGTCCTCCACCCTTCAGAGAAATCTGCTAGTGTTACAAGGGAATCAACTTTCCCCATAAGCACTCCCCCCCTCCACCTTAACAATAGTCCTCCATCCTTCAGAATAATCCACTAGTGTAACAAGGGAATCAAATTTCCCTGAAGCGCCCACCCTCACCACCCCAATAAAACTAGACCACCTTTCAGAGATATCTGCTAGTTTTCCATGTGCATCAACATCATCATAACACCCCCCCCCCCACAAAAAAAAATGGGACTCCACCCTTCAGGGTAATCCAATAGGGTTACAAGGTAATCAACTTTCCCCGTAAACACCCCCCCCAGAACAAATAACAACCCCCCCCCCAAATAAAATGGGACTGCACCCTTCATGGTAATCCACTAGTGTTACAAGGGAATCAATTCTCCCCATAGCCAAACATGCATGCCTCCTGATCATTTCAAGTGTTCAGGAAAATATATGTTGAATAAAGGCAAAATGAGAAACTAGGATGTAAGAGGAACTTGATTTAATTAAAAAAGAACAAATGGCCATAATAATACTCTCATATTTACAGTTTGAATTACAAGAAAATAAAACCAAAGTCATCGTAAATCATAATAATAGATAAGAATAATGTACAAGGGACATGAGCTGTAAGTCATAACGTTATAATCTGTCCATTTTAATAAAATAATTTGAATAATAATAATTATCTTTATGAAGTTTTAGCTATTAAACACTGCCAATTTCTAGCCGATATTGGTTCTGTCACTTCACAGAGAGAAACATTTGTCTGCAGGTAAGTAAATAGTAATCGCCTATCTTCGATATATATACACACGGCACATGCACTGTTAGGAATCGAGTAGCTGTTTAAGACTAATGCCCTAACAGTAGCCTACACTCCTTTGTATGTGTTCACATAAGAATTATACAACGTAGTCGACATTTCTGTATCGTAGCAGAGTAACACCCACAGTTTTCCCATATAGATAGGCTAAACAAGATTTCATTAACCATTAGAAATATACGGAAAGATACTTTTTTGCTGTATATTTTGTGATATTACATTTCGGAATATGCATATTGATTATGAATATGCATATTGATTATGAATATGCATTTTGCAGCTATATAACATCAATTTTCTATCTGGCAACATTCCAAATTATTCATTTTAATGCACACTTCTACAGTGTATAGATCTAGCTTTAAGAGGGAATATAATAATAATAATATAAAACTATCAATATGATATAATAAAAAAACATCAATTTGTGGTGGCACAATTGTCAGAAACCCAATAACAAAACCCCATAACTTTTGATGGAATTGACTGACACAAGTAACCATCCACTGTAGCAGAATTATATGATAAAATGTCAATAACAATTTGCTAATAGAAAATTTCCTAATTGTAAAAATTGTTTGCCAGTGTCTAACAATTTTCTTCCTTTATATATTCAAGATTTATTTATTATAATTAATATTATTTTTTGGAAAAGGATTAACCGATAAACTTGGCACAGAAAATTGTAAACAATTTTGACAATGCGAGATAACATTTGGCTAGAGCAAGGTTCGTATCAGTAACCTCAAGAATATAAGTACTGTGCACATTTTGTTTCTCCTTTCTTTTGATTTTTATATCGAGTTTAGCAATACCAAGTACATAATTAGTGTCATAATAGGTATAATACAGGCAAGAGAAAAGCACTCAAGAAGTAAATGTCTGGTAGCTTTTGTGTAAGCAGAATAAACTGAACACTGACAATACTTCAGAGAGTCCGACCAACGCCCATGATCATTCTTCATGGGCATCTACTGAATATAACCATCAATAACCAATGTTCTTCTATTCTGGTTGACAAGTATATTTGGTCACCCTTTTCGTACACTGATCACATTTAACTGAACAACACCACATGAATTTGCAGTTACAGTTGGACGATTCCACGACTCTTTCTTTCTTCACTTTCAAACCGCAACTCCTGCAGAGCCGGCTACAACTAGTCTTCAGCCAAGATATAGCATCTTCATCCTTTACCGTCGGGTCGATTGCGCTCTTTTTAATGCATTCTCTACCGACCATTCCAGAATACCCAATAGTGTCGTTGGTTTTGCAATAGTCCGGTGATTCGTCGAGAAAGACCAAATCGCGTTTGCTTGGCGCCAAGGTATCACCCTCGACTTCCATAAAGTCATTGCTCTGTGTAAGATGACCACGTGAGAGGTCCACTTGGCTCGCGGTGAGGTACTTCTTACGTAGAAATCGACCGATGGTTGAGAAGTCTGACAATTGGGTCCAACATGTCTGTAGAGTACAACTCCCGGAAACACCGTGACACTTGCAGCGTTTCTCGAGGGTGCTACGAACAGCCTGTTTAAGGAGCAAAGTAAGTGAGAAGTTAAATGTTAGTATTGACAACTAATGGATTCAGCTTTTCTTATCTTATATTTGTTCTTTATAAATATAAATATATATCTTGTTGGACTGCTAAATTGCACGCATATCGTACAGGGTATCTTGAAAGTGTTCACGGTGAGTCACGGTATCCTGGTAGCATAATTTGTAGCAATTCAGATGAACCGTTACAATTATAATTGTTCTGAAAATATATCGCGCGTTACAAAGAATCCATCGATCTTGAATCTGTCAAGCAGATTATTTAGTGCATATTGATCTCGTGTAAGTTACAGAATAGTTAGAAAATAATTTCATTCAAACTCCAAGTATTTATAATTTAATCGAAAACTTTGAAGTTTCTGTAGAAATGCTGACATTAAGCTGCTTTAAGCTTCCATAGAAGAAATAAATCCAGATAAGAATTCACATTGCCAACAACGGACATGGACATATCTATTCAGAATATCAATGTATCTGGCGGGTTTATTGGCGTTTCATAGTTTACATTATACACATTGCTACTGACCTTTCTGCCTGCTTCGTTGTTATGTAAATTCATTAATGAATTTGCGTCACTGTCGACCTCTACGGTGTCCATAAACTGCTTGGATATCTTCTCGCCGAATTTAATGTTATCACTACATCCTCCCCACATCCAGCCATTCTCGTCTGTTGATGCAATGAATTAAAACAAAAATTACATATATATATCACGGACGTTCTATTTTGTGTTAATTTGCTTACATGAGACGAACAATGCGATCATTCATTTCGGCATAACGAAAGAGAAGGGTTACGAATCCTTTCGAAAGTAAAAATTGCTCCACTCAGTAATGTCACCTTGCGCATTAGTACTTGCCAATTACCTCATTATACGCATAATACATGATACACATTACATTACAAACACATAGCTCCCAACTCTTGAGAAAGCAAATGCTGGTCCATGTCACGAATCGCTGTCCTGGGGGAGGGGTATAAGGGGAGGGGGTGTCCCCCTCCCCCTTTTGATTTTTTTTTTTTGGAATCCTGGTGATGCCTACATGTAAAATGCTGGCACTTAGAAGGGCTTTTGTCACCCCAAATTTTCTGAGAAATATGCATTTTTTTGTGTGTAACATCAATAAATTGAATAGTAGGTGATAATTCATTCTTTCCCGTGGCATGAAAATGTTCGCTGCTCGGCCCAATGAAAAGAAATATAGGCAAATTTGAGGTTCAAATGATGCTGTAAAGGAGGTTTTATACTCTATTATGCTAAATGCTAAAGAAATGATGGTTGCTAAGTCAAAGTTTGATGCAATGTTTTTATGTATACTTGACAATTACAATGCGGGTTTTTTTCTGACGCTTGCGCGGGTCAGCGGGTTTGGGTGTTAGAATGCGGGTCCAACCCGCGAATTGCGGGTCAGTTGGGAGCTCTGCAAACAGTGTAATACAAGCATAAACAGCTTGTTTACGATTATTTACATTGTGTGTAATTTTTACAACTCTGCACTGTGAGTCAAGTGGTTGGGCGGTAACATTATGGAAAGTCGATTTCCTTCGGTAAATTCTGGAGGAATAATAATAATAAAAACAATAACCTACCTACTTCGCCCGTCTTGCTGTCGTCACAACCACATTTGAGGAATGCTCCCTCACTACAGTTTTTCGTCAAAACGTACATAATTCCTGCAGCGCTGATTGCGTGTACATACGACATCTCTCGACTCGCTGTGAAAGCAAAAAAAAAAATGACAAACGTTGAATATTATAATATTATACCGCGGTGGATCATCAAGGAATCCCTCACCCACTCCCTCTACTTTTGGGTAATCTCGTAATCTTTGTCAAAGTAGAACGGGACCATTATTTTTTTAGCTATAACGCTCTGAACAAACAGGGCCTAACAAAATAGTTGGCCTAATTCATCGATCTGTTGATGAACGTTATTCCGATGTCGATTGGACAATCGTTTATCGGCCTTTTGGATAAGAACATGTGATCACGTGTACATAGTACCCAGTTTATTGCTCACCAAACTTTTAATCTGTTCATGTTTAGTATGTATTCCCTTTCAATGGACTCGCGATACCTCACTTAACATAGCATCATCATAATCATACGATTACAGCCTAAATGTACGGGAATATAAGGGGACTGGTGTTGACAGTGAATCAATTGGTTTGGTTTTGCGTACCCAGGCTCATTACCCACCCTCACCCTCCCTCTAGCTCCACCCCTCCCCCCCCCCTCTATCTCCAACCCCTCCCCTCCCCACCCAGAAACAAGTCAAAGAAAAATATCCCTACTATATACCATGAGGCCAGCCTCTCACTTTACCTTAAACAGACACTATATTGTCATAAGTAATGCTGATTGACACATGACTCGACTTTGATTGACAAAAAAATTGTAATTTTTAACTCTTACGTTTGTGTTTGTAGAAAGACGACAGAGAATTTTCGGGGCAGTTCCATCTATCCCAGTAAAAGTTTGACCGACATTCCTGCATCCCTTTGGCAAGACCAGCCGCCACGCTATCTGTATAGGTCAGGTAGGACTGTAGTTAAGAGAGAGAGAGATGTGGAGAGAGAGCAAATTAGCAATGGTGGGAACTAGCAGCTTATATATACAATTCTACATCAAACAGAGACGAACTGAATAGGAGAATTTGCTTCTCGGGCTACTTCTAATGAAATAGATATAAGCCTATATGAACAACACAACGTATATACGTATATGTTATCAAGCAGACAACTCCCTGAAGAAATAGCAAACACAGCAAACAGACATTGAATAACCCAAATTTAAATGACACACACACACAGTCAGCGCGCACAGGCCCGCTTGCATATAATGAAAATATCAAAGTAATTAGTCTCAGGAACGTAGCCAGAAATATTGAATATGGGGGGGGGGGGGGAGGGGGCGGGAGCAGAATATTAAAAGGGGCATTTCTCACAAAGGGAGCATAATTGCACTTAACGGAGCACCATGATGTACAAAGAAATTTGATTGCCCCAAAACATTGATTGTTCAGTTCATATTTTTAACAATTTGCAGCAAAATGACAACAAATTTCTTGAATCTGAGAAGTGACGAATCCAGCATTTTGTAAGAAAATGTATTAATTACCAGTAGTAGCGGTAACCAATATATGGATTTGGCACTGATATTTAACTTATTTTCCTAATGTTCACGCCTGAAGATATTGTTACATAAAGAATACAGATTCAATTTACCTTAGACCCCGACAAAAGTAGGTTACTCGCATGGAACCTGTTGAGAAGAAAACATAAGGACATTAAAATAACAGAATGAAAAAAAGGAAAAAGAAAATAAATTACATATAAAAAAAGATTTGAAAAGGTGGTAGGTGAATGTTTCAGCTTTGTGTGTGTGCGAGGGGGGTTAACGTTCCTGGTAATACTTATTCCACATGTTATGTCAAATAACCAACGGATACTTATGATGTTTATGGAACTAGAAAATTATCATTTGTTCGCGGAACGTTCTTTTTGGCAATTCATACGGTTCAGCTTTTTCTGTGATCTGTAATGATGAGTCCAACATCTCTTGGGGGAGGGGCGGGGGAAACGTCTTACACCGTAATAGATGTAGATATATATATATGAATGTATATTCGATAATAGAATGTCTTCTAGGGTCAACAGTGTTATAATGAAATGTAAGAATTATTTCTTCAAAAGCTTACATGGGCATGATGTTTTTGTCAAACTAGCCGTGTTAAATCAATACAGCCGTTTGTTGACGTGCATACAAGTTTACTTATAGAATTTTCGTTTACGGAGAGAATTTTTCTTTTAATAACACTGCTGTTCATAACTACAAGAATAACTATATTATATGACAGGAAGCTATTGGCTTATAGTGTATCGTGTCCGAAGCTGCAAAATTCATACTTCGGAAGAAACTTAAGACCTAATTATGTTTCACATAAAGTGAATTACCGCAGAATACACAATACGCAAGAGTTTTGTACGAAAATTAGGAAAATACATATTATTGAAATATTAAAATGAAAACTCACCAGGCACTAACTTGCAAAAGGTTAGAAACGATGAGAATAATCCGCATATAAATGTGCATTAGTTCCATCTCTGTCGGCGTATAATTGATTCCTTGTCCAACAAAATAGTCTTCGAATTTATAGTACAAATGTCCAATTCTGAAATTTTCCGTTTCTTACACGAAATAATATATCACAAGTGTGAAAAAAATTGTTATTTCTCCCGAAATAGAGTTCAAACAATCTCCGAAAGAATTTAATGAAAAACGAAAAAGGATTTTTATATTGTCTGATATAAGAACAGCCACAAATGCGTCCATAAAGGGAGGTATCGATGATTTTGCCTTCTAAATTTATAGTTGCAAACTTTCTAACAGATTGGTTTGTTCTCTTACAGGTAGGTTTTCCTCCTTGCGATATGAATGAATGGTATCCCCTGAAGTGAAAAATCTCACGCTGGTTTGCTAATTAACTAGTCGATAACTACATTTAACACGGCTCGTTCAAACAATACTTCCGAATAGTAAACCTTTCATAGTTACTCAACTGTACACCGGTCATGATTGGCTGATCTGCTGATGACACGTCGTTTGCTGATATCATTGACCAATAGTATTAGTTGACATAAATCAATTACCGCGGTGCATCAAAGTTTACACAGTACCGAAGCTTTGCTATTGTGTTTCGCTTAAACTCCATTAGCTAAGATATCCTTTGCAATACCATAATAATCGCCCTGATAGCCAAGGCGTATAACGTGAATAGGGTTCAATTGTTCACAAATGGATTGGGACCTAAAGAAATCCCGATGTATTGACAAACAGTTTTGTTCCTTGGCAGCCCCTGGGCTATCAAAGGTTACCGGCCTGTGCGACAAAGGGGGGTTTTCCGATTGAAAAGGGGGAAAACACAGGGATAGCTAAAGAGGTTCATTGATACAAATTGCATCACTAATGGAACGAGATGAGCCGTCTAATGTAGCCCACAAATCTTAGCGCTTTTGGTTACTAATACCGGCAATTAAATGTCAAAAAAAAGTTGAAAGACATTTACGATAAAGAAGTCTTTAGGTTTTTTTGGGGGAGATTGAAAAGGTAGACGAGATTTTAGCTTGGGCATTGTAATGGTGACTAATACTAGTGAGAATGTAGGCTCAGGGGTGACCCTCTAGCTTGGCTTCACGAAACAGCTAAGGTACATATTGGAGGCAAAGAAGCTGGCAGGCTGGTTAAGACAAGAATAAAACAGGGGGAGGAGGAGAAGATAAGATGGTTCAAAAGCCTCCGAGATTCAAATGTCAAACATGCAGTCCTTGCACCGGGATTACATACGGATGTGGGTGGCCTTGTGTGATGAAATAAGGTTTACATTGTGAAAGAAAATAAAAGTACAGGACAAATGGATGATAGGTCATATGATTACTGTGTGACCACTTAAACCTATTGCATATCGATAATGACACGAGGGGGAGGGGTTGTCCCCACTAAAATAAACATGATAAATGCGTGATATGAGTATTGTATGGCCATGCAGGTCGATCATTGCGGCTGAGTACGAGGGCTAAAGGGAAGGGAGGGGGTGGAGTGAGTGGTGTTGTCCGAAAGAGAGTAATTTGAACAAGGGCGGCGGAACCGGGGGGCACAGGGGGCACGTGCCCCCCCACTTTTCCTCAGGGTTAAAAATGTGCCCTTTTTCTACATAAAAATTGAGGTGTCTCAAGTTAGCAAGAGGCCAGGGAACCGGAATGAACACTCGGGAAGGGCCGTTTCTGGCCATCTGAGGGGTTTGTAAAACCAAAAATTTTCTTGTACGCTCCGCGCCAACCGATGGTGGCGCTCCGCTCTGATAGTCGTGCATACAACTTTGGATATTGCAGAGCTAGTATGCATATTTTCTATGAAAGGGGTGGGGAGGGGGGCGTTGATGGAGTGATGTTTATACGCAAAAAATATAATACAATAAGAGTTATAAAGGGTACTAAATATAAGGCTACATCAGTCCAATCGAATTTCTGCAAAGTGCCCTTTGATGTCGGTTCCCCCCCCCCCCAGATTAAAAGTGCTTCCGCCGCCCTTGAATTTGAACGATGTATTAATACCTATGGCTATCCTTTTGACTAACTACCGAGTTAAGAGGTGTCTAGGCGACGGTATGGTTAAGACACGAAGTAAATAATGAAGTGACGTACTAGCTACTAGACTATTTTATTTTATTTATTTTATTTTATTTCAACTTTTCAAGGGTAAAACTCATTTAGCGATACAAAAAGCTAATCTTACAAGAGGTTCTCAAACATTATTTACAATTAAAGAAACCAGAAATTATACCATATAAACATTGAAATAATAGAGTAGAATAAGAATAAAACACAAAATAAAGCCACAAAGAACACTGAAATAGAAGTACAACGAGTAGGTAAAACTGTGGTCTGGTAAATACACCATTACAAAACATTAGCAATCATTTCTTTAAAATTCGCAAGAGTGTTGACATGTTTTATCTTAGGATTTGGCTCATTCCATTATTTTGCCACTAAGTATTTCAATCTATTTCTATGGTATTTAGTATGCCCCCCCCCCCCCCCTGTGATGTAGAAATTCTTAGAAGATGAGGATCTTAGCAAGTGGTTATGGAATTCCGTTATCGGGGAAAATAATTCTTTTAAGTCAGATGGGTTAAAATCATTTATAATTTTGTATACCATTGTCATTTTTTTTTGGCTTTATGTAGCTATCAAAAGTCTTCCATGCTAATTTATCAAAAATTTATCAAATTTATCAAAGTCGATCTGTCATGGTGGAAAGCATTTAAAATTATCCTTGCATCACATACATATTGACATAAATAGTTATATAAAGACTGGTGAACATCTTTTCAAACACCTTTGACAAGACAGGAAGAATTGATATCGGTCTGTAATTGGAAATATCTAATTTTGAATAACTCTTGTATATTCCGGGATAACTTTGGCCAATTTCCATCTACTTGGAAACGTATTTAGTATCAATACTACTATTAATAATATGAGTAACACGGTTATGCTATAATATAGGCACTGATTTTAAGTATCATTGCATCCAGTCCGTCATTACCTGTGGCCTTTGATACTTATATGACTCGAAGAAATTTAAGGACAAATTCTCTTTCAATCCCTGGAATTCCAAAATATACCTCTTTGGGAACCCTGCTGGAGACAAACGAATGCAGTAAGTCACCATTTAATTTGTTTTAAGGAAAAGTCGCCCAGGAAAGAACCTGGGCACGAAAACCAAACTACCGAACGACTGATCCGCTCTCAACCCCAGTGCCCTTGCATCGGGACTGTGACTGTGTGATCATCGTCAGGTGTGCATCACCATTCCCTTCGAAAGTCACCATTTACAACTTCATTGAGATTATAGTATTGAGAAGCAATAGATGTAAAATGATAATTGAAAGCAATTGATATATACTTGATGTTTGTGAAATCTGCGGCCATTGGACTTTGATGTGACTTACGATGCATGTTTGCTTACAGTGCTATCGATGACAGAATGAACATAAGGTAGTACCTCCCATATCTCTCTACAGTCTTTCCTGTTTTTAGCTATTTCATTCTTAAAGTGATTTTGTTTGGTTTTTCGTATGAGTGATACACTGTGTTTCGCCAGTATATTTGCTCTTATATTTCAATTATTCCTTTTTATTCTTTATATTGCTATTTTTAGTTACCTGGTGCAATTTTTTATTGTTTGATATCTTTTATGGTATTTATTTTTATACAGCGCTTTGAGTTTATTGGAAAGCGCTTTATAAATAGCACATATTATTATTATTGTTATTATACCTGTGCATGTCAGGATATCACTTTTTTTGGCATTAACCCGCAGTTTTATCAATTTCATGACACCGCTATTATCTCTTAGGACGCATTGACAATTTATTTTGAACAATAATCAACAGTCAGTTTGGTAGAAATGTCGAAAGTGGGTCGAAAGTGGGTCGAAAGTGGGGGCGAAACTCACAGAGATTCCTTTCACTTTCTCTGGTTTTCTCTTTGACCAATAGGAAAAAAGGAGAAGAAAAAAAAAAGGATAACAGTGTGTAAGAATACGTGAAAGGCTCAAGTGACGTCACTATTATCCTAACTAGGCTTTGATGACGTGCCGGAAGTAGTAAAACAAGATGGCACTTTACTTACACAACCATACATATACAATGATTGACATACAGATTGTCTGCTTATACAGTCAATGATCCTTACTCGTTGTTGTCGATTATCAATACAAGTAACTTAAAATGGCTGCTGTTTTCTTCCTGTCCTCTGTATAGGCTACAAAGGATTCACCGCCTAGGACTTACCAGGAGATTAACGAAGAGGGTCATCATGTCATTACTGTAACCTATTCAATTCGGCCAATAGCAAAGCATGAAAACTTTGATGACGTAACAAAGGAAGGCGGGATTAAGACTTCAAAGGATGTACAGACGGGAATTAAAAAAGCAAGTCATAACAAGAACCAGAATCGATTAGTCACTGTCAAATGAGATGCTCAAAAAGAGGCAGATGAATTTACTCTGTCGACAGAGATCAAAGAAAAGGGGGGGAGGGGGATCGACGAGGTTGTGGAAGTGGGTCCAACCTCGGAAGGTGGTACATTTTTTGGGCCCAATATATGACATAACTTTTACTATCATGTGGTAAACCACAGACATCAATATTCATAGCAGAGATACTTTGTACACTTGTACCATAAATTCGAATATTTGTTTTCAACGAAACGGCAAATTCTTATCACATATTGACTACTTATTTTTTTTATTTCTCATTTTTCTTTTTATATATCAAAAGAATATTTTTTATTAACAAGGCAAGAGAGGTAATTTGTTTTTTATTTAAAGGGTGTAGTTAGAGGTTTATTCACGAAACTGGGGGGGGGGGGCACGTTTTCCCGGCTTCGTCACTGTCGCCTCTGAAGAACTTGGGAGGGGAATCCACATGCTGTATGATCAATAAGGCAAATACAATCTAGAATTAGTCGGGTAATGACAGGTGTGAGTAAACAGACCAGATCCTACTCAATGAAAAGAGTTACGAAGAAAAATGTATAAAGGAAATGGTATGGAAAGAAACTGAAAAGGATGCATCGCCAACTGAGTGTATTTATACGAAACAAACATTGCAACCATAACGATCCGAGAATAGACTGTCATGGGGGTGGGGGGAGGTGTAAAACTTCTTTTTTTTTTTGGGGGGGGGGCTATGGAATGAGGTAAAGTGTCTACAAGAAAGCTTAGAAAATGAAATGAAGAAAAGAAATCATCCAATATTTCCAAATGTCACTTACCTTATAGTGAACAACATGGAAACTTTAAATTAATTAAAGGAGGGGTGAGGGGTGGGAGGGAATATTTGTTTTACTTTCATCAGTTTCAATTAGATATATCAATCTCATTTTTCAGTCAACAGAAAACAGAAAGAGGCAACTTTTTATTTATTGTTTTATTATTAAATTCTCTTTTATTTGTCAATATAAACAAACTACAAGTAATTTGATTTTTTTTAAATATATTTCCTGTCAGCTATGGATTAGAAAATATATTGTCCACCTTTTTGTACAGTCACTGTGATGTTTTTTTTTTGTACATGCTCACATTAATTTGGACAAAAGAGCAAAGTTAAAAGTGATAAATCAAAACAGGTTATGTAATAATGAATATCCCATATTACATCTTCGCTGTAGCCAAACAAAAAATAATAATAAAACAAATAAAAATAACAGGTTTACAAGTGCCGCTGTTATAGCTTGCAAAAAAAATAATAATAATAAAATTAAAATAATAGATTTACAAGTACTGCTGTAAGTTTTATGGTCTGTCATATTTATCGTAAATAATTTTCTGGCAAAACTTCCTTTGAACTCATTGAACATTTAATGAAGCATACATGACAAAACACATTTTTTTTACTTAATGTTGTTGAAGAAAGATAAACTATGCTTTATCTGCAAATTTCAGCTTAATATTACTTGTAACACAAACCAGGAAAAATTTTTATTGAGAGTGCCGCATTATTTGCTAAAATTTAGTGAAGGATGAAAAAAAACCTTAAAAAGTAACAGAAAACAAAAGAATACAGGAAGGTTAATTTAAATGCGAATATAAAGCACAGAATAGCTTCACTAGCTAAGATTAAAAAAATCATAAGTGAGAAGATTTTCTCCTCATGCGTGACTTTTATTATTATTGCTAATTTACAAAAGTTTCTTATCTTTTGTGTTATATTGCTTGGTATCAGCTATACTTAGAAAAAACACAAAAGAATAAATTTATGTTACAATTCCCTAAAATGCATGTTAACCATGTCAGCTAATGTTGCAAAAGTCAAATTTCATGTGATTTTCTTGCAGCAAGGTAGTGGAGTTACTGCATAAGGGTATATGTGCGGGTGGGGGGGGGGGGAGAGACTTGGTGTTAAAGAAGAAGCGATTTGTCTTATTAAGCCACATTAGATTTTTAAGATAAGCCCACAATTGAAAATGTACATTTGTATCCCTCGTTTTTTTGGACATGGCTGATAAGTAAATTGAAACGCATAAATGAACACACCTAATAAATGATATTACATGATAAATTGACTTTGTGCAGTTAATAAAACCAGCACATTAATAAGTACACGTTGCAAGAAATATTAAATCGACTGTGTTGAATAATATATAGAATAATTTTCACACACACATTCAGATGAAATCTAAACTTTATTTTCATCGACCATTTTTGGGCAATTTCTACACCTAATTCTAACCGTTAGAATCCTACAAAACTATGTTGAAAGACTTTTAGAGATAAAACTCACATTTTCATGACCACACATATTTTTTGGGGGTTTATTTTTTTTTCTTTTGAGTATGAAACCCTTTTTTCCCCCTTCCCTTTCATTTCTTGTAAATAGACTACATACGCTTTGCATTCAACATATCAATTACATACCCAAAACTGTATTAAATCAATCGTTTCTAAAATTGTTGCTGTTATTTCTGAGCAAACATGCACGACAAGTGAAGGAACGACACAAAACGAAAACACCAGTAGAAGATTTAAGCACTTGTTGCCATGCCCAACTCTCAAAAGATTAGTCGACTATCAGCAAAGTCAGGAGACCAGTTTTGGTCGACTCCATCGTTTCTAACTGAATCCTGCAGTCCATGGTACAATCTCTTCAAATCTGAGCAGTGATAAAATAAAATACCAACTTCCATCTGTAGTTCGCTATGGTACTATTCTAATGATATTAGCAAGATTGATTCATAATCAATGATATTTTGATCTGTGATTCATAACCTTTATGCTGAAACTGTGAAACCAATTTCTCAGTTCTTATGGCCTTTAGGTGGGTACCATAGGCCTACACACTGGCTTATGGCAACATGTCTACAGAAGGCCTAGTCTTCAATTCCTTGTCGAGATTCATTGACATTTCTGTGATCTCTCTCATCAGCTTCTTGCTGGTTACACCAACTGCAGAAAGTTAAGAATATCCTTACAGAGGAAGCTGTTTTGAACAAATTGCTTCTCTTACTCGTAATGGTGAAGTTTCACTCTCATTGAAGCTTACATGCATAAAAATGCAGGCCTCATCAGTGTCTTGAATCCGATGGTAGATATCACACAATTATTTCCTGCTCTTTTCATCAAAGCCCATTAAAAGTCGAAGAGAGCCAATAGTCAATCCTTTCTGAGTAATAATCTTACTTCTACGAGTTTCATTGTCACCACATCATTAGAAAGATTTTCAATCTAGTGATTTCATCTCCTTTCTTGGCAAATTCAAACAGATTTTCGACCCCCGTGTACGTTTCAAGCTAGTTCCTTCCCAGCGTAGGATGTCCGTGTGGTCTTTCCGTACCCTATTCCACTCATTCCAAAATTCATTTTGTCTTTTTACAATTTGTATCAATCAGATTTTCGCTTTTAAAATGGTTAGAACTCCTCCTTATAACTATTCAAAATAGCGGCGTCTTTCGCTGTTTTTATTTTTTAAGGAATAAAACCGTTCTTCTCCATCCTGTTAAAAGGCTGTACATTTTTAAACGATTCGTCCTAATACTAAACTTCCGTGACCTCCAAACCGGGCAGATGGATTTTGTGGGCGTATTGTTCTGCCTCCCTGTCGCGTTCCTCTAACATTGTGTGCAGAGCTTTCATGTTCCCACCCGTGTCATCTATTTCGTAATAATCTGCTTCATCGTTTTCCATATCCATGACCGCCTCCTCGCTCGCCATACTCGCAGAATCCACCTTCTCTTCTGGTTCGCTATGAGAAGAAGAAGAAGACAAAAATTAAAATGAATATTCATGATTCATCACAGCCTTACAGGTCATCACTAAGTTGATTAAACAAAATTAAGACAAGCTGCTAGAATCCTGTCGTTGCATGAAACATTCAATTTAATAAAAAATAACAGGAGTGTTAGCTGTGGTTAAGCCGGTGCCTTTCAATCATAAGGTCGCGAGTTAGAGTCACTCGAAGATATATCGTCCAGTTTAACTGTAATACAGAGTTGTTGACAATTGACAATTCATAATCATGGACGTTAAATATAAATGTAAGAGACTGACTTCGGTCAGCTTGCGGCTTTGCTTAAGCCAATGAGGCTTCTCCGTGAGTTTCTGCTTACAGGAGGATCTAAAATACATACATACATACATAATTGGCAAATCTGGGTGGATTTTGTTGAATTACGGAGGTTCATGAATATTCATGATACACCTCAGCCTTACAGTCATGATCACTAAATTGACCAATCAAATTTAAGGCAATCTGCTAGAATCCTGTCGTTGCATGAAACATTCAGTTTTATTGGCAAGTCCGCTGTGTGAATTTTGCTTAATTATGGAGGTTCTGACAGACAGGGTAATGAATAAAAACAACCCTTGCATTAAAGAAAATCATGATCAATTTGAGCCTGTGAGGAAAATGGGAGTGTGGGGGGGTGGGGTGGGGGAGTACTTACGGTTCATCGTCAAGAGCACCTTCGTAGCTGTCATCATTGAATACAGGATTGCTGTTGAAAAGAAAAGTGTGAGACAAGAAGTTGTTTTAGAAAATGCTTGCACCGTAATAAACTTGAGTTTTTCCCACCGTAATTTTATTCCAAATTTATTTCAAATATATCTATCACATGATTTGCTAGAAGTGACACTCTTCATCAGAACTAATTGTCTGGTTTAACATTAATAAGTTTAACATTGGTAAAAGTAGGACACGGAACTACTACGGTACAGGTCAAACCTAACATTAGTAGAAGGATAAAGGACAGAAGTACTTAAAGTGAATACTTATGAAGAGAGAGAATTGGATAGTTACAAAAGTACTTTAAAAGTGACGTTACATTATACTCAGTGAGTAGACCTAGAGGTCTACTCCTACTGAGCACTTGATGACTCTCAACAGTACTTGATTACTTTCAGTGAGTACTTGATAGCTATTGGGAGCAGTGGCGGAGCTAGGGGTATTGGTCAAGGGGGGCGAGAATGGTCTGTAGGGGCGCTTTCAACACTATCTAAGCGGAGCGCCACCACAGGTTGGCGCGGAGCGTACAGAAATTTTCTGAGTAAAGATACTCCCTAGATCGCCTGAAATGACCCTTGCTAATTTGCAGATGAACGAAGAATAAATAGGTATCATCGCCATTTGTGATAACTTGGAAGTTTATATGGGTGTTGAAAGTACATGCGCTTCATCACAATCCCATGTGGCACCCACAAAGCTTTGTGAGTGCTCATGTTTTCGTAGCATGACACAATGCCTGTTGTGCCTATTAGGTATTTTGGACCTGTAAATGCCAACAATACCACATCTTGTCAGAAAATTATACACCAACAAAATGTGACAAATGTCAAAAGGCAGATGAAAGCGCAATAAAAAAAGTCAATAATCACGAATAAGTAAAATTGTGGTAAAAAGCTGAAAAGGGCGCCAGCAGTCCATCTGAGTCCGTCGGGGGGGGGGGGGGCATTCGCCCCCCTGACTGTATGGACGCTCCGCCACTGATTGTGAGTATTTGACTTCTCTGACTACTTGATACTCTCAGTGACTACTTGATGAAACTCTCAGTGAGTAATTGTTTACTCTCAGTGAGTACTTGAATACTCTCAATAAGAATTTGTTTACTCGCAGAGAGTACTTGATGAAACTCTCAGCAAGTACTTGATTACTCTCACTGAGTACTTGATTACTCTCAGTGAGGTTCTTGTTTACTCTCAGTGAGTACTTGAATACTCTCAATAAGAACTTGTTTACTCGCAGAGAGTACTAGATTAAACTCTCAGCAAGTACTTGATTACTCTCACTGAGTTCTTGTTTACTCTCAGTGAGTACTTGACTACTTTAAGTGAGTACTAAATAGCTCTTTGTGATTACTTTAATACTCTCAGGAAATACATGATTATATTTTAGTGAGTTAATAGCTCTATGTGATTACTTGAATACTCTTAGGAAATACATGATTATATTTTAGTGAGTACTTGATAGTGAGTACTTGATGACTCTTAGTGGGTCCTAAATAGCTCTATGTGATTACTTGAATACTCTTAGGAAATACATGATTATATTTTAGTGAGTACTTCATAGTGAGTACTTGATTACTATTAGTGGGTCCTTGATAGCTCTATGTGATTACTTGAATACTCTTAGGAAATACATGATTATATTTTAGTGAGTACTTGATAGTGAGTACTTGATGACTCTTAGTGGGTCCTAAATAGCTCTATGTGATTACTTGAATACTCTTAGGAAATACATGATTATATTTTAGTGAGTACTTGATAGTGAGTACTTGATGACTCTTAGTGGGTCCTAAATAGCTCTATGTGATTACTTGAATACTCTTAGGAAATACATGATTATATTTTAGTGAGTACTTCATAGTGAGTACTTGATTACTATTAGTGGGTCCTTGATAGCTCTATGTGATTACTTGAATACTCTTAGGAAATACATGATTATATTTTAGTGAGTACTTGATAGTGAGTACTTGATTACTCTTAGTGGGTCCTTGATAGCTCTATGTGATTACTTCAATACTCGCAGGAAATACATGATTATTTTTTAGTGAGTACTTGATTACTTTTCAGTGAGTCCTTGATAGCTCTTTGTGATTACTTGGTTGCTCTCAGTGAGTAAGTACTTCATTACTCTCCGTGAGAACTTAGATGTGTGAATAAAGTCATTGTAACCCAAAATAGAATAATCCCCCATCTCTCTATGGTATCTTCATATGGGGTGTGGAGTGGGGCGGTGGGTTAACTCAAATTGATTTCCAAGGATGTAAACTTACCTAGAGGCATATGTGTTAGTGTTGGGCAACCTTCCAACTTCCGCTGGAATTTGATATGCATTTTTAATACCATATGCCATCAATATCCTCTCATGTCTGTGGAGGATTTTCAAAAATGGATTAAAAAGTCATTTAAAAAGTCATTTCTTGAAAGTAAAATGATTCCTGATAGATGCAGAGCCATTTCTATGTCAATATAACAAAAGACAAAAACATGGCACTCAAAATGGAAAATATGCAAGGCAGAATTTTTATACATTATACATTGTCATTTTTTTTCCTTAGCCAAACAGGACATTGTAAATATCATAATAACATCTGATTATAGTAACAGTCCAAATATTTATTTAGAGGAAAACATATACTTCATTTTGCTGTTATCAGCCATTTCTCACATGGTTTCCGAAAAGCTTACGAGTAATTATTGTTATGACAGCGACAGGAGTTATGGGTAGGATGTCTCTTTCTCCAAAGTATCTTTTTGTTTAGCCAACAAGAGGGACAAGAAGGTATGGAATGCACCCCTCCATAATCGATGTCAGAGCAACTCCATCTCCTTCAGATTATGCAAATTAGCACTGCGTAGTGCTTGATTAGATGATAATTAAATTTATGTTCCTGAGACGATAAATGCTTTCGAACTGTGTCAGTCACAAAAAAAACAAAAAAACACAATATTGAATGGGCAATACAGCTGATGGTGGCCTGTAATCAATGCTAGGTTATAGTTGCTGTGGCATGCAAGATCATGGAGGTGATGTGGACTCACTGTTTCTTGGAGAAGTAAAATGCGAGCAGTACTAGAAGCAAGAGGAGGAGGAAGACGATGGCAAGGACGAGGACGAGCCACTGGAAGAAGGTAAAATCTATCGCCTCTTTCAGAGGGCTAGCCAACTGTAAGGAGGAAACAAAAACCATACATGGCTTCGATTAAAGCAGAAGAAAACAGGCAAACCAATTACGATCTTCCCTGCCTATAGCAAATACCAACCGAAACCCCTTTTTTTGGGGCCCAAAACAGGGGAGATTGAATATATACCCGTGTTGTGAAGGGGAGAGGGTGGGAAGAAGGGAAATGAAGAGAGGAGAAGAAGGAGAGGGAAAAGGAGGTGATAGAAGGGGAACAGAGGGGAAGTGAGTGTTTTTTTTTAAGGGGGATGGGTGGGGGCAGGGTGAGTAGAGAAATGAGAGGTCACGGGTTAAGGCTTAGCAGGTAGTTGCTTTTTCTTCTGTCCGTATTATGTGGCACCTAATTGTACCCACATGTGTAATATGTCATGCTCTATACCGGCAGTTCTATGGAGGTGTATCATTCTGCAACTGTTCAAACAAATATTTGCTGACCAGGAATGTAAAATGCTGTATGAATAGTCTTTAGATGGTACTAAATATTTAGAGCAACTATATCAGTCTGTTTACTTGATCAGGACTATCATAGATTATCACTGTAATTTTGTGCAATGGGATAAAGATATTAAATTGTCTATATGCAGCTGCAGCATTAAATAGCTCAATGTAGTACACAAATGAAATTTGCATAACATATAAGTTAATTAAAAAAAAAACAGAGAGATTCTTACCACAATGTAATCAACAGAATAGGTGTCTTTTACCTCGTCAATGTAACGTGGGCTGTGATCCAGAATACTTTAGAGGAAAAAAATTATAAAAAATATGATGTGTGTTTATAATTATTTATATATATATGTATATATATTCATATACATATTTTTATATATATATATATATATATAATATATATATATATATATATATATATATATATATATAAATAAATATATACCTCTGTCCATAGTTTACTTGGTGTGGGCGTCTGCCTATAAATGAGGAAGGCCCCGGTTCCAACCCTGGTGGGGGCTGAAATTTTTGTCACAATTCTCATTCTCCAACTCATTGTCCTTTCAAATACATGAAAAATATGTATTGATGAAAGAATATTTTTAACAAAGTTAAAACCTCCAGTAGTAAAGTAGTATAAATTTCTTGGTTCATGACAAGTAATGAAAAGCCAGCTGCATGTTTACTTTAATACAAAATAAGACATTTGATACTTACTATAAAACATTGTCTGCATCTAAAATAGTGTAACTCTTTAGTTCTACCACATGAAAAAGAATTTCAGATCTGAAAAGAAAGAAAGAAAGAGACAATGTAACATCAGATGTTTGAAGGGGTGATGGGGGGGGGGGAAACAAAGGTCCCTTCCTATAAGATCTTCTTCTTCAGAGTATTTTGTAGACTAAACATTTCACATCTTCTGATCGGTGCAATATGTCAAAGAAGTCAATTTGATGAGTGGATTAACTCATATTGCAATACTAAGACAAAACCATGACATATCTAACGGTGCACTCTCTTGGTCAATCCAAACCTCTTCAATGGAAGTGATGTAAGAAATGTACTTATCTGTTTGTTGTGAGCAAGGGGTAAGTGGGAGAGCTTGGGGAAGGGGGGTACACAAGAACACCAAGATGGAAAGCCCTTTTTCTTGGGGTGGGGGGGCAGGGGAAGGAGAGGGGGAATACTTCAGTCCGATTTGCTCCAGGCTCTGCTGCCCTTAGATGGGTAGAGATACTGGTGGGTAGATGGGTGGGTGGATGGGTAGGATATTGGTGGGTAGGAATATTTGTTCTTGTTTTGCTATGATTGTCATTATTTCTATATTGTACTTACTCATCTGGTAATGGTGTGTCATCTTCAGTAAAAGTTGCAATTTTGTCAAAGTCGACAGACACACCGGAGCTGAAATCATTGGTGTCATTATCGTACGCCAATATGATGGTCTCGAACAAACTGTTGAGAGATACAAGGAGATCAACACAAGACAACGACTGAGACATAAAACATTCGTAGGTTTGTCATGTTTAACATGGTATATATCTTGTCACATTTTAATTAGAATATGTTAAATTAACTTAATTTCAAAAAACTTTGGAAACAACTGACTAAATTTATAGGCATTACAAAGTCCTGTGCTTGACCAATCTCAGCTTATAAATGCACAGCCCAATATCTGACCTCTGATCCCCATTTAAACTGCACAGTTTGGGAGATTCATCGTTTTTCTGGAGATAATCAGTTTCTCCTGTTTGGGAGAAAAACTGATGCTAAATGCTTAGCCCTGTGAGCCACAAATTAGGATATATTTAAATGTAAATTATTTAAATTGATGTATGACTAAGAGAGAAAAGTAGGACGGAAACAAAAGGAGGGAATGCTTTCTTTCTCAGGTTTGGTCGTCAAGTTTTTTTTTCCAAACGCAAAAAAAGGTCGATAAAAAGTAAGATTGGACATATCTGCCACAAATATGATGAATGCTAAGTAAGTGAGTTAATTGATGAATATTAATTGATCTGGGACCTTTTTGTTGGCCGGCCAGACAACTTTTTTTCCACCCACATTATTGGTAAAACAAGAGCAATATATATGCCAAGTTGTTTGAGGCTAATTGGTTTCAACTAATTTTTGACATTTGACCTCATCCTTAAACTTGATATTCTTGCTGTATTATAATTGGATTTTCCATATTCAATGATATCAAAATATCAGAAATCTATCAAGAAGCTCCTTGATATACAAGCATCGAGTAAAATCTGCGACTTTTTTTTTCCAACCATCGTCAAACTTGATTTTTAAATTGGTCCCGGTTTCGTTTTTGATTACTTTGCTGCCTGAACGATTAAAGGGTGTGAAGACTCACGCACAAAGAAACGTCTCATGCTGGTAATCTGACCTAGTTACGAATGAGGTGTAACAGAAGTGTTAGACACCACTATCGATCTCAGAAAATACACTCGCAGCTTGCTACGGTCGGTAGTTAGACACTAGTGTACAGTCAATACATACAGCTGCGGTCAATACCCACAACATAGTGTACATAGCAGCGATTGACATCTCAGGTCTAGAAAAAAGATAACAAGGTATCACGTTTCATTACTGTCTGCATTTTGTAGCGACAAGAAGAAAACTTCACTTGCAAGCAACGGAAAGTTAACTTTTTCAGAGGGCGGCACACGGTTTGGGGCGAGTCTTCAATGCCTTTAACAAGTGGTCCCGGTCTCGTTTTTGCTTAATTAGCTCCCCGAACGATTAAATAAAAAAATAGAAGCAGACAAACCTTTCTAGCTCGGCTGAAGTCGAACGAACCGAATTAGATTCGTCCAAGACGTGGACCTTCAACTGTTTGCTCTCTGTGATGATGGAGATCTGTTCACCGGTGAAAAAACATGTGAAAAAGTAAGTTGGCCTGACGTTTCGATCTTAGAAGGATCTTCTTCAAAGGCTAAATGACAAGTAACAGTAACAAAAAGGACAAAAACACGCACAGAAAACAGAGAGGTTAATGAGCATGGTGAACACAAAGAGATAGATGTAAGGGGATTAGTAGACAAGGGATGGAGAGAATTGAAAGAAACCAACAGGGGAAGAGGAGAGGTGGGTGTAAAAACATAACGGGATCATGATTTGGGGGAAAGAAGAAGATTTGGTATTTTATGGGCCCTGTAATTATAATTATAAGTTTTGAAAAAATGAAAATCTTTCCATCAAATGCAACTTTTTTGACACAGAAATGTCAGACTTTTTTAATTAATTAATTGATACACTTTTATTTTAGCATATTCCAGCAAGGCAGTTCTATTCTTTTGACAGGCTTATTGTTCTGACTTGCTTATGACAATATAGTTCAGTATACACACTAATAAGTTTGAAAGACTGTTTCATCACACTAAGTCTACTCAGTTGCATCTCAGATGCTGAATGAAACAATCATCTTTTCAGACGGAAACTTTGACTCAGTCCATGTTGCACACTCTGTACATGGGAATGTAAATACTGCACCTTGCAATTTCAATGAAAGTTCAAGAGATTATGCGACACTTTTAATACCATTTAACCAGCTTTTGATACACTGCAGATTCAACCTGGAAGATAGTGGTTGTACGTGTCATAATTAAGTACTTAAGAAAAATTTTGACATGTAACGAGGATGCATGATAACCTTTATCAACATGTTAAAAGATGTATATGATTCCTACGTGTCATTTTTTAAATTTGAACACCAGATTTCTACAAGAAGAATACGTCGAATCGGGACAATTTTCACATGGTTAGAAAGCGAAAAATAAGGACAATGTATCAAATTCTTCCACCAGACAATGTTTTTCTTACTATATTATCAGTACTTATTCTTCTGTTCATCGTGTTTATATGTTGTGTGGCTACACTATGTTATACAGGGAGGGATCTACGTGACCAATAAACCCTACAATGATTTTGCTAGATTGCTTCCCTTTTTACAATGTAGGTATACATTCTTACATATTATTTGATATATAATTTTCCATATGTGCAGTGTACCTTTTGATAATACAAATAAATGGGATGAAATGTCAAATGGCCATCCCGCAATTTACAGTTTAGCTCATGATGTATCATACTATTTTACAATTTGGAAGACGATTTCAGATGAGAAACCATGAATTTCTCCTGGATGCAAAACCGGCCAGCTTACTTTTGACCTTCCAGCTATATTCTACCTGGTTTCCGATGCCACTGCCTTTAATTCATTCGACCATAGCACTGCACGACTATATGATAAATATTACCTCTGAACAGCTAAATAATACCTTAATATGAACAAACTTACAAAAACGTTTGTGGTATCTGAATATCCTGTGCTTTTGTCAAGATCTTTTGCAGAAACTTCCATCTCAAAGTAAATCCCGTCCTCAAGGCTCAGGAAGGAGTCCTGTGTTGTTATGATACCAGTCACATTGTCAATGGCAAATGCACTGTCCATGACCGGGTCCTCAGGAGATCCTGCCAAAAACAGAAGAAAATTAAAGTAAACTAACGAACTGACCTGATTGTCTCTGTGTTGCTTCAGTTGTCTCAGGGCCGGGCATTTCTCAATAGTTAAGAACATGAAGAAATACAGTCTGGACATGTGGGAGCAGTGTTGCTTTAATAACAGCCTTACAGTTTAACATATCGAAATGAAATTTTGTGCCTAATAGGTAATCTGTTAATGACTCTTAATTAAGGGTGGGCCGCATAACCCTGAAATACTCAGTATCAATGGCCACTCATTCTTTCATTCATTCAAACTCCAAAAAGCATTTTATTGACACCATCAGAAAATTTTCTGTTACTGGTATGGCTTATGGCATGCCTCTCTGGGAATACCTTCAAGAAATTATTAAATGCTGCGATCCATGAAACTGCTTTAATGAAAACGTCTGTCAACAGAACTGAAAATGTGGATAAATACTCGCAAGTTTTAACCTGTGACTTTGAATTCTCAAGAAAGGTTAAAAATGAAACAAGAAAATCAGCAATTTATACCTGGATAGAATACTCATAAAGTAAACTTACGTATTAGTTCCATCTGATACCTCAAATTAATCTCAGTTTTCTGTTAAAACTTGTACTACATTTTATCGTTGACTTTTTCGTTATATAATTAAAATGACCAAAGGGGAAAAACAATGGGTGACAATCTAATAATATCTTCATTTACCAAAAGGATGAGAAAACCCCACAGATTTCTACGGATTCCTAGTTACCTGAGGCAGTCCTGGACTGACTGCAGTGCAATCTAGTGATTCAGGTTTAGGTAATTAGCAGCACCTGCCTAGGGGATCGACAGACATACCTGTAGAAAATTAATTCCCTAAAATGTTTCTTTACCTGGTGTTATTCTTCTTTGTGATTCAATATAAAATCCAACTCTCCTGTTCCCTTCGTCTGTGTCTAAATCCGTCACTGAGACTTGAAGGACGCTCACATCAAAATCCACTGTGTAGAGGACGCCTGAAAGAAAATATATGAAAGACTACATCTATAATTAAAAGGTGCCATTTTCTGCCCATTTTGTTTGGGGGGGGGGGGGGGAGGGGGGAGATGATTAGTTCATCACCCATCCAATCTTTCCAATACATGAAACACAGCAAAACTTTGTGAATTGTATGATATTAATAAAATCAGAGTATTTGATATGGCCAGGAATGGGTTTACACATCAGTCAATTCGAGTACTCTGTTATTTTCCTTTTCCCATCAATATGGACACGCCCACAAATAAACGTCTCACGCCAGTAATCTGACCTAGTGTCCAGTGAGGTGTAACAGAAGTGTTAGACACCACCATCATTCCCAGAAAATACACACATAGCTACCGTCGGTAATTAGACACTAGTGTACAGTCAATACACACAGCTACGGTCAATACCCACAACACAGTGTACATAGCAGCGTGGACATCTCAGGTCTAGATAAGAGATAACAAGGTATCACGTTTCATTTCTGTCTGCATTTTGTAGCGACAAGAAGAAAACGTCATTTGCAAGCAACAGATAGTTAACTTTTTCAGAGGGCGGCAGGGGGTTTGGGACGAGTCATCAATGCCTTTAAAATGCGCAGTTGGAGGACGGTTCGTACTATTTCCTTATGCAGTGGCTATGTATTAAATATATCATTAATCTTTCCTTTACAAATCCACAGCGATAACAGCTTCATCAGCAGACACTGAGTTGTATCGATGACATTTGTATTGAAAGAAACATATTTTTGGGTAATTATGATTGGGTTATGATTTACTATCGGAAACAAACAAAAACTTCCAAATTTAATGCAGAATTGTTTCTGGTGTAAGAAAGTAATTACAAACGCTTAGGTATCAGTTCTTAGATTTTCAAATTCAATTTTCTAATTTTGCTTACTTTTTCACTTGGCAAATGACATCCTCCCATAAGAAAAACTCCCCAAAGCACAGCTAGTATAGTTTGATGATTGACTTTTTTTTTTATTTCATGAAAATGACAGTTTTGTTCATTACATACTGTGTTATAAGCAATGCTAGATCCTATGTTTCAAGCTTAAGGGTAGAGCAAACACATGCACAGCAATTAATCTTATATAACAGAAAATACTGCTTGCGATATAGAACAAATCCTCCTAGTTAACAAGTAAGAAATCTTTTACTTGGTCCTGGGAAGAAATCTTATTTCAGTGTTTATTCAGAGACCGACAGACTTGGAAACGTCTAAAAATGATGTCATAGAGAAGATGGAAATGTCATGAGAAGGTGGTGAGCATGACATGGGTGTGACTTCTACTGGGTTTTCAACTTTTTGGACCATCTAGGGACCCCTATAGGGACATGTAGGCAGTAATCTGCACAGTTCCCCAGAGAGTATCACCAATGACCTAATTCTCATGATATTTGGGGTGGATGAAATGGCGCAGAGAGCCAGATCGGGCCCGGTGTCTATTCATGCCCGGTGATTTCACCAGGCACTTTTTTTTATTTTTTCATAAGAATATTATGAAAAATGAGAATACATTATTATTGATCCCATTTCCAAGGCACCCCCCCTCAGGCTGCACCCCTCTGAAACCCCTCTCAGCAGGCCTGCAGGCCAACTGTTGATTTCCATTTTTCTCTGGTATTGCTCCTATATTTTCTCAGACACTATTTCTGATTGTCTTGATATAGATGATAGTCTATATTGGTCAGCCTGTTTGGCTTCGACAGGCCCACGTTATACAAAGAACCTGTTTACCCTCACAAATTAGTTCCCTGCCACACAAGAACATGGTTTATAACTGACCTGCTGTGTAGAGGTCTTGTGTAAACTCGGGAGGATTATCGTTGGTATCGACTACGGTGATGATAACTGTCAAAAGACTGGGATCAAGGGCAGGATTGTAAGCCGCCGTGGTGGCTCGCCTCCTTCTGCTCTCTGGTTCAAAGTTGCTGTCGTTGGTCGCCTTGATAATTAGCTCATAGAGGTTGTTTCCATCGTTATTACTCAACACTTCGTTAGCAACTATAACACCTGTAGTTTTATTGATGCTAAAAAGGCCATCTTCATTGCCATCTGTGCATGGAGAGGGAAAAATATTCCATTATAAAACTTTTTAACAAATTCCCCAAAACTCTGATATATATATGTATATATATATCAGCGTCCAAAGCCTAGTAGTTAGGGTGTCCGCGCATACAGAGCCAGAGGCCCGGGTCCGAATCTTTTCACTGTTCTTGATTTTACAATATGTATATATATATATATATATAAATAAATGAAAATCGTATATATATATATATATATATATATATGTATATATTCATATACATATATATATTACATCTTTGATGTCACTCTGTCAAATAACTGGGATAAACTAGAGCACTGAACAGCTGTTTCTTAGCCAATTCATAATCAAACAGTCTTGAACGATTTGTTGACCATGTAGCTCTTACTTAAACATGAAACATTACTTAATGTGTAGAGGCGCACATAGGCGTCAGTCATTATCGGCAACAAATGTGACACAGGTCACTATGATGTACCAGCTGCCTGTCTAATTCTGCGCCCAGAATTTAACCAAGGATATTTTATTCTGTTCGTGGATTTATCACGACTTGAAATCTTGATCTGATTTCAATAATTATGATTTCTATAATTACCAACGATAAAGTAGTAAATATCCTGACTGTCGTCCCTCTCCGTTGCCAGGTCGATTTGACCGACTTCACCTTGGTTATTTTCATTTATGGCAAGCTCTGTTACCAGAGGCTCTGATCCTTCCTTATTCTGTCAGGGAAACCCCCAAAAAATAAAATAGAAACTTAGTAAAAGCAAGAAACAGTTGATGAATTAATAAGATCCATATAAATAAGAAACACATCATGATGAGATGATTATTGGTGTCGATAAAAGTATATAACAATATATATACGTTCTGTGATTACGTCTGTGTGCATTATTATTTCCATGTAACCAGCTCCTAGAGAGGACCTAGCAGATAGAATGGTCAAATGTCCAGTGTCACAGGATCATGCTTTCTTTGATTGATTCCCCCCACCCCCCCCCCCCCCCCCCGCCATTGCAGTCACAAGGTTAACTTACTTTTGATCATTTAGAAGAAGAATGGGTGGGTGAGGGGGGATTTTCACACATGCAGTCACTAAGTGAAAGATTGGCACTCCCTAACAACTGGATTGGTAGTTATACTATAGCACTTATCCTTTACACTGTGTGTCTGTGATACTTAGTGAACATCATCATTGAACTCACCGCACCTATATATCCAATGGAACTTGGTTTACACATGAGATGCTGGTATCCCTTGACTACATTTAAGGAGCAGAATTAATTATCTGCTTGACAGACTCATGCTGCTTTCAATTTTAGCTCAAGTGAGTGAACAAGTTTCTTCCGAAGTTGCTAATAGGGAAGTTCACAAAAACATCTATGGTGGAGGAAGGGGTGGGAGAGATGTTGGGGCCTACAAAAGGGGTGTTGTTTCAACCTCCCTCCCTTCCCTCTAAAAAAAATATCTCTTGGCCCCTCAAGTAGTTAATCACAATCTTGTCCTCTTTTTAAGATATTTCTAGAATAAAGTTGGCTACTATTGTGTATTGATTACGGTCATAGCGACTGTATACTTTTTCACAATTGTTTATAAGTACAGAACAAACAATGAAACATGAAATACTGTGAACTGAGCAGTGAGCAGTGTGCATGCACCCCCCCCCCAATAGGTTCGCGGGCTGCTGCAATGAGTGGAGAGGCGCCGAGAGCCCTCTAGGGTCCCAGCGACGATTACGTCGCTGGGCCACCATTTATCTCGTAGCATATTAAGGAAATGAGAATAAATTACTCTCTATCTCATATTTTCCTAAGCCCCCCTGTCCATGGCTTATCCAATTTTACCACCATTCCTGCCCTACCCATCCCCCCCCCCCACCTTTCTGCTCAGACCTATGCATAGGTTAACAAAGTAGTCACGAATGTAGATAGGTACTAGGGGATGTTATATATGTTACTCTCCCACAGCTGATGCAGTGATGCACTTAATTATCGATGTATCAGCTGTAGTAACATTCAGTCTGAGATGGAAGCACTCACAGGATCCCAGAAGTAAGGTGGCGTGTCGATGATATCCAACACATGAACCTCAAAGTTGACCAGCGCTGAGAGTTCTGTTTCTGATTTATGATTCAGGGCTTCCAGAGTAAGCTGAAGAACAAAGTAAATATTAAACCGTTTTAAATAATTAAAGAAGATAAAAAAAAACCTATTAATACTTTCCAAGATACGTTGACAGAACAAACAATTACAACGACCAGAAAATTACTTGCATTTGCCAAGAGTAGAAAAGGAAAGTTTTTTTACCATTGTTTAATGGGTGTGGGGGGGGGGATTGCATTAGAATCAATTTACATTAATTATCATTCCATCTTAAAATATGGTTTCCAAAATCCGGGATGTGAGAGAAAGAATTTAAGATGTGACTAGCAGATAAAGGTGATTTCATAGAACCTGTTTTCTACTCTTCCCTTGTTTTCTAATTTCTATTGTTTACTCTGCATGGACACTAAACTTAACGACTGCATGGTCTAAAAGGATGTTCACCGTAATAATACCATGACAAATTTTTCAACGGCGGGAGAATCTTCGTGATAATATCCTTTACTACTAAATTGTTTTGTACAGGCACTTGAGACAGTTTTACAAACTTGCGTCCATTCCCATCGAAGTACTTTTCAGAGTTAATTAATCAGAGTTAATTGTAGATTTCTCAGGGAGATCCCTACGGGGAGGGGGAGGGGGGACTTTGTGTCCCTATAAGAAGCTGGTGGCAACTGTGGCACTACAGAAGACTAGATGGGACAAATGACACGTCTGTCTGCTTTAAGCAACGACAAAGAAAGAAAGAAAGATATATCACCTTGAACACGCTCTTTATGTACCAATCTGGAGGGTCACTGATGTAGGATACATTTCCAGAGATTTCATCCACTTTGAAGTTGCTCCAGTCTTCGCTGCCTCCAGTCACTTCCACAAAACGGTAAATTATCTCACCATTGTCTCCAATGTCACTATCCGTTGCAGATGCTACGAAGAGGGTGGTGTTGACATCAGCGGGACCCTTGAAGATGAGAACGAATAGGTGGCAGATACACATAAATACAGATACACACACACACACACAATCTGTACTTTAACCCAGTAATTGAACAACACCATTGTGTGGAAGGGATGAGTTGAGAGAATGGGACTTGGCGGTGACGGGGGGGGGGGGGGGGGAGGGGGATAAGGACTGGAGAGAAAGGAGTGAGAGTGGTTGTATGTTCTAAGGGTTATCTTTAAAAAATATCCAATTTAGATTAAAATTGAGATATTTGGCAGTAAGGATGCCATGCACATTTCCTCCTGTGTTTGTTCATCTTACATAATTGTTGGCCATTTGACACCGTCTGGAAAAATTAAGTGAAGACTATACTTTACCAGAGCCTCTGTATCAAGGCCTCTATGTGAGCTACGTTTAACATCGTTTAGTGTACTTGTGGGGAGCTATGACCCCCTGTTTCCCTTTTTGGCAGTGCATTAAGGAAACCAAATGAAGCAAGCTTGATATGGTATACTTAGTGGATTATAATGACTCCCCCCTCCCCCCCCCCATGAGATTATAATTGACAAGCCAAAAAAATAAAATGTTGAACAAATTCATTCATATGACTACCATAGAGAGCATCACTCACCATTCTTTAATTGATATACTCCTAACGAAATGCCAGGATGAACCTAAAGAGTGCCAAGATGAACCTAAAGAAAGCCAGGATGAACCTAAGGAATGCCAGGAAGAAACTAAAGAATGCCAGGATGAACCTAAAGAATGCCAGGATGAGCCTAAAGAATGCCAGGATGAGCCTAAAGAATGCCAGGATGAACCTAAGGAACGCCAGGATGAACCTAAGGAATGCCAGGATGAACCTACGAAATGCCAGGATGAACCTATGAAATGCCAGGATGAACCTAAAGAATGCCAGGATGAACCTACGAAATGCCAGGATGAACCTATGAAATGCCAGGATGAACTTAAAGAATGCCAGGATGAACCTAAAGAATGCCAGGATGAACCTAAACAATGCCAGGATGAATTAACCTAAAGAATGCCAGCAATCTGGGAATTGTTATTGTCACAGCCCAAATACCTACAGATTAAAATTTTGAGGCTTGTGTTGGGGGTTCAGGGTTGGGGGTTTGGGAGCTAGGAAGCAAGTAGTCAGGGTTATTGGCAAATCTCATTTTCATTCAAGCTTGTTCATCTGAAAACCAGCTGGTGAGTATATAGTCTTTAGTATAGAATTGTTTGTAGTTTGTTTATCTGGTTATCTACAATAAATATGACAAAACCTTATGAACTATTCTTTTAAGAGTTCATGATTTGATTTCGTATATTTGCACTGAACTAATGATAATAACCCCACATATTATTAGAGCAACAATCATCTCTGACCTATAACCTTACCATAGTGTTGAAGCCATTGGCACTCCGCACCCTTCCTGTATATATAAGAAGGTAACTAACTACATTCTTTCTTTATTTTGGGTGGTAAAGAACTTGTAGACCTCTCCATTTGCAGAGTTCTTATGATCTCTTTGTCAAACTTTGCAGCCATCAATCGCAGGTGGTTTTTTTTTTTTTTCAAATCTAACTTCTAGAGAAAGCTTTATCATATATTACAATTATCGTGGACAGTGCAAACTAACAATTTCATAATCTTGTTTCGCCTTGCAACTCTCACAATAAACGACTTGTGCCAGCACTGGATGCGATTGCTATGTTGTTACTTATAATAATTCCAGCCACTTTTATCATCACGAAATATAGACATTTAATTTACCTCACGGATGTTCACTATGGTCATGTTGTCGGGATCAGGGTTAGGAAATACGAAAACGGGTGTGTTGTCGTTGATGTCTTGCACGGTGATTGTCATATCCCGAGGATTAGATTGCATCCGTGGTGATCCCAAATCGTACGCTCGGATCGATAGGGTGTAGATACCGGCAGCCGTCTGTAGACTCTCTTTTGTATCCAGTTTACCCGTTTCTGCGTCCAACTTGAAGAGACCTGTAAAGATTCGTAGAAGAGGACCACATGTTAAAGGCATTGAAGAATCGCCCCAAATCGTGTGCGAGCCATCTGAAAAAGTTAACTTTTTGTTGCTTGCAAGTGAACTTTTCTTCTTGTTGCTACAAAATGCAGACAGTAATGAAACGTGATACCTTGTTATCTTTAGCTGGACCAGAGATATCCATCGCTGTATCGTTTGTACACTGTGCTGTGGGTATTTACCGCAGCTGTTTGTATTGACTGTACACTAGTGTCTAATTACCGATGGTAGCAAGCTGTGTGTATATTTTCTGGGATCGATGGTGTTGTCTAACACTTCTGTTACACCTCATTCAAAACTAGGTCAGATTACCAGCATTAGACGTTTCTTTTTGCGCGAGTCTTCACACCCTTTAAGTCCCTCCAGAGTTACAGAGACCAAGCTTAAACCTGTCTGTGCATCTCATATCTACACAGCTTTGTGTAGGCTATACCAAAAAAGTAACCTTGGGTATGTATGACATGGTGTGTGAGATGTCATAATGTTGTTAATAGCTTAATTAAATCTCTGTTGAAGGAGAATGGTAAATATCATCATTGGGGGCAGGAGTAACTTCCTGTCCGAACCTCTGTCATCCATTGTCAAAGAGTATAAAAGATGTAAATTGTATTCATCAGATATCTAGCCAGACAAAGCGCTTACAATACCGGTTCAGTTAATTCAAATAGTACATGCAATTACTGTACTCAGAACTATAGGATGTCATAGTACATGCAAATTAACTGTACTCAAAACTAGGATGTCATAATACATGCGATTCCTGTACTCAAAACTAGGATGTCATAATACATGATACAATGTCTGTACTCAAAACTAGGATGTCATAGTACATAATGCGATGACTGTACTCAAAAGTAGGATGTCATAGTACATGATGAGATAGCTGTACTCAAAACTAGGATGTCATAGTACATGATGCAATTACTGTACTCAAAACTAGGATGTTATAGTACATGATGCGGTTACTGAACTCAAAACTAGGATGTCATAGTACATGATGCGGTTACTGAACTCAAAACTAGGATGTCATAGTACATGATGCGGTTACTGTACTCAAAACTAGGATGTTATAGTACATGATGCGGTTACTGAGCTCAAAACTAGGATGTCATAGTACATGATGCGGTTACTGAACTCAAAACTAGGATGTCATAGTACATGATGCGGTTACTGAACTCAAAACTAGGATGTCATAGTACATGATGCGGTTACTGAACTCAAAACTAGGATGTCATAGTACATGATGCGGTTACTGTACTCAAAACTAGGATGTTATAGTACATGATGCGGTTACTGAACTCAAAACTAGGATGTCATAGTACATGATGCGGTTACTGAACTCAAAACTAGGATGTTATAGTACATGATGCGGTTACTGAACTCAAAACTAGGATGTCATAGTACATGATGCGGTTACTGAACTCAAAACTAGGATGTTATAGTACATGATGCGGTTACTGAACTCAAAACTAGGATGTCATAGTACATGATGCGGTTACTGAACTCAAAACTAGGATGTTATAGTACATGATGCGGTTACTGAACTCAAAACTAGGATGTCATAGTACATGATGCGGTTACTGAACTCAAAACTAGGATGTTATAGTACATGATGCGGTTACTGAACTCAAAACTAGGATGTCATAGTACATGATGCAATTACTGTACTCAAAACTAAGATGTTATAGTACGTGATGCAGTTACTGAACTCAAAACTAGGATGTCATAGTAGCCTACATGCGATAGCTGTACTCAAATGGCGTAACTCTTGACTCACCTTTTTTATTTCCTGCTATGATTTCATATCTAACAGTTGATGCATTGGTATTTGCTTTATCGCCATCCTCTGCTATCACTGTTGTCAAGGTGATATCTGCTCTTGTGCTCTCCGTGGTTACTATGTCATTTGAGAACACAGTAAATTCTGGTGCCTCATCGTTGACATCCAGTATTGTAATTGTCACCTATTACAATAAAAGCCCAAAAAGAAGAGATGGTGGGGGGGGGGGGTCAGGTAATCATAAGTATTTATAAGTATCATGATAAGTACATATATACAGGGATGTAAGTGCAGCCCCCCAAAAAATACGGAAAACTATTCGGAGACCCCGGGTGAATGGCGTACGTCCTAACACATCCTACTCCTAGCTCTTACACACTATCGTTATGTTAGGCTAGCTCAAAGTTACGAATACGTCGCAGCGAACTCTGAAATAAAAAACAGTCTCACATTCGAATGCGATCACGAATATCAACTATCATATGCGTATCCCGTAGATTTCCGCCGCTCACAAATATCACAAGCTTTAATTCCGAAACTTATGTCCAGCACCAGCAGTTAAGAAGATGTGAATTAGGCAAGGTTTTTCAACGACACAAATGAGCTATGGCGATTTGAAGTTCGCACGTACGCAACGATGTTCACATGGCACAATGTTGTACATTGCAATGCGATGTGTAACAGGAAATGGTATTTTGGTTCATCGATGAGTGAAAATTGAAGTTAGCTTGCTGCAACAGGCCAGGCATTTTTGCAGCGTTGTGTCTTTGATATTCGTACAATTTTGTGGAAACTTTAATGGAATTTTAAAAAAACCGGATTTCCGTAAAAATACGGAAGACTTACATCCCTGCATATAAGTGATTATAATAAGATAAGAGTACTAGAGGAATATATACAGGATTACAGAGAAATGAATGATACTTGCATGAGCAAGTTGCTAGTACTAGCAATATCAGTTTAGCTTAATGATATTAATCAGTGATAAAAACAGTTTTATCAAAAGACACTTATTCGACAAACTAACAATGCTTTCAAGCTTCACTTAAAATAGCGCATTACAACAATTTGTAATATGTTAATTTGACAAAAATAGGTCAATATTGAAACTATATAAATGACTTTGACATTAAATACAATCATCAAACCCTTTGGAACCTTCTGCAACATCTACTCACGTCTTGTGTTGCTGTTCTTGAACCAGGGTCTGCTGCATTGATGTTCAGTATGACTTCGTCGGCTACTTCACGGTCAGGTGACACAGGTCCAACGGTTATTTCACCCTGTTGAGGAAACAAATGGGTTTCAAACTTTGCCATAGCAAAAATGCATTTTTCTTTTTGTTGCATATGAAATTGCCTTGAAACTGTAATCGGTGGTCCTAATTAGTATACATTTGTCACCCTGTCCATGACAGTATCATCAGACCTGGGTAGCGGTTTCTCCGGAAGGAAGAATCGTAGAAGAAACGTTTCATTTGTGTAGTAAATATGTATCTTAGGTTTTAATTACACTCGCCGACTCCCTGGCACTGAGACAACACCTACGTAGGTACTCGCACAGCTCAGCTTTAAATTTCATCGTTTCGATTTCCCTTTTCATTAACAGATTACTTTTATAAATTCACTATACGGAACTAATTATCCATCATTTTATACTTTCTACTGAGATTTCAAGACTGTTGTTTTGATTCACGGATAATCAAGTTTTAATCATCGTTTTATTCTTTGTGCGGATAATTATTATTTGGAGACAATAGCCAATAGCCTCTACACAGTGGAACGGCGCCGAGGTGTTAAATTTGTTTGGGGATAATATCATTTTTGCCTTGGGATATGACCTATGCCAGCTAATTAACTAAATTGGATGAGTTCAATATTATCTATTTTTACTTCCCCTAAACCTGCAAGTATGCGGCTTCTTGCTTTCTGATAAAATAACAATGCGACGTCAATTGGTCGTATCTCCATTCTTGATTAATGAACATCCTCATAAGTCATATTTTATTTCCTGCTTCCAAAAAAACCCCAAAACCCCCCAAAACTGGGTAATTGAAACAGGGTAAAGAGAAAGAAAGATTTGCAAGAGAAATGCAAACAAATATCAAAGAGCATTGCAAACTCACTGTTTTATTGTTAATCTGGAACCACTGGAGTGTGTTTCCACCCTGAATGGAGTAAGTAATCTCTCCCCAGTCCGAATCCAGATCTGTTGCGGACACCGTGCACCCCGTCTCCGTGCCTTCAATGACTCCTTCGCTCACTTCTATGTCTGCACAAAGATTTTCGTTGAATTCCGGTGTATTGTCGTTGATGTCGATTATTTTTATATTTGCTTGAATTGTCGCATTTCTCGTCGGCAGACCACCGTCTTCTGCGATGATGACGATGGTCAGGAGATCGCCGATGTCCTCACGATCTATTCGGTCTATCACGACGAGAGCTCCTACAGACCGAGGAAAAGGGAATCGGGGAACAGTTAGAATAATCCACAGTGTGCGAGTATAACAAGCATGAGCGGCGATCATGGGGGGACGGGGGGACATGTCCCCCCAATATTTTAGGTGGGGGGATATGGTATCTAATATCCCCCCCAATATTTGGTGGCATAGCTTTTTTTTAGCATATTTTTTGTATTTTTTTATGATATCGCTAGTACTTTCAAAATAGAAAATGCTTAGATGCAACTTACAAGGCCTGGGAAGTGCCATTTCCAGCGATCTGGGAAGCATTTTCGGCCAAAATTTTCTTTTGCGCCTCGCGCCAACTTGTGGTGGCGCTACGCATAGATAGTTTGCCTACAAGCTTTGCCCCTCCCTTGGCAAATTCCTCGCAAGGCGCCTTTCTAACCGTGTCACAATTTGTTACTATATATGACTGAAAGTAGTTTTACTTTTTTTTTCGAAATGAATAGCTAGACGGACCGCATCCGTAATGAAATTTGGTTTGCCGATAAAAAAGTAAAATAGGGCTGTAACAACCATATATATATAAATATAAATATATATATACATGGGCGGCGATCATAGGGGGGCGGATGGGAGACATGTCCTCCCAATATTTTAGGTGGGGATATATGGTAGTATCTAATATCTCCCCCCCCCCAATATTTGGTGGCATAATTTTTTTTTGTGGCTATAAATAGAAATAATGCATGAGATCATTTATCCAAATCATATTTGGCAGTGGCTAAAACTTCCTCCAACACATGCTGCATGAGGTAAATGACTCTTCGTGGTCGTTTCTGTGACCGTATAGCATGTTGTCACTCATGATTATTATTATGTCTGTACATCTCTTGTGTATGAGTGTAAGTACATACAATCATGTATATGATCCACATCGATATGGGTTCACTGGGTTTTCATTTGGCCTGTTTCCTACATGATTTCTAACCGCAGGTGCGTAGCCAAGGGGAGGGGAGGTAAAGGGTGGAGACTTCCCTCTACTCGTGCAATTTTGACCGGCCTGTTAGGGGTTGAAGGGGGTTTTTCTATATTGGTTTTCCATAGATGAAATTTTGTGCAACATTATGGGTATGTTTTGAAGTGAACTATTATTCAAATTCTGAACAAATAATGGGCTTAAAACCTTGAAAAGTGGGGCTGACGGGTATTGTGGGGCGTTACGTAGAATTACCTACAAAAGTAATGATCCACAGGAGATGCGATGAGGTCGAACATGATGTGTGACTGGTGACAATCTTGAAAAAGGTTATGAATGAAAAAAAACTATTGGGAAAAACTTGGTTCTCAGGCAAAATTGTACATCTTGTTGGTCATTTTCAAGCCGGAGAAGTGCCATTTCCGGTGATCTGGGCTATCAAAACCAGAAATTTTCTTGTACGCTGGGCGCCAACAAATGGTGGCGCTTCGTTTTGATAGTAATTCGCCTGCATCCAAGCAAATGTTCCCCCCAATATTTGAAACAAATCGCCGCCTCTGATAACAAGTACACAGTCGTCCATTAACACAATGGAAAGATAGACCTAGTTAAATCGCCAGAGACTAGCAACAACAGAAAAAGGTCAGCTTGAATAACATGTCATATTAAAAGCTAACTGGCACCATCAAAAGTCTCTAAATTAAATACTTAGTGGATGCTCAGCATATGAGATAAAATCATAATTTGAGCATTTCAGCATAATCAATCTTGTACAGAGATATATACAACCTAAAGGCTGAAAACAGTGACTTCTACCAGTCTTTAACAATTATCATAATTAAATTTGTGCCTACAAAAATTCTTGATATCTAAACCAGTCTTGAATTTGCATAAATATGCATAAATATGAAATGTGATGCATACTAAAACGGTACCTGTGACTTCATCGATCCTCAGCTTTCCCTCTGCATCGTCTTCCAGCCGGTATTTTATGTCTGCGTTGATTCCTTCGTCCATGTCGACGGCTGAAACGTCTGTTGATATCACTGTTCCAGAGGTACTCTCCTCCTCCACAGAAAATTCGTAAGGGACATTTTCAAATACTGGGCTGTTATCGTTAACGTCTCCGATATTAATTGTGACCGTGGCTGTATAAGCATGAGAAGACATGAATCAATCAAGTACCAATGTTTTTGTGATATCTAAGAACGATATGAAACACTTTATGCCGTGAACAACTTCATTTGGTACGACTCCATGCAGGCTGTCTAGACCCAGCAAATTTTTTTTTACTTCTATGAGATGTGTCGTTCCCTTGCAGGCTAAGGCTATTACTTGCACAAAAAGAAACTTCTAATGCCGGTACTCTGACCTAGTTTTGAATGAGGTGTAACAGAAGTGTTAGACACCACCATCGATCCCAGAAATTGCGCACACAGCTTGCTACCTTCGGTAGTCAGTACAAACAGCTGCGGTCAATACCCACAGCACAGTGTATAAACTTGTAACTGTCATCGCCTAAATTCTGCCAAAAGTTTGTTCTAAAATGGAAAAGATCAATCCTCCTGTTTGTATTCAAGTTTCTCCTTTTGGATAAAAATTTAAGGAAGGAAAACATCCGATTCATACGTTACTCCTTCTCATGAGCAGTACAAAATGATTGTTGCCAAATGCTCTCTCCAAGTTACGACTCCCAAAAGTACTGTCAATCTATCGCGACAGAGTTAATCCATGAAATTGGTTCTGTGGAATTTCTAAAAGGGATGAATATCAGTTGATTCCTTTACTTGTTTATATCATGGAGCTATTACCGAAATAGCTCCATGCTTATAGTTAGGCTCTTCTCAGCTGATTATTTTGACCCTGAATATATAGTTGTCATCAAAGTAAATTGGAAAACTACCCCACCACTTAAAATACCTATAACTGTGTGCTAATAATCACAAGGTTAAAGTTTACCCCTGGACGATCCACGGATTCTCCTTTGGTTGAGCTTAGACTGAAATACTATACTCAGAGTTTAACTTGTGTCCTAACGAAATGTAGTACCCATCAGGCAACATTGCGCATTATTGTGTGCCATGATAACATGATGATTGAAAAGTAATACACAACTCGTTGTCACTCGTGATTCGCCTAATTTTACTTGGTCACCAATTTATATTTGATTTGATACCGCTATAAACCACAGTATGGTAGCTGAATTTTTCTGACTTAATTAGATGTCAGAGGAGTTTTGGACAAGAATTGATTGGGTCGAAACCATTCCCTACATCCTATACATATAGTAAACATGCCTCTTGTCTCCCTCGCATTGAAGAATGTGTGGGGGAGGGGGAGGGGTGAGGGGATATCCAATACCACAAGGATGATCAACTTGATAGTGTGAACCATGCGCCCTCGGAATTAGATCAGGCCCCGCAATTGTGATCCCTCTCAGTGTCGGGAGGATCCTGACTGGATTGTCGTACATATATATATATGAACGGTTTTGTGTGATCACATGACCTCTTACTCTTAATTATACTTGCCTTTGTCACAACCTTCCAAATAAACTTTGTATTAATGCTCTTCTCTTCTAAGTTGGTCCACCGCCATGCATTCTCAAATGCATGATTCCGCTCTATAATCATACCTCCCCGAAGGGCATTCAAAATTTCAAACAATATCCTAATAATCCTCAGGTTCTCAAATGTAAACTTGCAAGACCTTTTTGAGTCTTGCATGGAGTAACGTCAATTTCATCCTCACTATCCTCCATCATCCCCCCCCCCCCCCCCCGTCCAGACCCATCCGGCATGTTCACCAAATGAATTTCAGATTTTTTAAGCTCTACTTTTAAGATATACTTACCAGTGTCTTGGTCAACTCCACTGACTGTATTTAAGTCTTCAACATTCACCAGAAGCTGATAAGTTTGGTAGGTCTCATAGTCCAGTTCTTTCCCTACTGTAATGATACCTGAGGTCTCTCCTATTTTAAACTGCTCTGTAACATTTGGATCGATACTCTCTATGCTGAAGATTAGATTGCTATCATCGTCTGTATCGATGGCACTTACGGTGAGAATCTCAGCACCCGGATTTTCATCTGCAAGGACAAAAGTTTTTTTTGGTGCATAATTTCAAATTTGACTTGTTTCCACTGCAGCCCTCCGTAAGCTTTCTCAGTTTTCTTATTACACATGACCATTAATGGTCTTTGACATCAATTCACTTACTGACGATTTTGTGTCATTCAAGGACTTAGATTAAGGTACAAATAGAAATAAATGTCAACTTTCAAACAGAAAAACATAAGATAATAAGCAAATGGAACAAATTGGTCCTTGCTTCTACCGATTATTGAGCCCAACATAAGATACATACCTTCCTCAACACTTCCTACGTAGAAATCGGGATCGAAAGTCGGTGGCTTGTCGTTCACGTCTGTGACAGTTATGGTCACCTGGCAACTGTCCTCCCGAAGAGGTGTGCCTCGGTCACTGGCCACAATCTCCAGGGAATAGTTAGCTACCACGTCCCTATCCAAGTTACCTGAGACGGAAATGTTTCCATCTTTCGTGATGAAGAAGTCATCCAGACTGCCAGAGCGGATGAAATAATCCACCTCTCCATTGTAGCTGGAGTCTTCATCTGTGGCCTTCACTTGTCCAACAATAGCTTTGAAGAAGGGAAAAAAAAAAATTATCAATAGGATTTCACGTTTAAAACAATGTAACCAGCTTAATTACAAGCTATTGAAGAAATATGTCGTTAGAACACATTATTAGATGAGGACAGCTAGGAGGAGTCCACAAAAGCGAAACAAGAAAGTCATACTTCAAGATAGATTTGTATGCATCATGACATCATCACTGGGTTAAACACCACTGGAGCCCTACTAGGCACCATATGCTTGTTCCAGTCTCTCCCAGGCCCCTCACTCCCCCTTATTAAGTGTTGCAGGCACAACCTTAAATTAGAATGTTGGTATGTCTTGCATAGTTGTGATTATGCATGACTTAGGCATAAGTTAAACTTTGGGCCCTGGATCTATGGGGTCCCCTAAGAATTCACCTCATCTGGTCAAGGCTCCCTGATGTCAATTCACAAATAGGCTACATACATTTCATGCATGTGATTCACTTAATACAGTGATGTTGAGTCGTTTCATCTTTCAAGCCAATTGCAGAGTCACGAAAGATAATTCCCACTTTAAGATTAATAAATAAATTTGGAATTACAATTTTATGTAGTACAAGATTTATGTATAGTGACTACATATGCAGATAAATATATATATATATATATATATATATATATATATATATATATATATATATATATATATATATATATATATATATATATATATATATATATATATATATAACCTCACCTCCATTAATAGCATCTTCTCCAATGTCGAATGAGTAGGAAGTCTGTTGAAACACAGGGTTGTTGTCATTGATATCCTGTTGTGAAGAAGAAGACAATATGACATAGTTACAATAAGAGGCGAGTATTAAAGGGTGTGAAATACACATACACAGCTTGCTACCATGGGTAATTAGACACTAGTGTACAGTCAGTACATACAGCTGCGGTCAATACCCACAACACAATGTACAAACGATACAAATCTTATTTGGAATACATTTGTTCCACAAATGGAAATAGTGGTTAACACATGGTCATAAGAATTAAAGTTCTGCATGACGAGACCTTTCTGAGTCTTTGAAACTCACTAGTAGATGTATGACCAAAATTATAGACAACCTTCAAGAGAGCAGAGAATTTTTCACAGAATTTATGAACAAGACATTTTCAAAAATGAAAATGCACACTCTGATATGATGCAAAATGCATTTGTTTCTTGGTGGTTAGGTAGAAAATCACTGAAGCCTATGTATCTACTGGCATCAGAGATTAAGCCTCTCCTCATTTTCGTGCCTCACCCATGTCTCTCTCCCTAACCCCCCCCCACCCTCCGTCCACATCTCTTAATACCATCCAACATTGGTTCAAATATTGAGAAATATCTTTCCCTTTTTCTGCAAATTGACATGTCTGTAAAAGTCAGAGGGCCTGTATGACAATTTGAAGATGAAAACATCAGGCCCTCTGACACCTCCAAACCTCTTCACAGGCTTGTGGGGTAGACAAGCTGTTCGCTAACTGTCCTTCCACTCTTTCACTCAACATATCTGTAATACACATACCACTATATTGACTGTAACTGTCGCAGAGTCGCTCAGTGATGGCGTCCCGTTATCCTCGGCTAGAATGATCAAGGTGAAAGCTTGGTCCATCTCGTAATCCACAGGAGCAGCGAAGTAGATGTCACCTGTAACGTTGTCGATTCGAAATTTATCTTGGTCATTCCCACTGTCGATGCTGTAAGTTATCACGTTGTTCGGAGGAGATGCATCGAGATCTATCGCCTAGAAACGGGTTGAACAAGAGAAGAATACAAAATCAGGCAATTAGAATAAACATTTCTAGTAGTAGTGTCATTTGGTCAGTTGAAAAACCAAAAAATAGTTCATTACATTTCTCCATGATACATTGATTTAAAACCTCCCTTCAGTTGTCTTAAATCGTTGTCCCCGAGGAACAAAGAAGTAACCCATCACGTCATTTATCGCCTTAACAGAACGGACCTTTCTTGGGTTAATGACATCCAAAACTGATATCTAAATTAATTACATTAATATCTAAAGGGCTATACCTTATGACAAAATGCTTTGAATATCTCATACATGCAACAGAGAATTAGGTTTTCCTTACCAACACATTGCCGATAACATTCTCTGGTTCAGTCAAACTGTCAAATTCATCCTCGTACAGTTGTAATTCTGATCTCTGGAATTCTGGTGCTCTATCGTTTACATCGGTGCATTCCAGATTGACCAGTACAGCGGACGATCGCCCTCGTCCATCCGAAGCGATCACCGTGAATGTATACTGTGTTCTAATCTCAGCATCAAAATCACTGACCGCTGTGGTGATCCTTCCATTACTTGAATCAACATCAAATCTATTGGAAGAAAATCAGCTTATTTTAAATCACCTCTTTTGCCTTGACTCAACTTTTATTTTGATATTAACATTCATATTTTGGTTGACAATAATGACATCTGAAACAGGTTTAACACATTGCTATTCAGTATTTCAACAACAAAATTTCCATTTTCTGTTTGAATTTAAAATGATAAATGTTTATTAAAACAATATATGTCAAAGTATCTCCTGCTGCCTTTTGATATCAATCAAAACTACCATCTCCTTTATGACACTTCATACGGCCCGAAAGAGATCATTTCAAACTAATATCTATCTGATATCTTTTAAAAAATGTATCCCTGAATTAATTCTTATCTATAAGTAATTACCTTAAAGTTTGATCATATGTACTGCCAAGAAAACCAGCTAAATTTACAATTTGCGTATATCAAACTCGTTGGTTTTTGGAGAAGTTATACTCACTCAGCGGCACTTGTAGAATAAACCAATGTATCCCCATCTGCATCATCAGCCTGCAAATAAAAGTACATTTGGTTTACAGAAATCTAAATTACAAGAGATAAAGGGAAGGGGAAAAGGGAGGTTATGAGAGTATGTGGGTGGGAGGGAAGGGGGGGGTTAGATAAGATTAAAGCTTAATCCTGATTTAAAAATCACTAATATCACAATTTTTTGAAAAGCAAAATGACTATTGAAAGGTTTCCTGGGAGTCAAGAACAATAGATGAATGAGACTTGGAATGTTTTTTTTGGTCGCTTCTGAAATTCTTATTTTTTTCTCATTTTCCCAACAATTTCAACATCGGTCAGTGGAGCACTAAAGATGTGTTACAGATTTCTTTTTCTCATGTTTCATACCTCTAGTCTTCTTTTGCATGTAAAACCAGACACTTTTATTAAATACCAATTAATATATGTTTCCTAAAGAAAGGTAAGGAAACTAAAGATCCCGAGCGAGGTTGCTTCTCCCACTTCTCCGGCTTTTGTCTGAAATCTTGCAATATTAATTTATTTCATTCATGTTTGTAAGCTATATTGAAAGGAAGTCCCTCCAATGCTAATGAAGAGTGGCATACGACTTTACTCCAACAATTGTATGATCGCTCTATGGATTGTGATTCCATAGGTTTCTCCAGAAACCAGAAGGGAACCAATTTGCTATCCATTTATGCCCACACTGGGATGACTTTACAGCAATTTTATGATCGCTCTTTGGATTGTGATTGCATAGGTTTCTCCAGAAACCGGAAGGGAACCAATCGCCACCCATTTATACCCACACTGGGATGACTTTACAGCAATGCCTTGGAGATCCTAACCATGTAGCCTATATACATCAATGAAATCACTGCTTTTTTGTTATTTGAATACCTTAATATATCCATGGTATGCATGAAAGTCACTAAAATCTTCTCCCGAAGTGACGTTCAGCCCAAAAAATTCTGTCAAAACATATTTCGACAAAAGGGGGGGGGGGGGAATCTTGCTTTTGCTATTTTAGTAAAAACATGAATCTCTTGTTTATATTCCAATGAAATCAAAACGAACTTGTCTCTTGATTCACTTTGTAGAACAGATATGTTGTCAGTGTAGTGCAATTTGGACGTATGTATGGTGGCTGAAAGTTGAAAACATTATTATGACTATTATGAGGCCTGGGTCATCAAGGAGCAGGTGAAAGTCATGCATGGAAACAGGAATTATATAAAAAAAAATTCCCACGTTTCTTAGAATAAATTAAACATATCAACTTGACAAAAATTTCGGCTGAACATTATCCTAGATATTAAAGAAGATATTCCATCCATTTCATCACACTCAAGAGACAACCGAGATGGAAGCTGAAGTTGACAAATTCGCTCCTACCTGTACGTCAAGGATAAACTCTCCCGCAGAGACGTCTTCCTTGAAAGATCCGATGTATTCACTTTTTGTGAAGTTTGGGGTGTTGTCATTCTCATCAGTTATTGTCACGGTTACATTAGCAGTAGATTCGAAACTCCCAGAAGTTGCGATGACCTGTAAGGGAGAATATAAATAAATCGATATTTGTTTGAGTTTATGAAGGAAAAACGAGACAAAAGAAAAAAAAGCAACCCTCTGTACTCCTGAGAAAATAGATTTGAAATGAATTCACACTGGTTCTTCCTATAACTTACTTTCAGATTCATTAAACATATAGTTCCGTCCACAGATGCCACATTCATGGACCAGTGTGATGAGTGATAAAACTGGTATTAATTTGACAAAATTTCCATCACATGAGGACTGATCCATGGCCTATCAGATTCCCCCCACCCCCCCTCCCCCTCTATCCGTCAGAATTTATGAAAGCTAGCTTGCACTAAAGACACTAGGCTGGCAAGCCCTCAAAACTGTAGATAAATTTTCTGATTTGTCGGAAAGAAAAATTCCTGCCAAAACACACAAAACCGATAGTTTGCGGATCGCCTCTCTTTACTCACCTGGAAGACGATTTCATCTCTCATCTCATAGTCTAGATACAAACTATCCATAACTCTCACGTCCACACGCCCAGAGCTTGTAAAAGTATTGGTTTGAAGCTTGAAAACGTCAAAGGGTTGATTCAAGGAGAGCGTTATGTCTGCATTTTCAGGCTGATGAAAAAAGTAGTAAATGAAAATTGTATATTAAATTGATTTGAAAAGGAGAGGTAGGCATAAAATTTAAAATTTCACATGAGATAATGGTGGCAGAAGTTAGTGTAATTCCATGAGCTTACATAACTGAATGATGTCCATAGCCAAGTGATGACCTACTATCTATATAACCTCATACTGCTACTTTCAAGAAAAAAGACTTGTTTTATTATTTGTTTTTCTTTTGTTTTCCTTTGTGAGGAAATCTGACCTTTATAATGTGTTTCAGTAGTAAGATCAGCCAATTTTAAAGGTTTGCTGTTTTGACCACAAATACGCTAGATATTCAAACATGGTCACCTTCGGTCAAAATTCTTAAACTCTTTTCATGACAACTTTCGAGATTTTCTCCACTGGGACATTCAGTCATCTTTCGTGTTCCTTAAAAATTGTTTGAGAACAATTTGGAGAGTAAAGACCTCCAGTGTATTATATATATTTAAAAAGTACTTTTTGAAAACTTCAAACAATTATAGCATGCTATAACTTGGGGCCTAAACTGACTGCCTTTAAAATCTTTCAGTTGTCAACTGTGAAATAGTAAAATATAATTTTTGACAGTGTTGATTGTGATTAAATACTACTATTAAATATTTCTCCCAGAAACAAAAGCTCCTAGATCTAGATGGAATCCACAGATTCTCGTTCAAAATGATTTGTTTATCACGCATACATAGCAATGCTCCATTAATCCAAGATGGTCGGATTAAATGGCCACCATGCATATGCCATATGCATTCAAACATATGCATATTCATTACAGATACATGCATATGCAGATACATACATAGGTATTTGCATAAATCAAGTGGTAGCTCACAAGAGGAAAGGGGAACCAGAAAGAAATGAGGAAGGAAAAAAAAAAAAAGGAAAGTTGATAGGAAAACAGGTCTGACGAGAGTATTTCTCAAAAAAATGAAAGAACTCTGAAAGGACATTTCTGAAACTCTTGAAAATTGAGATGACTTTGAAACTCTTGAGAGTATCTGTTATTCACCGAGTCTTCATCTACGACATTGAGTTCCATGTTCAGTGCACTGTTGACTGCAGCATTCTCTGCCACAGTTGCAGTTGCCAATGTTGTATCGAATTCTGGCATATTGTCGTCCACGTCTGATATGGTGATGAAAATGTCGGTTTGTTGCTTGATTTGTGATTCTGGTTGAGTGGAATCTATTTCAGTGGCCTGAAAAAGAAGAAGATAAAATAAAGCAAGTACAATTTAATAAAATGATATGAATTATGTAAAGACTCTTACAAAGAGTTAAATATTTACATCTATTAAATATATCAAGATATTATCGTAAATTTACCAGACGTAAGGGTATTTACGTACATCATTCCCTGCAATTGTCTTTGTTATTCTTACAGCGATGTGTTGAGCTAGGCTAGAATGGAAGTACTGATCCATTCTGACCCTCTCCCTTGAAACCTTTCTCCCAATCCCCTCCAACAACCCCCCCCCCCCAACACTCGAGAACCTGTTTAATGTAGGAGATTGCACATATCAGATCATGGTGCTATACTTAAACTTCCTTGCAGACACTGCTATGTATTGTTCCTTAATTTACAAACAGAGTGGGTCTGTGGTATCGGGACGGATGTAAATCTTAAGTGTGTATCCTTGATGGGGTTGGGGAAAGGGGGCGGAGGATGGGCACCTGGAAATTCCACTGCAAACATTTAAATGCTTCTACTGTGAACAAGGAAATCTAAATATTCTAAAAGATCTCTGGAGTACCAATTCTGTTTTTCATCCCTGCCGGCCGTTTCTAATTCAGGGCCTACATCAGTTTTTATGACACACCTCTGTTGTGACTGCAAAATGTTCACTTGATATATTTATCAAATCACAATGAGTCAGCTATATAAAGATTATTACAAGATGCATGCTTAGATCGTGATTCGTGAATCACCATTTTAGGAGGGGGGGGGGCTAGGGAGTAGGGGGGAAGAATATTTAATGTTTGACAACGTTTCTGGTAAACATGTTCTACTAGTTAGTTAGCCTATACACACAGAAATTGATTGTTCTGTTGGGAAGGTAAATTTAGGCACTGTTTCAAAGTCTGAATCCTCAGGGCTCATGATAGGACTGCAGCATGCCAGGTACTGCACTCTGGATAGGAATACATCTTTGGTGGTATACATATAGTCACTTACATTGACAACTAGGGTGTATTGGGCTACATCTTCTCTGTCCAGACCTGCTTTGACTGTTACATCTCCAGTGGTGCTGTTGATTTCAAACTTTTCAGAATCTATATATAAGAAAGAAAATGAAGAAAATATAAAATATAAAATAAAATAAAAAAATTTAAAGAGCACCAATGTCTATCCCATAAAGTCAGGTCAGGAATGAGTTACCGAATCCAAAAAAACAATTCTTGCCACACAGCAAATTCATGAAAAGAAAATGAAATTTGCTAGATTATGGTGTTTTATGTTCCATTATATTCATTCCCCCTCTCGTGTTGCTAGGCTCCTGATACTCACCCGTATTGTGTTGCTCTTCTCTATCCCCTATCTCCACCCCCTTCCCCACCCCATCATGCCCCTTCTTTGTTCTGGGGCTTTAGTACTCACCCATATCATATCTGATTGCATTTGGAAGTGGCACCCCTCTGTCTCCATCCTGTGCTGTAACTCTTATTACAAACTCTCCCTGGTGGGAAATTAACAGAAAGAAACTTCTTGACACTGTAAACATCACCAGATAGCATCCATTATGCACATGATACAAGCCACTTACACATCATATATATGACTTGTTCAATATTAACATCACCCAATAGCATTCACGATGCACATGATACACCCACTAAGTAACATACCATATATATGGACAGTTCACTATTAACATCACCCAATAGCATTTATGATGCACATGATACAGCCCACTAACATACCATATATATGGCTAGTTCACTATAAACAAACACATACAAATAATTTCTTTTAATCCTTTAATACAGTTCCATTGGGGTTACGTTTGCTAGACTGTAGTTGATGATCCACCTCTTTGGTTATCACTTACATTTAAACAGCTGGTTCAAAGGCTCAACAGACCCCCCGCTCTCCCTCCCATCCCACCCCCTACCTGAAGCAAAAACTTGAGAGACTCACAACTGCAAGATCCTCTGGAATGGATTTATCATACGGCTGATTGAGAAATATCGGAGACAAGTTCTGAACGTCTTCAATTGGTATGATAACACGGCTGACATCACTGCTCAAGGATGGCACACCTCTATCCTATAATCATACAGGAAGTGGATAAAAGTCAAATGCAGAAAATGGTCCCCATCTTTGATATTATAACACATACCAATTCTCCCACTTTCCCTGCCCCCTCCCCTCCCACCACCACAACATTTTCCCCTTCACCAACAAAAGTTAATGGTATAAAAACAAAATTATTGTTACAAATTCCTTGCCCTTGAGTTCATTATAAATTGGTATCAATATAATCAATGGCCAACTTATACTCTGAAACTTGACATGATAACACGAACAATAAAGTACATCACACTCTCCTCCATCCTCCTTGCACTGCAACAACCTCTTCCCTGACACCAGCACATCCTGTGACAACTTCAAGATTGTAACAGACTCCTTTCATATCTGATCAAAATCAAACTCGCCTTAATACTGGACCCAGGTTGTCTATGATTTGATTTGATTTGATTTATTTGATTTTCCACAGATCATAAATATATACATGTGGAGGGAAGTCCTCTAAAAAGCCTATTCAGACTTAACAAGGTAAAGGACTCCCAAGAAAGAAAAAAAAATACATATATACATAAATGAAAATATAATTAATGTCTTAATAAGGAATAATTAATAACATACAATATAAACGATATATCAATACTGAGAAATTGCTTCTTTTTTTAGAGTTTTACAAAATGTTACTTTAGATGGTTTAGATTTTATAGTAGCAGATTTTATAGTAGCATGATGTGTTTCACATCAGAGTCTCTGTACAACCCAGCTGTCTTTTTACGCCCGGCCATCACATCGGATAGTTAGCTCAGTTTGTAAACATACTTTTAGTTCACTATCAAATTTAAGACACCTATACACATGTATGCATTCATGCATGTGATAAATGATACAAATACACAGTAGCACACATCGCTGGGAATAGAGTTCAAATTTTGTGCATAGCAGTTTTGGAAGCTGGGGCTCTGAGTTGGTCTCGAATTATAAAATACTTTATGGTTCCTGTGTTAAAGAAAAAGAAGCTAAGCATGTTGCCTACATCTTTGGATTAGTATAGCGATTTGCCCATTTTCTGTAGCATTTTGCGAATGCCATCCTGGATAAATTATACCATGCACTGTGATGGTTGTATAACTTTATGCCCGAGTGGTGATTTGAAAGGTGTATAGTGCACAACCATTATGACTGAACGTACCGTACTATAAATAAAAAACAACTCTTCAAACTTTTAGTGTACGGCTGTATGATTTGCCTTTAAACACTATTCGTGGCTGCATAGAAAAATTTTCTTAAAGTAATAGATAAACAAAACTATGGACTTTCATACATCAAACTGATCATAATCAATGCCTGCTATGCAAGCGTACCATATCAGTTGCTGACAAGAGTGTAATATGTATAAGTCTGAAACAAAAGGGGTTTTCCATAGTTTCAATCGTATTCATATGGCAACTTTTGCTCTATAAACAGCTGTTTGTCGGAGAATTAAATGCTGTTGGATACGCACAGGAAGCGTTGCGGTTTCACCTTCTGAAATTGCTGTGAGAGCACTACACACTGTGCTGTGTTCAGATTAGCCGCGTAAAGGAGGATTTCACATAAAATTTCTTACAATGATTTTTATTTGCATGGTGAAAAGTTCGAGCCTTAATATTGACCAATCAAGTCAAATTTTATATCACTAGAGAGAGGAGTCAACAAACTTTTCTTTGGTATAGGAAAGAAATTGGTTACGCAATCACAATCCCAGCAAGCACAATGTATAGCATTGAGAGATAGGGACATTTTGAAGACGGTCACTGCTCTCCGAAGTGGTTTTTCCTTTTTAGATTAAAAAGTACAGGGTTTAGTTCACACGCATTATAAATAACGACACATTATCGTAAAGAGGACACAATATTCTTCAAAATGACAAATATGACTCATTCTCCAAAAACAGGTCGTCCTAAATCTGTCCAGTGGAATAATTAGGACTTCTGTTAAAAAAATAAAAGTATTAATTTACCAGTATGATAAACAATCTATCAGGATATTAATATTTTTTGGGCTATCAGTCAGTCAAAATTAAGTATATGGAATTGGCTGATGTATATATAGATTTGGCCTGATCATGTTACAGCAAATCTAGACTGATGGAACTTACCGTCGCCTGAAGACAAACTGTGTACTCGGATTGAAGGTCGTAATTTAACTCTTCAGACAGCTTGAGTTCGTAAACGTTAGTTGCAATTTCTTCCACTGAAAAGGCGTCCAGTTCACAGAAGACATTCTACCCCATGTAAAGAGAGAACATAAAGTTACAACATTTTTCATACAAATGAACCTTTCATTTATGACCTTTGAATAGAGCCCATAGCAACCACTATCGGGTTAACTACATAGCCTCTGCTTGTAAATTTCAATTTACACTTTACAATTATAACCACTGGTAACCTTTACCCTTGCAGCTCAGCCAATTGGGGTCTTCTATAAACCTACTATAAAGTGTTAGCAGACTAAATGAGGCATTGTCGCAGTGAGTGTGTACATGTGTATACACTGTAAAGGTTGCTTAGGATACCATTGAGGGCTTCACAGTGAAAGAAGTATATAGTATCCATGGCAGCAACAAGTCCACCGAAAAATGAATCCCTTTCATTAGATATTTCATCCCTGGGTAGCTGATGAGATTTACAAGGCAGATATGTTATCTGCTCCATGTTACATGTCGACAAGATAATATGTACACAGAAGTGCATGGGTACTAGTACCATGCTTTTAATGTTGAAATCGTGATTATCACAAATGTATGATATAAATACAATTAACCCCCCTCTCTCCACCCCTCTACCAACATGTTATAAGCGAACTAAAGGAAATCTAGAAGACTAAAATGTCTATGACATAATTCTAACATTCTTTTTCCTCTCTAGATACCGCATATCAAAAGTTTTAATAGAATTTATACATTTAAAGTATTATAAAACTTATTACGTTCATGTCGGAGTCCAACCATCAGTATAAAACGACAAAAAAATCCCTTTTGTACTCACAGTCACTTCGACCAAGTTAGCATCTACTTGGCCATTGGTATCGGCATCAACATCATCCATAGTGATGGTCAATACCACGCTTCCAACGGTTGTATTCTAGAACAAATTAGTTTTAAAAAACGGACCAATTCTTGTGAGGGGTGGGTACAAAGAATTTGGAGCAAATTATCCAAAGCATATGTTTGTCAAATGCAGCTTCGATGCACAGAGTTCTTTTACAGAACTGGTTGAAACCAAAACAAAGACCTTAGGCGCAAACTTGATTTTCGTTAAGTCATATCGATTTGATAAATACCACTGCTATATTAGCCCGAGTTGTATAATTTTCTCAAATTGTCTAATTTAACTCTAGTATTTTAAAATGTCAATGTAAGTGGCTTGACTTATACTTATAGTCTAGCAAAACTGACTGCTAAATTTCATCTCCTCAGAAATAAGGCAAAATTAAAATTAAAATTAAAATTAGAAGAAATTTAGCACGAGTTTTATGACCCCAAATGATGTTTATCCAAATTCATGAAAAAAATTGTGAAGGACAACAGTATTAGATAGATAGTCATCCAAGGGCAGTGCTCTATAGTTGTAAATTATCATGATAAATTTAAAGAACAATATGATTCAGTACTTAAAATTTGTAAACCAAAGGATTAACAAAAAGATTAAACTGACTGACGAGCTGACCTCATAGTAGCCTAAATAAGGGTCTCTTCAGGCACAAAATTAATTACGATATGTTGTTGGCATATATATATATGAAAAACACTGCATGCTATCACGCTAGGTTGTACTTCTATATATACCACGTTTAAATTGTGTTTATAGTATGAAATCTCAAGACTCAAATCTGCCCTAAAGTCACCAACCGTTAAACTTTTAGTAGAAGAAATATCATTCATCATAACTGGAAATTATTTAAAAGAATTTAGTCACAGAAAATGAAATTACCTCTTGGAGAGATGGCTCCAATCTGGTTGGCAAATTTTCAAAATATGGATCATTGTCGTTGATATCTGTTACGAACATCAGTACAGGAGGTGTTTTCTACATGGATGAAGAAAAGCTTGGCTTGATCAGGCCAGGTGACTTAAAAGGTGGGGTCCAGGGGCCGTCATAGGGCCCCTGATGGGGTCCAGGGGCAAAGGGTTGAAGAGAGGCTTGGCTTGATCAAGGTTAATTTAAAATAATCGAAGTCACAGTACTAATGTATGTATGTACTTTAGATCCTCCTGCAAGCAGACTGAAGTCAGTCTCTTAGATTCATATTTAACGTCCATGATTATGAATTGGCAACAACTCTGTAACTGGACGACATACATTAATCTTGGAGTGACTGGAACTGGGGTCCTTATGATTGGAAGGTACCGGCGTCAACCACTGAGTTAACACTCTGTACTGTACTGATATGGACCATGCATTAAAGCAGGGGCATAAATCCAAATTGAAAAGTCCGGGGGGGGGGGGACATAAATGACTGAACAGGGATAAAACTGAAGGAGTCTGCGAGTGCCTAGTTAAAACTTCCTTATACTCAAACACAGCATAAACTGATACCACAAATATACCTTGCACAATGAAGGCTTAATGTTTAGTATGGGAAATATGAACTTAAACCTTCCTCATACTCAACATCAAAATTACATGTTAACTGATACCAACAATTTATCTGCATAGTGTATAGACTTAAATTGTTAAAGATGGGTGTGTATATGAATTAACATGTTATCAATATCACACATATATATGTACCAAAATACAGCAAGCAGTGAAATTTTTAACTATATAAAGGAAGTATGTAACTTAATACTACCTCATACTCAATTGCATAGGCTATACCAATACCACAAAAAAACACCTTGCAATGAATGATATAATATAAGGATGGGGAGCAGGTACACAAAGCTTATTACATCATACACAAATATAGAAACTGAATACCACAAATACCCTGACCCTTGTAGTGAAGGGATTCAAGTTTAAGAAGGGAGGCAAGAACTTAAAATCTGCCGCATACTCAAGTATAACATAGTCTGATACTACAAATATACCTTGCAAATGAAGGTTCAGAGTTTAGGATGGGGAGTATGAACTTCAAACTGCAATATACGCAAACATCGCATGACCTTATACCACAAATACACTCACCTTGAAGTGAAGGGTTTTATACTTAAACATAGCATAAACTGATACCAAAAATTTACCTTGTAATGAAGTCCTAAAGTTTAGGATAAAAAGTATGAACTCATACTCAAATATCACACAAAGGGGAAAAGAATTCAGCAAGTTAAAATGGAATTTCCCAAAACATATTCATAATCATTAAACACTTACCACAACAAGTACAGATCCATCAGTAACTGTCCATGCTGCTGCAAGTTCATTGTATTGCTGAAAAGAATTACATGATCAAAATATAAGAGAGAACTGATATTCCACTAGTAGAGGTATAGTGCCTCACGGATGTATTGGGAAGATTTAACCCTCTGGAAGAGGAGGAGGAGGGGAAGGAGAAGGGGAAGGGGAAGTAGGAGGAGAAGGAGAAGGGGTATGGAAGGAGAAGGAGAAGGTGAAGGAGAAGGAGGAGAAGGAGAAGGAGGAGGAGAAGGAGAAGGTGAAGGAGAAGGAGGAGAAGAAGGAGAAGGAGAAGGAGGAGAAGGAGGAGAAGGAGAAGGAGAAGGAGAAGGAGAAGGGGAAGGGGAAGGAGAAGGAGATGAGAAGGAGACTGACTAGTGTTTCATCAGCCCTGTATTCTCTTCTTAAGGTATATTCTCACTGTAGTATGGATTTGCAGGCAATAGTTGAGTGCATAGTTTCAGATGTTTTGGTAATTGTGTGAAGAACACATTGGCTAAAGATAGGAGTAGACATAACTGTTTTCGCACCTGTACATTTTAAATGCTTGTTGAGAGAAGCTGGCATAATTGCTTTCCCTCCTAGTGGGAATTATAGATATGATTGTCAAGTCTCCTGCAAAGGCTAAGGAGTAGATATAATTACTAAACTCCTAAAAGTTCGTTAAGCCGCTTGTGTTGTTCCGTTCAATATCTCCAATTTTAAATAGTGTCATAGTCTGTGCAAAGCGTGAATTTGGTGATTTATATATTGCACAAAAGAAATGATGTGCCCGCCCAACCATTAATAAGATTTCACCCTACCCTAGGGAATACAGATAGTAACACTTGCTGTAAAGAATGAGACTCTAATCAGAGATGCCCTCTCATGCAATTCCTTTGTGCATGCATAGTGATTCGAAAGAATCAATTATCAAACTTCACTTTAAGTTTGTCTAATCTTTAGATCATACAGTTATTTCTAGGTCAATTATAAGGCAGTCATGTTCACAGAATTCTCATTTCAAAATGGCAGAGAGAGAAAATGTCTATGCAGAAATTTCACACATGTGTATATATGTACATCATAGCCTATCATAAAATTAACAATGAATGAACAAAAAACACACATTACGACCTTCCCTGCCTATAGCAAATACCACACAAGTCCCATGTTTTTGGCCAAAAAACAGGGAGATTTAAAATATACCTGAGTTGGTTATGCTAGTCATACTGAATGCTCCTCTGCACAAATTCATTGGTAACGCACAGTGTACCATTTCAGTGGTCAATCCAAATTTGTCTTCACACAGGAAATTAGTGCTGGCCATTAGAGCACTTGTGTTTATAATCATAAGGTGGCTGGTCAATTAATTAGGTGTGCTCAAGGATGAATCCTGATGGCAGTACTTGGGGTAGTTTGCTCAAGGATGAATCCTGATGGCAGTACTTGGGGTAGTTTATGCTATCAAGTAACAAATTATTAATGCTCAAGTGAATTAGAGGACCTCGGACCATTTTTCTATAGGCAGGCTTGACCATCATTCACTTCATACTGACCTCCCTGTCGAATGTCTTTTTGACGTACACCTGTCCCCTATTATTATTCGACTCCACTCTCAGGAACTCTGAGGCATCTCCCCTCCCGCTGCTAAGGTACTGGGGCTTAGCTACTTCTATTCCGTAGGTTAGAGTATCACCAGCATCTTGATCAGTTGCAATTATTTCTCCTGTAACACAATTTATGCAAAATCCTTGCATGACTCAAATTTGCCAAACAGTGGTTTGTTTAATATAGCTAAAAGATTCTCTTTTGCATGTTAGAGAATTTATGAGCCAAAAGGAGGTAATTAGGTTAACCATTATGATGCACGATTTTTTTTTTTTTTACTAAAACAAAATTAATAAATTTCCTACATTATCGACCATTAAAAATTTCGGTTTTAAACAGTACTGGTTGAATAATTTCTGCAAAACTAATAAACATCTGAGGTTTATCTCTGAGAGTAGGTATGGAATTTTTGCATAATACTTATAGTATAATTAGCATCAAGATGACCATTGGATCTCTGCCACAAGAAGCAATACAAAAGTCAATACAGAAAAAATAAACATATAATAGCTTCAAGTAATTAACTTGTTGGATGTCTTTCATGGGTGCCCTAATGTTTGCATATCATTTAAAGAAACACTAACAGTTTGAGTTATTAGAACTTATAACACATGAACACACGAAATGTGGGCTTGCAGGACTGAAGAGCCAACATATCATCATCATCATCATTATCATTAATTTAGTTTAATAGAAGTCATCCAGACATTAGTTTTCAGGTTAATATATAGATTGGTCAGAACACAAATAATAATAATAATAATAATATTAATAATAATAATATTAATATTAATAATAATAATAATAATAATAATAATAATAATAATAATAAAAATAATCATTCCCCAACAGACTATCTGCACAATTGTTTTTAGTTTGGTTCCAAACTTCCCAATGCATAGGAAATCTATGTGCACGTGCATGTGGGGTGCACTTTGGCTTGTAAATATGATAACTGAAAAAAAGATTAAGAAATTAATGATTATTTGTGATTAACAATTGGATACCAATGTGCATATTGAAAGATAAATAACTCAATTGATCAATATATGCTCACAAAAGGAAATGACATGAATTTGCCGGCGCCGGGATGGGGCATGGAAAGGAGCAAGAGGAGCTACAAAAATCTAATTTTTTTCATCAACACTCATTTTGAAGTGTGGGATCTGTTGCTCAGCATAGTTTTGGAACATTTAGATTTTGGAGACAACTTTACCCTCTGCAAACCTGTGCTCCTCAATCTTGTCCATGGGTATAGATAAGCATGTACGTTTGGCCCGGTACTAGCCATGTTTATTTTGAGTTCCATAAATAACAATGATGTACGACCTCCCCCATCAAGGTGCCTATTTTTCTTCCAACACAAAAAGTACCATTTTTTGTTATTAAATTGTGCCCTTTTGTTTTTAAAAAAGGACCTTGTTATGATAAAGAAAAATTTTAATAAAAAAGGGCATTGTTGTTGAAAGGTTATGACAAAAAGTCAACAAACAATTGCAATTTTCGGAAAAGTAATTTTCGAAAGTACTGTGCACCGAGGATCCATTTGGTGAGAAAGTTTTCAAGGATAAACTCTGTATTTTGTCCCTCTAGTCAAAGTCACATAAGTTCCACTAGCTGTGCCTCAAAGTCTATGACCTACCTCCACCCCCCTCTTCCCCCTCCCCACAGATTGAGATGCTGTCAAAAATGTCACTCACCTATGTAATCACCTACAACTAAACCTTCGGATATTGATTCATACTCAAGAATATCATCTGAATCCGCGGAAAATACTGGATTACTTTGGCCATTTATAACTGAAAGAGAATTTAAAATAAGGAAGAAATCACAAATATGACTTGACTATAATGCAAAAAGTATGAGCAAAACACAAAGCATGGTTAAATTAATTGTTGGAACAATGCTTGATGTTAATGATTCCATCTGGGCCAAATCCAAGGAAGGGGCCTAAGCTGCCCTCTCTTCTGAAATGTTTGCACTAGAAATTAAGCAGCAGACATTTCAGTATCAAATTAACATGCAGAGCATCTCTTATTTTCCTATTAAATGCACCACCATTTTCGGTAGAAATTAAGGATATGTACCGATACTCTGTCAGTCTCCCGGGCCTCCTTTCGGAGAACTTTGTGCGGATCAGCCGCTGCTTAATAATGCCATAATAACTGCATCATGATGGTGGGAAAATTATGAGATCAATATTAAAAATTGAATTCATCTTCAACAAAATGAACAGTAATTCATGTATGAATTCCCACTGCTTAGTTCTTTGCTGTTTTATATTTTTGCAACTGATAAAATAAAATATATATTTTCATTTCAAAATATGATCATATTTATGGTTTTGCATAGAGTCCTATTTATTTCCTCTAAAGATAATAAAAGGAGGAGTTAAACCCAAACTTCTTCTTCAACGTTAATGATAAAGTTGGCCCTACTAAAAATGAATAATTCTCTATACAGCCAAAAACAATGGGGGGAAAAATTGTTATTGTATGGAATTGTTCTGAAAAAATTCAATTTCCTTTTGTCTGTATACCCTGTTTACAATGCTTAGTATGTTGCTGGTCTGGATTCCTTCAGATGGTCAAGCTTCACCATACTGATTACCAAGGTAGGGTTACTGTCGGCTGAGACTTAAGTCATTCCTATATAACGGACAGTTCCACGCAGCCTCTCTGATCCTTGGCTGTTGCTGTCTCAAACATTCCTTCTTGCCTTAACATGTGATCCTGCCTGCATTTTTATCTAATTATTGTCACAACGCTATTCCGTTTCCTGTAACTCTGCCCAGCACCGGCGTCTCTATCGTAATTCAGGAGGCAGTCTTTAATCCGCTGATACCTGTACTTTCTTCCATATTTACCTGCAGAAAACGGCTTAACTGCACCATCCCGTCTCGTAACTAGTGGCCGGACCAACTCCTACACCACGACCTGACCCTACCTCTGCCCGCGTTAGCTTAAGTTTGTAAGTACCTGTACGTGTTTTTTTGGGTATATTTTCATGTAATTACAAGGAAAGTTCTACTATATTTCATTCTGCATTTAACTGCCCTTTCGTCTACTTTCTCGTTTGCTGATTAGTTTCCCACTGCGACTACAAAACCTAAAGAACAAACTACAACCTGTATCTGACTTCGTAACAGAAAGACATCATGGATTTAAATGTTGTGTCAAGTGGCTGATTTGGCACCAGGAGATGAGGGCCTTTTATTTTCCCTTTCTTTCTTCTAGCTTTCAAAAGGTCACATTAAAGTCTTTAACATTTTATAATCAACAAATTCATCAGAATCCTTGTGTATAAAAGAAAATGTTCAATGCAGTGAAATTAAGGAAATATGGGGGGGGAGAGGGTGTGAGAAAAAAAACCACAATCACATCCAAGTGGCTTGAAGATGACATGTTTGGACATTCTTAAGTATCCACTCTTACTTGTCACTAAGATCGATATGTTGGAAAGCATAATTGATAATTGTCAACATTTGCAACTCATTCTTAATGTTTTGGAAATACTTTTGACCACTCTATATATATATATATATATATATATGTATATATATATATATATATGTATGAGAATGTAAGGTAATCCTAGACTCATCAGCCATTCTTTCTTGTCTATAAGGCTGAGTATGTGACATACATGGTGTTTATGATGTATGTAACTAACTTCTGGTTAGCAATATAGCAACAAAGATTTTGTTTGACTCATTTAGCTTCAGGTGGTAGGGTATTAATATATTTCAAGGGAATGGGGAGGAAGGGGTAGACAAACAATATAACTAACTATTAGAAAATCTGGGGGTGGAGGGTGGAAGTGGACCATCTTATGTGCCACTGTATGAATCAGCACTGTATCAATTTCTCATATGATGATTTGTAAAAAAAATAAAGAAATGTTAAAACTTCAGTAATATTCTCCAAGTAATGACTTCAAAAGCTTAACACTCTTCATTATACGTAATGTTAATCGATGTCATTAAAGGGTGGCATGCCCAAATGAGGGGTAGGGGACTGGGGGGGGAGGAGTATGGCTATAGAAAAGACAATTACCTCTTCATTAAAGTGCAAAAAATAATACCTTCTATTTCATGAAAATATTTCCAGGACACAATGGCACATGTATGGTATTTCGTTGTTTACAATTGACAAAGTTTAAATTAATTAAACAAAATCTCTGAAAAAAAAACATGAAAACCTACCTGACAAGAAAAGATTAAAAATGAGAAATGCTGTCACAGCCAAGGCACGGGAGTTCAATAAATGCTCCATCTTCCAGAGCATTGGAAAAACGTGATATCTTTATGATTTATGGCTTCCTCGTAGATGTGCAATGTTAACATAAATTCATGTGAGTATTCCACACTTCACTGTTCTCATATACATCCCAGTTAGTACATTGGTCTTCTCTCTGCTGGCCAGAAATAGTCCAAGCGTTGTAGGTTACTGGAGAGGTTTTCCAATGTAGTAATAATTAAAAAATGGTATCTGTGATGTTTGAAATAAATTGAACAAAATATCACAAAGGAGAGAGAGACACACTGGCCAAATTTTTTATCCGTATCCTTGTAGATAATGTTACCACCTACGGTCAACAATTACGTTCAATGTTAGCACAGATATAATGAATTATCTGGAATGCTATAATCTTTGGGCGTATATACGATCTTCGAACCTTCCCATTGAATAGTCATAATGTCTGATTAATCATGCAACTCGGTTGCAAAGTCCTAGAAAAACAATCTGATTCCAAAGGTCGAGTTTTTATGTCCACAATATCTCTGCTGGCGTTATCAATCAACTTCCCCCCGCTAAAATTGTGCAACTTACAGACAACATGTAATTGTCTATCAAAGCAAAAGGAACACTTGTGCATGTACTTGGAATAAATATATCAAAAGTTTATTACTGCCATTAGCAGGAAAATTGTCAGTGCTATCAAGAAAACTTGGTGACCACTGCAGGGCAGAGAATAATTGACAAACTGGAGTTAATGAGAGATTTGTCCAGATTTCAATTTATGAACACCAGGCACTAGCTTAAAAGGTGGTAAATCTACAATAAGATATCATACTGACATGGTTTGTGGCCAGAAAGACTTGCTCATTTAAACTTGTCGCCTAGAAACAGAGCTCGTCACTCATCAACATTTATGTAATGGAGATTATCATGAAGAACTTGTCTCCTCTTACTGTGCTTTATTGATTAGAAACTAGAAAGGGTGGAATATTATTTGTGCAAAGTTATACTGTGGAGGAGGGGGAAGGGGGGGTGCATGCATACCTGTCATAAATATACCGGCCCCCACCCCACAAAATATCTGGGTCCACCTAAAAAATTGTTTATAATGGAAACTGACCTACCTAAAGGAAAACCGTTTAATTTAAATTTTCTTTTAAATGTCGCAAAAATTAGTACCAGTTTGCATCTAAGCACCTTAAAATTAAACATACAATACCACTAGGCCTATCTATACTTCCCAAATATATACATATATAATAAAAGAAAACCGGATTTCCGTAAAAATACGGAAGACTTACATCCCTGATATATACATATATATTAGCATGAAGAGGTAGTCATAGACTTAGCATTAGTTAGCAGAAGCCAGAAGAATCTTCAAAGCAAAAAAAAAGTGAGTTGCTTTTACTAGCTAGTTGCTTCACATACCTTCTCTGGTCATTAATTAACTGTTATTAATTTGCAATGTAAACATTTAGGAAAACCCATCTTGTTGCTAGGTTAATTTCAGACGCGGATATTCAGAATTCATTCACAAATCGATGAATTACGTATAAGGTCCTTATCCTAGACTACTGCGATGGTGATCCCAGCAATCAATTAAGATAGCAAAATTGGAAAAGTTGAAACTATGTATGTTATTAGCTAGAATATTAAAAGAAACAAAAGTGTAACAAGTTTCAGTGTTCCATGGAAGCAATTTGTCTAGTTTATTGCCACAACCTTGAAAATGTAATACTTATATATCCTATGCAGAACCTTAATTATTTCTTGATTTTTAGAAAGGCAGATGAAAAATTTCCACCACTCCCTGCAAATTATGGCACATATTGACTTAAATAACAGATAATTTTGGCCTTACCAAATGTCCCTGGATCGTCATTACAAGACTGATACATTTCAATGCAAACTGGAGCTTTAATTATGTGGTATATTTCACCCCTTGTGTGTATGTGGAATATCCATTCTGTTTATACTGTCATTCACCACACTAGTAAAGTCAGTGTTGTGTGATAAAATATCAACTCAACCGTGTTAAACCAATACAGTCGAGCGTTTTACATGCAAGCATTTTATGACAGATTAGCTCCGTCTGTTTTAATATTTGCTTTAGCTAATAGGCCTATATAAATAGGCCAGTGTCCATTTATCTTAATCTGAATCACTGTCTAAACAGAAGCAAAGTTACTGTATAAATACCAATTTAGTCCATTGGTCATTACAGAAGCTAAATGGAGGGAGCGCTGGAAATGGTTGGGAATGTGTCCACAACTCAAAAGTGTTTGAACAAATTGCAAATTAGAGCTAACTGTGGAATGTTGGACTTTAATATTCAAAATATAGCATCTTAATTTCACCCACAAATTCTTGTCTTCCCCCATTCCGACCAAGTCTGTCAAAAAAACAACTTTGTTTCAAATCATATGTACTGGTTATAATGATAGTCGGGAATGTCTCAACTTAACAAAACAAAAAAAATTTACCTGGTAACCTAGCTGGTGAAAGCCTATAGCTATCAAGGGCGGCAGAACCGGGGGGCCACGTGCCCCCCCACTTTTCCTCAGGTTAAAAATGTGCCCTTTTTCTACATAAAAAATTGTACTCTTAATCACCTTATTAGGTCAGCGATATTTCAGTAAGAGATCTAATCCTAACTTAGAAGTATTAATGAATTTCTGTGGGCCAAACTCAAATGTTTACTACCACAAGGCTTCTAACATTCTGGTGAGTGCCATTATGCATATTCAATTTGTCAAAAATATCCTAATACATTTCCAAAAATACATTGCTATATTACATTGTGACTTTGTAATAAGCAGAAGCCATTTAAAGCCTACTATGAATCATGAGTTTATTTTAATATCCCATAACCTACCCCATCCTTTCGTATTTGACATATTTCATTTGCTTTCATGCATGTATCGATCGCGTGTGCATGGACTTGGACATTATAATGATTTCACCTCATTTTGTCTCGAAAGAAAACTTGTTCCTTGTTTCCAATGTGCACATTGGATATTGCAGTGCTAGTATGCATTTTTTCCTTGAGGGTGGGATGGGGCAGTGGCGGAGCGTCCATACAGTCAGAGGGGCGGATGCCCCCCTGACGAACTCAAAAATGACTGCTATCGCCCTTTTCAGCTTTTTACCACTTTTAACTTATTCGCGATTATTGATTTTATTTATTGCGCTCTCAAATACCTATTGACATTTGTCACATTTTGTTGGTGTAATTTTCTGACAAAATGGCGATGACACCTATTTATTCTTCGTTTATCTGCAAATTAGCAAGGGCGATCTAGGGAGTATCTTACTCAAAAAATTTCTGTAGGCTCTGCGCCAACCCGTGGTGGCGCTCCGCTTAGATAGTGTCGAAAGCGCCCCTGGCCTACAGACCATTTTCACCCCCTGACCAATACCCCTAGCTCCGCCACTGCAGAGAAGGGGGGGGGCGTTGAAGGAGTGATATGTATACGCAAATAAGATAATACAATAAGAGTTATAAAGGGTACTAAATATCAGGCTGCATCAGTCCAATCAAATTTCTGCAAAGTGCCCTTCGACATCGGTGCCCCCCCAGATTAAAAGTGCTTCTGCCGCCCTTGATAGCTATCACACTTATCCTTAATCACCTAATGATTTGACTTAATTTATATTCGTTATCAATTAGTAGCCCAAAAGAAATGATCGATCAGAATAATGTAGCTGTTCTATATGTCTTAAATTCTTAGGAGTGTTTTGGGAGTGTTGTGGTTGTGTGATATGGGTTGTTATAGTGTTGAGGAGTGTTAGCTCAGTTGTTAACACCGGTGCCTTTCAATCATAAGGTCCCGAATTCGAGTCACTCCAAAGATTAATGTATGTCGTCCAGATACAGAGTTGTTGACAATTGACAATTCATAATCATTAACGTTAAATATGAATGTAAGAGACTGACTTCGGTCAGCTTGCGGCTAATTTGATAAGCCAATGATGGCTTCTTCGCGAGGATCTAAAATACATACATAAATTCATACATATAGGACATAATCAGTGGTATCATAGTGTCTAAGCTTCTCAAATGAAAACAGTTTCATGTAAATTACTCTTTAATATATGTCTCTATCTGCTCCTACCAAATCCCTAATAACTTCTCTCACCTAGCTGTTTGGGTTTCCTTTTTATATTTGCTTCTATCCACTCATGCGGGAAGCCTGTAACAATTTCGGGAGGGACGGCGGGGTGGGGGGAGGGGGGCACCCCTCTAAATATACATTGAAACAGAAGTTGCAGTCTCTATAAGTCTTCAATATCCAAAGACTATCAAAAGATTATTTGTCATTAAGTAAACAAGACAACTATGCAGTAAACACACATCATATGTCACTGATCAAAGTTTGCTCGTAATCGAAACAGGAAGAATGTTCATACTGAAGCCACTGGTTATCTACTAATGTAGTTTTAGGGGTATCAAGTACTGTAGATATTCAGTCAGTTGAATAATAATTCATGCTAAAACTGTTTCAAGTATACGTACTGTGCAAATATGCTTTCTTCATAGAACAATCCTTCATAGAACAATTGGTTATGGGCTAAACAATTTCATGTTTAAAATTCATACAGTACACTTTATTCATGAACTTTGCACTGAACAACACTATTAAATTGTCAGCATTGGCAACCCAGGCTTTATTACGTTAAAGTCTCTCGATAGAAACATGGTCCAGTGACCTGCAAGATTGCCCAGTTCTGTGGGTACATTAGTCAGCAATCAGATAAGGGTAAGGTGATCAGACATAGCTGGATTTAATGTACCATCCCCAGATAAAAAATGTCCTCTGTAATGTCTGAGGAATTTATTAACTTTATGTCATGGGCTCTCCCTATTTCAAGAAAGTCTGTAATTTCAATTTTACCTTTTTGGCCTCCCATTCATATAGACTGCTTGTACCTATAGGCTGTGATTATTTACAACTAGCCTACATATTAAAGTTCACTCACAACTCCCAGATAAATGAACACCAGAACATTGACTAATTTCCCAGCATCTATTTCATATATAAAGCACCATGTGTTGCACTAAGTGAAATGTAACTAGGTTACCTTGCAGTTACCTACAAGTATTTTTTATCACACATTTTTTGGCTTCAAAGAATAAATTTTTGTTCACTCATGTTCCCTAGATTAGGAGTCCCATTTTCTTTGCTCGTTACTATCATTTGCTATTTGATCGACTTTTCTGTTCCATTCAAACAAGAATTGTAACGCAATTATGAAAAATGTAAATGCATAACAACTTCACAGATTGACCTTTGTTCAGCCATACTACCACGAAACACGATCATAATCAGTCACACTCATACTAGAAATAGTTCTTTGGTAACTACAAATTAAACTTGGCCAAACGACCCTAACCTAGGCTTATAGTTATAACTTGAAGGACCTAACTATTAGACATTAGCTACGTCTGCCAACTATCTGTCCTAACTTTGAGGAAGGTTAGGGGTAAATCCTAGCAGTTTAAGAACGTTAACTTGCAGCAATACCAATACCCTCGTCGATAAGGCAGTGAAAACACTCACAATCGGTTACCCTAGGTTGTTGATCAAACGCGATCCAATGTAGATAATCTTGCTCTTGCGTTGCCACTCGATAGTACAAAATTTAATAAAGACTACCACGTGGCATGGGAATCGAGTAGGCTACAGTACGTCGGGACAAGACGAGCATGTTCCGCTAATCGGTTCTATGATGTTCATTTCAAATATTTTTCAAGCTTGTCTTGGCTGTCTGGATCAAGTTAAATTTCTTTGGTTTTCACAGCAGCAAAAACCAAAGTATGACATAGAAATGGTCATATGCTTGATATTTATTTATTACCGCTCCATGAGTTTACCGTTTCATTTGGAATGAATAAGTTTTATAATACGGTTATTAAGCCTGCCCCTCGAAAAATATGTGGCATTCGAGGCAACGTGGCGCTCTTACACATCTGACACGGATTATGTTTACTGTACTAGAAGTTGCACTTGCAACCAAACCTATGATAATCAGATTCGTTGATGTTTTAACTAGAACTTCCTATTGTTTTAACATGTAAAACCCGCCGCGGACTTCCGCTGACCGAACTCGACTGTCGTTACTCGAAAACTGCCCAGTCTTAACAAAATGTAAGCAATCACGGGAAGGTATCTGCTGACAGCCCTAAGTTCACATTTCGTAATATATGAAAGACTTATGAAAGACCAGTGAACGTATCTTCATTTCAAGTCATTTTTAGAATGATAGGGGAAATTTGATCATCTGTGCAACAAACGTTACAAGTTTCGGCAATTATCTAAGGCCTAAACTAAACGTTCCATCACCCTCTAACAATTATCAGTATGTGAGGCCTACATGATAATTTAACAACATTGCAAATGGGAAAAAAATTGTCGATCCAAATTTTGAAGCACAGAGAAGATACGTCATTGATATCAAACTAGAATATATGAAAGATTTTTCCTGTGATATATGCCACATAAAAAAAAAACCTTTTGTGCTGTCGGAAGACTACCTAATAACTTTGGTATTGCCGCCTATAGCTTATTGCAGTTGACCCAATTGTCTGCATTCCAGGTTAAAAGAATCCAAAAACTTTGATTTACGAACCTCCCATGTTCAAATGCTACTGAAAAACAACCAGTGTATTCGATGACCGGCTATTTAAGTGGTATGTAACGGCTCTGTGATATTGTAAAGTTCTGTTTTCTATCATTATTCTTGTGCTATTTCACCAATGAGATATTACAATGCTTTGAATCACCTTCAATCCACCTAAAATTGAAACCATGTAGGTAAATTGCCATAACAGATGACAGACGTGTCACGTCTAAAATACGCTGCCTGGAGCACTATCATCCTTGAACCTTCTTGAGTGGATGTACATTACAAATATGGTGCAGTATCTAGCAGAGCCATACATATATATATATATATATATATAATACAAGCATATGTAATCCGTTCTTTGCTTCTTAATCCGCTTCCTGTATAGTCATGGTTTATTTGGTTTTAATTCCATCATTGCAACTTACACTTATCTAGCGTCATACTTCCATTGTGTCACATTTTGTACTTCTCATTCGACTGCCAAGTATTGCTGACGAAGGTCCCAGGGGGACCGAAAATTCCCATATATTTTCTAAAACTTACTCCTTATTTGTCAATTATGAGTCATATCTTATTTCTCTGGTTTTCTCTAATAATATATATATATATATATATATATTTATATATATATACACATGCAACGTAGACAAGAAAAACAATGGGACACCTGATCAATTTATATTCTGAATATATATTTATTCAAATTAGTACTGTTACTCACTTTTAGTTCGTGTGCAGACAATCTCAAAGACATAAACATGATGCTACCAAGGTTGCCTACATACGTTATAATAAAAGCAGTCGAGAAAGCACTGAAAATATCAACCATCCCAGACATCCCAATATATAACAAATATATACATATATATTTAAAAAAAATATTCCGCAGCAATTAAAATCATAAAAAAATAAGTTTCTTGTCATTTTAGTGGTTTACAAAACCAAATATGTCAAAGATCATATCTTGCATAATGGAAAGAGCAATGTTACATAAAAATTGATTAAAGACATGATCACCGAGGAAAATCGTTCAGTTAAGAATGTGAATTCATGTTAGAAAAAAGACAAAAGTAAAAAACCAACAATAACACTGATTGCTGACACTTAGGAGCAATGAAAAGCTGCCAGAATTGCAAAAATTTGACATTAAAACCATTGAGACTTTGAATACCGAGCAAATTGTACCAATTAATTATGTATAAAAGAAAGTTTATTTTGAATTATACATGTTACGACAGCAAAACGGTATCGTAATTGTGTTTTTGCTATGGATCATTATGCTAGCATTGCATCATTGTGTTTTCTTATATGATGTTTCAAATTAATTTCTTTCTCCTCACAACATCCTCACCCCAAAAATATCAGAAAGAATCATGCCGTTGGAACTCTGTAGTCGTACCATATCTGAGGTAAAATGTACAATAAAAGTCTTAAAAAAAGCAAAAAAACAAGAAAAGTGTTTTGATTGGACTAAAATGACAAATTCATTTCATTTTTTTATTCATAGGAAGTTTTTTTATCTTTCCATAAACCATGATAAAACTTTCTGTACAAACAATGGAAAAAACAAAAATAAGGGGCACTTCTTATGTCTAAAGGGGCAGTTTTGAGTTTTTTACAAAACTTTGTTTCTCCTGCCCACAATTACTTCAGACTAGTGGAGTAAATTTATTTCTCCAGCAGGTGATAGTTTGGCTCATCAACAGTAAACAACACAATGTCAACCTTAAAAATAATCATATTAAAATCATCATAATCAAAAAGAAGTAATCAAAACTCCACTTTGGGACTTTCCCCTCAGTTTCATAATTACATTGGGCTCTCATCTTCTTTGCCACCGACTGCAAATTCCTGCATCTTTTTCTCCTGTTTCCATTTGTCGAGCGGAGGGCTGTCGTATGGTGACTCATAAACAGAAACTGGATTTGTAAAACCTGCGACCGAAATAGGGAAAAGGACCGAACATGTAGTAAAACTTGCCATGGAGATTTGAACAAACTTTTGTAGATGAAATTCTAAGACAATTGGGAATAGAGTTGATCAAGATATGTAGCAATGATGCAATTTAGATAAAAGTTTCAAGGTGGTGGCTGCTGAGAGGGGGCAGAAAGACACAATTTTTTGAAGATGGCTACTGCTTAAACACAAGCCAAAATTTCAGACCGTTTTTTGGTTGGTGGTGGTGAGAACCCATTTTGGGGGGATATTGCAGATGTATGGGCTCTCTCCGCCCCTACAGACCATTATACATACATATTAGATACTAATATAGCGCTGCTAGTATATTGAGATCGTAACGCTTTGACAACTTAGCCTTGGTCATTGGTGACTTGTAACACCAAAGTGTTCCCATTAAATCAATCTCTCTTGGGGCACCACAGTGCACCACAACCACGTGTCCCCCGAGGTACTCCCCATAGGGTGCAGCCACAACCGGCGCACGCAACTATATTTACAAGTTACCTCGCAAGTCCCCATTTATACACCTGGGTGAAGAGAGGCAATCGAGGTAAAGTGCCTTGCTCAAGGACATACTATAACACAATGATCTGGCCAGGGCTCGAACCTGTAATCCTTAGATGACCAGTCCACTTCCTTAACCACTTGAACACAATGCCCTCCATGTCACTGGAATGGAGCCATTCTTTTTACAAAGTCTGTCGATGATCTTACCGTCAGTCCCGTCTGCGACGCTACTCGCATCTGTGAAGCCCGTTGCATCGAATGGTTCTTCATCTTTGAAAAGCCCTCTCACGATTATTGGTAAGATGGTGAGGAGTATGATGTACCCTTGGAGGATCCCAAGGAAACCCGTCACCAGCACGTAGACGCGGGCAGTCAGCAAAAACCCGCAGATGGTCCAGGCTACACCCAGAATGACGGACACTGTATAGAGTCGTGAACAAATAATTATTAATGTATTCAATTTTCTAGAGGAACAAAAATTTGCTTTCATAAAAGAAAAAGACACATCGAAGAAAAAAGAAAAAAAAGAAGGTTCAAAGCTTGTTTTTTTTTCAGTTGGATTTGATTTGTCCGTACTTGAAATATGATATGCCTTGGTTGTGATCTTGACATGAGGACTTGACCGGGTCAGTCAGGGGGGCGGATGCGTCCTCTGACGGGCTCAAATGGACTGCTGGTGCCCTTTTCAGCTTTACCACTTTTTACTTATTCGCGATTATTGACTTTTTAATTGGGCTCTCATCTACCTATTGAAATTTGTCACATCATCTGCAAATTAGCAAGGGTGATTTCCAGCCATCTAGGGAGTATCTTTACTCAAACATTTTCTGTAAACTCCGCAGCAACCTGCGGTGGCCCTCCGCTTAGATAGTGTCGAAAGTGCCCCTACAGACCATTCTTGCCACCCTGACCAATACGCCTAGCTTCTCCACTGGACCGGGTCAAGAAATAATTTAAAGCAAGCATATAACCACATGTCAATGGAGGGTTAAAATTGGATGTGTAAAACCCATACAGCAATCGATCTGTCAGCTATGAAGATCATTTGAGTTTTGTATTTGGCTTTCAGATATGTGACTCCCACATTAACTATACTCTGCGTGCAGTAACACTGAGTTTACCCAGAGAAATTCTGTTTATAAAGTATTACAGCAAAGTATTAATTTGCTGCAATAAGGAGACTGAGCACACACACAGCAATGAAATGTTCATATTTACAGCCTTTTTCTCTTTTTTTCCCCTTTTTTTTCCCTGTTAAACTTGACCATTTGCAGTTCTCTCACATTTTGTTTTTATCCTCGTGTGCATCACATGGGAGGGATCTCTCTAAATGAAAATCAAAAACAAAAGAGATAAAAAGAAGGGTAAAAAATCCTTAGTATACTACTTACAGATGCAGCAGATGATGGTGCTACTGAGCTCGAATGTAAAGTAGACCCTGCTCCGTCGTAATGCCAACGTCGATACAGCAGTGCTGCCAATCATGAGCAAGTAAATGAAAATGAAGGAGATTGGGAAGTTTCTGTCGATGAATACGCAATGTAACCACCGATTTTCTCCATCTTCGGGCGATTCGTCGACGGAGGGGGGTTCGTAGAGTAGCCACTGTAAGAGGATGATGCACTCCATCGGGAAGACGCACAGAAATGCAATCATTTGGCTCCTGTTGTCGATATACTTTGCTCCTAGGCCCGAGATTCTCTGTTCCTTCTTCAGGATCCTGAAGTACCTCCCTGACATGAGGAAGATGCAGACGAAAGCCAGGGAGAAGGATGTCCCCGGCACGATCCTCCTTAGGGCGCAGACTGCCGGGTGGACTTCCAGACGGAATAAGATGGTCTGCGAGAACATCAGCAGCAACGAAACCAGGAGAGTGTAGACGAGGAACGACGATTGAAACTGAGCGTAGTTGGTGTCCGAGTTTAAGACGTAGACCCCTAACACCAAGAGAGTAAAGAGGACACCCAAACCACTAAGGATCAGAGCGAGAATAAACCATGGATCTTCTGGCTCTTGCTTCTGGCTCTGCTGGCCAGCACCGGCTGAGTCTGGCTTCTGGCTCTGCTGGCCAGCATCGGTTGAGTCTGTCGCAAGGCTCTGCTGGCCAGCACCGGCTGAGTCTGTCGCAGGGCTCTGATGGCCAGCATCAGTTGAGTCTGTCGCAAGGCTCTGCTGGCCAGCACCGGCTGAGTCTGTCGCAGGGCTCTGATGGTCAGCATCGGTTGAGTCTGTCGCAAGGCTCTGCTGGCCAGCATCGGTTGAGACTGCCGCAAGGCTCTGCTGGCCAGCATCGGTTGAGTCTGTTGCAAGGCTCTGCTGGCTAGCATCGGTTGAGTCTGTTGCAAGGCTCTGCTGGCTAGCATCGGTTGTTTGGTCACTGGTCGGATTGGTCGTAGTGCTTTTTGCTGGGCAAGGTGATTTGATCATCCCGAGGTTACCATCTTCATCAAAGAATTGAGGCATGCCTATCAAAGATGGAGGCATACCATCCAAGTCTGCTATCTATAAATGAGTAAGAAAATATATATAAATATATATAAAAAATATATTTATATATATTTGTATTTAAATATTTGTAAATATATATAGATATATATGTGAACGTGCCAATTAGCTACAAAGAGGAGGCATAGAATTTTTTGGTGGTTTGATTTCTTCTAATTGCAGTTTTCACGGAACCTTGATATAAGGATAAAAAAATAACCCTGACTGTGAAGGTCCTTACATTTCTTGATATTCTCGGATACAAAATCACTCTTGAATAGATAGGTAATGAAGTTTAAAAATGAGTATATGAGAAGACAAAGCAATAAAGAGGGCAGAATTTACATATAGAAATAGGCTAAAGGTTATGAAGGTACTGTAACACTAAGAATATGGAAACACTGTTAACAGACACTGTCACATATATTTATATATATTTACACACTCATTATGATAGACTATATTTAGTATATATATTAATACATTAGTAAGAGAGGAGAAATGGAAACGTCAAAAATGGAGTTGTTGGTGTAAGGAGTAGGGTTGGGTGGTGCACGCCCCTTCCGAAATCCTCAATCCGTCACTGGCTACCCTGTGTATATAATAGGGGATCAGCGCTGTAGTTATGTCACAGTTCCTCTTTCTCTTCCCGGTGTCTCGGCGATTTTCTTCTACTCCCTCTTTTTCTCCTTTTTCTCTCTTTCTTCTTTTTCTTTATCCTTCCTTCCTCTCCTTCCTCCCCTCTTTTTTCCCCCTCATTTTTCCCCTTTTTCTTCTCTCTTTTTTTTCTCTCCTCATTTTCTTACTCCGGGGGCACGCACCCCCAATGCCACCCCCCTGGATAGGCGCCTGTATATAAAAAGGTAACGATAAAAATACTGCCTCTAAAGTCTCTCGACAGTTTACCATTATTCACTAAACCACTAATTGAGTGCACGATATTCATATTCATGCTATTCACGTTATTAATGCACGGTCCCATGGATACACTACAAACTATATGTTCCTGGACAAAAAACAAGAGTCTTGCAACCATTTAGTAGCCAGGTTTGTGTGTCAATGCATATGTCTAGGGAAAAACTGTGCTGGGGCACTCACAATATGCCCTTATTTCGATTACAGGTGCCCATTTCTATTTATAATGGAAAGAACCCAGTTTCAATTTTTTTGTAATTAATATGGCCCTTTCGTTCTTGAAACAGGGCCCTTTTGTTCTTGAAACAGGGCCCTTTTGTCTGACAAAGGTAAATAATAAGCAGATGACTTTTGTTAAGGAATGTCAAACAAAATTGCAGTTAATAAGTGCAGATTTTGTCCAAACCCATTCAAATAGAGGTGCAATGCAAAAAAAGGATCCACTGCTCAATGGAAGTTTGGAGGTTACTTGGTGCCTGCCCCCCTCCCCCCGCACCCCTTTTAAACAAAAGTCATATATCCCACGAAGACTTCCATCAAGTTTGTGCCTGACCAGATTAAATCCCTCTTTGGCAGTCAAGTCTACATGGTGGTTAAGTTGCAAACGTCCTGCATATTATGCTTTTCCATATTGTTTCCCCAAAATAGCAGAAATTTGTACAAAATCTAAAAAACCTGTCATTTGAAAATCCACCCTTTAGTAAGACTGTCGTTCAATTTATCGCCAATGGCCACTTTTCAAGGTTATTGGTCTGGAACATGAGGCTGTGTGTTACGTAATCACTTCGCCAAGCTAAGCAAAGGGAACCAGCATGGAAAAGTCACTTTTGCAGCTCAAATTTCCCCTGATCTACTGCGAGAGCCTAAATATAATGCTTGAGGCACATAAACTGTTATAGCACTGATGGTATTAAAGGGAGCATTTTCAAATGTTAATGGTACACATGCCCATAGCTCTTTTCTGGTACATTAAAATCCCTTCCCCCCCCATCCTCCGCCTGCCCGATTCACATTCACTCTTGCCCCCAACCCCCGAAAGAATTAAAGAAAATTATCCGTGAACATAATGAACTTACCTTGACTGGACTATTCCCTGAAGGTGACTGGATGTTCCAGACAGAAATGGTAAGGAGTTGCTGTCCATTTTGGAATATTACTTGTTCTCCGTTCTCATTGGTGAGGCTCACATCCACTGCGGCGAGCCGGAAGTCTTCGACATCTGTTACCAGGAAATCTGGACAGAGTCCTCTGATACCCGAGCCACATTTCTCCTGCTGAATGCTATGGATGCTGGTTGCGAGGGCAAACACACCATCCATGATCCGTCTGGCATTCACGACGTCCTCTCCACTGACGCTGCCCAGACGGTCCGAGTCCATGCAGTCTTGGCTGTACTCTGTGACTTCTCCAGCATTGCACTGAAGCTGGTGGCTGAGGTACTCCTGTCGCCAAGGGTTGTCCGATGCCTTCGTGGGACTTAAGTCCTGCAGGAAACGTTCAAAGTTTGAAGCTCTCTGAGAGAACGACAAGACTAACGAGCCGACGATAGCTTCCGAAGGTTGGATGGCATCGGCCGTGGCGACACCAGCGAAAACAAATGTCTTATGAGGGGCCTGAGCTGTCTTGGTAATCAAGTTTATGACTCGAGCTGATGCAAACATCACCACCACTCTGGTATCGCCAACGGAGGAAATGACTTGGCTGAGACTGTCGGTGGTAAATGTCGATGTGGTATCCAAACATAAGTCGCTCGACGATTCGAGGAAAGCATTGTACACTACATAACCAAGAATGAAAGAAAGAATAGAGAAGTGAAAATAAGCAGCGAAAAAGCAATGGACGCCTTTCAGTCTCAGAGCAAAATCAAACTTTGATAGTTTCAAGATGTCGACTTGATAATTTCACAACCCACGATCATTACAAATTATGCATATTTCTTTTGTTCCTGAGATTCAGATAGTTTGGATAATATCAATTAAAATAGTACTTGCAGTTATCGTTACTGCAGGCTGTTCACTTTGTTAAGTACTGTTATTTGTTGATATTGTTGTTTCTCTGTTGTTGTTTATAGGTATTTGCTATTATCACTGTTTTTGCTACCTTACTAATTAGCCTTGTTACAATTATTATAGATAAATACTTTTTTTTGTGGTAATTTCTGTGATTTGTACTGTTATGATTCTTGAGAAACAGCTATATATAATTCACTCACGGAGCATTTGTGATTCATCCCCAGAATCTGCCACCACTGAAACAGCTGACCAGTTAAAATACTTGAGTACATCTAGGACTGCCTGGACGACTGAGTCTATGGTAGGCGTGGTCTTGATGAGATAATCAGCATCCTCAAGATTGGAGCTAAAACTGTAAGAAACCTGAAAGATAAGGGAGAATCAAAGAAAAACAATAACCAGATCATAAAATAAAACAATATTTTTATCATATTACTTCTGGATGAGAGACCTAAGCTATCAAGCCAATAGATTGTACCAGCTGGCCGATGCCACACTTGCAACTTTTACAACAGTCGACTGTATCCAGTCCCCCCCCCCCGATGGACTCAAATGGACTGCTGGCGCCCTTTTCAGCTTTTTACCACTTTTTACTTATTCGCGATTATTGACTTTTTTATTGGGCTCTATCTACCTGTTGACATTTGTCACATTTTGTTGGCGATGAAACCTATTTATTCTTCGTTTATCTGCAAATTAGCAAGGCCCGGAAAGGGTCACTTCCGGCAATCTAGGGAGAATCTTTACTCAAAACATTTCTGTACGCTCCGCGCCGACCTGTGGTGGGGCTCCGCTAAGATAGTGTCGAAAGCGCCCCTACAGACCATTGTCGCCCCCCTGACCAATACCCCTAGCTCCGCCACTGACTGTATCGCTATGGAAGAATGTATGGTCCACAAAATCTGTTGTCTAATTTTTCTGTGGTCTGTTTATAATAGTGTATTCTGGGTCTACATCATTCAAATTATGATGAAACATCAACATTTTCTTCTATTGTTTTTAATTCTCTGCTGGTCCTTTGTATATTGACAGTTGAAAATGCACCCTATAATACCACTGCCAGAACAGTTTACCTGCCTCTGACATTTGCATAGGCTCTCACGGTAGGTCGGGGGAAATTTGAGCTGAGGAGCACACTTTTCCGCGCTCGTTTCCTTTGCTAGGCTTGGCGAATTGAATGCATAATTCACAGGCTAATGTTCCAGACAAGTTTGTAACCTTGAAAGGTGAAGAAGTGGCCAGTGGCGAAAAAATGAACGGCAGTCTTACTTAAGGGCGGATTTTCAGATGAGAGAGCTTTAAGTTTCAGTTTCCTTTCCACCGAACCCACAAGAGAAAAATCTCCCGTAAAAAATGTCTTAAGTTTTTCACGAATAAGTACATCTTGTGGATCGAAAAAATGATACACTGACACTACATTAATACTAACGTGGGGTTGCTTATACTGCTGAGCAACATGGTAACTCAGCTCTGTGACCGACGGTGTGGCTCCACCGATGAGTCCACCGTTAAACTGCCAATTCGTTCTGTTAGAGAACACCCCGGTGCCACCGTAAAAGGACGCAATCTCCCTGATACTTCTCACACCGCTTTGACAACTGTCGAATATCTTTGCTCCCAGTTGTAACCCTGGTAAGATCGAACCGTCTGCGTTAATCACGTCGATGGCGAACATGAACGCCTCCACGTCTAAGACGCCCGAATTTTTCAACGAGGAGCAGTCGCCGACATGGTCGCCAGCATTGTGGACCTCGGCTAGACCGGCTATCTGGATGACACCGTCCAAAGATACAAACGCTACCTCTGGGGGCGCACATTCGGAACATCTACCCAAGCAATCGCTGCTGGTGTCCATCCCTTCTCTTGCGAGGGATGCTTCCTCCAAGTTAAGGGTCAGGCTGCCACTATCCCAAGAACCAATCTGTACATAAAAGGTGCAGAGAGGAACAACATAGAAGAGTCATTTTGATTACACCATAATCCAAAGAAGCACTCCTTTTATTTTTATGAAATTTTTTAGGAAAAAAATTTCACCTTCACCCTTCGACATTGGAATTGAGGGCACATTATTTCGTATGTACAAGCCCGACTGGAAATATCTTAAACAATCCTTTTGTACATATTCGTCTGTACAAGCCCTACTGGAAATATCTAAAAAAGAATTTTAATTTGGCAATTAATTTTGCAGACATTCTCGTCTGCCACTAACTTTAAAGTTGATTATGTCACAAAAAGCTGATTTAACCTTAGCTTAAACTACAACACTTTCTGGGATGCATTTTGAAACTGTTTGAACCACCGGTTTCAAACAATTATATTGTAGATAGGAACGAGACGTGAGTGCTACATTTTTTCCCAGTCATGGTTTGAAAATGAAGTTAATCCTGGAGACCTCTTATAATGACCCCATTGTAGCACACAGGGACACCTGCATTTGAAAAGGGCAGTGGGAGGGGCGAAATGTTCGGTTGGCAGACTCTTGTGTAGTCCTTTCTGAGCAGCACGCTCGGGCAGTGTGGGGTGCAGGTGTGGGTCCGGAAGCTCTTGCAATTAAGCACTTTTGTGGGACAGTTTCTGGCCTTTCTGGAGCCAAGTACTCATATCTTGTGGTTAACCTCATAAACTTTCAGTTCAAGTCTTTGGAGGAAAGGAACTTCTTGCCACCGTAAATGTTGGGTACTTTTTGCCCACTGTACTAGGAACTCAATTGAAGGGCGGGGTGGGGGGGGGGGAGCCAATGGCCTCCATGTTGCAGGCGGCCTTGGTAGCACATTGGAACTGTGAGAATATTAATATTCTACGGAGGAAACTTAGATCTGCAATTAAATGTTGAACTATCTTATGCTGTTAAATTAAATGTCCTCACCTTGTCCCCCTTCCTGCCCCCAGTCCCCCCCCCCCCGAAAAAAAAACCTGAATGATATTGATATTACATCATCTTGTCCCTAATATTCACATAGTCAAATTAAAAAGGATTTTCCAGAGAGCATGAAGGTGCATGCCATAACAAAACTGCTCAACATTTTTCTGCATTCTTAGTTGAAAACTCATAGCATTTGTATTGTAAAAGATATGATTTTGACTTGTTATTGTGATATTTTGTAAATATGCATCTATGGCAAGATTGAATGATGCAATCATGGCATACCACCTGAATATGTCTTTATTCTTGTCCATAACACTTCATTGCTTGTCCACAGAGGAAAAAATTGCTTCTAAAGTAAAGTAACAATTTGATGAGATATTTTTTAACGGCACAGAACAATGAACAACAGCTAACAACTGACTGGGTAATTATTAAACACAGGAACAGAGAAAATAAATTTTGAGCAAAATAGCAAAGAATATTGACAGCTATTCAAGAAAACATGCTCAATGTATCAGGTTTTTTTCGGATAATCATAAATCTACAAGAAGAAGCTTTAGAAGAATACAATGCCCTGGTGACATCACAGACCACCAACTGTGATTCACTCTCTGGAGATTAACATTATTAAAGCTGATCAAAATCGGCTTAATTCAATCAATCATATGATCTCAAGTTAGGGACAAGATATTGAAGATGGGGGTTTTAAACTAACTTTGCAGCGTTTTTTTTTGTCAAATATAAAATTTATTGTCTGCCTCCCGAATATCCCATCATATGAAGAAATAAAAAATGAAAAAAAAATTACTGGACAAACCTTTCCATATGCCAATAAGTCATTTTTTGGCTGCAAATTTAAGATGTCGTATTTTCCAATGGCATCACCATTCTCGTCAAATTTAAAAGGGGTTTCTGGATCTTGGGCGCTCGGAAAACTCACACTTTGAAGAATCTCATGCAATGCTTGTGGCTGGTTCTCAAGATCCCTGCAGATGTGGTGGTTGGTTACATTTGGACAGAGTTCCTTCAAAGCCTTGTCCAAACCGTGTGCAAATGCATAAACTGCATTGATGACACTAGTAACCTGGGGATTATCCACAGATGAGCTAGGAAGGCTATCAAAGAAGCCACAGTACACGCCATATACAATTGGCTGTCCATACAAATCGCACTCTTTGTAATCCTGGAAGAAGCGCCTAAACCAAGGATTTCTAAAATTTGAGTATGGGGACAGTCCTGTGGTATAGTTCCAGAATGGTATGATCGGCTCGCTCCTGAAACGCACAGTGATGGCCCCACGGGCCGTCCTCCCGGCATTTGCAATGATGAAGTTGCTACTTCCCCAGGTGTCAGAGCCTACCCACTGGATGTCCGTGACGTTTCGACGTTCGGCTGCCTCCAGGACCGATCGTGTGTCCACGTCGGATGTGAAGAGAACGACCACTCTGCTGCTGGGGTTACTCTGAAGAGTGGCGACTAGGTTGTCAAACCTGCTCTCATTGAAAGTTCTGTCGATTCCCAGAGTCATAGCCACGCATATACCAGACCCCTTCATACTCTCCTGAAACACACTGGTCAAATCGTTACCGTAGATATTATCCGAGAATACCACAGAGACGTACCTCCAACCGAATTCGGAGAGGACATCGACAAAGACCACGGCTTGGTCCAGATCGGACGGTACCGTCCTTAGGAAGAAAGGATACTTGGAGCCGTCGCTGAACTGGGTAGCGGTGGCAGCGTAACTGATCTGGTTGATACCTCGAGCAGTGAGGACAGAACTTAGGGCGTCCGTGGTGTCGCTGGTCGCGCCACCTACCACGCCGGAAATGCTGATTTGGTTGATAGCATAGGCGGTACGGTAATCCACCGTGCCAGTAACTAGATTTCCTACTTCCTTCAAGACTCTTTCTGGACTTCCGCACGAATCAAAAGCAATCCCGGAGAGTTTCAGTTGCGGGAGGATCTCCTCTCGTAGATTGATGTCATCTATGGCAAACAGAAATGCCTCGACTAACGGGATATTCTCTAGGACCAATTGATCTGAACATTGAAGCAGGCTGTCTGACGATGGCTCTGACAGCTCAAAGAACCCTGTAAAAACCAAAGTTAAGATACCCTGCTGAGAAAACTCATCAACACTCAAAAAGGTTAACGAATGGGGGGTTAGGAGCAAAGAGGTAGTAAGTACTGTCTGTAACTTCAGGAATCCTAGAAACCACTCCACCAAGTTTCATATCAAAGGCCTATATACCATGTATGATATCTGGAATTTATATTTATAAGGAATTTATATGATCGAACTCCACTGGCTCCCGATACGTGAACGAATCAACTACAAACTACTTCTGATGGTGTTCAAATGTATGCACAATGTAGGACCAAGCTACCTCACTAACTTGTTGCAGCTCCGACCATCATCCACACGCTCACTTCGCTCTAATTCATTGCTGATGTTACTCATCCTTAGAGTCAAAACACAGACTTACGGCCTGAGAAAGTTCGCATCCAGTGCACCGTGCCTGTGGATCTTACTTCCAGAACATGTAAAAATGTGCAATACTGTGAACAGTTTCAAATCAGCTCTCAAAAACGTATCTTTTCACCAAAACATATATGTTATAATTGTTATTATTATGTTAGGCGCTACGAGAATTATTTCAAAGTTTGATTGGCGCTATATAAAAACTATGTATTATTATTATTATTATTATATTGTATTTCCATAAATCGGCTTATACACCATGTCTCATATCTTGGGTTCATGTACAGCCACGTTTTTGAACCTGCAGTTTTCATGCCATATACTTCATATCTGGGTTTTTTTTGGGGGGGGGGGGTAAATATTTCATATCTTGTGCAATCATCATTTTCTTTCCAAGACTATTGCTTCATAATTTTTTTTTTTTTTTGCTCTTTTAATATGAATTTGAATTTTGCACTGACTTATTTTGCCTTTCGACTATCTAATGCCTTTTTACCTTTATATATCTGAATCTTCAACATTCAGTTATTGTTTATTTTCTTGACTGGTATGTTTTTATTGTAAAGCACCTTAAAGCCAGTTTTTATTGACTAAGGTGCTATATAAATTAATTAATTAATTAATTCATTCATTCATTCATTCATTCATTCCGTCCGTCCGTCCGTCCGTCTAGCAATCAATATCAATCAATCAATCAATATAGAAATAATGCAGGGGACATTATTCCTATGTACCAGCCCTGACTGGAAATATCTAATACAAAAGCTTAGAATTTTGGCACTTACATTTGCAGAACATTTGTCTCACAAAATATTATGACATTCTCGTCTGCCACTAATTTAAACTTGAATTATGTTGCTTAAAGCTGTTTTTATCCTTAGTGTAAACTACAGTGCTTCTAGGATGCTTTTGAAACTGTTTGTACTTCCGATTTCAAACAACAATTTATTGTATAGGAATGAGACATGCGTGCTACCTTCTTGGAGAGCATAACTTTTCCCCAAATGAATGAATGAATGAATGGAATGAATGAATCAATGGAATTAATTAATGAGTCAATGGGAAGAATTAATGAATCAATGAAATGAGTCAATCAATCAATCAATGGAATGAATGAATGAATCGATGGAATGAATGAATCAATGAATGGATGAATCAAATCAATCAATCAATTGAATGAATGAATGAATGAATGAATGAATAGACTAACTTACCTCCAATCCATACATCACCAGAACCATCCTGATGTGATTCTGCCACCATATCAGTGTCAGGCCTTCTGCATGACTTCTCACAGCTCTCAGTTTGGCATTGAAAGACTCTCTCTGCATCATCAGTAATCTCTTGACCATCCGCGTCATAAACCTTAAACGACTGGTCAGCAACTGGCGTTACCAGAAAGTTTTCTAGGGTTCCAATCTTTTAGAAAACAATATCAACGAAGAAAAAGTAAGAAAACAAAAGTTATGCGAACAGGAGAGACAAGGCTGGCCAGTATACACTAATTAATGGCTTAATTGATACTTTAAACACTTCAAGTCCATAGCCAAACTTAGGTTTCCATAAACTGTATGGTAAGGAGCCAAACTGCATTAGCCAACAACAACAACAAAAAACAGGGATTCCAATCCACTGATTTGGTTGCTTGCTGTGTTTTCAAACCTTTTGGCATTTTCTTTGTATGTCCCGATATCTGGAACAGTAAGCAGAAAAATAGTGGGGTTTTTGGGGGGGGGTGGAAGGGGGTTCGCAGCGATGGTTTTGGTACTATCATATGGTTTACTGACCTGGACCAATTGGCCTTCCTGCACATTCATCACATTGTAAGAATAATCCAAGCCCAGTTGATAATCAAAAGTGACTCGGCGTTCATCGTTGATGCTGGTAAAGTCTATTACGTCCCGCAGGGTCTCAATAAAAGTGTCACCGTCGACCGTGAGCAGTTCAGGACAGACTTTCTGGTTAGCATTGCCGCAGTATTGGATTTGTAAAGTGTGGAGAGTATTCGCCATTGCATATGTAGCATCGATGACTTGAGGTATCACCTCATCATTCTGTTGCGATCTTTCTTGGCCTGTTGAACAGAAAAAGACGGGAACGCAAGAAAGTGACAACTGAATCACAATGTAGAAAGAGGACCCCCTATATGCTCCTTTTTTTTTAGCTTGAAATCTGGTACCATATTCATGTAGTTACGGGCCCTTCAAAATCAGTTCTTCCCACAAAGGCGAGGGTGAAAATCAGCTGTCAAATAAAGGCTCTTTCCCCGGGCCGCTAGAAATGGTCCCCCTTTTCTTCCCGATATTGATAAAATCTCACTGTATTACATCTTCCTATTACTCGGGTCATTTGCAGTAGTTTAATGACAACATAGCAGTTTATAAACAATGCTCTCTTAATGCTTTTCAAGCAGTAACAAAGGTATGTAAAAAACACCTCAATGCACATGGGAAATCACATCACCTACAGTATGACAACTGATAAGATTAAACCAGGATTGTCCAACCTACGGCCCGCGGGCCACAGTCCGGCCCGCCGCAGGGTTGCGTCCGGCCCACCAGAGATGATCTACGGTGCCAAATTTTAGTGAGCAGATTTATTGATAACAATTTGAAGCTATATAATCAATCATTCGAACCTTCTGGGTCCAAAAACTGCATACAGGTCAGTTTGTGTGACACTCTCTCAGCGGAGGGGGGGGGGCTGAACTTTATTCATCTGTTTTATCAGGAAGGAAAATAAGTCAGTGCGCTCCGCGCGCAGTGCTCACATTTTGTTGCCTTGGGCTTCGGGCAAAAAATCGAGCGAAGGGTTCATGCAGCCCCCTCCTTCATCATAATCATTCCATGTGGCCCTCCTCTGCAAAACATTGGAAAACCCCGGATTAAACCATACCACACTGCTAACGATCAAGTTGTTTTACAACATACATGTAATAAATACCATTAGCATATATATATATATATATATATATATATATATATATACCAGGTTCAAATCCCGGTGGAGGCTGGAAGTTTTTTCACTGTTCTTGATTTTCCAACTCATTACGATTTTCAAATATATATATATATATACAGTTTGAACTTGCTTGGAACTCGCCAACTGTTTGATGATAAAGTAAAGCTAATAAAAACATACCAGTGCATGTGTTAGATCCAGAGGAGGCTATATTGCACTTAAATGTCTCCGTCCAGTAGTCATTAAACCATGGATTACGAGTGTTGTTTGGGAATTGTACCCTGTTTTGCAAGTGCTCCTCGAAATTTTTGTAATTTCGATCTGGTGACTGGAGTATTAAAGCACCTGTTCGTACCAAAGAAAACAAAATAATTATATAAAGCATATTTGGATTCCAGTTGCAAAGAGGAGTAGCAATAAAAAAAAAAACTGATTCTAAAATGGACTAAAAGAAGGCTATAATACAGCTCATAAGTAGGGCATGATAGAGGGTATCTGTGTTACACCTCCCCCACTCCCTTCCCCGAAATATGGTAGAAATTAAATCAAGTGATACTGCCTCATGTCCGAATTCAGAAAGCAGTTCACTGCATCTCTCACAATATTTTTCATCAGTGATCTTGAATCATGCAAGATAATTTACAGAGGGTCTCCAGGAAACGACTTCTCCAAGCAAGACTGAACAGTGGGCATTATCTTTCCATTCCCAGTACATACAGACTCCACTGTTCGGTTTCAAGATTTTGTAGGGAAGATACTTGACCATTCCATCTCTGTATTCAGTCAAACTTTTATGAAAAATGTTTGACCATATCCGTCCCTATGTTTGTATAGAAGGCTTTTAGACAGGATTGTCCAGTTTTTGTTAGGTCTCACCCATACTGATATGTCTATTTTTTATTTATTATGTCTATAAGAGAGTAACACTGCTGATTTCAAAGCTTTAGTTTTTATGAATACTTCTAATAATTGCTTCAACTGACAGCACAGTGGGAAAGTGGGAGACTCGTTAGCTGTGCTGGTGATATATCTCGCTGGGACCATCACCAGCGTTACCATGATGGTTCGAGCCTGCCTATAGAAAAAAACAGTACTCCTCAAAATCAATCGAGCATTAATAATTTGTTACTTAATAGCTTGAACTACCCCAAGTACTGCCATTAGGATTCATCCTTGAGCACACCTAAATATCTGACCAGCCACCATATGATTGTAAACGCAAGTGCTCTAATGGCTACCACTACTTTCCTGTGTAAGCACAAGTTTTGCTTGACCACTGAAATAGTACACTGTGCATGTGTTAAATCATGAATTTGTGCAGGGGAGCATTCAGTAGGGCTAGCATGATACCAACTCAGGTAGATATACAATCTCCCGTTTTTTGTCCAAAAAACAAGGGACTCTGGAGGCCGGGAATTTGCTATAGGCAGGGAATATTGTAATGGTGTAGCCTTCCCTCAATTACTTACCTCTAGTTATGCTTAGGCCGCTGATATCTTCATTGGTTAGTTTCCAAGACGGCCCGGCTAAAATCAAGTACGGCTCTGGAAATGTTCTGCTTTCCATTCGGGTTAAGACTTTGAGGATAACATCGGAGGGGGCGTGTATGAATACGGCTCTAGCGTCTGGTTTCTTGGTCAAGTCATCAAACAATTCATTCCACTCCTCATCGCTATCGGTCTGAGGAATTTTAATGCTCTGTGCAAGGCAGACATTGGTCTAGATAACAGGGTGGTGAAGATCAAGAAAGAAAGAACCCACTCTGAATTTATCTGCTCTCTGCCAAACTTTGTACGATGATATACAAAATATACACAAAACAGAATTAATCTGCTCCTTTGTCACAAATGATGAAATAGGTAAGAACAATACATGTTGTATTTTCTGTTTGGGCCAAAGAGAACATACCACAACATGCGTCAAATATCAACAAAGAAACACTTGAATGAAATAACATTCATTTAATGTAAAGAATGACAAATCCCTCACTTTTTAGTTATGACGTGTGTATCAGGCTTCTAAAGGATAACAGGGTACATTTCGTATTTGGTATGTAGGTTAGATAGAAGTGGTTTAGGATTGTTGTTGGTATTGGTCAAAGGTCATTTGAGGTCAGCATATGGTCAAAGTCTGAAAGCATTGTACACACAATATCTCAAAAAGTAAAAGTAGCTAAAATAGCACTTACTCCCAGCCTCTCTAGTGTAGTGATGATACTCCTAATAGGACACTAACAGGAAAATGGGCAGGCAGGTAACCCACCCCAGGGAATTAAAATGGGTGACTTGGCAGGGAATTAAAATGGGTGACTTGGGGTAGGCCTACTTATATTTTCAGACTCAGAACACTTTCAAAAGCTACAATGTACTTGATGATTCTCAGATCAAATATTGTAGCCATACTTGCCTAAAGCCCCCCCCCCCCCCAAAAAAAAAAAAAAAAAAAATGGCTATAGGACTTACCCAACTTCCAGCACCAAAGTAACTGAGGGTTGTCCTGAGTCCTGGTGATCCATCATCTAAGTAGAGTAATTGGAAGTAAAAAATTTTCTGTTCGCTCATGTATCGAAAGAGAGGATGGATGTAGCTGATGGAGGATGGAAGGATACGTGCAAAGTTAGGGTATGAGAAGGTATTTACAGACGGGTCGTCCACATCATAACCTATCATAGGGACCTTGTTGCTGCTGACGAGACTGTTGACAACAGCGACCACGTCCAATTCTCTGGGACCGACGATCCCGAAGAAGTGCTCCAGCCGTGTTCCGTCAGCGGATAGACGGGTCGCAGAATGGCCCAAGTCGAACGACCCTCTCTGTAATAGATCGAGGGTGATGTCTGCCGCCCTCTGTGGAAAGTTGCAGGTGTTGAAACCGTCCATTCCGAGGGTTATGCCAGGTAGGAGGTCGGTGTCGTTATTAATGGCTTCGATGGCGTACAGCATGGCTTCCACGTAGAGGGCGCCACTCTCACTGAGGTCACCGCACTGCGATATCTCTTCATTCCATTCGTTGACGGGGAAAAACCCAGCGAGGATTACATCGCCCTCAACGTATGCCTACGCAAGAGGAAAATTGGAAGCTTAGGTTTGCCATAGAAGTGTAATAATAAATCGCCAACAGTATAGATATAATGTACATATTTATACAGGATATTAAGGGAGTTCCCTGTTCAAACATACCAAAGAACATAATTCCATTGCTAATGATGTCGGACAAATCATTCTGAAGGAGAAGCTAATAGAGTGAAATGAAAGAAACTTGTAAGGTAGCAAGAATGCTCAGGATAAAATACGAATGTGGTTTGGAACTTTATATTCATACAAACCCATTATAACATGTACGAGTATAGAGATTTATAGATCTACATAGATCTACGTAGATCAATTTTCTTTTATATTCTTGGAGTTACTGGGAGGATGTATACATCTTTGTATATCTATGTAGATCTATACATCTACCTAGTGCCTCCAAGAGTATAAAATAAAATTTCACCAATAAGAGGAGCTCAAATCAGTCACAGGTGAAGTTGTTCTTGAAGTCTTGCATATCTCACCAAAAATCCATTTTTCCTCTATTTTCTTCCATAATTTTAGACGCTGTTTCAAACCAAGATGGACCGCATCATTCTCCTTCTCCCTTTAGTCCAGAGTTCCTAATTAACTGACTTGTAATAATCGAATTCCAGCTTTAGCTCTCTTTGTTGTGCATGTCTTTAAAATTAGCATAGAAAAACTATCAGCAATATAGGCCTGGCTAGCCGGAAGACAGACTCTGCCATTTCTTCTGTGCACACAAAGAAAGTACTTAGTAGTTTTATGCTATCAAGTATCAAATCAGTAACGCTCGAGTGAACTTGAGGAGGACTGTTTTTTCCTGTAGGCAAGCTTGATCACCGTCATGTAAAAACCTGGAATGATTTTTAAAGCAGCATTTTGCGTCCTTTTCTATGATATTTCTCAACCTCACTGACTCCACTATGCCATAACGACATACATAACTAGCTTATCTATTTATATTTTACTTCAAATGGTGGCATAAAAGTCGAAAAAATGCAACTTTCAACTTTGTTGTTCTCCAAGATATTTTCCGTTGGGAACCCGATAAACCTCGCCCATAATATGAATATTTCAACACTACGAACGTCATTGACAGATACGTAATATAACACAATGCTTGATTTGTGTACAGTCTATATGGCAGTTGTACCAGGGAGTTGCATAACAACTCCCAACGCAAAGTCTTGAATCTATTTTTAGCAACGGCTCATAACTAAACCTGCATCTCTGATTGGTTGAATTCAAACTAGTGGGTTTGGGAACTGAATGCGATTTAATTTTGTATGTGCAATACTCGCCAATTAACGTTTTTGGCAGGGAAAAACTTGGCTAATATCTTAATTTGCTGTTTTGTGATTTGATGTATGTAAGAAACTCGATGGACATGTCAAAAAAGTAGAAAACGGCGACCAAACGCAAAATGCTCATGAATAAAGATACTATTCACTGATTGGTGGAATTCAAACTAGTGGATTTGGAGATATGAAAACTTTGTTGAGGACACTTTTACTCGTTATCGATATAAATCGTTAATTACTCGCTAATTAACGCTCTTGGCAGGGTGAAACTTGGATGGTATCTTAGTTTGCTGTTTTATGATTGATACATGTAAAAAAATCGATGCACATGTTAAAAAGGTGGAAAAAAGTGACCCAACGCAAAATGCTGCTTTAAAAGTAGGCTAATTAATGATGGTTTGTTTATTGCACAGATTCATAGAGGAATTACACAAACCATGACAGGAAGACCTGGTTTTTGCAATCTCTACTCACCACAGCTTCTCCTTCCTTCAGCCTCAAAAGAAAACACTGAGGATCCAAGCAAACTTCTTCACATTGGGAGGCTTGGATTGGAAAATCTGTGAATGCACCAAATACGCCATTGGACCATTCTGTGACCTGAAAAGCCAAAAACAAAAAAAACAAAAAACTAGACAACCATCCATTTCACGGACACAACCAACGACATAGCTGTTTTTGTTTGAAGTTATATATAATAAAGTTATACCCGCAATGCATTTTGTGACCACATGCATGAGCTTTGCCTGCTTTTAAGTTTGTTACACGTCAGATCCAAAGCATGCAGAGTGGTAAAGCAATTTTTGTTGATCTGGTTTCTCTGGTAACTGCACTTGAAAGATCCTTACCATGTGTAGGTAATTAAGGGCAGCCTCAATTGGCCATACCAAACAAACAAGAGATTTAAATTGTGCAAAACGAAAATGTTTATAAGAAGGTGTGATCATTTTTTAAACATCTTCTTTGCACATGTTTACATTTCTCTTTTGTGTTAGTTTTTTTTTGGCGCAAATGTTTAGTTAGGTGTTTTGTAAGGTGAAATTAACAGAGTTTGAGAACATTTTCACCAAAAAAAAAGGGATATCTTGTGGCTGTTGGACAGGGCTTTCGAGGGACAGGAAAAACTCAAGCATTAATATCGCTTGAAAAAACACTGAGGATCCAACTTACTTTTACACATTCTCTTACACAGGCTCCAGACTAGTGGATAAGCCAGTTTGCTAACAGTATTATTTTATTTTTTTAAATATAGCGTAAGAATTAGAAGAAAAAGTTGTTTATTGTGAAAAACATGTCTGGCAAATTATGAGACAACTGCACCTTTTCCAGCAAAAGAAGCAGAGATAGTTCATGTTAGCCTTTGCAGCTATAGTTCACCGATTACACTATATAGAAACTAGTGTGCATAGGTTTGGAAATATAACATATTGTTTAACAGTTTGAGATCTAACTTGCAAAAGAAGTGGCTTTTTAACTCACCAAGTATTTCTGTCCATCAGTATTGTTCAATGCCATCACCTGAAACCGAGTATATTCTGGGTCTCCGCTGGGTTTGAAAGCGACTCTTCCATTGTTTCCGACTTGACTGGCGAAATCCACTTGCTTCAGCCTGGCCAAGTATGTTTCTTGCGTGAATGCAGGCAATTCGTCGCAGGTAGCTTCGTCGCATTCTAACACATCCTTCAGAGCCTGGACGTGGGCATCCACGGAATCGATCACTGGTGCCACGAAGGGGTTCCTCTGGTACGACGTCATATGCTCGGTGATATCTGATTGGTCGCACATGGAACCCTCGCTCCCGTCGAAGCTGCAATCATAACTGCTCTCCCAAAAATGTCGAAACCAAGGGTTGGCTTCCTGGCTGTGAGCTGTCAGGTTCAAATTTTTGAAGTAGCTATCAAATTCGTCGTCGTCTCCTTGCGATGTGTCCAAGCTATCTGGTACAGCACTATAAACTGTCGCTATATTTGAAGGGAAGGTGCGGACAGGGACACTCAGAAATAGATCGAAGGTGACGATGAATTGTAGATCCGATACTTGGTGGTCCGCAGCTTTCATCGCAAGGTCCCTGAAGAAACCAGCCTCGGTTAATACGACCACTGTCTTCACCGTACTGGAGAAGAGACTCCTGTAAATTTCATCGAGGACGCTAACCGAATCGTTCAGTCGGTAATGCTGTGAGACGCACATTCCGGTCTTAGCTGCAGTGTCCAGGAAGAGATTGGACCGCAATGTCGATTCTTCGCTATCGGTAGAGACCAGATAGACATAGCTCATATTTACGGTATTCATAAAGTCTGCCATCACCTTCAGCGAGCAAGAGGTGGAGAGGGAGAGAGGTGGAGAGAGAGATAGATAGATAAAACAAAACAAGAGCAACAAGAGGCAAAAGTAAAACTAGAAAGAATCAATAGAAATGAGTATAAGCCTCCATTTTCAAAACATTTCATTTCTTTTGATAAAGTCAAATCTAGATGTGATATTTAATTAATAATTAATATTTGATAATTGTTTATTATTATTATTATTATAACGTTGACGTAATTATACAAGTCCAGGTTTAGAAACTTGTGCTCATGATAATACCTCATTTCACATCTGAATGTAGCACCTACCCTTATTTCTTCTACATATGATGGTACCCTCCTGGTGACATAATCGAGTCCGAACGTGTCAGACAACGTAAGCAGGTCGGCAGCATATCCTGTAGTTGCAACAAATGCATTAGACAACAAAGTACCTAAAACTGATCCAAGGCCATCGTCATGGGAGCCAATTAAACCTGATGCAATTACCAAAGATAAAAAAAAAGACTTAATAAAACAGCAAATATGATAATCAATTTTCTTAAATTTTTGGCAAAGATGGAAACGTTATTAATTAATTATTGAAATTAAATTCTTGACATTTTGTCTCAGGACATTTGGCATTATACTTTAACTGCATATACAAGCAAAGAGAATTGAACATTTTACTGAAGTTTACTTTATTAATTGGAACCGTCACTCCCCCCCCCCCTAAAAAAATAATATGAGTCCTTTGCACAGAAATTTCAGGCTAAATGACAATGACAACAATTTCTTTCCAGCAATTTTGTACAGTACATGAATGTTTTACAAAGTATAAACGAATATTTTGATATACAATACAATCTAGAGAGACAGGTACAAAGAAAGAAAAAAACATTCATCATGTTAATTGATATAATATTTATGATACAATATTTAAGCTATACAAATGCATGGAAAAGAAGTGCAATGCCTATAGAATGTTTTCCCCATTTTGAATATAATAAATATATACATATATACTGGAGAGAAATTGGTGAATGGAAACAAACTATAAAAAAAAAAATAATAATATAAATGAAAGGGGAAGAAAACTAAAACGCTTATTTGATTGATTTATTTTCAATTGACCGTTTATTTTGTTTTAAAAAACAGGATCACAATATTTATATCTTGCACTTAACCCTGTAGCTAATATAGATCGCCATGTCAAAGGAGTAAAAAAAAAAAAAAAAAAATTTACTTGTTAACTGAAAAAGTTATATTTGGTAGAATTCCACAAAAGTTTTACTGAAAACGCTGGTACAGTGAGAAAACTCTGTTTACTATGCCCGTACCTGGCTTCACTCTTTCTCCACAGCCTTGGAGGACATTACTATCACCCTGACTAATCAAGCGGTCTTTCAGAAATGTGACAGAATGATCCACTGCTGCAGCCCTGGAGTAACAAGTGTCATATGCTTCAAGACCTATAGCAACAATAAAAAAGTACCAGAAATCAGTATGCAACACAGTCATCAAAAATTAGATTCATTAACCATAAAATTTGCATTTTACACCTTTATCAGGGATGTGCCCACGCTGGGCGGCACCGCCCAGCACTATCTTAAAAATCGTGGATCCCGCCCAGCACTATTTTAATCTAAAATCCCGACATTCCTAACAATATATTCAACATAAATTGGGCCTAGCCAATGCCAAAATCATACAGACTAATAATGCATCAGTTACGCATACGAGAAACATTGCTTACGGCTCTCAATCCGTCCCTTGTAAAATCTCTTTGAAACAAACTAATAACTTTTACCAGGTACGTAATATATTTCACTAAAAAAAAAAAAGATGTAAACTGTTTCAAAACTAGTACTTGTGTATGTGCTTTAAAAGCTACACAAGTGCCAGCATTTGGCATCTGAGCACCTTCAAAAATCGAAAAATTGAGGGGGGGGAGGAAGGATGATGAAGGGGGGGGAAGAAAGGGGTGTGCGGGAAGGACGGACCAGGTTTGATGAGAAAGGAGAGTCTGGGTAATTTCACTTGAAACTGTAATTTAAATATTTGTGAAGCATTTGTGAAGCTGGTGTGGGGGGTTGGAGGATATGGTGGGGGCATATTGCATTCCTACATAATCCCCTCTCCCCTTTACAACATCTGCATGTATAAACTCACCTATAGAAATGCCTGGGATTCTTCCTTCTGCTTTCTTAATAGCAAATATAAATGCTTCAAGCAGCTGGATGTTTTGAGGATTGGGTATGACGGTCTCATCACAAATCGTTGAAGTTTCGTCGCCAGATCCAAAAAAGGAAAACATGAAACCCAGAGTGACGTTGCCTTCGATGAGCCCGAGCTTTCTATGACTACACTCTGTGGAATCATGATTGGCACTGACGCCGGCTATGAACACGGCAAGGAGGATGGGTAACAGTTGCATGGTGGTGGGTTCTTCTCCTCCGGCTTACCTGCGGGAATCCAAACAAAAACAAGAAAATAAATAGAAAGAAAAGGAGTAGGAAAGAAGGGGTGGGGAAGGAGGGAGGAGAGGGGGAAAGAGCCAACTCTTAGAGTTGTAGTGAGTCGGTTCAAAGATTGAGTGAGCCGACGGAGTCTTTGTCAGTGTTTTTCCTGCGAGAGTCACTGTGTTATTTCTATGCATGTGTAAATGTTTGACAAACTTGTTCGAGTCACATCAGTTTTAAAGTTTAGTGACTTGAGTCACATGCAGCTTGTTAAAACACTGGCCAATAACTCCCGGCCGTGCCCCTCCCACCCCATAAACAATTGGGACGGGGGACACGACCCACCATTTTCTGAAGTGTAGGGACACGATATCAAATGTTGCCCCCTCGGCCCCTCCCCCTCCGGGTTTAGTGACTGACTCTTTTAGGCGCTATAGGCCTATCAGGCTATTCATGACCCTTGTATCTCGTAAACTTATCTCTTATTACTGTACATTGTGCTTTGTATTTAGTAGTCATGATTATTTTTTATTCTCATCTGTTCAAGCTTCCCCCGATGAAAAACATAACTTTTCAATTGGGTTGTAATATGAAATACAGATTTCATTTAAAGTAGCGTAAATTAAAATGAGGAACCCTGCCCATACCCCACTTAGGCTATCTGCTAAGCCAGCAAATAAAGAAAGCACATGTGATGGATCGTGTTAATTATTTCCATCGTTCTACGAAAGTCTTGACTTTCACCCTTCTTGAATATTCATTATTTCATAGCTTGTTGCCACGCAAGTACTGTCTTGGTAAATGAAAGGTGTTCTTCGTTTACAAATCACGCCTAGTGGTAGTGTTCTACCTCTTGCGTAACTTTCTTGCATAACTTTCTTGCCACAAATCCACGCCACTTGCTATCGAATCTGTAGACAGGAAAGATCCATTCGAATATCCTCCCTGTTTTTATAATTACTTTAACAAAGATTTAATTAGTGTCTCGATCTATACTAGCCATCGAGATGTGAGAGTGAACACCTTTTCACACTGTTGCTGTTTGCTCCACCGCCCTTTTATTTTTATTCTTATGCTTGTACTTTCTTTGAAATCACTGGCCATTAAACCCAGTGGTATTTTGGAACCATGATAGAGAGACGAAGTATAAATTTTGCTTGTTTGTTTCATTTCGTTCGAGTCTCCACAGACACGCATCATTTGCTAGTCTCCTTTCTACAATATTATATTTCATATTTTATAGTATGTGGTAATATCATGTACAAGAAATGTAACACTACATGTACATGTAAATTATATTGTGCATTCAGTTTAGTTTGGAATGCCACTCATCACAATTTTAATTTTTTTGACATAATTACATATTTCATATTTACATTTCATAGTTACATATCTCATAATTACATATTTCCTAATTACATAAGGAGTGTTAGCTCAGTGGTTAATGCCTGTGCCTTCCAATCATAAGATCCCCAGTTCGAGTCACTCCAAGATTAATGTACATATGTCGTCTAGTTACAGAGTTAAATATGAATCTAAGAGACTGACTTTGTTCAGCTTGCGGCTTTGATAAGCCAAATCAGGCTTCTTCGCGAGTTCCTACTTGCAGGAGGATCTAAAATACATACATAGTAGTTTTGAGACAGATACATATATGGTGCTAAGTCTGGGTGCTAAGCTGCTTGTCAATGTTGTTGTTATAACCATGTTACTTGTTATACCTCAAGATCTAGTTTGGTATAGTTACGTATATATATGTTCACAAAATATTTTATTTGTGATTTAACTGATGCCAAGTACAGGGCCATAGCCTGTGGGGGGGGGGAGGGGGAGGGCAGCTGTCCCTGTGAGATCCCCACTTCCTAAATGGGGGTAGGCCTACAATAGTGTGAAATCCTGGACAGGGGTACGCAATTTCACTTAGTTTTGGCAGAATGACCATATCACTTCTTCTGATTTTATTTAGTCAGTATAGTGTGCATGCAACATCAAGATTCTAGGCACGTACTGTAGGAATGGCGTTCAAAAAGTACAAGTTTATTTTAACCACTTATAAATACGGATATGCATGATTGCAGATGCGATGACCTTGGGTTTGTTTGATTTTCACAAGTTTTGTTAGGCTAATAATAAACGTACAGGGCTAGCTCCTAAGATTTCACCTGCGTGAACAAGTGTAGCATTCTCATGTGAAACTTATATCATAAATAGTTTGTTGCATCTATAGATGTTTAATATAGGCCTATCAGTTTCATTGTTAGCCCCTTTATCAGTGCCCCAATAGTTTAACAAAGAATTGAGGCACAGTCCCTTACACCGCCCACCCAATCAGCTCATCCACCCCCTCCCCCAACCCCCGTAGGCCCTTTTTGGCATGTAAAACAAAGAATGATAACACAAACCCAACCATTAATTTACACATACATTCCCTATATGGCTTCCCATCAGCATCTAGAGGGGTTCGGCTACTATCAGAATACCCTAGTGTACTATTATACCTTCAAATGGACCTGTGTAAAACAGTGAATATATCAGAGGTTATAAAGCGACGTAAAGTCCCAGTTTTTCCCCTACAAAGTTATTTTATGAAGATTTTTTTATTTCTTCTAATGAATATGTGTAAATTTCTAGAACATGAGATCTCAAACTTAAGAATGTTTAGATGCAACTTACAAGGCCTGGGACGTGCCATTTCTGGTTATCTGGGAGGCATTTTTGGCAAATATTTTCTTGCTGTGCTACGTGCCAACCAATGATGGCACTCCACTTAGTGTCATGATGGTCCCTTTTGGGAAATGGCCCAGCCACTGAAACTTTCTTCAAAAATGCCCTGGTATAAACACACATGTAACATTTGGAAGATACATGTCTTTCGCTGTTCCTCAACTCTCCCCATAGGAGGTCTACCCAGGGTACAGCCCTGAAGTATCTTTATATTATAGGTTTTTATGTTTCCGATAAAGTAAATGTGCCCAGTGTTTCTTAAACATGGGTCTAATCACTATAGTCAGATGTGACTTATGTTAAAATATATTTATGACTGACACATCAATTCAGGGACCAAACAGTAACAAACTTGAAGATTTGTAGTTGTGAGTCCCCCCCCTGGACTGACTGGGACTTCACTCCTGGACCCTATCAGGGGCCCTAAAGTAGGCCCCTGGACCCCCCCGATAGAGGCTTTGTGACAAGGCGATTGCAGACTCCTTCAGTTTTATCCATGTTCAGTCATTTATTTCCCCCATCCCCATTTTTCAATTCCGATTGACACCCCTGCCCCCTTCCAATAATAGGTGGAAGTTGTCACAATATTGTTTGATTTACACCTTTAGATCATTGATGCACTGTCACATGGTGATAATTACTGTTCAATAGTACCTTTTATGCATACATTCTGCTTCATAATTTGAACAAGAAACAAAAAGAAAGAAAAAAATTGACTAATCATAAACACAAGTTCTTCATCTGGTGGGGGGGGGGGGGGTTCAGTATATTGAGTAGAATCTACAATTTTTTTACCACAATCACCTTACTAAAAGAGCTGCAGTTTCAATATCATTAGTGAGGTGAAGGGTCTGGGAGATATCGAACAATCAGCATCGTCATGCATGATTATAATACATGCAACCACAGATCGGTATTAACAAAATGAAAAAAGAAAAGAAAAAAATATGACCGCAGACGTCAAACAAACATATATATATAGTGGAAAGGCATTGTTGATGGTTATAACATCGAATCTGAAAATAAGTCTGACATCAAAATTAAAATTAGCTCCAAACAATAAAACCGCACACTGGATTACTAACTAGAAAATAAAGAATGAAAATATGACTCATTCCACCAATATCGATGCAAAACCATTTTGTCTCAATTAATGACAATGGTGTTACCACCTACGTGTTATTACACAATGAGATTTTTGCAAGAATCATGGTAGTCAGCTTGAAGCGAATAAAATACTAAGCTATTGACCGCCATCAAATAATGCATGGTTATAAAGGAACCATAGTTTGAACAGTTCAACTTGTCAGTTTAATATTGTCCCGAGTAAAAATATATCGCAGCCTTTTTCATCCATAAAAATGGTAATTTTCAAGAGCCCCTTAAGTGTAAATACCAGAAATTAGTCTGTCTTGTTTCATACTGTATGTATCCAAGTGTGATTTTGTTGAATTGCAGAGTTAAACAGATGTATATATACACCCAGTTAGGACATTTATTTCTATATATATATATTGTAGTCATGTCCCACTTCAAAGCACTCATACTGTCAGTATGAGCAGTATGAATATCATATTTCAATCAGATTATGGTTAAGAACTGTTTGCACTGTCCATTCCAGTGCTTTGAAGCATAATATTGGGGGGCGTGGGGGATGGGAGGGGAGGTGACAGTTTAGAGAGGTATTAGCAATAGCAAATTGTCACAACTGGCTCGTATATACAGGCCTTACATTTGGATTATCATGGCATATCTGCCATCAAAGTGGTGAAAGGATGACACTACCCTAATGTAATTGACATTCCAGTATTGGCCCCATGGTCAAGAGTGTCACATATATGTTTCAATGTTTGCAACTTAAACCTTTTGTCACCCAAAGGTCAGTGTTTCAACATGCATGGTGAGTTGTAACATTGGTTGCAATTGTGGTGGAAACATGTTACAAACTGTTCTATTTTTGTATTTTATTTGGGGAATAACCTATACGTTTCCCTTTCTATATTATATTAACAATATAAAAATTAGCTCTAACAACAGGTAAGGAGGTTCAGGTAAGAAAATATATATATATATTTTGGAACATTTCCAAAAATAAACAATCGACTTGATGAAAATTTTTAATAACGATAGGAAACCACAACTCGCTTAAAATAGAATAGGAAGTTTGATTTCTTTGAAACTCTCCACTTTGCTTTTGGCATGTGATGAATACAGACATGTAGTAGAAAAAAAAAAGAGTTGAAACTGCATTTCAATTACCGATTTACCGCCAGCTAGTAAAGGTTCATTTCGTAGACAAACCTATGAAATTGTCTTAATTTGATCATTCATATTATAGTATTATTTTCAGTGATATTCACTACGTTTGTAAATTTATTGGGAAATTTCAAGACGGACCCTAAGGCAAAAAAAAAAGTGTTTAATTCATTGCTGTTTGTACTGTTTTTGTACCACTTTTGTTACAGAGTTTTTACTAGAGAGTCAATTCAGGGAGCTGTTTAACATTGTTAACAGTTTCACAGTTATTGGAGGTTTGAAGTAAGTTTGTCACAATTAGAGCCCAGCAGGCACTATGATTCCTTGCTAATATTGAATATTCAAGTGTTGTATGTCATTGTCCAATATCATAATATTTATGCCCACATATGTACCAGCTATTAACCAACAACTGTATTCCAAGTTTGGATATATTCTGAATTTGATCCCAAAAATACTTGGCCCAAACAAAGTGGCTCAAACATATATTTGTCCCCAAAATAAAACTCCCAAAAATTGTATTATGTAAATATTGGGTCCAAACAATTAGACCCCAAAGAATGTGTGTCCCACAATGCATCTGAAGTGGAAATATTATTTGAGCCCACCTAGCCCAAAAATGGGCCTGGAATTTTTTCGGGCCCAGATGGCCCCAGAAAATAAGGCTTACATGTATCAGCTATAAACCAACAATTTTGGACCACATTCTACATTGCAATTAATCTTCCCTGCCTAGGGCGGCAAATACCACCCAGTCCGCTGGTTTTGGCCAAAAACAGGGGAGATTGAAAATTTACCTGAGTTGGTAATGCTAGCCATACTGAATGCTCCTCTGCACAAATTTATGATTAAACACAGTGTGCTATTTCAGTGGTCAAGCCAAACTTGTCTTCACACACAGGAAAGTAGTGCTGGCCTTTAAAACACTGTGTCTTACAATCATATGGCAATTAATTAGGCTCAAGGATGTAAGCTAATGGCAGTATTTGGGGTAGTCTATGCTATTAATTAGTAACAAATTATTAATGCTTGAGTGAATTTGAGGAGGACTGTTTTTTATAGGCAGGCTTGACCATCATGGAGTATGATATAACATCAGATTTTTGAGGCAAATGTAATGCAACATGTACATCTTTATTAACACAATTCCATAACAACTTCCTGTTTAACATTACCTTTCCTTCTCTGGTATGAGCCTATAAACATTTCTTACTATTTTCCAAATTAACATTCTGTTGGTGTTTCAAAGGTCATCTGTTATTTCTGCCAAATTTTTATTATATTTATATATTATGTGGGTTAGTAGGGGTTGGGGTGGGGAAGGATGGGGGAGGAGTGGGGGCTGGGTTACAGAGCATCAAATATAGAAAGCACACTTATTTTCTCTCCTAAACTATAAAAATCACCAGAATAGGTTCAGTTTGATGTTAAATAAAAATTATAATACTTAATTAACTCACCACCAGCTTGAATAGTTCTAGGACAGAAGTAAGAGTACAAGCTTCGAAGAAAAATCAGTCAATTTTTGCCACATACGTCAACTAGCTGTAGAGTTACTGACTACAACATGTAATCTCATGCGCTGGAACACAAGCAAACCTGGAACCTGTTGTCCTTACCCCAATTTTGTGTTTAAACTACAATTTCGTCCATGATTCGACTGTTGAATGGTCTCATACTGCAGTACTTGTTTTTAGAAGTCTGAGTTTACTGAAGCAGAAAAGAATTTTTGCAAGTTGATTTTGGTGCCAAGCAGAGCTTGATGCCAACTCACGGTACAGTGAACATATTGTCCTATTGTGTATGCATATACTGAGTACTGGACCAGGTATGATCAGAGCAGAAAGGACTGACGTACGTACATTCATAGCCTGATGCATTCTTCAGAAATATAGAAAAATCTAGGTTCCTCTTAAATTAACTTTGTTAACACACACACGTAACAAGATGGAAGAAAAAAAGCAAATTCATTTGTTAAATATGTGCTCCGGCTGTTATGACTAAATGACTGACGTCAGTGTGAAGGAAGTTGTTCATTGAATTAAACAAACTTTTAGTTCTAATAGTGGTTCATTCAGAGGTTTGTATACAGCTAAATTAACTGTTCACCTAAACTTAACTGGAATCAGTTTTTTGCCTCAAAGAACAAAAAAAAAAACCTAAGTCAAAGTAAAATCATGATTAAAGCTAATAATCTGAATCCAATGTTGAAACTATTTCTATTAAACTCTTAATAGACAGACATACCAAGTTTTCTTCTTAATGGTAAAATGTGAACCACTCCTTCAGTACAACCGATAAAATTGTAAGAGAAAACAGCTGTGAGCAGAAGATTTCCCCACATATTCAAGACCTCATAAGTATTTAGATTTTGATAACGCGAATTGCACACATGAAGGTCTAATATAAATTGTAAATTGAGGTGACACATTTTTGGGGGCATAAACCGCAGGTGTTGTAAAGGTGGGTCTGGTCATGGAGCTATTCGGTAATAGCTCCATGGCCTGGTTCACCAAAATACAGGAGGCCTACAAAAATAATCATCCGTGGCACAAACTGTTGATTAAAGGGTGTGAAGACTCCCCCAAAAAGAAACGTCTAATGTCAGTAATTTGACCTAGTTTTGAATGAGGTGTAACAGAAGTGTTAATCACCACCATCAATCCCAGAAAATACACACACAGCTTGCTACCGTCGGTAATGAGACACTAGTGTACAGTCAGTACATACAGCTACAGTCAATACCCACAGCACAGTGTACAAACGATACAGTGATGGACATCTCAGGTCCAGCTAAAGATAACAAGGTATCACATTTCATTACTGTCTGCATTTTGTAGCGACACGAACAAAACATCACTTGCAAGCAACAGAAAGTTAACTTTTTCAAATGGCCGCACTCGGTTTGGGGCGAGTCTTCAATGCCTTTAACTTGTCTGTATGTTTGTTTGTCTGTCTGGTTTTAAGCAGAAAGCACCGCAGTCAGACATTTCATGAGCTAGACAAATGGCAAAGTTTTATTGCCGTCTGAGATGACCAAACCCTTTGGAGGTTTTCAGAATTCATTGTAACTATTAAAAGGATACCACATGGCATAGCTAAAATGATGAATTAGTATTGCCCTTCATAACTCTGAAGATACTGAAATGAAAAATAGTGGTATAGGTCTATGATCCACCTGGATTGGAGTTTCACTGGCTCAACTTAGCTAGTGTTATATTCACCAGCCAGACCTACAGTATACACATCTCTCCTACACTAGCTGGTGTACATATTAGTCATTTCTTCAATTGCTATTTTGCTAAATTGTTTTCTAACAACCAAAGTTTGCTGTTCAGACAAACAAAAGGCAAGACAACGTCTTTCCGAGAGAATTTGCCACAACAGCCGTGCAGCTTGTCGGAGCCTACATGACACGTTAACGTTACTGTAATATAAAGACAGTAAACAGAGGAATGAAATCCTGGGGAGCAAGTTGGAAGAGAGTTACGGAAAGAGAAAGGGAGGCTGAGAAAAGGGGAAGAGAGGAACATGGGGATTTAAAAAAACCAAATGTTGGTTATATTTTTTGGGCAAGTCGTTACAGCCCCCCCAAATCAAATTGGGCTCCTACGCCTATGAGTATACCTTAATCATACTGGCAGGAACTTTGCTGAGATTCAGACTTTACAACGCAAGATTGTATTAGACAAGAATAGTTTTCGAAATGAGCCACAATGGCTAAGCGAGGGGAGGGGAGGGGGCGGGAGGGTATTATTTACATATTTACATCAACTCAATATATGATAATGGCCTGTGACTAACCAAATGATACTATCAAAGAGACCTGGGACTAGGAATCTGTACTATGACAATTACATACACTATTGTGACTCAGCAACCGACAAAATTGAGAAAGCAAACAATTGAACCAAATATGGTAGCATTCTTTCAGACTTAGATCATGCATTTACTACAAAAACAGAACCAAATCAAGAGGCCAATAAGGGAAAAATCTCAAAAGGGAAAAAATTACCTTCAACTCAAGACTTGTCTCAAAACAAACTAGCTAGATTTGGATCCAGTGTATTCTACTACAGCCATGCTGGAAGTTTAATTGATATGTTGAAGTCACAGCAAATAAATGATTTGGGAAGTGATGCCAAAAAAATATCTATTTTTTTATCATCATGCACACATTATACAGTGAGCAAAAAAATCATAATAATGATTAAAAACCTACAAGACTAAATTTTTGCAGCATATACTAGCTCAATTAACTGTCTCTACACTGAAAATAGGTACCTTAACATCTAGGTTCTTCTTTCTCCCTCCCCCCCCCAACAAACAAAACATATACGGTACAAATAGTATATGCCCCACGGTTGAAATATTTTACACAAACCTTCACTTGTGGAAGATGTTTTCACTATCTTCTTAATATCTACTGTCACCAGAAGTGCAGAAGATGTTGTCTGTGGAATATCCCAGTCATTCAATGTTTCCATAAACCCTTTACAAATTCAAACATATATTACTGTACCTGCATTGAATATACAGATATGCACTGTATGCATTGCCAATCAACTAGACAATGCTGTACAGCCATCTATAGGTGTGAACGATATAGATTTAAAAAAATAATACTGTTAGATTTTGGAAACTAGGACTACTCGTCTGTTTCATAGCGAGGGGAGGCCTAGGCCTAGGCTCCACAGATATTTGTCTGGCTTCCAGAAATGGTCAGAAAAATGTTTTTTTTTAAAAAGGTTCTGCCTGCCTTCTTGGAAAAGCTTTGGGTCCCCCTAAAACTAGAACAGAAACTACGAGAAGTCTAGCTACGCCTCTGCTACTCATGATCCATATAATCGATTAGGTTTAAGGTCAGTCAGTGGTGGGACACCAGGTAAATTATCGTTAATAATGGGTACTACTAAAGTGTCTAGACCTGTTCGCTATTGGGCTTTGTGTCGAGAACACCTGTCACAACTACTACGTCTAATGGCATATTATCTATGTTACATGATCGTCAAAGCACTACAGAATTCAGCTAGTAAAGCAGCTACGGCAGAATAACTAACGTTTTAATAGAGTTGGTAAATATACAGTACTTTCATATCGTTATTCATGGTGTTGGAGTACATTCATGTACCTAATAGCTGGGTGACGTATGCCTCCAAAAAAGGAAAAGGTAACATAGTATTTGTGTAAGTTAGGCAATATATGTAAGTTTATAGGTTGACAGGGCGGACAAAATCGGTAAATTAATGAGTTTTATGAGGTCTTCTTTAAAGTTTATCATGTAGAGTCACTGGCAGAGTTGCAACTGGTTAGTTTGTACATGGTGTGATATAAAGTACAAACAAAATGTTAGTAGGCCTATAGGTCAATTGTACAAACAAAGTATAACAGAGTTGCAAGGACATAGTTTGTACATGGTGCTATATCAAGTACAAACAAAATGTTAGAAGGCCTATAGGTCAATTGTAAAAACAAAGTAAAACAGAGTTGCAAGGAGATAGTTTGTACATGGTGCTATAAAATGTAGTACAAAAAACATGTTAGTATAGATCAATTGTGCAAACAAAGTTTAATAGAGTTGCAAGGAGATAGTTTGTACATAGTGCTATATCAAGTACAAACAAAATGTTAGAAGGCCTGTAGGTCAATTGTACAAACAAAGTATAACAGAGTTGCAAGAAGATAGTTTGTACATGGTGCTATAACATGTACAAACAACATGTTAGTATAGATCAATTGTGCAAACAAAGTTTAATAGAGTTGCAAGGGGTTGGTTTGTACATGGTGCTATATAAAGTACAAACAAAATGTTAGTAGGCCTATAGGTCAATTGTACAACATATAACAGCGTTGCAAGCAGATAGTTTGTACAGTACATGGTGCTATAAAATGTACAAACAAAATGTTAATCAGGTCAATTGTGCAAACAAAGTATCATAGAGTTACAAGGGGTTCGTACATGGTGCTATAAATTTACAAACAAAATGTTATTATAGGTCAATTGTGCAAACAAAGTATCATAGAGTTGCAAGGGGTTTGTACATGGTGCTATATAAAGTACAAACATGTTAGTATAGGTCAATTGTACAAACAAAGTATAACAGAGTTGTAAGAAGATAGTTTGTACATGGTGCTATAAAATGTACAAACAACATGTTAGTATAGATCAATTGTGCAAACAAAGTTTAATAGAGTTTCAAGAGGTTGGTTTGTGCATGGTGCTATATAAAGTACAAACAAAATGTTAGTAGGCCTATGATCGGTCAATTGTACAAAGTATAAGAGCGTTGCAAGCAGATAGCTTGTACATGGTGCTATAAAATGTACGAACAAAATGTTAATATAGGTCAATTGTGCAAACAAAGTATCATAGAGTTGCAAGGGGCAGCTTGTACATGGTGCTATAAATTTACAAACAAAATGTTAGTATAGGTCAATTGTGCAAACAAAGTATCATAGAGTTGCAAGGGGTTGGTTTGTACATGCATGTGCTATATAAAGTAAAAACAAAATGTTAGTAGGCCTATAGGTCAATTGTGCAAAGTATAACAGAGAAAAACAAGGAATTTTGTAATGTGACTTTACAAAAAATTTGCAAGAATTTTGTAAATTTTGTAATTGAGTGATGCAAGAACATTTATTTGTTACACCATGGTTTTCATAGGTATGCATGGTTCTATCTGTATTTACTATATACAATGGCCTATACTAGCATAATGAACCTTTATAGTAGTAGTATAGAAAATATTAGTACAAACCATAGCCTGTACTGTAGCTCACAGACATGGGTAATATTCGTACAAGGAATGAAGGACTTCACAATAGACTCACGGTTGATGAACAAGTTAAAAGAAGAGTCGATTAGACAACAATACAGAGTTGCTAGATCGCAGGAATATGTATACACGCATAAAGCATACACAACAATCTAATTTTAGCTCTGGAACAGGCAATCTCCAACTTGAAAACTTGTGTTTTATTATGCTACAAGAAATGAAAGTACAAAATATGGACAAGGAATGGCACCATGGAGAGTCCAAAACACAGCTACCGGATGAGGCATTACGCATCAAGTTTGCAAAGTATAAATAATTATTATAACAACTTATAGTCAACAGTCAACATCTCATAAATTAAGCACGTTGACATTCAATTCATCCTTGCAGTGAAAATAGATTCTGAAATTTAACAGCCTAAACTGTTCTTTTTTAATCAAAGGGTCATATGATGTGTGGGGGGGGGGGGTGGGTTGCAGTAAACTGTAACTTTTGGATTGATTTTTCTTCAATAAATACCTTGGATGGATTCATAGTGCACGTTGTTTATAATATTATATCTTATAAATTGTTACCACTTTTTCAAATGCAACTTTAATCCACACACTGACTGACACATCTTTAACAAAAACACCTAACATTTCGACAGAGGAAATAGGCTAGGAAACAGGCTAGGAAACATCAATTTTTAGGCACTTTTACAAATTGTTTCACTACAAATAGAAGTACTTCTACATTTTAATTCAAGTCGGCTAGGCTAGGTCACAGGCGGTCCTAGCGTTCACCACATTTGGCCTACCGTGTGGCTAACGTGGGGAGCGCCAGTGTGGGCTAGGCCTAAGTCGAACCAAGTGTTAAACAGCTGTTATTGTCTCCATAATTATTTACGCCGAAATGCCGTTTGTGAATTTATTAATTTCTGATAGAATTCACTATTAGGGCCTAGCTTACAGTAGCAATCAGCTCCAGTGACATCTCAGTCTTTTTGGTAAGCTGTCCACGGAGTCACCGAACCACCGGCACGGCACCTTCAGCAAGAGCCAATCATATTTTGTGTTGGACGCAGAGAGTAACATTAATTTTACAACTAGACAGATGTACGGAAGCGTAGAAGGGACATTGCATTGACGAGTTACCAACTTGACAAAACAATTTCTGCAAATTGACGAGTTGCACACTTACTTCGTATACCATCTCGACAAGATGACAAAATTCAGAAAATTGACGTTTTGACGAGATAACGGATCACGTCAATGCATCAATTTTCTGAATTTTGTCATCTTGTCGAGATGGTATACGTAGTAAGTGTGCAACTCGTCAATTTGCAGAAAATTGATGCATTGACGAGATCCGTTATCTCGTCAAAACGTCAATTTTCTGAATTTTGTCACGTTACCATCTCGACAACTCGTCAATTTGCAGAGTCAAGTTGGTAACTCGTCAATGCAATGTCCCTTCTACGCTTCCGTACAGATGGCAACGATGATGATGACGACGACGACGATGATGCCATATTGCCATATGCCCTGAGATTAAAAAAATACCTTGCTTTACATTTGTGCCTTGGGAGCAGAGGGGGGGGGGGGGTGATAAGGGTACTAGACGGAATGTGAACATCGGAAAAATGGTGAAGTCCAAAAATAGAAGACAGAGATGGGAAATTGCCACTCTCCTTTCACACATCCTACTTTCTGTAGCCCAATCCAGCCTGAGCGTAATACGTTAATATGTTTACTGCATCTAAAAGATCCACGAAGAGGGAATATATAGGAGGAAATCATTGAATATGTGCATACATATGTGCAACTATACAGTGCATTATGTGCCTTAGTTTGTATTTGTCAATCAATCTTTGACTACGGTCATCCTTATTATTGAGGTATTTCATAACATTCTCATGTTGAATGTAAGTCTGATGGTTAATGTAATGAATGGTGGTACCATGTTGTGCGATAGCAAGGCTAAAGATAACGGTAGACACTATACTCATTGTAAGTCATGAATCTTTGTTCAAGTGGCGGCAAGTGGAGGGAGGTGGGGGGGGGGGGGGACATTGGCACAGTACCCAGTTTTGTGAAAACCCTCAAATTTGGCCTCTTTATAAACAGGAAGGCAAAAAGTATCAGTATCGATTTTCATTTATCGTATTAATATATTTCTTTTTTGTTATTTTCAAATTTACCATGTTGTTGAAAATTTATTTAGAAAGTGCGCTGTTGTGATACGGAACTTACGGAGGTCCATGTAGTCGGAAAGCTTTGAGGAAACTTAGTGGTTTGCTCCCTCAAATCAGAGAAATATGCCCCACTGCCGCCCCCCCCCTCATTCAATGTGGAATGGTAAGAAGTTGAAAAGGCAAAGAAACTTTTTGGGGTGGAGGGGAGGGGTGGGGAGGGTAGCGATTGAGTGTGACATACCTCCACTGTGTAACATGTAGAAAATAAAAATCCTTTTGCTTTCTAAAGTTGTTTTTTTTTCAACTTTATTAGTAAAGAACGAAATGAAGAAAAGACACGTGAAAATGTGTGGCTATTTCACAGCATATATCCTTATAGTCAACATTGAGCACAATCTTTGGAATGTTACCGTGACCGCGAAAACTCGACACAAGCTGCAATATAAATTAAGGTGAAAACTATTACAAGCCTACCACTAAAAGCGTATAAATATAGGAACAACCAATCAAAGCAAAATTTAAAATGACAAACAAACAATCACTTATTGGACTAAATTAAGCACAGCTTATACGTGCATACAATATAATGTTACCAGCGATAAACGCGCTAAAATCACATGCTGTGGTGGTAACTATAAAACTTATATGTATATCATAAAGCCACACATTACAACAAAGACATTTTGGGGCTATTCAACTGGCGTGGTATATACCCTAGCGCTATAAAGACAACTGAAATTTTGTTTTAGAATAACTCTGAGAACTTTGAGCCCTCAGAAAAATTTAAGGCATCAAAATAAAAATTAAGATAATATAAAAAAAAAAAATTCAATGTATGACCTCATAGCCTATGTAAAGGGTAGTGCGCAACTGTCAAGTTACAGGATTGTTAATCAATTGAGCTAAGACAATGAAGTATATATGAAATGTTGAAGAGGAAGTCATTAATGATTTCATTCCTTTTACAACATCTCGCTCGGACACTCTTCGTGTGAATGTAAAGCCCACAAGTGAAACGCACATTGGAAGGTTTCCAAATTGACTTTACATAAGTTTATGAACTACATCGATTACTGAATTTTTCAATGAAATCAATTTGCTCTATAGAATCAGGAGCACTTGCTGGCATGTAGAAGCAGACGTGAAATGATTCTGTGTAGCATAGCCTACCACCTGTGATATATCGCTTTTAGTGATGCCAATCGGACATAAAATGTGCACTGTCACGATATCATAATACACTTATTAATATATCCAAACAGCCTGGTCTGTCAATTGCTCTCACCGCAAACCTTGAAAGTTGAGGAAGTATGTACAACCCTCCCCTCACCTTCACCGCCTTTTATCCTTTGTCTCGTAAAGCCGCAGGCCGCAGCGTATTCAGAACATCAAGTTCATTACAATAGAAAAAGTCAACAGTAACGTCACACAATCAAAGACAGAATTGACAGGTATACAACCAAAGACTTCACATAAACTTCGGTAATGAAACCAGTTGATTGCTTTTATTATTGCCAATTTCAACGTATCGATATTTCTCGTATGATTTCAGATTTGTATACCATTTCGCCTTCTGACTGCTTCTAATTTGCAAGCAATGATATTCACGTATTTAATGTATTACTCTTATAGATACATACAGGTAAGCTGTACCTTTAACTTATCCTATGATACTGAAAGACAACATACGCAGTCCGCTGTACCGAGATCTTGCTTTAGTTTTCTATTACTGGGAGTGTCGGAATACGTTGATAAGTGTTTTGTTTACGCAGGACTTTTACCATGACGACACTCATCATCACCAATCCTACAGTGAGGACTACACAAAGAGCAGAGATGGCCACCATAAAGGTACTAGAACCAGCAGTTACCTCATCGGATGAATGACCTATAAAAGAAGAGCGAGAATAAAAGGTGACTATAAATTCCTACAATATGAGGTCTGTAAAAGCTACCGTATAGCTCAGGGCTAGCGATATCAGAGTAAAGTTCCCGGATGGTGGTCTTAGAAGATACGGTAGCGGCCTAAATATAAGTTACGTCTTGAGAAACATATACATTTACATTCATATATAAATATTGTTTCGAAAAGGAGTGACGTACCATGTTTGGGAAAGTGTTGAGAATGGGGACTGGGGAGGTGACGGCGTTGAGAAATTAACGGGTTGCAATATAACACACACATTGTCACACCCACACATACTTATTTGATACTGACGTGTTCCAAACGATGACTACTTACCACTTTCAGCTACGGTTTTACTTTCCCAAAGTTTGATAGGGCCCTGCATAATTCTAGTAGGTTTCCCGTACGGTGTATCTACCGATCTACGATGTCGGCCTACCTCACAACCTTGACTGCATTCAGAGAACGCATCCGTGACGTCACACAAAATAACCTCACAATGTACCCACACCTGTAAAATACAACCATTTACAAGAATGAATTGACTAGTGAAAATCTGATTTAGCGTGAATAACAGTTTAACTTTAACAAGTAATACTATAAAAGTACGTGTAATCAACATATAGGAAACATGAAGATAAAAAGGGAGCTGAGAGGTAATTATTAGAACATGAGAAATACGATGTACCCTTCATACCCTAATCAGTGCTATGTTCCAGTAAATCAAATCAAATGGGCTTTTTTTCCTTATCTGGAAAGTGTCTCCTAAATTGGTTAAACAAATCAAGAATTAAATTGAATTGCCTAAGCGTATATGTAGTGTATGGTTTAAAATATTTAGGCCTTGCCTTAACCTTCAAATGTGGCTGTTTAAATGTGGCTCTCTATCAGCCTTATATATTTTTTAATAATCTGGAGCGAATACCGTACACAACGTAAAACAGATACTTGTTAGCTGTAGCCACAGGCCTGACTTCATGATATTTCTTAACAACATGATAATAACCATTACACTTAGGGCCTACTACACACACATACAGAGTATAGGATGACCAATATGGAAGTATTGTATATCATATCCCATTAACTATTGCAAATTGATACTCTATAGGTAACCTAACCGTTTGTAATGTTCCGAACGAACGTTGTAAAGTTTATCGTTTGCTTTTCTTCTCTAAGATACATATAGTTAACTCGTAAGTTCTGCTATTAAGTTCGTAAGTTTTGTTATAACAATAAATAAATACATAGTATAGGTACATTATATTTGTCTTTGAATGGTCACATAACCATCTTTGAGGTTTGGTACACCCACTGTTGTGACCAAATAGCTAAAAACTAATATATTATATATAAATTAAATAATTCATATAATGTTTTGTTTTTTATCCATCTGATTTCTATGCGTATTTATTTGTCTGATTCAGGAAACATTCTACCGAGACTTTCAACAGAGGGCGCTGTTTTTAAATATTTCGGCGCGTTAGCAACAGCAGGAAGGAGAGAAGCAACAGTTAGTTACCTGGGAGGTAGCACTACCGAGATCCTGACGGAAACGAAAGCTGGCGATTTCGAAGTCAGCTTGTGTCGGACTCTCTGGTGTTAAGACACGTACTGCTGCGTTATTTACCCCACACCTGTAAAGAAATGTTTGAAACTTGTCAGTTCTATCTGAAAAAATATTGTGTTAAACTTCATTATTATTACCTATTTTTAATTTTTGTTGTCTTCTCTGTACATGAACACATGCTAGACACAGCTATTCGTCTTTCGATATTCAAACAATATTCAATAAAGTCGACTTTGTGTAGGGAAATCTAGACTTCCACACAGCAATGTCTTTAAAAGGTCATGAGTAATAACCCCAAAATATGCTAGATATTCTGATAATGGTCACCCAACGATTACATTTCAAGAAGCACTTTATTGCCACTATGAAATGTAGTTACCCATAAATTAGACATTTCAATGTCTATTATAACACTCCACCTGAATTTCTGCGCAAATGTAGAAGAATCATAAACCCATGTAAAGTGCTTTTGAAAACTTGTCACTTAGCAATTGTCATTAGCTTGTCAAAATTTGGGGACTACAATGACGACTTTTTAGGACGGACTCTTAGTACGGTAACCCTACGACATATTGTTATGTACGTTCGATACCAAAACCAAGTTAGTTTGTCATGTTAGGAGTGCATTGCTTTAGTGCTTAATTATTTGCATTGCTTTACTTTGCTGAAAGTACTACAAATTGAGTCCATTTTCGCACAGTTTGGTAATACATTTGATATATTACATATTATGGAATTGGGATAATTCACACCTCTGATGTAGCAAATGTTAATACCTATCTTCAGTACGTTACATGATCTCACACGCACGAATGGAAAAATGAAGAGAAAATGGCTAAAGACAAACAGAAAAAGAAACAGGATGGATTTGACTGCTGTGTCCAGATTTCTTCATATATAGGCTAACGTAGTCTATACATTTATACTAAACTTGTTTTTGTTTATAAACAGTTATTACTATTATTAAGAGTGTTATTAAGTGTTAACTTTTGATACTACGGTGATGACAAGTAAAAGGTTTGACACTTGTTAACTGCTCTTGTCAACGCCTCCTTAAATGTATCTCAAATTTATTAGCAATTAAACTTAATATAGGACCATACCACATTTATCTATAGGTCCTAATGCAGGGCCCATATGTCAAGTATCAAGTAGAGAACCTGCCTGCCTGCTGGCTTTGCTGCTAATCCTTTCTCCCCACCACCCCAACCCCCCCCCCCCCATCACCGATCATCTAATGTAACAACTCACCCATCTCGTATAAACTCGTAGACCACTGCATCGTCGTAATCTGGCGATGGTGTCGCTCGGCAACTGCGGAGATGGATTTCTAAATTGCTCGCACCTTTGACCAACTCGGCTCGGAAGTACAAATCTGTTCCGAGCGTCGCCTCTACTGGGTACGAGTAGTACCTGGTGCTGTAATTAATATCTGTATACATGGCAAAGTCGTATTCGAAAAGTCCGCGTTCACGTTTTATGATGACGTCACTTATCGTCACAAAGTGAGACTGTAATTTCTTGAATCTGTCGTACTGACACGTGAGAGGTATCTGAAGGCTCATGTATTCAATGACACTATTGTTGTTGTTTATGTTGATGACCGCATTTTTGTAAAAACTGTAAGTTGAATTTTCCTGAAAAAATAATAATAATAAAAATAGTAATAGTAATAGTAATAATAATAACAATAATAATAATAATAATATGTAATAATTATTTTTACAAATCTAATATTTTCTAGACATCAAACGTGCTGGAACAGAAACTTATATGGTTTTTTGTTCTGATACATGAAATTCAGGACTCTTGCTAACAAGCTAGAGAGACCATCATTCCTCACCGCTAATAACCACCAAAAAGTACACTTTTTATATTTACGAAAAGACAACATTTTCCATCATAATTCTCTTAGTCATAATTTAGTTTCCATTCCACGGGATTATGTTAAGTTAGGGCAGGACGATGTTTGATTACATTGGTCACCACTGGTACTACTTACCAAATAAACGGTACCACATCCCGTGAGAGAGCTGTTCAGGCTTATATATGATCCACCATTATAAAACCCTCTGCATTGGGGGTCGTTGGCATCACCAGCCAAATGGATCTCGGAGGGGTGGAAATCACCTCCTATAAATGCCGTCGGGATATCCACTTGGAAATAAGAAGCTTCGCAATGAAGAACGATTTCTAGATCAACTGGAGCTTGAATGAAAAATGGAAAAAGAGAAAAGTGTACCGACCAAGTATTGGAAACTATATACAATACTATACCGAAATACAGGCAAAATGATCACATTTGTTAAAAAATATCTCATTCTTATTATACAACTAAAGAGCTTTTAAATATCAGGGTTGATCTTTTTACTCTTTTCTACTCCTCATCTGCTGATTAACATTATTCATTTTCAAAATTTTGCGAGAGATGAGTTCTGGAGCAAATCATAGAGATAATAAAACATTGGTAAACGTTTTGCTTCATCTTACTAAACATATATACGTTTTCATACGACCATTCCTCATGAATCGAGGGGGGAGAAGAACACAGTCAGCGGAAAGACAAGAGAGAAGCTGGCTACAACAGGTTCTGGTTAATTCTAAATTCTAGCTTATATCAGGAGGAGGGCCTAAAGCTAAGCCATTTTTCGTTACTCACCTGTGCACCTAACACTGGCATCCTCCCCGTGGCCACAGTTGTGCGATCCAATCCCATTGTGCGGGCACTGGTCCAGCGATGTCTCATGTCCAACACAATGGACATCATCCATCCATATGGGTCCACTCCCCGGCCCAAAGTAAGCATATCGGAGAGCCTCTTCTGCTTGTTGATAACCAAGTTGTCTGCAGACCACCGTTGCATCAGTAAGATCCCAATAGTCATCGCATACTGTACCCCATTGGTCGTTGTATAGGACCTCCACACGCCCTTCGTAAGGGTTGGAGCCTCCAATTAAGCGAACGTCCATTCCTGTTATTAATGGAAATATACAACTGAGGTCATGCTGTGTAATAATAATATTGAGGATCTATAAAGCGCAGACGTATCCAACGATAAAGGTGCTCATGAGGCGCATAATCAACGATAACCTGTCAAACATAGAGACAAATCCCTCCACATGGCAGCAGCTAAACAGCGCCCAACTGACAGTTGATCTCACAGGTCCCAATTTATACCCCTTGGCGAAGAGAGGCAATGGAGATAAAGTGCCTTCCCCAAGGACACAACGCAATGATCTGGCCAGGACTCGAACCTACAAACCTTAGATCACAAGTCCACTGGCCTGAAACCACTTGACCACAACGCTCTATATATGTAATGTAATTTTAAGACTATAGAAATGAAAAAAAGGTAAACAGAGGCAAAGAACACATAATGCTTGAAAAGTAATTGTGAACATTCAATAACTAATCGCTTCTTGGAAGGTTGAAAACTTCTTGTCGGTTCTTGAAAGCTTATAGTTATATAAGCTTTTATACATTGCATTCAGGAAAGTAATATGAAGAGCCCAAATAATCGATATTTCAAGATGTTCGTTTTCTACGGGTCCCAGATTGGGGTCATGGGCCCGGGCCTGGGCCGATTTGTGATTAAATGTAAACATGTATAGATATGGACGGGTTTGTCTACAGTCCACGCGAGTCATGAGATCCGATTCAAAACATATGATTCAAGTTTATGAACGGTTATGGTTTGATATGATGCATGATTTTGACGTACAAACAACCTTTGACCTTACCAGAGCACCGAACACCGGCGTCCTCATAATGGCCACAGTTGTGTCTACCAAATCCACTATGTTGACATTGATCGAGAGATGTTTCGTTCCCGGTACAGCGCACATCGTCCATCCATATCATACCAGATCCTTCACCGAAGTGCGCAGACGATAGAGCCGCGTCCGCCTTTTGGTAACCAAGCTGTCTGCACGCCACCATTGCATCATTCAAACCCCATAAATCATCACATACAGTGCCCCATTGGTTGTTGTAAAGGACCTCAACACGCCCCTCATTAGAGGATACACCGTCAACCAAACGGATATCAAAGTTGTAATCTATAAAAAAAAAAAGTTGTGAATGGAGAAGTTAAAATATGTAAAATGCATTAGAAAATGATTTATGAACCTAATATTGCATACCACGAAAATCATGGTAAAGGCATACCCTTCTCAATTGTGTGTTGACTGGAAAGGGAAAATCTGATCGCATTGATTAATTTCAACCTGTATTATGGATTGGTCTCTCCCCCGTAGTTGTGAACTGCCCAACCACACACATACATCTTCTAAAAAACATTTTGAAGCTCAATTGGAAATAATTTGAAATTTATATTCATAACTTCATCATTCAGGCGCGGATCCAGGGGGTGTGTTTACACCCGGTCCTCGGACCCGTACCCACCCCCCATCCCCCCCCAAAAACCCCTAAAAGTATTTATTGGCTAAAAATTTCGTATAGACCTTGTTATAGACCGAATTTATTACTTATTATGTCTCAGCTAATTATTACTAATTAGTATATACTAATTATGTCTCGGCATACTCCATTTAACGTCTACCAGTAATATAAGTAGAGAAATATACTTTGTAAAGGGGTCGGCTGCAACGAGTCCAGGGCAACACTCAATCCATTTTAAAAGCCTGGATCAGCCCCTGAAATTGATGCGATTTTGGAGGACCAAAACCACCAGATTATATTTTAAGGTACCTGAAATATTGTAATATTTCAACAACAAGCAAACCAAAGGTTGGTTTAAAAACAAAAGTTTGATAAAACTGCTGAAAGAGGGAGCTGTAAGCCCGTAACCAACAGAGCTGTAGACATATAGCTATGGCTCTGGTATAACCAAGAATTCAGAGGGTCACCTACAGTAAACGGAGGTGAACAGTACTTGTGTCCCGTAACGTTTTTGTACAATGGTGGTTCCACAGAATGGAGTGGGGGGAAGGGTCGGTAGTTCATACGGGGAGGAGTTATATATATATATATATATATATATATATATATATATATATATATATATGACAATTTATACACTAATAAGGTAATTTATACTTACTGGCTGTCGTTTGAATATTATATGAATCTGTGTCAAAACAAAGAGAGAGAAAAAACAAATAATTATTAAGATTTACTCCAGCGATACTGCCAGCCATGCATGGACGTAGCGATGCATGCAGTTATCAAACGACAGAGGACGGGGGTGGGGGGGTGGGGTTATTGTGGGCATGGGGTGTGATGAAGTGAGAAATTTGGTGAGAAAAAAGTGAGAAAGGGCAATTAATAGTTTAATGAGTGGGAGGTCATAATTGCACTGTAAATGCCTGTATCTTAATATAATATTAACCTTTGCTATATGCCTTTATATTTCTTATTTTTCTTGTTGTCTTTATTTTTTCCTGACGTATATTATTGAAATTAAAAATACATTATCCCATATTTCCAGAGTTTCCAAATTGACTCAGAGGGCCCAAATCTGTAGGCCCTTGCTCTCTTCTTGTCAGGTTCTTTATTTTCTGTTTTTTCTTTTTGGATAAGGCGATATCTATCGATCAGACCAGGACACTAGCAGGATCGTACACTCATTTATATACCACCAATGCTGTCCTAAAACCAAGATGAGACATTTTTAGTTGGGCCGTGTGACAACAAACTGCTGCCATTGTAAAGAAAAACATTTTAATTGATAATGGAATATGTACGTGCTTGTAGGCTTACCTGTTGTGGTTTGCACAGGGTTTGAATCTAAAAAAAAAGCAAATTAAAGGAAAATTGTTAGATTTGCACCTTCGATAAACTAATTCATGGGGCAAGTGCTCATGTTCATAAATTCTGAGGATTAATCATTTTAAGGTAGAGATGAGGGTCACGAATTTATTTGTGCTAGACAAAGGACAGATATAAATAATTGTATTTAAATATTTCCCAATGTGACATCTTTTCCTAGTGATTCGTGAGTGCATTTTGCCTTTTTGGCCCTGAACGGGTACCATACTAATATGCGCACTCAGAAGAGGAATTCAGAACAAAGCTATCTGCCATATGTCATAGATACCCCCCCCCCCCGCCCCCCCCCCCCAGAATGAAGAAAAATTTGAACTTTAACCTCACCCACAATACACTGTACTCCAGCATCTTCATTATGGCCACAGTTATGTGATCCAAATCCATCGAAATAACATTGGTCAATAGAGGTTTCGTTTCCAACACAGTGTACGTCGTCCATCCAAATAGGACCGAATCCTTGACCAAAATAGGCATTTATAGGAGCAGAGATAGCCCCTTGGTAACCCAACTGTCTGCAAACTACTGTAGCATCACTCATATCCCAATAATCGTCACATACAGTACCCCATTGGTTATCATAGAGGACCTCTACACGCCCTTCGTATTGAGTTGATCCACCCACTAGACGAACATCGACCCCTGTAGTCATTGTGAAAATGTAATTTTAATTTATATATATATATATATATATATATATATATATATATATATATATATATATATATATATATATACATATATATATATATATATATACATATATATATATATATATATATATATATATATATATATATATGAAGATATATATATATATATGAAGATAGATATATATATATATATATATATATATATGTATATATATATATATATATATATATATATTTATATATATATATATATATATAATTGAAATTGTAGTGAGTTGGAAAATCCAGAACAATGAAAAAACTTCCAGCCTCCACCGACATAGGTAGGGCCCCGGGAAATTTTCCGGTTTCCCGGTGGGCCAGTCCTCCCCTGACACCAGCAGACTACTTTTGAAAATTTATAATAATTTTTAGTATCATGCTAAAACCTGAGGCAAATACTGATAGTCTCTAAAAAGACTGTCGGCTCTTCGTCGTTATTGTTCTTATCTACACAACGATCTGTTACTGGTTGAACATCTCTAACAGCTTAAACAGCTACCGACCGTTCGAAAAACAAGCAAGAATTTAATGTTCTGATTGCTCTTTTTCCAGCAATTTATGGTCCGCAACTATACCGTTGGATTTACGCTAGACAGCATCATATCCGAGAGGAGCACATTACAAATACAAAATGTGAGGAAAACTACGATGAACTTACCAGTACATCGTACACTTGCGTCTTCACTGTGTGAACAGTCGTGCACACCAAATCCATCGTGTTGACAACCACTCAAGGATGCCTCATTCCCCACACAGTTAACTTCGTCCATCCATATTGGACCGACACCTGCACCAAAATACGCCCATATCAAGGCTGCCTCTGCTCTCTGATATCCCAGCTGCCTGCAAACCACACTGGCATCGTTTATGTCCCAATTATCGTCACAGACTGTACCCCATTGGTGATTATGGAAGACCTCAACACGCCCTTCAGATTGGAATATACCATTCACCAAGCGCACGTTGAGATTGTTGTCTGACAAAAAGAGCATATACCAAAGAATCTTAAATTGCATAGCATCACTCGCCTAACCGTTGTTTTACTGTTTCTAAGAGTAGCATCGAATCTATAAGGAAACGCTGTGTCGTTAAAGTTATAATCGACATTAACGTCATGAAAGCTTTACCCTTCTTATGGCGCAAATGATCGCGTAAACACAGGACTGCATAACCCATGTCAAACAAGGTTACATATATAGTCATAACAAGTTTACTACATATTTTAATATTAAATTAATATGAACAGTTTTATTTACTTTAAGTCGGTTTTATAATTATTTTACCACAATAACCAAGTATTAATCCCAGATTGCAACCCAGACAATGTTTTTTTGTTGGTTTTATTTCTAGTAGTAATCTTTATTTAGTTTCATAATTGCTAATTTAATCCGATTCGAGACATTTCGTCGCTCTGAAGCTCTTCTCAATATTAGTGCAAATTGCACACAAATTTTAAGAATTGTTAGCACATGTGCATAAACACATATTGAAAAACTAACTAAAAAGAAACAGGGTTTTCATTTTTTACTTTGTTTTTATAAATTACTCAAGCTTAGGTAAACATATTTTGAACTTTATTTGGTATATACTTACATAGCGTGGTAGTATAAATAGGTGGTGCTGTAACATATAAGAGAAATAGAACAATATTGAATTTGTGTTTATATAGAACAGATACATTGATAATCGATAGTGAAATGACACTGTCTCTAACCCCTCCCCACCCCACCCCACCCCCAAACACCACCACCCTTGCTGAGAGTATCCTTTTACCATGGGAAACTTAATATAATGTCAATAGGGAATTTCGCCCAAATACGACCATAGCGGTCAGTAACCTCTTTGAGAATCGCCAAAGAGGTGAGGATAATTTGTTCCATTTCCAATTTGGGTGATGGTATCCCAGTCTGTGATCTTAGTTTTCTGTAAAAAAAGCTTTACAATTTTTTTTTTTTTTTTGCATACTGACTAGTTTTGGTGACATTTTGGAAATGGATATTTTCACTTACCTCGTGTTGTCGTAAAATCTGTAGAAAATTAATTTAAAAAAAAAATAGTAAGTTAATTATTTTAATCGAAAAAATTGTTTTAATCGAATAGCTTAAACGTTAGATTAACGCCAATCATTTATATTTCCTCGGAGTGCGAAAAACTTAGATATAGACTTGCAGTTTGTGCACTGTTTATCCTTAAAGAACCTTCTTTTGCCAATCAATACAGTACAGTTCATTATTACTCCATTAAATTATCCCCTTCATTAAATAACTGTTGTTTCGTTTAGTCTACTAAATAGTTTACAATGGTAGCAAGCGAAACTAATATAAAGTGGTCATTGTGTTGGAGCGCGACATTGGCTGCATCGAAAAATCGAATCAACACGGGTGTAATATTTCGAATGAAACTTTTATGTTTTTTATATGATGTGGAATAAGTTCTCTTTAACAGAAACACTTTTCTTCAGGTCGCTTGGGTGGATTTACATTACTCTTAAATCTTAAGCAATCAATCAATCAGTGAAGCACCCAAATAAAACAAAGTAATTACTACTGATATGCCCCATGAAGTAAGTGAACCTGCTTTTTTTTTTCTCGAAACATTTTGAATGTTTCACAGCTCGGCTTATTTCGAGATTCTTGTGAAAGCTCAGGAGTTTGTGGTATGATATCTTTACAACATAAGTCATCCCTTGCAGAGAGAATATAAAGTAAACTGGATATTGAGGCAAAATACCGAAAAACCGAGATCTCATAGTCAAGGGCGTAGGAACCGGGGGGCTGGGGCAGAAAACCCCTTTTTCATTTCCAAATGAGAAAAAAAAATCTCATTTGGAGCACCAAATTGCATCTAAGGCCTGGTGAAAATACAAAATTAAGTTTACAAAATGGAGTGGGTGTTGAAGTGTGCTATATTGCACCAAATTGCATCTGAGGCTACCTGGAAATGCAAAAAATTCCAAAGGGGAGTGGGACACCCCATCCCCTTAGACCCCTCCCCCAGGCCGGCCATCAGTCTTCAGCCCCCCCCCCACTCAAAAGTACCTTCCTACGCCACTGCTCATAGTCTTTCTGAGTTCATTCTAAGTTACGATCCTCTATTACTAACGTGTATAACCATATGAGCGTTGCGATGTTATAGCAACCTAACATATCACGCGCTTTCAGGCTTTGTCAGGCGTTGGACGTTACCTTGGAAACAGAGACAAATTTCATAAAAGAAGAGAATGATTAAGAGAAGACAAAAGCTGTGAATTACTTGGACAGTTTTGGAGACCATAGTCAATTCCATTCGCACAATTTCTTTCGGAGTCGCACGCAGCTCTGCGTGGTATGCACGCTCCATTCTGACAGTTGAACTCATTCCCACATTCAATTTCTGAGGAAAAAAACGTACGTTACAATAGTGTTATGCAAATTACGATATGAATATTCGTAAACTTGTGTTAATACCTATTTTAAATAAATGCGTAGATGTGTTATCAGTTGTTTTGTTTTTATAGAATAAACTAATGAATCAGTTACGTCACATACGAATATGTTACGGTGGAGTGGCGTTTCTATTGCATAATATTCTGCTTACGATAAGTATGGCTTTCGCCCTCCCCCCCCCCCGCCCCCCGCCCCCTCCCGCTGACCTGTTGCAATTGTAGTGGACTTAATAACAGATTATCATTTTGACGGCCAGTTAAACTTTAAAACATATATGGTTACGCCTCTCATAATAACAAACTCCAACCTTCTTAATCATGAATTTGGCATATTCTGATGTATTGTTAATCTTTAGACAAAATAAAAAATATACAATTTCAGGAAATAACTCTACATTAATTACCATTGGTAGTAAAGTTAACCGGTTCTGCGAAACCTCTGAAACCCTGGTAGTTCACGATGTCATCGGTGGTGAAAGTTAACCACATTTGATTCCCTTCCGATACTACTTTGATTTCATCCACGAAAGGACCTCCGGAAAACTGAAGCACGGATTCCTGATTCGTAATGTTTCCATTACCTATTATAAGATAGTCAAATCCTCGCTCAGTTCTTATAAAATCAATATTTATAAGGACGTGCATTCCTTCAGGTGCAATGAAAATCATCTCTTGTCGTAAATTATTCGGGTACTGGTAATTGTCGAAGTTCACAGAATTAAAGTTGTAACGAGACTCAAGAGTAATAACTTCGTGAACTGTAAAGAAAAATACACAAATTGAGGTATAGGTTTGCAAACATCAATACTGTGGAAGGCTGTTCTAAAGTATTATGGGAGTTTTATTATAATAAAAGGATAAGTATTTTGTATACTGATTTTTTTTTCTTTTCTCTTTTTGCTGAAAAGATCTAAACGTATTTATAATTTTTTTTTTCTCTTACCATTCGTTGGTGGTTGAGCTGTCGTGAGATCTGTGTAACAGACAAAACACAATGTACCATTATATATGAAATATTTCCATGTTACGATAACATGCCAGCCACAATGGTTAATAACGTGTTCATGTCATGATTTCAGGCTAAAGCAGACTTTGCAAACGTGACGGTGGGTAAGTTGTGTGAGGGATCGATGGTGTCATAGGGGTGTATGGAGGAGGGAAGGGGGCAATTTGTGCAACAGAAGAATAGAGGGCTAAGGAGAGGTGCGGAGAGGGAAAAGTAGGGCAAGAACTATATATGTGTGGTGAGGAAGGTATCGGTACTTCAGTGTAAGGTATTTGAGAGTGTGGGACGATCAAACTGATAACGTGATTAGATGGGCGGGTGAGGAAGGCGGGAGGGGGGGGGGTGGCGGGGAAGGTCGAATGATAGAAGATAAATGAGACTGTATCATGCAAAAACTCCAAAGGATTGCACAGAAGATAGGCCTGTAAGATAATATAACAAAATATAGCCTATATATACTTCAAACCACTATAGACTGACGAAGTATTCTTCCGAAAAGTTCGTCGTTGAAGAAGATCCTTCTATAAAAACAACCTTCTATGTTTCTAAATAAACAGTTTGTTGACATGTTTGGTCATTTCAGGGTATTTGCAATTGTTATGTTACGAAATGCCAAAATTTTGATGGCTATAATCAACGTTCTTGATAATTCTTGCATACTTGGATCAATACTCCAGTTAAATGACTAGTAATTAGGACATGCCCTGTGTGATTGGGCGGTATCACTGTATTATTCTCCTGTTTCATAATATTTCATTCATTTATATATTTCCAGCCAACAACAAATTTTTTACAGAATTATCATAGAAAACGTTCAGTGTGTATGTAAACGAATTATATTTACATTCTATTATTATCTTTATTTATTGTACATTCGGTACACTGAAAGGTCAAACTTATTTAATTATTATCTACGAGTTCTTCTCAACATTGTTCTGGTTAGAGCTAAAACACATCAAGAAATTACACACCTGTAATCAATTTACTTATACAATCTGCCATGACGAAACATTCTTACAATAAAAATACATAATTCTGACCAGGCGCGTAGCCAGGAATTTGCCAAGGGAGGGGCGAAGCTGTAGATTCTGCATTGCAAACTATCTAAGCGTAGCGCCACCATGGTTGGCGCGAAGCGTACAAGAAAATTTTGGCTGTAAATGCCTCCCAGATCGCCGGAAATGGCACTTCCCATGCCTTGTTAGTTGCATCTTAGCATTTTCTCTTTTGAAAATACTAGCGATATCATAAAAACCTTAAATTTTTTTGTAAGAAATATGCTCAAGGGGGGGGGGGGGGCGGGTGCCCCCTTCGCCCCCCCCCCCCTTGGCTACGCGTCTGATTCTGACCATAACAATACATAATTCTGACCATAACAGTTGCATCACATCTGACCATAGCAAAACATTATGACAATAAAAACAAAGAGAAGCAAATGAAAAGTCACCTGTAGGCAAACAATTGCTATTGTACTCGTCACTCCCATCAGGACAGTTGTGAAGATGATCACAAAGAGACTGTCTTGGTATACAACTGCTGTTACTACAGCTGAAATCACTACCGCAGTCAAATTCTTTGTGATACAAAAAGACAAAAGGGGGTTTATTGTTATTGTTTAAATTGTATAATGGATGGAAAAGAGAGGCAAAGATTGTATTAGCAGAATGTTTGATGAACTCAAAATATTGGAAGGGGTTATGTTAGGGCTACATATAACTACATATGGCTACATATGACTACGGTATGTTGTGACGTATATATATATATATATATATATATATATATATATATATTGCAATAACTGAAATATTTCCTGTTCCCTATGGGCAGCATTTGTTCATCGTACGTAAATCTAGATGTGCCATCACTAAGTGTTTTCGGACTCTTTCTTCAATAAAATATGACGACCATGAATTGATGTCTAATCATAACAGATTTGGGTGGTATTTAAACTTACCATCCGACGTCATGTTGGTTACTTCTACGTAACCTTTGAACCCAACCCCAATAACTGACGAATCGCTCCTGAAAGTGAACCAGAGACTGCCCATTGACGATATAGCGGTCAGTTGATCTACTACTGGCCCTCCCGAGTAGGATAATAGAAGATTTTCGCCTGGTACTGCCCCGTCTCCGATATTTAATGTATCGTAATGTTCCTCGGTAAACAAAAAGTCAATGTGGATGTATAATTGGTGCCCCAGTGGTGCTTTGAAAATCATTTCTTGGTGCAAGTTGTTGCTGTAAAATCCTCTGCTAAAGTTGACAGACGTGAAGTTATATCGAGCATTAACATTTACGGTTTCCGAAACTGGGGGGAAAAAAGACAGAGGAAAACCAAAGCAAATATGAGAGTTAGAAATATATGCAAGTAAAGACAACTTTAGAAAGAATCTTTCAGCATTAGTTGTATTTGCATATCAAAGGAACAGATATAATAGAATTTAGAGCATTAAGCATTGTTATATATATAACTGTAAGCTAATTATGAATACATTAAAGTTCACCGTGAGACAATGGGCGTGATTTCAAGGGGGGAAACTAAGACTGCATTTGACGTTTGTTATAACGTGGTGTCGATCTGACGCTGCCATGTAAATTATCCCATAAACTCATTTGGATGGTTTACTGAGAATAAGGCGAGCTAAAAAATGGTAAAATGAAGAAAAAGAACGAAACCGAAAATAGGCAATGAATATCATTCTCACCGTTAACATGTGGATGGCCATACAATGATGTGGTTGGGTGAAACGCTGTCAGGCGACAAAGAAAAACAATAAAGATATATATAACTTTATCGGCAGAAATAGAACACAGTTTGATAAATAGTGGCGCAACCCAACGCGTGGAGGGCCAGGGTGGGGTAGGGTGGGAAGAGGGGATACTTGGGTCGACTGAATATCCTCTTCGACAACAAGTGACAATATCATCGTATAATTTAATTTAATTAATTTAATTGAATTAAATTCTCAAAATGCCCCGAATTATTTGTTAGGAACATAAACCTTCATGGGGGGGGGGGGGGGTCTGTAGGCCGATGGAAGAATTTATAGAATAAATACTTTTTACATTACTAGTAATCACATGCAACATGCAATTTTGACTAACTTTCAAACTTCTCGTCTGTTTAGTCATTACTTGATAATGAACCACAGTTTTGTGTTATTTAAGTGTTGGATAACAATGACAAAATTTACTTTAAAAAATATTTAAAAAATGCTAGCTGATTTAAAAGTGAATATTTAAAATGTCAGATGATCTTCTTTTTGTCTCGAGGATCCAAGGATGGTAGAAAAAAGTGGTATCATAGTTAATTTTATTTTTGCGTATTGGCGAAAACAACCTTTAATAATAATATATTTAATAAACCGTGAGATATACTTACGTGGAGAAGTTGAGGTGAGCACTGTTGAAGGAAGAAAATGAACCAAAACTTCAGTCGTTTATTCTAATTCCAAATTGACAACTTATTAACTCTGTTTAATTTCACTTTGCTACGAGGTGGTTTCAGTTTGTCACAAACTCATCGTTTCGGTTTAGTAATTGATAAGTACCACGATGAGGTTTTATCTCTATTTCTGTCCGTCCGTTCGTCCGTCTGCATGTCGGCTGTCTGTCTGTCCATCCTTTTTATTATTTCTGGAAATTGCTACAACAAACTGTTTATATAAAGGCACTAAATTATAACTCCTCTAATTTGGTTCATGTTTGAAACAATCGAGAAAACATGCATAACATTGGAAATTAAGTAGCATAGATTGTACTGCCAACTATATGTCCAATTGATTTTGGAAAATGGGTTAAATTCATATTGACAACCACATCACTTTTCAAGTGTTTTTAAAGCGACTACTAGAAGTGCTTTGTGTGGCGCTCTTCGCAAATGTAAGTGCCGAACATGTCGCCACGCTCCCTTCCGAACTACAGACTAATATATCAGACACGCAACGTCACACATGCATTTCTATAGCGAGTGAGCGCTATTAATTAGTTGGTAAACTAAGTTGAAGATAGAGACCGGGTCAACAATATATTACTTGTAGAGAAAGTTATTAGACGGGGGATCCATTGTGTAAAACATGTTCTTATCATTTTACGATTTCAATTGCGTTGTATGCTTGTCACCGTTCCGGTTCATACCAAAGACAAAACGACACAAGAATCACATCTCAGTGTACAAACCTGTAGTGTACATGGTCAGAATATATTCATAAATTGATTATCATTGTTCAGTGTGTCAATCGTTACCTTGTATGTATATAAGCGGTGTAGTGGAGCTGTTGCGCCAGTACAATTTGTTGCCACGGTAACTAGCTTTATCTCATAAACTTAAACGCTAATTGTAACTCTTTTATTCAGAACAATGTTGCAGTTAGCAATGAAATAAGTTACCTTCACAGGCAATACCAACATCTTCACTATGGCTACAGTCGTGATTTCCAAAGCCGGCATGCGCACACTCTGATAAGGAATTCTCGTTTCCAAGGCAATCTACTTCGTCCATCCAAATGGGCCCTGAGCCTGGAATTACATTTGTAAGGTATCCCGAAGCGGTATCATAACCGAGCTGTCTGCAAGCGACAAGTGCATCTACAATGCCCCAGCGGTCATCACACACCGTTCCCCAAACACCGTTGTATAGGACTTCGACGCGTCCAACTTGAGGCGTGCTTCCCGATACCAGACGAATGTCCTCAATATCACCCCCTATGCGATACAAAAACATGGATTTAATCATGCATTTACATATTGTTTATAGAGTTCGAAGTCAATAGACTTGTATACAACATTCTGCTATTAGACAATATTAGAGGACGTTGTGAAATATCAGTCACATGATTCCATAATATAGAAAGAAGCACGATTAACACATTGATAAAATCTGGAGAAAATTGGTGAACCCTGTTTGTAAGTCACGCAGCAATTATAATAGTTTATATACAACAGTTGTCTGTTCCGAGTTGTCTGATGATATATATATATATATATATATATATATATATATATATATATATCTAAAAAACTAAAATATAACTAAATGTAACAAATAGTTTAACCCCCCCCCCCCCACCCACTAAAAATGAGAAAATCAAAGGATACATACATTGGGCTAAAGTTGTAGAACCGTCCGTGGTAACAGCATCTGTAGTAACTGCTAAGAAAAAATGGTAAAATACAATGAAAGGGGGGAATGAAGATTTCATCAAAATTGACTATAGTTGAAAGAGAGAACCCACCATGGTTTTTACTTTTCTTGTCGCATCCCCGCATTAGCATAGTTGGTCTAGTTTAATGTGTACGCCGATGGGACATCTCTATCATTGCATAAATGCTTTGTGGATTGCTCAGTAACAAACTCCGCTAACATTCACCATGAAAATATTTAATGAAAAACAAATGGCAGCTTAGAACCTTCCCTCCTTGACTACGTCAAACGTTGACAAAATGGTAGTCCTCGTAATATAACCTTTAAACCAGGAAACGGAACAAGAATTTTCTCAGCTGTTTCGGGGAGTTGTTCAGTACAAAGATCTCTTGTAGATAAGATTTAATTGCAGTTTAGACGCTTACCTGAGTGCGCCGTTGTGGAAGAATCTGCAGTGGTGACGCTGTCTGCAGTCGAAACTGAAAAAAAAACGATGTTATTTAACTTATAGTAAACGGTTTGCACTGTTTTGGGTTAAATTGTTGATATTTTATTTCCATAATCATCGTCCGTGGTAACAACATCTCTAGTAACTGCTATAAGAAAAAAAATGGTAAAATACAATAAAAGGGGGGAATGAAGATTTCATCAAAATTGACTATAGTTGAAAGAGGAAACCCACCATGGTTTTTACTTTTCTTGACGCATCCCCGCATTAGCATAGTCGGTCTAGTTTAATGTGTACGCCGATGGGACATCTCTATCATTGCATAAATGCTTTGTGGATTGCTCAGTAACAAACTCCGCTAACATTCACCATGAAAATATTTAATGAAAAACAAATGGCAGCTAAGAACCTTCTCTCCTTGACTACGTCAGACGTTGACAAAATGGTAGTCCTCGTAATATAACCTTTAAACCAGGAAACGGAACAAGAATTTTCTCAGCTGTTTCGGGGAGTTGTTCAGTACAAAGATCTCTTGACGATAAGATTTAATATCAGTTTAGACGCTTACCTGAGTGCGCCGTTGTGGAAGAATCTGCAGTGGTGACGCTGTCTGCAGTTGAAACTGAAAAAAACGATGTTATTTAACTTATAGTAAACGGTTTGCACTGTTTTGGGTTAAATTGTTGATATTTTATTTCCATAATCGTCGTCCGTGGTAACAACATCTCTAGTAACTGCTATAAGAAAAAATTGGTAAAATACAATAAAAGAGGGGAATGAAGATTTCATTAAAATTGACTATAGTTGAAAGAGAGAACCCACCATGGTTTTTACTTTTCTTGACGCATCCCCGCATTAGCATAGTCGGTCTAGTTTAATGTGTACGCCGATGGGACATCTCTATCATTGCATAAATGCTTTGTGGATTGCTCAGTAACAAACTCCGCTAACATTCACCATGAAAATATTTAATGAAAAACAAATGGCAGCTAAGAACCTTCTCTCCTTGACTACGTCAGACGTTGACAAAATGGTAGTCCTCGTAATATAACCTTTAAACCAGGAAACGGAACAAGAATTTTCTCAGCTGTTTCGGGGAGTTGTTCAGTACAAAGATCTCTTGTAGATAAGATTTAATTGCAGTTTCAAGACGCTTACCTGAGTGCGCCGTTGTGGCAGAATCTGCAGTGGTGACGCTGTCTGTAGTTGAAACTGAAAAAAAACGATGTTATTTAACTTATAGTAAACGGTTTGCACTGTTTTGGGTTAAATTGTTGATATTTTATTTCCATAATCATCGTCCGTGGTAACAGCATCTCTAGTAACTGCTATAAGAAAAAAATGGTTAAAATACACTAAAAGGGGGGAATGAAGATTTCATCAAAATTGACTATAGTTGAAAGAGAGAACCCACCATGGTTTTTACTTTTCTTGACGCATCCCCGCATTAGCATAGTCGGTCTAGTTTAATGTGTACGCCGATGGGACATCTCTATCATTGCATAAATGCTTTGTGGATTGCTCAGTAACAAACTCCGCTAACATTCACCATGAAAATATTTAATGAAAAACAAATGGCAGCTAAGAACCTTCTCTCCTTGACTACGTCAGACGTTGACAAAATGGTAGTCCTCGTAATATAACCTTTAAACCAGGAAACGGAACAAGAATTTTCTCAGCTGTTTCGGGGAGTTGTTCAGTACAAAGATCTCTTGTAGATAAGATTTAATTGCAGTTTCAAGACGCTTACCTGAGTGCGCCGTTGTGGCAGAATCTGCAGTGGTGACGCTGTCTGTAGTTAAAACTGAAAAAAAAACGATGTTATTTAACTTATAGTAAACGGTTTGCACTGTTTTGGGTTAAATTGTTGATATTTTATTTCCATAATCATCGTCCGTGGTAACAGCATCTCTAGTAACTGCTATAAGAAAAAAATGGTTAAAATACAATAAAAGGGGGGAATGAAGATTTCATCAAAATTGACTATAGTTGAAAGAGAGAACCCACCATGGTTTTTACTTTTCTTGACGCATCCCCGCATTAGCATAGTCGGTCTAGTTTAATGTGTACGCCGATGGGACATCTCTATCATTGCATAAATGCTTTGTGGATTGCTCAGTAACAAACTCCGCTAACATTCACCATGAAAATATTTAATGAAAAACAAATGGCAGCTAAGAACCTTCTCTCCTTGACTACGTCAGACGTTGACAAAATGGTAGTCCTCGTAATATAACCTTTAAACCAGGAAACGGAACAAGAATTTTCTCAGCTGTTTCGGGGAGTTGTTCAGTACAAAGATCTCTTGTAGATAAAATTTAATTGCAGTTTCAAGACGCTTACCTGAGTGCGCCGTTGTGGTAGAATCTGCAGTGGTGACGCCGTCTGCAGTTGAAACTGAAAAAAACGATGTTATTTAACTTATAGTAAACGGTTTGCACTGTTTTGGGTTAAATTGTTGATATTTTATTTCCATAATCATACAACTAAGTAGACCGACTATATAGTTCTGTTTTATTATTATTTCCAATAAGGAAGAAAACCTTGAAACGTAAACGAAAAAAAAGAAACATATATATAAAAAATATATATAAAAAAGAAATATATATATACATATATATACATATCTATATATATATATATATATATATATATATCTAAAATAACTTAAATATAACTAAATGTAACGAATAGTTTAACCCCCCCCCCCCCCCACCCACTAAAAATGAGAAAATCAAAGAATACATACATTGGGCTAAAGTTTTAGAACCGTCCGTGGTATCAGCATCTCTAGTAACTGCTTTAAGAAAAAAATGGTATAATACAATAAAAGAGGGGAATGAAAATGTCATCAAAATTGACTAAAGTTGAAAGAGAGAACCCACCATGGTTTTTACTTTTCTTGACGCATCCCCGCATTAGCATAGTCGGTCTAGTTTAATGTGTACGCCGATGGGACATCTCTATCATTGCATAAATGCTTTGTGGATTGCTCAGTAACAAACTCCGCTAACATTCACCATGAAAATATTTAATGAAAAACAAATGGCAGCTAAGAACCTTCTCTCCTTGACTACGTCAGACGTTGACAAAATGGTAGTCCTCGTAATATAACCTTTAAACCAGGAAACGGAACAAGAATTTTCTCAGCTGTTTCGGGGAGTTGTTCAGTACAAAGATCTCTTGTAGATAAGATTTAATTGCAGTTTAGACGCTAACCTGAGTGCGCCGTTGTGGCAGAATCTGTAGTGGTGACGCTGTCTGAAAATGAAACTGAAAAAAAACGATGTTATTTAACTTATAGTAAACGGTTTGCACTGTTTTGGGTTAAATTGTTGATATTTTATTTCCATAATCATCGTCCGTGGTAACAGCATCTCTAGTAACTGCTATAAGAAAAAAATGGTTAAAATACAATAAAAGGGGGGAATGAAGATTTCATCAAAATTGACTATAGTTGAAAGAGAGAACCCACCATGGTTTTTACTTTTCTTGACGCATCCCTGCATTAGCATAGTCGGTCTAGTTTAATGTGTACGCCGATGGGACATCTCTATCATTGCATAAATGCTTTGTGGATTGCTCAGTAACAAACTCCGCTAACATTCACCATGAAAATATTTAATGAAAAACAAATGGCAGCTAAGAACCTTCTCTCCTTGACTACGTCAGACGTTGACAAAATGGTAGTCCTCGTAATATAACCTTTAAACCAGGAAACGGAACAAGAATTTTCTCAGCTGTTTCGGGGAGTTGTTCAGTACAAAGATCTCTTGTATTGCAGTTTAGACGCTTACCTGAGTGCGCCGTTATGGCAAAATCTGCATTGGTGACGCTGTGTGCAGTTGAATCTGAGAAAAAAAAAACGATGTTATTTAACTTATAGTAAACGGTTTGCACTGCTTTGGGTTAAATTGTTGATATTTTATTTCCATAATCATACAACTAAGTATACCGACTATAGTTCTGTTTTATTATTATTTCCAATAAGGAAGAAAACTTTGAAACGTAAACGAAACAAAGAAACACATCTAACTAATAAAAATCTTCGCCATACTGAAATGCTATGTGGGTGTAGTATTTGATCTGTGGATTTAGAAAATTTCCATTATTTTTATTAAGTATCCCCATCAGCCAATGGAATATCCCTCTACATAGTGAATAAAAAAAGAAGTGTCCCGGCTTTTTCTGTTTGTTTTTTTTTTGGGGGGGGGGGAGAATCAGTTTGAATATATAATTACTACTAAGCATTTGGAGTGTTACTCTGTGTCACGTGATCATATGACTTGGTTGAACTTGTCAGTTCAGATATTGACCAAAGTTCAAAAAGGTACCGTACTTAAAGTGCAGCGAGGGAGCTAGAAAAACCGCCAATTAACATTGTAGATAAAACAACGAACCTTTCCTTAACAATAACACTAAACTAGTAAACTTTGATTATCTTAGATATGCAAAAGGCGACTAAAATGACTACATATTTACTTACAGAGTAAACATCGTTCTATTTAATCTGTTAACAATTAATAATATGAATGTAATCATGAGGTTGCAGGAATTGACTGATTAACCTTTCACAAGCCAAACCCGTTATGTCTACAACGTTTGTTCTTGGGAACCTGTTCGAGTATCCGCGATTGGAGGAATAGTTTTGAAGGTAAAAAAAATGGTCTTGACCTTTCACCGGTGAACTTACGCAATCATTAAAGTACAAGGGCTCCAAAGTTAAAACAGTACTCTAAACTAACAATCAGTATCCCACACTGTAAAATATATACCAAGAATTATGTAATGTAAGCTAGTTTCTTGTCTGAAATATGAGGTAAAAGTTGGAAAATTTTAATTCAAATATTTGTTTTCTAGAAAAACAACACACATATTTGAGCTCAGACATAGATATTAACTTGAGTTGCAACTTCAAATAGTCACAAAAAAGGACTCGAAAGTTAAAACAGTACTCCAAGTAAAAATCAGTACCCCCAACCTGTACTATATGCCAAGAATTATGTAATGTAAGCTAGTGTCTAGTAGGAATTATGAGGTAAAAGTTGGAAAAGTTTAATTCAAAGATTTGTTTCATAAAAAAGCACATATTTGAGCTGAGACACAGTTTGCTTCGACGTTTAGAGAGCCAATTGTATTTTGGCTGCGTATACAATACGCACGTGCTTATACGAAGGGCTTTTAACTCCAACTAACTATGGGTAGAAGACGTAAATTAAATTCAGATCCATGACTTAAAAAAGAAGGGGTAGGGCACTTGAGTCGTTGACGAAGACTTCCATGTATGAGGTGGGGAGGGGGGTCTTGGAAAATCCCACACACCCATCATAAGAAGGAAAGGAAGAAATTAAATGTCACATCTTACATTCTAAAGCATATTTTGACTATATATTTAATTACATCCAAATACCTTAACGCCAAGTCGTGCTCATAACTACTTTTACCCCGCGTTGTCACTATTTTCCTGCAAGTTTTACCAAACTTACCAAATATCTAATACACAGAATATGTTTACAATCCATCAAATTACAAACCAAGTCTCCTAGTATAGACATTATGTTGTTGACTAGTTGAACGTTTATTAATTACAAGTAATTACCATGATTCTTATGAACTTTAGATCATTCATGGTCGCCCTTGTACTTTTCGTGTCCGTATATATTAGTCTCATGCAAACAGTAGGCGAGACATTAATTTTTGACAATGTTTTTTTTTTTTTTTTTGCCGTTTTTTTCCTTATTATTTGATATGATGCTTGTATTATATCTATTAAGTCAAGCTAACGGTTAAGTACAATGGTATTTTATTTTCGAATAAAGCGAGGGTCATTAAGAGCAAGGTATAAAATAAATATATGTACTGACTAAATACTTTATTGGAATATTTGCCAAATCACTGCTATTCCTATTCTGTCCTTCCGCCGTAAAAGAAATTGAAAAAAACTTTTAATTAATTAGTCTTTTAATTAATAAGTCTGCGATAAAAGTGAGGAACAAAATCCTCTCGCCGAAATAGTACGGTAAGAATTTAATTAATTAATTAATGTGGAAAAATGCTAGAAAAATTGAAGTGTGGTTGGAGATACTATATTTAAATACCCATAATGCATCTGTTCTGTTATAGAACATCTGTTGTGTTTGGTCACCAATTTCCCAAACCAATGTGAATATTTCTCACAATATGTTATCGATTGATGACGTTAAGACACCAAACGAGGCTTATATAGTCATATAAGCAATCCTGTCATGTAGAACTAAATATTGATCTAATTTATAGCCTAAACATTCGTCAGAATGTAGAATTCCAGTTTTGTTTTTTCCAGGGGAGTATACCCAGATCCCCCTCCCTCTCTCCCAATGTACAGGGGAGTCGGCTTCAACCACCTCAGGGCCACAAACCCTCCATTTGTAAATCCCAAACCAGCCCCTGACATGATTAACAAAATACAAGTTGAATTAATTAAGGAGTTATTTGAATCAATGAGTATGATTTTGGGTAACTATACATTGATTACATGTTAGATCAATAAAGAAAGATCAATAGTAGAAATAAGGACGTCTTAATGGAAAAAAAGAAGAAATAAGTTCCTCTTTTCCCCTTAAACTCCACAAAATCAGCAAATTGACATACAAAAAAAAAAAAAAAAAAAAAAACAATGTACTCACTAGCTGAAGAGGGTGCAGTCAAATAAAACAGAATTATCACCAACGAATGGAAACTGATATCCATCTTTCTTATATCTGGCTTGAAAGTTTGCAATTTTTCTGATCTGGTCGAGTATTTCTCTCTTTCGTCTTCGATTATAGTTTCGCGGGTGAGATACCAGTGAGATACCAGTGGTTTGAACTGAGCTATAAATGTCTCCAACTTTATATACGTATATTGGGCTGTATTGACATTGTGAACAAATTTCTTAGGAATCAACTGTAGACAATGGTTGATAAATCGCTGGTAAACAAATACGAATCTCGCAATATCTTATCATTTCTGATAATTACACTTACATTTTTTCCCCCGTTTGTACCTATGATGTAATCTTCTTCATTCGAAGGTTAGAGAGGCGTATCACAATGTTTGAGGGGATGGAGTGGAGGCGGGATTGGATGGGGTTGGGTGGTTATAGGGTAGTAGAATATATGTCTTTTAGTATTATAAAGAGACATTCTTATCTGTTTACGATGAATGGTTGTGCGTGGCTTGCTGTTGTCAGTCAAGTCATACCATGAATTACTTACATCTTCTGCCCTAGTTTGTCGTCTGCTACCCCCTGTCGCCCATTTCCTGGGCCCGATGACGCGGGAATGGATTTTAACCAGTGTGATATAACTTGGAATGGATCAATAGTGGAGTATTGACGGGTGAGGGTGACGGGTCGGTAATTTGTTGTGACGGTTGTAAGGTAGGCTACCGCAAGATGTGCACACTGAAACAACGTAATTCGGCTACCGTATGAGCCCCAACCATTACGATCAGTGAATATCTTAATGCCAGTGGTGTGACGATTAACATGGGGGCCCTGTGACCAAGGATTAGCCTAGATGGGACCCTTACAGCGAGCGAAGCGAGCAGTCGCAATACCGCGCAGGCAAGATGAGATTGATTAAACCTGTCAGTTTTGAGCGCTAATGTGCTATGTGGACCGTTATGTACAGGCCCGTCGCACCCGCTACGGTAGGTACGGTATTTACCGTACCACTTTTCAGCTAAAAAAAAAGAGAGAGGGGGAGAAGAAAATAGGTGAGGGAGTTAGAAAATACAGTTCGAATCAATAAAATGCACGAGTCTTCATGACCAAAGCCGACCCTCTGTACCATCATTGTGTCCTATGATGCGATGAGCCCCGGATGAGCCGGCACGAATTATTCAACGAATCTCAAGTTGTAACTGGGGCGATAGGGGCCTACGATTCGAGTCGCACCGAATTTCCCCAAACCCCCGAATTCCCCCCATTTCCCTAAGAAGGTGTCAAACCCGGAGATGTTTTACTTAGTTGAGCAGTGTAACAGTAAATACCGTCCGGATAATTAGGGCAACGTACAATGTATAGGGCGTGTCCCCGCGCTGCGCTACACCGGCAACTCAACGCAAAGGAAAGTGCCAGCCAGATTAGTTTCTGGTTCGGCCGCGGATATCATGCCTCCAGAATCAGTGGAGGACTACTTCAGGCGAATATACCTGGAGGCAGTTGACACCATTGTCAACTGCATCCGCGATAGATTTGATCAGGAGGGTTACAAAATCTACTCAAAACTACAGCAGCTGCTTCTCAAAACGTGTAACCAACAACATGTTGACGAAGAACTGTTAAAATTCGTATGTGACTTTTACGGCGAGGATCTCCGTAAGGGCGAGCTCAGAGTCCAACTAGAAACCCTTGGGGAAACCATGGAAGCTACGGCCAAACAATCAGAGTGGACTTTGCCAGAGGTTGTTGACCACATGCGAGGGTTGAGTTTCGGTAATCGTGAGCTCCTCTCACAAGTGTGCACGCTTGTCAAACTAATTTTAGTGATGCCTGCGACAAATGCAGTAAGTGAACGCTCATTTAGTGCTATGAGTGTAAAGAGTTACTTAAGGTCTACAATGACCCAGCAGCGACTCAACCACCTTATGATCTTACATGTACACAAAGATTATGCGGATCGATTGAATCTAGTTGATGCAGCCAACGAATTTACCAGTGCCAAAGACCATCGACGCTCGGTGTTTGGTACTTTCCATTGATTTGAGTTCGCAGTAGAACGCTGCACACTAACCGATAGCCGGTGCTCCTTTTAACAGCGCCCATGCCCAGGAGCCCATGCTCTTCAGTATAGTAGTCGTTGTGATACCGGGAGCTTATAGGAGCATTAATTCCAGGAAGAAAGAGGGCTAAATTATACGAAAAATGCTCACATTTGCTGACCCTACAACTCTAATCCTCAACCCTAACAAAGGATACAGTAGATCATCCTATACAACTGAATTGCTACAGGCAATCGGGTAATATCCTATATTCTGCGCCCCAACTGCAGAAAGAACAATGCTTGGAATTTGGAAATTGGAAAAAGTACTGCAGTATGGAGAGGATTCCACCCAGGTGTTGGTTGTCACCAACGCCGTAACGAAATAATCATTGTTAACGTTTATTGCATAATTTCAAAAGCCTCACAGAGACTAACCGCACTCGGCGAAATCTTTGCTCACCCACAAAACATTTTTGAGGCCCTAACCTCAAAGGAAGGTAGACTAATTGAGGAATCATTTTAGATAATCGTAACACTCATAAGAACTAGCAAAATTATCAAATTCGGATAAACTGTAACTATTCAGGTGCGTATCCAGGGGGGGGCGTTGGGGGCGCGCGCCCCCCAGGTAAGGAAAAGAGGAGAGAAAAAAAAGAGAAGAAAAAAGGGAAAAGGAGGGGAAAAAAGAAAAGGAGGAGAGGAAGGAAGGGAAAAGAAAAAGAAAAAAGAGAGAAAAGGGAGAAAAGGAGGGAGCAGAAGATAGCCAAGACCTCGGGAAGAGAAAGATCCCTATTATATACACAGGGTAGCCAGTGACAGATCAAGGATTACGGAGGGGGTGTGCGCCTCACCCTACCCCTTACCCCGACAACTCCATTTTTGACGTTCCGTTTTTCCTCTCTCACTAATGTACTTGAACTCGACCGAGTCGTCGGGGAACATAACGCATTTCGGGAAGGGGGCGACCGCCCCCCCGAGCAAATTTTCTTTATGACATCGCTAGTAATTTCAAAATAGACAATGCTTAGATGCAACTTACAAGGCCTGGGAAGTGTCATTTCCAGCGATCTGGGAGGCATTTTCGGCCAAAATTTTTCTTGTACGCTTCGCGCCAACTCATGGTGGCGCTTCGCTTAGATAGTTTGCCTACAGGCTTCGCCCTCCCTTGGCAATTACTCGCTACACGCCTGTTCGAATTTGTAAAGCAAAGAGCAGATATAACATCATATCAATGAGCATTGAAATGCATGTTCCACGATGAACAGCCTCAAAAACTGTCAATGTGTGTAGTTAAAGGCGTAGGAGCCAGATTGGATTTGGGGGCTGTAATGACTTGCCCGAAAAAAAAGGTAAAATTTTCGCGCGCAAAGCGCGCATTAGACATGTCGATGCCAATATCATATAGGCAAGATCGGTCATTACATCAAATGGCATCGTGTACCGCACGGTCCGTCAAAGTTGCACAGTATACCGCCGGATGATGCTAATGTAAACAACCAAATGTCTTATGTAGATGGAGAAAAACCATACAGATCCATTTATGTCAAAACTCTCTTTTACAAAGGTAATGTCGGCCAAGCTTACAACTTTATTTCAATTACCAAGGAGATCATTTTAAGCTATTCATTGCTATTTATTTTTCTTTCAGTAGGTGCCCGAAAAAAATGGGAAAACAATTGGGGGGGGGGGCTGCAGCCCCCGCCTCCTACGGGACCTACGCCTATGTGTGTAGTCTTCGGTTTCGATAAACCTGATATCGGAAATATCTGCTATTTTTCTCTTCCTTCAACCAAGTTTTGTAAAAGCCATTATAAGAGGTTGCAATATTTATACACCAATAAATTAACTGTGTCGGAATTTTCCAAAATTTCCTCACCAACATTCTTCATCATACTTTCCTCTACTCGTTCAATTTTCACCTGTCTGTTAGGGGTTCAAGGAGGTTTTTCTATATTGGTTGTCTATAGATTGAATTTTCTGCAACATTATGGCTATGTTTTCAAGTGATTTTATTCACGAGAAAAGGGAATTTTCAAATTCTCAACAAGTAATGGGCTTAAAACCTTCAAAAGTCGGGCTTTCGGATATTGTGGGCCGTGACGTAGAATAACCTACAAAAGCAATGATCCATAGGACATGCAATCAGGTCGAACATGATGTGTGACTGGTGACAATCTTCAAAAAGGTTATGGATGGAAAAAAAACTTTTGGGAAATACTTGGTTCTCAGGCAAAAGTCTACATCTGGTTGCTCATTTTCAAGCCCGAGAAGTGCCATTTCCGGTGATCTGGGGGGGGGGTATCAAAACCAAAAATTTTCTTGTACGCTCCGCGCCAACCGATGGTGGCGCTCCGCTTAGATAGTAATTCGCGCCCCCCGGGTTAGAAAATCCTGGATACGCGCCTGCTATTACAGTACAGGCAGTTCTGAACCTTTCATTTATTTTTACTGGCGTAACGACGGTGCGGCCGTCCCGCCACTAAGTTGGAAAAGACCTCCAGCCCGTCGGAATTTCTACCATTCATACCCCTACTATAAGACCCTAGCTAGTAGCTATACCGCCCTGCATACACTTTGTAAGTTTAAAGTGCTATATGCTCTTCCGGTGCAGCTGTAATGACATGGGCGCGAGAAGGTAGAACATCCATGACTAAAGATGGGATTCTTCAGTTCATGTAGTTATAAATGAAAAAATACTGAGTTCGCAGGAGGAAAGTGTACAACATCGTGGCCAAATTTTGCCCCGCAAGTGCCATTTGCAGCCATCTGGGCGGTTAGAAGATTCAAAAATTTTCTTGTACGCTCCGCGCCAACCGATGGTGGCGCTCCGCTTAGATAGTAAATCGAACCGGTCAACAAAAATACCGTACCACTTTCAAATACCTTCCGACGGGCCTGGTTATGTATAGGCTCGGGTTCCCTAACGTGCGGAGCCCGCGCCTTCTTTCCCTCTCCTCCCTCTGGCACCAGTGACGCCGCTGCTTAATGTTAATGGCTGGAGGGGAGGGGTTCGCGTCATACATATTTTTCATGCCCTGCAATTATTAGTCCATATTTCATAGTTGATCCTTTCGGTAATTAAACAGGCCTTCAACTGATTAAACGGCGACTTATAAGCACACATTTTGTTGTTGTTGATATGTTGTGCATATTTGAAAACAAAAAAGTACCACCAGTCTGTGCTGTGAATTATCATTTTACCACTTTTAATTTTAGAAAAAAAAGTGACCTTTAAAACATCTGAAGGTCATCAAGTAAAGTGACTGAACTACTTAGTCTAATGAAAAACTATCCAGAAAGGGTCAGTTCTTCAGATGCAACACAAAACGCAATGATAAAACATAAGACGTTATAGCATTAACTAGTACGTGTAAAAAGGTATTTATTAATTTGTCAAAGACAAATGGTGTTGAATGTCATTTTAAACGTGGGCTCTGTTCATATGAAGTACATATTATAATTACAAAATATAATTGATTAACTCAAACATTAAAGGCTTGCACCGAGGAGCCGACTTCACCAGCAGTGCAGTAATAAAGGATAATTCCAGAAATTTAGCATGTTTTAACTTTGAATATCTTGAAAACCAGAATATCTATAGTAAACATTCCACTTTTCGGTACGTTTTTTTTTATCTCCTTTTTTATTTTTTATTTATTTTTTTATTTTTATTTTTAATTTTTTAATTTTTTAAAATTTAAAATTTAATTTGACTATGACATGATAATTTCAACGAACTTATAATGATCGTACAGGACTTCCATAAGTAAGCAACACGGTAACATATGCAACCGTTTTGAAATAATATTAGGTCGATGAGGTATTGTCTTCGATATAAAAAAAATCATAATTATTTGTTTTGTTTACCGTCTATCGGTTCATTCCAGCTATTTACCAGGTGCTGTGAGTAATTAAAACTGATAAGTCTTTGTACGGTAGCCTTGGTGCATCAATTAATGCCAAAAACTTCAAAATCTTAGAAGCAAGCACAAAATAGCGGTATTCCTATGATCAGTGCCGGATTTAGGGTGGTGCTTTACAATGGTCACGGCCCTGGGACTGCCAAATAATAATAATAATAATAATGATGATGATGATGATGATGATGATGATGATGATGATGATGATGATGATGATGATGATGATGATGATGATGATGATGATGATGATGATGATGATGATGATGATGATGATGATGATGATGATGATGATGATGATGATGATGATGATGATGATGATGATGATGATGATGATGATGATGATGATGATGATGATGATGATGATGATGATGATGATGATGATGGTTTATGCCAATTGAATAGCGCGCTTAAACTACGCACACTGATTTAGCTATATCATACATGGTTTATCATGATCTCCGTAGATTCTGTATCCGAGCTGGGATTATAATGATACCGCGATAACAACGTCCGGGAACATAGGTCGTAGTAAGATATCAAAATTTTTGTGGAACTCTGTGACTGATATTAATAAGTGAGCAACTATACTGAAAAGACTAATTTGGACTGCAAGCTTGCCTCGACCTGCTACTCAGAAATCACGACATTGTGTTTGAAAGATACTTAAAATGTCAAGATGCATTTGTAAACTTTAAGGGTAACTCGTCGTTCAAGCATTTCCAGTCTTTTCGAACGTATGATCTAAGTCATAGTGTAAATTCCATGAAAATGAGGGTGTAGGAGACTTTGTACAGCTTTCTGTGAGTGTGAATGAATCACAAAACCGGGTGGTGGAAAAAAACATATATATACGCAATCTTTGTTATCAGTTTCGCGGTCGTGAACTGGTCTAGCTAAAATTTACTAAACAGATCCTACACTAACTTCCAAATAAGCATAGAAGTCTGTCTATACCGGACTGATATTCATAAAGAAATCATTCCACCGAACCGAAAATAATAAATACATTATCAAAACGGAAGCCTACAGCACTCTCAATTAGTAACGAAGCATAAGTATATTAACAAAGGGACATTACGGCTTTGTTCATTTGCCGTTTCAGAACAAATATAATGTTAAAGATACGCGTTACGTGTATCGGTTTACCTGAACAAACACAGATACACAGTATTTACTTATGAACACAATAATGTCTCGTCTATAATACAAAGATAGCGAAATGTCGGAAGGTCGTACACAAAGTCTGTTATGTTCCTACTCGTCAATGCACAAGAGATCCTTACTCTCTGCATGTGACGAATATTGACAGAATGATTTGCACGAGAGTATCATTTCTACTCTCATACCCAGGGGGTAGGAAGCTTCCAAAAAGTGTAGGGGGGGGGGACAACATCAGAGGGCACTTTATCATTCCACAACCACCACTCGTTCTGCTATAAACTGATACACACCGGCCATATCACTTAAATATATATGATGGTTAGTATGCTATCAATACTATTTATTGATATTGTTTATTGTTAATCGTACTACAAAACGATATGGGATGCCATTTTAAAAATAGCATGTACAGACTAAAAATAAATAATTAAAATAAAGTATTACAATTAACAAAGGCTTAAGATATCCAAAAGACAGTTCTTCATCAAAGGGGCACATTTTATTTGCCGCCAGTAGGGCACATTTGCTATTATGGAAAAAAGTGTTGGGGAGGGGACGTGCCCCAGTGTCCCCGGCTCATACCCCCTGCTCATACCTGCTACGGAGACCACCGCAGAGGGTCCTTATCCAACATAAGAAATGGCTTAAGGACAATTATGTCACCGGGCTCATTGACGGCTTCAGTTTTCTTAAGTATACCGGTATATTTATCTCAAATTTTCTCAGACACCCCCCCCCCCCCAGCGTAATATACCCCAGACCCCATGTATACAATCTCTCCCGTCCCTGATTACCCCTCTCATCCGGTTTGTCTTTAATAGTAGACATTAGTCTCTTTGAGTTTTTGGGTTACGTAATATATATTATTTATTTGAGCATCTCTTTGTTATAACTAGACCTCAATTCGAAAGGGCAAACTGACAAGGACGGAAGACAAAAATACCAACTGGACAAGATTTGAAAATTAAAAGAAACCAAAATGACAATGTATGTCTTGGACAGAATGTATTTTGATATATGTATGGCGAGACAACGAATGAAAAATATGGAATATGAAAACAGTAAAAACAGTACTGCTACCATCAATTGATAGAGAACCACCTTCAGGAAAAGGAGGACTGTAAATAAATTGAAACAACAGATATTGAAGAGTGGCGGAGGAGGAGAGGGAAAAAGAGATTGAGTTATGGGGTCAGGTTAAACGGAATGCAGTTACGTAGAGGAGGCTATCGAAAAGTGAAAACCGATTTAACCGGGATTTTTTTGGTTGGTGTTTTTCTCAGAAGCATTTTAGTTTTGTAGATACTATATGGTGGGTCGAATTTTAACCGAAAATTCAACGTTTTCATCTCAAGATTTCGACTTCTTTTTCGAACTATTTGACATATAATATCGAATTTCTTTACTTTTGATCTTAACAATTCTAGGCATCGTCTTGAAAATGTCACTATTTTATACCAATGTTTTTTTCTTGTTCCTAGAAACTTCAACTCAATGACTTCGACTCTCTATCTTCCATTTTTTGCTTTTCTCAAAACTTGGAATTTATGCTCAAATTTATGCTCAAATTTCAAAGTTTACTAGATATAACTCCAAATAGTATTCCCACTGATCAACTTATGACATGATTCCCAGCATGTGAATATTAGTGATTTATTAATAAATTTATTTTTCATATCTCAACATTTCGTGGCCACAAAAACTACTTTGTCCAATCAATTTGAACCATCCCTCAAATAAAATTGCATTCGAAAAGTTCACACTTTTGAAATTTAAATTCATTTGTTTAAAACCACTGTATTTTAACTATAGTCACAATAATGAATACTAGCAGTGTTTTTAAGAGTCATATTTTACATATTGAAAAATGTGTAGATTTTGATTTCAAAATGATCGACAACAATCTCGAAACTCATCCCACTTATGCTAAAATGGAGTTGGGGTGGGAATACTGTCCTTTGGAGGTGGGGGAAGGGGGGGTTCTGCTGCCAGTTCCATAATTAAAATTAGAAAAAAATGTTTAAGTAATAATCCATCATACCTTCTTCTCAGTACCCTGCAACTTTGAAAGATTACACAGTAACATTACTAACTAAATACTCTATAAATAACCCTTTTGAAGGATTAAATGTGTTTTACACCAAATTTACTTTTCACAATTTATTCTATAAATCCATGATAATGAGCACCTTTTACGGATCTGGAAAAGGCTTGGCCTAATAACCAAGTTAATGTTATATCATATTTAAATATTTTAAAACTGTTTCCAAATATATTTCTGTCACTCATGTAGAAACAAATTGACAAAATTACAGGTAAATATCTCCAAAACCTGTAAATTGTGTTAATTTTCGAATTTGTTTTCAAACTGAAACCAGCCAGAGTTTAAAAAAAAAAACATCCTTAAACTTCCAAATTTATCAAGTTATTATTCTTTTATCCCCAAAATGAGCGTTTCAAAGCTATCTCATGTGGTCACCTGGTTCATGTACTGCTCTGTAGAGTAATAAACATTTTGCATGTCCGAGCATATAACGCAAACTGTGTCATACTATCAAACAGTCCACCACTGTTGGAAAGATAATTTGAAAACCATGTGAACATTCAAAACCACATTTCTAAAAGATTAAACATACTAAGCAATGGAGACAAGAAATGTGGTTACACAAAGGGCGGGATTGGAAAACTGCTGGTGACATCAGAATGAGAAACAAAATCCACATCATTACGTATGAAGCTATCCTAGTCTAACATGAAGTCATGTTCACTTTTAAATATGAAATGATTCTTAATATTACAAAAAGATATCTAATACTTTGACAGAGATAAAAATTGACATAGGAATCATGGTGCCGCCATCTTCTCACATCTTTGAATGTAAAAACGAATTTATGGTCACGTCTCACCACATGATTATATGTAGAGCTGAAAACAAACGGTTTTGTGACACGTCACCCTTGGGGGTCAAGTCTTCAGTCCAGTCAGGTCATTAGAACTTACTTAAGAAAGAAATAAAAAGTCTTCAAGTCTTTAATGTTGTTACAAAAAAAAAGGAACATAGAAGCAACATTAGCCACTGGGATCGACTAAACTCAATTAACCACAGGATATCCTCCTCATGTACCTTGTCTGTTCCAAAAGCATTAACTGAACTAGCACGATGCTAGGCGTAGGTTTTCGTGACAACTGAAGAAGAAAAAAACGCAAACCTATTGTTAGGCTATAGAGAAACCATTCTTATGGAGAGAGAGCATCTCTGAAATGACAGAGTGTTAGCCCTTAACATCCCCATAGAAACTGTTAGATATTCTGGTGTTGTATAATCCTTTCTACACAACTAATCCTTTTTAAATTTTCTGTTCTTGCTACATCCTTTGATTTTTGAGAGTGAGGAGTTATTCAAAGTTTTCTTCTGTCTTTGTAATAATGCTGATTAATGTTCTATTGGTCTCAACAATAGTTTAAGTTTAGAGGTTAGTAATACTCTCTGAATCCATGGGCTCTTGTTGTCCTGTAAATTCTCAGCGCCGGATTCCTTCGCAAAATAGACACTGCAGTCTTCCTTGTGATGTGAATTGCTGCTATTACTTAAGTGCTCATATGACTCAAGTCATATGATGGAGTCCAAGTTATCAAAATCAAGTATTTTTAGGTTGCTGACTTGAGTCAAGTCAAGTCATTTGGGGTTGCTGGCTTGCTTCAAGTCAAGTCATTTGGTGTGGCTGACTTGATTCGAGTCAAGTCATTTGGTGTGGCTGACTTGATTCAAGTCAAGTCATTTGGTGTGGCTGACTTGATTCAAGTCAAGTCATTTGGGGTTGTTGAATTGAGTAAAGTCATAAAATGTAACTCGAGTCGACTCTCGCCTGTGTCAATCACTGAACATGTTATCACAAACACTGAAAACAGATCAAAACATTGTATTTCAGTTAAAAAAAAAAAGGTCTCTTCCAAGCATTCCTTCCTTATTTCTTCCTCGACGTGTTTCCATCTCCACTGGTTTGTACAGGTAACATGGTTGTTGGGCAACATTGCAATAGCATTCTCTGAAAACTCCCATCATTTTCCTCTTTCCTTCAATTCATCCTGAAAATATGGATCACTCCTAGATATATATCAAGAAAAATGTCCTTAGGAAATATGTTTTTGGTTTCTTTTGTTGTTCACAGTAAATAAAACTGCTTTGTGTTTTTGCTTTGCTCGAGAACACAGTGTTACTACCGTCAGACATAAGCTGTGCTCTCATCTATCTTCATCTGATGCGAACCCCGCCATCGGAAGAGGGCAGCGCTACGTTCTTCTTCACCGACATCGAACCCGTTCTTCCCCCGTCTGGCGGGTTTGGAAGTGAAGGGTGGCATCCTCTCACAAACAAACAAGGCAAACACTGGCAAGGAATTTTTCAGGCATGCATGCATGCAATGCACTTGTTAAATATAGTTAACCTTTCATGGTGGTCATTGAAACTCCCAATCCAAGCTCTTCAAGTCGTTGAGCCTAGATGCACTCTCGTAGTTGTACTGGTCCACCGCCAAAGAGAAGCTGCAAATATGGAAAAAAAATAAATATAAAAACTAAACACTAAAGGAATTCAGTGAAGGAGGATTGTTGGTATGAAAGTGCCAAGCTGTATTAGACAAGAGGAAGAGAAAATGGAAGCAGGAATCAAACATTGACCGACCCTCCCCCCCCCCATTCCACCCCCAACCTACTTCAACAGTGAAAACCAAATATTAATTTCTTGACTACTTCCATATCACATTAACATGAAAAAGGAAAACCAGTACTGTATAGATTTACTTTCTCAACATGCAATTACCTATATTTACCTACATTTACCAATAAGTACCTACAATTACCTACAGGAAAACATAAGAATCTATTTAGTTTGTGTATTAATTTGTGTAAGGCAGCCAATGCGCCTCGAGCACCGTTAACAGTGGAGACGTCTGCGCACTATAAATCCTCAATAACATTATTAATGTTCTAACTACAACTACAAATAAAATAAAAAACAATAAAGATAAAACAATACAAAAGACAATTGCAGTGCATGTTTTTTTCAGGTATCCCACAATGCTTTGCAAACTGATCAAATGACAATAGAATTGCAAAGATATACTATGCTCCTCCTATAGCAGTTTTTTCCTTTTAATATTTTTTTCGTTCTGCACATTGCCATAGCATTTCCAGTATTTTAGGATCTAAATTATTTAGGTGTGCACCATATATCCTGACTTGCAAGTCTGTGAATCATATTAACGGTGAAGCAAAGTTTCCAGTGAATGAAATAAAGTGCATAAAAATAAGGTATGTTACGAGGGATGTGAAAAGACATTCATTTGTCTTTATTGCTGGCATCATAGCTTTTCTGCCATTTGCTGAAACATAGAAATCTGGAATGTACTTTACTCTTCTGGTGAAGTTTTCTGTCACGCACAAGACAAAGTTGGTATCGTCCTATTTTTAAAATTCAATAATGGGTTGGGGAGGGGTGTGGGGTTGGGGAGGGGTCGGAGGTATTGTTAATAGTTGTAATCATTACTACATTATTTTGAACTGGTTTTAAGAGTGTCGTCTGGTGGCCTGAGGCGATGGCCTATTAAATTATAGAGACAACTAATAAACTGTAGAGTATATCAATGTAGGTTTTCCTGGGGACAAGTAGGTTATTTATTTAAAGTGACAGCACTTTGCCATATTACACTGTTGCAATGACCAACTTTTTCTACTATTCTACACAAAATTACAAATACCAGGTTATCCCGATTGGATAACCTGCAAACCTTCTTTCAATATAGAGCAAATGACCTCTGACCTCACACCTGACCACGAACATCAACATTCCTCAATGCAGTCATACTCACTCATGAGAGTAATTTGATCATTTTCTAAATTTAAGAGCAAACAAAGACAAATGTACAACATGGGCAAATCAATGACGATTTTATCCGATATATATATGAACTCTATATATATATATGAATCCCTATCTGAACTCTACAAGTGACATCTGACCTCACACAACTACTGAAACTGGGCCAAACTCACTCATGTTGGACCGATGCACTCTCATGGATGGTGTGCATCGACTCTGCCGACAAGGAGGTGAAGTCCCGAGTCATTGGCGCCGAGGCACCCAACGACGATGGAGTTGTCAGAGTGGGAGGACCTCCTAGGGTGGTTGGGGAGGTGATCATGTCTACTGCGGTCAGGTAACTGGGCGTGGTCAAGGTGTTGGGTCCGCCGATATCTGCTGCTGCTCGTTCCTCCTTCTGTCTCATCTCCACATTTCTTTGATTCAGGGCCTTCTGTTTGGCATAATTTTCCGTCTGAACGAGCAAAGCGGGATAGGTCGGAGAAGTAATTAAACAATTTGATGAGAGCAAAAAAACAAAAAAAAACAGAAACTGCACAAGAGCAGAGAAATATTTGATTGGAATGAGATTAATCCAGTGACCTCAGGGAGGGGGGGGGGTTACAAGCCATCTAAAGATTGACCATTGCAGCCCTTGGTTGGTGGCGATCCCTATAACCATCGGGGGGTTAGTGCAAGGTCCCATTATCTTGCATAGTGTGTAACTAGTGATCATACTACATATTACATTGGATACAATCCCAGCAAGTGGCAAGAAATGGTCAGGGAATGATAAGATGCCTCCCGATTTTGTAGTGACAAAATTGGGGCAAATTTGGAAGAAAAACATTAGACAAAAAAATACTTTGGTTTAAAAATGTTCTTCTTTGACATCACACCTGTTTACATCAGGTTCATAATTTGGTACAAAATGTGTCAACTTGGATTGTTGTTATCTCAAAAACAATATTTTTGAAATTATAATTATAAATATATATAAAATTATATATTTATTATATATAATTATAAATATAATTGAATGCAAATTTCTCCAGGAGGCTTGCAATATGTACCTCTCAATAAATGTTCACTTGGACTAAAATAAGAGATGTTGCTTGTACATATCAGCCATTCATACTTTGCCTACTACGAAGGTGTCCCCCCCATAAAGCCTACTAACAGATCCTAGGAAGGACCGCTGTTTTGTTTCTGCTGCTCCAAATCTTTTGAACAAATTACCAGAGTCCATCAAGCTCTCCACATCTTTTACAACCTTCAGATCTGCTCTGAAAACTCATCGGTTTCTAGAATTACTCGACAACCGTTTGTTATCTTATCCTTTGTCTGTTACAAACATACATACATATTACACACTTATATAGCGCTGCTACATCGAGATCATAGCGCTTTGACAACTTAGCCTTGGTCATTGGTGACTTGTCACACCTACACACCAAAGTGTGCGCAATTCAATCAATCTCTCCTGGGGCACCACAGTGCACCACAACCACGTGTCCCCCAGGGGACTTCCCATAGGGTGCGGCCACAAACCACGGCGCACGCAACTATAGTTACAAGTTACCTCGCAGGTCCCCATTTATACACCTGGGTGAAGAGAGGCAATGGAGATAAAGTGCCTTGCCCAAGGACACAGCGCAATGATCCGGCCAGGGCTCGAACCTGTAATCCTTAGATCACCAGTCCACTGCCTTAACCACTTGACCACAACGCCCCCCCCCCTTGCTCTGTCCTTTAAAACTGTTGCTTAACTGAGGCATGAATATCTTCTTGACGGATTCCGGCAACATTACAATCCTTCTTCATTACTATGATTATTAACATTCTCCGGCCGATTGCACACAGGCATGTGATTCTACTCCACTTTGACCAAACCGTTGTGTACTCACGCTGTATCTCAGAGACATCCAAATCTCCGACTGTCGTTTCTTCTGTGCTGCCATCATGGCCGCTGCGTGGCTCTCCAGCTGTTGGCTCAGGTCGTCCATATCTTGCTGGATTTTAATGGCATCGGCTCGATACTTCAGTAGAGTCCTGTGTGCGCGGAAGAGAAAAAGCGATTGACGGTTTAATCGCGTTACCATAAAATACTGAACTCACAATCTTGAGCCGCTTATGACCGGAAAAACTCCAACAAAGTTAACGTGAGACCAGTCAGCTAGCTGTCATATAATCCATTGGTTAGGTGTATTCTGACTAGACTACTGTGTCTGTGGCAAACATAATTCTTTGAGATTGACAAGTCATATTCAACCTGCTGGTGACTTAAAATGTCATGTGTGTTGATAACATCACTTTCTAAAATTGTCAATGAAGAATGCCATGTTTGATTGATTTTGGGAAGGGGAATGGGGTGGGAGGGGGGTGAGTGGGAGAGATTTGTATGGAATAAAGCAATTATGATGTTAAATATTTGAAATTAATATATCTAAAGTAAAAACAAGTATGTGGTAAAATAGGTATGATATAAAGTAGATAAATTTGTATGGGGTGAAATATGCAGATGATTGAATATTTACAAAAGAAATATGTATGAGGTCGTAAATGATAAAAAAAAGAAAAAAGAAGATAAATACGTATTCGATAAAATGTGTTCAGGGTTAAATATGTAACAAGGTAACGTATAAAAGACATGATAGAAACTAAGTGGTAAAATAAGCATGAGAAATAATGTAACCTGTTTGAGATGAAGTATTTATGATGCAAATAATGCCATGAATTTAAATAACATATCAAGGTCAAAAAAAAAGATAATAAAAAAAGTTGTATGAATAATGAGGAATATCTTTCACACAGTTGGGTTCCCAACTAAGGTTTTCAAATTCGTTCGATGTAAAGACTCACTCTAGCTGTTGGGCTGCACCTTCACCAAACTTCTCTCTCTCTTTCCTGCTCCTAAACATCACTTCAACCAACTCGGAGCAGTCGACATTCTTTGGTTGACCGCCTGAATAACAACATTAAGAAAGACATATCAGAATGTTGGCTGTCTTAGCGATTCCTTGCCACATTCTGCTGAACAATAAACTAAAAAAACAAATTTTCAAGCATTGGTCCTGTGATCAGCAAGGTTCTTGCACAAATGTGGAGTTACCTATCAACTTACCTATCAAGTACAAAGTTCATGCAGGCTTTACTTTGACTGTTATCGTGTTTACTTATGTTTTTTTTTTTTTTTACTCCTGTTGACCTCACTCAAATGACCTTTGACCGCCACCAACTTTCAACAGTGTACTTGTAGTAACTGACTATCAGGGATCTACATACCAACTATGAACTTCAACCTAGATGTACCAATTGAGTTATTGTGTATTACAAGGTTTTCAGACTTTGACCTCGGTTGAACTCATATGACTTTTGACCTCCACTAATAGAGTTCTTGTACTCACTAAGCCCAGATCTACATACACAAAGGATGAAATTCAACCAGGATGCACTTTCTGAGCTATTGTGTTTACAAGATTTCAGATGTTGACCTCTGTTGACCTCTGTTGATCTTTGACCACCACAAGAAGATGAATATGGTTCTTTCACTCAATAAGATGGATCCACACACTAAGTAATAAATTAATCCACCAAGAACTGCCACCACCATCGCATAGGACCCCTTTCACAAATAGTAATAGGAATAAAAAGAAAGGCGAACATTTTGGCAATTATTTCCTTTAAAATCCTTTTTACACTCTGGTTTTAGAACTTTCATCTTAAGGAAGAAGAAAGAGGAGACTGTAGAGCTCATGGATATTACACTCAATCTTCATCACACTACCAAACCACTTAGGTTCTGAATCTACCATCCTGAATGTTCCCCCCCCAGCCCCCAGCCTCCAACATACAAATTATTTTCAGTTGATAAGATGATAAGGAGGTAAGATGCTTTGGGAAGATGATAAAATAGAATCCCCCAAAAATTACATAATTTGATGATTGCAGTCTGTCTCATCTTTTCATGTTAAGCACAATTTAGAATAATAACATTAGAATGACTTGGGTTCGAACCCCATTGAAGGCAGCTTGCTTTGCCGATCTTATACACCTCTTGCTGCCATTAGGAGACTTAAATATTAGAAAACCAGCATTATTTGTCAAATGATACAGTTGCGCAATGGTTAGCGCACTGTACCTGAAGAGTAAGACTTTCTTTTCAACTCGGGGGTTTGTTTGTTCGTTTGTTTATTTATTTATTTGATTTTCCACGGATAATAATATATTAATGTGGAGGGAAATTAATTAAAACTTTTATTTTATTTTAAATTTAAAATCGGTGCTTTCCTTGACCTCAAAATCTCATTTTCTTTTATTTATTGCCTTCAAGTATGAAAAGATAGCTTTTATTTCCTCCTCACTAAATTTAAGTTTAACTTACAAATTGAACATATCTATGTGAGAATAAGGCTAATCCTCCGATCTCCCTTCAAGAATTTAAAACTGCATTTAGTAAGAAGGATTTCATTTGCAGTTAGCGCTCTTTATATAGGGTCTCATTGCTTGTTTGGTTTCCTGTTTAGTATTTCTTCTTCGTAATATTTTGCTTCTCAACGTTGTGCAAGCCGCGATTGTTATATTTGAATAGTATATAATTATACGTTTTGTCTCTGCGGCTGCACTGTATGTATTGATATGGTTATGTACTATTAAAACTAAAGATAAGAAAATATTAAATTGTTAGGCAATGATTGAGTTGTAATGTAATACTAAAAAACTCATAAAATTATCAAATGAGTCAATAAAAGAGATGAAAAAAGAAGGAAAAAAAGCTTTTATTTCCCTTTACCTTTCATCTCTTGTCGCAGTCTCTGGTACAACTTCTCCGATTGAATTTTACTGCAATTTAAGAAGAATAATTAAACAAAAATGCAGATAAAACAGACACATCACTAAAAGAATCCTAAGGGGTAATATATTAACATAACACTCATAATACCATCAAGGGCACATTTAGGTATTAAATAAAGCTGAATGTAGAAAGTAATGTCCTCTCCTCTCCTACGAAACAAAAAACACACTCTGAATGCAAATCTAAGACTCACAGGATACCGTGGGGTGTCAAGAATGCTTCCAATGATTGTTAAATATGTTTTTCGATAATATCAGCTGAGGAATCTACCATGACACGTAGAGGGTACCTATTACCTTGTCTCCAAACTGGTCTACTTACAGGGTATCGAGATTGTCAATGTGCTGTGTGTGCAACGGGTAGTCCCTGAGTTCCATGAGTGCCTGGCCCAGGCCTTCTGCTCGGATACATAATTCCTTGAAGCAGATGTTCTGAAACATGGAAAGGAAAGGGTAGGAACCATGTCGACTGCAAATCTCAGAACGGAAGGATGTACAGAACTTTCAAATCAACATGTCACTCGGGCAGAAGAATTTCATCAGGCACAGATCGTCGCATACTTGAAGATTCAAATTTTAAATTCACTTTCGCGCCACGATATTGTTTTCATCCCAACGTAGTTTGCACACTAACATTTCAATCAGACATATATGACGAGATGGCCTTCATCGCTTGCTTCAAACTTGTAATGCTACATTACCAAAAATACAAAATGGCAGTTCATATCACACACAAGGGGGAACATATTTACATTCTTAGCTTAACACACACATATACAATGAAGACACATAGGACACATACATACAATCCAATGTATATATACAGGGATGCCAGCAGAGTTTGCCCCTAGGGCCTGAAAGTTGTGGGAATTGGATGTCCCAAAGACTATCTAAGCTAATGTTGGGACTTGATGAAAATCCAGAGAAAAAAATTGCGGTATAGGCTCCAATTTGTGTATGCTACAGTGTGTTAGGATAATAGTTACAAATTCGGGGGAAAAGCTCATGCCTGTTTCAACTGGGTCGGAAAGGTCATGTGGAGCTGGAACCATTTTTCAAAATCGGGAAAAAGCCGGAATTCCGGCTATTGTCAGAATTCTGGCAACCCTGATATATATCACACAGTATGCAACTCACAAAACACAGGATGCGTAGGACCATACGCATACACACACATATAAAACATACATACAAAATAATGCTGACTCGAATGGATATATTGGTTCCGATGCCTGCCTTCGGCATCGGAACCAATAGACGCTTGCAATTTTATCACATACAGAGCAAACCTCATACTGATAAAAACTGATGAAAGTGGTAAATGTTGCCAGATATCACACTCCTTCTCCTTTCTACGCTTATTCAATGGGTCATGTACACCCTGTAGTCCTGGTATTAGGTCAGTAATTTCAACATCACCCAAATCAAACAGCTAGTACAGTCACTGGGTTAAAATTCATACCAACAATGACCTCGAGGGTCTCTCTTCAAAACAATAGTTCAGCATTTGTTTTCTTTTGTCACATTTATTGTAGTTAAATTAAACGAATTAACAAATTATTAAAAAACTCCTGTGCAGCCTATTCTCAACTGATGGGTAGCGCCGTATCGCACGTCGGCTGTGTGGTTCCCGCAGCCAGTTGGGACTATTTCCTAATTATGCTAATACCTCTCTAAACTGTACATTAATATCATGCTCTCAAAGCACTGGTATTTTCAGTACATAGAGTTCCTACTGTAACCTTTACGTGATAGAAACATGATATTCATACCGCTCGTACTGACAATAAGAGTGCACTGAACAGGACATAACAATACAGTATAGAAAAACTTGTCGCAACTGGGTGGATTCCTGTGTTCACCTCATGAATATGCATTATGCAGGTTAACCATTTGAATCCAGAGCGAGGCAAAGCTGCTGAGTAGCAATTGGTCCGATTTTATCTTGTCACCATAATCTGGTGTTGTGATTGGCTGGAAGTGGTTACCTGTTTTTCACCTCCTGTTTAGAAGATAAGTCTTGCTGCCACACATTTCACAGGCCTGTGCTACGCATATAAGGTAATCGATAAATTTCAACCGATGGCGATCGGATCACTGAACCGAATATAAACACACCAAATCAAAGTATTGGCTTCTAGAGTGATGATTCAATATAGTGACTTGAGTCGCTCCATCGCTTATAGGCTTTGCTACGAGCCATCGGAGTTGCTTTACTGAGAAGGGGAGGATACGACATCCAGTTTGAGAGAAACGGTGAAGAGATGCTTTGGTGAAATTAATGTTACCTATTTCTCTGATTGCTTTCTTTCTTTCCTTTTTTTTCCTCTTGTGATAAAAAGCAAAAATCTCTTGACAATTATATTTTTTTCTGTGGGGGTAGTCAATATAATTACTCCACCTGAGCTTTTGACCTACCTTAGATTTTAAAATGGGTTCAAAAAATAACTCACCAGGTTCTCTGGAATTTCTGAGAAGGTAGTTTGTGATGCCAGCCAGTTGTTTAGCATTCTCTCAGAAGCTGCAGTAAAGAAAGAGTAAAAAATAAATCATAAAAAAGAAATATATATTATGGTTACCAAAACTTTTACCCCCTGCTGACCCTCAACATCCTACGGGGACATCTTGTCCCCCATACTTCAGACCTAGAAGTTGCGAATGTAAACTAGACATAAACCAGCAATAATTAAAGGAATATCACTTGGACTACCAATAAAAATGTGACAACCTCTTCAGGAATTTGAACTAAGGCCTCCCAATCTCTTTTTATATGCCTATGTATGTATATATATATATATATATATATATATATATTGTTTCCCCCATTTTTTCATGAAGGATTAAAAAATATCCACGCTTTAGAAGGTAGAACACATATTTATATTTTTGGACCTATTCACTTACTGGTAATGATCACATGCACGAAAACCCTACTTTCTCAAATTGTGAACAAAATGTTGGAAATTTTATCTCCAGTCACTGAATATGAAATCATGATTTTGTCAATTTAACGAGAGTGTACTGACCATGGGATTTGAGTATGGGAATAAGAATGGACAAATTAATCAACATTTACTCCAAAATAAACTTAAACTAATTATGCAAAGAATGGGCTATTACTTACTGACACCCCAATCCTTCTGTTCTAAGTAGCTGTCCAGGTCAAAGGTCATACTGAAATAAACAAGAATTTAGACCAAAAAAGTGAACAGCAAATTTATGAGCAGATTCGAGAAGAGTCATGCAGGTAGGTCTGCTACAATGCAAAATTAAGCTTTAACTTTTTGTATGTAAGTTAAGAATGAACACGAGGAAGCATGTTTTATTTCACAATGCCATTTTGTTGAATAAGTAATTCTAGCAAACAGCTCACTTGCAGAATTGTAAGTGACAATTGAAATTTCGAAGGTTAGCAAAGAGGGAGATGGTTAGGAGAAAGGGAGAAGAGCTTGGAATTTGGGACCGAGGGACATTGCACCCTCCTCAAAGAAGTGAATGGATCATGTTCCATGTTCCCCTATCCCCCCCCCCCAGCAACCTCATGGACACTCATGACAACATACCTAGTTTTGAAGAAGTTGTGTTTGCCTTCGAGCCTGCGTTGCACACCAGTTAGCTTGTGTCTGGACGACGTCATCTTCTTAAACTGCCTCATAAAGTTCATTCTTTGCGGAAAGATAGGAGGAAACAAAAACATATAATAATAATAATAAAAATAGCAATTTATAATGCGCACATATCCGCCCCGGCGGGGTGCTCAAGGCGCAAAATAGAGAAACCAAAGGTATGGTAAAAGAACAGAAAAACTTAAATTAAATCTAAATCACTGAAAGCTTCACGCATGAGATGAGTTTTAATTCCTTCCAGATGCTACATTGAAACAAAATTTTTCTCCCAGATTCAACAGCATTTTTTAAAGTGATAAAGTTTTTCTGTGCACTCGTAAGAGACTTCGAATCACAGAACCCTGGGACCTTTTCTTCAATGTCTCAGTGTAGGACTCTTTGTTTTTTACAAATCACAGTAAAGCACACACAAATACTATCAAGCAATCCATGTGAGTGGACCAGTTCCATATAACTAGAGTAATGATTTCAACCCAAAATGGATTAAAGCCACAACGAAACGGCTGCTCTGAAGGGAATTCCCCTCTCGTGCCTGAAGTTGATTGCTTTACAAAAGTGAAATTTAAACAGTTCTCGATTAGACATAAACTTAAACAATCTTTAGTTATAAGACAAAGACATCCATTACTGGATTCAGTTTTGCGATAACTTGAGGAAACTGGATAGGAAGGGGGACAGAGAGAAAGTGGGAGAAGGGGAGTTCACATTTCAAACAAATATGTATATAAATATATATATCTATGAAGATCCAGCTTTAGGGTTCCCAAATATGTATATAAATATATACATCTACCCAGATCCGACTTTAGGGTTCACAAATATGTATATAAATATATATCTATGTAGAATCGTCCTTAGGGTTGACAAATGATCTCGAATTGGTTAGCATCATGATTGATCTCTAGAGTATGAATATGTTACCAAAACAGGACTTGTATTGTTCGATACAGGTGACAAACGCCTACAGTGGAATTACGACCTTCCTTTACTGGTTTCGAACCTCTAGACATACAATCAGCGTCCATAGCCTAGTGGTTAGGGTGTCCGCGTATAAAGCGGGAGGACCGGGTTCGAATCCCGGTGGAGGCAGGAACTTTTTTCACTGTTCTGGATTTCCAACTCAAAACAATTTCAATTATATTATAATATATATATATATGTATACAACTATTCAACTTACTTTAAGGCCCTTATGCCCTCTTGTATATAAACAGCACTATCCACCATTGTTTTACACACATACAGGCATTCTGCCCACGAACGGCACCTTATCCTGCTCTGCTTGACAACAAAGGATGGATCATTACCTAGAGAAGGGTAAAGAAAGAAAAGGTAGGAATGGGTTGTCTAGCATTGCAGACCTGAATATTAAACTTTCAGTTACTTTTGCAAGCTATATTCCACGTGAACAATCAAAGTTCTCAATAGCTGGCATTGTAGCAAACTTCTGTGAGTATTAAATTTCAGAATTAATATGCAAAATTTCCAAAAGACATTTAATTTTTCATGACATTGTTTTTCATGAACATGTTCTGAGGAAGCTGCTGAACATTCCACTCTTGAGGGTAACAGCATTTTAAAGTTGACATGTGTTTTTTTTGCATAAACATGTAACATCAGGCAAACAAGGTTGTGATGTCCATAGATGAACCGTGACACATTACAAATGTACAGTATATCCAAGTTTCTTCTGAAATACTTGGGATGCGGTAACATTATTAATGTTACTGAGACAACAGCTCCCTGCTACGGTCATTTGGGGTATAGATAACTTCAAATCCCCTGAACGAAGTTGCAATAACACCAAAGTTTCAAACTGCATGTTTACAAAAAATTATTTATAGGGCTGCGATTTTTATTCAGGGTGTTGTACCTCAAAATTTACTTTTAATTCTTTCATCAACTTTTGATTTATTATTTGTACATATCTTCCTTGCTATTTTACCATTTTCACCTTTATTACTCTTAACTATGTTCCTACATCCTACTTATAAATATGTACTTTTATGTATTTATGCTGGATTTCAAATAAAATGGACACTTGATGCATTAAATTCAGCTTGGATTGCTCTTAAACTGACCACTTATACCTGTCTCTAAAAATTGGAAATTTACCTCTAAGGAAAAATTGGAAATAACTGATCAATATCACATTTTTCTTTTAACCATTTATGGATGGGATTTGCTACATGACCCTTCATGGGCAGACAAGTTTTTTTTTTCCCGCTTTTTTTTCAGGAAAAAGATATTACAAGCTCAGGACAGCACCCAGTATTTACCAATTTTCTCAGCCATTGGTGGTAATGGAGCCAGTTTCAAATCAATTTCATACTCTAATGCTGTGCCAAAGTTGCGGAAGAGAAAGTATTCAGGTAACATCTGCAAAAAAAAAGTGATTTCTCGTTAGAGACCAGTATCAAATGCATAAATTTATTTAAAGGCATTGAAGACTCGCACCAAACCGCATGCCGCCCTGTGAAAAAGTTAACTTTCCGTAGCTTTCAAGTGAAGTTTTTTTCTTATTGCTACAAAATGCAGACAGTAACGTGATACGTTATACCTTGTTATCTTTTATCTGGACCTGAGATCAGGGAGTTCCATAACAACTCCCTGCTGAGATGTCCATCGCTATAATGTACACTGTGTTGCGGGTATTGACCGTAGCTGCATGTAGTGACTGTACACTAGTGTCTAATTACCGACGGTAGCAAGCTGTGTGTGTATTTTCTGGGATCGATGGTGGTGTCTTACACTTCTGTTACACCTCAGTCGAAACTAGGTCAGGTTACCGGCATGAAACGTTTCTTTGTGCGTGAGTCTTCACACCCTTTAACAGGATTCAAAACTGTCTCCAAAAAGTTTCTTATAACGCATAATCATCTTTATAAAAGACTAACTTACATATTTACTTAACTCATGTTAATTACTTTAACAGTGAATAACTTTACTGAAAGGAATACTTGCAGCGACGGATTTTGAAAGTTTGACGCGGCTTACGACGGTGCCATGTCAGATTCTAGTGCCGAGTCACTTCAATGTTGCTTGAATTAAATACTGGCCTAAAGATTATTATTGCATTATATTATCATAATATTTAATTAATCTAATAATTTTATCATACTACGCAGCCACAGTTCTAAGTGGAAAAGGCTGAATGGCTTATAGCTTCACACTTCACGTCTGGTGGCCCGATTCACACTTTTAGCGCCTTTTGGCATGTTTCTTCTCATTTTGGGAAAGACAAGTTTAGATTCTGGAATCTATGGATTTGTCCTAGATGAAAAAACCCACCTCATATTTAATAGTCATTCACAGCTCAAACCTGTGATATTTACAATAACGTTACATTTCATTGCCTGCTATACCTCCACCTTGATCCCAACCTTACTATAGGATACTAAAGATGTGAAGAAATTATTTGCACTAAAAGGCTTTAAAAAATGGAAATTGATATGGAAAACTGACTGCATCCCAGGGAATCTAATTGCCAAAGTGTCAAGTTAAAGAGTCGCCAATCCAAGTCATCACATGATTTCATTTGATTGACCAGGGATGAGACTGAGCCGGGGAAAAAAAATCTGAAATTTATCGATCGCCGTCCTGGAGGAGGGGTTTAAGGGGAGGGGGTGTCCCCCTCCCCTTTAGAATTTTTTTGTCAGGTAAGGAGGCTTAAATGCAAAATGGTGGACTCTAAATGGAATCTATCACATCACGTAACTCGCCAAAAAAGTGTGGAATTTCTGCTTGTATAATTTATCCATTAGCTTTTTTAAACCAAAAAAAGGCTTTTTTGCTTGCTTTGTGCTACTTGATTCCACCACTGGTCAAATTCGGTGTTCCTTCCCTTCACAGTCCAGCATGTTCGGCAAAAAAAATAAATAAAAAAAAAAAAAAAATTAAATAAAAAAAAAAATAAAAAACGCGAATTACGAGAAAAACCGCGAAAATGAAAAAAAAAAAATCTGAAATCCACGTTTCCGCGGAAGAGTCTCATGCCTGATTGACAGTGGAGAAAATGTTCTTGAACTTTATGAAAGAGTCACGAATGCAAAACATCACATGATGCCAAGTTGATTGACAGTGGAGAAAATATTCTTGAACTTGATAAAAAAATAGAATTCTTGCTTACAAATTCTGCATCTTGATCGTTCCTCTTCTCTGGTTGTTCGGTCTGCAAGGCTACTTTTCCGTCCGGAAGGAGGAGTTGTTGCTCTGCCATAGGAATGCCTGTGTCTTCTTCGAGTTTCTTGTGTATATCAGTCACGGTTGCAATGCCTTTATCGATGTACACCACGAGTTTGTTCTGTGTCATGTCCAGAATTCTGTATTCCTGGTTAAGATAGGAAATTGAGGCATTTTACGAATATTGAAAATGAAAAACAACAATGGCGGCATTCACACAATTCCAAGGTTTTTCGGATGTTGCCTGCGGTTGACCTCAAATGAACTTCGACCTCCATCAAAACTGCTCAATGTGTAGTACTCATAAGGGGCAACTACGGCCAAACTTTACGCCATTGACATTTGCTACAGATATTCACTAAACTGTTCACTAAACAAGGTTTTCATATTTATATTGCAGTCGGTGACATCAAATGACCTTTGACCTTGCTCGAATGACAAAAGCAGCCAGGAATTATTAAGATTAATCCACCTGCTAAGTCTGAAGTCATGTACTGTACGCTTGGTGGGTTTAATACTGTGTTTACGAGCCAAGGCGCCGCATACGCACCCACACAGACTAACACACACACTCCTTCCCCCCCCCCCCCCGGCACACACCCACGCCATCACCATCGTACAGATTCCTTAAATTGCCTTTGGCAAGGAATCAAGAAGGAATTAAATACAAACCCGTGAATCTCACCTTGACTTGTAGAATGTCCTTCAGCATACCATACCATGGAGCGGATGCATATATCCCATCCTTTGGACCATTCTGGCCACGCTGTGCCGGTTTCAACGTCAGCATACTACGTAGCCACAAGCCATACATCATTGTAAGGTTGCTAATGAAAGAAAGAAAGAAACAAACAGTGGACAAAGCGTTTTACTTACTCCAGTAGTTTCTTTATTTCTGGTTTGCAAAATGTGGAGAATGACAGCTTCATTCATTTTTTTCTTATTCCAAAACACAGGTCATGATGTTGTAGAAAAACATCCACTACTAATCTAACTCACAGGTGTATAAAGTGCATGCCCCTCGGGCAACCTTTCTCCCCCCTCCCCCCCCCCACGAGGAAATTTTTTTCTGGGGCCAATCAAGTGGCTTTCAAATGCTATCTATACTGAAGCGACTTTAAAAAAAACGATGGTTGGATTTCTTCCTCATTTACACAACCTCACTACTTCCATAGTGATCCTGAGCAACTTTTGTGAATAACTAACCAATCCTTCTAATGAAAACAATTCAAAAGGATGACTTTGGGCATAAAATTTTAATTTTCACTTTTTTACGGACCAGTAAGAACACCAGCCTTTGATTTAGGTGTAGGTAACAGTTACTCTAAATACTACTTTGTTTCAGAAATTTTAGCCTTTAATAGATCAGCTTCATAAATAAATGCCATTGGTTATACTTATAGATCTATTGCAGACTATGTAGAGCTAGGTAAGCTAATTAGGACACACAATTAACATTGTCGTCGTCATCTTCATCATTAGTATTATTATTATTATTACTGTTATTACTATTATTATTAGTACAATTATTATTTTATCATTATAACACATATTTAAAGTGCTCAATACCGAACATGAAGTCTGCTCACAAACACTTTGCAATAAAACGAAAAAACAGACATACATGCTAATAATGTAATACTATTGCATCAAATATACAAAGAAAACATCAACATATTTGTGTATTATTACAAATATAATGAATATTAATCAAATGTAATACACATTAAAAAAAATATCATTTTAATTACCCTATGCTGTTTTTTTGGGTAAGACATCAACATTTACTGTATATTATTACACACAGTATACTGTATGTGTATACATCCTACATTGCCTATACACAAGTACTGTTTAATTATGTTCTTTTATTGCAGTACAACAGTATTATACGATACAATGTAAATGCCGTTCGGCTGACTCAGAAGCAATAAAACAAAACAAAACAACAAAAGAAAAAGCCGGGTTTTTTTCCTGCTGCCAAAGCTTTAGAAATTTTGGACGAATATACTTCCGTTTCCTAATGGAAAAGAAAGATGCTTTTGCACATTTCTGGAGAAGGGTTCAAAATGACCTTTTATTTTATAGTGACCTTTGATTATATTTCCTGAACAACACATAATGACTCACTTCTATACATACTATGACTAACCTTGGTCATCAACCATGCATTAAGGCAGGGGTGGGCAACCTTTTTGAATGAATGGGCCAGATATAAGGAGTGAAAAATTGACTGGGCAGCACCTAACCAACGACCTGCTGTTGATTTCAAATCTCTGATTCCGAGGACTTTCAAGCAATAGGTGTGTGTTCTTAAACTGTTTTCACAAAAACATAATGTCAATACAGTACAGTTGATAATTAATGGGGATAATAGGCCTACCTGACAGCATCATTAGTGCCGATAAATTCTAAGCAGCTAGCTCAATTTTTGTGATGATGTAATTTAGATTTATTTTTTTTCTCTTTCTTGAGACATCTCACGGGCCGCAAAAATATCACTGACGGGCCGCATGTGGCATGCGGGCAGTAGGTTGCCCACCCCAGCATTAAGGATGTAAATTGAAATGCAAAGCCATATTGCAGAATCTCCAAAATAATAGACCTAAACTGATGGATTTGACCGTTAACCTATAATACGTCAACACCCTCAAAATGAGGATAAATTATGCAAACGTTTCATGAATATTCATTTATAAGGGATTGAACGAGATGAAGAAGCATTATCATTGGTCGTACTGATTATGTCAGTCGGTAGAGCCAAGGGGCTTGTAAGACCCTGAGATCACTCCAGTTCTAGCCGAAGCCATCATTGCTCTTTGAAAGTTTACTTTGAAAGAAGACTCCTCTACTGTGAACAAACAAGCAGGCAGGCAGATGCGAAACAAGTGACAGAGAGACGTGGACATTCATCCAAACAAAAATCCAGAGAGGGAGTTTTGATAACCACAGGTTAAGCCTCAAAAGAATTAAGTTAAAACTTGCAATAATCTTTAATAACCAATCAAAGAGAGGTGACCTTTTAATCGATTAAAACCATGCAATTTACTTGCCATATACAGTGTGGTATCGGCACAAACTGGTTTAAGTCGGTGAACATTGAAGAGTTGTTGATACTTTTAATACTAGAGAGCACAGGGTTTTGGTTCTTCGTTTTTATTAAACTACTTTGGTTCTCCCCCCCACCCCCCCATTCTACCACCCCTGTGGATGCACATGCAGAGAGATGGGTAAAGAAAGAAAGAAAAATAAAAAAAATGATCAGAAAGAGATCAATTCAGGATTGTGAGATAACTTAGCCAGTTTAAAGATGACAACACATAAGGGATATCTCACCTGCTGATATTATTGTACGGAGGTAGATGCTCAGAGAACGTCACGTTACCTGTAGGAGAGAGAAACGGCTGTTATCTAAGAAGATCCATTGACAAGTAAAAGATGACTTCTTATTGTGCTCAAAGGATATATAGTAAGTTATCAGTGTCCAACACAATATCATGAATTCAAATCTGTTAAAGTGGGAACTATCAATTCTGTGAGAGAAAAGGCAAAGAATCCACCTTCCCCCCAAGAAAGAAAACAGAAAAGAAAACAACACACTACTTAATACAGGAATGTAACTTGTATTTTCCAAATACCTTTCAAATATTCAAGTAATTCTCTTCACTTGGTAATGCTGTCTGCAATGATAATCTGGTATCCAGTTAATAATTCTACCCAAACGGTCCTTAAACTACAAGTGAAGGGACAATGCCCAATGCCTAAGGACAAATGGAGGGGTTGGATGAAGGAATCACTAGTGAACGAACCAACGAAACGAACGAACGAATGAATGAATGATGGAAGTAAATATTAGGGAACAAAGGGAAAAGAAGAAAAAAAAAACTCTATCCTCACCATTTATGTCTTCCATCATGCAAATGGTATTAGGTTTCTTGCTGGTGATACTGTTATACCTGTGAGATAGACCACATATATCTATATTAAGCATTGGGTATGAGTGGTTCAATAATTAAGTCATGCTCTCCTCTTAATATCTATAATAACAATTATGATTTGATGGGATAAATCATGGGAAGATATGCAACAATGAAGCCTGGAACAACCTGGGAAGGAGGTGAGGGAGGGCGAGATGGGTTTTGTTGGTAGGTTTGAACCACAGACTAGTTGTGAGAACCCACAGAGATCTTTACTAATATTGCCTGGTATATAATAGGGTACACTTTTCTTTGGCTTCCCCAGTCGTTCAACTTAAGAATCATGGAACCCCTTAGAGGTTAATTTATGTATGTTGAACTATTTTCAATGCTTACTATGGCGTAGGCGCATTTTGCTCTCTAAAGGGTACACAGTTTCAATTATGCCAGAAACCAAGTGGTTGAGGTAAAAGAACTGATAAATGACCATTTCCCCCCCAGCCCCCTCTTTGATGAAAAGGAAATATGTTATTCATTCTCTACTCTTAAGTGTGTATCTGTCAGGGACAGCATACAATACTTTGCATTCAGCTATAGATTACTTGATTAAAATGGTCTCTCACGCTCTTTCTTAAAAATATGAGTGACAAGATGATACTAACACAAAACTCTCTCCCCAGCGTCAAGTCACAGACGAATCGATCACTCTTTTGAGGACAGATTTCCTATTTCTCTTATACATTTCAAACGATGTAAATATCCGTGAGGGCCTTGGAGATGATTCCAGCCATGAGACTCTGCAGTCTTTAACCTCTGACCTCTCTCAGTGCAACCTTCATTTGTCAGGCGTCTCACGCTGGTGTGCGAGTAAGGCAGAGCCTAGACGTATCATAGTATCGAACGCATTCACAGCATTCCTAAACTGCCCCACAAAGAAAAGTTTAATAACCTTACCATCCAACGACAGGGTCGTTGTCCACAGGACTGAAAGGACGCCTGCCATTGATGAGTTCAAATGACAGGATGCCAAGACTCCAATAGTCTACGCTCTTACTATAAGGTTTCTTCTGCAGCAAATCTGGTGCCTGGAGAAGAACACAACAAACACCATGTATATGTTACAACATATCTAGAAAGAATTCGTGGACAAGACAACAGAAAGTGTGTCAAACATTAACCCCGCTGACATTACGATGTACTATACTGCTAAAGGGATTATTATCAAATTGCTAACATATAAAAAACGAATTAGGTAATCTACAAAAATGTTAGCTGAATATTTCTCAAAACTGCCGATGCAGCTGTGACTCTCGTCCAACCATACCAAACCATACATACCCTTTGCATTTCTTGGGTATATTCCCCCTCCCTACCCCCCCCCCACCACCACCACTTGGTCAAGCTGTCGTGAAAACGTCAGTGTCTGAGAGAAATGATGGATTCATTTGTGGCTCAATCTTTCCCTAGCGGCGATGATAGCCAAAGTTCATTTTATCTCGGTTCACTACCAGAAACAATGTGATGGGGATTATGAAGCATTGCAAACACTTGTGCAGTGGTTAATACTGGTGTGAGTCACACGTAAAAGCTACACTGGCTTGAAATTGTCATTATCTCTCTATCTGTGCCATATTCTACCAATAGAAGGGAAATGTCATGGTAGCTGTGAACATAATATACTTTATTTCTACCACAAAGAATTACACATGGCCAGGGGAGACCAAACTAGAAACTACAGAGATGTGAAAATAGAACTAGGGCATAACTTACAGTAAAACTCTTGTAAGGACAGAAACTATTGAACTAGAACATTCATAACTTGATACGAAGAGGTATTGAAACTGATTGCAACCAAACATTTCTGTTTCTTTTCCTTGACAAGGGCAGAGAGGGGGAGAGGGTCAAAGGGGAGGAGGGGGGAGATGACTACATCTGAATTAAACATATATCCCTGCCCCTGGCAACATACGATGGAGTGATAGTGGTTAATCATTCTACAAAGTAGTATCCTGAAACAAATAAATATATCTAAACGGTTATAGAATACTCACAGCATACTGTAGAGTTCCCGCAAAGGATTGTGGGATACTGCCATGCCCGATGTCCTTGGCATAGCCAAGATCAATGATTTTGTACACCACCTTTGGAGTTAAGCAAGAACAGATTTCGTTACCAGAAAGAGGAAGAAATTTTTCAATTGCGATTGCTGTCCTTTTAAAAAAAAAATTGATAACATTTAACAACGGGAGTTGAAAAGTCTGCTGAAACTTATATATAAATATGTCTGTATGTGATATCTAATATACTACCTTAATGCTGCATATTAATGAGTTTGATGGAGAACAGAATGATGAACTTAGTAATTTTGCAATCCCCACCCAAAAAAAGGGTTTTAAAAGTACAACATGAAGGGTTACTGTACTATTGCTCAGATTTTTCTAATAATAAAAATATCAACAAAACATTAAACTGAACACATCCTTCTGTTTTTGTCGTTCAACTACAACTCAATTATCCAAAAATCATGTCTTTATTTGCAAATTAAATCAGATACATAACACAATTCACTGCCACCAGAAGTAGAGACTGTGCTCTTGGGGAGATTCAGAGAGAAAATAAATAAACAGGACTCCCGAGATACCTTGTCTTCTGCCATCGGCTTTAGGACGATGTTTTCAGGTTTGAGGTCTCGGTGGATGATATTATTTTCGTGTAGGTAGTACATGCCGTCAGCCACCTGGGAGATGATGTCGTTCACGGTCATCTGGTTCAAACCGTAGCTGCTGTGAGGTTTCGATAAAACCTTTCCAAAATAAAAACGAGAACAAGATCAAAAAAAGATGGAATCTCATTTTCTTGTGGTGCAAACTTTCACATAAGAATGCATTTAATGTAAATTAAAGACAGTAGTAAGACAACTCTGTGAATATGACATGACCATGAATCCCCCTGCCACCCCCCACCCCCTATATATATCTTTAATTTTGCATTCCCAATTTTATAATTTTTGACCACTTCAGATCTAAAGTCAGTTATACACAAATGAAAAAGAGCAAAATATTTGGTCACATGAAAGGTGTTTTAAGTCATTATTATAATTATTAAGGCCTACCAGGGGGCCTGGATCTCCAAGATTTTCAAAACGAAGGTGGTGTAGCCATTAATTCCCAACCCCTACCCTGAGGTGTGGAACTCCTCCCACAGAACAAATTAATACTATAGACAAGAAATGTTGCATTCTGAGGCATGTTTAGGCTGTAAATTAGGTCTACTGTGCATGCAAGGTTGTGCTAAGAGCTAGGTTTTAACCTTTTTAGTGAGATGAACAGGAAGATGTACACCCTCAACCCTCCAACTACCACAACCCTCCCCCAACCCCCTCCTGGATATGCACTTGCATATATACAGTTTCTTTCAGGAGAATTGTGTGTGTAATATTTGGAGTTACTCATTCCTTGACCAACATACAGTACTCTCTTGCTGACCCCTCTCGTAAGTGAGAATTGTCAACTAAAGTCATCACCATGGTAATCATTTAGAAAATATCAAAACTAAACTTGAGATTGATTTCCCTTTTCATATGAGAAGTGCAATTATAAATTCCATTGCAGATTCCATCCACAAGTTAGTGCCAGAAACTAAAAAATCCTTTCATTTTCAACTTCACAAGCTTCTCTTTCCTCTTGTCCTTTCTTTCAAAAGGTTGACATTTCTGGCTCCAAGAAAATAAGAAGAAGAAGAAAAAAAAAAAGAGAAAAAGAAGAAACATTTAAAACATTTTTTTGTGAGCATCAGATATTAAACACTCACAGTTCGTAGGTCTCCTCCACTGCAGTATTCCATGGCAAGTACCGGCAGGTTGGAAGAATGCACTTTCAGCTGCTCTGGGACATCGAATGCTCTGACTACGTTGGGATGTTTCAGGGTCTTCATGATGAGGACCTCCTGTATCCAGCGGTCGTGATTCTTCTGGTCCATGTTTCCTTTGTAGTGTTTTAAAGCCAGAGTCGTGCCTTTCTCCTGAATTAGACAAAACGAGAAAGCAGAACCCTGAACATGATTTTTTGCTAAAATAGAGTACAGTACACTCAGTAAGTTTAACAGCTGGCCATGAAATTTCCTTGAAAACCTCAAATTATACATTTAGTAAAGTACATATTTATCCTATCAGATCAAACACTGGTATAGGTTTACAACCTAGCATCTTGTTGACTGCTGCTACAGTAAGTGTAAACCCTACATGAATTATTTCTTCCTTGCCAAAAACATTGATGTAAAACAATTACTGTAGACTTTATCCAAGTAGCTTCTGCCTTGACTTAGTCATGTTTACAAAGTTTTCAGACTGTGATCTCTGTTGACCTCCATAAATAAACAAAACCAATGTGTGTTTTTTACTCAGTAAGGTGAATAAACATATTAAGTTATGAAGTCCATCCAAACTTGGCTTTTAGAGTAATCATGTTTACAACATGCTTATAGACTGTGGCCATAAGTTGACCTCATAGCTTTGTACTAAACAATTTCAATAGGGTTCTGGAACACACGAAGGGATTCGACATGCTAAATAAGAATTTCAACCGAGGTGTCTTTCTTGAGTCATGGTGTTTACGAGGCTTTTAAACTTTGACCTTTGCTGACATCATACGACCTTTGACATCCACAAGTTCAATAGGGTTCTTGAATTCACTGAGGTGAGTCAACATACCAAGTATCAACTTCAGACATCGCAACCTTTTTGAGTTATCGTGTTTTACAAGCAGTGTCACATTCACACCCACACCCACCTCACCGGCATCATTGCAAAGACACCTTACACATCCAGCAAGGAATCAAAAGGTAAATAACTAAAGAGAGAAGTTGTTTATAAGTGCATACATAATTAAATGTCTTCTGCACATACTAAATTAAATACAGTTCCCATGAAGGTAATGTATAAAAGGCTCTTTGCCTTTTGGTTTAATGTATTACATGTACACAGTCACTTGTCATGGGCCATTAGAGCTGTGTACTGTACGTACCGATTGTACTGTATGCAGGGATGTGCCCACGCTGGGTGGCACTGGACGGCCCCGCCCAGCACTAAAAATTACCGCCCAGCACTGTCTTAAAAATCGTGAATCCCGCCCAGCACTATTTTCATCTAAAATCCCAACATTCCTAACAATATATTCAACATAAATTGGGCCTAGCCTATGCCAAAATCATAGACTAATAATGCATCAGTTACGTATGCGAGAAACATAACGTACGGCTCTCAATCTGTCCTTTGTAAAATCTCTTTGAAACAAACTAAGAACTTTTAACAGGTGCGCAAAATATTTCACTAAAAAAAAATTTAAAAATGTAAATTGTTAGCAAAACTAGTACTTGTGTATTTCCTCAAAAGCTACACAAGTGCCAGCATTTGGCATCTGAGCACCTTCAAAAAATCAAAAATTTCTCAAAGGGGAGGGGGCCAACCCCTCAGTCTCCTCCCCCAGGATGGCGATCAGTATACCCAGCACTCAGGAAATCCTGGGCACATCCCTGGTATGTAATACTGCAGGGTATATCTTATCCAATATCGCATCACAAAATGCTTTGCAAAATGGCCAAATTGCTATACAAAGAGGCATCTCTACAATAGCTGATTTCATAAAAGAAACCATACAGTGTCGTACATAAATCAAAACATCCCCTTTAATACATCTATCTCTTAGTGTTCACCATGCTCATTAACCTGTCTGTATTCTGTGCATGTTTTTCTCCCTTCTGTTACTGTTACTTGTCATTAAGCCTTTGAAGAGGTTCCTGCTAGGATCGAAACGTCAGGCAAACTTGCTTTTACACATTCTCTTACACAGGCTCTCTAGTGGATAAGCAGTTTGCTAACAGTTTTATTTTATTTTGATAAATCAAAACACACAGGAACCGTACAGTGTTGAACAGCAAACAAAGCTCAGAGTCTTCAAAACCGCTACGCGGAATTTCAACAATGAATTATTCCCTCTTTTCCCTGTACTGTTCGAATCACAAACTTCACGTTACTAGGGAAATGATGTACTGTTTATTTCCTTCTATCCATACAAGAGCATACTGTACATGACATTGCCATTGATAATTTACTAAAGCTGTGAATTAGAGTGGACTCACACAAAATTTGTATGTGGTGTTACACATTGCCTTCCAAAGAGCCGTTCAGCATTAATTTTTGTAACAGAACATATATAATTCAATGCACCCTTAATAATGTAATGTACATTAGGTTGGTACTGTCACATACCTGTAGGTACATACGTTTCATGTACACTGTACAGTATGTCAACAGTATTGAGAGGATCAAATTTCTATCCAGACAACCAAACTTTGGAGGTCATACCCAGGACGACTTGTAGTTTATGTACATCAAATTCAGATTGCATTGGAATGTAATATCCCCCAAAATAGGTAAAATTGTTCAATTGGTTTTATCCATCATCACCTTGGAGGTACTGAAATTATTATTATTTATTATTTGTTTTAAACAGCTGTATGCCTATGATCCCGGAGGGGCGTTTAACTTGCCCTAAATCTGATGTTCTGTTCACATCAAACCTAGACCTACAGTACACTCTACATGTCCCTTGTACAGCGTAGAATATTTTCGTTATTCTTTGTTATTTTGCTACATATTTTAGGACAACAAGCTCTGTTGTTTGGGCAAATAAAACATCCAAGTGACAAACCAGAAAAGCATCCTTAACAATTTTCTCTGCATGAGAATACTATACCTTATGATAAGACTTCAGGCAGAAGCCAAAGGGGTGGAGAAAGCTACCCCACATATCAAACAGTATTAAAATATTCCTTCCTATGATATTAAATTTATGTAAGTGGTGAAAGTCTGGAAATAACTGCACAAAAAAGTCTGAAAAAAATCTGTAGCACATAGTCAGGCTGTCACCTTAAAGTTCCAGTATATTGAGCATGATTTGAAGCTCAGTTTGCAAATTGAGATTATTTTAAAATGTTCTTTATTTCTCTCACTCATGCTTGATTAACTATCCCAAGACCGTGTGAAGTGAAAAATTGTTTATCAATGGTTTCTACAAATGGTGGGGAAAAGCCCAAAATACCAATATTTACGAAATGTGTCAAAATATTCTAAAGATTATTCTGCTTTTGCTGTTCTTGACTCCCAGGTAATTTGTATCATGTCACCATTTGATTTGATTTTTTGTGTGGAGGGGAGTAAAAGGGGGGAACCGATATGGAATGTGATTGTTACTGTACATAAAGGTAGAAGTTGTTGGCCATACATGTACATGTATTGCATGTACCTACTGACATACAGTACACACACAAAACACTCTCCATCAATATCACAAACAATCACTCCTTTTTACCCTCAGCAAGGGATTCAAAATAACATCGAAAACACTTTTATAACACTGTAATAATGTGTGTAAATGGTACTTTCCCAAACGCATCTAACTTCCTGCATTGCAACATAACATTTGCCCACTGTGTGTAGTAGGGCAGGGTAAAAAATTTGGGTTGGAACTGGAAATGTAAAGAGCATGGTCAAATGTGGTATGGCTAGATAAGATAGTTAATGAGTTATATTTTACCACTGTGCTTTTGCCCAAAAAATATATAATAATTTAATGAAAAGTTATAGACATATAAAATACATGCCAATTTGCACTTGTGTTAAATATAAAAAATGATCAAATTCTGGTGATATTTTAAAACCAACTTTTTCCTAATACAAAGATAAATTAGAAACACAACCTAGTAGTCATTGTCAATATTATGCATACCACAGGAATAATTCCCCTTCAGAATGTCTATTACTTTACAATTATTGACATTAGTTTTCCCTCTGTTACCTGTCCCTCCTTTACCCAAGAAATACATTTTTTTTAATTTCTTGGTCATTCAATGCCAAAAATTTTCATAATTTGTATAAAACATTTTCTTAGGATTAGGTGTGTTTCTGTTCTTAACTTGGTTTCGAAACAACTTCGTTCATCTGGCTGCACTACAGTGATGGCGGTCACGGGAGCAGGAATGGGAGTGCGCAGTGGTGACACCATGATGCAGTGATGTTACCATGATGCTGTGTTGACACCATGAGTGGTGACAACATGATGCACTGATGACACCGTGATACAGTGGTGACACCATGATACAGTGGTGACACTGTGATACAGTGGTGACAACATGATGCACTGGTGACACCATGATGCACTTGTGACACCATGATGCACTGATGACACCGTGACACAGTGGTGACACCATGATGCAGTGGTGACACCATGATGCACTGGTTACAACATGATGCAGTGGTGATAACATGATACAGTGGTGACACCATGATGCACTGGTGACAACATGATGCAGTGGTGACACCATGATGCAGTGGTGACACCATGATGCTGTGTTGAAACCATGGTACAGTAGTAACAACATGATGCAGTGGTGACACCATGATGCTGTGTTGACACCATGATACAGTGGTGACACAATGCATGAAGCAGTGTTGACACCATTAGGCGGGGTGAATAAAGACAGAGTTACATGGAATCTGTTGTTTCTGAACTGCAAGTACAGTATGGCACCTAGAAGAGTAAGGAATTAACTTTGAAAGCAGGGTGGCAAATGAAAAGTTAAAGTTGTTGGACAATGGTGGAAATTTTCCTGTACAATCGGATCATTGTTAGAACTGATATTTGTAAGTTTAGGACCAGCCAAATGATTGCCACCACACAAATCTTGTCGTTTAGATTGAGGGCTAGTACCCTATTATGTGTGAACAAAGCATATATACCTTGTTGCAATTTAGATAATTTAAAACTGAGTATATTGATAAAGAAGAATAACACTACGTGTACAACCTTCTCAGTACAGGCTTTCATTGTTTAATACTATCAAACAGAAAGAGTTATCCATCATTTTAGGAATTGTTATTTAGTTAAACTCCTGCAATGAAGTCTTGTAAATAAATTCATACTTTAAACTAACATACTTCATAGTACCCACAAATGAAACTAAACCAACATTTGTTCTAGATAAAGCTGCATATATTTTGTGCATTGTAAATACCCTTTATGCGAGACCTACAGTACTGTATGCATCTATTGTAAGTATAAAGAATCCGGAACAGGTCAAAAGGTGACAGATCAATATGACTTGTGATAGTACATTCTTCTGTTGGGGTTTTGCTGTGTGTGGAGCTGATCATGAGGTTATGACCTTTGCTATGGACTTTTAAAAATAGTTCAGCCACTTTAATTATCAATGGATGTCTGATGTTTATTAGTAGTATGTCATGTATTATTAGTTCTAAAACGTTGAGATAAATACTTCAGAACTTAAAAACTTTTCAACATTGTAAATGGTGTATACATGTACCATGAACGGTATCAAAATAAATTTGTTATATATTTATATATATATATATATATACAGTATATACATATACATGCATCCTTTACCTTATTCGTCCATAAGACTACCAATCCAAATGTTCCTGAACCAAGGCGTCTTCCTTTCTCCCATTCCTCATCTGATGGCCTTGCCGAGGAGTTCTAAGTTAAAGACAAAAGATTTCATGAGAGAACAAAGCTCAGAGAATACTGTACATTTAGATAAAATTTACAGAACATTCCTTCTGGATGTTGAATGTGCAATGAGCTACCTAGAACCAATATCAGTTGTGCTAAAAACTCCAATCTGTGAATATAACATAGCTAGTGCAAGCAATTGCAATGGACAACATTGCCTGTCATTAATTAATTATGTACAGTCAACCTGCTTGTAAGTTGTCTGATGTTTCACTGCGGTACAACTTCAACGATCAAAACAGCATGTCTTTGAGCTTCCTGCATAATCATGTACAAGTACCGAAGGATATCAAAGCAAGGTTCACCCTGAGTTTAATACTGTACATTGCTTATAAAAGATGCAGGCAGAAACCAAACTATCATAAATGGTCTTATGTCAACTCTCATTTCAACAACCTGCCCCCAAAACAGCTATCTTAATATTTTTAGGAGATGATATATTACACATATTAAAATATTTCTTCACACATGTGGCTGAAGACTTGACCAAGTGACCCAAGTCTACATACAACATAAAAAAACCCACTAACGCTTCAATTGTTTATGTTTCCCATTAATTAGATCATTTATTTCCTGTCATGGAGATCGAGTTTTGCAAATGCTTCATCTATATGTAAGCTCCTGACAATCCCCAATGATGGCATTGGTTTTAGTGTCAACACTGTTAACATTCCATTGAACCTAGTTTAGTAGGGTAGCATAAATGATGTGTGTTCAATAGGCTAGCATGTTACGTGTGTTTAGTAGGCTAGCATGTGAATGTTTATTATCCTAGCATACTGTATATATGTAAGTGTTATTAAACTGTGAACAGTATGAGCTATGTCATACTGCCTACATGTATTGTAGGTTGATGGTTAGTTTGAGGAGTAGACCTAACAGCCGTTCTCAAGATCTTCAGATACAGATCCATACTAAATCATTTACAATGAACACTACATTTTTCTTGGAACCCATAAATGTATTTATTCAGCACTGTCAGTCCTGCTTAAAGGGTGTGAAGACTCGCGCAAAAAGAAACGTCTAATGCCGGTAATCTGACCCTAGTTTGGAATGAGGTGTAAAAGAAGTGTTAGACACCACCATCGATCTCAGAAAATACACACACAGCTTGCTACCGTCAGTAATTAGACACTAGTGTACAGTCAGTACGTACAGCTGCGGTCAATACCCACAGCACAGTGTATAAACGATACAGCGATGGAAATCTCAGGTCCAGCTAAAGAAAACAAGGTATCACGTTTCATTACTGTCTGCATTTTGTAGCGACACGAACAAAACGTCACTTGCAAGCAACAAAAAGTTAACTTTTTGAGATGGTCGCACGCGGTTTGGGGGCGAGTCTTCAATGCCTTTAATTTGCAAATCGTCAATTTGCTTTTATGGTCACAATCTCATTACCACCAAACAAAAAATATGATACCTACAGTATATAAAACATTTACTGAAATTTCAATCACACTCAGCCAACAAGAAAACAAAGAAACAGCTCAATTAAAGTCAGATTATTTAAGATATAAATTGCAAAAGCTGCTGCTAGCTGATAGACAAAGTGATTTCCCAAAAACAATTCAATGTAACATGTAAACAAAGAAACTGGCATGCTATATCATGTGAATCTTGAAATGATGTACAGTATGGAACTTCAAAAATTTCACAATTTTCAAAATCATTATTTGACAAAATGCCAGAAAATGGGTGATACAACCTGTATCGGGCAGACAAGTAGACAATACAGTGACTTCATTATTGCAATTACAAATACTATGAATTGTGGGAAGTGGCTGTACATTCGAAAACGCACTGATTAAACAACTGCGATTTCATCATTAAAAATTTCCAGGGGATGAAATACTTTTATGGCTAGGAAAAACCTTAATTTGATATTCTTAGGCAATTTGAAATCTCAAAACAAAATATTTCAAACTAATTGTGACAAAGAACTTGCCACTAATATTTTGTGTCGTTCTTAGCTTACCTATCACAGAAATTTGTTCTAAATCATTCTTTTACTAGCGCCAAGATAACAGTTTAACTTTCAGGATAAAAAATCAGAAACCACATTGAATTTCTGATCAAACACATGAAGAATTCCAATTGGCACTTAGCATCAGCAATATTTTTGGCGATGCCAATTTTTGGTTCACAGTGTGCTAGCCTGCTTTAATGCATACAGTACAGTATGTTACAATTTGCAACTATTTACATGATCTAGCTGTGACATCATCTGGTTCCTGTTTTGGGTAAAGTCAATAGTTCAACATGTTCAGTACTAACCTGTTAATGACCTCTAGTTGTTCCTTTTGTTAATATTGTTACAGGAATAATAAGAAATATGTTTTAGGGAAATTTTAAAGCAAACATTCTTCTAAGATAGTGTAAGACAGCCTTTAAAATAGAGTCGTTAGTTTAAAAAAAGCGCTCTGTGACCTTTTGACTGCACATACTGTAGCAGTCTTTAAGTTACCACTACAGTAGTTTCACACTATTGCATAGAATAATGTACAACCAGGGTGTTTACTGCTTAGAATTGTTGTATTTTGGTCTAATGATATTCCATCTCTCTTTTTATTATTCTTTCTGATTTCTTATTAAACCTTCTCACTTTTTAACGCCTTTCCTTGTTAAGTTACTTTCATCAACTCTCGTACCTTGGTTAATTGACTTTAAAATAACTTGGCCTGTTTTGTGTCGTCCAGATGTCACACTGTTTCTCCAATGGGGAAGTACGGTATGATGTAATATTGGTTTTAGTTTTTCTTATAAAACAGATCGATAGAAAGCACAGCAGGCTGGTATTCGTCTTACTTTAAAACCACAAATTTAAAAACCAATTCATTTCTGCGAGAGGCGGGAAGAAGGTATTTATGTAGATTTCATAATTAATAATGTTAGTAGACTCCTCCCCTTAATATTGCGTTCTTGCCTTTCGTGAGCGTACAAACCATGGCATGGTTTGTGTTATTGGTGACATACCACCGTGCAGGGCGTGGACGAAGAAAATGGGATGGGCGACTGGGAAATAAGGAATTACGGGATAATTAAGGGTCTCCAAGGAGCAAATTATATGTAATTTTGTTTTACCTTCATTTGCATTTAATCATTTGATTCTAATTTCACATGTTACAAGTCTGCCAGTAGAGATGAGTTAAACTTACATTGTTGCATTTAACCTAGAGAATGGATTCGGGGTTTGATTTAGTCTCCTTGTGTCACTTCCCAATCCCTACCAGCATATTCTACAGTGATAATTTCACACAAGTTCACATGTATGTAACCGATACAGTTCAAACTTACCTGCACTTACTTAAAATTTCACCTGCCTTATGGCGCACAATTGTTAAATGCTTAAAACGTTTCTCAGTGTTACTGGCTACAATAGGCTATAGCTCAGGCTGCCTACAGTATACAAAGTGTATGGAGGACATTTACTGTTACAGTAGGTGCAGTCATAAAGTTCCCAACCCATCTAAAACTGTGATTTCAATTTTTTTCATGGACATTCTTGCACTAAATTTTGTACCAGCAAACATTAGAAATTTATCAGTTTGAAATAGCTCAAAGAAAATCCCAGTAACTTTCAACTTATGATCTCCTGTTTGCAAATGTCTGGAAAACTTGGCTGAAAGGTTTTGTCCAATTTTGTTTTTGTTTTTTGTGCAAGCTAATAACTGGAAATCTCTACTTCATTCATACAATAGCAAAATGTAAAGGTTGGCTGATGCACAACTTGTAACTTTGTGGACAAAATAAAGGGAAGTAATATTCCATATGGCATACTCGGACATTTACTGTTCATGATCTATGGTTTAATACTGTAGGTGATGAATTTATGACAGTGGTGACTCAACAAGTTTACTAATTAGGCCTATAGATGTAAAACAAATGTCTTTACGTTCTGGGATTTGTTCTCGATTAATACCCGAAGCTAAGCCAAATATAAATCTAGGTGTAGCTAGGTTGGTGTATACCACCTACTTATTTTTTATGCTAACATCTGCAAGAGAGGCATTCTTGTTTACACTGCTTACCATTTTAGAGGAAAATCATGTTGATTTGTATGAGCTTATTGTCTTTGACGAGAGCCTTTGCTGGGTACAAAGTAATGCTACGAAACACTGACAATCTTCTCATTGGCTGTACTGTACAGGTCCCCCCCCCCCACAAAAAAAAAACTGTGACCTTGTCAATAACTATGCTAATTAATCTTGAATCCAGTTTGAGGTGAGTCTGTCATGTACAGTAAAGCGTTTTTCTCATATTTTGATCGGTGGAGATTTCAACATTCCTGAAATTGACTGGATAAATGAGACTACTGTACATTACATAATTATAACAGTACAGTCTACCTTTTCATGGAGTGAATAAGTTGCTATCAATTATAATGCAGTTTTATTATGCATAATTACCAAATAGATGGAAGGATTTGTAAATCAGTGCAATGTTCAAAAAGGGTAAGAAGTCTGATAAGTCCAACTATAGGCCTGCTAGCTTTAACTAGTGTGGTGTGTAAACTGATGTTCATGTAATGGAGTTTATGGATGCAAATCATATGCTTTTACCCTTATTCTCCTTATTCATTCCAGGGAGATCTTGTGCTACACAGTTACTCAGATCTAAGCTTAGATTTATGGACTAATATTATTGATTAGAAGTCATTGTCTTGATAGTTGATACTATATTTACTTTGGAGTCTTCCAAAGCATTTGATAAACTGTGTTCCACACCTTCCACCTTTTGGGAAAAGATTACATGCTACAACATTGTAGGAAATGTCCGGGGATTGTTTAATGATTTCCTGATATGTAGAAGACAATGAGTGGTTATAAAGGGGGAACTTGTCTACACGGAAAGGAATAAAGTCTGGAGTTCATTGGGGAAGTGTCATTGGGCCACTACTATTCATCGACTTTTCATTCATGACATTCCTGAAGCTGTTCATTGTATCATTCAACTGATAATGCCAACATGTATTATATATATGACTACGATAGCCTCCGAAAAGACCTTCAAAGACTCCAAGATTGGGCAAGAGTTTGGCAAATGTACTTCAAAATAAATATATGCAAAGTTATGCATCTAGGGAGAAAATAATTAACCAGTGCACAGCTGGATTACCATTAGGATAATTACCCTTCTGGAAGCAGTTTCTGAGGAAATGGATCTTGGAATCATGGTTGATGATAAGTTTAAGATTGTTATCCATACTGAGACGCAATTCAACACAGCAAACAAGACCCTGACCATATTCATAGGTCATTCATTACACTCACCCAGGAGACACTAATTATACTGTATTGAAATCCCTTGTGAGACCTTATCTTGAGTACTGCAATGGTGTTTTCTACCAACATTTTGCAAGGCAGGTGAATATGCTTTTAGCTGTTCAAAGGATGGACATCAAACTTGTGACAGACTTTAAAGACCTCTAGACTATACATGTATGTTTGTATTTTAGATCCTCCTGCAAGCAGGAACTCGCGAAGAAGCCTCATCGGCTTATCAAAGCGGCAAGCTGACCGAAGTCAGTCTCTTAGATTCATATTTAACGTCCATGATTATGAATTTTAAATTGTCAACAAATCTGTAACTGGTCGACATACATTAATCTTGGAGTGATTCCAACTCGGGACCTTATGATTGAAAGGCATCGGCGTTGACCACTGAGCTCTAACACTCGTTATGATGTCAAACTGAGAAGGCTTGGCCTACCATCTCTTGTTCATAGGCTAAACAGGGGAGATATGATTGAGACCTATACCCATTAGTGCTGATAGTCGTACTCCATTAATCGCCAGTAGTCGCGATTACACTTTGGAAGTTTGATTAATCGTGCTCAAAACCTAACTTGCTATTTTTCGACTACAAGCTAGCACTACACATTATAAGCTGCTTTTGAAAATAGCCTAACCTATCAAAAACAACACTAAAGCAGTTTGTCAGTAAATATCGCAAAAGTACAGGTTCTCACAATGCTGCACTAGAACTGTGCTGTGTTAAAAATCGGCAAGCACCTGCTCCAGTTTCATGTATTTACTTGCCGTAATACAATTGTTCTGCATTGCAACATCCAGTCCTAGCAGTTTGATTATTGCGCATAATTGTCAATTCATAAATTATTAATCCTTAATGATTTGCATAAAGTATTTGTCATCATTTCTTCAAACATGTTTACAATTTTATTACTTCATTACTGGCCTGGTTCACATTAATCATATGTCAGATCGATTGTGTAGTACTAGAGTTTTATTTCAATGTGAAAAATATGTGCCTGCTATCGCGCTAGGCTAGAGCCTAGCCTAGAACGTCCTTCTATAGGAAACTCTTGCATACTAATCATCACATTACAAGGTGTTACATCTATTCATTGTTTGCAAGTTGCTTTTATTGGTGCTAGTACAGTAGTTGTAGTAGCCTAGTAGTAGATTCATTTGAAAGTTTTTGATTTTACTATGAAGGATTTTAAGGAATGTTGTAGATTGAAAGTTGTTCACAGTTTTTGTTTGGTAGATGTTTTAACATGCTTAAGACACCACACGTTAAGACACGAAAGAACAAACAAAGACAGTGCACCATGGAGAAAGATATGTTTCCACTGTTTTTCTGCAATATAAAAATTACAGTGATGACGTCATAACTGTAACCGAATAATCGCGCGTAGAGCTATGCAATTAATCAACTACAAAAGAAAGAGTTGGCACTAATACCCATGGGATTTATGTCATTGCTGACATCCCGTTTTAGTTGGGTATGTCTGTAAAAAAAATGTAATACCACACTAGGTCTTAAGTTCTTCTCTTTGAAAGCACTTGTTTAATGTGTGGAACGGTCTTTCAGAGATAGTTGTCTTTGTGCTGACTCTTCACACACTCAAAAACAGACTTGATGATCACTGGAAAGTTCAAAGATTCTTCATTAATCCATTTCCAAAGGATTAGTTTGTTTTGAGTTGATATGGATGGGTTTCCATGTAGGATGCTTTTTTTTGGGGTATAATCGGTCAACATGATCCCCTGTTCAAGACCGAAGAGGATGTATGTTTCACTTAGTGTGATCCTAGCCTAGACCTAACATAAACTGTTATAAAGTTGCCACTGAATTTTAAGTTTACCACCTTGCTTTAGCAACATTAATTGGTAGAATATGGTATATTGCTTCCCATGTACCTTTACAAGAAAATATTATCCACTGGCACTACCACAATGCATTAGCAGAACAAATGAGGTCATTAGTTGAACATTACAAGTCTTTTTATGAACCTGTTTCAAATTGGTTCCTGATGTTACTGGTACAATTTATGTAAGAATATCCATGAAAAACACAGTAGGCTAATCACAGTTTAGATGGGGCGGTGACTTTGTGGCAGCAACTAAAGTCAAATGGGATTCCAGTCAAATGTTCTCCTTACATATTGTATTGCCCTAAGCTGTAGCCAATTTAAATGCAAAATAATGTAGGCCTAAGTAAATTTTATGTATATGGTAACTGTTTCAAAGCTTTCTTTACAAGAATTCTAGTTAAATGTTTCCCTGAAAGATCTAAGTATTCCTGTGCCAATATGGACAGAAGATATTATTTCAGTTTGTTGTAGTAGGATATTAACATACTACAGTGGCGACAGTTTACGTTAGGCTAGTATTAACTGTAGGTACTGTAGGCAATACGCAAGGCCTAAGAATGAGATACTGTACTTGGAGTGTTCCGTTGTGATCTAGTTATGAAAATGAGTAGCATAATTTAAATTTCAAGTCGTATGACTTAATATTGTAAGTTTTTTCTTCACTTGACTTACCGCCATCCTAACTAAGGCGCCGTCTTTGGAAGAATTATCGGAATGAGGTTCTAGCCTAGGTTACTAAGCTTTTCTGCGACTAAGTTGGATGAGAATATCACGGTAAATTTTGGAGTTGCAACATAGTAGATTCACTGGAAGTTCCCTTTGCTCCAGACAGCCTATCGCACACAGTAGTTCAATATATTACCTCAGCTCTGGTGAAGACCTGTTTGACATTCAACTACCAATTTGCGTGTGCGTATGTGTGTTGTGTCGAAGTAGTCTTCTGTAGTCGAGTTCTGCTATTCAAGATCACATACAATGTACTTTAAAAATGATAACAAAAATAAGAATATTGCATTTAACGCAAGCGATAATTCATTTAATGTTCTGTAAAATTATAATTTATGAACGTTATAGGACTTATAAGTGAGAAAATGAAAGATAACTTTTACATATATATATTTACTTGTATATATTATGGAAACGTATTCGATATAACTTACATTTAGGGAATTTCCAAAGTTGGCACTTAAAGGGGTACTTCTATGTCTAAGAAAAACGGATTGACAGTCGAAAAGCCCGTCCCAATGTATTGTTCCTAACTATAGTTATGATGAACTGTTTGAATACAAGATAAATCCGTCCTTTCTACATGTGGACCATACAGGTGTTCTGTGATGTCATGAAGTGGAATGTAGATGTCCTTCGAAGGTATATTTTTTGTATTATAAAATTTATCATAGGAATGATAGGCATATATATTTGAGTTACCAATGTTACCAACATTTGGAATTTTATAATATGCATTTTTCTGTTAGAATATTATTTTCCCCAGTCGATTTGAAATAAGGAAAAAAGAAACAGTCATACTCAACTCAATTGCCATGGTGACATATACTATACTTGGAAGTATGGGCCAAATTCCCTGGACATCACTAACTCGGCTGTTTGTTTGATGCAATCCTACAAAATATACAATGTATCTCAAAGTACATATTGCTATTAGACGTGGTTTTCACCTAAGGATTCTGGAAATTCACGTCAATTTTTGTTAAACAATGAAGTTCAGGTACCGGAGTGTCCCTTTAACGTTCGCAACCTAACTACTTCCGGATAGAATTAGGCAACGGCCTTTCAATTTCTAGTATTATGGGCAACTGAAGCAGCCCACAGAATGTATATGATGCAGCATAAAGAATCAGTATCTGTGTGTTGATTAAGTTTGATTTTGGAAGCCTGGGCCTATGGAATTACTGTGTTGACAACACTAGCAGTTCCTGTGATTGGAAAGGGACGTTAGCAGAACCTAGGTAAAGACTCCCAACTTATTATTGATTGTAATGAATCAAGTTGGGGCTAACATTACTAGGCGTCAGCTTGATCAGTATAGTCAGTATTGCGAAGTTCGCCATACTGCGAAGTTCGGGCACCCTAAGAAATACACGATTTTCACCATGAAAACCTACAGGAAGAGCCAAATTTCACCAAAAAGTACGAAGCTACAGTTATTTTCTCTCCAAAATGACCCGTGTGCAAGAAATTACTTACATATTTGTCAATAAAATGACGAAGATCTATGAAGTCTGTTATAATTACTGAAAGAGCAACTGCGCCACCAATTGTTACCAGCGCCACTCTGTGGGTTGCTTGTCCGAACTTCGCAATACTCTAGCAAGAAATACCAGTCCCACAATCACGAAGAATCTTCTTGGAAAACAACGTGAAAACAGTTTGCAGGAAAGAAAGTTTGGCCGTGTATCGTACTATAACAAAATTCTCCCACCATATGAAGTATATTTTCAAATGATTTATACCAGAAGATTTAGTTTTGGGGTGTTTTAAGTCTTAAGTGGCCGAACTTCGAAGTCACCATCCTACCAGAAAATATGAGACCTAGGCTATGAGCAGTTTCTAATGATGGTCTCTAGCTTCAGCCTCTCAAATATTCTGTTTGTCGCACAAAATATTACCATAACATTTGCGATAGGTCAAGTGCCATGATTAAATGACACTTGTTTGTACACGGAAACGAACCAAAAAGTTTTCCAAAGATTTTCATTCTGTATGCAAACTGTTTGCATGTATATATGTTTTACTGGAGGTCTTTGCAGTACTGTAGGTCTTAGTTGAAAGAGACCGAGGTATCTACATAACATTGACTCATCTCTGCAAGCTTCTAAGCATTGTCTCGAAGCTGCTAAAAGATGTAATATGGTTTTAGGTATGACCAAGAGGAACTTCAGTTTTCTGAAAGAGGATATAGTTTTAATATTAGGGAGTATAAGCAGTTGGTTAGGCCTCATCTGGAGTTTGCTGTGCAGGCTTGGAACCCATATTTTGCTAAAGATAAGGAAGTATTATAGAGGCCGAGAGGAGGGCTCCTAGCATGATTAGTTCCTTATACTTATAGGCGGTACAGCTGCTGAATCTCCCCACACTGGAGCTTAGGAGGTTACGTGGTGACTTGATTCAGGTTTTCAAGATTGTGTATTATTTTTGACAATTTATCGTTCACTGACTTTTTCATGTTTGCTGATTGTAGTTGTACCAGAGGCAAGTTTGTTGTAACCTCCAGAAGTTACAAAGTAGGATTAATATTCGATGTAATGTTTCGTTCATGACTCCAAACTGTGTATATACCAATGCAAGAAATAATCACAAGTACAAAGAGATGGAGAGTGAAATTATGTAGATCTTTATTCTTGAAATGAAGTTGGTTACCACTCTGCTGATAAACAGCAAATAATGAATACACAGTAACTCTTGTGGTCAAGGGGATCTAGAACAAAGCTGGCAACTTGTCAACCATTATGAATCAATGTAGGTTTTAATTAAAACAGTTCAAGAATTTTGACCAAAACCATATTTGAATATTTATCATATCTGGGGCCAATACAACATACCTTTAATGTACATACAATGTGAATGCACAATTTTTTGCCCCCCAAAAACATTCCCTGACACTGACAATGCTGTAAGACATTCATGAACTGAACTGCATAGGCCGGTATACCTACAGAATTTGTGTGCTCCAACATGTATATCATTTTGTTTGAACCTCCAATTATAGACAAAATATTAATAACAACTGTACGAGTCTTATACTATTCTGTTTAACAGCTATCCATCTCGTGTGCCGCCACCTTGATTGAAGATGTTGACTGGAATTGTTGATAGCCTGGACAACTTGGTTCCTGATAAAGCAAGGGGATGTGCAAAGCTTTACTTTGTGAAAAGAGAAGGCATTACTTTGAAGGATAAGCTAGGTTTTTGTAAGGCTTATGCTGCCACCTGCCTGTACAATTATCCGGTGAGTGATGGGTACTTTCTAGTTGTTTTGATATTATCTTTTAAAGTCTGTACATGCTGACATGGTTTTGTAAGTATTAGAAAGCATAAAAAATGTTAAATCTATTATATCAATATTGGTAGTTGGTACTGAATTTGATTTGGATGTCAACTAATTATTAATAATAATAATTAGTCTTATGTAGCGTAGAATCCAACAAAAGTTGCTCGATGCCCTAATTTCGGGTGATGACAAAATGAAGAAAAAGAAAACATCTAATAACATTGTGAAAAAAGATGAGTTTTAAGATAATGTTTAAACTGATCAAGTGAGTCTAGATACCAACAGATATACTGGAAAGTGACATCCTCAACTTGGTTGGGGAGGGGGGGGGGGGGTTGGCGGGGCACCGTGACGACATTAGCGACCCGTGATCGTTTTCAATCAAGACACTGGAACATTAAGCTGGTTAAGATATTCCAGAGGTCACTACATGTGATACGGGCAAGGGACTTGAATGAGTTCGGAGAGTAAAAATGGAGAGAGTCATAAGTCAAGATTAAGCAGATATATTCTATTAAAAAGTTGTTCAGTGATGAGTTCAGTATGTAGTACGTTAGTGAAAGCCTCTCTGGTGCAGACTGTAGATTGACATAAATATGTACCATAAAATGAGACATAATTAGTACCGTACAGCTGTATGTACATAACAGTGTAACGGTACAGTACAGCATATTTTTATACCACAAATGCTTAGTATTGCAGGACATATCCATGGAAATGTTCTTACCGTACTTCTTTATGCTTAGGAAGTGCATTCTTTTAAAGTTCATGGAAATGCATTTTCTACCTTCAATTAAGCTCAAACTTTGATCATTAGGTTGTTCTGAAACTACCATATATGAATATTCAGATATGGAATGTGCCAGAGAAGCAGAACCTGGCCAACCAATAAATACGTTTTAAATCACAAATAGTCTTAAATAGAGAAACGTGCATTATCCGTCATCATTGCTCAGGCTGAAATACTGTATTTTACAATTTAAGTTTTCTTACCTAAATTGCTTTTGCAGATGAAACTCATGTTACCAATGCATGCTAGCTGTAGCAATTGCCAGTGGGTATACCCTGTAAACTATGGAGGTGGACTGGTGGCTTGAGACTGTGTCGACCTTGACATAACAATTGATGAAGATTGCTGTGTTATGCTCACATCACAGTCATCCACAAAGGATCGTCAATTTTATCAAATTAGTGTCGATAGATGTTATGGCTTTGGTTCATTCTATAGAAACTTGTAAAAGTGCTCTAAAACGCTATGTAACAGCAAATAAAAAATATATATATATATGACACAAAATATGTAGTAAAAATGCAGAATAAAATACAATATAAATGAGTATGAAAAAGTGCCATGAAACTTTTATTCATCCATATATATATATATATATATATATATATATATATATATATATATATATATATATATATATATTTATCTGCAACTTTGCAAGGTTTTTCAGCCAATACAATCATTCCTGCGGTACGCACCGACCCATGGTGATACTTTGCTCAGATAGTGTCAAGGGATTTCTATTTTCAAGCCTTTGGGGGCCTAGGGACTACAAAACACTTGATCTGAGCCTGGTAATGAGAAATATAATTGAAATATTAAAATAGTACCAATAATCGTGAAGTAAATCAGATTTAAGCCTGCATTTAATGGAAACTAGAGGTTTGGCAACTTTTTATATCCATCATTGTTTTGGGGGCTTTAGAAACATTGACAGAGCAGTAACATGACAAGCATCGTCTGACTGTCCAAATTACAGCTGTCAGAGTTAGAAATGGCTCGCAGTTAAATGTTGGAGGTATATGCATTGCTACTTCGTCAGTCTCAACTTTTTATATATCCATCATTGTTTTAGGGGCTTTAGAAACATTGACAGAGCAGTAACATGACATGCATTTATGAACCGTATTTTTATGCAATTTATACTGGAAAAAATGAAACGAAATCATCTGATTGTCCAATCTACAACTGTCAGAGTTAGAAATGTCACGCAATTAAATGAGGGCGGTATCTATGCGTTACTACTTTGTCAGTCTCGATATGATTTCAGGTGCCTGGTATATTCTTTAACAGTCGTGTATACAGCGCTATTAAAGAGCTACGTTTGTTACCAGTATGGTGAATATCTTCTCTTCCAGGTCCCACACAATCAATTCTATCTACGTCGACGGACGATGTGCTCTACTTCCGTGTTTCAATCAGGTTGACCAACTGCCCCCCACCTTTCACTCCGAGACAATATTAACGACTACAACATTGTTGCATCTTGTGTGATCGTAGGTTAATACCTGGAATCTCTCATTACTGATATACATAAGGAACTCAGTGAGTGCAGATCCTATGGTGAGTTAACATTTAACACAACTGTAATTATCCAATAAGACGTGTACAAATTTCCAACCCATTTGATGCATGTAGGATGAGCCAGGGACCCGGCGTATTGTTTCTGTGTGCTGTACTTGCAAATTGCTGACAGAATGCACTCAAGACAATTGCAATTGTTTAAAAATGTATGCAATTCGCTCCTTCTGGGTGTACTTTCTTCAGCTGTAGACATCCATTTTGAAGATATTATAAATGCACCAAAAGAAAAAGAATTTCAAAATCAATTTCCATGGGGGGGGGGGGAACACACACACACACACATTTTTAAATATTACTGTATATATCCTTGCATGCAATTAACGCTTTGTTAATAAATTAATAAATTTTTTCCTTTTCTTCTACAGATTCCAAGATTGACAATGAATCCCTAGTATGTGTGAGCAGGCTTGTTCTTCCACCCTCTGAGGCTGGAAAACCCATTCCAGGCATTGTAATCCAAATGGCCAGTACTTCAATTTCAAAGGTATCTTTGTTCTGATAATTAAGTAACATAAGTAACATTGCATTCGACATGTTTTGTCTTGGTTTTCACATGATCTAACCCTGAACTATAATGCCTACAACAGCAGGGGCTGGGGATGAGGGTTCAATCTATAAAGGGGTGTGTGGGGGAGGAGGGAGGGTTTTACTGGGCCACATGACTTTAATTTGAAGGGGAAAAACCACAAAGGGAACTCAACTTTCCAACAATATGGATCCTCTGTTCCAGTTCCAGTATTTGAATGTCGTTTCAACAACAGGGCACTTACTCATTTCAATTTTGTAATTTTCCATACAATTTTGCAACTAATGGCCACTTCTGAAATAATGAAACAGCTTTCTTGAAATTACTAGATAACAATTTTTAATTGCAAATATGGAAAAAGTGTACTCTTTACCAGAAAAGGAATTTATTCACATATTCTCTCGAAAACATCTGTAGGTAATGTTCATGTTTGTAAAGGATATATGCCAAGGGAATGCATAGTGTCTACTGTCTTTCAAATTCTTACTCCAAGGAAATGCATTGTCTTTCGGATATAACATCAACATTATGTCTAACTGTGAGAATAAAGTGGATCACAGAGAATAATTTAATGGGCAAATTTTATGATAGCTGTTTTATAGACTTTGAGAAAATACATATTTTTCTATAGCAGTATTTAAGCCTTTCATTAAATGCTATAGTTTCTGTTTACATAAACTGCTATAACTCACTTAGCAAGTTGCCCATTCTGCATAGCAGTTTGTGATGTGATACAGGATAAATTATGCCCTGGGTTTCATCTGTGTGAATATTGAGTTACCTACAGATCCTGTGTATAAAGATATTGGCACAATTTGTACCACAAGAAAAAGAGATGGATTTATAAACTTTATGGGCTGTTGCAATTTTTTCTGGTATGTGTGATCATGGTATTTAGTTTGCTCTAACCCTTTATTGATGTCCTTATGCAAATTAATGTACAAATTATGTATCACAATATCCAAAGGTTTTTTCGTTATATTCTACTTTTGTGCTTTTTCTCAAGGTATATGCAGAAATGGATCGCTTGTTGAAACCCATGTTCGAAGTTCTGGGAGGAAATCCTTTTGAAGGGAAGTTTTGATTCTTAATGTGTAATGTCCTTACATCTGCTGAGGCTTCAGTGTCACGAACGACTTTATTCATTTTACGTGTATTCAGTATATGCTGGTCAGGGTGATAAGTAGGTCACTCGTCGTGACTGACAACTTGTGCGTTTTTTCTGGAAGCGTCGAGAAATGATGGCGCTATTCGGTATTAACGAGTGCAAATTTCCAGAACATACGGGAAGTCAATTTTTAGCAGGTGACCGGATATCGTCGACCAATGAACGATGCACTATCAGTCGTATCTTCGAGACATGGATGATTCTCGATGTTTTTCCGTCAGGATTCCTGGAAAGGAACTTTCGGGAGATTAAACCCGGCTATATATAAGAAGAGATATTTTCGGTGATGAAGGGTTTAGTTTAGTTTTCCGACCTATTGTGAAAAGAAATTCATCTGAGATAAAAGATTAATAATCGAGGGGACGGACGGAGGAACCGGTGGACTGTTTGTTTATTAGATTGGTGCGTCGTTTAACCGGGACAGGCGTGACTTCGGCAGAGTTTTTCGGAGTTCACCCAGGAGGAAGCCATCCTTGGGATACAAACGTTGAGTCGAATTGGACCAGCGGGGAACGGTTTTGCTCCTGACCAAGTCACGGGATACCAGCCTACGAGGGAGCCTAATCCCGACATCGTTGTTGGTGACGCAAGGAGGTCAGAACAGCTACGAAAGGAACCGAGAGCCGGCACGCGCCGCGTAAGATAAGTTAAGTAATCTTTCAAAAATTTAACGGCCGTATAATATTGTAGAATCTGTCTGTAATATTCCAAATTTCTAGTACCAATAATCCTTGTACAAATCAGTAGAGATCGTATCATTGTAAATATATCGTTTTTGTTAACTTTCAGAAACATCTCAGTAGTCTTTTGGTCCTTTGAGTTTACTTCCCTGAATCTATCTAAAATTTTATTTTTATCGGCTTTGAAGGCCAAAGGAAAAACCCGGGGTCGCAACAGAGGGGGCGCTAGAGGGTGCCATATTGCATTATCCCACGGAAGTTGTGACATTCAGACCACCTGACATTATAGGGCTGAGAGTATGTGATATTAATATTGCTTTGATTTTAAATATCTGCTTGCAACAGCAGCATCATACAGTGTTACCTCTTTTGATTTTATCCCAAGTGCCTGTCAGAAGCTTTAACTGTTCAGATGCCAAACTTCACAGCCATAACCTGACCTAGTGAGTTCCCAGTCTTTGTCAAGTCTAGGTGTTTCATACCTAATCTGGAGCATTTTTAGTATTCATATTATATCCTGCCTGATATTGTGATCATAGCATCCTGTTTTGAAAGATGTTGTTATCTGGAAATGGGTTTTCAATACAAATTTTCACCTTTCATTAATGGTGATGAAGACTGGACTCCACATGCGTAGTAGTCAAGATAATGAACTAAATTGAAAGGGAGCTTTGTACCTTTAATTCAGAGAACACTGCTTTAAGTTTGAATCGCACACACCACCAGCTTTCATGAGAACGGTGATGAAGACTGGACTCCACAATGGCAGCAAAGTTATGACATATGACCCTTTCTCTGTTGTATTGGTCAGAGAGAAGGAATGATGGGTCAGGAGATGGGCAGGGGAGGGAGAGGGTGGGTGCAGAACAAACCTGGAGAGGGCATTACTATTTTTGAAATCAGAGTTGTCACTAACTGGTGAAGGTGCCAGTGATCAAGAATGGCTAATAAGATTAACAGTGATCAGAATCATCCTTCGTATAATGTACTACTAAGAAGTCTCCTGCACAAATCGCACAGAAATCTAAGAAATCCCCCATCTTGCCAAAATACAGAACACAAGGTTACGGAAAATTTTATATAATGTGCTGCTTTATACATTCGATCCGAGAATTTTGATAGAATGTTTGTTGTAGTCTGAAATACCATTTTCTGTATTAACTTTTGTATGTGTAGATGTATTTTTTTAGTATCCTTTCATCAAAACTTTTTTTTTTTTTAATTATTTATTCTTCCTGTTAACCTATCCTAAATTTTATATTTATAGTGGAATGAATAAATGAAATGAAATTGAATGATCCATGGTCAGAAAGTACCAAGAACTGGAATCTCAGGAGTGGTCTGATTTGTTACCGTTCCCCCTCTGCGAAGAATATTAAAGTCTTCCAAGAATTTTGTGTGTTATGAGTATGGCAAAGAAATTTGGGTATACAGTCTACTGTAGTGTCTTACAAATTAGTTTGAAACTGATAACTTTAAATTTCCAATTAAGTCTCTGAGTAAGGTGTGGAAAAAGGGGGAGGAGCTGGGAGAGTGGGGGGGTGGGGAAGAGGGTAACCGTTATAATTTGAAAGCCCGGTGAATTTGAATATTGAAGGTATCAATAAGCTGGGAAGGACCTCTGTGGGGGTGAAGGGTGGGAGGTAAGGCTGCATGAGCAGGGCCGTTCATGAATTGAAACATGGTGCTGCATAACGTTTATTTTAACATTTTCAAACTCGTCCTAAGCTTACTTGCATGGAAATGTTTGAATTGGCATCCGGGTGGAATTATAATATTGCCTATAATATCCGAATTTTAATTATCGTTAACCAAGTCTGCCAAATGTGACCAATTTTGCCGTAGAAAATTATACATATTTGGCCGTAATATCAATCAATAGGCCGTTAGTGAACAATATGATAATTTGGCAGATTTGTACGAAATATATTAATCAATTAATTATGAATGATTGCACAATCAGGTTCTGATAGTGTCACATTTTTATAATAAATTGTTACAGAATCGAATAAAATGTCTCATTAAATTCTGTATGCAGCACCATTAGTACATGTTGTCATGGAAAACATGGAAAAGTTATGAAATTTGAAAAAAAATCATATCGTGGAAATGTCATGAAATTTAGCAAAAGTGCATGAAGTCATGGAAAAGCAGTGAAAGTTTGCATAGCCTATAGAGAACATAATAATGAACTTTAAATTGCCATGAATTTCTACAAATTGCATTCCATCAAATTGTGTTTCTTGTGGAACTGAATTAATTATGATTAGTTGCTAGGATGTAATTTTTATAAAAAAAAAGTAGGGCCTAATTAAACAATTGGACTGGATAATGAAATTTTGTTGCACCCAAGGTGCAGGAACCCCTTTATAAGCCTATAAGTATGGCATCATTTTGCATGTAGACACCCTTTAAATCATTGTTGCCCTCCCTTAAGAGACCCCTCCCCCAGAGCATTGATCAGTCCCACCCCTCCCCTTATAACAATATAATAGCCCTATTCAGTCCCCAGCCTCAATCATTCGTTTTTTGTTGTTGAGAATTTGACCCTCCCAACTCCACCCCACCCCACCCAATGCACACACCCTGTGCATGTACGTCATTGCATAAACTATAGAGGTAACGGTATTCAAAACGCCTAACAAGGCTTAACATTACACAAGAAGCATGTATGCATCCCACACCGGTACCGCCGTATTAAAGAAATGCCCGAGATATCTTGGACTGCCCTTCCCTACCCCTCCACCCTATCCCGACCCTCTTTAGTTCATTGCTTACTTTTACGACATACGCCGCTACCCGTAGGTGCATGCATAATATTAGCCTGTTACGATATTACTTCCATGGTTTGTGTGATACGCGCTTGCACTGGTTGTCGCAATACTGTGACTGCATTGTATTTGGTATTGACCGTATAATGACGTCATAACTGTATCATATCTATTTTCGTATACGCTCTTGCGTGCAATGGTTGGGTATATAAAGCTTGCCTATGCGATATGTAGTTCATACACAGGTTTGCATTTGCCAGACAATCGTGTGTCCACGAGAAGACCCTCATCCAGTCTACCAACATGACAGATTGGAAGTGGGTGCTGTCTCTGGTTCAGCCGTTATACGACTCTCGTCTTGAAACTGCATACTTCGCTGCCAATCCTAGGTTTCTATCCTAGGATTAACAACACCGGTCCCAGCCAAATCTGTTCTCTCTGTCGTTGCAACCCCGCTATCATCCCCTGTGGATGCGAGGGGTGACATGAGGACGGGGCTGGGGCCACCAGGGTTCGTTATGCCTCTCCCGCGGTGAGCGTGTACGTTTTATACATTCGCTCATCGCGGAGGGTGTTGGGACTCTGTTGGCCCCAGTTCACTATCAACTTTCTCATCATATACTGGCGCGGCACAATTGAGAACTTCGTGAAGAACTTCGTGAAGACATTATACGAAACAGCCTTGAGTATAAGTATCTTTAAATTACAAATGTATACCGCATGCGATGATCTGACAATACAAATATTGGTAGTTTGTAGTAAAAATGAACGTTATTAAACAAATTCTTAAAAGATATAACTTTCTTTGTATTTATTATATATATATTTGCTCCGTACATTTTCCTTTAGGTGGGACTACAGAGTAAGCAAAAGGGCAGTGTTATTGGCATTACTTTGCTTCGCCGTCTATGCCGTTACTATACACATCTGTTCTGCAGGCAGGTGAGCCCACAATAGTATAATTTATATTTCTGTCAATTATAACTGTAAGCAACAAGTTGATTGTTTCCAGTAGGCCCATTTCAGTCTTTACTCAACTTAAATGTTTATACAATTAACCACGATCAGTCCGATTTGCAGATAGGCATAAACAAGTTGATTAATTATTTCAACTTTCATTTTTAATTCTTACGTGATGATACATCCCTCAAAGATTTTACAGAAAGCTTGTAATTGGTCACGGTAATATAAGTGCTTGGAAAGTCGAGTTTACACTGTGTATACATCCATTGTGTAGTCTGTGTACATGTCGGTACGCTACGTTGGTACTGTATGGTGCAATCGTTCAGGCATTGCACTCGATATTGACATAATGACGTCACAATGCGTCAGTTCTATTTTCGTATACGTACGCTATTGTGTGCATTGGTTGGGTATATAAAGCTTTGCCTATGCGATGTTGTAGTTCATACACAGGTTTGCATTTGACAGACGATCGTGTGTCCACGAGAAGACCCTCATCCCGGCAGTCCACCAACATGGCTGATTGGAAGTGGGTGCTGTCTCTGGTTCCGATATGACTTTCGTCCTGACAACCGCATACTTCGCTGCCAATCCTAGGTTTCTATCCTAGGATTAACAACACCGGTCCCAGCCATATCTGTTCTCTCTGTCGTTGCAACCCCGCTATCATCCCTATGGATGCGAGGGGTGACAGGAAGACGGGACTGGGGCCACCAGAGTTCGTTATGCCTCTCCCGCGGTGAGCGGGTACGTTTTATACATTCGCTCATCGCGGATGGTGTTGGGACTCTGTTGGCCTCAGTTCACAATCAGCTTTCTCATCATATACTGGCGGCAAAACTGGCGGCACTACTTCGTGAAGACACGACGAGCAATACGAAGTGCTAGCCCATCTGCCTTGCTGCATTCATACTACGTAGCCTATACGTTGGCTTCTATTGATACAAAAGACCAGGTAGGGAAGTTATCAACAAGTTTCCATTGCTTTATTGATCAACTTTGGTACCGCATGTATTTGGATCACTGATGTCTGTTCAAAGTGATTTTACTGCGGATTATTTTCCATGTCTTGTCTATATATTACGTTGTTAGCCTTGACTAGATTAATCGGAATTGTCAGTCCCGTTTTTGCTACGAAAGAATATATTGTCCTGTCGGCAAAGTAAACTTCTCGCGATTGTCTAAAGTACTTTAATTGTGGCGTTAATAAATATTACTATTTTTTACAAAACTACACTGACTACGAAAGTACACGTGTAGTCACTGGCTACGTGAGCGTTCGGGAAGCTTAATATACTCGTTGAACAGAAATATGATCGATGATGGCCGCTTATTAGCTAAACTAGGGAGTTGTTATGGAACAACTCCCTGGCTAAACAAAGTTGGTGGGAAAGCTGTGTAACGTGGACTATATGTTTGTAGCAATTATCCTACAATTAAACTATAACGTCCTGATGCTACCCTTACAAGCCCCTCTCATCTCCACCTTCCCACTATTTAATCAAAGGAATATGGTTTAGCCTTGACTTCCCTTCTCACTGTTAAAACATATATGTAAGAGCTAGGCTTCCCGTTTCCATGGTAACCACCGAACAATGTTGCAGTGAGTTGTGAGTATAGCCTATTACTATAGTTACTACACAATGCAAATTGAAATGGCGGTCGGTTTACCGTGCAGAGGTTTAGCTATAGATGACGCTTTTATTTAGCCTGAAAGCCCACCATTGATATTGTGGTCGCAATGTATGATCGATTATTTGGTTTAAAACTTTTTAAAAGAATGATTGTAATCAAGAATTGGCTGGTACCGTATTTCCTTAACAATGTTTGCTTAAATTCGAACTTCAAGTACCGTACTTGTCTATGCACTATAAGCTGTATTAGTCAATTGTGACGTTTAGTAGAAAATTGAGCTTCTTAAAGGCGGCATCATTATATGTAAAAAACTTAAGGATAAGTTCAGAACTTCAGACACAATATTAACTTTGATATGTTATAAAGCGTTAAAAGAATGCACGTCTAGATAACTCTTTAAGTTTTTGAGAGATGACCCTTTTAAGGGTGTGAAGACCCGCGCACAAAGAAACGTCTCATGGCGGTAATCTGACCTAGTTTCGAATGAGGTGTAACAGAAGTGTTAGACACCACCATCGATCCCAGAAAATACATACACAGCTTGCTACCGTCGGTAATTAGACACTAGTGTACAGTCAATATATACAGCTACGGTCAATACCCACAAGACTGTACATAGCAGCGATGGACATCTCAGGTCTATAGATAAAAGATAACAAGGTATCACGTTTCATTACTGTCTGCATTTTGTAGCGACAAGAAGAAAACTTCACTTGCAAGCAACGGAAAGTTAACTTTTTCAGAGCGCGGCACGCGGTTTGGGGCGAGTCTTCAATGCCTTTAAACAGTTGACGTTCATCAATGAAAAAGTGCCACATGGAGACGCTACTTAAATATACTAAAATAGCGCCACCTTCCGCATTGTTGCCATACGCTGCTACGTAAAAAAAGTAAATCGGCCATCACTGTTCAAAAGTCGCAAGAAAACTTAATAACGTATAGTGAAGAAGTTTATTGAAAACGGATAAATTGGGAGACTATATCCTACATTTTAATTGGTCGATTTATTTTGTTAGGCTTATCGTTTATCGTATATATCAATACCTAACAAGTGCCTGTAAAGAAACATAATCAAGGTATATTTTGATTGATACCTCACAAAGTTGTAAAAATTTAGTACGCTCAGCGATCAAAAACGCATTCGACATTCTAATGTTGATTGTACGTTTAGCCTTAATCACAACTTGTTCTCAGCGTTCGTATAAATGAAAATATGCAGTTTATGGGAACTTTGGGCATGGAACAAATATACATCACCAACAACTAAATTAACGCTAGCAGAGAATCCACTGTGCATCCCCGAGGCTCAACCACGTGTACGTCGGGGGGGGGGGGGGGGTTATACCCCAGAATAAAAGTCAGGAGCTCGGTCATCCCTGTCGTGTAAAACCCCTGGAACCGCTTAACATTTTGTGATCTACGGTAATTAACTTTAGAATATTAATGATGCTAACATGTGAAATTAATTACAAAGTTTGAAGTTGAGACATAAATAAAACTCCTGAAAGAGACTTACGTGTGTTCTACTTTCCAGAATAAATGGTTTGCTCCCTGAATTGTTGAAATATGAATATTAATTACAAAATGTGATTTGTTTAAAATCTAAATATGAGCACATTTGAGCAATAAGTTGCGATGTCATTCTTGGAATATGCAAAAAGAACAGATTTTGGTTTCTTCTAAATAATATGAATTGAATATATACAATATCGGGAAATTATGAAACTATAAAAAGAGAATATATTTTATGTTCGAAAAGGTTTGGTCTTCTGTGACATAGGCACAAAAAAAAATAGATAGGGATTCTAATTGTTGAGTTATCCCTATTTCACGTTTGATGTCTAACTGTCTTCATGTGATGTCACAACTGGTTGCATATAGTTTCCTTTATACCAAAATGAACATATTTTAGAAAGTTTATAGTTCAGTGAACCTAACAAGCTGTATGTAGTTATCAGTTGGACTAAGTGTGTGTGTTTATTTCTGCATACAATATACCGGTATTGTTTCCACCTCCTTCCGTTATCTTTATTGACGAGTATCAGGGGCTGATCCAGGACTTTAAATAGGAGACGGGTATGACCCTGGGGGTGTAAGGGCGCCTTTCCCTGCCCCCTCAGTAAATAAAGTGTTAGACGTAAAATTGGTGCACTCTAATGATCATTTATAGACTAGAAATTAGGTTAGGTTTACACGCAAGGTTGTCCCAATGGTATTTGGGGGGGGGCTTTAAAAGGGGGGGGGGGGTAACATGCCATACCCCTAATGATTCGCTCTTGAGTAGTTTCCTTCGTTAATATAACAATTTATTTTCGTCTTTTGTACTTTTATTTTCAATTTGTAAAATTTGTCTTAAACCTGAATTTACTTCCTCGTCCCGCCAAAACCATTACGTTCGTGAACTGCTGATGCATAATTAATTGTGTAAAAGCAGATAACTTAAGGTAAACTACGACACACTGAAAGAATAAAAAAGCATAGATAATTTTGTATTCATTTATGGCGAAGATTATTTTAATTTAATCAGTATTATTAAACATGATTTAAAATAAATATATATCAGTCTGCATGCAAATATGTTGGTAAATGAAGTTAAATATGAAAAACAAAAATGTCAAGTTAAACTGATCACGATATAATTAAATGGACAAACGTATTTTATCCCTTTTTAAATAAATTTTCATTTATATCTCAATCACCTATTGTCATTTAAAAAACAATTATATGAAGGAAAAAAGTAGATCGTTAGAAAAAAATTGATTGATAAAATTGTGGAACATATAGCTATGCAATAAGCTGTTTTAACGTGCATAAACACCTTTCTTCAGTAAACTTTTCAAAATGGGAGTGGCTTACGCATGTTAGGGTAAAGCGTGAACCAATTAAGACAAAAATCTAAGTGTTTTCAACAACAAAACTCTCTCTTTCTTCTTGTCTCTTCAATCTCATTTCCATACGATTCTGCTAATACATAACTGGAGTTATATAAATATTCAATTTAATACCTCCAGCGGAACTTTTTCACAAAAAAAGTCGAAGAAAATGGGCACTCGCCTGATAAAATAAATCGTCCATTTGTATATATACATATAAATCTAACTGTCTGTGACAACAGCTGACCCTATGTATGTATGCGTACATATGTATGCGTACACCTGTTTTGTATTCTGTCTGTGAGGACTTGAACAACGGAATAGCAAGTCCTCAGACGTCATTTCAAAGTAATTTGCATGTCCTCAGATGAATTATATTGTTCGGGGATATTGTTAGGGTACGTGGATTTGAACAAAGGTAAAAACAAATTTAAAAACAGTGTAACAGTCTAAATGTAAAACATACCTGTGTGTATATATATAAGGTACTTGAAACATTACACATTCATGTTAACGTGAATAGGCATTTGTGACGCGTTGAAAATACTTAAGGAAAACATCCACAGTCAAAATATTTTTTATAGCAATAACAAACAAAAAATCTTTAAATTACAAATGTATACCGCATGCAATGATCCGACATAACAAATATTAGTAGTTTGTAGTAAAAATGAACGTTATTAAACAAATTCTTAAAAGATATAACCTTTCTTTGTATTTATTATATATATATTTGCTCCGTACATTTCTAACCACGTGACATCTATTGATGTAAATATTTATATTTTGTATACAAATCTGTTATCGATTGATTTTGATAGTGAATAAGATGATGCAATATCGATTTTGATATGAAGTCAAACTTTTAATATCCACTGCTTATTAGTCCAGCTTGCCTTTATATATCACTTTGATTGTTTTAAGAATTGATACTTTAAACATCTGAAGCTCATTCAAATAATGAAGCTGGACTGAATAGTATAACACAGAGACCTATAGATCAACTAGCTGCTCAAAGGCAACACACAACACAATAGAAAAACATATACTTCTTATGGTACCAAATAAAATGTTTACAATGCATGCCAAATTTGTTACCGATAAAATGATGGTGGTGGATGTTATCCATTTATGCTGTGTTCATTATATGAAGCAGAACGACCGATTTGTGTTTGAGTTATCAAACTAAATATGTAATATGACCATTTTAGCAAAAACTGTGGAGCTGAGGTCATCATCGACATAGCTTCAAAGAACCCTCCCAGAAAATAGATATCTTAAAGGTGAATATTTTATAAACGGAATATCTATAGAAAACATAACCAGAAATCAAAGGTTACTTCTTTTTCTTCTTTGTTGCATATCCGCACTAAAAATTCTGGCTTCATACGAACACTCTTTTAGCTGTCACAAAGTTGTGACCATGTTGGTCTTGTCAGTCATAAACATGAGCCACTGTGTGCTGTTAATCTACAATTGCAGTCGTCATCCGTGGTATATATTAGACCAATATCTGAAGGCGTTTTCTGTCTTTTAGATCAAAAGCTTTGCTAACCTGCTAGCTTCGGTCCAAAATGGGCAGCTGACTTCTTAGCTCTGATGCATAATAATAATAATAATAGGCCTAATAATAGGCCTAATAATAATAATAATAATAATAAACGTTCATTCATCGATAAACCCCGTCCCTGTAGATATGTCAATTCCTCGTGTAGTCTACGGGCGCTGTTGCCCTTCCGTTAATTCGCCAAGAGCGCCATACATGGTGACGTAATATCCATCGTCTCTTCTCATTGGTCGAAAGTTCTTACCAATCGTTTCCTCCTTTGTTCGACGCGTGATTGTTATTCACCACTTGAAGTGTAATGTAAGAGTAATTGTTTTCTGAACTGGATTTCGTCCTCTCGCTTTTGTAACTGACTGATTCCATCTGTGTTTGAACATATTCCTTTCCCGAGACGCCCCTTTTACCCCTCCAATCCGGGTTAGTACTGACGCATGGCAAAAAGCGGAAAACCTGACGGAAACCATTTCGAAATTTGGTATTCATCCAACAGTATATGATCGGATTAACAAAGCAATTGCTCATAGCTATAAGCATACAAGTCAAATAGACTAATTTAATGAACCTGAAGTAAAGAATGCTTGGCGCAAAGTCTTGGACAAGATTGTAAATGTGGATCGGAAGGTAACACAAGGCGAAGATTAGAACGACAGTGGCAAATAACTTTACGAGCTGTGAAAATAAAAATACAAGAAAAGAATAATATTAAAAATAGTAATAATAATAATAAAGAAAAGAAATCGATTCATCAGAAATTCGATCAAGGTTATTGAAAAAATGAAAAATTTCTCCTAATAGCAAAATGTATTTTCATTGAGTGTTTTTATGATTTTTTATGTTTTAATTTTCCATTTTCAAAATGTAAGAAGAAACTAAGTTGTATAGAAAATATATGGTTGATGTTATTCGTCATAAGAATTATCCTGAAGGGAATCAATAGAATTTTCAAATTTGATGGTCAGTTTTGACAGTTGTCAAAATTGCCGTAATCCTTTGAAATTTGATCTTTTACAATATAATAAGAAATAAGTCCATCATGTGACATATAAAATAAAGTCTATGACGATATTCCTTTAGAAATAGTTAGCGTGCCTGGTTTTACGTTTGAATCCTTTTTTTATTGGTCAGATTGTTGGCTCGGTGATCAACTTATACCTGTGCACTAACAGGTTGAAAAACATAACTCGAACATAATATATAGAGACATAGATAGAAGTAACAGGGTTAGGTAAAAACATGTGTTTTAATGTATCCTACAATCATATTCCAGTGAATGGCATTTGCATACAAATACAAGCGTGATCAAAATTATGACGGCGCTTTATCACTATACCGTACAATTCTCATATGTGAAACAAATAGGAAGCAGGTCAATCAAAGGTTAACAAGCTGCTCAGGGCCGTCTTAAGAGATCACCGGGCCCTGGGCCCGGCAATGAAGCGGGCCCCTCAATCAAGTGAGTTCGAAAAAAGTTGCGTGAAAAATTGACATCCTTGACAATCGCTCAAGCATAGACATGCCTGCATTTACCACCCCTCCCTATGTCGCGCATAAAGCATAAAACTTTAGCTGAACAACATACGTGATATATCTAAAAGCTGAAATACATTATAGAAGAGTAATCTTCCAGTTGCCCTCCATCCTTTGCCTAACAATAATCCAGGGTTGCCAACATAGATTCGAATATTTAATGTCAAACTCTCAAGTGTTTCACCAACTCTCGTCACAAGTTGTCAAGTATCGAATTCAATCAGGCATAATGGCCTATTCAATAAGTTTTCCTCCCAGATTAAGACATGGGGTTACTACGATTGGGGGCCCCTGACATCGCGGGGCCCTGGGCCAGGGCCCAGTGGGCCCATGCGTTAAGACGGCCCTGAAGCTGCTGCGATGATGACCATAAAACCTATGAAGAAATTTGTTACCAGAAGAAGGAAGTGCGTGACGAGAATTTAACTGCAACAACAGACTTAGTAATATAACAAGGTGGAAAACAAAAGAAGGCGCATTCCTCAATCAAAATGAAATGTTTCCTATATGAGGGCGGTATTGAAGAACATGCATAGACTCTGGATGTGTGACCCTATTAATTCGTACCGCGTAAGATTTGTCACAAGGGACTCGTATATGCGTAAGGTTGACATGAACTGCAGTATATATATATATATATGTTAATTTTTCGATTTTCATTTATATATATATATATATATATATATATATATATATATATATATATATATATATATATATATATATATATATATATATATATAAATATATATATAAATATATATATATATATTAAATACAACCTTTTTCTTAATTTGTAAGGTCATACCCACAAATTGACCGTTTCTAGAAAGTTATTTTTTTCTTCCAGTATTCGTGACAGATAACTGCCTTCATGGCTCTTCAAAACAACAGCAACAGCAGTTAAGAATAGTTACACGTAGAACACCCACTGATTGTTATCCCACGCATATATAATTGAAAGTGTTGTTTAATTATTAATAGTTCACGTAAGTTAAATTCCTTATTTTGAATTGTGAAATTATTTTAACTTTATAGTCCATTATAGTCACAGACTTGCCTCCTACGCAAAATCAATCCCATTGTTATACTTTCCTATTGAAATGCAAGCATAGGCGAGACGAAAACAAATCTTAGCTAATCCCTTTTCCATTAAACCGATTTAACGTGGGTGGATGAGCAGCAGACGAAATTAAAAATTTGTGTATTGGAAAGATTGAAATACACTAATATGGATTAAAATGAAAGATAAAGGGGGAAAAAAGGATAAACTAAATTTTTTGAAGCCTCGCCCTTTCTGCAATTTTAATGTAGAGGGCATTGCAGGGAAAATAATAAAGTACAATATATATTAATCGTTATATATAAATATATATATATATATTGTTTAGCTTTCTTGGCAGAAAAGTGATGCAAATGACAATGAAACGTTTAAAACATCTTATCTTCGCTCTAAAATGCAGTCATCTACCCCTTCAGGCAGTTCACAACATAAGCTTTCAAGGTTTGGGTGTTTACAGAAATCAGTGCTGGCGATATGACTTTGCAAAATGATCAAAGCGGGCGCGATGTTCAAAACCGCAAACAATAAATATCTCAACGTACCCTATATATATATGATCAACTCTCTGATATTGATGACATAGAATCATACATGTAGAAAATTGGCCTTTCATTTACTATTCCTATAAAACATACCACTGCACACTCTGTTATTTCAAGCAAATGATAGTATTAAGTTGAATTTATGCATTTAGTTATACTCATTTCGATTTCAGGGCAGTTCAGTTTTCTTACTGTGCAAGTATAATTCGCCCCTTTGAAAATCTCCTCACTTCACGCAACTTCGTCTTAAATATATAGCGTGAGTTCTTCTCATCAAATAATCAAAAGGACGAGGGCCCTGACATTTCGATTATTGCGGTTGACTTTCATAATCAATGAGGGCTGCATTCATCCTACATTTCATCGGCTGATCTTAGCAGATAGTTTCGCTGACATATTTAGATTGTTATAACGAGTATATTGTAAACTGTATCTATTGTACATGGAATATTGTATATTTAGTATTGCATTGCGTATTGCGCATTATACATTGCACTTTGTATTGTGTCTATTGTACATAGAATATTGTATATTGAGTATTGAACTGCGTATTGTACATTATACATTGCATTGTGTGTATTGCACATCGTATATTGTGTATTGAACATTGTGTGTTTTACATTGCATATTGCACATTGCGTATTGTACATTATACATTGCACTTTGTATTGTGTGTATATTGCACATCGTATATTGTGTATTGAACATTGTGTGTTTTACATTGCATATTGCACATTGCGTATTGTACATTATACATTGCACTTTGTATTGTGTGTATATTGCACATCGTATATTGTGTATTGAACATTGTGTGTTTTACATTGCATATTGCACATTGCGTATTGTACATTATACATTGCACTTTGTATTGTGTGTATTGCACATCGTATATTGTGTATTGAACATTGTGTGTTTTACATTGCATATTGCACATTGCGTATTGTACATTATACATTGCACTTTGTATTGTGTGTATATTGCACATCGTATATTGTGTATTGCACATTGCATGTTGTACATTGCATATTACATATATCAGCTGATGGGGTTTCTCTCTCTCTCTCTATTCTGTACTACCACTTTCAACTCAATAAGTGAATCTCATTTCACCCTGTATAAGTATCGGGTTTTATATATTTGACTAGGACGCCAACGTCCTCCCAATGACACAGTATATTTTCCTAATTCAATGTAAAATACGACGGTGAACTTTTTCATTTGACAAGATGAGACAATTTGATTTTACCTCGAACATACTACTTCTTCAACCTTTAATACAGGCGTCCGGCAAATCTCTCTTCAATCTTTTTAAGACTGAATTTTGTGATTTCCTTGACAGATAATCTCGTTAGTCTGTAGATCACCTTTCCATAAAGCCTATAGGAGTGATAACCAGAACAACGAAAACAAAGAAAGCTGTAACTCAAATGTTACTTTAATTTAATAGATGGGGGCTTCTTACAAATTTGAGCTAGTTATCTGGTCGCGGACAAAATAGCAAATTGACAATTCTATAGATTCTATCAAATAAAATTTAAAGGTATCCAGTGCTGTCAAGTTTCGAATCGTTTTTTTTTATTGTATTCTTCTTCTTCTTCGTAAGTTTTTTTTCTTCTGCGCATGGAATGATACTTGTACGGAAGCTTTAAACAACTGAATGAAATTTAGACTTGTCTTAATGCCATGAACTGTAGTACACGGTGGAGATACAATGTCCATATATTGGTTGGAATCGGTCGTGTAGTGTGGGTATGGGGTGCGGGGGGCTGGGGAAACTGATTTTTCACGCGGCACCTCACATAAGCTACGGAGCTATGTAAATTTACATGTATGTTGTATAACGAACATACAATGTATCACATAAATCATTGTTTGGCGACACAGCTGTCCCCCTGTCATAGCCCCCCCCCACACACACCCACCTTCTCACGTCACTGTTTCCATGGTGAGATCAGTGACAATATGATAAGTTCTTCTTGTGTCCTATCATAAACTTAATGAATTAGAAAGTTATAAATGTCGACTAGATGGATTCCGTTCACACATCTCCCTCTCATTTGCACAAAGATTTCACAGACTGATTTTACCACAAGATAAATTATTATAATCCTTAAAAAAAAATCATTTCCATGTATATCAACAACACAAAGTGAAGTGGTGTTTATTTTTTATTTTTTTTTAGCTGTCGCACTGTTTGTGTCACTGCGCCATGAGCGTCTTTTTTTGACGGATACCGGCGCATTATATATAAATGTCCATTCTTATTATTGCATATTTTCAAGATTTTTTCGTACAACTGGTCCCTAAATTATATGATAAATGCAAATGCTCGTTGCGCTTCTCGAACATAGCCGGAAAAGAACATGAGATTTCCGCATTCACCCCGTAAACGACTTTAGGTCTAGATAACTCGATTAGATCGCAGTATTTGTATCCTGAGGGTCACTGACTCGAATTTCATTCTAGCCGAGAATATATTTTTGCCCGTTATCGATTTGTTTTTCTCAATAAATTTAAAATCGGCCTTCCCATGCTGCTGATTTTCTTAAATATTTAAAAAAAAATTGTTTATCATATATACATATATAACAGTTCCAGGAATTGTTTGTGAAACAGAAATCAGACCTTGGTAATTGATTTCAGTTTTTCCAGTCAAATTTTTCTAGACAAGGGGTTCCTACATATGCATGTACCTCAAACTAACAGGAGAATGTTAATAGATGGATACCCCCTCAAGAACCCCCCCCCCCCCTTCTTTAGTTTAAGGTATCATTATTTACCTCAAATTGGTTTAAAAAATATTCTAAAACGAAATACTCTGTGGTAATTACTAAGTGATGACAACGTACAAAGTTTATAGGTAAGGTGACCTTCATCATATGGAACGCCAAAATAATTTTTCAAAAAGAAAGAAAAAAAAAAGGCCTCACTAGATATGAAATGATCATGTTCTGAACTATACTCCATCTTCTAAGAGATCATGTTCACATTCTTGTGAACTTTTAATACATGTAAACGCATATTTTGCGGCTGTAAAATGACACGTGCATGATGTTCATTAGAGGTAATCAGCTTAAAACATTGATAAACTTCAGAGCAACACGCCATTCGTTGAGCCTTCTTAGCGTGCGCTGTATAGACTGTACAAACCAGACTCGACCGAATGGGGTGACGTTCTAAAAGATGTATGTATTTTTATTTTATATCCTCCTGCAAGCAGGAACTCGCGAAGAAGCCATCATTGGCTTGTCAACGCCGCAAGCTGACCGAAGTCAGTCTCTTAGATTCATATTTTAACGTCCATGATTATGAATTGTCAATTGTCAACAACTCTGTAACTGGACGACATACATTAATCTTTGGAGTGACTCGAACTCGGGACCTTATGATTGAAAGGCACCGGCGTTAACCACTGAGCTAACACTCCCAAGATATGTACATGTTGTAAACTGATATGTCAAATGTGGTCCATGTTGATATGTTGTCATTAATATGGCAGTTTACCGCGGCAACATAAATGTTTCAATCAGCTGGATATCAGCTGACATTTTATACATATCCTTCAGGATACTGACTTTAGGCTCAGCTCAGACCATCACCATTTCAAGTGACCCTTTTTACGTTCCATATCATCGGGGTGTGTTTACTGCGCTACGTGCTCTAAATTGAATAAAAGAAAGGGAAACTTATAACATTGGATTTCGTATTGAACCCAATCGATTTTGTGAAAGGCAAGGTCCATTGGAACAATCATGAATTACATACGTAACAACAAAAAACAACAAACAACAACAACAACAGCGAAAAGAACGACCAAATTAAGGCCCGCATGAAATTCAAACTTTTGCAAAAGAATCGAAATTCACTCCAAAGACTGGAAGCGCTTTGAAAGAGACATTCTGAAAAAAATGTATATGATGCCGTTTCTATGGTAATGCAGTAAGCGAAGGTTAAGTTGTTCATGATTCTAAAGTACATGGTAGGCCTCTATGTCTATTGGAAAACATAATGTTTTTATTGACTCATTCAAATTACACTTCGCGTGGGCATGATAAAACATATTACGACGCTTGTTGTATTATGTACGTAGGAATGAAAATAATTAAAATAAGGGATCGAGTTTTCTTGTAACTATGATTACGAATATTTGGAGTTACCATGGTAACGGATATAGCAGATAAAGGACTTAAAGACAGCAGTGATGCCATCGGTATAAGGTGTAGCTAAAAACGGTTTGTATATGTATATCTTAGTTATAGTTTCATTAGGTGGGTTCGATATTATTATATGTGAATATTGCAAAGGCTTGCTCAGAGCGACACAAAGTGAAAGCTGCTTTAAAGTCACCCAACTATTAAATTTGAAGAGGCGTTGCTCTAAGATGTTTTAACCTTTGACATACAATATTAGCTTCTCGGCCCTTTGGCTAAGATCATGTGTAGTATAGTATATGTTCCCTTTCGAGGGGAATGGTGATGCCCCCCTGACGACGATCACACAGTCACAGTTCCGATGCAAGGGGACTGGGGTTGAGAGCGGATCAGTCGCTTGGTAGTTTGGTTTTCGTGGCCAGGTTCTTTCCTGGGCGACTTTTCCTTAAAAGAAAAAGCAAATTCATCGCTTCTCGACCTTGTGGCTAAGATCATGTGTAGTATCTGTTCCCTTTCGAGGGGAATGGTGATGCACACCCGACGATGATCACACAGTCATAGTCCCGATGCAAGGGGACTGGGGTTAAGAGCGGATCAGTCGTTCGGTAGTTTGGTTTTCGTGCCCAGGTTCTTTCCTGGGCGACTTTTTCTTAAAAAGTATATTAGCATATTCATGAATGTTTCCAAGGGTAACCTCGCGCCGGCGCACCCTCTGTTGCGCTGGTGGAGTAAGTTTATACACAGCAAAGGTAAATCCCAAATGGACCCTTTATTATCGAAAGAATGAAGAATAATTCCATGACAGGTGAGAAGTTCACTGTCTATAAACGATCATAATATTTACCACATCTACTTCACAACTATCACACGGAAAGTTCAACAAAACGATTTCTTCCTGTCCTTTTCCTGTTTTGCAATTCCGCATAAGAGGATGAACAAAAAAAGGCGAGGAGAGAAGAGAATGATTGATTGATATTTCCAAGGGGAACGATTGACCAAATATTGACGTGAACATTCTTCTGTTTTCTATTATTTTATTTTATTTTATCTTGGATATGCGGAAATATAAAAGTAAAGAGCACAGCCCTCACATGCATGCATTCAACAAATAAAATCCTTGCTGCTCGACTTGGCCTTCGCAAAACATCGATATTATAGGCTTTTGAAGAAAAAAACGGTGTCGAAGTTAATTTGCATATTATCTTTGTAGTTGATTCCCAAGACGGATGTATACAAGCCCGCACGTTTTTACTTTTGTCTTGTTTTTCATTTGTTCTAGAGGAGAAGATTTGCCCTTCTCTCTCTCTCTTATCATTCTCTCCTCTTGATCACGAAGAATCGATTTTGATGGAAGAGGATAAAAAAAGAGAGACATATTTGTCACTGAATGTGATCTGTCCTGACATTTTGACCACTTAGTGCATTAATTTGGAAGAATATTTTGAAACAAGAGAAAACAATGTTTGTTTGCCTCAAAAATTTGTTGTGGCTATAACGTTGAATTTTGGGGATATCATAAAAGGTTTATTCTACGTTTTGAGTTCTGTGGAGAATTAAAAAAAAAAATAAACTTTTCTTTAGTTGACATACAGAACAAGCTTCGTGTCATTCCGACAGATAAATTTCAAACATACCTAATATATATATATATATATATATATATATATATATATATATATATATATATATATATATATATATATATATATATATATATATATATATATATATATATATATGTGTGTGTGTTATGTTTTGAGTAAACGATTCCATAACTTACAGAGCATTTTCATTACGAATTCTGGGAACTTTGAATTATTCAAGTAAAATGTGTTCAATTCTTGACTGGCTGCGGGAATCTTTTTTTTTTAAAGAAAAAGCGAAATTTGAAAGAAAATTAATGGCATTAAGGAAAATATTTAGTACTAGGCCTATTAAAATTCCGTGGTTAGTAAGAGTTAGCTTATGTATAGATACGATAAGATTCGAATTCAATGAAATGGATGAAACGATCACATTTTTTCAACGTGTCAATCCTGTGAATGTGGTGTAGGGGGGAGGGGCAGGGGAGGGGCAGGATGGTAAGGTGATGGAATAATTGGAAGAAAGTACGATTGTCAGTAAACGTCGCACACGGCTAACTTTCGTCAAACAGTTTTGCCGGTGATCATTCCGGCGGTCACCTGCGATCCCCGGCGGTCATTAGTAGGACCGTGTTTGCCTTGCTTTATGGAAGATTTCCCGAGAGCGAACATTTTGGATACCACGCACTCCGTGAGTAAACGTAATACTTCACAACATATCAGGCTATAACGTTAAAACAAAAGAACTGTTCCTCCAATGAACCTCTTCCGTTTTAACCCTCGAGTTGACCACTTCAGGTATTACAACATTTAACATTTTAAACTAACAAGTTAAAGAAGGTCAATGTCCAGCATCTTTACGTAAATACTTGACTAAAAAGGAGTATAAAAAAAAACGTTTCCGTTTATTTATTAGGTCAATTTCGATGTACGATCAATGGAACTTTTCGTGTATCGAGATCCATTCGTATCTTGTTATCACATTCTCTGTGACGACATGACATGATCCTGAATGGGCCCACCCTCCTACACGCTATCGCGAAGCCGTGTATGACGCGTTTTCACTAATTATCCTGTTCCAGATAGGAACGGATGAGCGTCTGCTGTGGACAGCCCTCAGAGGATCCATCGGTGCCAATAAATCTAATTGATTTCCTTCGCAAGAGGTTGACGAATCGCACGAAGCGTTCGATCCTTCGTCATTCCATCATCTGACAACCTAGATGCCTTTTGTTGAAAGACGAATGTCTCTAAGGTTAGGAAGAAATGAGTTTAAGGCTACGGGTTGTTTCTTTCGAGTGGGAGTTTCCTGTTTGCCTAAATTCGGAAGCCTGACGAAAATGTAGAACAAAACAGAGCCAAAGAAAACAAAACAAAAACGATTCGAAATGAAGCAAAGCAACACAAGACAAGACACAAGACAAGACCAGAAAAAAAAGACAAAACAAGACGAACCAAAGCAAGACAAGATACGAAACAATACCAGACAAGAAAATATAAACCAAAACAAACCGGAACCGAAAGGAACAGAACAAAGCAATATCAAACGTTATGAATAGAGGCTGTTGTGATCAGTGACGTAATATCATTCTCCGAAAGCATCACTAGGTTAAGGATCGCGAGATATTTGACTAAAGTAAGCAATCAAATATCTACTCTGAATCATAATTTGTGGTGCCACGTGGTCTTTATCATGAATAACAACGTATTTAGGATTATAGATAGCATCACCGTACTTTGCATAAAGCATAACGATATACATTGAATACCGGTATAAGTGGAACTCGCTATATACAGATGCGACGTTTTTATATCGTTAGAGCTGCTAATTGGACTCCGTATTGGGTGTGGGAAGATAGCATACTAGATTTATCTAAGGTTTGATATTCTTTGCAATCAAAATCTATAAAAGATAACACGGGAATTTCTCTTGAGAGAGAAATTCACACTTCGTATTTTCTTTTTCTTTCTTGAAGGAGGAGGGGGGGGGGGGTAATGAATCAGGTTTAAAGAAGTTCTTGGCAGGCATGACCATAGGTTGAAACCTATCCTTAGATATCAATATGCCAATTTGAGAGAATCCCGTGGAGTAATGACTGTCATTCTTCATAAGGGATTGCCATTAAACTGCTACTTGGGGGGGGGGGGGGACTGATTCTCCCGAGCATTCTAAAATGGAGACACAGGTAACTTCTCAAGGTCATGTGGAGTCAGCAGATTTATAGAATTGCTTGTTATACAGAACCGAGTTAGAAACTTTGTGGGAATTTAATAAGACACAAGCTCAAACCATCGACTTTAACTGGTATAGGGGAGAGATATATATGAAGAACAACACCCCCTCCCCCACCCTCCCCCAAACAATAAAGGAAACATCTTGCTCCACTTTGGAAGATATCCTTGTTTTTAATGTCCTGTCTGGAAGCTGTCACGTGATTTGTCGTATCACGTGACTGATTCATCTCGGATTTTTGAAAAAAACAAAGCAAACATCCGGCAAGTGTTTTGCTAAAATAGTTTATTTGTGGCAAAATCCAGTCGTTCATGTTGATCAGACAAAAGCAGATCTGACGAAATCACTGTAAAGCCATCGACCGAATAGGCCTCTCGCAATTGTTTTATTAAAACAATTAAGAAACAAGTTTTCGAAAAGTTGATCAATATTTAAGACAAACAAAAAACAAGACAAAAAATCCATAACCAGTCTGTCGTGAAATTTAACAATTTTCCGCATGAAATCTATTGTTGCTATATAAACTGATAACAGGCTATGTTTCTTAAAGTTCAAAGTGGAACCCTAAAATAGATCCCTTGTTTATTGCCAAACGCTTTAAGGGACCACGACCATGCAACGTTTCGTAATAGAAGCAATGGCGTCACAGTCGTGACGTCACTGCTTCAGTCATTGCAACAAAGAAACACAAAGATACTAGGCATACGGTGAAGTTAAAGGATTAAGCAGATATATCGATTTTTGTTAAATTAATAAGGGATTCACGACCTCACTTCTTATTAATATCAGACAGGGGCTGCAGGGTAAGAGGGTCCAACCCGGGGGAGGCATACTTCATGGGTCAGTGGGAGTAAACAATAGAGTGATAGGCTCAAAACGTTCCTAAACGATCATCTGAGCAATCCGCACCACCAATTGTGGTATTTGAATGTTTTTCAAAAAATTGGCACATTTTAATTGCAGTTTGTTTCATTTATCACCGATAGGGCACTTTGTAAACAACCCCCCCCCCAAAAAAAAAAAAAAAAAACTTACAAAAATGAAAAAGAAACAGAAATATCGGCTATAATAATTTGTTAGTTTGTTTAGGTTTTCCAGCAAAATTGGGCTTATGAAATGTCGCAAATAATGAGCGTTTGGCAACCTCCTCCTCTACCTCAATTATGAAAATATTTTATTTTTCCAATGTCATTTTGGTTTCCATGTTGACTATAATCAGGAACCCCGAGAGAGTGAGAAAGGGGGCGTCTGTCCAATCTTATTGCTCTCCTTATGCCAGATAAATACGACAACGGATCAACAGTGTCCCCTCACCCCCCACCCCCCTAATAGTGAGTGCCTCCCTCTGTTTATTAGTGCATCAACCGCCCTGCCAAAAAAACAACTTTTGCTTATATAAAGTATAGTATAATAGGTCACCATTTCATGATAACTTTCCCTTTTGACAACTCCTCCCCTGATCACGTCGGGAAATATTATATTATCTTTGACTGGCCTTCAAACCTGATTGGAACTTATAAAAGAAAACATGAGAAATTGTTTAAATTGCGCGCAAAACGAACAGACACGCTTCCCTGATTTGCTAATGACCATTGCCACTTTTCAAAATGTCGTAGGCAATTCAAAGAACACGTATTTTCAAGTTTCACAATCAAACTTTGATCCCTTTTATGGGGAAAAAAATGGGTGAAAGGGAACATAAAATAAGTCAATCTTCTTCCTTTTCTTTCTTTCTTTCTATCCCTTTACTCTCTCGATATTTTGCAGCTTTCAAAAGAAATACGAGGGGAATCTGAAGTTGAAGCTATCGTCATGTATCAGAGAGTAATTTGAGTAAGATCAAGAAGAGACGAGGGTGTGAAGAAATCACAACGAAGCAATTACTTTAGTGACATAAACATTATTAAAACTAATGTTTTACAACAGTTGGATCACAACTCCAAAATCACGTTTCAGGGAAAAGTAATTTAATTGGAAAAAGAAAAAAGGAAATTTTCCTGCGGCGAACTTTAGGACACATTCGTTAGTTTGACTCAATCAACGTCAAAAAATAATTAGCAAATATAGCAACACGTTGAGAGGAATTTCAGCTGGAAGGGAAGGGAAATAAGGAAGGTGGGGAGGGGGGGTGGGGAGGGGATGGGAGGTTCACTATGACTATAGCCACATCGATTTAGTACTTTTTTTTAAAGAATTGCCTGACACGTCATCTGATGTAGGTAAAATTTGCTGAGTACGCAGCAAATGTGTTCCAAACATATCTAATGTTTACTTTTCTTAACGTTCTCAAAACATAAATATATAATAAAATAAATAAAAAATAGTGAGTGGTCGATTCGGGTTGCGACCACATAAATGGCGCATTTTGATAGCTATCTGAAAAAGGAATGTACCAAACCAGTAGTGTTGACGGTGGGTGTTGGGGGGGGGGGTGAAAATGTGGGTAAGGGTACGATAGCCCGGTTCTCAACCAACCATATTAGAAAATAGATAGGAAATGACTTTTAAATATTAGCTAGTGAAAACATTTGTCCCTTATCAAGTGCTTACTGCTAATGAAACTGAGCATTTGTAATCACATGAGTCGTACAATAAGTCCCCTCACATCTAATCTAACTGCAATGTGTTATCTTTAAGATGTATAAGTGACAGGGCTGACGTTTCGATCCTATCAGGAGCTGCTTCAGCTGAAAATAAGACAGATTTACGTACAGGAGGAAAAGAGCAGTTTGTTACTTAACAGGGTTTCTTTTTTTCTCCCTTAGACCTTTAAGATTTGTTTACTGATGTTCTACACAGGCATTTTGCAGGAGAAAAACCATTTTGTGAACAGTTTTAAACAAAAAAGGAAAGAAGGATAAGAAAGATACCCACCTTTCTTTTTGATTCATTCAGTTTTCTGTCTCTTGTAATTTCGCCTTCTCCTGGTGTACGTCGACTCCATATTCGAACGCTTATTCTAAGGTAGACGATGGCTAACACACTCAACGGTGCTAAATATTGTATCACTATGCAGGACAGCGAGTACAAATGCGTAAACTCCCATTTTCCTTCGGTACAATAACGCACACCATCCTCCTCAATCGTAGTCGGAAATACCGCCATCGGTAGAGCAAAGAGGCATGACACCGTCCAGGTCAGCAGTATGATCATCAAAGTCAAACTTCCGGTCATGCGCGGTTTGAGTGGATAAATGATAGCGACGTAGCGGTCCAAACCGATCGCCACAAGTGTGAAGATGCTGACCGAAACAGATACATTCTGTATATAATTGACGAGTTTACACATTATATTCCCAAACGGCCAGTTTCCATACAACGTGGCATATATGGTGAAAGTTACGCACATGATCGCCATGGAAAGGTCACTGATTGCTAAGTTCACAATGAAGTAATTGGTCACAGTGCGCATGCGTGCATGTCCAAGTACAATGTAGCATACAACAGCATTCCCTATGATACCCAGTAGGCTGACCAATTCGTAGGACACAATGAACATCGCTTGTAGCCAAGGAGGTTCCTCGTATAGGGAAAAGTTCGCTGCCATGGTAGGGGTTACACCACCAACAGATGTGTTTTCCATTGTTTATTATTGGTCTGTTTCGAAAAATTTAACTGTAAAGAAGAAGAAGAAATTCTAATGATACGCAGTTAATGCACTGTGATGTTAACAAGACTAGTAAAGACAAGGCCTCACAGGTGGATGATATATCAAGCTATATGTAAAGACTGGTATATTGCATTGCACGTTAGGCTATAACGTTAGACGAAACTATCTACTGCAGGTTACGCTAAAGTTTAACTGTATAAATTCAGTCAAGCTTTACATAGCTCCTAAAAAGAAAGCGGTTGCATTGTACAAGCTAATCAACTGTTACAGATTCTGCCATTTGATTTTAGTCGGTAGTCATTTCGGTAGTCGATAAATCTATAAAACCGAACAAGAGAGAAGACAGACATATTGGTCGTCCCTAGTTTGTCTGTAATTCATCTTTAGTAGATGACTTCTTGATGAACATATAACGTGAAGTTGCAGTCAGTAACTGCCAACTAAACATTATGTTGCATATATCTTTTTTTTTCCAATAAATGCAGTGAAGCCAAACATTGTGTTATTTCTCTGTTAGTAAGAAAAATGATAATTTTCAATCTAAGACTGTAGATTGAACCAAAAAACACTTAAAAAACAACTGGGAAGTAGTTGATGCAAAAAGATCCAAATTTCAGTCATACAGTTTATTTGAATTTGTATTTTCAAATACCTGAATCCAGATAAATTTATGCATGTGTAAGATACACTTATGTAAAGTTTTGATCGTTATTTATTTTATATTTATTTACATATAATCAACACTTTTTTTTTCGCTCGCACAGATGGGAGTGATGCACTTGTTGTTGTTGTCTTTTTGGTGTATTGACATGTTTTAGAATAGCTAAAAATACGCCACCGAGTTCTGTTAAAACAAAATAATAATGACTGCGATCTTTTCTTACCAATTGCTATTTTCAAAGATACTCTTATCTTCTTTTAGAAATCTTCCAAGAAATGTCACACCTTTGACATTTCGAGAACACATTTTCCAGACTTTTTTTTAAGTCCTATAAAACTGAACCTCTTTTTAGACGAGATCTTGGTCGCTCAATAAATTTAAGTACACAGTAAAAGTGACTTGTGTGACGTAGATTCGACTCAAGTCGGAGACCATTTCGTCACTGTTTTTTATTTCCAGGGAATTTGACACATATATCTGAAATCAATAGAACTTCGAAATCGATTCCGCGGAAGATGGCGGAAGTAAATTGTATTTATCCAGTATAGTTTTAACGCGACGAACTTTTAACTCATACTGTTTACATGGTGATGGTACCGTTACTTATAAAGACTGTTGATGATAAAATATTATACCAAACTGTATACTGGAGCTATGGAGATGGGGAAGGAACATGGGTGGGGTGGGTGGGGGCAGGTGAGGGAGGAGGTCAAACATTGACCACGTATTACAAAGAGTCGCTTAACTTTCTCATTAAGGTAAAACTAGGTTTGCGTCATAGGTGTTTTACAAGCATATCGTTCTTGCTAACAGTCAACATCTCAAAGGACTCGCTGCGCTATAGTTTTACAAGCCACTATCACGACATAACAGATTACCTTTTGCTAGGCCTGCTCCAGATTTTTATGTCAAGGGCACTTGACTGGGGTTTTTTTTCCTTCCTTTTTTTCTTTTTGCCTTGTTCGGTTTTACGTTCTTACGTATTTAACACATGTTTTTTACTACGCTCAACATCGAGACTAATGTCACACGCAAAACGGTATCATATGCCAGTGCAGAGTGTCTATTGAAATTAAAACGAAGAAAGGAAAATGGGGGGGGGGGGGTGAAAAGACTTCTCAAGGAAGGAAACAGCTATGGAAAAAAAAAACAGATGAAGTAATAAAGAATCTTTTTTTTTTGGCAGAATATGTCTTTGTCTGTTAGGGAATGATCGTAAAATATGGTATAAAATTTGTTGAACAAGGGTCGAAAATACGACTATTTTCAGTCATTAAACACGAAATCATTCGACCGTTGCTATACATGATGTGAATACCTTTGAACGAGTGCTTAATGAACACACACATATGCATAAGTACTACTATACAAATAGTTAAAACACGATTACCTCTAGATTGCAGCCCGTGTAACGATGCACTGTACACACAAAAAAAACGTCTTTGTACATCTGTATAGAAGTGAACTATAGATAGTAGACAAGAGCAACTCCGCACTACACACAAGACTGTGTGCAGGTGTACAGATCCTGCGCACGCCAAACTGATAGAACCGTATATTATTGAATCAATAGAACTATATATGAAGAGTGAATGCACGCGACGTCATGGCTATTGTTGCACTTTCGCCGAATGTTCACGCTGCTGGTTGACTCCACGACATTCGCTGCGTCTATTAGACTCGGCCTTTTTTTTACACGTTACGTCACCGCCCTGCCATGGACTGCGTGATCTACTGCGCAGGTGCGATGGTATGGGATCAAGATTACTATTTCTTGGACTATTGACCACATACTTAACCTTAATCGATGCATGCGCTACCGATCAGTTTAATTCTAGTAAGGGTACTGAGAATCTAGAAGGGATATCATGCGTGGCACGTGCCCACAAAAACGGTGGAAATTTCCACCGTTTGCCGTGAAAACGTCAAAACTCTGAAAATCAGTTTTGATGTATACTAACGGTATATAACTGCCAAAAAAACTGAAAACTACCGTTTAGAACACAGAATGTCCATAAACTGAAAATTACATTGTTGTTCACTTGCTTTACCCATTTTGACAAAACGTCTGAAATCTGAAAACTACGTTTTTGATGAGATGTACTACCCTTGTAAAACCTTGAAACCTGGACATTACTGTTTTGCAGACTTTCTATAATCTTAACAAAACGTCAATAATAATTATTTATTTATTATTCAGATATATTTATTTATTAAAGACTAACTGTGGTTACAAACATTGGTTGTATGGATACTACTAAAATCTAAACGGAAAGGAGTCGCCACTTCATAATCCTCGATTCAACCGCAAATATAAAGTATGACGTTGGAAATGAGATGAAGATGGATTTACATGGAACGAACCTAAGCCGGCGGGTCGGATTAAGGGAACAGCAGTCAATCATTGAGGGAACTTAGCATATATGAGACTAAAGCAACCACTGAGGAAAGCTTAAAAAAAAAATTAAAAAAAAAAACCGAAATGCGGATCGTCTAATATAAAATAAGTTGAATACGTTGTTTTCCAGGGGAATCTTTTTGTCTCTAATTTTTTCTTCCTTTGCTGCTTTTGTGTTTTTGATGTCCACAACACCCCCTGGGGGAATAAGATTATGTAGGACAGAGCTACTGAGAGGATGAAGGGGGGGATTTAATCCCACAAGGCAAACAGGAATAATGAATCACAAAGACACGTTTATTAGCCCACTGTGAACTCTGAACTAATTCTTTCAGAGAACTTTTTTTTAATTTTTTTTTTAGAAGTGTGTGGTCGCTGCATGCATGTGCAGCCCTGACAGGTGAGATCTATAATTGTTAGGGTAACATTATTAACATGATATTGTATTATTGGTTTACTGTAGTAATATATTGTATAGTATCGTATTCAACTATATATAGATCCAGTTACACTGTCGTATTTTAAATTATGATATCACACAGTAATCTAATCATTGTGGTATTGTTATACATTGTAGGATTTGCACTTTATAGTATATATTGCATTGTCGTAATGCATTGTTGTATTAAACTGCGGTATTATCAGGGGCTCAACCAACGTTCTTGTTCAGTGGGGAGGGTATGATGCTAATCCGTCCTGGGGATCTATCTCCCCTCTGAGAAAATCCAAAAGTACTCATTAGCACAAACTTGGGCATATACCGATTTATTGACCTACTTTATAGTGTCTGCATCACAAGATAACACTTGACGTCTAATTGTTCTCATCTCGAGGGGGGGGGGGAGGGGGTGATGGACCAGACTCCTACATGGGAGTCGGCTTCAGTGACCCCAGGGTCACACCTCTCGTGTATAAAATATCGGATCCGAGTGGTTAGTCCATATACACACAAATGGTTTAGTGTACGTTTTAAATATGTTCTTTATGGAATACGCCGAAACGAAAGCGACTTTACAAGGCCAGGCTCTCAACCTTACAGTAGCGGGTTATTGTGCCTAATGTACACATATCTCACCTATATAATTTACTCAAGACGCAACATGGATTAAATATGCACATGAAGTAACATAAAACATAACATTGACCTAGTATAATGCAGTAAATCGTCATCTCTAATTTATACTCCCTCGAGCCCTTTCCTCCCCCTTCCCCCACCAAATTCATCAAACGTAACCGCCCCTTCCCCCACCCACACACATACCTTTCGTAACTGGTTTGAAACAACTAAATCATGCAATGCTGTCATCAAACATCAGAAGAGAAATTTAAAACGCGATGTTTATGACAGAATGATTACATGATTGCATTTATGTTATTCATTGCGTCAGTAGCCGATATGAGTATATGTAGTGCATATGGCGTGTGTTGTATCAGCAGCAGTGAATCACTGCTGCATACGACTCAGCCATTCTGCTGTTTCGTTGTCTTGATGGCGTCATGTTACGGATACGTGTGCATGCCTACAAGCAATATGACCTGGTTTGCTTGCCCGTGATTTAAATATAGCTCCAACCCTCTTCTTTACATAACGTTTTATGACATATATGTGTATATAGAGCGAAAGACGGAGTTTGTAAGAACAAATAAGCACCATATATATACCGAATATATACCGTAGATATATATATATATATATACCGTATATATATATATATATATATATACACACACACACATATATATATATATATATATATATATATATATATATATATAATTGTCATAATGGTATTTTGAGAAACGAAATACTTTTGAAGCTGCTGAAACTTATCACGTATCATTGATGATCGGAAACTCGGTAGATCGTTTCAAAGTCTTATCATACGACGTGGGAAGACTCTTATCTGCTTAAATATGTACTTGACTCATTTACATCACAGTCTATGTGAGTCACTTAGCCTTAAGCTAGTAAAAATGGTCCATAGCTTTTTGCCAAACTGAAAACAGTTCACAAAGCTTTATTTATGCATTTTCTATAGAAAGAGAGACTGCGTAATATTCGTCGCTGTTTCATATACATGACAACTAACCCCCCCCCCCCCTTACCTCTCTCACACCGCATAACAAAGATCCCTAAAAAATCTTCTTTTCTGAAACACTATATTTATAGACGGATTACAAATATTGACCACGGAAACGTCATTCAAATTTGTAACTATCTATGCACGTAACATAGGAGACAAAAATATATAGAAGTTGAAGAAGATAAAGTGTTATTGGACACCGAAAAGAGTCAGAGGAAGTAGCATATAATGTTATTTTGAAATGCTTCAGTGTTTCTGGAAAAGTTCATTTTCCCCTCAAATTATATTGTTTTTTTTTTCTGGATATCCATGCATTTTAATATTTCTAACGAAGAATATTTACATTCCCATCCCCTTCATAATGATTTATTTTTATTTTTATTTTTTACTTTTATCTCTAAATCATAATTCTTGGATAGTGGTTTCCCCTGTTACGTAGTAACTGACTGTACACGTCCATAATTGCTTTGCCCTTTTCCCTCACGTCCTTCAGTCCCACTTTGTATATTTATATTTTTGAAATTTGACAAATATTTATCAAACAAAGTTGCAAAAAACGAAACAAGATAACAAACTTCTAATAACAATAACACTGTCGGGGAAATAAACATGCCAATAAGAAAAACAAACTATTTATTGGAAATAAATAAATTCGTTAAAAATGTTGCTCTTTGAAAATGAAAGAAAAATCCTTACTTTATGACACAAATCCTGCCAGCAGATGCCCTCGCAATTTCAAAACTTCATGTATGATTAGCATAGGCTCACTTTATAAACGAATGTCCTGATTAAACTGTATGAACCAAAGTAAGCAAATGGGCTGGCATTTGGGTTTGTGATCCGATCATTCAACTGTTGACGAATCTCATTGTTTTAAAAGTTAATGAATCCCTAGTAACGTTTGGAAGCGTCATGATACATTTAATGGTGTTACTCTTTAAACAACATTTGTTACATATAAGTAATTACTCCGACCAAAAGTGTTCCAAAGGAAATGAAACATACTCACAGTAATTAATTACCCGACTTAATGTCTGTTAGTCTAAACTAAACTAATACGCCGGCGTTCCTCGTTTTCTCAATGCCACAAAATTAACAATTAATGTCTTTCGTAACAGCTTACTCTCATTATAGAATAAAAGTATAATGAACAGTATAAAGTGTCGAAACTTTTAATCCAATTTACCTAAATGTCCTTCACATTTAGCGGAGAAGGAAAATCAATCACATCCGTTAATATTTGAAAATCGCTCCGTCGTACAGATGATGAAGATGATGATGATGATATCAGGTTGAGGGGGAAAAAATGGAATTGAGGATAACTGCAAAAGAAGGCGTTAACTTTTCACATTCCTTTGGCTAGGAAGATGTTTCGTGATAACTATTGTTTGTGTAAACGTTCAATTATAAATAGTCAGAACATTTAAGAAAACAACGAGAAAAAAAATGAAGAAGAAGAAGAAAAAAAAGGTATCGTCGACAGTATGAATTTACATTTTGTTTTCAATTACTTTGTATTGCTCTTGATTATTCATATAACGATAACCAATAAAGATAAAAGACATATTTGTACTTGTATGCGGCAGTGAAAAACAATAGAATTAAAAATAATTTACTTAATTTTTCAAAACGTTGCAGTATATCTCAATTGAAATTGATACATATCACAATTCGAAGTGACATATATCTCAATTCTAACTAACGATACCGGAGTGGTAGCAGTAGTGGGAATACAATTTAACCATTCGTTTGTATGCCTGCAACTATCTATGATATATACTTGTATGCGGCAGTGGAAAACAATAGACTTACACAAAAAAATAACTGAATTTTTCAAAACGTTGCAGTATATCTCAATTGTAATTGATACATATCTCAATTCGAATTGACATATATCTCAATTCTAACTAACGATACCTGAGTGGTAACAGCAGTGGGAATACAGTTTAACCATTCGTTTGTTTACCTGCAACTATCTATGAGTTCCCATTCTTACATCTTACATCCAACACTTTTTACTCTTTCTGGCTGTTCACTGCTTCATATCAACTATTTCAAAACTTGAGAAACTTTGAGAAACGAAGAAATTGTTAATGCTTTTTAAAACATATATAATCAATACTAATTTGTTTCTTTGTTTAGCCCGTGTACTTAAACAGATCACTTAAAATATTAAGGCACTTAACGGGCTTTTGTGATGACCTCGAATAATTTCTGCGATAAAGAACACATATTAAACAGTTTTTATTTCTAAAATCGATTAAAAACTATTTGAAGCAAAAAACCAACAAATCATACAAATTGACTTGTTTCCCACAAAGTGCATTATTGCGGATTTTTATGACGTCTATACAATCTGTACTATAGTAAGTTACAATAATTGGATACATAACAGCTCGGTGAATATAACATTCTCTTCTATACTTAATCTGTCATGTCTCCTTTAATGGAAGGGGGAGGGGGGGGGGGGGTAAATATAGATAGGCAGCTATCCGAATGTAAAGTTTCAATAACGATACGGTAATGCTGCCCTTAGGTTGGGTAACTAATGGAAATTAAATGGATTATCCCAAGAGATCTCCTTAATTAAGAAATTATGAGAAAAAAATCCCAAGGCCTCTTTTAATTTTTGTTGACGCCCTGGGATCTTTAAGCACGAATCGGCTTACGATATAACCGTTGCTTTGTTTTCAATAAAAAAGAAAATTCCCCCGCGTTTAGGTTTGAGTAATGTAGTCAAAGCCTATTTTCGTGTTCACTAAGTGGTATTGTTCTATAAGTTATCATTAAACGTGTTTAATTTATTAAATTATATTGAGTTTATTGAATTTGTCTGGAACATTATAAAATGAAAAAGGATAAACCTGCACAGAACGAAATACGAGTGGTAAGTAATCTCAAATGCATAAATGACTTTCTTAGAAATAACTTGCTAAGAGCTAAGCTGAGTTCAAAACACTAACGTGTGCATAAATCCGTTGTGGAATTTAATATTAAAAAGTCTACTGGAAAGCTTTAAGAGTTACCAAACAGCAATCAGTCATCAGACATCAGACGTCAGCAACAAAAATATATTTAAAAAATATATAAAAAAATATTAAAAAAATCAAAGATCAGCATCACGTGTTTGTGAACAGCAATTAGGAATCAACAAAAAACAATCGGCATACATTATTTGAGAATTATCAAACAGACATCAGCAAAAAAAAAAAAAAAAAATCATGATCATCATGAATTTGTGAACAGCAATCAGAAATGAACAAACAACAATCAAAAGAGTAATTATTATCGAAGAGCAATCAAATATTAGTAATCAGACATCACTACAAACAAAATTGGTTTTTAGTATTATAGTCATTAAAAATGTATCAAATATTAATATATTATAATATGTAAGAAAGATTTCCAACGTTAACGCACAGAGTAGTTATAATAAGACACAATTATACAGACACGGGTATAAATGGTTACCCGGTCAATGCCGGACGGACCCGGCGCATGTATGAAGTCCTTGCAGTTTGACCCCAAAATACTTATAGACTGCACAGAGAACCTTCTTTATGTGTTAAGACCGGCTAATCTTAGATATCTACACTCCCTGACTTTTCGCCGTAGTCGCCAAACAACTTAGAAATATGTAGGTTCCCCTATGTATAGGATAACCTGCAGTCACGTGATAACTTCCTCAGGTGACTAACAACAAGGCAATAAGGAACGAGATAAGGACACCCAACACACTTTCATTCTATAGTAAAGCTATATATGTCCGTGTTCAAGTGTCATTTGTAAACCACATAACGGTGACGAGCATATATATGAACTAGATATTAATTAGGACACCAGAGGCGTCCCAGCGACTCGTCGCCCTCGTTCCCTTACAAAACGAAGGCTGATAAACAAAAGTTTCACTCTATTCAGTTCCTTTTTGAATTAGGTTTATCAAGAAGAGTCTTATAGCTGCTGTTTATCACTATATCTTACGAAATTTTTTCCCATCTTTGAAGGACATTTTGTAGTGTTGCGTTCCATTGCCAGCTGTTAAGATTACTTAAAGACTACAGCCATGTAGCTTCTCGACCTGAATTTTGATTCCTGAGATATATACTATATTATGTGTAATGATCTGTGACGTACATTTCATGCGTGACTGGCAAAAACACTCAACTGACCAACGTGAACTGATTTTAAGCTCGTCCATGGATTAGTTAAGAATGAAGCGACGCGTGGTATATCAAACCATTTACCAGAATGAAAAGATATCTTCTATACACCGAGGTGTACGTTTCAATGTACATCGAGCAAGGAAATCGAGGGTGGTTTTCTATTACGAAAGTGGACAGAATGATCGAACCGGACACTAGTTTATTCCATCTAGGGAACTGACCGAGAGGTCGTTAATATCAGATGAAGTTGATGCAATGCAGTCTTGCTATTGTCAAGTTGTCCCAAAACGAAAAGGACATTAGGCACAAATTTGTCCGTTGTTTATTTTATTTTTAAATTTTTATGGGGGGGGGGGTCTTTTAACAAAAGATTACGTAGCAACACGTGCCATCAAGACTCAACTCGATCGAGTCAGGAATTATTGTCAGAAATGACAAATTCATTTATCTGGAAATCTCTGCTGCATGAGATGGATTCTGAGAAAAGTCTCTGACCGACTCTTGAACTGTTGTCGTAAATATCCCGAAATACGGGTTACTAATAGACGGGAATGGTTAATAGTTTAAAAGTTAAGTATCCTATCGATGATTTAATGTGTTGTTATTAAATTTGACAAATCTCGTTGCAAAACAAGACTGACTTTAATTGAAGCAATGATTCTTTGGAGTAACTTGGTTTGATTTGGGTTCTATCTTTGACTTCCGTTCTGTCAAAGAAAACAGTTATTGATATTTCTTGAGGCGTTTGTATACGTTTGTATACAAGAAGAGGAAGCTCTCTGACAACTATGAAAGATAATTGCCGCATTTTCCCCTCCAAAGACAGCCAAGGTTTTAGCGAATCATCTTCTTGGAGGCCCGCCAAAAAAACATAAACAAAACGACAGCATCGCAGGTGCCTGTGTAACTCAATATCGATTTACCAACAGTTATTAGTAATGACTAAATAATCTTCAAGTGTTGCTTTTTCTTCTGTTTGCAGAAAAGGGGAAAGCCGGAATAAAATCGAAGAAAAAGAAAAAAGAAAGATTTCGTCAAATCGCTCTTGTTCGTTTTAGACTTGTTATTGTTCGAATGGATTCTGCAAGATACAGTGAAGCAAAATTGATTTTTTTTTAGCAGCTTTTGATTAGGCCAGGCTTTGTAATATTGTCTTGAGTTGTTTATTATGATAAAAAAATGTAGTAGTATGATAATTAATGCACCCGTTGGCCTTTCATAGTCTGGAGCTCCGGGAGCCAAGTTGGAGCTAATTATGTCACACTTTATAAACTTCATATTTGACTGTATACTTGATCCCGGACCCGGGGTTGCGATCCCTGACCCCTAAACCCACCCTAAACCAACCATCCTCTCTTCGTCATTGGTACTAAAATTATGGAACTATGCTTTTATTTTATACATTATGGAATATGGATTTAATGAAGTAATGAAGTAAATAGGAAAAATGAGTCCTCACTGCTAGTTTGCTCAATTATGTAATTTGCTGGTGATTGGACACCTATAGTGTAGTAATTATATTAAACAAATTCCACCCAACTAAAGATAATCATGTATGCAAAGAAAAACCATTTGAGCTTGTATATACTCTTGTATGTGTTCGCTGCGTTTGTAAGGTTAACGGATTACTTTCTTGGTTTGAGACACATGAAGATGTGATTCATCAATACTGCGTCAATAAAACAACCAAGGACGTAGTTTGTTCCTAATAAAATTTTGTGTGACGTAAGACCTTTTGTGTGAGAGTTAACCAGTTTAGCCAAAGAAAATTGCACGTATTACTGCATAAGCTAACATGAAATATCAGTCTTGATGTTGTTGCTATATGAGTACAAGTATGAGAATCCACGAGTATGTCATTCTGCCCTAGTACCACTTCTATCGTTCAAAATACCGCTAGTACGAGTATGTTATACTACCCTAGTACCTCTACTATCGTTCAACATACCCCTAGTACGAGTATGTTATTCTACCCGAGTACCACTTATATCGTTCAAATTACCCCTAGTACGAGTATGTTATTCTACCCGAGTACCACTTATATCGTTCAAAATACCCCTAGTACGAGTATGTTATTCTGCTCCAGTGCCTCTACTATCGTTCAAAGTACCCCTAGTGTGAGTACAAATCCAAATAGGCGAGTACAAGAAAAGCCAATTATGCAAGACTTCGAATGCTTTACAAGTGTAGTATATTTCGTGTATATGTAGTAAATAATACAACTTGTTAACGTAGATCACTGCTGGCGATTTTACATCCACTTACTGTATCCCACTTGTGTCCCTCCCTGACTTCAATGAGAGGAAAATTCAAGTCACCGACGTGAATTTTCAACACAAAACTTGTAATATAACAGGCAAATTGCACCTTAATTAGGAGCACAGATATTATGTACAATATCATTTGCAATTTTCGAATTGTCTAAAATCGGACTTTCCTCAGCAAAAGAGGGAGTGAATAATTTGCTAAGGAAAGTTCCATGGGCACACATACATGATTTCATTGATGCAAATGTAAACATAAATTTTACCAAGCGTTATTATGTTAAAACACGTTTCTTAAAAAAAAACAGAAAAAGAGGTATTGGATTGTGGCTACTCAGTACGCATGACCCCCGTCATCTTATTCATTATCTTTCTTTCTTTTTCCAGCCTAATTTTAGATTTCCCAATCTCTTATTTTGTCATTCGCCAACTAATTTGCATACAACCCATACTTCAAATCGCCACCTCTATAGCCCCAGGAGTTACATGTATATATACATATATATTTATTTATATCTGTTGTCGAATAAACGGTTTGATTGAAAGGGACCAAATTTGCATATATCCAGTAGTTGCTTAGTAGAGGGATACTTCAGTGTATAGTTCAAGTTCTCAAATGCCCGTGTCTCATCTTGAAATTTTTAATTAATTGAATTCTCTTTTTTTTCTGAACGTTACAGTCTATAATGTTCAAAACACAACTTTTTGATTTATTTTCCATTTGAGGTATTTAGATAAGAACAAGTAGTCAAGCTTTATAGGATTTTGTTGTCTCTGTTATTGTCTTTGAAATGCAGTCTTACAAAGGAATAAACTCTTGACAGGCAATTAATATCACTTTCATGACGTTTTTGGATAAACAAAGATATTGATTGCTACGGTTAAAAAAACAAATGTTACATAAACGTTTATTTATACCTTTATAAAAGGGGGAAAAGAGGTTACACAACCCACACCTGATGTATTAGCGTTACAATTGACGTTATAAACATCTAGCCTACAGAAAGGGTTATGTAAGGTAAACCGGAACCATATGCAAGAAAACAAACAAACAAACTAAAATTCCACTCCACAAGCTTCTATTTTCGGTATAATCTAAATATATACAGTCCTTCTAGTAAGACTTCTTCGTCCAGTTTTTTTTTTTACGTTGGTATGTCACAGTACAGACGTTACATGACATAATGGTGTAAAAGATATTGATGAATTTGTCTTTGGCACGTGTACACAATTTGTTTTTTATATATATATATATATATATATATATATATATATATATATATATAACTATATATATATATATATCTAACTATATATATATATCTAACTATATATATATATCTATATGTACATGTGTATGTGTATACAGTATATATATATATATATATCTAACACTATATATATATATATCTAACTATATATATATATCTAACTATATATATATATATATCTATATGTACAAAGGTTGACCAGCCAGAGGTTAATAAGCAACCGATAATACCACAACATCTAATTGTGAGAGTGTCTCGTATAGCCCTTAAGTCTTACTACGTGCTCAATTACCATTTGGACTCATCCTGATAGGTTTTTTATTCATCTACACAAGATGTCCTTTACTGTTCAAACTAATACACACTCATCGTTCAAAAGCTCGAAACAACACGTTTTTGACCGACGTTGGCGAATGATTGTCCATTTTTGAGATCTTCTTTTCTCTTTGTTTCTTTTTAAGAGAACAAAGTTTGTTTTAAGAACATGTTACCACTCCCAACAGGCAAAGAAGACTCGTAAAAGAACCAAGAAAACAAATGTTAGAGCAGTCTAAAAGTGTTAAGAACCCTGGATTGGAGTACTGGCCTGTAGCACTTGACATTACGTCAACTGGAAGTCCAATAGGAATTCTCTCTCAGCCAAACATTTTCTTGCCAATTACATGATCGACATCAGGAAAAAGATGCGTGTCGCCAATTCTCTCCTCTCTTGCTTCTCTTCCTCTTTCTCGCTCTCTCTTCTGTGTGAAGTTCTAAGTTTTCCTTTTTCCAATTTATTTGGCGGTATAAAGGCTGGAAAACATTTCCTTATTGCAGCTATGATAGCCTAAAGCTGTATTTCGGATCTTGATCTTTCTCGATACTATACAGTCCCAAAGCAAGTGCGACTCTTGAGTTTGAACTGTCAAGTTACAGTTGAAATCACTCAAGAAGTTTGTTGATCATTTTCTGTTTGTTTGGGCGTTCGTGTGAATGTGATGTTGTTTATTGCATATATATATATATATATATATATATATATATATATATATATATATATATATATATATATATATATATATATATATATATATATATATATAAACAAACAACGTCTGGGCGACTAGTTCGTCAAGATCATTACTTACCCACTACATATAGAAAGCTGTATCTATGAGCGAAAGGAAGCTATAGCAGAATGTCTTTGCTTAATCAGTTGCAATAGGATCAATTGTATATTTATATATGTTTACAAATAGATATATGTATATTAACATTTACATATGACACGTATAAGCTATATGTTTCCATGTATATGATTATGATTTATGCAAATATATATGCAAATGTAGGCTATATACAAATGTATATGTAAATGTTTGTATAACTATAGCTTATATCAGGGTTGTCCAACCTTTTGCAGAGGAGGGCCACATGGAATGATTATGATGAAGGAGGGGGCCGCATGAACCCTACGCTCGATTTTTCGCCCGAAGCCCAAGGCAACAAAATGTGAGCACTGCGCGCGGAGCGCACTGATTTATTTTCCTTCCCGATAAAACAGTTCAATGAAGTCCAGCCGCCCCCCCCCCCCCTCCGCTTAGAGAGTGTCACACAAACTGACCTGTATGCAGTTTTGTGGACCCGCAAGGTTCGAATGATTGATTGTATAGCTTCAAATTTTTATCAATAAATCTGCTCACTAAAATTTCGCACCGTAGAGCATCTCTGGCGGACCGGACACAACCCTGCGGCGGGCCGGACTGTGGCCCGCGGGCCGTAGGTTGGACAACCCTGGCTTATATATACGTGTATATATATGTGTATATATATATATATATATGCGTGCGTGCGTGCGTGTATGTGTGTGCGTATGTATGAGCGTTTATGTATATAGATAGGTATAGAATACATGATACGTCATATTCCAGGAGCCACACGTGAATTAAATATTCGTGCGCCCAAAGATTTCGAGAATCAGCATCAACCAATGTGATTCGCTTCACAATAACAGTTTGTGGACAACAACAAAGAAGCAACTATTCCAGATACTAGTTTTAGAAGTCATATGGAACTGAAACGTTATAATTCCAAATTTTGAAACTTGGTAATCGCATTATTATCGTATTTACATTCGTCTTATAGAAAGGTCTTTGTCTTAAGTCACGCGTTGTTTGAGGACATTTTAGAGCACGACTTGAAAATGCCTATTTTTTTCCCTTCTTTTTTTAAATTAAAGATAACGATTTTGCCGTGAGGGTTCTGGCTTAATTTGTTTTTGTGATTGTGCTTGCACGAACATTAAATACAACAACAACAATCACAAAAATAATGGAATTAAATATATAGGAAAAGAAAACACATTCTTCATTATTTCCGAAAAGACAACGAAAAAATCAACGTTTCCGGTTCACTTATATTAAAAGGTGACATTTCTGTAGGGTTATCACAATCATATATATAACTTAAAGAAATTTGATCATAGGCATAAAAAATATGTAGGCCTTTAAAAAGACAACGACAACACCGTGAATAGGTTTGCAAGCTTCCTCTGCATATTTTGTATGTATTTTACTTGTTAGTTTTATTTACTTCTGGGTGAAAATCTTCACAGAGAAAAAAATTACCTTGAAATATACGAAGACGGTTATGTACCGTATTTGGTAATATCACTTGAAAGTTTAGCACTTCAGGAACGGATAGGACATAAAAGAATGATTGGGGCGATATACGCGAACACGATTGTTTGAGCTGATGATGATTTGATGATTTATTTGTTTCAACACATAGTAATACAAGGTGAACAAGACAATACAACTGCAAATAAGTCAAATATGTGAAAGGAAGTAAACTAAGAAACCCTTGTGGGCTTAATCGAATAGAGTACTCCCATCAAAGAAAATAGAAAACCTTAACACCTAAAAAGGAACTCCCCCCCCCCAAAAAAGATAACCTTAACAAATAAGACATATAACACTACTACCCCCCCCCCCCCAAACACAACCAACAACTCCCACCCCTTACAACGGCTATACAATCAATAAAGGCTTTCGTAGTAATTTTTCAGATGTCGTCTGAACGAAGCCACGGAAGTATAGGATTTCAAGTTGATCGGAAGATTGTTCCACAAAGAAATAGAACGATATCGGAGGCTTTGCATGCTCTTTGAATTACGACAAAAAGAAGCACGTAGATGACCAGCTTGTCTAGTAATATAATTGTGAATAGAATGACTAATTGTATAAAAGGTAGCAAAAGAACTTGGAAGCAGATTGTTCATAGCACGGTAAGTAAACGTCAGAACATTTAAAGAAATGAGATCAGTGAACTTGAGCACGTTTAAGGAGGAGAATAAATGACTGGTATTATCACGTGGAGCTGAAGACGTCATGTGCCTCACAGCCCGTTTTTGGAGAATGACAAGCTTATTAAGGTTAGTATTGAAAGTACCAGACCAAACTGAAGAGCAGTACGATAGATGAGGAAATATAATACAATAGTAAATAGATCTCAGAATTTTCCTTGGAAAAGTATATTTTAACTTCGATAAAATACCTACACCTCTAGAAACTTGTTTGGAAACATGATTAATATGGACTTTCCAAGAGAGCTGAGAATCAATGTATATATACACACCAAGAAATTTAATATTATCGACTCTTTTAAGGCAAACACCATGCATATAGAAATCAGCATTTATTGTTCTAGAGGAGTTTCCAAATACCACATAATTTGTTTTATCAATATTCAAAGACAGTTTGGTAGCAGAAAACCAATTATAAAACGCATTTAATTCATTACAGATGGTTACTTTAAAAGTTTCTACATTGCTGTCAGAGAAAAAAAATTAGTGTCATCAGCAAAAAGGACAATCGAGCAATTTGTAGAGACGTTGCAAATATCATTTAGGTAAATAATAAAAACAAGTGGACCTAATATGGACCCTTGAGGAACTCCGCACTTAACTGAACGATTATCAGAATTGATTCCAGAAAAAGAAACGTACTGTTGCCTGTTAAACAAATAACTTGAAATGAGAGAAGGAGCTAGACCTCTAATATCGTAATGTAATAATTTCCTCAGAAGAATTCCATGATCGATGGTATCGAATGCTTTGGAAAGATCTAAGAAAACGCCAATACAATTATCACCTGAATCAAGAGCACTATGAATTTTATCCACTGCATTGACCAAAGCAAGTTCTGTGTAGTGGCCAGGGCGAAAACCAAATTGGTTTTCATTGAGAATATGAAACTTGTCAAAGAAAGCATTGAGACGGTTAAATATCAACCTTTCCAAGATTTTCGATATGCAAGGCTACCAACGTTCTTCAAAATTCTATTTGGATTCATGATAAACACATCAAGTAATAAGGAATTTAAATTCTGAATTGTTCCAAATTTGAAGAACAATAAATTTACGAATGATAAACAGAAGACTTACATCGCCAGCGATCTCGTGGGTTAGAAATATGAAATCAATACGAAAGAAATATCTTTAGGCGTTAAAGAAGAGGATCCATAAATCATTTCTTTTGTTTTTCTCGAATCATGATTGATCTTTCACTTGAAACTCGGTCTCAATAGTATGATTAATGGATGACGCAACCCATGAAAAACGTCTGGATAATATCTGCAATCACCTCCCACCCAACCACCCACCCCCCACCTTCCCACGTGAAGTATATTCAAAGCTTCCTCGCAGAAACCACCCAGTTGGAACAATTGTTTCTATACTGTGATTTCAGCCCCTTTTTTTTCAAATGACTTGTATTGATAGTATGATTAGTATGAATATCATATTTCTATTAGATCAAGGTGAGGAACTGTTTTTACTGTCAGCATGAGTGCTTATAATCATGATATTAGGGGACAGTATAGAGTGGTATTAGCATTAAAAAACTGTCCCAACTGGGTGCAGACACCACTGATTTCGTCTACACGTTAATTTACCTATATATAACCTATTCGTGTACTTGCCACTCCCATAGAAGTTGCTGCTTTAATGGTTATAGATTAGACTGGCTGTTCGATTCTCAATTTATTTTTATACAAATTCAGGTGAAACCTTTCTTAGAATTTCATTTCATTGCATATTGTATTCATTCCTTCTAGTGACGTAACTTGATTTGTGTTTGAGGTAAAGCGCATCCACTCCTCTGCCCCTACCCCTCCGCCCCACCCCCAATCCTCGCTACCACCGTATTGAGACATTTCAATACTCTGATAAGCAAATACGACAAGGCAAAACTTAAACAGAAACACTAGCTTATCTGAAGATATACAAAAACAGACAAGCGCCATCATTTAGCTTTCGACTTGAAAACCAATGATCGCTTTTGTGTACACACAGCAATTTAATATCATGGTATTTCTACACAAAGTTCATCATTCATTTCGGGGTGACCAAATTTCCGCCTTATCAAAGTAAAACAAGAAAGAAAAGAGTTCCTTTGTTTTATTAATAAGTTAATTAAGACATTAATCAAGTTTAATAGGACAACGTCGGAAATTAGAGTTTAATTTCTAAATCCGTATGTAATTCCTGAGGTTTCACTAAAGAAATGCATTTTTCTTCATCTTGGACAATGTCAGCAAGAGAAGTACAAAATATAGGCGTTGAATGATCAGATATATGTGCTCAAAGTCACGTGTATCTAAGAAACAATATTTAACCTTGAAACCTAACTTGATATGTATTCCTTTGAAGATATCTTGAAAGGAAGAATTTCACTAAAAAAGAGAAAATCTCATTTAGAAGAAAAGATAACGTTATTACCACTCTACGTCACAGCTTGCCTTGAACACAAGACAGGCTACTGTAATCGAAACACCAACTACGTGAAAATTACTATACTTGATTAGGTTACTTCAATCTTTTAGGGTTGTCAACTTCTGAAAGGACACTTTAGATGTGTATAATGACAGAATCGTCCAACATGTGTATTAACTCTAGATGTTCATATATATATATATATATATATATATATATATATATATATATATATATATATATATATATATATATATATATATATATATATATATATATATATATATATACTTAGTCTGTCTAGTTATACGTACGATACATAGTGCTTTTGATATGTAAAAATTTGGATTTGCTAAAATCCATTTCTTTTGCTTTCCAAAATTATGTTTTCTTTTGAAATTCATGTATTTAATTGGTATTTAACCAACTATTAAAATCAAAATATAATAGTTAAAAATAACTGGTTACACATTCTGTCTGTATTCACTGTGTGGTATACTACCCTTTTCACCTATTAAAAAATATTTAAAGAAACACTCATTAATCAATAAATATAACGTCTTGAAACCTTTAAATTAATGCATTCAAATTAAAAAAAAAAAATCATTTTTTCAATACTTAAATTATAAGGTCAAATTGACATAGACCCCCATATCACAATTCGATACAACGGTTTTTCACAGTTTGAAACGAAAACTACACACTTGTTTCTTCATTCGAGTTGATTTATTCACAGTACTCACAATAAATTGAATATATGATTCTACATACGTAGTTACATTACACCATAGTCCTTATCTTACGCGCTGTCTTTTCAGTCAACAACCGCCGAGATCTGTAGAATGTCAGATTTTTCTCGCCTTTTTCGTTGACATTTTATGCAGTCGGCAGGATCTTGTTTAATTTATTTCCGAGAAACTTCCAAATTGAATTTCTTGTCCAGTTGAACGAGTGACTTATGTTATGGGCCCAACTATTTTTTTTTTTTTTTTTGTGGCGAATTTTGTATGCAACCCTCAAGAAGAATTCTATCAATCACTACATAAAATTGATGTAGAGGGTTTTTTTTCTTCGACTTTCTTTTACCTGAAATTTGAAATTAAATGGTATCGTGAAGAATTTATCCTATAGCTATAGATGACAAACTTGACATTTAAAAAAAATATAATAATAAAAAAATATAATAATAATCTTATAAAGGTAAGTTGGTAATATCACATTTACAGATGGATTTGTTGTGCCATACCTACATTATTATATCCATAATAAATCGAATTGAACTGCTCATCTTTTACCAGTTGGTGAATCATGTACTACAGATGTGTTGGACAATGAGACATTAATGACAACTCCATACAACATCGCTTAAAGTTTTAGGATTCAATAGTTACCAACTTGTATCAAGGCCTTCTCAAACGACAGTTTTACAACATTATACTACACACAGATGTAGCTGTACAAGCTTTCACATATAACCATACAACTTTCATTAAATGGCTGTACTGTATTAAATCACGCACTTCCATACCATGCACAGATCAATGTGCAGATGCACATCGCTCACCTACACAATGTGATCGGTATACTGATTGTGGTTTATATATAAGTCCAAACCAACTCAATACCGTGCATAGATACTTATGCCTATGTACAGCTCGCCTCCTGCACAACGGCATCTGCATTATAATTGTGCTTAAATAAGTCCTCAAGCCAATCACGACCGTGCAAATGTATGTATACAGATGTGTAGTTGCCCACTATACTCGATGAAAGCTGTATCATGATTGCCCTCCAAAGAGTTCCAAGCAACTGTCATACCCCCAAACAGAGGTCTACGTGCAGCAGTACAACTTCCACGTAGGCCGCATTAACAATATCACCGTTGTGCTGTCATCAAAGTCCACCTGATCCAAACAACACATATATACATGCATAACGACCGTACCAGCGTTAGTGATATTATATGCACCAGGCATTATAGTGCAGTTTGCCATATGTTTTACACTTGAAACACATGAATATGACCCGCCCTTGATGATTATTATTGAATTGCGACTTGAATCCCGGATTGAAGTGTTGACTAGCTTTAGTACTGTTCGAATTGAGTGTAATTATATCTCGAAAAGAAATTTGGATTTGAAATCAGCTTGAGTCTACCTTTACCAATGACTTTACACATCTTTGATAATTACTAACCATAACTGGATATAACTGGTCATAAATGGATATAAATGGATATAACTGGATAAAAATGGTCATTACTGGATATAACTGGTCATAAATGGATATAACTGGTCATAAATGGATATAACTAGTCATCACAGTGACAATTTTCTCGTGAATCCTTATTTCTTGACAAGTTTATAATGTTTTTTATGTTCCATAATCAAAGTGGTAACTTCATATCAAGTATCAACAATCGTATAGTTTCTGTAAGTACCATACTAAACTAAATGCCAATAATGGTGTCGCTACATACAGAGTGACACCTGACGGTTAACGTTTGCTTAATATAAATACGTATATATAGATATGCATATATGTATACATACGTATATATGATATAGTTTATGTATAAGAAAAAAGCAATAAACCTGGTGATTATGGATATTTATGAAACACTAACGTTGCCTAGATTTGATCTAAGCTGATTCGTAGATATCCTCGCCGGTGGAATAAGACACAGGGGTGCCCTCTCTATGAAATTTAATGTACACCCCCCCCCCCCCTTCCTGTGCCACCACCATAGGTACAAAAATACTTCACAAATTACATGAAACGAGCATTGTAACCTCCTTAAGTTGTTGGTGATTCTCCTCAAATGTTTGGAGCACTACAACTCAGAAATCCTGACCACGGGCCTGTACCATACACGCACCCCACTACACCCTTCAAAACCAGTGTGTGGGAGAGGTACTATGGACCTATATCTTTACAACGTAGACAAACGAGAGCGTGTATTGCAGTAAAGTTAACCAAAAGTGCACTACTGAAAATATATGCACATAGTACTTTAGGTAAACATCATGCAATCCCGTCATATCTACTAGAACTGTATTTGCCTGCAAAAACGCAGTATTGTAGTGCGCGGGGAGTGCTTGCAGTTTTAGGGAGAACTTGTCGGTTGTTCATGGTGTTATTTCTTGGGTGGACAACACACCAGGGAGTATAGTCATATTGTAGGTACTTATAGAAAGTGAGGGCGCTCACAATCGCCGTGACAAGCTCAGAATAAGTTGGCTACTCAACAAGCCTCTGAAACTACAAATGAACAGAGGCTATATGAAATGTTAGGTTTCAACGTCCAGTCATGTATAGGTATCGTTCACTTGGCCAGTAATGCAATAATAAATGAAGGCGTCACTTGATAACATTTTAATAGTAATGCCCACCGGAAGCAGTTTTCATTAATCTGAGGCTTGGTTTACGATATCGCCCGGAGGAATGACCTATATAGACTGTACTGTGTACGCCATTTTATTAATCCATCTCTCATTCCTTCAGACTTAAACGGCGTCCCACGCCGTTGTCAAATTCAGCCACATATTACCAATTTCAAGACTACACTCTGAGCCTGCAACAGTATCTTTAGTTATTGGTTACTGAGCCTACATCAAGATAGAAAACTCGATCAAAGAATTCGGCCAACCTATCTATGGTTTTGTTTTAAAACAGTTATCCAAGTTAAGCCCTGTTTTGCTGGGACAGAGAATTAACGCAATCATTTTGAGGAAAGAAGAGAGAGAGTTTTTTTTTCTTGCATAATACCAGCCTTTACTTAATTCTACACTGTACGGCTATGAATTGTTGGAAAATAGACTGTCGCGCAATGTAGCGTAATATCATGAAACAAGGGTAATAAGGATTTAAGCAAACATTTCGATGAATTTTCCAGCGATTAAGTATAGTGTGGTATTACTAAGGTGCTGGGTAACACGTCAGTGGCTCGTGACTTACTATACCCGGTCACTGTGAGAACAGGCACAGTGCAAGTCTCTGTCCCGGGAGTTGTCTTGGACAGCTCGTCTGGCCTGGTTAAAACCACAATGTCGCCCTTTGAGCTAATATTATTTAATGATGACTTAAGGCAGACATTTTGTCTTGATTTGTGATAGTTCAAGAAATGGGGGAAATAAGTGCAATAAAGTTTATTATAGTTATTCGTTTTTTTTTCTAAAGACACTCACCATTGAAATATGCCAACCCTCTGGAATGTTCTTTTTTTAAGACTAAGTTGATGATGACGTTAACTCATGCAGAGTAGGCCGCGTAATTGATAATGTTAATTCATTGTTATATAAATTATAATAACTTAATCAAAACCATTTCTTTTAACTTCATATGAACAACAGAACACCATTGGATGACATTCAACATATAGTTAGTCTATTTTAATGCAATGTTAAGGTAATGTTTTAGCCCATAAGTCAGTTATGATTTCCCACTGAGCTTTTTGTTGCATCAGAGGAACTGATCTACGACCTGTGTGTTAGACTTAGTATCCAGCCAGTTTCACTGATGAGCCTCAAATATTGAAAAGGTCATTTCTCAAAGATTAATATTGCCATAGAAATACAAACCTGGACTTCTAACAGTATTTTCTAGCGATCTACAAGTTCATATTTAAATTAACTTTGTGCCTAAAGTGATCCCTTTATGCAGTTAGATACCGTATCGTGTCAGTACAGCAGTACTGTAAGCATAAGACATTGCAATATACATAGTGTAATAATGTAAACCCAGAATGAAGAATACAAAATCAGACTCAATACTGGTCTGATATAAAATAATGACATTGCAATACGGTCACATTATATGATAATGCTAAACCCGTTGGCTTAGCGCAAGAGTACCGTTTTTCTTTAGATATCTGAGTGTGTACAATAATGCCCAATTACAAGAAAGAGAAACGGACTCAAACAGACTCGATAGTAGTCTCGTCGATGATTGCAGCACGTCAAGCAGTCACGTTGTGCATATAATCACTACTAAACCGTTATATTATGCATGAATGATGACAGACTCATTTCAAGTCTGTACGGCCGCACATTCCAATTACACTATGTAAGACCGGAACTTGAACAGACTCGGTACTATAGTCTCACTGATAACATACATATTGTATTACGGTCACATTGTTCATTAATAGTACACTGTGCATACGAGCACAGACGAAGTGTTAGTCTGTACGGCCGCACATTCCAATTACACTATGTAAAACCGGAACTTGAACAGACTCGATACTAGTCTCACTGATAACATACATATTGTATTACGGTTACATTGTTCACTAACAGTAAACTGTGCATACGATCACAGACGAAGTGTTAGTCTGTACGGAGATATCGCAATCAACATGATGTATAGTCCTAACTGTATTTAAGGACAGTTCCTGATAACATTTCCATCGATAACGACTTTGCAGTCACAGTGTGCTTGAATACTAAATCCTCGGGATGAGAACGAGTGCAGACCCACTGTAAGTCTGTACGAATCACACGAGCATTGCGTATAGTCTAAACCAAAGGTAAGAGAACAGATTCACTGCTATGATGATTTCACTTGACCATATTTCAGCGACATGTAGCTCACGTATATAATACAGACTCAGTGTAAGTCTGTATGCCTCTATGGCATACCGCAGTAATCTAATGATCGGTTACCCTATTAATACATAACCGTTAGGAAAATACGCCAGTATAAATATTAATTGTGTGTATAAGCTGGCGGGCGTGAGCATCCGAGAACAGAGAGATATGAAACGTATTCGGCAGTATGTCTTCATATAAAGGCTACCTTTTTATACAACACAGACCGTGAAGGGAAGTATAGCAGAACATATTGTTTCAGGTCCTGGACAGGCTCACGCCACAGTCCAGTCTGACTGACCTCACCAACTCAATACAAAATCGTAGCCTCTAAAGGCGTATATAATACAACACGATAAAGATAAGGGTAGATACACGGAATGATACAGCGACTGGACAAACTCTTTAACTGGACAAAGTCTGACAGACCATCGCCGCTGTTAACGACTGTCACTTATAACAAACACCATAAACGGGAGAGTATATACTAACAAAGACTTTATGTCATCTCACCTGACAGACTCACTATAAGGCTGACAGAATGAAAGTCCCATTGATATATATTAATGTTTTTCTACTAATATAGGCCTATACGTCATCATACGGGACAGTATATATACGAGAACAGACTGTGTCATCTCACTGGACAGACTAACTATAAGTCTGACAGAATGAAAGTCCCATTGATATATATTAATGTTTTTCTACTAATATAGGCCTATACGTCATCATACGGGACAGTATATACGAGAACAGACTGTGTCATCTCACCTGACAGACTCACTATAAGGCTGACAGAATGAAAGTCCCATTGATATATATTAATGTTTTCTACTAATATAGGCCTATACGTCATCATACGGGACAGTATATATACGAGAACAGACTGTGGTATCTCACTGGACAGACTAACTATAAGTCTGACAGAATGAAAGTCCCATTGATATATATTAATGTTTTTCTACTAATATAGGCCTATACGTCATCATACGGGACAGTATATATACGAGAACAGACTGTGTTATCTCACTGGACAGACTAACTATAAGTCTGACAGAATGAAAGTCCCATTGATATATATTAATGTTTTTCTACTAATATAGGCCTATACGTCATCATACGGGACAGTATATATACGAGAACAGACTGTGTCATCTCACCTGACAGACTCACTATAAGGCTGACAGAATGAAAGTCCCATTGATATATATTAATGTTTTTCTACTAATATAGGCCTATACGTCATCATACGGGACAGTATATATACGAGAACAGACTGTGTCATCTCACTGGACAGACTAACTATAAGTCTGACAGAATGAAAGTCCCATTGATATATATTAATGTTTTTCTACTAATATAGGCCTATACGTCATCATACGGGACAGTATATATACGAGAACAGACTGTGTTATCTCACTGGACAGACTAACTATAAGTCTGACAGAATGAAAGTCCCATTGATATATATTAATGTTTTTCTACTAATATAGGCCTATACGTCATCATACGGGACAGTATATATACGAGAACAGACTGTGTCATCTCACCTGACAGACTCACTATAAGGCTGACAGAATGAAAGTCCCATTGATATATATTAATGTTTTTCTACTAATATAGGCCTATACGTCATCATACGGGACAGTATATATACGAGAACAGACTGTGTTATCTCACTGGACAGACTAACTATAAGTCTGACAGAATGAAAGTCCCATTGATATATATTAATGTTTTTCTACTAATATAGGCCTATACGTCATCATACGGGACAGTATATATACGAGAACAGACTGTGTTATCTCACTGGACAGACTAACTATAAGTCTGACAGAATGAAAGTCCCATTGATATATATTAATGTTTTTCTACTAATATAGGCCTATACGTCATCATACGGGACAGTATATATATACGAGAACAGACTGTGTCATCTCACTGGACAGACTAACTCCAAGTCTGAGAGACTTCACTACATCACTACTAATGTTTTGCCACGACTACGTACATTGAACCCACGACAAGGATTATATGAATACACACTCACTAACTCTGAAGCCAAAATTTCAGCGAGAGAAATACGGTAGTTAGAAACTTTGAATAACAAGAGCGAGAGTACAGATTGAAGGTAAATTGGCCTCGGTAACTACTGAAGTATAAAAGGTTGAAATATCACCGACACAATCACCTAACCTTCTTCAAATCTCTACTCTACACCAACTGCTTAAATGGTTCACAAATCCGATATCTCCTATCAATGCTTTCAATTAAGCATTCGATGTCAGTTTTGAATGAAAATCGTGTTTGATTACAACATTCTGTCTTCCACTTCTTTTGAGACTGGCATCAAACCTTAACTTTATCTTTTTACTTTGGGAAGGAAAAATATGAATTCGACACTGCCACGGAAGAAACAAAATACGAAGAAAATGTGAAATGCTTACACCCTCCAGTGATAAGAAACAATTAACCCCACTGTCTTTTAGTGCTACACCTTCACAAATATTTCCTATCTTATTACAAATGAAACAAAAAAAAACATTTGCCTTTGAAGTAGAGAGAGAAAGAAAGAAATATCATGTTATATCATCTTTCCAATTTTGATCGAACTTGAATGTCTTTATAAATTAGCTTCTCCAAGAAGAACATTAATATACGTAGACTGACATTAAAAAGTACTTCCTACGATGAACTTTTGTAAAAAAAACTTATGATGATTAAAATAATAAAATTATTCGTAGTTAAGACTTACCAGAAATATTTAAACGAGGTGAACGAAAACACAAAAAAAAAAAACACCAACAAGAACTTCGATTAGAAGTTGTCTTCTCTTCCGAAACGAATAGAATGATAATTATTGAAGTCGGAAATGGTAACCACGTTATGATCCACGATACACACGTGACGAATCTTACAAGCAGAGTGAACGCAACTCAATCGTTCATAGGGCTTTTCTATGTTTGAATGAAAACCGTGTTCTCCGTCCGTTTAGTTCCAGACGATATATGTATATATAGGCCTATATACTTTCCCCGCGAAATCTCACAACGGGTTCGTTCACTATAATTCAAACTATGGTGCTAGACGATACCGTCTTGTAGTTTTTAAATGACGCGTAACGAATGGAGAAACGTCTCGTGGTTAAAATCGTTCAGCCAATGAGAAGTTTGGGAATGGCTTGCAAGGCTTTTTTTATTTAAGAGCTATCGAATCATTTTCGATCTTTTTTTCTTGGGGGGGGGGGGGGGGTGATGTTTAACATTGTCTAATGATATCATTAACGAGGAGGCAGCAGCCTGGGCGTATTTTAAAAGAAGACATGTATCTAGATTCTTTCGAAAACATGACATGATAAATGACATTTTCATACTCAGGTTTTGTTTGGTGATTATCTTTGTTAAGTTCTGACACAGTCTTGTATATACCGTGTTGTATATATGTGGTTGATTGGATTTCAGGAAAACATCTTTGGGCTGTTTTTAAATCTATATAACAAATGCAGTGATGCAAAAAAGGAAAGAAAATTAGAAATGTCACAATGAATTATGATTTCAGCTACTTATATAATGATTGATGAAGATGCTAAAGATAAATAATTTCAGGCTTTTTTTTTTTTTACATGAAATGTTTTCTTGTTTTATTGTCCGGCTCATTCGCAGGATATAATTATCCCATATCCGTCATGCGTGAGAATATAACAGAACTTACTTTCATAATAACCAAAAATAATGCATGTTTTGGGAAATTGAAACAGCTATACTTTTGAGATCGAATTTTAATTTTCACGGTAAAAGTCAAAACATTTTTGTTGCCATTATTTATACCCTAAAAACAGATACGATACCTTTCCCACTTGTTTTGTATTGAAGGATTTCACGCAAGCTTCCCTGGATTGAACAGCAATGCTCTTCGCGTTTTAAAGAACCTCACTTGATGGTCGTGATATGAATTTTCAACACTCCAGATCATAAGTGAGAAACACTTTGGATATCTGCGGAAGGCCATCCGGGACACAATTGAACATTAATATACATCACGTTAGAACATGATTTATACCAAACGAATAAGGTTTTGTTTGGTCGTCAACTTTCTGCAGCTCTGCGAGATTTATTGAGTATTTTTTGTTTAATGATTTTGATGATAAATGATTTTACATTATTGATCAAACTGTGAATAGTTTTGTAGACTTTTCCTCTATGTAAAATCAACGATAATGAGCAAGGTAATAATTAGTTAAGTGGGTTTTACTAACATGGTATCAACAACAATTTCATAATTTCAGATTTTAATTTGATACTTATTTGCAATGAATAATTCATTGCCTACAGCAATGGAACATGAAAAAGGATAACATCGCAAAATTGATGATAATCGACTGAAAGATTGACAGATTCTGAGTTTTTAGAAGGAGGTTGTGTCGCTGGGACCACTGAAGCCGAACTCACTGTAAAAGGTGAGGGTGGGGGGGGGGGAGTACGGGGATCTCCGAGACCATGAAAAGGAAAAATTTAGACGTCAAATGGTGACTAATGAGCCAGTATACTTTTTATTGGGTTGTAGAAATCGGCTGGTGTATGCACAATACGATGGACTATATACATGCATATACTGCAGCGTATTATTGTGGAAATTGTTAGAAATATCGTAGAAATAAAACAAATTCGACTACGCACTCTGTCTGTTCTGTCTGTGCGTTCTGTCTGTGCAGTTGTGTGTTCCAGCCTGTGGGCGGAATAACTTCGGACGATAACCAAGGCCACACTGATGGACCGTAAGTACAGAGTAACATAAAGGCTGGTTGTCCATCGTCCATCGTCCATTTGACTTACACAGAAATTTACCCCCACCCCCTCCCCATCTTTCGAAGCTCGCTAACGGAGCATGTTTAGCAAACTGAACACCAATCCTATAATTCCGACTGCTCGCTCGGAGTAATATCCACATTTTCAGTACCAAAGAAGCTTTCAAATCACCTTCAATCATCCTTATTTTTTCACACCATCTGTATTTGGATTTATGTTCTTGTACATAAAAGACAAACAAAACAATGATGATATTATATAATAAATATGACAAATTAAGCACTGTATTAGGTTTAGGTCTTTTCTTTCCGACAACGGTTAAGTTTTCAAGCGGATGTCAAGCGGACGTACTGGAACTGAGGAGGCTTAACTATTAATGGAACTATCAAGTAAATAGATGTTATAACTATAATATTATTGTATATGGTGCATGAAATTATACGAGTTACACTTTCTCTGTGTATATTTTATAGATTAACATGTCGTATGGATAAGTTTAAATATAATGACAATTTTACGAAATCCAACTGTTGGCTTTATTTTCCCTTCAAATTTAATCCATAATACATCATTGCCATTATCCTTTTTTTTCTATATGACTTACGTATTTCAGCCTTACTTTCATATTAAAAACAAATACGAATTTCTCTTGCATTCCCTTCCCAGCCTCTCTATATGGGTTACTTTCAAAAACGAAAATTGGGTTTGATCCCAGGTGGGACGGTATATGTTAGGTATGGTATATAGCTTCTGGCGCCGACTGCAAAGAAATGACTGTTTAAGACATATCGTTATTATCTATACGGCCAGTATCATTCCGTTTCTAGAGCATTAAGCCCCCCCCCCCCCCCCGTATACGCACTGGTCATACGCTTGAATCCCGTTCTAGCCAATCATATTTGTCTATATTTGGTTCACTTTTATACTGACAATTATTTACTTTAACTGCTGACCAGGTCAAATGTTATAGGATGTTGCTGCGGTTGCTGTTGTTTGTTGCAAGTAAATTAAATGATCATCGAAAGTAACAAAATAAGATAATAAGTTTGTTTATTACTTGTATTCCTAGCCCGCGGGAGAGGTCTCTATTTTGATCTCAAATTTTCGACACTTATTAGCATAAATGCCACGGTCCAACGCAATACTTGATACTTTTAATGTTTAATACACATGCATATAAGAAGAGAATGTTCTCTAGTCTGTCTTTTATTACATTCATAGCCCAAACTTTCTGAACAGTATATACGTATATACTACAAAGGCGAGAGATCACAGAAAGGTGAGATTATCTATATCTTGTTCGGCTACTGCTGTGTAGTCTACCTGCGATCACAGTGAAATATTTATTTTCGTCCGATGTAGAAATCGAACGTGTATAAACTTTCGCAGACTCAATATTCATTTAAATCCAGGTTATATACCCAAGAGGCTAAAAGCTTTCTGAAAAGTCTTCCTTGATATAGTATATAACGTGCATGGACTATATTTTGTATAAATGTAATTCCCAGAGGAACAGTAAATTCTAGTGCAGTTTGATATAGGTTATCTGATTGATCGTTCAGTACAATCTGCCGGTTAGTGGTGGGCTATATATACGTATAACGTTTATATTGTCATAGCAGGGTTAAATGTGTTTACATTGCATATGACATCTTGAAGCTAGGGGTTAATGTTGAAGACCTAGATCTCGAGTAAACTCTCATCCATCTGTTTTTTATCTTGAAACAGACTTGAGTATTGAGTTCGTGTATCCGTATTATTGCCTTGTTATACCCCAATGTATAGCATAATTAGCCCAGTGCTGCCAGGCCGACCTCCGGGGCCCAGGTAGATGGGCCCGGTGGAAAAATTGAAGATAAAACTACCCAACCGCCGAAGCCGGTCGCCTGCCGTGGGCCATAATGGGAATTCAAAGGTGTGCCATATTCGGGCGACTGGAGATACCAAATAATATATCAAAATGAAAATTTAGAACAAAACGCTCACCAATAAAACATGATTGGGCTTCGGTGAATGTCGAATATCCCTTGGGTAGCCAATAATCATTGCCGCATATATAGGGGAACCTTTTGTTCCTCGCTACGTCTCCGGTTATGCCTGTGTTCGTACATAGATAGTGTACTCCTATATACACATGCGTACTCGGGGCATTTTCGAAAATCTATAGTAAAGATACCATATTGCAAGGTATATGGACTCGTTATCGTACTTATAGCCATACTCGTAAATAATGGTACTCATACCAATCGGAATTGTCATTGTACTCTATACTCATGATATTGTACTCGTCTCTTTGACACTCGGTGTCTTGATAGAATGTTCCGATCACATTTCTTATTGTTTTTCTTTTTCCCTTGCATGCCTCAGTGCACTATAATGTGATGAAATCAACCTAACTCAGACTACACAATAAATGAGACTTAGTTTGGGAACATTTGTTAGTCGGTTATAATACGTTCTAGGCAAATTTATGTATACACAGTAGAAGAATGCAGTGTGGAAAATAAAAGAGGCCCGATCACAGGTGAAAATTCCTCAGGCTGGTGAGTTATTACATCATTCATGTAATTACATAAATTAATAAATTAACTCTATAATTAATCTATTCTGACTTAGAAGGAGCGACCAGTTGTCTTAAGTCTTTTAAATTTGAACGAAAAAGAGGGATAAATATTCCAAAGTTGAAACTACACAATCATAGGCGTAGGAGGCGGGTGGGGGGGGCTGGGGGGCTGGGGGGGGGGGCTGCAGCCCCCAACCAAATTTTTTTTGTAAAAATTCGGGCAATATGCTGAGAATTTTTCGGGCACCTACTGAAAGATAAATAATTTGCGAAGTGATTTTCAATGGTTAAATTGATATTATTATGATCATTATTATTGTAACGACTTCCCCAATAATTATAACCAATATGGGATGGTAATAACACGGCAAATGGTTGTATGCTATTGGCGTGGGATGTTATAACTGATGCATGCCTATATGATATGCACATTAACATGTTGAACGCGCGCGGAGCGCGTGAAAAATTTTGGTTATATTTTTCGGGCAAGTCGTTACAGGCTTACAGCCCCCCCCCCCCCCCCCAAATCAAGTTGGGCTCCTACGCCTATATGTACACAATATTCATCCTAATCCACAAAAGGAGGAAAGGAGAGGGGAAAAAAACAAAAGAAAAAAAGTGCCTAGACTTTTGAAGTCAGAAAAATGTAAAGGCAACCTAAAAACATGAATATTACTTGGTATAAATTTCTTCATGAAGACAATATTAATGTTCTGAAGCAACTTTTTTTTTTTCAATTTGTGACATTCACTTAAGAATCAAGAAAGAATTTCGAAAAAGGAAGTCTGGAAAATATGATTTTGCCAACCAATTTCCTGGTATAGATATTGTATTAAATGCATTCATATTTATTTCTGTCAGGAGATATAACAAGTTCATTTAGATTATTTGATGTAAAAATCTTCAACTAAAAATTAGTGATATATAGCGACGAAAACAGGTTCATAAAAAACCCCTCTCTTAGCCGCCACTGTAAATATGCGTCAATCGTTGAGTAACATAAAACCTTCATTTATCATGTTCATCAACCGGTTCCATCTTCTTATCTGGCTCATATAT